>NC_141391.1:19317129-20541295 GCF_034619465.1 Leptosomus discolor
TGACTTTCACATACTATCATATAAAATTAAGAACATCAGTAACGTTCTCTGAATAGCTAATAGCACAGGCAGAAGGTGTTCCTTCTTTTCTGGAAAATTACTATTGTCTTCTCAGAAATAATAAACCAAGTTGCCAGTTTTGTCTTCAGATTTTAGGAGTGGTATGAGCATAAAACTGAAGGGGTGCAGTGTATGTTTATTCTTTCATGTACAGGCTGACAGAGCTACAAACAAACATATGTGCATGATATATAACTTAACATGTATGTATATGTTTTATAATTCTTTGTAAGGGCATAGAGAACAGAATATGAAGCTATATTTTATGAATTTTGGCAAATTCATAAGCATAAAATTATAACATGAGCATTTGTTGCTATTTTTCATTTGTTGCTATTAATTAAATTGAGCTAAAGTCGAAATATAAGCAAAGATGAGCTGTCTTCCCACCAAAGAGCTAACTAGGCCTAGTTAGGCTTCTCATCACAGAGCTTGTTAGGCTACTTTTTAGACATCCTGTACACTGCTGGTTAAAACTGCATTCAGACATTTAACCAAGGCAATCCTTCCTATCAGTTCCCTTTCTCTTCTACATCCACAGCAGGGCTGCCATCACCCACCCTACATTTTACCCCTCAGCCATTATTCACTATGTTCTTAAGTAATGTTTATAAGAGTTAATTTTTGACTCTTTTTAACTAACATAGAATATGGCAAATAAACACAAAATTTTGGGTGCACAAGCCTTTCCTCGCCTTTGAAATAGAAGAAGCCATTTCCAAAGCTAAATACAAGTTGAGAAAACTCCTGAGATTTTCAACTTCATTGCAAAAACTCATTGGAGAATCTGAGAGAAAAGACAACTGGTATTTACAGAGCAGACAGGGGTTTATCTCTTATGGGACAGAGAGACAGATAGTTAATTTGTTGCCTGTGGAGCACGGGCCAGCCGAAGATGATAAAGTGCCATAGAACCGGTATCTAACTTGGATCTATAAATTTTCACATCAAGGAGAAATAAGAATTTCAGTTCCCAGCCCTGACTTTTTTGATAGAATATTTTAGGACTTCTTTGGAGGTTGTTTCTGAAGAACACACTACTGGTAGTGGGAAGCTAAATTGTATGTGCAAGTTCAGCCTGGTACATACCAATTTTTAGTCTCACAAACAGGGTTTCCTCAAACTTTCTGCAGGCTGAACCACAGCAAATGGATCCAGACTGAACACAAGGCACGGCTGTAAAATTTGACAACAGATCTCCACAAGGATTTTATACAAAGGTGAGTCTAATCAGGTCCTGGTTAACAATGAGGGCTTCTGAGGGAAAATATTTACAAGCTGAATTAGTTTGAGGATAACTTCTGGAAAGTTCTGCCCCTCACAAACAAATTATGCACATTCAACTGTAGATAAACAAAACCAGTGCACACTTGCCTGATTTGGGTGTTTTACCAAAAAATAGGTGACGAGCTAGCTCCATAGAATTGTCTCATTTTTGAACTTTACTGCTCCTTTCTGGAGGTGTTCAAAAAATGTGTAGATGTGGCACTTCAGGACATGGTTTAGTGGGCATGGAGGTGTTGGGTTGACAGTTGGACTTGATGATCTTAGAGGTCTTTTCCAACCTGAATGATTCTAGGATTCTGTGCTTTCTTCCCCATTACTCCTGAAAGTCTGCCCATCCAGCAGACCAGACTGTAGTCTCCATCTTTGGCTCTTTTCTCAGGTTTGCTTTGGCCACACCACGGAAGTACTCCTTATTCTTAAGAAAACCTAGAGGGGAGTTTGTGCAACTTTTCAAACTCTGCCTTGTTACCCAAGTAAAAACCCCAGCCTAACAAACACTTACTACGTTTAAAATAAAAGCTGTGGAGTAGAACTAGTTTTACGGTGTGAACAGTGCAAAAATACAAATAACCTAGGTTTTGTTAGGAAACTTACCTCTTGGATAGTTGGCCTAGTTCATGATTTGGCAAGCATCTAAAAGCTGCAGGGGAAAATCAGTGTATTTTTAATTTTAAAATTTAACTATATTTTGCTAGAGGTGATTTAAACAGAAATCTGGAGAGCAGCATTCTACATTGATGACTGCCAAAACAGGAGTGGTAAAACACTGCAAAAACATCTCTTGTTCTGCAAATAATGAGAATGCATGTAGAATAAAGGAACCCCAGAGCATGGACTTAATGGCTTCTATCCCAGGAAACCCTTCATCTTCAAACTAGACCTCTGCTCTCCCGGCAGGGAGATACATGTTGTAGAGAATTCAGCTCTTTTTTTTTAAAGTCAGACATCATCATGAGTAGAAGGAAAGATCTCCTTGGTGGATGACAGTAACAAAGAATTCGATAGAAGAAAAATGAAAGCTCTAAGGTATGTGAATGTTGAGATTACTCTAGTGACTTTAATATTTTTAAACTCTGTCAGTACAGTTACCAGTAAAAAGTATTGAGGAAATGTAGAAAATAATGTTTATATTCTGCAGAGTTGCAAGTGAGTCCACTTTTATGTGTTACATACGTGTGTAAAACATGCAGTTTGTGGGAAGTTTTAGCATTTGGAGTAGGTTCAGGGAAAGCCATTTTAAATGCATCTTGGGATGTTGTCAAATACTGAGTTATTAGGCTACTAATATCTCGTATTGATCTGTATGTATACTTTACAAGTAAATGAATCGCTGTTGATCTATTAAATGCATTTTTAGTTAAATAACTATAGAATGACTGTGATTAAAATTGATTATATAACAGTTTATTAATGCTGGTTCAAGTTACCTTAAATGCTACATACCTAAAAGCTCTAGTACCCCCTCTATGGATGATGAATTCAGCATCGTAGAGGTAAATTGCTTCTCCTCCAGTTAAAAGAGAGTAAATTTTTGTGTGCACGGTGTTATGTTTCATTGACTGCATCTTCTTCATAATGTCATTTGGTAAAAGTAGGTAAGCTTAGTTGTAAGAGAGCAGGAAGTCAGATTTGGTGTTTGATTGACATCCACAACGATCTTACCTTTACTTTTACTTCTGAAGGCAATGTCTTAAGATACTAGAACAGGATTTTACAGATCCAAATCAGAGAAACAGTGATTTGTGTTGTATGTCAAAAGCTATGAGTGTGAAAAGTAAGGCTTTTGGATGTTGACTTTTGTTTCCAGCAATTTTGTGCTGTGCAGTATTCACTGTTAATTTATATTCTATATAGTCTCTTAAAGACAAGACGTGAGCTGCCAGATTTGATTGATGCATTGTTTATTTACTACATTTGCAGTAGTTGGCAAGAACAATCAATAGCTTTCTCTTCCCTTCCTGCTGTTTCTCTTGACAAAGCTACTGAAAAGTTTGTTTGAAGAGAAACTTCATTATTCTGGGATTTTCTGCTTGAGTATCTTTTTTTCAAGAGAGGCAAAATTGTGTTGAGAATGTAGTATTTATGGATGCTTTATGAAACAATTTTTTTCCTATACTGTAGGTACATTTTTGAATGTGTATTTTCTTTTGCCTTCCCTTTCATGTGTCTGTCCTGTCCTGAATGTAGCAGCAATGTAAGATAGCTAATCATGCAGATAATACCCTAATCATGAAATGCAAGTAAGTTTTTGTAATTCTTGGATAACTTCTGTACCTATTTACCTAGACTTCTTTCAAATTCTGTCATTACAAAAGTCAATGTCCAAATTCCTGTTGACTTGATGAATACTACGTAGAAGACTACTTCAGTGATGGTGTATTCCTGTTTGTCTCATTGATTAAGATGCCCTGCAGTCAACAACATTCACACTCAAGCGTTCCTGTGCTTGCTTTTACAGCGTTGCATGATGATGTGAAGGATGAAGACACAGATTTTTTTGGTTTCTCTTCTACAAAAGTAAGTTAATCTAAAGCTTTCTACTCAGTAGTCACCATGGTGGTCTGAAATAGTGATATTACAGATTCTTTTGCATTTTCATTGAAAGTGATTAAAGCAAGATCAGGTCCCCTCTCAGGTAAGGGCCTGCACTTTATAACCACCTGCTCCCCAGCAAGTCTTTGCTAGCATTTCTCATTATGCAATGCAGCTATGTAGTGCATGCCTGATGTCCAAAGTCTGATTTTAGGAAGGTTTATTTTTACAGCTCTCATTAGTGCCCAGTGTTGCCAGCTTTGTTTCACACTCTCGTCTACATATAATGTGCAAGAAAGCAACTGGTGCATGCATACGCTTTTAAAAAAAAAACACAATACTTTTACTGTCAGCTCTCAAATAAAAGGACTTAAAAGATTTTTTAAAAAAACTACTTTGCATGGTAGTGCATAATTTATGAATACATTTCTGTTTCTGCATTTTAAAAAAATGTTCTGCTTGTGAATATTTTCTATGTTATGACATGCTAATGCCATTTGCTTCACAGAAATCTGTATTTTGGACAAACATTAAGTGCTTTTTTTATTTTAATTTATGCAAAAGATAGGGTGTGGCCATTCTGTTTTTTCTGTTATGAAATTCAGATTTAGCCTTTATTGCAAAATACAAAGAAGTCAAATCTTTGGAATTAAGCCCTGTCATTAAACTTCATCGAAAAAATACGTTGTAATCAGGTTCACTAATGCAGTATGTTAGAAGTTTTGCATAAGAGTGGGAAAAATACTAAGAGCAAACAGGAAATCAACATTCCTTTTACTAGGAACACTTCCCATCTACCAGAAAGATACACTGACGGCTACAGAGCTTGGGCTCGGAAGCTGTTTTCTTATGCCTCTGTTGCTCAATTCAACAGCACTTGCTTTGAAGCTTGGTCTCATTGAAACAATGAGGGTGGGTACTGAAAACAGGCTTGTTGAACATCTTTTACTGGGACTTGGATTTAGCCCTGTATTTGAACTTGATTAACTTTTCCCCTCTGAATGTAGACCAAAATTGATTTTAAATTTGGGTTGTGCAACTCACAAAGACTAGCAAGGTAAATCTTTATTAATTCCACCGGGTTTTATATGTTTAGATGCCAGACTGGGGGAGGACTTAGCACTGCTAGATCTATACTCACTAACAAGCAGGGTCTGGTTGAAGCGGTGAAGGTTGAGGGCAGCCTTGGCTGCAGTGATCATGAGATGGTAGAGTTCAGGACCTTGTGTGGTAGGAACAGAATACCAATCAGGATCACAACCCTGGACTTCAGCAGGGCCAACTTTGTCCTTTCCAAGCAATTGCTAGGGGAAATCCCATGGGACAGGGTACTAGAAGGTAAAGGGGCCCAAGAGAGTTGGTTTATATTCAAGGGCCACTTTTTCCAAGCTGAAGATCAGAGCATCCCAGTGGGTAGGAAATCAAGAAAGGGAGCCAGGAGACCCGCATGGTTAAACAGGGAACTGATGGGCAAACTCAAGTGGAAGAAGAGTATAGATCTTGGAAGGAGGGGATGGCCACTTGCGAGGACTGTGGTCAGAGGATATAGGGAGGCAACTAGGAAAGCTAAGGCCTCCTTGGAGTTAAGCCTTGCAAGGGAGGTCAAAGGACAGCAGAAAGGGCTTTTTCAAACACACTGCAGACATAATTAACACTAGAGGCAATGTAGGCCCACTGTTGAATGAGGCGGGCGCCCTGGTGACAGAGGATACAAAGAAGACGGAGCTACTGAATGCCTTCTTTGCCTCTGTCTATACTGCTGGAGACTGTCCTCAGGAGCCCCAGACCCCTGAGGCCCCAGACGAAGTCAGGATAAAGGAGGAGTTTGCCTTGGTTGATGAGGTCTGGGTTAGGGATCAATTAAGCAAGCTGGACATACATAAATCCATGGACCCTGATGGGATACACCCACGGGTGCTGAGGGAGCTGCAGAAGTCATTGCTAGACCACTCTCCATCATCTTGGGTAAGTCTTGGGAAACAGGCGAGGTGCCTGAGGACTGGAGGAAAGAAAATGTCAGTCCAGGCTTCAAAAAGGGCAAGAATGAGGACCTGAGTAACTACAGATGGGTCTGCCTCACCTCCATCCCTGGAAAGGTGATGGAACAACTTATCCTTGGTGCTATCTCTAGGCATATCAAGGATAAGAGGGTCATTAGGAGCAGTCAACATGGCTTCTCCAAGAGGAAGTCATGTTTGACCAACGTGATAGCCTTTTATGAAGACATAACCAGGTGGATACATGATGGGAGTGCAGTGGATATGGTTTATCACGATTTCAGCAAAGCATTTGACACCATCTGCCACAGCATCCTTGCAGCTAAACTGAGAAAGTGTGGTCTGGATGATCGGGTAGTGAGGTGGATTGTGAATTGGTTGAAGAAAAGAAGTCAGAGAGTTGTGGTCAATGGGACAGAGTCTAGTTGGAGGACTGTATCTAGTGGAGTCCCTCAGGGGTTGGTACTGGGAGCAGAACTATTCAATGTATTCATCAACGACCTGGATGAGGGAACAGAGTGCACTGCCAGCAGGTTTGCTGATGACACAGAACTGGGAGGAGTGGCTGACCCACCACAAGGCTGTGCTGCCCTTCAGAGAGACCTGGACAGGCTGGAGAGCTGGGTGGGGAGAAATGTAATGAACTACAACAAGGGCAAGTGCAGAGTCTTGCATCTGGGAAAGAACAACCCCATGGACCAGTATAGGTTGGGGACTGAGCTGTTAGAGAGTAGCATAGGGGAAAGGGACCTGGGGGTCCCGGTGGAGAGCAGGATGACCACGAGCCAGCAATGTGCCCTCGTGGCCAAGAAGGCCAATGGCAGCCTGGGGTGTATCAGAAGGGATGTGGTCAGTAGGTCAAGAGAGGTTCTCCTCCCCCTCTACTCTGCCCTGGTGAGACCCCATCTGGAATAGTGTGTCCAGTTCTGGGCCCCTCAGTTCAAGAAGGACAGGGAGCTGCTTGAAAGAGTCCAGCGCAGAGCCACAGAGATGGTTAAGGGGGTGGAACATCTCCCTTCTGATGAAAGGCTGAGGGAGCTGGGTCTCTTTAGCTTGGAGGAGGGGAGACTGAAGGGTGACCTCATTAATGTTTATACATATGTAAAGGGTGAGTGTCAGGAGGATGGAGCCGGGCTCTTCTCGGTGATGGCCAATGACAGGACTAGGAGCAACGTGTGCAAGCTGGAGCACAGGAGGTTCCACATTAACATAAGGAAAACCTTTTTCACTGTGAGGGTGACAGAGCACTGGAACAGGCTGCCCAGAGAGGTTGTGGAGTCTCTTTCTCTAGAGACATTCAAAACCTGCCTGAATGCATTCCTGTGTGACCTACTCTAGGTGGACCTGGTCTGGCAGGGGGGTTGGACCAGATGATCTCCAGAGGTCCCTTCCAACCCCTAACATTCTGTGATTCTGTGTGACTTGACTGAGCAAGCATTTCCAGCCATTTGTCTTGGGCTGTTTTTGGTTTTTTTTTAAATGTGTTCTTTAAAGTTTACTAATGTGTTCTCAGTATAGGTGTCCAGTATTGTGGGAACACAAAATGCTTGACACTTGAGCACAAATAACATTTCACTGAAAGGCAACAAGAAACAGATTGGTTTGGCTTGAAAATGTTTGGAACTGAAAGTTTTAACTGGTAACTCCCTGATAAGGGTTCAGAGGCAGAGTAGAGAACTGCTGAAATGCTGAAGTGCCTCCTTCTCCTATCCCAGTGCTGCTCCTATTGCACCTTCTGTTTAGGTAACCAGTCACAGCTATAAAGATTAGATGCCAGCAATGTTCTGTGGTATTGTCATGTCTAAATTACATTCACTTGTTTATTTGTCTAGCCCACGTGAACTTGGAGTCTTAAAGTGGGTGTCTTTCCCCCCGCTGCCATTGCTGTGGGGATTCATGTTGATGCGAATGAGAATAGGCACATATAATTCTTACAGATCTGCTACATAAGAGATCTGTTCTGTAAAGGAGGGTATAGGAAATCTATCTCCTGAGATCGGTGCATGTAACGTGCATCACTAACCTTGCCCAAAGTAAAATAGAAACTCAAGATTTCATGTGCAGCCTCTGCAGCAGCCTTCTCCACCTCCTCACACAGTTCATCAGAAGCAACAAGCTGAGCACAGGAAGAACAACACGCTGCTTCCTTCCTCTAATTAGGCTGGTTTATGCAGAATATTTTTGTGAGAGTCTTGACAGCTGTTTAGATCCATGTGTACTTTGCAGAAGGGCAGGTATGGGTGACCATGCAATAGAATTTAAGAGCATTCCTAACATGTTTTAGTATAATTTGTCATGTATCCTAGAGATTTTAACAGCTTAATCAATATCTGATGAGATATCTAAAAGAAAATATTTGGGCAACAAATAAAAAAAGAAACGTGAAATGTTACTAGTCTTGCATTTTACGCTCACTGAGGATAAAAATCGCTACTGCCTCCTGAGGTTTTGTTCAGCCTTGCCAAAATCATCAGATGAAAAATAATTTATAAAGGTGAATTTTAAGACAATGCTAGTAGAAAGGAAACTTTTTGAAAAACAATGTATCTGTAGTATATCACAATGTGAATTACACTGTTTTGAAAATAGTTGTGTGTTTAATGACAGATTTTGAAATACTCAAATTTTGTCTGAAGTATTTGTGGGAAGCTTGATATTTTATTTAAAATGTATAGGTTTTTTCCTTAAAGTGTTGTTTTGTAGGCTATCCACTCACAATACTGAAAAGAAAAATGTTCAGCACCTGGTTTCTTCAAATGGTGAGCTGAGGGATAAACCAGCTCTGGCTCCATCAGCAGACATGGTTTGTTAACAGGGAATTCCCTTATACTCTCACTATAGTATAGCATGTCTTGTCTTCTAGTCATACAAGCAACTTTATATCTGTTGGAAAATCTTTCCACAAGGACAGCAAAATTATGGAAGATATTGATGAAGCTTTTTGCATAGCTATTTGTAATCTCGTCCACTTACATGATGCAGATGAGGTGGGTGAAAATAAGTTAAACAAGTAATGAAATATAAGTCCTATCCTTGATGGAAGCTTTTTGTAATGAGTAGTCACACACTAACATGCTATTTAAACATGCTTTTGCTGCCTTCATTTTGACATGTCTTTTCTCCTTCAGCTCTTTGTGCTATTTCTGTGAATATACAGCTTTAAACTCCAGGCTATAGTCATGAGTATGAGCACATAAGCCCGTGCATAATTTAAAGTTAATAGGTCAATCCATGTATTTATCAGAACCATATAAGTGCCAGTCTTTAAGTACTAAGCTTGTTTTTCCTTAGATCAAGATAAAATTCAGTATTTGGTTTTGCTCTAGCAACTATGTTAACTTTCTAGTTTTCACATGCTTCTTTCTGGGTTTAAAGCTGGAAAAGAAATTATATGGGCAACAGAAGCAATAATTTTAACAGACACAATGTGCAAAATATGTAAATCAAGTAATGCATTTTTATGTACAGTATAAAATACAGGAAGAATCCTAAAATACGGATAATGCTGTGAGTAGGTTTTACAGAGTAACCTATGAACATCAAAGATAATTTATTTAAACTGTAATTCTTGTTAAGTGCTGTGGAAAATCTTGCAGTGTTGATGGTTGGACTTGATGATCTCAAAGGTCTTTTCCAACCTGAATGATCCTATGATTCTATGATTCTGTCTTTGCCATTTACTTAGATTTTACATGTATTCTAAGATACCCAGGCATAGAAGTGTTTAATGATCCAAAAGCTTAAAGCAAATTCATTCTAGTAAGTGTGGCATGAAGTGTCCTTAAAAGCTGTTTTCCATTCCCTTTCTAACTTGTTTTGATTCAGTGGCCAATCTGTCAGTTAAGCAAAGTTATGTTAAATACCTAATTCATATGCTAACAGCATCTCATAAAAACCTACCACTTCAGCAGCTCTGATATATAATATAATACTCACGTATATAACTCTGGTCTTCCAAAGGCTTTTCAACAAAGACTGAGAATTGTCAAAGCAATGTTGCACTGCTGAGATTCTTTGCCATAGTCTCTTCATTAAATGTAATTATAACAACAAAACTGATGCTTAGCCAGAGGAAGAATCTTTTTTTTTTCCCTTTATGCTTACAATGAGTTTTAAAAAACAGTAGAAATCTCTGCATACTAGTTATCTGTGTATGGCACTATATTAGAATGTCAGGTAAGGAAAGTGAGGCAGTGGGCCCAAGATCAAGGTGTTTCTTGCCTCATAGACCTAAAGACTTCAGTTGAAGTGAGGGTCTAGACAGTGAAAGCTGACTAGAAGTTAGAGAAAACAAAAAGATTAATGAGCTGTAATTGGTTAAAGTGTCATTCTTAAGTGGTTTAATGTCACATTTTGTGCTGGTGTATTGATCACTGGTTTACTGTTCATTGCTTCTGTTCTGAATTAAAAAAAAAAAAAGTTATGTGAGAATAAGAATAAGAATAATGAATAATGAAATAATAAATGCATGTTTATTCAATATTGAACAAAACAGATGCTGAAATACTTGGAATTGAAAGCGAAGCAGGAGGGAGACAAAGTCTCAGAAACTGCAGATAGAACATTTGATGAACTATCTACCTGTCTCCTTTCAAGGTAGTTTTAAAAATTGACTTCGCAAATTTTCAAGCTGATAGAAGCCCAAGGACATTTTATTTCTTCATTTTCAAAAATATTTATATCTTCAGATTTAAGGGGGGGGGGGGGGGGTGTCAAAACTTAAGATTCCAGAAGTCTCTGAGAGGTGGATCTGCTGTCTTAATAGACTGAATTGTAAAATCCAACTGTTTAGATTTCAGTTGGGTGTGTATGGAAATACCAGGAGGCCTGAATGGAAGAGTGTTTTACACATTTAATAAAAAAATATTTCTCCAAACAAAGTGGCTTTTTAGGGTGAACTCTTAACTTTTGTGGTTTCTCCAATTATTAAGTGGTTTTTCCATGCTTTCCACTTTTCACTGTTTGAGGAAAATGGTATTTCTGTATGAGATGTATCCACTTTGCATTGTGGTATAACTGGCAATTGTGTGTCATAGTTGAAGTTTGAATCTGAGTGCTAAGTGCTTATTAAATCCTGAAAAGTAATGGTTTTAATACAGGAAAAGGACATTGGGTGCAGAATTAGTGGAGAGCATCAGCAATTACAGTGCTGGTATTGCAAATGCTGAGGAAGTCATTGAAGAGAAGAAAAAGTGCTTGATTGATGTCATTAGGATTGCAAAGGAATTAACACCTACACCTTTTTTAAGAACCTGTTCTGATCTCACTCAGGTAGTTACATTCTTGCACTGTGAAATAATTTATTTTTAATTAATATATTCACATTTGGATTTAAAGTTTCTGTGATCCATCTTTTCAGTTTGCTGATTTCAATATTGAAATTTTTGCAGTAATGTGTTCTTACCCCACCTCTACACACACAGACTCACAGTTTATGTTTGGTCTTGGTCACAATGAGGGTCTGGTGACCGACATGAAGCCAAAAAGCTGGTCCTTGCCTTGAAGAGCTTGTTTTCTGAAACAGCAAGTGGAGGGGGAGGACAGGAAAACTGTGACACAGTACTGATCAGTGAAAGAGGAGTCTTTTCAGCACTTCAGAAGTCTCTCAAGCCTTTCCCATTCCAAAGGTCAACCTTCTCACTGAACTACTCCAGAATTATTAGTCACGGTCTCCTGACGCTCTTGGTCGCAGGACTTTACTTCCATTCTTCCTCCCCATCATATCTGCTGTTCAAAGAAAGCCACGCTACCTGCTGTGCCCTGTCAGACCAAAGGTCCATCCTTTGAAGTCTCCTGTCTCTGACAACGTAGAGGAAAAGATGCTTGGAGGAAGAACCTGGGCATTTAGGGAGTATAGGAATTTGAAGGTTAAAGATTTTATAATCGGTAGGATACATCAGGGTCATTACGCTGAATAAGTATTATCTCTTTCTGTCGTAAGCTCGTGTAACGCTTCCTTGAATGTCTTCATAATGCTTGTGTCAGTGTGCATGTGTGTGTACATATGCAGTGAGAGTGAGTTCCACATTTTAATATTTAAAATGAGGTTTACATAAAATAGCTCCCTCAGTTCTTCCTAAATTTGCTACCTAGTTATTTCATTTGGAGCCTTTGTAGTCCTTGTGTTGAGAAAAGTAATGAATAACTGGTCTTGTCATTCTTTGCAGTAGTGTGATTTTTAGACTTTTCTGTTCCCTGCATCCGGTTGTTCACTTTTCATACAAAGAAACTTAGCCTTTCTCATCTGACCCAGAAAAGAAGCCTGGTCCTTCTTTTTTTCTGTCATACACCTCCATCTTGCCCGGTGTGACTTCTGAGAGCAGTCACCTTCTCAGTAGCTGTTCATACAAAAGGAAAATCTGACTCCTGCTTCTATTTACATGCTAACACTACAAAATCCCCAACCATTAGGTCTTAGCGATGTAAGAAGACATAACTGAGAATCGGCTATGGTTAATGAGTAAACTTTTTTTTTTTCTTCTGTACAATGAAAGATGTGATACTCTGGTTTTGTCACGTTGTCGGTAATAGGTGCCTGTATAATCTGCTTTTATCTGTATAATAGAAGCTAAGACCATACTTCCTAATTTCAGGTTATTTATAATTTAAAGTTGCCAGTAGACTCTGAGCTGTCAAGATTGAATAGTTTGAAGGAGAAATATGTCCAAGGCAAATGACTGGAACAAGAGGTATACTGGGAGGTAAGTAGATGCACTGTTTATCTTAATCACAAAAACTGTTCATTAAACAGCAGAAACTGAGCTGTTTCACTTACATTTTACTGAAAAACTTCTAATTCAGATGTATATAAACTTACCCTTCACAATGCACAGTAGCCCTCATCTGTGGCATCAGGGAGAAAGCACGTACAATTTGCTGCTTTGTAAACAGATACATATGCATTCTAAAAATTCTTGATAGACTTCTGCCACTGTTAAACTATCTCTCCTTACCCTTAGAAATAAATTGGTGAAATAATGGCTTTAAAAAAAAAAAAAAAGAAAAAAATCTGTTTCTTACTTTCAGGAAAGACTTAAATGCTTTTGGGGCACTGATGTCAAAGAAGAGATTTGTGGAAAATCCCCGTTCCCATGCTGCCCTCATGGGAAGCAACAAATATAATTTCCATACCAGAAATCAGTAATAAAATGTGTCCTGGCTGTGGTACAGCTGACCCTATGCAGCTTGGTCATAAGGCTGGTCAGAGTACTAACACCCTAGCAATTAAAGGGCACATTCAGGAATGATGAAGGAGCGACAGAAGGAAGGTAGTGTTAGGTTGGAATATCTTGGGGATCTCATTGTATTTCAGGACATGGAACCACTCTGGGGGACAGAGTAGTTGTATCCATCAGATTCTGACTGGCACAGAGGAATGAAGCTCAAAGCTGTTTACTTGCATGCAAAGTGTGAGAACTTATCATAGAATCATTTAGGTTGGAAAAGACCCTTAAGATCATCGAGTCCAACTGTTTACCTAGCACTGCCAAGTCCACCACTAAACCGTGTTCCTAAGCACCACATCTACACAACTTTTAAATCACAGAATCATAGAATGCTGTGTGTTGGAAGGGACCTTTAGAGGTCATCTAGTCCAACCCCCCTACAGTAAGCAGGGACATCGTTAGCTAGATCAGGTTGCTCAGAGCCACGTCCAATCTGACCTTGCATTTACCAGGGATGGGGCATCTACCACCTCTCTGGGCAACCTGTGGCAGTGTTTCAACACTGTCATCATAAAAAATTTCTTCCTTGTATCTAGTCTGAATCTACCCTCTTTTAGTTTAAAACCATTACCCATTGTCCTATTGCTACGGGCCTCATTAAAAAGTTTGTCCCCATCTTTCTTAGAAGCCCCCTTTAAGCACTGGAAGGCCGCTGTAAGGTCTCCCTAGAACCTTCTCTTCTCCAGGCTGAACAACCCCAACTCTCTCAGCCAAATGCCTCCAGGGATGGTGACTCAAACAATTTACTGGGCAGCCTGTTCCAATGCTTGACAAAGTTATGACTCCTCCTGTCATATATCAGTTGAGTCATTAGAATATGGATAAGGGAATCTTTAAAATCATCTTTCAGTAAACTTAGTGACTTGGTAGGTTGGGCCTGTTTTGAAGATAATGTCGGTGGTGAATGAGAATTTCAGAGAAGCTGATGTATGCTCACAATGGCAAACTCCCAACCTAGAAGAAAGCTAAAACATGACAAAATCAAATCCGTTTGCACTGGAAGACGTTTTAAGAACTTGAACAAAACAGGGAAAAAAAGAGATCTGATAAAGGCCTTGCATGAACGTGCTACTCCAAAATAACACCAAAGGTGAAAGAATCGCAATTAGGAGACATGTAGGAGTTGAGGCACATTCTGTAGACATAAAATACTATAGAACGAAGGGTAGATGTGCTCCTGAAGGGGCAAGGGAGAGAAGAAAAGATGGGTTGTTCAGTACTGCTTACACTTCTTTTTTTCACAAATTGCTCATTATAACTGAATAGCAAAGCTAAGGATTTGATTGAATGAAGTTGTATTTACAGACCTGTTAGTCTAACTGTAAAAGTACTTAAAAGATTTTTGCTAGCTTTCATCGGTAAAGGAAGAACCTGTTTACTAGTGTAACAATAAACAGAACAAAATATACACTTTGGACTTCCGTTATGGTTTTGTTCTTCAGGACTCTTGCAGAATTCTTCCTCTCCACACAGAATGCCTTATTGAACTAAACTGGGCATAGGTGTGAACACTCAGTAAGTCAATGTTGGAGTACTCTGTGCATGAGAGAGAGAGAAAGCAAAAGGCAGGAGAGTTTTTAAGTATGAATGTGAAGATAAATGAGCAACCAAATCTGTCATTAACAGAAGTGGAAGAATGAAATTAAAGTAGGTAATTAATCTCTTAGTTTCCCCCTCTATGAATATTGTGCTGAAAAGTACTGTATATCTCAAACTGCCAGAGTGATTAGGTATTCATGTCACCTGCTGTAATGTTTCTTCTCTTCTCTCGAGATTCTTCCTAAACACTGATGAGATTACATCTTTGTAAATGCAAAGAGATTGAATCGGGAACAACAGGGCAGAAAGTATTTTTTTTTAATAAAGAGGACAAGTACAGTAATTTACCTTTTCTCCTAATGGTTACATATTTATTGGAGATTAAATTTTAAAAAAAAATCTGTATGTGCTTACAGGTTTCTAACGGTATAATGAAACAAAGCAAAACTTCAGATGCTGGTATTTCAATCACCTAGTGTTTCAGATTTTTTTATGCTGTGTGCTTTTCATCTTTGGCTGGCATTTAACAACACAATCATATAACCACAGAATCATCTAGGTTGGAAAAGACCCTTAATATCATCAAGTCCAACCATAAACCTGACACTGACAAGTCCGCCATGAAACCATGTCCCTGAGCACTACATCTACACATTCATAGTACAAGTAATAGAGATGTTTATCATTTCAGCACATGGAAACTACTTCATATAAGTGTAAATAAATCTCTAAAATCAACAGCAAATACCGAAATTTATAGTATTTCCATTTCACAGTCTAAATACTGATTGTGCAAATGCCAAAAGAAATCACTTAAGATGAACTTGAACGAGAAGAAAACTGACTTTTACTTTTAAAATTACAATTACTTTTATTTTATCAGTCCCCATTATTTATTTTTTCCTGCAGTCTTTGACAAAAACTTGAGAAAATGGAGTTGCTGTTAGGGCCATTGTAGTTAGCACTGCTTACGTTTGAAAAGGCTTATTGAGTACTGTAGTATTTGAAAATCCTGCAGATTGCAATGAAACATAATCAAGCACATCAAGTGATGCTGCTCTGCATGTAGTATTGGGAAATGGTGTAATAAAGATGTAGATGAAGAAGAAGATGTTGAATTTTTGGTTGCTCCCCATAGACCAGAGGAACGACCTGGTAATGCTGATGAAAGGCAGGATTTAGAGAAAGAGAATGAACTTTACAGCCCGGTTGTGGGAAGGACAAGGCAGGGTGGGCTGCACTGCAGGCTCCTCTTAGACAGGCCGTAGGACCAGTGGGGGAGCCAGTAGGGGTTAAAGTTCCTTTTTCTGCGGCTGACTTGTGAGCTCGGAAAGAAATGTCTGGGATCTATAGAGAGGACCCAGAGAAAGCTGCGCAAACTTTGGAAACTATAATATTGAATACTTTGTTTACTTCTGAGGAGCCGAGGACAATAATGTCAAAGGCTAGGGAAGAGGTGGAGAGAGTGCACGCACGGGAGACTCGGGCAGGCAGACTCAAGGATCACTTTCCAGCTGCTAATCCAGACTGGAATCCTAATAATAGGGTCCACAGATTACTCTTGGCAGAATATCAGAGGCTGATTTTTTTTAGAGTACAGAACGCTATACCTAAATCTAAAAATTTGTCAAAATTCATCAGATGGTCCAAGGCAAGGATTAAACACCATCAGCTTTCTATGAAAGGTTGTGTGAAACAGCTAGGAAATATTCAGATCTGAATCCAGATAGAGAAGAAGATGCTCTATTGCTCGTGAATATATTTATTGGACAATGTAATCCTGATATAAGAAAGATATTGCAAAAATTGGAAGGAGAGGACACTAGGTCATTTAACAAATTATTGGAGGCAGCCTCCAATATAGTGTATAACAATAGCGCATAGTGAATACAGAGAGTGTACAGTGTATAATACCAGAGAGGAGGAGGAGGAAAAGAAAAGACAGAGCAAAGAGCAGGTGAAGAAGGCTCAAATTATTGGCGGCAGCAATCGCTGAGGGAAATCAGAGGGGTAAAAGATGGGGACCAGCTTGGAAACCAAGAAGACGGAATAGAAACCTCCCTACTCCTCTCGAGAGGGATCAATGTGCAACATGTAAACAAAAGGGACACTGGAAATGAGAATGTCCACAAAATCGTTTTCAGAAACCTCTTTCTAGGAGGCAGGAAAATTCTAGGGTTAGTGAATTAATTACTTTGGAACAAGATTCGGATTGAAGAGGACCAGGGGAGGACTCGAAAGCATCCCCAACAGAACCCCTGTCACCTTGAGGTTGGGGAATGAAAGGGTGGAATTTTTAGTAGACACAGGAGCAACTTGTTCAGTTTTAAATACATGTAAGGGCAAGTTAAGTGATCAGAAGTTATCAATTATTGGTGCCACCGGAGGAAGGGAAACTAGGTCCTTCTTCCATCCTATTAAATGTGGATTTGGCTCTCAAACTTTTATGCACAAATTTTCATATGTACCGGACTGTCCTATGCCACTATTGGGAAGGGATTTATTAAGCAAATTGAATGCACAGATAATATTTGAACATGATTACATCTGTGTGCAAATATCAGAGGAAAATAAGCGCTGGAGGTGCAAGTTTGTCTGTTACAGCAGGGAGCCAGAGCAGACGACTCAGAGATTCGAAGAGGTGTTGAATGCTGTTAACCCCCTCGTGTGCCCGTCTGTAGTGCCTGGGAGGTCAAAAGCCGCGGAACCGGTAAACATTGAACTGAAACCTAGATCAAAGCCGGTAAGGTGAAAACAATACCCTATAAAATTGGAGGCAAGAAAAGGGTTGGAACCTCTAATACGAAATTTTATAGAATATGGACTTTTGTGGGAATGTTAATCAGAATATGATACTCCCATTCTCCCTGTAAATAAACCACATGTGAATGAATATCACCTGGTACAAGATCTGAGGGCCATTAACCAAACAACTCTGGATGTACAGCACTGGATTTAAAAGACGCCTTCTTCTGCATTCCTCTGGAAAAGGAGAGTCCAGAATTATTTTCTTTTAAATGGGAAAACCCCACAACAGGAAGAAAGACTCAATTATGCCAGACTGTACTCCCGCAGGGTTTTAAAAACAGCCCAACTATTTTTGGAAATCAGCTCGTGAAAGAACTAGAGGAGTGGAAAGAAAACAACGCATCTGTGACTTTAAGCAAGTGGCTACAACGCAGTGTGAAGCCCACCCATTTGCAAACACAGCTGTAATAAATTATAAAGCAGACTGGGTCACAAAACAGGTGGCAGAGAGGAGGTGTTGAGTTTGTGGCCAGAAAAAGATAGGAAATTAGAACAGGATGATCAGCTGGCAAAGGTGACACGAGCTGGAAAGAATGACGAAGTGTGGTGGATAACTTCTGACTGAAGAATAATACTTCCAGGAGTAGTAAGGAGAGAACTGATATTCTTATTTCATGGCTGTTAACTTTATGCATGTAATAACTTTCAAAAATCATCCCAACAGAGAAGAAATGGCTTCAGAATTTTTAAGATAGTCTTTTCAGGCATTGTCCTTCTGTTACTTAATTATTTTTGCCACATATTGAAAAGTGTTATTTGTTCTCTTTCAGTACAACAACAAATAAAGTACTGTCAGCCTTTATTCCCTTAGAAAAAGGACATATAAGCAGCATTATTTTCTTCAATATTCACTTATTTATTAGGCTTGCTTCATTTTTCCCACATTCACATGGGATTGAACTATGTCCAATGCAGCTGTGCACTTCTGACAGTTTAACTGCTGGTCACTTTACGGTTTTTTTGCCAGTCTGATGTTGTCTGAAATAGCTTTAAATAGGAAGATCTACAACAATTTTCGCAGGTGTGGGTAAAATGCCTTCCTTATATGTGCCTTCATTTTTTTCCCTAAAAAGCATAGATTTGCAGTATCAAATGAGAAATGCATTAACTTGATCCAAGAGAAAGAAATTCAGAGAGGCTTTTCCATGGTAGATAAAATATCAGGAATGATGTTGTGGAGAGGAGGAATTTGTAAACTGACCAAACTATGTTGTACATTTGTATAAAGACACAAATAGATAAGAACAAATTTTCAAGCTCATTGAGAGAGCAGGAATGTAAGTCATGAGACGAAACAGCGTTTGACAATGCTGGTGTATCTATCAGAACAAGCAGAGGGGATGAAATCTTGAACCTTTAAAAGAAACATGGTGGAAACTGCAGCCCTTTAGTCTGACTCAGTTTTATACAGTTAAAAACATGTATAAATCCATCACAGAAGAATACCATTTAGTGCTGTCCTGGCTATTAAGTAGATAGTCCAACAGCACATTCAGTATTTCATTTGGTCTGTCCTCCCTTCCTCACTTCTATTTTATTGTCTTGTATTTTATTTTTAATTACTATTTGTGTTTTTTGCTTTAACATTCTCTGACATCTTCAGTAACTTTTTCTTTCTTCCTAACACAGAGTGAAGGTTGGGGACAGGAAGCAATGACGAAACGGTTAGGAACGGTAAATAACAGTTATTTTAATAACCATATTTAGAGAAGAGGATGGTGTTGTGTTCTCCTTGTGGATTTGAACAAACCTCCACTTAATCAAATGAGCCATAATGTCTCTCAGGGATGCATTAGATTTTTTAGACCTGGCAAGGTAGGTGTTTTCCTTTAGTTCATGCTCTTATGCCATAAATTATAAGGGCATAATACTTAAAAAGTAAAGTTTACCAAGCAAGCTGTTGCATATATTAATGTCTGATGTATTAATCTTCAGCAGTATCTGCTGATTTCCTTTTTTCACCTTGATTAATAAGCACTTTAGCATACTCATTTCCACTAGTCCAGGCTTTATTTAGATAATGAACTTTATTTCAGAAAATTACAAAATTCACATTTCTGTACAAGTTTGAATAACAAAGGGCTGAAAAGAGGTGTCCTTAGTGTCTACCACAGAGAGAAATCAGCCTTGTCTGTATTTGATCAGGCAGGCACCAACAGGCTAGTCAGCACATCTGAACTGGCCACATGACATGAAGCATACAGCACACCAAATAGGAGAAACAACACTGGGGCATAAGGGAGGGCTTGATGTGCCATTTGGATGGAGGACAGACCAGTGGGAAGAGGCAGGAGATAAAGAACAGGAGCATTTTGGTGTTCGGGTACAGCATGCAAATCTGTAGGAAATTATAGTTCATTTTGCTGCACAGAAAGGTTTTTGTTTATATTTGAACATAACCAGTTACAATGGTGAGAACAGTGGGAGACTATTTTTTATTACCTCTGTTCCTCAGGTAATTGCTTTTTCTCATAAGCATGGAGAAGGAAATTAAAAGAAAATGGGTTTGGTGAGGTAGTGGATTCTAGCCTTTTCCTTTTTTTTTTTTAAACCAGTTTAAATATACACTACTGCATCCCAAATAACAAAATCATCTTAGGAGCCAGCTACCATCTATCATTCTTCATACATTCCATTTCATGGGAGAAGCACGAGACAGAATTGGCTGCACCAACAGCAAGAAGAAAAGTTCAAGCTATTCATACAAACATGAATCAAGTCATATTTTAAGGCCATTGTGCAGGGTTTTTTTAATGGTAAACTTTACCTTTTAATATAAAAGCGTTCCTTCTCAGTTAGCTTTGACAGAATTTATTCAAAAGTGCATTTCCTTCATCTTAGGTTTAGATTACTGTCTACCTTTTGCCTGTATCTGGGGCTAAACTGTAATAGTTGCTCCATCACCCAATGACCCCCTCAGCATCCAGGGAGGGGAACTGAGAAAAGGAGAGCAGACCTATGGGGTGAAGTGAAAACAGACTTAATGAAATAGCATCAATACTAACAAAGGTGTACAAAGTTATACCCAGCCAAATGAATACACAGCAGTCACAATCAACAAGAGGGCAGTCCTCAGGAGCAGCAAGAAGCCACCCCCCGCCACCCCCCAAAACTCCAGTAGGAAGCCCACATGAGCTCCCACTCCTTAATAAACTTTCCCTCTTTATAATGACCATGACATTATGGGATGGGCTACACCTGTAGCTAACTCAGGTCAGCTGCCCTGGCTGACTCAAAACTGCTAACAGCCTGCCTAGCATGGCTGGGCTGTGATTCTGTCCCAGCCAAATCAGGACAACTACAGCTTCCCAGCTACAGGCTGGAGAGGTGGGCCCATGCAAACCTCATGAAATTCCACAAGGCTAAGTGCAAGGTCCTGCACCTGGGTTGGGGCAATCCTAAGCACAGATACAGGCTGGGCGATGAGTGGATTGAGAGCAGTCCTGGGGAAAAGGACTTGGACATGCTGGTGCATAATAAGACAAACATGAACCAACAGTGTGCACTTGCAGCCCAGAAAGCCAACAGTATTCTGGGATACATCAAAAGGTGTGACCAGCAGGTCGTGGGAGGTGATTCTGCCTCTCTGCCCTCGTGAGACCCCACCTGGAGTACTGCATCCAGCTCTGCAGTCCCCAACACGAGACAGACATGGAGCTGTTGGAGTGAGTCCAGAGGAGGGCTACCAAGATGGTCAGAGGGTTGGAACACCTTTCCTACGAGGACAGGCTGAGAGAGTTGGGCTTGTTCAGCCTGGAAAACAGAAGGCTCTGGGGAGACCTTATAGTGGCCTTCCAGTACCTCAAGGAGGCCTACAGGAAGGCTGGGGAGGGACTTTCTACAAGGGCATGTAGTGATAGGACGAGGGGTAATGGTTGGAAGCTGGGAGAGGGCAGGTTTAGACTAGGTACCAGGAAGAAGTTCTTCACCCTGAGGGTGGTGAGACAGTGGAACAGGTTGCCTAAGGAAGTTGTGGATGCTCCATCCCTGGCAGTGTTCAAGACCAGGCTGGATGGAGGCTTGAGCAACCTGGTCTGGTGGGAGATGTCCCTGCCACGGCAGGGGGGTTGGAACTAGGTAATCTTTGAGGTCCCTTCCAACCCAAACCATTTTGTGATTCTATGATTCCCAGTCAGTTAGAAAATATCACCTTGCAGTATAGTCCACCAAAGATTCCACAAGAGAAGTCCCTGATGTACTTTCTCACATTAATAGCCCAAGTGATTTCTATCTCCAGTTGGGAAGTTTAGAAATAAGGTCTATTTAAATAGAACTCTGAACAAATATTTTAATGTTGAGCTACTTGTAGTCCACATTAAATAAGATACAATTTCCATTAACCTCTGTCCCCTGTTACCAGCTTTAGGATTCCTAGAATTAATAGATGAAATTAATTCCTACAATCCTAAACTAATCCTAGATTAATTCCAGGAATTCTTAAAACTCCAGAAAATTAACACTTTTTTATCAGTTTTGTACATGGTTAATGCATCAGTGGGTATGTAGCGTTCTACTACTTAGAGTGGTGATTGAACAGGGCAATATTCAAAAATGCTTAGGCTCTTTAATTCAGACTAGGAAGTACGCTACTACAAAAAATGTCCCTTGAAGAGCAAAATAGACTGGTGAACCCACCTGCAGTACTGTGTTCAGCTCCGGGGCCCCCAGCACAGGAAAGGCTTGAAACTGCTTGAGAGGGTCCAGAAGAGGGTCACAAAGATAATCAGGGGGCTGGAGCACCTCCCCTATGAGGACAGGCTGAGAGAGTTGGGGTTGTTCAGCCTGGAAAAGAGAAGGCTCCAGGGAGACCTTGTAGCGGCCTTCCAGTACTTAAAGGGGGCCTACAGGAAAGGTGGGGAGGAATTCTTTATCAGGGAGTGTAGTGATAGGATGAGGGGTAAAGGTTTCAAACTGAAAGAGGTGAGATTGAGATTAGATATTAGGAATAAATTCTTCACTGTGAGGGTGGTGAGACACTGGCACAGGTTGCCCAGGGAAGCTGTGACAGCCCCCTCCCTGGCAGTGTTCAAGGCCAGGCTGGATGGGGCTTTGAGCAACCTGGTCTGGTGGGAGGTGTTCCTGCCCATGAAGGAGGGTTTGGAACTAGATGGTCTTTAAGGTCCCTTCCAACCCGAACCGTTCTGTGATTATATGAAAAATACCATTTAATGTTGATCTGGTGTTTATGTGTGTTTTGGTTTTCCTGTTTTGGAGAGGGCGCCTGGATTCTTTAGCTCTTCCAGAGAAAATTCAGGAGGTATATATTGTCACGGAGGCACTCACACGACAGACGGAGCAGTCACTCAGAGCGCCCCGACAAACCTCAGCAAGCCGCAAGCGTGGGTGCCAGGCAGGGGCACCCACACAACAAAGCAGCTACCCAAAATGGGGATTTATTCCAGCCAAAAGTTAGCCAACGCTCCCGACAGACCAAAGTGAAGTTCGGATCTCAGCTGGGAATACACTACTACACGGCTCGACTTAAGATTCCCAAGTTTTTGGAACAGGCCTTTTAGAAAAACGATCCACAATATGCACACACTCACCCACGAGAAGGGGGGAACTCGCTCACTCAGGGGTACCCAAAAACCAGAATTGCTCACCCCAAAGGGGTGAGGGCTCATTCAAGGACATACCCAGCAGTGTTCACTCACCAAAGGGGGGCTGAGGGCGCTTGGCCCCGGGGAGTTTCCTCAGGCAGCGCCTTGACCCCAGGGAGAGCCCCCGACAGCAGACCCACTGCTCCGAAGACTGGGCCAGCTCAGACCAGTGCTCCAGCGGGGCCCCATTTATACCTGAGTCAAGCCTGACCCATGGTCAGTTCCTGCCACCACTGGACACTTTGTCTGCTCCCTTGGAGGCCTGATCACTCCTGGGCCTTCAGCAGGTGCAGGTCAGCCAGGTCAGGGTGGGTGCCCCTGCCACAATCCACCCAGTGACTGCGGTCATGGGTCAACTGGTTTCCTTGAAGCAGTGATGCCTCCAAGTTAAAAGGGAGCACAGTCTGGGTGAGCGCTCGTTATGGATCATCATTCCTTAATTATGCTAATATCCAATACACGAACAGGTTTCAAGGGGGTACAGTCTACCATTAGCACAGGTTTTACTACCGTGCACCTACTACAGCTTATTACAATACAAATTACAGCAATCATAATTATAATCACCTATTAAAGAAAATCCAAATGTATCAAAACTTTCCTTGACCAAGTAGTCCCTAGTATAGCAACAATTGCTTCCAAGTCTTTTGTCACTTTCTTCATTTTGTTGCTCTGATCCTGAAGTGACATCGACATCTTCGGGATGTGAATGCAGCATTCATGTTACACTGAGCACCAAATTCAGCAATTCCCCATGCAACATTAAAGCATAGTATCGTGTCGTTCTAAACCCTACCCCATGATGTCATCAGTGGCACGAAAAGTGTAAATTCACCATTCAGGCAAATCCTACCACCATTTTTGCCACCATGTTGTCATCCAGGTCCTGGTTGTCACCATTGCCAGTAGGAACACCAAGGTAATATGCTTTTCATTGTCCTGTAAGAAAGACAGAGCTGGCCTCAGCTTAGAAACCAGGCTTCAGGTTTAGAAGTCAGGGATTATCCACCTCGCGCTAATACAGTGTTTTTTTCCACTCCTGTCCAGGGTTTCCCAGGTATATAAACCTCTGCGTTTTGCCAGGGTCATGGGCACAATGCCAATGGAGGGCACCTTCACCATTACAGGTTGGCCCACCTATGTCCATAGCAGGAGCTGGTCCCTCTTACTATCTGGTACAGGGTCAATTCCCCTTAGTGGTCCTGTAGGAAAAAACACTCAAATTTGGGGGTTTCCATAACTTCCCCAGCGGCTGTTAACAATAAAGACCACCAGTGGTAGCTGTATGTCGCAGTTACGGTGTGAGGTATCAGCCTGTCTTTTAACCGAACCATTGGTTTGTTCGACTACACTATTAGCCCGAGGACAATATGGTGAATGGAACACCCAACTGATGCCTTCCCCACGCGGCATCCAACCGCAGAGGTACTGCAAAATGTCTTAAACACTCGCCTTGCCCAAGCGAGACAAAGGGGAGAGCAAAGGACCACATCCCTCGGAGCTGGGGTGGGGTTTGTGGCAAGCCAGCATCCCCTTTTGGTGAGGTTTTGCTTGCATGCCAGGCGAGGTCAGTCATTAGTCACTGTGGTGAGGACCCTCGCCACAGAGTGTGCATGCCCTGATGCCACCAGCCCTCTGACCCATGTCTAGAGAGATCTTGCCGCAAAGTGCGCATGTCCCAGGGCAGCCCCAACTCATTTCTAGAAGATTCTCATCCCACAGTGCATATGCTCGCAGTGGCCTGTCAATCCACCTCAAAGAGGCGGGGATAGAGACTTTAAAAGGCCATGAGGCAAGGAGATCCCACACGCCCACCGCCCGAGGATCAACCTGCCAGCCACGTCTTGCCAATGCGGGATCCGTCTTACCAATGCGGGATCCGAGGGCGGTGTTATCTTACACTCCATCTCCTTCCCTTCTCTCTTTCCTCCTTCCTCTCATTCTCAACTATTACAATGGCCAAGCGTTGTGGCCACATTTGCCATTAACGAGCATGGGGTCGCATTTCCCTTAAACAAAGTTCATTGCAGTCATGTTTGCCTTTAGTAAGTGCTGGGATAGTAATTCCCTTTGCCAAGTTAGTGAGTAAAGCTACCTGAAATTCTGAACCTTTGAGTAATTGTCCTTACTCCTCATTGCTGTGCAGAGATTCAAAACAACCTCCCCTTGTCCCACCAAGTGGGACGGGACAGCAGGTACAGAGCAATGCAGGTTACATTGCATTGCAGCAGGGCAGGAGCTGCAGAGGTCTGACACGAGCAATTCCACCCTGCGGCCTCCAAAACGCCACATGCTGCCATTGTACGGATACCACCACTTGTCTGCCAATACATCAAATCCCGAAATACTCCCCTTATAAGGGCTTAGAGCCACCTCCACAGCCATCATCTGCTTTTCCCCAGGCAGCCAAAACTGAGTTCAACCTATGGGACATTTTTCTGCTGCATGCGTGACCCACATTATGTTTACAGTTTTCCTCAACGGTTTAACCTCCAGTGATGTACAGCAAGTAATGAAGGGGTTTTTTCCCTTCTTTTTCTCTCTTCTAGTAATGGAGTTTTTCCTCCCTTTTCTTTCCCAAGTCTGGCCCTGGGTTTTGGCTTTGGTTTTCACCCTTGTTTTTCACAAAATTCTCTTAAGATTAGCAATCATTGTTTTTCAAACCCTGTTTTTCACAAGATCCAGGGCCTATTGTTTTGTCTGATGGACCAAGTAGTCTATCAGCAAGAGTTCTTTTCTCAAAGCTCAGGTCCTGTTTTTCCAGGCTCCAGTCCTGTTTCTCACAAGATTCAGGGCCTGTTGTTTTGGCTGATGCACCAGGCTGGACCAGGTGGTCTATCAGCAATGCTTACCTTACTGATGACTATTCCATTGAATAAGAAGAAAACCATCAGACTGATAAAAGGGAAATATCCTACCCCGGAAAGTACCACTGGATAGTCTCGCTTGTTTAGACTAATAGATGTGATCTAGGCAAGAACGAATCAATCAGTAAAAAACCATGGTTTTGAGGAAAATAGCCTTGAAAATCTATAAGATAACTAATTGAGTTTATATTTTTCATTTTAGAGTAGAGAGCATAACAATAAACACTTTCTGAGCATGCACAGTCATTAAGTAAGCTATGTAACTGTAAAATGCATATAAACTGTATCGCGAAACAACGAGGTGTGCCAGCTTTGTGGAATTTCCACCTAGCACCCTTTTCTGCACAGACTTGAAAATAAATAACTATCTTGGCTCTGTGTGTGTTGGAGTCGAGTCAGAAACGACCTTTGGAAGCCAGCCAAGCATTATTGCTTTGGTTGGCAAGAAGCTGTGGGAACGTGACAGTTAGGAGGACTCGCAAGAGGGTATAAATAAGTTTGCTACTAAATAAAGTATCTCAGCTGAGTATAAATAGGTTTGCTGCTAAACATAGTATCTCAGCTGAGTATAAGTAAGTGTGCTTGCTGAATAAAGGTGTCTCAGCTTTCACCACAGCCTGAGTCCGTGCCTCAATTGCCACATGTGTGTACCATTGGCTTCGCACACCAGGTACCGGACCCCGCTTGAGGGACTGAAACAAAATTCGGAGTTCCCAAACCCCCTTGCTTTCTAACGCTCCTCAACAAGATGGGAGGCTAGGTGTGGCTGGGTAAGGATCCCGAGATGAAAACTCAATAACAACAGTGTTACTAAGCAGGCATTCTTTATTGCAGCACTGGGGATCGCTCCACCACCAGTGCTCCAACGGGTTAGCAAAACACATCTGTTCACATACACAAAAATCAGACATATTCATCAGACTTCCTGAGAAGGGCAGGCTTATGGTGATGAGTTCCCAGAATTTATTTACATAGCCCAAGCATGCACAGTAAAATTAGGATTAGGGTACTTTCACCCTCTGGTGGTCGTTCATAGTCTTCCTCACATTGTCCACTAGTTGAACTTTAAAATGCAAGTAAAGCTTTTATATATATCACGGTGAGGTCTTAGTCAGGGATTGTCAGGGGTTTAGCTCTTTCATTCCCTCCTTTTCTTTAAACTTTGTAAATTCCTTTAAAGGTTCTAAGTTTTCATACTTCTTTACCTTAGGTAAAGCCCAAACTCTCATAGCCAGTCTCTTCAGCTTACACCACAAAAGGCAATTGACGACTGTTAGTACAACGACAAACACCAGCAATATTAAAAGCAGGTGAACCAAAACATCCAATGCTTTCTCTGCAGAGGGTGAGTATCCTGAAAAGATATCCCACCAATGATGAGTGGTATCAGATTTAATTTGACTAGATAGTCCAACAAGTTTGTCTCCAGCTATCACTGTTCTAATGATAGACTCAGCTACCGTTTTATTTCGCTCTTTTAAATGTTCTCGAAGTTCCTGAGATTTGTTTAAGATCTCATTTAATTTTCTCAGAGATAAACTTTCATGACTCAATTTTAAGCTCTTATAATGCCAAAACATTGCTACTTGTTCCTCTGTATATGCAAAGAAGGAATATGTTTGTCCATGCCAAGTTAGATGGGTTATATTCTTAAGACATCCTATGAATGGGGTGGTTACATTGTATTCTTCAACTACTGATCGACTGTTAGTTACTAAGCACGCATATCTAGCACTAACCTCTACAAACATTTCAAACACATGGGGAGACAGGATCGTCCACTTACAATTGTTAACAGAATGTTCTAATAAGCAGGGTTCATATAATTGGAATTGTTGTCCACACAAGGCGCCGTCAGAGGTGGTTTCACAAAGATCTAAATCATATGTTTTATTATCATTCTCAATATACTTCCCTTGGAATTCTGGTAACCAATATTCCAGGTTCCCTTGACTTGAAAAGAGTGTTGGCAGAATTAAAAATTTACACATTACTTCAGGGTCAGTTACATTATAGAATATTAATGTTCCTGCACACCATCTATCATAACACTGCACAAATCGTGAATAAGCTTTTATCCAGTGTTTAGGATGGACCCATTGTCCAAATAATTTTCTCCACATAAACTCATTATTACTCATCAAGTAGGACTGTACCTTATTCTTTTGTTCTAATTGCCACATAGTTTGTAGGGTACAAACAGTCCAGTCCATAAATTCTGTAAAATTTTTAAGTGATTGTATCTGGACAATTATACTTTTATTAAAGAGATGTAAGGACTCCTTATCATACTTTAAAGTCTGCATCTGAGGATTGAAAGTGGTTGGCATCCATTCAGCCTGAATTGTGATTGCCTGAGCTACATCAAATCCTGCTGCTCCAACTTTGTTCCTTAAAGTTTCTAAATCTACTGAATTTATGAGTCCTATTCCCGTTCCTACACCCCCAAGCAAAGTGTCATACCAAGCTCGTTTTGCTCTACAGGGAGGTGTGGCTGGAAAGGATATGTTAAAAAAACAACATATGTTTTTGCCTAATCCTTGCCACATTTGTACAAGTGGATGGTAATCTAATTAGTTGGTCCTGATTTACAGTGGGCCGTGGATTTAACAATGTTAAGGAGGCTGCCACTCCAGCAGTTCTATTAACAGTTAGGTTTGTACACATTAGTGTGTCCCAGTCATCAGTTTTCCAAGTATAAGTGTGTGCGTCATTTATTACGGGGGTGCCCTTTTGGAGAAAGCACTTCTTCATTTGCAGTGGAGGCCCTATCCCTTTAACTGTGCAGCATTTTAAGGTGACATCCGTTTTCACAGTGATTTTCATCAAATTCGAACATAATGCAAAGGTCATTCCATGCCATCCCGTCAATTTACTACTCCTAGTATAGGGTTTCCATAGAGAACAGTTATCAAGAAAAGAAATCGATGTTTCAGTGTTGCTTCCCCAAATCCACCTGAGACCATCAACAGATTCACTTTCTTTTTGCAAGGGCCAACTGGGAGTAAATGCGCTTATTAACCCAAGACTGAAGCACAGCAACACTAGTATTTGTTTCAGACCAGTCTTACAGATGTGGGTCCTATGGGTTGGGACTTACATGATCCACTGGACGCTTTCCTAATTCTTGAATAGTGGATCCAGGCAGCGTGCTTCTTGAGCTTGACTGCAGTGTAGGTCGTGAGCAGAACTTGAAAAAGGGCCGCGCCACTTTTCTTCGAGAGGATCACCTGAAATATTTTTAACATAAACCCATTCCCCAGAGGTTTAAACAAATGCACTGGGGAATCTAAACCCCATGCTTTGCTAGACATTACTAATCCGCTTACTTCTTGTAATTGTTTCCCTAATACAATCAGATATCATTGTAGATCAATTTCTCCTACTTGGGTGAGATCTTGCCCTTGATATCTAGTTTGAAATGGTCTTCCATAGAGAATTTCAAAAGGACTCGGTTTTTCCTTAGTTCTTGGTTTGGCTTGGAGCCTAAGTAATGCAATAGAGAGGGCTTGATCCCATCTTAAATTGGTTTCCTGGCAAATCTTACTCAATTGTTGTCTTTATTAAGTGATTCGTCTTTTCCACCTGCTTGCGGGCAATAAACTGTATGTAATTTCCAATTAATTTCTAAAAATTTACTAACTTGTTTAACTACTTGTGACACAAAGTGTGGTCCCCTATCAGAGTAAGTCACTTCCAGCACTCCAACTCTGGGAATAATATCTTTTTAAGGGTTTTCATTACTTCACGGGCTTTATTTGTTTTGCAAGGGAAAGCTTCAGGCCATCCGGAAAAGGTATCAGTTAATACTAATAGATACTTATACCCCCGTTTTCTAGGGAGTTCCAAGAAGTCTATCTGCCAATTTTGACCTGCAACATTCCCTTTATCAATATTTCCAAATCTTACATGATTTTCTATCTTTGGATTATTCTTTAAGCATATTTCACATTTATTAACTGTGTTTTTTATAGTCTGAAACAAATTTCTGGCTACTATTTGCTTCATAAGGGAATTATACAAAGCTTCAGTTCCCCAACAAGTCTTATCATATTCTCTTTTTACCAGTTTCCATAATATCCTAAAGGGAACTATTATTCTGTTATCTTTTAATTTTGCCCAACGTGATGATTCAACCTCTGCCTCCAAGTCTTTAATTAATCTAAGATCCTTTTCACCATAATCAACCAACTCTCGTAGTGGCAAAGCTTTTTCAAGAATTAAACTTAATACCTTACCTTGTTCCGCTGCTCTTTTTGCCTCATAATCTGCCAATTTATTCCCCATTTCCTGAGCAGTGTTACCCTTTTGGTTCCCCCTGCAGTGCATAATTGCAACTGCCAAAAGCAATTGTATTGCATTCAAAAGTCTTAAGATGATGTCAGCATGTTTAATGTTTTCCTTGGGCCGTCAAAAGCCCACGTTCCTTCCAGATAGCTCCGTGGGCATGAACTACACCGAAGGCGTATTTTGAATCTGTCCAGATATTTATTGGCAATCCTTCAGCAAGCTCTAGTGCTCTTACCAGAGCAATTATTTTGGCTCATTGTGCAGATGTCCCCTTAGGGAGCAACTTTGCTTCCACTACTCGGTCTGTGGTGGTCACTGCATACCCTCCCATCCAAACTCCATTCTTTCTAAAACTACTCCCACCAGTATACCAAGTGTGGCCAGTTTCCTCCAGCGGCTTCTCCTTCAAACCAGGCCTGCCTGCATACACGGCCTCAATGGTCTCTATGCAGTCATGCACAACAGTCTCCATCTCCTCCTTACCACTGAGGAAAGAAGCAGGGTTGATAATGGTAGATGTGACAATTTCTACACCATCTTGTTCCATCAGGACTGCTTTATATTTCAGGAACCTTGATGGCAAGAGCGAATGTCCTCCTTTTTGTTCCAAAACAGAAGCTACAGCATGGGACAGCATGGGATGTGGGCATAATCATCTTCTGTCCCAAGGTAAATTTTCGGGCTTCTTGAATGATCAAAACAACAGCAGCCATTGCCCAAAGGCATCCTGGCCATCCTTTACTAACTTCATCCAATTGTTCCGAAAAGTACACTACTGCTTGTTTATAAGAACCCAGCCTCTGGGCTACAATTCCCAAAGCTACTCCTTGTCTCTCATGAGTACAACCAGAAGGGCTTTGTTCTGTTTGGCAGGCCCAAAGCTGGAGCCCTCACATTAATTCCAATTTCAATTCTTTGAACGCCCTCTTGGCTTCATCAGTCCATGTTAATTGTGTCTGACCGTTTTTCAAAAGTTCATACAAGGGTTTAACTAGAAGTCCATAATTATAAATACATAATCGGCACCAACCTGTCATTCCCAAAAAGGTTCGTAGCTCTTTTACTGTGGTCGGTTCTGGGTTCCTACAGATGGCTTCCTTTCGGTCACTCCCAAGCTGTCTCTGTCCTTTAGAAATCACAAATCTCAGGTAGATTACTTGTTTCTTCAAGATATGGGCTTTCTGCAACGATACTCGATAACCACTTAGTCCAAGAAAATCTAACAAACTCAGAGTCCATTCTCTACGTTCTTCATTCTTCTCTGTAGCTATCAAAATGTCATCCACATTATCTAGGATGCCATTTCCTGGAGGTCTTTCCCAAGCCTCTAATTCTTTAGCTAATTGTTTTCCAAAGATCGTGGGGCTATTTTTAAATCCTTGAGGTAACACTGCCCAGGTTAGTTGGGTTTTTCGTCCCAAGTCAGGGTTTTCCCATTCAAAGGCAAATAAATTGGGCTTTCAAGGGCCAAGGTGACGCAAAAGAATGAATCTTTCAGATCTAATACTGTGAACCATTCATAGGTTTCTTTTAAACTAGTCAATAAAGTTTGCCACTACTGGGTGAAAATCTTCAACTATCTGATTTATTGCCCGCATATTGTACCGATCGATAGGTTTTGCCATCAGGCTTCTTGACAAGCAGAACAGGAGTATTATACTCTGAGGATCATTCAATTAATAATCCAAAATTTATAAATTCTTCTGTAACAGTTTTCACTCCTCATCTGTCTTCCAATTTCAAAGTATATTGTTTTACCTTAATGGGTCATGCTCCTTCTTTGACTTTAACAAGAACTAATTCTGCATTTTTAGCCTTTCCAGGTATTCCTGAGGCCCATACTCCTAGGTACACCCGGTCTTTTATTTCTTGTACAATTTCTTCTTCTCTAATTTGGGGTATGGTGAGGGCCAAACTTAAGATTTCAATGTGGTTTTCTTCTGGTATTTTAAATTCAATTTATCCATTGTTAAATTTTATTTTGGCATTCAATTCCTTTAATAAGCCCCTTCCAAAACGTGGTTTAGGGGCTTCAGGCAGATAGAGGAATTTATGAACCCCTACACTTTTCCCAATTTTTAATTTTAACGGTTTCAGAAAGAAAGCCTTCTCAACCTGCCCGGTTGCTCCCACAATATTAACAGTTTGCCTACTCACAAGTAATAAAGTCTGATTTAATACTGAAAATGTGGCAGCTGTATCTATCAAAAATTCCACATGTTTCTTTTCTTTCCCTGGCTGAACTTTTACCAAGGGTTCCGCTAGGGAGGATTCCCCTGGTCCCCATCAATCTTCCATGTGGGCAATTGTCACTGATTTGCCCAGTCTCGGGCGTTCCTTTTTCCAATGCCCCATTTGCTTACAATAAGCACACTGATCCTTTAAGAGGGGTTGACTTCCTCTAGGTGGGGCACCTGCACCACTTCTTAGAACTCCTCTTCCTCCATTAGCAGTTATTCAAAGGATGTTTCTCACCTCCTGCGGTGTGCAAAGCAGCAATTGTTTTGCCCATTACTGTCTCTCTCTATCTCTATTCCGACATACTCGCCAAGCAGTCTCCAGCAATTTCTCTAAATCTCTCTCATTTCTTCCTTGCACTTTCTGTAACTTTCTCCTGATATCACCCACCAACTGTCCCAAAACCAGAAGTATCAAGTGACCTTTGCCCTCTTGAGAGGTAGGGTCTAAGGAGTGTATTTTTGCATTTCTTCTTTTAGCTGATTCAAGAAGTCAGTGGGTGACTCCTTTTTATCTTCTTTTATTTCATACAGTTTAGACCAATTTACTGATTTTGGGACAGCATTTCTTATTCCATAAGCACTCCATTCCCTGTACCACACGAATAAATCCCTGGGTCCCGTTTGGTTGGGGTCGCAACTGGGATTGGTAACTGGAACATGATCATCCACTGTTCGTGGCAGAGTCCCAGACAAGATCAGAGCCTGTACTTGAGCTCTAGCTGCCGGTTGCCGGGCACGGCGGGGGGCAGCCGCTCAGCACCGCCCGGGCACCCCCAGCGCCGGCCGCCAAGGGCCGCTCCCGCCCGGCCCGCGCTACCCCAGGAGGGCTCAGACCCGGGGGGAGGCGGTCAGGGGGAGGTTTGCCACTGCCGAACCTCCCGTTCCCGTCGGCGTTACCTCTTCTACCGCCAACTCTCGCCCATAGGTGCCCGAATTTCGCAATGTCTCTGCCGACGTCATCACGAGCGCGGGCGGATTTTGAGGGTTTTGCCGATTTTGTCCTACGGCCTCCCGAATCTTTTCTGACAGCCTGGACGTGTCTCTTTAAAGCGTCCGGCAGCCCTCGAACGAGCTGCCCGAGGTGGCCGGGCACCACCGGCGCGGCCGTCGGTGCCCCGGGCAGTCCCCCTGTACACCGCCAGGGCACAGGCAGCCTACGACGCCCCCTCCGCCAGCCCCGACACCGAGGGTCTCTCCCCGCTCCCCACCCAACGAGCCACTCGGGCCGCGGGCGACTGGTCCCCTGCCGCCCCCTCCCTCGGGAACACTCCGGAGCCCCAAAACCCCGCTGCCTCCTCATCACTCGGCGGTATCCGACCCCCTCCCGTTACAGACACCCTCCACACGAATTCGGTTTCGGTTTCACCCGGCTTGCGCGAAATCGTGCCTTGTAATTCCCTCAGCTCGGGTCCCGAGAGCGGGTGACACAGGCAGTGGGCCAGGGTTCCCGCCGCGCCGGCCGGCAGGGCTCTCTTAACGAGAGGTCGTGCCTCTTCTCCCTCCAATTCCTCCATTTCCTCAGAGCTATTTTCATCAGGGTCTTGCCCAGCGTCCCCGTCCCAATCCTCGGGGTCTGTGCCCGGGATAAACTCTCGGATTCGGATAACACCGGGTGGCTTTTTCGTAGTCCTGCCGACTAGGCCACTAAATGTCGCGGAGGCACTCACACGACAGACGGAGCAGTCACTCAGGGCGCCCCGGCAGACCTCGGCAAGCCGCAAGCGCGGGTGCCAGGCAGGGGCACCCACACAACAAAGCAGCTACCCAAAATGGGGATTTATTCCAGCCAAAAGTTAGCCAACGCTCCCGACAGACCAAAGCGAAGTTCGGATCTCAGCTGGGAATACACTACTACACGGCTTGACTTAAGAATTCCCAAGTTTTTGGAACAGGCCTTTTAGAAAAACGATCCGCAATATGCACACACTCACCCACGAGAAGGGGGGAACTCGCTCACTCAGGGGTACCCAAAAAACAGAATTGCTCACCCCAAAGGGGTGAGGGCTCATTCAAGGACATACCCAGCAGTGTTCACTCACCAAAGAGGGGCTGAGGGCGCTCGGCCCTGGGGAGTTTCCTCAGGCAGCGCCTCAACCCAGGGGAGAGTCCCAGACCCCAGGGAGACCCCCGACCGCAAACCCGCTGCTCCGTGAAGGACTGGACCAGCTCAGACCAGCGGGGCCCCATTTATACCTGAGTCGAGCCTGACCCATAGTCAGGTCCCGCCGGCGGGAAAAGGCGAAGGAAGCGGCGGTCGGGTTCCTCGGGCCGGGGAGCCCCCGCCGCCGGGCGCTTTGTCTGCTCCTTCAGCAGGCGCCGGTCGGCCGGGTCAGGGCGGGTGCGGCGGTTCATCCATAGACATGAGGATGGGAAAAGCATGGAAAATTATCTGCCCGGTGGGAAGCCAAGCCGGTGTGGCAGAACGGGAAGGCGGGAACTGGTGCAGAGCGCAGGCTGTAGGTAAGCGTGGGTTCTTGCACCCTGAGGCGGGGCTGCAAAACCAGGCGTGGCGCCAGACCAGGGTCACACGCTGGGGATGAACAGCGACCAACAGGCATCGGGTTCACTGGGCGGTCTTACCCTGACAAGGAGGTTCATAAAGTCACTAGTACTGATTCACGTTCTAGTCTTTTGCTCTTAATGGAGTGGTTTATACATGATTTCTTTTTTTAATAAAGAGAAGCGGTATACTTAATTTTCTATATATTACTTAAATTCTATTATATAATTATTTTAAATAACATTTCACTTACTATTACAGTTTGCACTCCAGATTTGTTGTTATAGCCAGCCCCTGAGTGTAGCTAGTGTGGGTTAATAATTCTCCACAGTGATTCCGAAGGGGAAGGGGCTGTACTTACACTGACCTCTGTGTTGCCTGCACAGGCAGCGTAGCATGCCTGCCTGCATGCTCACGTGTCGACTGGATGTGCCAGTGTCTCATAAAGTGATTAGATGGAAGGGGACCAAAATGCTGACTCTGTTTTTCAGGAACCCAAAGGAATATGTGAATCATAGAATCATTAAGGTTGGAAAAGACCTCTGAGATCATCAAGTCCAACCGTCACCCAACACCTCTATGCCCACTAAACCATTTCCTCAAGTGCCACATCTACACATTTCTTGAACACCTCCAGGGATGGTGACTCCACCACTGCCCTGGGCAGCCTGTTCCAATGCTTGACCACTCTTTCAATAAAGAAATTTTTCCTAATGCCCAATCTAAACCTCCCCTGGCACAACTTGAGGCCATTTCCTCTCATCCTATCACTTGTTACTTGGAAGGAGAGACCGACCCCCACCTCACTACAACCTCCTTTCAGGTAGTTGTAGAGAGCGATCAGGTCTCCCCTCAGCTTCCTCTTCTTCAGGCTAAGCAACCCCAGTTCCTTCAGCCGTTCTTCGTAAGACTTGTTCTCCAAACAAAGACTGACTCCAAACAAAACATGACTCTTCAAGAATATTTTTTTCAATTTAGTTATAGAGCATTTGAAGATGTGGTATTTTATGATAATATGGTGTAAATGTGGATTTTGCTCTGAAATTCTGGTGCTTTAACCTGTATCAGATACTCATTTTTTATGATAACAACTTGGGTTTTTTTCTTGAAGGGCTGCCAAGTCACCAAGAAATTACAGTGAAATATGTTGACTTTGGCAACCTTGCTAACTTAACCTTTAAAGACATATGCACAGTAAAAAAGGAGTTTCTGAGCTTTCTAGAAAAGGTAAATTATTGCTTGCCTACATTAAATACTCAAAATCAATAGAATCTCCATTGAAGGAGAAAGACAGGGTTGTTAACATTCTGAAGTAAATAAAATGTTAAGTAAGTTCTTTTTCACATGGGTTTATGATGTGACTTAATACGTTTTGGGTGAGCATCAAAAACTCTTATCTTCTTTTGTATCACGCAGTTTTAAATGAAATCTAATGTTACCTTGCAGTGAGGAGGTGTATATATATCATGTGTGTGTTTAATTCAAATACCTTCTTTTACTTCATAGTTACATTTTACTCCATAGTTACATTTTACTCCATAGTAAGCCAAATTAATATTTACTTTCTTCCATTTTCAAATTATAACCTAATAATGGTCTTTTAAAAAATGATGGTTTTGTTTGTTGTATGGCATTTAAAGTTTGGTGCTTTGCTAACTTTAGGTATTGTAGGAGTTTCCCCCTTTTGACAACAAGAAAAACTGAGTGGCAAAGGAAATGGCAAAGTATTTCTGTCAAATAAAAAATTCACGTAAGTAGAAAAGAATTATTTTTCTTCAGCTGTTCATGCAATAGTTCTGGTTGCTAACCATGATTATGCTAAACTTTAAAATTTAGTATGTCAATAGTGGGTTTTTAACTAGTTGTAGGCACTAGAAGTAGTGATTTTTGTAACTAAGGTCGGACAGTATTTTTTACTGAAAATAGGGTTTAATTCTTTGTATTTTGAGCCAATGTTTCTGAGCAAAGTTTCAGCCAAAGTAATTGAGCTTTTTTACCAGCAAGGGAGAGGAAACTTTCTGAAAATGGTAAAATGTTCTTGCAGTTGAAACATCTTAATGCTTCAGATTGGCACGGCTAATGAAAAAGGGTGTTTGGATTTTTGATGTATGTTACCCCATCATTCCAACTGATTGCTTGTTATTGACCAAATATAAATCCTTATAAAAATCTGTGAAGAGTTTGTCAGCTCTTGAGCACATACTGCCACATCTCCTCCTGTTGAGCATAAAGGAGAAGGGGCTAAAGGGTTATCAATACAGATGGGTATATGTCCACAAGAGAATGGTCTAAAAAAAACTTGAGACCATCAGTTACTCCCAAATTTCAGTGTTCTTATGCCATACACGGGTTATGGTGAAACACTCTGGCAAGGTGTCTGTCACACAGCCACCCACACAACAGACAGAGTGGTCACTCAGAACACCCCTACAGACCTCAGCAAACTGCAAGCCAGGGCGCCAGGCAGGGACACTCACAGAACAGCCAGAGCAGTCAGTAAAAAATGGGGATTTGTTCCCACCAAAGTTAGATAACACCCCCATAGACCAAAGTAAAGTTCGAATGTCAGTTGGGAATATACCACAACACAGCTGACTTAAGAATTCCTAAGTTTTCTTTAAACAGGCATTTTAGGAAAACAATCCAAAATATGCATACACTCATCCACGAAAGGGGGAAAATCTCTCCTTTAAGGGTACCCAAAACCAGAATCACTGACCCCAAAGGGGTGAGGGCTCGCTCAAGGGTATATCCAGAAGTGTTCACTCACCAAAGCAGGAGGCGAGGGTGCTTACTCCTGGGGAGTTTCCTCAGGTGGGTCTCAACCCAGGGGAGAGTCCCCGACTGCAGACCCGCTGCTCCCAGGACCGGCTCCCATCGGCTCTCAGGTGGGGCCCCATTTATACCACGTCAAATATGGCCAGTGGTAATTTCTAATTAGTCAGTGCCAGCAGGAGAAGGCAAGGTAAACACAGTGATCTGGTTTCCACCAGCCAGAAAACCCCCCTCTGTGCGTGCTTTGTCTGGTCTCCTAAAGACAGCCTTTAGCAAGCCCTGATTGTTGACAGGTCAGGGTGGGTGCACCTGCCACAGTGTTTCACTTGACGTTGCCTAAGGAATCAGTGCCTGGGTTTATTAGTTTCAATGCAAGCAGCAGAAAGATGAGCGGACTTGCGTCTGCTTGTTTGTTGCTATGGTTTCAAACCTTTTCTATTTAAAAGAAATAATCTTTAAGGATTTAAAATTCTTTGAAACATGAACACGACATTGCAAAATCAAGCATTCAGAAGGTAAGAGTATGAGAAGTGAGGTTGCTTGTGCAGCTCTGTCCTGTTGCATGTAAGCACTGGGGAGTCTTCACACATGATCCCATATTGCATTGCCTCAAATGTAAGTCGGTTGTTTTAAGAGATTTGAATTAGTCTGTTACAAGAGAAGTCGGACATTTTCCAGCCTGTTAATACAGTCTGCATTTCAATAGACTTGGGTGGTGGAGAAATCTTGACCAAGACTGGAATGAGCAGTATTTAATGTTGGTTTTGTCACCCACCCTTTCTTTTAATGGTTGTTTAACCTGTCAGTCAGTCTTACTTTCGTATTCCTGACATCCTGTACCTTAAGAATATCTGCCAATTTCTTACTTCTGTTACCTTTATTTCTATTCTCTCCCTTTCCCCTCACCTGTGTTACTCTTCTTTCTTTGGTGCAATAAACAAGGAGGAGACAGTAGCTTTCACGGTTAATTTAAAGTTGGTATAGCCACCAAAGTTTGCAATAAAGATGTGTCCTGGGTTACAGTGTAAAATGTGCCAAAAGGAAAAAAAAAATATTCTATTACCATCTTCAGGAGCTGTTGAGACCAGGTGGGGGGGTGCTCCCTGCCTCCCCCCTCTGGACTATCTCCTGTTACTGGGCACAACAATGCCTTATCGCCTGACCCATCGATAACTCGCTCCCGGACTATCTCCTGTTAATGGCCCATCAAGGAACTGCCTCACGACTCCCCATCCCATTGTGAGATGCTCCGCCCGGGGAGGGGAGGGGGGGGGAAGGAGCCAAGCAGTCCATGCCAAATAAAAACGGAGATTTTGAACACCCTAGCAGCCTTTCTTCCACTGGATTCCCAGAGGAGCTTTTCCCCCCACTGGAGTTCCAGAGGACAAGAGCTACCTGCCGACCACTGGACCTTCGGAGGAAGACCAGACTCTACCTGATTGCTGCTTCCACAGAACTACACCCATCGCTTCAGGAAGACTGCAGCCAGCATCTTATCGGACTGCTACTGCCACCCTAACAGGGTGTCAGGTTGTATTCCTGACTCTGTCAGTGTAAACCAGTGGGTTGTTTGTTTTTCCCTGCCTTGTGTTATATATATATATATATATATAAGTAAAGAACTGTTATTCCTATTCCCCATATCTTTGCCTGAAGGCCCGTTAATTTCAAAATTATAATAGTTTGGAGGGAAGGGGGTTGCACTCTCCATTTCAAGGGAGGCTCCTGCCTTCCTCCCCAGACACCTGTCTTTTTCAAACCAAGACAAGATGCTAACCAAAAATTCTTTTAATTGAAGTACTTCATCTAGTCTGATTTCCTGTGTGTCTTTTTTGGTTTTAGTCTCCTAATTAACACCTTTCAAAAATCTGGCAGGAATTTTCTGACATGGGTTCTGTGGTGACTGTGTTTTGTCCTTCAGACTTCTACAGTGGTATAGTCATGTTAATCTTAGATGCTTTGAGTCTGGGTTATCGCACACATTACTGCCCTGGAGGTATTTAAGACGTGTAGATGTGGCGCTTAGGGACGTGGTTCAGAGGTGGACTTGGCAGTGCTGGGTTCATTGTTTCCAACCTAAACAACTCCGTGCTTCTATAATATACAACTGTTTTGACTAAATACAGGACAGAAGTGTTTGGGTATCTTAGAAAAAGGCTTTTCTTAAATTACATATTCTGCTTCCTCTCTCCAGGAGAAACATAATGACTATTTTTTTTTGTTCCTTTTGCACAAACGTTTTGAACTCTTGCTTTTGATCATGGTATATAATTGTAAACACTAGATCCTGGTTTGGACTCCGATAGATTTAAGTAGCAGTTGCATGATAGAATTGCAGCTTAAATGTAGTGCGTACAAATTAGAAAATGAAAATTATTTGTTTTCCTGGGTAGTGAATTATAATGCTGAGTTTAGAAAAAATAATAACCTACTCATTAATTTGTTTTGAACTACCAATAGAATATGGTAATGTTCTGAAACGGCTCTTTTTTAAGGGGAAAAAAAAAGTCATATGGCTCTGGGTGTTTTTTTTTTTATAAAAAAAAGCAGTTCAGTATGGAATGTCTTTGCATAGCAAACAAAACACCATTTCAAAAGTTGTTCTTTCATTAACTTTAAAAATAATCTTTGATTTGATATTACGAAGTAAGATTATTTACCAAGTAGCAGGATGGAGGAATCCTAATAAGACACAGCTGTAAAGTCTTATATAGATGTATTCTCTAGTATGTGCATTCCTTTCATTCTTACTTTTTAACATTGAAATGTGGTGTTAATAAATCATGACTCTCCTGCTTTTGGAAAAAAATTAGTGTGAATATGAAATTATTAATAAATTGAGGAAAGAGGATGTGATGAAGCTTTTGAAGATGGGAACAAGTAATCCAATACTCCTTGATCACTGACACCATTTGGAGGTTCCAAGTCATCTGCAAAAACTGTAATACAAGCCTTTTCTTTGAGTAGGTATATATTTGCCTTGATCCTTCTAAGAACATTATGAAGCAGCCTGCCACAAAGGGAGCTGGCAACTCCCTCCGATTGGGAGTTGGAGAGCCCTGATGTCATGCAATAAAATTGTGGAGTTTCATTGTCTTCTGACAGACTTCTGGACAAGTAGTGTGTTTATTTTCCCTGTTGTTTCATATTGGGTGTACAAAATGCCTGAAATTCTTTTTGAAGAATAGGAACAATTATATTTCTATGTATCTTTAAATAAAACTTTTGGAGAGTAAGGAGTAATACTACATTATAATAATATATAATCATATATATGCTATAATCATATGGTTTTACTTTTCATGAAATTGATACTTCTGTTCATTCTGCTCCACTGGCAAGTGATGGAAAGAACTCAGACTTCTGGTGCCTGTTAAAGCTGGTGAACCGAGTTCAGATTGCATGTGGCGGTAATAAAACTTTTGCCTTAAGGTGACTGTCACTGAAGCTGTAACTGAAAATCTTGCTATTAAATACTCAAGACAGAAGTTATGGACAGAAAATCATGTTACCAAGAGTTAGAAATTATGTGACCCCTGAAAAGTATCCCTTCAATTCTGGATTCCTCCATTTAGGCAAAAGATGGGTTTTAATTCTCTTGTTCACAACTGTTGGGCCTAGAATAACATAACGTATCTGAGTTTAAAACTTTGTGAAGAAGCCAGTTATTGATAGTACTTCGTTCTACCAACTAGTAAAATCCTGGTTGAGGTTTTTGGCAGCATCTACCTTGTGTCCTCCAGACTACTGTCTATTCTCTCACAGATTGATCTGTTTACTAACTGAAATGTGCAAGAGAGTCAAAGTTGAAAAGTTTAAACGTTAAACAGTTTGGATCACTATCTTTACCAAGCAATTTTCTGTTAATTCTCATCATTGCCACTTGAGGTAGAGAAACTTGACTTGAATTGCATACTAATAATGATTGTGAACTGGAGTTCGGAGAGAATTGGAAGATGCGTAGAACAAAATAGTAGCATGAATTAGAGAAGGAAGAAAAAAAATTAGTCACCATGTAAAATGATTTTTCAAGTTCAGTTAGTTTGTACTGCAGTGACTATATTTTGGGGGTGTTTTGTTGTTTTTTTTTTTCTTTTTACAGAAATGCCTTGCACAGTATCTGGATGGTTTACGGTATAGATCAAAGGTCCTCTCCCTTGCAGAAGCTGACCCTCTTAAGATCCTAGTTCAGTTTGTTGACTATGGTACTTTTTCAGTTGCCCCAACAACCAGGTAAATATGTAAGAAAGAAAATGCGTGTATAGTATCTGTGTGTATGTATGTATAGACTTATATTATAAAATAGGTACTTATAAATAAGTGTATGTATTTTTACATTTATTATTTTATATAACTACAGATATATTATTTATAATAATTTAGCATTAGATTTCAGTTGGAGAGGTTGGTGGAATAATTTCTGTCTGCAGGGTACAAGCTTGTGCACCTGCTTCTCTTTGTCAGGTTGTTCTGAGAAGCCCATTATTACAATATCAGATTCTCTGTCTTCTTCAGGTTACTCACCCTGTGAAGCAGGCTCAGGCTTCTAATCTGTGTTTGCACCCGAGAAGCTTATACAAAATAGGGACCGAGCCCTCCAGGTATACAAACAAATCCTCTGATCCTGTGTAGCAGCCATCTGCAGGGAAGACAGCTGGGGAATAAGATAAGGGAGTACCTGAGTGGGGGACACTCCACACCCCTTGTGTGGAAAATAGAAGTTCAAATCCCTGTTCTGGCTGGTGCTGAGCTGCACAAGGAACTGCTCCTGTGCTGACACACAGATGTCAGCTCAGTCTCAACGCCCCAGGCTCTTAGGATCCCCTAAGCTTGCCTGAATTTTCTCTTTTGAAGTACTTTCACTTTATGCAAGTACTGCTTAATCACATTGACTTGCTCTTGAGCTCATTGGGGAGTCTACAGGTGCTTGCTGAAGGTGAGGCACAATGGGGATTTGAACAGGTTTCCTGCTTCACTGACCATTAGGGTCATGGGAGAGTGTGCATTTTATTTCAGGGTTGCACTTCCTGCTCTGCTTCCCCATTCCCTTGCTTCTGGGATAGAAAGACAGAAGAATGGGGAGGTGATAATATAAAACTAAGATGCCTATTTCCAGGGGCATGTCTAGAGCACATCCAGGCGTGAAGCACTTTGGACCACAAAGGCCTGTGTCATTTTCCAGACACACCAGATGTGGAGCCTACGTTGTGGTGACTTGCACTTGTGTTCCTGTGCTCAAATTTGTACTGGGCACTTAAGACTCCTCCCTGAGCACTGTAACGGGGAGCCAGTGTGCCTGGCAGGCTGAGCGGTCTGTGTGATACTGGCCTGCTTCTTGACAGTTCCCGTGTGGAAGCCCTTCAGAGGGCCTAGCCCTGACATCAGCATGTCATCGTAGAGCAGGGACTGACCCCAGTTCCCACACCGTAAATCCACTGCGTGAACCATTAAGCTACCCCCTTGTGCCCGTACTGACAGTTTAGCTTGTTAGGTGGATTGTTGCAGGCACGTGTTTTTCATTTTTGTTTTAGATTGCATCACCTACCTTGTCATCTGCTGAAGTATCCTGCTCAAACAGTATGAGCTCTGTTGGCTAGATTTAAACCTGCTTTATGCGACAAAGCCATGAAAATAATCCCTTATTCCCCAAAATGAAGTCTGGAAGCACTGTGGGCTATGATGGAGTGCCTTGAAGGAAAGCAGCTCTCTGTTTCTGTACTTGTGAGAAACACTTTCCCTTTCTCTCCTAGTTCTTGCTCAGCCTAAAATTCTTACTAGCACTCTTGAGCATAATTTCTGAGTATGTCTTTTACTGTGAACCCTCATAATTTAAAATTGTGAACCATTTGCCATGAAGGAGTGCTGATGAAGACAGAAGATCATGTGGTGCTCTTCTTAGTCCCGCAAACAAAAATCTTCTGAGCATTCCTGTTAACTTAAACCCAGAAACTTAAACTGAGAAACAATCTTTGTATATTCACACTTCCATTTAGGCAGTGAGTGTAGCCAGTAAAGTAACTGTTACTATTGGTTAGCTTGAGATTTAAATCTGTTACTGTCAAAACTCCATCAACTTCTGGTTTTCAGGCTCTTTCACCAGAGCTCACCATTTCATTTTATGAAGATGATGGAAATCCAGTTCGTATAAAACTGATAGAAATGCGACTTGCAGATCTGGATGAGTGACATGCAAGTACAATGACTCAACTACAAATTCATACCATTGCAAAGGTATGATTTCAGAAGTTTTAAGCAAAGTCTAAACTGTCAGTAATGTTGACTAGAACTTTCTTTTTTTAAAAAAAATCCCTTCTGTCCTTACTTCTACTCTTCTAAAAATAAAATACTGTTAAAAAGATTAAATTTCTTTACATACACATTACTGAAGCCCAGAGTATACATTTAAAAACTAGCAGGTACTGAAACAAAGAGCCCTAAGGCAATATAACAGAAAGAGCTTTTGCTGCTAGTAACTGAAGAAAGTAACTTGATGTGTGGCAGTGTGCTCTGCCCAAACAGTCAAAATCAATTGGTTCTCAGACAGATCCATGATAACATTTGGATGTCCTATGGACAGGTTAGTCAAACATGAAATATTTTAAATGAAAAGCTTTACAGTGTGTGTTGTCTACAGAAAATACTGGACACTTGAATTTTCAAATTTCTTGGCCAGCTCTAAGTTAAGTAGTCATTTTCCCTCGCATTTAGTAAGCGCTCTTCTAATCTATGTTTATAGGTAACGTTCCAAACACTTTTGAATCCTGAAACAGTAAAACTATATATTTTCATCTCAATCTCTTGACTGTTCTACAATACCCTTTTCATAAGAGTAGATGGAATGAATGTATAGTAGCAAAGAAATAGATAAAAAAGCTGATGCTGGGCACACCTGTTCTAGTATCTTGTTAGAAGGTGTGGAGAGAAGATGACAGTTTTATGATTGCTGTGACTCTTGTTTATGTTTCAGGCATATTTGGTGACAGAGTTCTCCAGTACCAGAGTCTAGAATCAGGAGTGAGTAGTTGGGGGTAGTGAGTGTTACGATCTTTGTGCTGGAACATGTTTGCATCACTGCTGTGTCTTCTGTTTTCAGTCAAGGTGTTTTGGGTGTCCTTGCACCTCCTTCCTACTCCTGGAGCTGCATTGTTCATTTAAATGTGTCAGAATAAAGAGGAGCTTTCTCAGCATGCATCCGAAAGCTTGTTTTCCTTTACGGCTATCATATGTAAGGATTCTTGTGGATATCCCTATTGTACTAGTGCAGTATATCCTTTAGGTTTAAAGCTCAGACCCTTTCAGTCTCCCCACAGAGAATGTTGTCTAGATTATCAAGGAAATGGTTTCCTCCTAACTGAGACGAAGAAATGAGGAAAGAATAGCCTAAGGCTAACTGAAAAGGAATACTGCCATTTGTTTACTCTTAAGTCAAGCAATGAGTGAACTGCTACCCACACCTTCAAATCTGGTCTTCTGCTGTATTTCACCACAGCACAGGTTCCAAACAGCACAACTTTACGTTGGATCTTTTCTTAGATGTCTAAAATAAGGTAATCTACAGCTATTTGATAAATTTTCACTGACAGATGAGAATTTAAAAAAAAACAAACAACAAAAAAACACAAAACAAAACCCACCACCACCTTTCAAACTACACGTGACAGAATACTGAATCAATAAACTGCTGCTTAAAAGTAGAAATGGGAAAAAGAAATAGAAAAACCTCTGATGTATTAACACACTGAAAAATAAAATTTCAGGAAAACTATAAACAATATATACAACAAGCTTAAAGGGCTTTCTCTTCTTGTTTACAGGAATGTACATTACTTTTGCTGATGTGCCGACACTTCCAAGAGTTTTGACATTACCTACACCTTAGTGTCCATGATAATATTACCATCCTTGTCCTTTACTCTTACTCTGCCAGAGACATACTTTGTTTCCTGCTGTCCATTCATGTACACAGTCTTGACAGTACCATCTGGATACTCCCGCCTCTTGAACTGTGATGTGTGTAGTTCTCTCTGGCCATTATTGAACTCTATAGTTTTGCTTCCATCTCTGCATTAAATAAATGTATATAAGTTGGTTTTGTTTTTTTTAAAATCATTGAAGGACTATAAACTTAATCCCCAAAAAACCCCATTAAATATGCAAGCCTAAATGAAGGAAGAACTCACTACAGTATTTGTGAAAAGCCTGCTTTGTTAAATATCATCCCAGCTGGTTGGTACTCAAAAACCCATTTCTCCAAAACTGACGTGACTTCTTTTTACTTGAGAGCTTCTACCACACTTTCTCTGCGCTAAATCTATTGCTGCAACAGTCCAAGAAAGTTTAAAACTTAGCGTTTTGAGTGCTATCAGTTATCAGCTGTCAGTCAGACCTGCTTGCCGCACCAGCTAGCTTCTCACATGTTCTCTAAAATTATACACAAATCCGAAAAGTCTCTCATGTTAGGGTATGAGAAAATACACACAGGCATTCAGTCTTTATGTATCCTCCAAGCTACCAAAAATAAAAATATCAAAATTTCAAAATAGTAAAGACGTGTTCACAGTACAGTATACTCAAATGTAAACTTCTAGAAATAGATCTGTCACCATATACTGCCTCTACCAGTGAGCCCTAACTGCTCCTTTCCCATCAACAGGCTAGGGTACCAGAAAAGGCAAAGCTTACCGCTGAATACGAACAATAGTGCCATCTGGAAAGATGCTTTCTTCTTGCCCATCCGTAAATAAATTTTTAATCGTTTGATCGGGGAAGGTAATTTCTTTCTTGCCATCAGGATAATGCTTTTCTGAAATGTATTTTGATACAATATGCTTATTACATAAATACAGGTGTGTGTGTGTGTATATATATATATATGGGCAGCAATTTTGAGGGTTGGTTGGGTTGGATGATTCCTTTACCTATTTGTCCATTTGAAAACTGTAAGACCTCTAAGCCATCAGAGTATGTAGTATGTGTAGTCTTCGCATCAGCATAATAATAAATCTGCAGAAAACAGTTCAGATTTAACATAACTAGTGAGAAATGTTTTATGTGTGAACACATATGCACAGAAATAAGTATGTATAGAAAAATGCAGAAGATATAGGGTACATACCACTGTTTGATCAGGCATAACCTGCTTCACATCCCCATTGAAGAAAGTTATAGTTACAGTTTTCCCATCAGAACCTACTTTTTTCCATGTCCCATTGGGGAAAAATATGAGGTGACAGCCATTTTTCAAAACCTTTTCAACCTATTGAATACATTAGAGAGGTCAGTATTAAGCCATCACACTCACATACTCATTCCTCTTTCACAACAGCTGTCTTGCGGCGTTTCAGAGTGCCAAGCTCTCATTTTACCTTTCCATCAGGATAAGCAGTTTCTCTCTGTATCTCTTCACTGTCTGTATATGCAGAACCAGATGGTAGTGACACATGAGCTTCATTAGGAGAGGTGTCCTGAAATAACAACAACAATCTAAGCATAAATTCAAATGGAGCTTTGTCTTTATACATGTTTTTTTTTCCCCTAGGCTAACAGGTATTTTAGGAAATAAAGAACATCAGGGCAGGAAGACAAGCACAGGAAGGCATAAGTACAACCTGGGTTTTATGTAACTCTGAGTATAATTCAAGTGGTAAGACAGACTGAGTCTCAACAATAATTAGTTAGTTAACTGTGGTCAGCTGTAGTCCAGGCTAAAGTGGAATTCAGTGGTGTGTTGTAGCATGGTGCTCAACTGCCATGTCGCTGTGAAACAATTGATGAAGTTTCATAAAGCCTGAATGCTACCTACAATTAATGTAAGAATTAATTCAACTATTTACAAGATTCTTGCATGGTTGCCCTACATGGAGCATATAAACATCCATCTTTTTGCCCCCTCTCTCAAAAGGTAAAACATTTTGCAAAATTCAAGGGAGCATGAGATTATTATTTTATTTTCTTTCCTTGGCCAAAGAATGTTGTAACTACTAGACACAGGTAAAACACTCTGCATTGACTACTACATAGCCATTTTCTGGTATGAGATAATAAAATTGCAGTTGAAGAACATAAGAAGGTGAGTCAACGGCTTCACCAGTCACCCTCCAGATACTCATTTAAGTACAAGTAACTATTGTCTTATTTTAAGCTTTTTCCTCACCCTTAAAAATCAAATCAGGATACAGGACTTACTACCATAAAAGTCCTAGAAGAATCTTCTAGCGCTGTCATTGTCTCAGAGTTGCTTCTGTCACTAGCAGGTCCTGATGCAGGTGTTCTAGAAAGCTTTCCTACTCAGATACACATAATACAGTTAATTTGGACAATAAAATTAAAGTACAGTTTAAGTGTTATATGTGAGGTCAAGCTCTACCTACATTTCTTAAGTGCAGTAGAAATTGAAAGCAGTATGTTTATGAAAAGAATCAACACAAGCCAGCTCCCTCAGCTATGTCATTGCTTCGTGTATCAGCAAGAAGCTACAACTGAAGAATCACTGCAACACGCATAACATGGCACTTTCTTTCTTATTTCATCTCTGTAGATTTACAAAGAATCCCCCCCCTCGCCCCGCCCCGGATCTAGATAACATGGTTAGTTATGCCTTATAATGAATAAAGGAAGACTGAGATAACCTTTTAACAGGAACTGATTGGCATACTTTTCCCATGTCTCTCCTAGCACACCAGAAAGATTACCAAAATAAAAACAGCAAGAGCTTCAATTCTGGAATATTCTCCCTTAACAGATAACATGAGCTGTCAGGGGTGTCAAAAAAGTACCCTCCAATTACTTTCCATATGTGATTATTCATTAGGAAGGAGTATAGCTGCCAACAGCATTTGCTCCCAACTGTGAGCAAGGAACACCTGCTACGGCATTGCCCGTATGAGTACAGATCCTGATAAGGAAGGTTCTGAAGAGACTTGGCAGATCTGATGCTATCAACACAGCCACCTAACCAGCATGTGCAGCTTGGAGAATGTCACTGGTGAATGCCAGTCTGGATTGCAGAACGCAGCTTCTGGTACACTCCAGAGCGCCAAACGTGACCAGAAGCATGTTTGCTCTGAGAATGGTCTCATCACAGCTTTCTCCAGAATCTTACCCTGTGAGGTATTTATCCATATGCTCAAGTCCATTACAACTGTTCTCTGTCTGCTTTTGAGGTGGTGATGCACTCCTCTTTAATACAAGCCAAAACACCACCTTAATTTTCTTTTAAAGACTTAACAGAATTCTCTGATTAGACAAACATTTATACCTTTTGCCTGTGAGCAACTTTTGCCATTTATCTTGCTGCACTTCTGTACTGGAAGAAGGGGAGATCCAGTTCGACTTTTTGGGCCTTTATTTGGTAGACACTAGAAGAAAAGTTATTTGTGGTTTATACGACATTTATTCGTAACCGTTCATATAGCAGCAACAAAATTTATATACCATGCGACGTAAAATTTACTGGAAGCTTTTTTCACAAACTATACATTTTTGAGACTTAGTCAGCAGAAGGGCTTGTGTGATTTAGCCCAAGCTGTGCTTTGGACCCCTTCCTCTGTCTGCTACGACGCTACCAACAACTACAGAATGATAATTTGGTGCAAGCAATCCAGAATAATAGTTACAGTTTCAAAACTAAATATAACTGCTTTAGAAAATGGTGAACCCCCTGGTTTGCCTGGCTGATCCTTAAGGTGCAGAGGTTCCCGGGTTAGATCCCATCTATGATTTCTCTCTTGTAATTGCACCATTTTGAATTTCTAAGATTAGTTCCTCCACAGAATGAATGCTGCACACTGCGAACATTCACATTTGGAGAGAATGTGATATCTCAAAATTCTGTGTCTGTCACCACTAGTGGAGTCCCAAGATTAGTAAATCAAAAGTAAACATCTAAGTTGGATCATAAACCTGGAATCCAATAGCTACAAAACTCAAGACTATTCACACAGTTGACTTTAAAACACCGAGATTAATAACTTACAGATTCTGCTCTTTTTAGAGTCATCCCAGAATGTTCGGTTTTCCTCTTGCTTCCAGCAGCTTCTACTTTCTTCCAGGCTTCTAGACGAAACCTCTCCATAATTTTGACTTCCTCTTTTAGCTCCATATTCTCATTTGCTAAAGCTTCTATTTGATCTTTCAGGCGTCGATGAGTTGTTGACCATTTTGCCTCTTTTCGTTTTAAATCTTCCTGTAACTCTACAATCTGCTGTTTTAAAGCCTTAGAAAAATGCATGTTTATAAATCAAAGAGCTTTCATTTTTAATTAAGATTGTAATGTTCCAATAGAAATACAAGCACACAAAAAAAGCACAAGAGCAGCAAGAAAAAAAAAAATCAAAAAATCAGCTTAACAGGACAGAGGGTGAAAGGTAGAAGTTTTCTTCCCCAAAAGAGATATTATTTACTTTAGACTACCAACTTCATCAGCTCAACTTCAATCACAGAAAATGTCTTTTTTGCCCTCTTGGCATCCTTTACACTTCACAGATTGGTCAGTGCAAATACACTTGAGACAGAAGCATGAAATCTTTAAGGCTACCCTTGAGAGGACACTTCAAAAATTGTGGCCCAGGAAAACGAGGAGGACACAATCACATAAAACACATGTGAATGTGCCTAGCCCATTTAGCAAATGCTACTTCCATCTGTTGACTAAAGACCTACAAGTAATAACAAAATGTAACTTTGAAAATTGTAGAGGATTACTCCATTTATTGTACAGAAGTTATAAACAGAATAAAACTCAAATACCGTTCTAGTTGGCATTTTGATTCACTGCCATGAATAAAAACTTACAGCTTAATATTAACTACAATCATTTTCTATCAAAGTTGAAGATCATTCTACCATAGTCACGAGCAGTTTTTAGTATGGAAATGTGACAAAAGGATTTGCTCATCAGGAGTTTTTACCATCAAACAGCATTGTGAAGCCTGTAGTTCCTTCCTCAATTAGGCCACGTCTACTAACAGTTCACATTTTGAAATCACTTGCAACCTTTCAATTAAGTTAGAATTCAGGTTTTGACTGCCTTTAAATGAATTTACATGTTCCTGTGTGGGCTAGAAGAATAATATATTTTTATACCTGAATTTCATCACGTTCTTTTTTATCTGGAATTGCTCTAGCTTCTGCGGTATATTTTTCAAAAACTTTACGCTCCTTTTGCAGTTTTTTCATTTCCTTTTTTTTATATTCTTCTATTTCAGCCAGTTCTTGGGCTTTCTGCTGTTGAAAGTCTGCAATTTCTTTCCTATAATTATGAAACAAAGTTGTTGTTTTAGGCCAAAACTACTTCAAATCTGAATTTTAAGGAAGAAAATGAAGATTCTGAATTTTGTGGTCATTGATTCCAGTCCAGCATCTGTTATGCCCAGGAAGACTTAGCTATAAATGGTATTACTTATCTAAGGAGTAAGAATTGTTACACAGTTTGTGTTTGAAGTCCAACAATTTGTTTGTATATATCTTCTAGTCACAAAAGTTATCCTGAATTTAACAAAGCTTTGGCTAAAATCCTCCAACATTCTTCAAAGCAGAACAACACCATTCCCCCAAAAGCACCAGGGAAAAGAATCTGCTAACAGCAGGAGGTCACAAACTAAACATTAGCCAACAACATGATGTTGTTTCTCAACAAAACACAAGTGACTTTGGTAGGAATAGGTGTGCTACATTTAAGTCACCAGAGATAATTACTCTGTTCTACATGTCACTTATAAGTCCCCCAGTTCAAATGAAAATATTCTCAGTTTGTACACACAAACATCCAATCCAAAGGAAAAGCATCAACCATATTAGCGTGAAGATCAATTTTGCAAGAGCAATTTAGGACTGTGTTATCACTCAGAACAAAAGTATACAGTTCTCCCAAGTATACCCTTTAAGGATATCATATTAAACTAGCAGGGGTTCTTAAAATTATAATTTGTGTGTGAGTAATAACTACAGTTTAATATATACATATACATAGAGCAGCAACCAGTTTCTTGGTCCATGTCTCCACTGTAACTGAAACACACCAGTTATTTACCTGTGCTGTTGGTAACTGGACAGTATGATAGTCTGGAACATACTATGTCAGTGAATGCACCAAAATGTTTCAGTTAAAAGTTACCTGATGTTTGCCAAGGCATGCTCTCTTTCTTCACGGAGTTTAGTTAGAGTTGCATTTTCAGCTCTGAATCTCTCTATTTCAGTTTCCAATTCAGCGAGTCTCTCTCGCAGTACCTGGGATGGAACACTGTTTCCTGTCAAGGAACAGCCAGATGCGAGTTATCTAAGCGGCACTCATAAGACTGAAGTAAACAATTATTCCACATCAGTTAAAAAAAAAAAATTCAAGTGACAGTATTTTAGAGATAGTAGTAGTATTGCAAAAAAAATTCTACTATTGAAATAACACAGAAGTGACATATTAAAGCAATCTGCACTATTTACTTAAGTACCTCAAATACTGAGTATTTCTATCATCTCTGTAGAACTAAAAAATTTTAGGAATTGGAATGTGAAGGGCCTCACGTCAAGGTAGAGAGATGAAATGAAGGTATAAGGACTAAGCATCAAACAGGAAAGTTTATGGTTGTAAGTTTTTCCAAGTTTTATTCAGTCTGCTCACACCCATCAGTAATGTGAAATCTATTGCGGAGGCCACTAATAGGATTTGTGAGCTTTTTTGCCATCCCAGTTTCCTGTTCAGTCACTACTTAACACTCCCAGGGTTTTAATAGTCCACTTCTGAGTATGCGACAGAAGAGCCTAAATACTGATGTTGCAGTGTAGGTAGTTGCCTCATTCACCCTTAAACGCGCTGAGATCAAGTAGAGAAACCCCTACCCATCTTCCTGCAAACAACATCTAGCAGGCATCTTTAGACAATGCTACAAAATCAATTCTCCACAAAACAATAAGCAGAAGTAGCAGATTTCATATGAACTTCTCATAAAAACATCAACACTAATCCTAAACACTCACCGGAGCAGAGTTTGAAACAAAGATCTCACCACCTTACAAAGAAGAGATTTAAATGCTAGGGTATTCTATCACGCTTTCAATGAACAACTGCATTTTTAATGATCTCACATAAATGCAACAGCTTCAACAGCAGCTTTTAGAGGCAGTCCTCCCCCAGATTATAACCATATGGTTGAAATCAACTTGGGCAAAGCAGAAGAATTAATCCGTATTTCCCACATTCCACATGAATTCACTAGATACTATACTACTGTCAGAAAATATGGACAGGACTGTTGCCTCATATTTTATAAGGGGAACAAGCCAATCTACCAGTGTATAGCATTACATTACTGTGGTGTAAACGCACTCTGTAGTGGAAAGGGAGGTACCCCTTCATTTTCAGCGCAGCATGCCTTTGATATTTTCCTTGATTTGGAAACAGCGATCAAGCAGCTCTAGATCAAGCTAGTTCAATGAGCTGACAGAAAACTATCCTCCAGGAAAAAAAAAAAAAAAAAAAAGGTAAAAGTTTTCACTGATCATACTTATTCTGCAAGCTGCGTAATTGTTAGATCTGACATCAGACATGCAACCGGGAGGGAAGACGAAAGGTGAGAAGAGGGCCATTCCCTGCAGCAGAAGTCTGTACTTACACCGGCTGGTGTAATGTCAGGTTGCAGCTTAAGCGTTAGAAGGAAAGACTTGTAAAGTATGTCTTCTGCAACATTTCCTACCAGTTGCTGTTTTCTCACCTCCTGGCTCCTGTTCCACATTTGATTTGACTTCACGCTCCAAATGACAGCCTGCCTTCTGTTTTGGTTTCAGGGAAGGAAACAGTTTTACCATCAGGTTTGGTACAGGAGGTCCATTTGAATCACTGTCCACTACAGAGTCTTTGGACATTTCATCTCCCCTCTTTGAGGCAACTTTTCTCTTTATTGCTTTATCTGGGACAGTTGTATCATTCTTACTGTAAAAGTCTGTCTGTAGAGGCATTTTAGTATACATTTCAGGAAATTCACTATTAACATAATTTTCATCAAGATCACTCCATGTTTTTTCATCATCAAACTCAAACTTACTCCTACTTATACAAGACATGTTCCTCTGAAGGTCTGAAGCTTTCCCAATTTTTTGCTTTGACAGTGCACTACAATCTTTGTCTGACAAGCCAAGGTCAGCATCTCCATTATTGCTTTCCTTGCCGGTATCTGTAACAGAACCTCCATAATCAAAAAATTCTGGATCACTTTCTCTATGGTTCAGGAAGGACATCTTAGCATCTTCATTTTCATGCTTTAAGGTAGTCTCAAATTCGCTCTCAGAATCTGTAGTAGTATCACCACTGCCCTCGCCCTTCTCTTCATGTACAGTCCATACATTACTTTTTAAAGCAGGAGTTGCTGTCATGGAAGAAGCTGAAAATATTACACTGTCTGTTTTATTCAATGGATCCTTCATTCTAAAAGCTGTTCCTGAATTTGAGACTCCATGCATAACTGCTCTATCATTTATATTTCCCTGTGTCATATTGTCTGCCTTTTTATTTTTCTTATTTATGAGTTCAACAGCCAGAGCCTTTACTTGCTGCTCTTTTGCCTTGATAGGGGTAGAAGACATTCTACGCCCTTTTAAAGTTTGCTGATCTTGATCTAATATCCTTTGCACAAATGAGGAATTACTTGAGAAAGATATTTCATCTGCAGCTTGTTCTAGAAACAAAAATTCATCTAATTCCAGATTCTCCTTTTCTTTTTCTTTTTCCCAGTTTTCCAGCTTATTCTGAAATGAAACTTCAAAAGACAGTTCTGAATCTTTCACAGGGTGACCTATAAGGCATTTGGAATTAGAAAAGGCACTGGTCAGCTCACGTGACATCTGAGGCTCTTCTGTGCCAGGTAATTTGTTTCCAATTTTGCCAGCGTTAGACTTAACAAATTCTACCATGTTCTCTTTATTTTCTATTTTGTTGTTAATTTCCAACGGGAAAGAATCTCTCATCTGTCCATCATGACTTTTTCCTGGTTGCATTCTCATTTCTGATGGCAAGAGATTTTTTCCATTGTGATTCCTGAGTGCCAGGGTCTTCTGATTAGTACAGTGTTTTGCTTTATCAGGGTGGTTATATTTTTTACATGGTGCAAAAGGGTTGTCAGAAACTAGCTCTTTGCGAGGAGGCACAGTTTTCCTCTGTATTTGCGGTCTGTCCACCTTAGTGACATTTATGTCATCTGAAGCCCTTTGTTGAAGTTTTGGGGTGTTTTCTCCAAGTTTTGTAATTTTAGATTTGGCATTAATCAATCTCGTTAAGCCTTCTCCTCTCTTCAGGAAGGGTCGTTTGATCACTGGTTTTTGAATGGCCGATCCATTTGTCTCCTGAAAAGGGGCAAGGAAAAGTAAAACACAAAATGTTAAAAAGCCCCTTCCACAGTTTGAGTATTTCCTCAAATAAAACCCACATGAGTAGAAATTTATATAGTACACTTCTACTGGACTTCTGAAGACATCTGTGGCGGTTCAGTGTCTGTCAGGATTTCGGTAGCAGGGGGAGGGGGCTACAGAGGTGGTTCCTCTAAGAGGCCTCGAGAAGCTGCCCTGGCTTCAATTCCGGACTCGCCTCTGGGCAAGGCCAGACCAATAGCGCCTCTGAGAATAACTCTGTTTACAAGTGAAAAAAACTGTTGATTGAGTTCTTTGTCTGTCTGTCTGTGTTAGTGAGCGGGAGAGAGAAGAGAGATGGGAGAGAGACAACCCCACGGACACCCCGGTCAGTGAGGCAGGAGAGGGGCAGCTCTGCCGGAGCAGAGGTTCCCCTGCGGCCCGCGGTGGGGTGGCGGCTGAGCCCCTGCAGCCCCAGGAGCCCAGCGGTGGCCCAGAGGTCGCCCTGCAGCCCGCGGAGGGCCCCGGGCCGGAGGAGCAGGGACCGGGCCCGGAGCAGCCGCGACTGCGGCCGCGCTGGAGCCGCCCGTCGGTGGGAGGGCGGCAGCGCCGGGAGGGACCCGTGCTGGGGGGTTCTGGGGAGCTGCGGCCCCGCGGGAAGGACTCGCGTTGGGGCAGCGGGAGGAGGAATGTCTGCCGTGAGAGGGACCCCGCGGTGGGGCAGGGGAGGGCTGCGAGGGCCCCTGCCCTGAGGAGGGAGGAGCAGCAGAGACACCTTGTGCCGGACGGGCTGTGACCCCCATTCCCTGCCTCTGAGCTGCTGGGGGGGAAAGAGGGAGCAGAGCGGAGCCCGGGGAGACCCCGGAGGGGTGGGGGGGTGGGGGGCAGGTACCTCTCGTTCACCTTGATGGTGGTGGTTGTTTGTATCAAATGTGTGTTATCATCCCCACGTTGAGTCTGTTTCCCGTGACCATAACTGGTGAGTGAGCCCTCCCTGTCCTTTGTCTCGACCCTCAAGCCTTTTTGGTTGCATTTTCTCCTCCCCAACCCTCAGGGGTAGGGGTGAGTGAGCGGCTGCGGGGGGCTTTGTTGCCGGCTGGGTGGGCTCAAACCACGACAACATCAACAAGTGAAATATTTGGGGCTTATTGTTTTAAAAATGTGAATATTGCATTCGGTTAGCTTTTGATGCTAGAATCTTCCTTGTACATTTTAAAGCACATGTCACATCTTGGCACAATAGCTAAAGAACAATAAGGTTAAAACAATAAATAACTAACCTGTAACTTCTGGGTTTGCTCCAGACGCTGCTCTTCTAGTTGTATCTGTTCTTCCAGGAATTCTTCAAAAGTCTGTTTCTTCTCCTGAATCGCAGCTTTAATAGGTCTAGTGTAATTTAATAAATAAATTAAAAAATAAAAAAAAAAGTCTTATGTTTTTGTATAAAATAACTGTGTTTAACGTCACTGCTATTTAAAGAAAGACCGAAGGTGAAATTACATAAAAGATGATAAATAATGAGCTGTTATTTAATATATGGTGATTTAAGTGTCAAAGTTAATCTGAGATGCATTATAACAGGAGCTGTTTATCTTTTGAGAAATGGTTTATCAAACCCTTGCTATATTTAACATACATATCTAAAAGACACTGTATTCAGGCTTTGCTGTTTTTTCTTTCATTGGTTTTCTCAATGACCCATTCTTCTGCCCAGATCACCACACTTTCACTTGTATTTTAGTCATACTGCTTCACCTTCCCACTCAGTGATGCTACTGAGATCATGTTTCTTATCTCCCACTTAGATACTCCTCCATTACAGGAGTACTGGGTCTGGCTGGGACGGAGCAAGCTTTCTTCACAGCGGCCCAGGTGTTTCGGATTTGCAACTACAACGGTGTTGGTAACACACCAGTGTTTTAGCTGTTACTGAGCACCGCTTGCACAGCATCAAAGACTGCTTTCGTTTTTCATGCTGCTCCCCGCCCCCAGCAAGTAGGCTGGGGCTGGGCAAGACACTGAGCAGGGACACAACTGAACAGCTGGCCCAAATTCACCAAAGGGGTATTCCATGCCATATAACATCATGTTCAGCAGCAAAAACTGGGGGCTTGGTCTTTCAAAAGTAGCTGTTGCTCAGAGACAAACTGGGCATCAGTCTGCTTGTGGGAAGTGAAGGGTGACTGTCTTTGCATCACTTGGGGTTCCGTCCCCCCTTCCTTTACTTATTAAACAGTTTTTATCTCAACCCACAAATTTTCTCGAGTTTGCTTCTCTCCCATTCTCCTCTGGGGGACAGAGTGAGCAAGCAACTGGATGGGCGCTTAGTTGCTGTCTGGGCTTAACCCACCACAGCCTGGAAAAAGTATTTCTTGGTTTTGTGATGACCCGTCAGGCAAGGCAGAGCTTTAAAACAATGCCAACCACTGCTTTTATTCTATCAACAACATAAACAAAGCTTTTAGCTATACACAAGAAGGCTTCTGCCACAAGCACTATTATTACTTCTTAGCCATATACAGACGTTTAAACAAACATAACTCCTGGTAATAAACTAAAAAGTCACAGTCTTAACACTCCTCATTCACATTACTACTTTCACCACGTAACAGTGGATAGGAGGTTGTAATAATCAAATTTGGAACAGCAATTATAACTGCTTACATATTAAACTATACTAAAACACGCTTCTAAACTATCATGACCCCAGGTTGCAGAGACCTTTTCAACCAATACACATCATCACACCTTTCACAGCATAAACAATTTCAAGCCAGAGCCTCTCTTACTACCAGTCTCCACAGTACCTATCAAAATGGAATCCTTGGTTGAGAAAGCTACACAAATTGAGAATATCAGTCTCTTTCAATCAGGATTCAGAATTCAATCAAAATCATGTTATTTGACAAAAACTGCATAATAATGATCTGAATTACCTTTCCTCTGTATTAGTCCACAAATGTTTTCCTCCACTGGAATTTTCAGAGCGATTTGCACTTTCCACACATAAGGCATCAATGCAATGATCTTCATTTTCCATTAGTATTTCCATCTTTTGTTCTGGACACCAAATGTTTTCTCCTATGAAATTAATAGAAACTTTTTTTCCCTCCCAAACAACAGATCAGTTTTCAGCTCTTTCAGCAACATTCAGGTCAGATTAAAACCAGAAGAGAGCTTTATGGTAATGTAGTCTGAATTCCTACATAAAATAGTCCTAAGATTTCCCCAAATTAATTCTTATCCTTTCACATCATCCTAAAACCAAGCCCTCTGATTAAAAACTTTAAAGCTGGTATGAAGTATGATGAAATGCAAACTCAAACCTTCTCCCCAAAACCTCTACAGGTTAATAAGGTCTAACTTTATTAAATTGCTAGATTCAAACCAAAACCACTATTCCAGTCATAGCAACAGGTTAGCCATGCTGGTGCCAATGGTAAAGCTGAGAAAAGGAGGAAAGAACTCCAGTGCATTGCTTCCGATGTACAAATAATTTTTAGTCACGTGGTGGCACCTTGTCAACCCATCTTGATTCTTAATTCCAGTTCAGTTACTAATCCTCACAATAGAGCTCATCTGAAGACATTCTGTATCCCTGCACAGACTGTTATTTTCAATTTGCCACATGAAAGTGTGGGTACAGTTCAGCCCAAACAATTCAGCTATCCAGTATCTGTCATTATTTGCTATGTTCCCAGTCTTTGTCATATGTAAGCTTTATCAGTAATGATTATATTTTTTCCTAAAATAGATAAGCGTTTCATACAGACAGAAGAACTTTACTTTTGTTTCATGCTGCTTTTAACAAAACTCACATGGACATCAACAGGAACACTGAGGTCTGTAAGCTGTCAGTAACACCAAACAACAAATCAAGTAAACCAACACTTGTATAAAATCTTCACAATAACTAGTAGAAAATTATGCTGAGTAACTACAAGGGGGAAAAAAACCCACCACACACCAAATTATCTTTCTATAAATGACTAATGTATTTGTCATCCTCGTTTTTCGAACAATTTTGCACTCTCAGAGGCACACCCGCACCTTGTTTCTCACAGGCAGACACTCCTGAAAGACTGTTCTTCAAAGATGAGGTGCATTCTTTGTTGTTTAACTTCTGTAAAAAATCACTGTCTTGTGTATGTGGAGAAACAGTCGGAACATAAGCTCTGTCTTCAAAGATGCTCTGATATCCAGATGATGGCAATTGGTGTAAAGTTGTTAAGCCCGCTGAATGCCCAGGTCTTGGCTTTTGACTTTCAGCCATCAGAGTATAGCCTTGAAATTAAAAGAAAAAAAAATGGCTGTATCATTATATTTGTGTTACAACACCACTGTTCCACAGGAGAAAAGAACTGGCACTGAAGGGCAGGATTGATCACCCAGCCTCCATTCGTACGTTATCAATCAAGAATAAGTGATTAAGCAATCTGGATTTTGTCCTCCTAAAGTTAAGCCCCAATTTCATTTTCTCAGGTAAGGCAGAGTGAAAAATTATCTTTTAAGTCAGGTTGGATTGATACTAGCAACAGGACAAAATACGCCTGCTCAACTCTAAAACCTTTTTCCAGTCCAGCACTGTCCCCTCCCTTTGCACACAGCAAACAAGGAAACTGATAGAGGTTACAAGTGTTTGGTTTTAAATACAGATCAGCTCCCCAGTGTAGTTCAGCTCATCACCTGAACAAATTTGTGCTGCCTGAGCACAAACAAGGCGGGACCACTTCATTTGGATATGTTGCCAGCTCAAAGCAATCAAAAGTATTGTGAGAAATGGCTAATCAGAAAGGAAAGCAACTGTTTGTTTTACACTGTCTTTTATACTTAAAATATGTTCTTCGAAACAAGGGCTCCCATCATAGCACATGTAGATCAAGTTACAATTACAGTTGGCATTTTATAAAAACAGGATAGTGTTCCTTCTACAGAAGCACTCAATTTTCAGGCACATTCAAGCAATGCAGCATTTATCTTTGACTAATCAAGTAGCCTTAAGGTGAAGAACACTGAATACACTTTCAGATTTTTACTGGAAAATTAGATTAAATTTTTCAGTTTACTCAAAGTACGTCATGTGCTTTCTTTCTCAACTTACCAAGACCTGCTGTCTGGCCAGATACCATGCTAAGTAGCTTTTGCTGCTCTTCCATTAGCCTTTGAAGTTGCTCCATCTGTTGTTTCTTTAGCTGTTCCTGTTTCTGTTGTTGCAATTCCTTCAGCTTTTCAAACAAAAAAATAAATGTATTAGAGGCTAGGTTTACTTAAAGTGTACCACAGGATTAGTGTCATCAAGACAATGGGTATTTCTTGTTTCCATTAGGTAAGCATAACATGAAGGACATTAAGAATTTTTCCATCTGTGAATACACATGCTATTTTGTTTTCTTAATTAACAGTTCCACTAGTCTTTAATTAATCAATCTGCAAACAATAGGAATCAGAACACTTATTTTTATTGCATGGAAAAATCATTCAAATTCTGCTCTTTTAACGTTAACTTCTACTATGCTGTATTTTTATTCAAATGTTAACCACTTCATAATAATTAAAGCTTTAGAAAAAGTGGGGTTTGATGTTGTTTGGGGTTTTTTTGGTGTTTTTTTTTTTTTTTTTTTTTACTCTCTCCAAGATCTCAGTTACAATGAAGAGTACTGATACAAAGGACCAGGGGAGGGGAAAAAGAGCATCAGAGAACATTAAGACTCATGAAGCTGCCTGAAAAAAAGAATTAAAATACTGATTAAATTCAGTAATCCAGTCTTCATTTTCTTGTGTACCAGGAGTCCTTGGCCCTGCCTCAAGACCAGCCTCGAGGGCCATATGAAGGCAGGGCATTCTGCACCTTACCAAACCACAGCAATGGTGGTGGGCCTCCATGTCCATCTCTGTACCTCAAACACATACATATGTGCTAGTTCCAGCGCCTCCAAAGGAAGGACAGGAGACCTGATGAAATCCTTCCACAGATCAACAACTGGATGACATCTGTCATCCAACAGGCAAGAAAAAATTTCCTTGAATTTCCCTTGTAGTCCCTTAAAATTCCAGTGAAAACAGAAGTAAGGCACTGTGCAAGGAGAAGCTGTGAGCTAATGATCAAGATCCAAAGATCATCTAAGTCTCATCTCCAAAGCCTTTGTGTAATTTATTAAAGAAATCATACTGCTGCCTGTTCTCATAATAATATCCTCAGAAAATCAAACTGAAAAAAAAAAAATCTCATACATCCAAAACTACATTCACTACTACAAGCATCAGGTTTATTTTTTATAATATTTTAGTCAATAACTTTCTAAGACAGGAGACATAATAATTCCTCTTTAGATACCGTCAAACCAGCTAATATCTGTCATTTAGCCTCTGTTTGATACTGCTGACAATACTTAAAAAGTGAATATATATTTCCTATCACGTAAAATACAGGAGAAAACTTTTATAGTACCAAATAAGTTGTGGAATTCTACTCTAGAGGCGCGTGCACACACACACACACACTCTCTCCCTCTCTCCACTTGAGTGAACAGACACAGGGATTTGTGCTGAGGTAGCTGCTAGCAGAGGAGGTGAGTTCTTAATCCTTAGCGGAAAGATCTATTAAAGTGCTGCTGAGCACTTTCAGCTAACACAATTTATACCAAGCAACTGGGAAGAGCTATGAGCGAAAAAGTAATGCGCGAATGAGCCAGTTACAGTGGATTAACTGACACGCTTGCATTGGAAAAAACAATTAGTAACATCACAGCATTCTAATTCCAGGCCATTTTGCCCCAATGTCTTGGATACTTCATCACATTCAACACTAACAACTCTCTTCATCCAAACAGAACCAGGTACATGGGTGTACATACCTACTCTGAGAACTAACAGGAGATGTTGCTATAGGCACAAGAACACACAACTTCACCACGTTGTGAATATCTGTGGTGAAGTACTATCACTGTAATGACTAGCACCCCCTTTCCACAGATTCAAGTGAAGAAACAATGGAACATTGTAAAACCCTGTGCACCTTTCCAGGTAAAAATATTTTGAGAACAAGTACACTGCCACTGAATGCAATTTGATTTTAAACTGGAACCCGTGCCAGCTAGAAACAGCAGACTCAATAACTGCACATAACGAGGAGGACACCAACTTTTACGCATGCTAACTGTGACTTAGGACTTGCTTGTAAAGCTTGCTGTGTTCTATATGTTGCAAAGAGGTCGCTTACTGCCAGGTATGACAAATCACAGGAACAAAATAAACCTTCATGGATATATGTGAAGGAATTCTAGGACTTTTACCTGTTCAAGCTTTTGTAAGAGTGGATCGCTGTGATCAGATTTAGTCTGAACATCCACCTCACCACGGACAAAGTCTGTTTTAGAGGTTTCTACATTACATGCTGCTGGAAAAGATGCTTCAGTGGTATATTGCTGAAGTGTACAAGAGCTGCCAGACTCTTCACACAAGGAGTCATCGCTTACAGAACAGCTGTCTGAAAGATGCAACACTTCACCAGGGAATGCTGTGATGTCTTCAGAGCCAGGTAACAAATTTTCTTTGTTGATTTTCAAATGAGTAAAACTAGGATCTAATAAGACTCCAGCACGGGAACTATCTGACATCCAGTGTGCAATGAAGTTTTGTTCACTACTTGGATCTTCAACAGTTGGCATCTTGTAAATTGTATTCCAATTTAACTGCTGGTGTATCATTAACATAACAATATTACCTTGTGTAGTGTTAGGACAATAAAACTTTCAAAGTTCCAGGTATCTGGTATGGATGGTTACCTACTTTTAGCACCTAGAAATTAAGCAGATAAACAAAATAAGAAATCTACAATAACAGATTCCCAGTGAAAGAAAGGCATTATTTTATAACCAGTCTAGCATATTTATAAAAATAAGTCACACTCTACTTTTCCCTTGGCAATAGAAACAACTTGGACGAGTAACAAACACCTTCTGTGCAGGAAATCAACATAATCCAAATTTTAGTCTTATTATTTATTTGAGTGCAGTTAATATTATCTCAAATATTATAAAGCTGTGTATAATATTCTCTTCAATAGTACTGAGAGGGATTAGGAATTTTTTTTAAGTGCCTGCAACAAAAGAAGAGAGGTGATTTGAGGACTTAAAAAAGAGACTTCCCACACAGGATCTTTCACATCAATGCAAAGTTTCATATATGTCCATCTAAATACAAACATTTTACTGCACATATTTCAATGCAGCACTTAGCATTTTCGTATCTTCCTTAGTTTCTCATGGAAACTCTACAACCATGCTGCCTGTTAGCTTCTTCCTCCCAACCAGCTTCTTTTTTTAAATCCATCCAAAAAGCTGTTTGAAGTCTGCAAAAGTGTCAGTGACAACCAAATTCCTACATGTGTCAGAAAACGTGAATTAATCAGGTAGGGAGGAGATCCAGAGTGATTTCCTCACTTCAGAAGAAAAAGAGAACTGCTGCCGATGACGATGGCACAGCAAGAGCCTGACCGCTCAGCCCTGCTATCTCAAACTAGTCCCATGGCAGTTAACTCTGCCTGTGGACACGGGATATCATGGAGAATGGAGAGGAAAGAAGGGGCATGGGGACAAAGGACAGACAGACAGCCACAGCAGCCCAGGCCCAACAGTCCTGCTGATCAGGAAATAACTTCTTCAAGCTTCTTCGTTCCCAAGAGGTCAGTTCATACAGCTCTCCCTTAATTTTCCCGCTGTAAAAAGGCTTATGCTTTCAACCAAAGTTTGAAACTGTGACTAGGAGAAACGGCAAAAAGAAAAATGTTTTCCAACCGCCTTCCGTTTTGAGACGCCACTCTAAGTTTCCCAGCAAGGCACAGCTTCCCGCGTGGGCAAATTCAAGCCCACAGGTTTCACACGCTGTTTTTCCTGTCACCTTGGAGACCCTTTCGAGGCAGCCTGCCAGTTCAAAGCTTCCCCTAAAGCTTATGGGCAGCAGCGCCTCCGCGCCAACCGAAAGAGCTGGCAGGGCTGAAGCTGACCCGTCCGGGGACGGCAAGAAGGGATGAACGGATCCCCCAAAGGTCGCCGGTGGGGAGACGAGCACAGCCACGTTCCTCAGGCGAGCCGAGGGGCCAGGCCCGGCGCCTTCCTTCCCACACGGACACCGCCCCAGACCGCGGCACCACAACGCCCTCGCCGCTGCCCCGGCCCCGAAGCACCCGCACCGCGACAGCTCCGACCCACGACCCCTCACAGGTACCGGGGCGGCAGCACGGGCACTAGTCCTCCGGCCGCTTCGGCAGCAACACTCCACTCCGCCACCCGGCTCCTTCTATTACAAACCTGCCGCCATCGCACAGCCTGCCGGCGCCACAGGCTGGGCACCGCCCCGCCGCCGAGCATGCTGGGAGCTGTAGTCCCAAGCCACGGCCGTTCCCGCCCCGCTGTGAGGCGGTGCCGCGGCGCTCGAACTACAGCTCCCAAGAGCCTCAGCGGCCAAAGGGCCGTTGATGGGCATCAACAGTGAAGTTGTGCGCCCGCAGTCACCGCTGCCCCGGTTCCTGCCCAGGGCGGGGGGGATCCTTTCAGGCAGCTGGGCCTGCTCCTCGCTTCTGGGGGCGGCCCGCAGGGGGAAGGCGGCTCCCGGGTCCTCCCCGCGCCGCTACCGCCGTCGTCCCTTTAGGAGACGCGGTTTCCTTGGGGGTAGCAGAGGCGGGAGGCCGCGGCGGTCCCGGCGCGGTGTGTGAGGCGGTGCTGGGCTAGGGCAGGCTGCCGGCGGGCCTCTCGGGGTGTGACGGTTCTGCAGGGGTGAGGCTTTGGGCTTTTGGTGCGGTTCTATGGCGGCTGCTTGCACCCTTTTCGTCCTTCAGTGGCTGCGGTAAGGGAGGAAGGGAAGGACAAATGGAAAAAGCATCCCCTGGCTTTCTGACGCCTGGCGCTTTAGGCATGCTCTGTCTTGCTGAGCGAAGTTCCCGTTTTCCGCTGAACTCCGGGGCATGGCAGAGCGTCACGCTCCGAAAACGTCGCTGGCAGCGACCTGTTTTCGCAGCTGCAGTGGGCAGGTACAACACCGAGCGGTAGGTTGTGTAAACCCGGGGTGTTACCTGAAATAACCCTTTCAGTTGCCTACGGCTAGTTTTAATATCTGCTGTTGCTTTCTATAGTTCCACAGGGCTCTTTCTGTACCATCGTCTTTCCTGCACTTTGGTTTTGCCAGTTATGAATATATTGCGTATGTGATTGTCCTCTGACTGGATTCTGCATTAGCGGTGATAAGCTACTGCGATAGAAAATGCAAGGGTTGATACTCGTGTTTTTTTAAAACACAACATCACATTCGGTCCCTTTTGACATCTTTAGTAGGAAAATACAGCAGAAGTTTGTTTTCCATTTACCTGCACACTGAAGGCGTTACAGCGCTACAGATTATTCATGGTCTGTTGTTGGATGATAAATTTTTTTTGGCTCCCTCTCTGTGCTAAAAATAGAATCTATTGCTAATAATGGTGTTGAATTTGTGGTTTAATCATGAAGTACAAGCTTGTGTGCTCAAAATCCTTTTGAGGCTATTAGAGCCTTATGGATCTCCACCAACATAAATCAAACTTGTAAGAATTAAAGCAGTGATAGTTGTCAGCCATTCCACTTTGCATAACTTCCTTATCTGGTGCTGCAACAACACAATATCCCAGTTATAAAAGTATTCATCATCAGTTAATTAATTCTTAACACACAGAGTTAAAACAACAGTTTTCTATTCTGATTTTTATTTTTGGAAATTTTGCCATTCAAAAATAATAAAGCCAACACTGCTAAAATTCCTTGAGAAGCTTGGTTCTCTACGGAAATAGGAGAAGAGAGGCTACTATTCAGGGGTAGCATTCACCAACAATGAAAATAAAATTTTCTTCACTCAAGGGGAAGAAAAGACTTTGAACAGGTTTTAATGTAATTTCCTGTTCTCTGTCAGGTATTCCAAAATTCATTTTTGCTTTAACAGTAACAATTTCCTCCTCCTCCTTCCAAGTGCAGTGAGGGTTACTGCCCCTTATTATGCAGTAGACTGCACTTTGCTTGGTTTATTTGTTTGACTGGGTTGCTGTCCCTTCAGGCATTTTGTAGGGAGGTATGAGTGTGTCCTAGCCCTTCCTACCTGCCCAGGCTCTCCAGTTGTACCTCTCACTGGTAGAGAAGCAGGAAGATCCTTCAGGGAGGGCAACTGCCTGAGCAGGTTAGTGTAAATTATTTGGCTCCCTCAAAATCTAAAGAGAGAAGCAGGAGCAGGGGTCATTTAATATGTCTCGTGCTGGGAACAGAGGAGGGGGAGTGTCTTTACAGAAAGACTTGGAGGAAATTAATCTCTCTCAAGTTTACACATTCCTTTCTGCTTACTGGCTCACCTACGGTTTATTTACAGATCTGTCTCAAAAGAATTTTTTCTCAGGTCTTAGCAGCTTGATTTTCATAAGCAAATGTAATATAAAATACTTTTGTGGAGTCTTGCACCACATGTAGCTACCGATTTCAGTTGCTTCTGGTGTTTTCCGTATGAGGTACGGATGTATAGGCAGGGCTGATGCTTGCAATTGGTTGGATGTATTTCATTGACTTCCAATAAAATTTTGTTTTGGCTGTGCAAATAGAGTTCATTATTTCCTGAGGACACAGCTTCTGGTGATACTTTGGCCGTATCCAGAATCTGCTTTAAGAGGATGTATTGAGAAAACTGGTGAAGAGGGAGCCAGTGCCCAGATCTATACTATGGTTATTAAAGGAAGCCTTTGGCAGTGGCACATTTGCCCTTAGATATGCCTCAAATTAATCTATCTTTGTGACAAGATTCAAAATAAAGTTGATAAAAGCAGCTTAAAATAAATCTTTATACCACAGAAGTAGAGCTTCTTCAAGGTACAGTTTCCCACAGAGCCAAGTTACAAGGCTGCATTGTAAAAGATTTTTATCACCTCGGGTGACATAGTATCTTGTAAAAACCTCTTAGTCAAAATATGGAGAGGTTTTTTTTGTGTGAGCAGAGAGTACTTTTATGCCAAAAGCACTGCTAATGCCATAAAAACCAAGAACAAGAGGCACAAAATACAGGTATATAATGACCTCATGTGCCATTTGATCAGCTTGTGCCTGACCTAAATTACTGTTTAGGTGTTTTACTATATTACATATTACTATCACATAGCTGCTGGTTCTATCAGGTGTATAGTGCAGTAGAGGATTTGGGCCCCTCCTATAGAGTACCTTTCTGAGATACAGTTGTACAGATGTGTATAAAATTGTGTTCGATAGTCTTGATTTTCCAGGTTTTCATGAAACCTCAAATTCAAATGAATTGTGTTGCTTTCTTTCCTTGAGTAACTGCATTTTATTTTTTTTAGCTAATAATTTAAGTTATTCAATGGTAGCTGACCATCTGATTCCTTTTTTACTGCACCAAAGAACAACTTCGCTTGTGTACATTGAAAATTGAATAGGCCATAGATCTAGAGAATAAACACATTTCTTAAATATAGTACAGATAATGTACTCTAAATCTCACCCTAAAATTGCCTCAGGATAATGTGGGTTTGGTTTTGTTTTTATCTGAAACCTTATCCTGATCATCTGCTCTAGACTTGGGTCCCTGATAAATTAATCAAGCAATAATCTTATATTAGATTGTGAAGTGCTGTTGTCAGTGCCATTTAAACATTTCCTCTGCATTGTTACTGCCTCTTGATTTATTCCCTCTCCACAATATAGTGGAATCTTTCTGCAGGTTGATGTAAAGTTTTTGTTGACCTTGTAAAGGCTTTGGTGCAACTTGACCCCTACTAATTTTTAAGCCAGAACAACCAATTGGGTAATTAAATTCTTTGGTTTTAGTCCTAAGAAACTAGTAAAGAAACTGTTCTAATAAATATTTCCTCGTTTGTACCTACATAGTGCAGAAAAATGTGAACTGGTAAACGAACACAAGTAGTTCAAACAGCATCTGCTTTCCTTTTTTGCAGTCTTTAATGTAGGTGCTGTTTATTAAGAAGAGGATAGAAGCTTAATCAGAATTTGCAGTCTGTGTGGGAGCCCTCGTTAAGTTGGAGAAGGTAATTTTTGCTCCAATGGCCTCCCCAGGAGAGGGCACTTAATATCAGACATCTTTGGCTAATGCAAGAACTGCTTTCCTTCCACAATATCTTTACTTTCAACAGGCAATTTATTTGTTCTGCCTCATCCTGTGAGTCCAGCATGAACAGTCCGCATCACAACTTGGCTCTACAGAACATTAGGCACCTGGTCACCTTCCTGTCTCCATAGTTACTGTAGAAAAGTGGACGCAGTCTGGAGATACCTGTATTTCAGTTGAGCTGAATTGTCACCTGAGAGAGTCCTGCTCTCTCTGCTGTCTATGGATGAAGTGCAGAGGTACCATGTTTCTAATTTAGATGTTTCAATTAAAATATGGTCCAAAAAGGTTTCCTGTTTTTAAATGTTTCCTTTGGACCCCAGGGTTGTACCAGTATGAATTGCAAATACACAGTATTTGGATTAATACTGTAGTTACATGGGCACAGCAACTCTAATTGTAACTTGTCTTTCAGATGACACATGTTCTTGTGGATACTGCTGATGTCCTCAGCTGTCATGATCTAAAAAATTACTCAGAAGTATCAGCTCTCTGTTTTATATGCAGATTTCGTTTGGAAAGGGGAAGCTTTTACAAATCAATGTATATAGGTTACTGAATCACAAGATGACTCTCCTAACCAAAGGCCAGACAGATAGGGTAGGAGTATTTGACGTGATTTATGCATCTGTCAGTTACTTCGGGAAAGGATGTTTTAGAAGATGAATATTTAGAATCAGCTTTTAAGAAATCAGCAACCATGGATACTGGCAGTAAAGTTGATAAAAAATTTAGAATTATTCGGAAAAGAAATATTAGTACCATTCTGTGGAGTTAAGCTACTTCAATGACTGTCCGTATGTGATTCCACTTGAAAAAAAATGACAGTGATCTGGAAGTTTTAGTTAATTTCAACAGAATGCAGTGGGTTTTCAGTGCCTTTGTATGAGGAAGTGTGTTTTAAAGTAAAAATTATTAGAAAGTAAGAAAGCTAAAGAACAGGTTAACATGGGCTAGAAATATTATGCAATATAACTAAAATAGAAGATCTTTAAGCATTCCAATATGTAACATGGTTCAGATGCAAATGACTATAAGCCTGTGTGGAAGGAAAAAAGACAAATGTTCATTTTAATGCTGTGAGAGAAGCCAAAGAACATGGGAAAAAAAGATGAGAAAGGTAAGTCTATCTAATATGTACATTAATGTCAGCAAAAAATTATCATCCTGAAAGCTATTAGTGTTTGAATTCTGTTTTTTTCTTTGTAGTAACTATGAGTTTTGTTTCTTTTTGCTTCTGCATCTCCTCGATTTTGCTGGGTGCTATTCTTTCCTTTAAGTATTTTTAAAAGTAATTACTTTTGATGTAATACATTTTATTTTATAAACATTCTCATGTCATGAATCAGTCCAATTTTCAGAACTATATATAAGAATAAGAATCAGGACCAATGCATTTGTATGTTTGCTGTGTCATTGAGTCTGTGAGACAAATCTGTTTTCACACAGCAGAGGCTGTGGGCATGCATGGCTAAAGCTGAGTGGATCTCTTCAGTAGCAGTCCTAAATAGTTTTAAGCTAAAAGGAAAACTGTGCTCATATGCTGTGTCTATATATAAAAATAATAATAATAAAAAAGTCAAGCCAGCCAACCAACCAAAAACCCCCCAAACCAACATAAGCCATGGAGGAATAGTTCTCAGATGATCAAGTGGCCCAGCGTAGCTCTCGGCTGTGTGCCCCGGTTCTTTTTCCCCTTCCTGTCACAGAAGTCTGGAGGGCAGAGTGCGTGGAGGGAGCAAGCCCTGGCGTAGCCCCGGCGGGGCTAATTCTAGCAGTGAGGCAGTTGCCCTTCAATACTTGTCTCTGTGTCCTGCCAGTTATATGGCTGAATAAAATGTGACCTTAGAAGCTGTTAACTTGTTTCAACACATAAAATAGTTATTTGTATTACACGGTAGTATAGTTTTCATTAACTATTTGTAAGGTACATTAAAGAAACCAGATATTGTACCAAATAAATAAAGGTTTTGATTGCAGATGTGAAGACCTGTCATTTGCTGAAAAGTGAAATGCCACAAAGAAAAAATAAAACAATTCCAACCTTAGTGTTACTGAAGACTGAGAGAAGAGTTGAGTCCAACATGGGGACTCTTAGGTAAAATAAAATTCAGGATATATTTTGATACATCTGTGTTTATATTTCTGTAAATTAAAAACAAACAAACAAAAAAACCCCAAAAACCTCTTCCCAATCTGTTTCCATGACTTCTGGAGATAGCTCTCATTATCTTAATAATGTAGCAGAAGATAAAATTATTCTTACTTTTTTTTTTTTTTTAACTTTCAGATCTGTCTGTGGAAATTGATTTTACATTTTTCCATCTCAGTGTACACTTACAGTCCAGCTCCCTAATACATGCAAAGCTTCTACCAACTCAGCAGGCATTTGTATGGCTCAAGCTTTGTGATTTTCTGATTGGAGCTCTGTTTATCATTCACTTTTTTTTTTTCTTTGCTTGGATCACATGGGTTTTGCAATCCAGTCTGATTCATTGTTGTTATTAGTGCTGAGCATCTCTTTCTCCCATGAAAATTCTTGGGAGAGCTGAAAATCAAGATAACCGAGACTGCTCTTAGTCAATAAGGAAGCGGTATTGTTATAACTGTTTCTAATTATTGAGTTAAAGGAACAAAACCAGCTCCAGCACTCGTAAATCTATTAACAAAATGCAGCTTTCACTTTTAGAGACTGCTGTTCAATCATAGGGTAGGTATTTAGTTACTCTGTGGGAATGTACTAGAAGTTACACTTGGTCTGAAAGTCCTGTTGCTGAAGAATATGACTAAATATATATATTCTAATGTGAAAGTCAGGAGTAAGGGAGGAATTAGCCTCAGACAGCACAGGTAGCTGACCAAGCTGTTAAAAAATTAACATGTAAGCAGGCAATGAAAATACATTTATTGTGTGGCTTCCATAGTTTTTCTAAAGAATGAAGATTGAAATGAAATCTTCATCGTCAGGTTCAGACCATTCTGGCCTGTTAGTGCAGCAGCTTGTCTGGGCAGGATTTCATTTCTCAAAACTTTATTTGTTGTCATTTTGCTGCTGAAAAATAGATTTATCTTCTCACATCAGCTCTTATTTTAGCATGCTGTTGCAGCCTATTATGGTATGGTATTTACTGGGCATGTGTGATTTTGATTGTCCTGATTCCTTTCCAGATTTTACAGTCAAAACAATCAAGGTGCTCCTTTTTTTCTCCCAAGATTTTGAAGCTGCAAAATACAGTGTCCTTGAAAAAGTAAGCCTTTGTTACTGTGGGAGAATGTAGGGAGATCAGTAGATGAATAAAAAGTTTACAGTTTTGTACACAACAACACTAACTCTTCTATGTTATCATGTCCTGCAAAGTGGAGTACTGAAAAGTACTTTAATGCTTTCTGTCTGTCAGTGCAGCCTAATTCTACCCAAATAAAACTTTCCCATTGTCACAGTAGTCTTCTCACCAAAGTGTTGCAGTGGAACAATATGTTTGCTTCTGACAAGATATATGTTATCATGGCTGTTATGTGTTAAATTTAATTTAAATTTTAAACTTTTTAATAAAAATCTTTCAGAACACAAAAATGGTGGAAATGTATAGCAATCTGTACAATGAAACCCTGAGAGGAGCTTCTGCTTGTTACTATGATATAAATAATGAATAATTCTGCTTCTTTTCTTAGCCAGTCATAGTGTGTGGTTCTACATGGGGTGAAAAAATAAGTAGGTCAAGGGGAAGTACTTGGTGCCATATCCTTTGAATGAAACATACTTAAGCAATAAATTAGGGGTCGGGGAGCTCTATTTATCTCTCCATTTAAGGAATGCAAAGATTTTGTCATTATTGAATTACAGTGTTCCCAAGAGCATTTGTTTGTTTCCCCTTTTCCAGGGGAAATATTCTTTGACTATTACTGCTATTATTAAGAGTAACTGCCTGTCTACCCCTTTGTTAAGTCTATGGTTCATTTAATCCTACTTTCCTACATACCTCAATTCTTTTGCTTTTCTCCCTAGACATTTAAGAGGATAATGTTTATTCATGTAATTTAGGTTCATACAACTTAACAAACAGCCAACAAAATGGCCATGTAAGACAAAAGTTTTCTTCATTTCTGTTATTACTGAGGGCAAAATGACCTGAAGATTATGTTGGTTTTACATTGGAAGAGCTTTGCCAGTAAAAGGTCCCAAATTCTTGAATGACTTTGCCCTAATCTTAATACATGAAACTCACTTTTGATGCTCTTCTGTTAATGTACTGTAGAAGAATATTCCTTTTACTTTTTTATGTGGAGATTATACACATTTATGTAGGTTCTAGTGAGTAAGTAGAACATTAGTAATATTGTATATGTGTACTCAGAGACAGTAGTGAGTGCAATGCATAAATCTGCAAAGACATAAGGAAATGCTGTTTGTGGTAAATGCTTTTTATGATGTGCAATTCTTTGGATACTAAGATTCCTAACATATTTCAGATAGGTGAAATTTGATAAATATTTGATAAATAATGTCCAATCATTGGTAGCTTTTGCAAGAGCTGAACCATAGTCCTAAAAGATTCTGTATCTCAATGCATCGATCTGTAAGAATATGATAAAACTGTTGTCACTAACTCTTCCCACTTAGAATTAATTTGCAAGAGAAATAGAAATTGTATTGAAAGAAAAAAAAACTCTGGATTTTTGAGACACAATAATTAAGAAGGAGGTTGCTGTTCAGTTAGATTGACTCTCCATTTTTTTCCCAAAGGCATTTCTGAGACAAAGAACAGTCTTGGATCGATATTGAACTGCATTGCTATGCAGCCTCTAATGTCAGCATTTTACTAGCTGTTGCCTGTGGTTCATCTAAATTAAAAATAATTTTGCCTTTTTCTTCCTGCCTTGAGAAGACAAAATAATATATTCTGTGAAAAGTCTCCCATTGAGAAGGAATATATAGATACAAGCAAATCTATATCCTGTCTGTCTGGACAAACTGTCTAAAATTAATCATTACTTTCATGTCATCTGTAGGTTGCATTTTATAAATAGGACTTCTACTCTGCTTTATATATTTTAGGACGAACTAGTGCATTTAGACATTTAGTAAGAAATTTATCGTCCTCTACTTTCTGTTATTTCATCAATGCATTAAAGCTGACAATATGAATCCACAAGATGTTAAGAAACATCTTTCAATTTGATTCATATTCCATTTTATTTCAGGGAGGTTGTTTTACTGTGTCTTAGCTCTGCTTGAGGTACTTTGCAAGTAGCCCCATATAAGGGCAGAATAATATCCAACTTTTAGACACTGTTTTCATATCCTAGCTGCAAGAAAATATTTTGTGGATATTGCTTTAACAAGAGTTAAAATTTTCTTTCTGTGTGGAATTAAATGATCCATTTTAGGTGTTTATTACTTAGTGCTCTTTCTGCAATTTTGCAATAGCTTTCAATTTAATCTCTTATTTTAAAGGTGAGAAAAGCAGAAGATATTTTTATTCCAAGTAAAGAATGCACTGGATGAGGAAGCTGGCAAGGTGGCACTACAGGAGATGATGATGGAATTCTATCAAGTTATATGTCACAAAACTGAAATAGAGTATAAAGTTTCCAAAAAACTATTATTTAGAAAACAGGACTTGTGTCAGGTAACTTTTCCAGATTGGTAAGCTCTGATCTGCACTGTGCTGCACCAGTTTTGAACATGTTCACTAGATAAATTGATAGGATACTTTGCATAGCTAGTCACAGGCTGTCAGTTTAAAAAAAAAAAAAGTATTGGAATCTTATGAATAGAGCAACGCTTATGGGGGGAATTCATTGTTTTGAACAGCAAGACCAGTTGCTGTCAGATGATGACAGGAGTTTCCATTGTAATCATTGTTGTGATGGCGTCTTCAGCTGGATCAAACAAGAATCACGGAAGTGTTATTATCATCCAGCTGACCCTAGCAACTACTCCAGCATATGCGTAATCAGTTTCTATTGATTATCATAAACAATTTACAAAATATATGTAAGCTATTTTAACTATATACGAAGGCCTGTGTACTCTTCCTTTTCCTGCATATGCAGGAACAGTTTCTAGAGACTATTTAAAATTACCAGTCTGTGTACATCTTGGTCTGTTCCTACATCTACAGCTCACACTGCTTGGGGGAGTTCCCTGGACTGCCTGGGTCGTTTGTGCAAGAAGTTAGTCAGCACATTTAATCAGATAACATCTTTCAGTTAGTCTAAGCACAGCTGGCCTGCCTAGGGGAATCTCCAAGGATCTCCCCCATAGCTCCGCTTCAGCTCCTGTGTTACTTTGTCAGTTCCTTCATTTTTAAGCTGTCTAGGAGTTCAGTCAATGGGGAGTTCAATTACCCTGCTGCAAGTCAGTCTGTTGTCTTGTCTTTGCAGAAATTAGCCAGGAGATTCTCAGCCTGCCAGGGGGATTGCTGACAAGGTGTGCCGAGTGCACGCACAGATGCAGCCCTTGTGCCCAGAAGCAAGGGCTGGCTGCTCCGTAAGGGCAGGCAGACGGGGCTGGGGGTGAAAGTGAGCAAGGTCAGGACAGTTACACCACTGGCAGCGGCTCCAGTCCCACGGTACCCAGATAGGAAGAGCAGAGCAGGTGACAGTGACTACCGGTGATAGTAGCCAGGTTCAGTCCAGATCACCTCCCCATTATGGCTTGTCTGGCAGGTCCAAGTCAAACTCGGAACTGGAGTCCACAGGATCTGTGTCAGAACCAGGGAGGTAGGAGGCTGGATTCAGGCATATCGGCAACATAGCTCAGCTGAGAGATCAAGGGCAAGAGCCTGAGCTCAAAGACATCTCTTGAGCAAAGGAGGGGCAGCAATCTGCTGAGTCTTCTCACAGCTCTTTTTCAAGGCTCCACAGCTGCACTGTGAAAGCTGGCCTCGAGCCTGAGCAGCCAGGCCCTCTGGAGAGGTGAGAGGCAATCAGAGCTCTGACAGCTACATCACTCTTGTAACTATAGAGCAAACTCCAATTTCCTCCTTGTATTGTGATTTTAATGTAAATTCTGTAGATTCTGCCAGAGATACCTCACCTCTTTCTTTCAGCAAAGGATATCCAGAAGTCGGTCTTCTGTAAGTTACAAATTATAAGGGAGGAGAGGTAAAGGGAAGGAGGCTCCTTACTGTTCTAAAAGAACGAACATTAACAGTGCCTTTAACCTTGGAAATGTTTTGATAATTAAAATGTTTTGACATTTCTGATATCAGATTACTGTGTCTCACAAAGCTTTCCCATGGCTTAGTGAAGTGTAGCATTATAATCTTTTCAAAGTTAGATGTCCTTCTTATGAACTGAGAAAATTACATGGCTACCTTGTGCTACTGCCCTAGCTGGATAGCGGCCTCAGTGACAGATTCTAACAAGTAAGAATTGCCTCATAAGCAAAATCAAAATGGTAACCAAGCACAAAGGTTTGATTTGTAGACGGGGCTTTATGCTTTTACTTTCTGGATACTACCTACTTTCAGTATCTAAATCTAAAATTGTGATCCTTAAGTCCTCTTCCCAGTTGCTTTATAAATCCAGAGGTTCTTCACTGTGTGACAGTTAGGAATCCTAGAATCCCAAAATTATCTTCTGGGTATTTCATAGGATGTCACTACCTTTACACCTTTAAGCAACTCAGTCCTTAGTCCAGAGCCTGTCATCTGAGGAAGCATATTCAAAACATGCGTACAGAGCAGACTGCTTAGGCAGAGGGCAGTGGGGGAGCACACTGTTCTCCATTAAGACCTTTAGCAAACACCTCCGTAGAGCATTCAGCTGGCAAGGATAAAGGTAAGAAGAGGTAAAGAAAGAATCTGAATGTTCTGTTTTGTGTAATCACAAGAAGGGAAGGACATGAATCTTGGTGACAGTGCTGTCCAGTAATTACTGTATGTAAAATGCATAAATCTTGCTCGAGGTGGGGTTGCAACCTGAGTTTTCCTTCTTTCAGTGTATTTCTTAATTGGGAAGTCTTTCTTAATTGGGAGTTATTACCTCCAGATAGCCTGAGCTGTGATGCTAAGCCAAGATAGTGAGGTCTGTCAGTATCCTCAGTAAAAGAATTTTTAGTACAAGATGAATTTGCTGGCAGCAATTTATATACTTAGAGACTCTGAGCTGCATGGATTTATATGGGGGGTTTTATGTCGCATCTTTGAACTTAGATCCCCAAATGTCAAATAAGATAATTTTATATGTCTTTAAGCATGAAAATACGTTTTCTATTTCTCCCTAAATGTCTAAATAGGTCTTGTACTTAGTCAGGAAGTTTTTAATATCTCTGGTGATTCTTCTCGCATGATATTTTTTTCTTTTATAATTGCCACCCGAATTGATAACCAAAAAAAAAAAGAAGTTGAACGTTACTTTGAGATTTGGAATAAGACTTTATGTTTTAGCAGTGTATTGATCTTAAATGCATTTTCTAAGCCATGACATCTCAAAGATGATTTCAGATTTCTTGCAGTGACTGTCCAGTGAGAATTTTAGAAGTGTATAGGGTTGGCAGAATAAGTGAATCAGCAGAATTTCTGAGCAGTCTTGGAAACATTCAGTCCTTATTCCATGCATCATCTGTGTGCAAATTCATGGGAATTCTTTCTAGGTAGAACTTTACATTCCCTTTTTTGTGACATTGAATCAGGCTTAACTATATTCTTAAATATATTTTGACTTTTAAATTTTTTTTATGACGTTCTTTTGCATTATATTTAACCTATTTTTTACTGTTAACGTTTATATTAACATCCACATACTTCTACAGACCTCTGGAAGATCAATCAATCTTTTGTAATGATAAATTTAATTACTTTCCAGGTAGATTAGACTTAGATGCAGCTATTTGGATATGGTGGTGAGGAGTGTGGTTTAAATCCAGATATAAGATGACAAAATGGAGAGAACAGGAAAGCAATGTCTGTGTCAAAAATTTATTCTGTTTTGGGAAAGAATTGCACTGATGATGTCCTCCTTCCACTTCTGTACATTATATCCCTACTACTACAATATTTGGCATGTTCTTAGATTATTATGATTTCCTGGAATAACACAGTATCTAGATCTGTGACGGAATACCACGAATTCACTCAAGCATGTTAATAATGCTAAAATAATATAACCTCTACTAGCCTGACATATTTAAATTCTCATCATAGCATGCATGCAGTGAATACCAGCCACTGAAAATTTAAGGATGTTTTTAAAAATGTATCTGATATATAACACCATCAGAATTAAAATACCTCAAAAGTTATACTAGCATCTGTTTTCTTCATACTGCAGATTTTAATTGTAAGTTACAAAACTGCTGAACTTACTTAAATATTGTGTCTTTTTACATTCTTTATACATGAAATGTTTTTTGTGGGCATCAATCAGTAGTAAATCAAAGGTCTCATAAATGATCTAAGAATGGCATCTATACACTAATAGGTTTGCAAATCAAACCTTGGAAAAGTTTCCAAGTATCCATTCCTCAGCATTCCACCTTTAAAACTCATACTTTCTTTTCCTTAGATACAAAAATTTCATCCTTTTTTTTTAAATTATATACAGTGCAGCTGCTAGAAATGTAGAACTGCTTATCTAATAACCAAAAAATTATTTTGAATATTTGCCAATGAATCCTGTAAATGCGTTGTTTTCTGCTAAATGAAAGCTAACAGACTTTATTGCTTATGTAATCAGTGTCTTGGTGATTAATATGACTTTGGGATTTATGTTTTTATGAATAGAATTGTTTTTTACTTGAGTGTCTATGGATGGTTTCTGTAAAGTGTATTTTGTTTGACTCCTCTGTGACTCGTAATTGCACAATGTGTATTAGCCCACACGCTGTACGCAAAAGTATTTTGTACTTCATTCACTGTGTGACCTTTTTTTCTCTAGACGACTCCTCATGCCGAAAGCGATTACTGAAGATCATGGCCTGGAAAGAACGGACTGGGGCGTCTGGGCAGTGGCATTTACTTCAGTGATTCTGTTAGGTCTCAAAAATTACAATATCTCTTTACTTTATCCTTTGTGTATTCTTTTGCTTTTCAAATTAAGTTGATATAATATTAATACTTTTAAGGTAATTTACTTATAAAGTTTATTCCTGTCCATCTGTTCAGAAGTACTTGTGTATCCTTAACCTCCTACGATGTTTACATTAATATAAATTCTAATAAAATATATATGATATTTCTTTAGATATAGCACCAGTATGAAGTGTCCTTCACCCAGTGAAATGGATGGATGGATAGAACCCAGCTCCCGGCACTTTGTGATGTGGCACCTTGGATCCTGCTTAGATTTGTATGAACAAGTTTGTTCATTAAATAATGCGCCATCAGGTTATAACAGTGTGCGTGGAGTCCATAAAATGGCGGACATCTCTTCAGACGTTGAGGTACTGATCCTGCAGTATTGGGCATTTGAAAAGGCACCAAGTTTTGGGTTTATTATACCACTGATAGATAATAGAATGAGTGTAACCTGCATTTCAATTCAGACACTAAATCACTAGACAGAGGTGCATAAAATCACTTTTGTCCGTCATTGCAGCCTGTAAAGTGCATATAAAACTTCAAAGCCTCTAAGCTGCTCTTTGTAAAGAACTCTTGTAAGAAAATAATACCTAGAAGAAAGATGTAAATATTGTATTTCATTATAACTGATTCGTCATATAAATATCTGGTCTGTGATATTTAACTTGTTACTTGGAAGCAATATTCTGTTTTGTATGGAATAATGAATCACTACCATAGAAGATTCATTGCTTTGTAAATGAATCCAGCTGATACAAATCCCTGTCCTTATAGGCTGGTACTCTAAGGCACGGATGATAGTTATAGTGGCACACTAACGGATACAGTTGCTGTCTAGATATCCACCACTTTTTACTTTTTTATTCTTGGTTATTTTGAGGAATGATTGTGCTTTATGGAGAAGAGGAAATATAAGGAGTGTGGAGCATACAAAATAAGAAGATAAGAGATCCAGGTGGGACTGATACAGAGATTAGGAAAGTGAAAATAAAAGCTGTCAGATTCTATTATTTTTCAAAAATTGTCATTTATGTTCATCTCTTAATCAATTTGCTTTTTTTTAGATATTATCTACAGCTTTGTTTTTATTGTAAAATACTTTCTTTGTTTCTACCAGGATGATGAATTTGTTGTGTAAAAAAACCTATGAGGTTGAAATTACATACATTGTTAAGTTTTGCCTTGCTGAAGATCAAACAAGAACCCTTTTCAGAGTAGTTGTATGAAGATAACATAGTAGAAAATAATTTGTAGTTTATTTGCAGATGTTGCTGAATTAGTGATTACCATGTGGCATCTGTGTAGCATCTGTTTAACAGATTTCCTGTAGGCATAACTACCAAGAGCAGTTGCAACTCCTCCTGTCACAGTGTGTTTCAAGAGGCGCAAAGGAAGCACTTTTGCGTAAATCATCAGATGGTCTTATGGTCTTTAAAGAATTCAGATGAAAGGTTCTAAACAAAGACCTTGTAAGACCTTAAAGAACTGTCACGAACTCATAGTCCCTTAGACAGACAGCCTACAGCTCAGCAGTACAACACAAGTATTCATACAGAAACTATTACTTCTGTGTTCTGAATTGCACAAATAAACATGGACTCTTGATTAGGAAGGATGATTGAAACTAATCCTGAATGTATATTTCAAAAAATGTCTTTTTAATCTTTCATAAACTCTTTATTTAGGCTCTGCGTTACCAAATGCAAATCTTTTGAATCCTGTAGAAACTGGTCTTCAGGACAGATTGGGAAATCCTCTCTGTCTGGAAGGTGTTTATATCAAGGCAAGGATAATAGGCTTTGTAGCACAAGTGGTGTATGCTATTTATTGTCCTAAATATTTAAGTATAAATATTTATATATTGTCCTAAATGTCCTATATATTTATATATTGTCCAAAATGTTTATTTCCATAACTCAGCTCTGAAAAATTAATCCGTTTGTTAAACAGTGTTTTAGTCAAAATGCTATTTAGTGTTTAGTTAATTGCCAAAAAAAAAGGCAATTTGATCGCTAAATGAAGGAAAGTCCTGAAACTGAGTGAAAACAGGTTTTATTCTTAGAGATGTACAGTCAAACAAATGCCAAAAGCCCTTTGGTCAGTGGAAGGCTTGGCTTTATATTTAGGTCTGTTTTCTACCTATGCATAATCAAGTCACCGTTGTACAGAAACTTTCTGCAGTAGTGTATGCGTTCTGTTGCCTTTATGAGATCTTCTTGGTGATCTGTGTGCCAGCTGAATTACAAACCAGTGGAAAATTGTAGAATCATAGAATGGTTTGGGTTGGAAGGGACCTCAAAGATCACTTAGTTCCAACCCCCTGCCATGGGCAGGAACACCTCCCACCAGACCAGGTTGCTCAAAGCCCCATCCAGCCTGGGCTTGAGCACTGCCAGGGAGGGGGCAGCCACAGCTTCTCTGGGCAACCTGTTCCAGCATCTCACCACCCTCAGGGTGAAGAACTTCTTCCTTATACCTAGTCTAAACCTGCCCTCTCCCAGCTTCCAACTGTTACCCCTCATCCTATCACTACACTCCTTGATAAAAAGTCCCTCCCCACCTTTCCTGCAGGCCCCCTTCAGGGACTCGAAGGCCACTCTAAGGTCTCCCCAGAGCCTTCTCTTTTCCAGGCTGAACAAGCCCAGCTCTCTCAGCGTGTCCTCACAGGGGAGGTGCTCCAGCCCGCTGACAGTCTTGGTAGCCCTATAAATTAAAAAAAAAAAAAAAAAATATATATATATATATATATATATATATTTATATATAAATACATAAATACCTAGGATGATTAAAGGTTTTTGGAAATGTCTTTTGTGTTTTCTTTCTGACTTTGGTTAGACAACCTAAATTAGCTGTCACAAGTAAAATATCAATCAATGCAGAAGAACTTGCTATTCTATCCTGAAAATTAGTTAATAAAAGTTAGCCAAGCAGGTTAAAATAAGTCCCAGCTTGTTTTTTAGTACATGTGCCCTAAGAACACATTCTGTCAAGTCACAAATCTTTTCCAATCCTGTGACATAATTCCACAGTCTCCTCCCCCTTCAACTACATCCTGCCTGGAGCAGTCTTGATTATGCTAAATCTGTGGATTCACTGAGTTCTGTCACACGTGTGTCTCTGCACAAGAGTCTCTATTCAGGGGTTTTCAGTGCCAAAGTAGCTTCATAAACAATGGGTTTTTTCTATGTTGTTGCTAAAGCCTTAGAAAGCGAGCAGGGGAAAACAGGAAAGAAAAGAGTTTGAAAGAATTGCCTACAGATGAGTCTTTGCTTAAACTGTTCTGACACAACAGTCATCTGTTTGGTTTAATTCCTTTGAACAACTGTTGTTCTCATAAGGGGTTGTTGTGGGGGGTGGTGTTACGTTTGGTTTGGGTTTTGGTCTGGTTTCCTGTGGAATGTGTTACTATCCAGTGGCGTGTGTTCTATGACCCAGTCCATCAAAGCAGAAAACAGTCTATAAGGCTGAGGTACAGGACACAAACCAGAAATGATCATATGACAAGGGACAATAAGAATGGCAGCAAAGGGGAATGAGGAATTGCTAGAATTTTGCTGAAGTAAACAGAAGAGCGGATGTGAGAAGAAAGTCAGATCTGCCACCTGAGAGACAGAAATTCTGTCATTAGAAGATGGATCCTTTACATATAGAAGTAACATGCTTTTCCAAACATCCCTTTAGTATATCATAAAAACAGAACAATTTTTGTGGAGGTTTACTCTTCCTTCTTCTTTAGTCCTTACTGGCTTGAAACTATTACAGACATGCTGCAGTGATGGCTTCTTTTGTAGGTAATAGCTTGACAGCTCCAGCTCTGCCAGTATATCAAATAACCTTTAGAAGGTCATGTTTTACTTTTCTGGAAGAGATTCAATTAATGATTTAGAGATTAAAAGTTCTATGGCTCCTTGCACGTTTCTAGAAATATCTATTTGTCAAGCACTGATGAATGTTATACCTTCGTTTCTAAGGTATAAATAGAAGTTCCAGTTGTGGCATGCCTACTGACATTTTGCGGTGCAAGCAGTTATGCTGTTACACTTGAAGTGTTGATGTTTTAATCACATTTTAATCATTACAGTTACATAAAAAATATTAATTTCAGGTAGTAATGTTTCTGACCTACACCAATCAAAACAGTAAACCAATTGAAGCTAAATATGTCTTTCCTTTGGATGATAAAGCTGCTGTTTGTGGATTTGAAGCTTTTATCAGTGGAAAATACATCATTGGAGAGGTAAAATGTATTTGTACTTTGCCTTTGATGTAGGTCCTTCAATCTCAAGATCTGAAAGCACTTAATTATTAATGAATGCAACACTAATGTTGGTTTCCGTCATGTCCTATATTGTTAGCACTTGACTGGATTTCAAGGTAGTCATGTCATTTAAGAGAATATTGGTTATGTTTTCTGTCTGTAGAGATTAAATGACTTATTTTGGAACAATCTTTCATAGTTTAAAGAAAATAAATAAGCACATAGGGAATATCAGAAAGCTATCAGACAGGGTGATGGAGCTTATCTAATGGAGCAGGATGCACCAGTATGTTGAATATTATGGTTTAGTACCTACTTGAAAATTTTGCAGTTGTTGAATTACAGATTCTTTGCTGAATCATGTCTTTGTTGGGAAACTCCTTTTTACTAGAACTTATTTGGACCATACATTTGACCATCGTTGAAAACAATAATTGTTTCTTTAAATATGTACTATGGCTTGCACAAAACAGGTATTTATCTTTCAGGTGGACTCTTTTATTAAAATAGGCCCATGTAACAAAAATGCTGTGAGACTGACAAACGAAAGGCTATGTGTAGATGAAATGATTGCAGCTCTACACATCTACACCCTGGGAGATTGTATTCTGGGATACAGTGACTATCACTAACCCAGGGTTTATTACCCACCCAGTGAGTCAACAACCTGGAATGAACAACCATTGTGATACTATGGCAAAAATAGCTAATACAGTCCCAAAATATACAAACCAAAAAGTAGTGAAGATCATCTTACTTTGTCAAGCAAGACTGACTGGAATTGGCAAAATGCCAATCTAAACACCTTAAAAAAATAAAAAGCTAACCAAAACATAAAAGATCCAAAACACAACAACAACAACAAAAACAACCTCGAGGACACACACATTGACCTCTGTCTGCAAACTGGGAGGTGATTCCATGACATCATATGGTACCTTGTGTCTTTTATGTATCTTGTATTGCATGGTTGCACCTATCAAATTGCTTCTTCATGTCGTTACAGAAATAAAGTAAGAAGTAAAGACTGGAAATTAAAGCTGAGTAAGAAAAAAAGACATGCGGTTTTAGCAGTGAGGTTTGGAACAGTTAGCCAGGGAAAACTATGAACTCACCTTCTCTAAAATCCAGTTTTGGTGTCTGTTATGAAGCTTTGCTTTAGACAATAAAACTTTAGGTTAAATGAGAAGATAATTGGCTAAAATGTTATGTAATGTGTTATGGAGGAGATCAGGTCAAATGACCTCTTGATCCCTTCTAACATTTTAAACGATGAATACCCGTAGTGAATCAGCGCGTTTATTCTTTGGGTATCCTAGGGACCGAAACTTGTCTAACTAGTTCTGTATTCTCCACTTTCATCCAAAGAGTTAAAAAAAGGACAGGAAACATTGCTCCTTTTCATGGAGATGTCATGGCATGAAGATTAAACATCATCTTCCCTGGAGTGCTATTTGGGTTTTTTCTTCTTTTTATTTAGTGGATTTTCCATGGATATGTCTATTGAGATGCCATTTAATATTGAACGCATATGTAGTTGGACTCATAAACTTAAAATAAAGGTAAATTAATTTCACTGTAACTATGCCTCTGCCTTGGCAGTTCTGTGTATTTAAAATGGAACTTTTGTCCTAGAAAAAGCTTGTGCCAGATCTGTCTGGCTTTCTGCACTGTTCATTCTGCAAACAGCTTGATCCTCCTTTCAGATGAAAATTTCTGTTCTGCTTGAAGCCTTTCTGTTTTGGTTGTCTTCTTATCTAAAAATACATGCAGGAAAGTTAATGATATTTTAAAGAATGTGGTATGTAAATAGAAACTGTACCTTGTAAAATTTCTATAACCTTTTTCACAAAAAGCTTTGGGAATACCCCTATTAAATCTGCTGTCATTACTCCCTGTCCTCACAAAGTAAATAATATTCACTGTATTGTTATTAAATAAATATTTAACTGCCTGTCTTTCTTCTAGAAAACAAGGCTGTAATTAAGACTATGGAGAGCAGCTCCTTGGACATTAGCGGTTTTGTTCTAGATAAGTGGATTTCTCACGTCTGCCTACCTCAAATATGGGTAGAGAAGCATCCCAAACAAAATGAGTGAGGTACTGCATAACTTGTACTGTTCATGAGGTAATACTGAATATGCTAAAACATAATAAACAGGAACAGCTTAGTTTTGATGGGTAAAAGATGAAGAACAATTTCATACCATGGCCAGTGATCGATTTGATCTATTTTATTAAGCTGAGTATTCTCCAGAAATGAGTTTTCAGTTGCATAGAATCTTGTTGCTTTTGTTTTCTCCTTTGCCTTGTAAATGTTTCAACACAGTATCCAATCATTTCTCTTAAAACACTTTTTTTCTAACTGTTGTGTTGCTGTTTGTATTTCACAGAAATGTGACTACAATGTTTGATACAGATGTTGCATTTGCAGAAGTGCAAGTGAACAAATAAGTCATGGCTGAGGCTGGAAATAAGTAGCTTCAGTCATGCAATCTCTATACTAATACTAATTTAAAAAATATAAAATTTTAAACCATTACATTTGTAGGGCTGTATTCACAACTTACAAATATTTATAGAATCTGTCAGTGATTTGTTTTAAGGCGCTTGGCCTTCCTAGAAGATTTTGCATTCTGTTGTAGTTATTACTGCTGCATTGATTATTCTCAAAGGCATTTGAATCTTCCTTTTCACTAGTAAGTTAAAAAGACATAGCTAGCACTTCTGGTACTCTGGAGCACCCAGAAACAGAATCCAGCTGTGCCTCTGTCATGGAAGAGCTCATTGTCACCACTGAAAAACATTAATAAAAGGTTAGGTAGGAAAAGAAGGATCAGTTCAAAGCCTTTTACTTTCACCCACAGTAACTCCTTGCCTGAGAAATACATTTAAAACTGAAGAGTGTACCTTGAAATATGTGATTCCGGGTTGTTAGAAGCTGTTTCATTCTCCCACATTTTTTCTGAAGTCCTTGGTACTTTTAGTTATTTTCAGCTCCTTTTTGGTTTTGGGTTTTTTTTTTTCTTAAATAAGATAAAATACTGCAGAGGTGAAATGTAAAGTTTTGGTGTTACCTGCCTGTCAATCCAATGTTGAAATTGATTAAAATAAGTAAAATGACAGATAAGACTGTTTTCTTTCTGACAATGATGTCTTTTATTTTTCTTCCTTTTAATCAGAGTTGCTTGGTTTAAATGTATTAGTTTAGGGATTTATTTCTGATGACTGGAATAATACTGATACTCCCCAAAGAAAGAGATTCCTATTTGTGTTTCCAAATGCAAACCTTTCCTTCCCTATTGGAAACAATTTCACTTCTTCAAGCATTTCATTGTTCCACTTTTGAAAGCCTTGGTTTTTTACAGATCTCTGTTCATAGCAAGGACAGTATGCACTTCTGGTTTACATATTTTTTTAATTCTAGTACTCCTCATAAACTGATGGTGGCAGTGATGATTGTAAAACATGATATCTGTGATTTTTTATTTTTTTTTTAACTTGTAGAAGAGTGTTTGCAGAAGAGTGAGTCAGAAAAGAACATGAAACCACATAATTCCTTTTTCCATTTTTCATGTGAGACCTAGGATATAGGTAAAGGACAGGGAAGTTGCACTTTTCAGGCATTAAGAGTAAGGAACATATATTTTCTGTAACTTTAAAATATGGCTGTATTCTGCTCTCATTCCATAATAAGAAAAATGAAGATGCTTGGATACACTTCTAATGCAGTACTATTTATCCACTGCTCTGATGATTTTGTTTCTCTCTCTATAGGATTACATGCTTGTATTCCAACCAGAGTTTGAAACAGCATTTGAAGGAGAGCAGCTGTCCAGTGAAATTATTATTTTATTAGATTGCTCAAATTCTATGGCAGGTTCAGCTCCACCCCAAGCAAAGCAGATTGCTTTACATATTTTGGAACTATTTTGTTTCAGACCAAGAGTGAATGTAGTCAAATTGGGCACAAGTGAGTTTCTCTATTTCCTTTTTACCTGAGAGCCACCTTTTACCTTCTTGCCATGGCTTAATTTTATGCACATTGTTATTATCAAACCAGCATAATACCCTGAACTGCCACCAGGAAGTGTAGCAGTATGGCATACTTCTACTCTGATACTCTGGTTATAAAACTTAAAATTGTATTTCCATGTGGTTGCTACATGCTTAGTATTTTAATGCCTTTAATATGAATCTTTGTTCACAGATAATTTTCTTCTTGTTCAATGGACATAAATTATTCGGCATCACTGAAGGAGTCTATTTCAGTAATTAAATCAGTTTGGTTGTATTCTAAAGAATGCTTCTTTATGGGAAGCTTATCATTGAAAAACAACTTTTCCTCTTTTTTGCTTTTTCTTTAGGCCAACTTCTAATATTTTTCTGTAATTTAGACTATTTGAAGTCTATTTTCCCTAGTAACAAGCACAGCCACATCTGAATATTAATTCCAGTTTGGTTTTAAGTGATTGCTCAAGTTGTTATTTTGAAGTTGAGTAGCTATTGGTGTTAGGATATTTTTCAGCGTTTCCTCCTAAATTTATCTTTTGGAGTTTCATACCTCTCATTGCCTGCTCACAGCCGAAAGAGAGGAAATTATTTACTTCCTTCTGGAAATCTGTAATTTGTAAGTGAAGGCAGCACTTACACCAAAGGACTTTCAGTGAAAAGGAAAAAGATCAAAGGTAGACTACTTAGGTACCTAGGTTTTGGTTAGTACCGAATCTTGTCAGTGTCGGAAGTAGGCTTCTCATCTGTAACTAAAGCTCCTTGATACATGATGTGTAAGATACCAATATATGTGTGTCTTGAAAATGGGATGGTAAGATACAAATGATGATCAATGCAGAGTAACACGAAGGGGAAAACAACATTAACTCTACCTGTACAATGTTGGGCTTCATCCAGAAAAGAGATGCCGGAGCCATCCTGAATAGTCCTTTTTAAATGGTAGCCCAGTGTTCAGTAGCAGTCAAAAATGTAAACACTTAGGTAGCTGTATAAATCTGTATCGCTGTGGCATCTTGAGTACTGTAGGCACTTCTGATCACTCCATCTCAAAGAGAAGAGCTAGAGAGACAGGAAACAAAGACGACCACATATATGGAAGACCTGTCCTGATTTTTTTTAGCCTCTGTTGAATCCTTACACAGTAATCTCTTTTCCAGGATAAACAGAGGAGAAGGGGAATAGGGATGGTTACGTGCTGTTTCTCACCTCTTAAGGATAGCAGGACACACAGTAAAATGGTCAGTCAGCAGATTTAAAACAAAAACCAAACAGTCCTTTTCATGCATAATAAATAGCAGAACTTCTCGTTGTGCTTGATATTGAGGCTAAACTGTAATTCAATTCAGAAAGTGGGTTAAGCAAATTAAAAGGTAGAGCTATAAATAGCTTTCAGATGCAATAGTCTGAATGAAAACTCCAGTTCAAGAAGTTACCAGACCACTGGTTACTGAAAGCTCTGAAAATAATGTAAGAATAGAATTTAGCATTTTTCTTAACTATTTTGCCTGTGCCTTTTCCCTAAGCCAGGGAAGATACAGGTTTAGGTGGACCTTAAGCTCCATCTTTAATAGTAATTATAGGAGAGCAGGAGCAAATAAAATTCAGTAATTAATCATTTATGTTTGGAAACCAGGAGTAATGTATAATGAAATAAAAATTAAATTATACGTTGTATGTTATTTTAGGAAAAAATAAATTAAATTCAAACTAGAATTGTAATACATTACTTTTCAGTCTGCTACCGCAACATTGGGAAACACTGATTTATGGAGGAGCTTATGTTACTTAAGTGTGCTATTTCCTTCTCAAGAATGCTATAGCATTCTTCTTATATCAAATGGACACATTCAGAATAAGAGTATGAGCTTCCAGATTGTGAAAGATAATGTCCAACATAGCGATGAAGTGATTTTTTCTACTTTTGTATGAATCTTTTAGGTTTGCTAACATTTGAATTGGGGGTTGTGAAACTATGTGAAACTTTGGGTCTTGAAACTCTGCATAGACTGCTGGTGGAAGAGAAATGTAGGGAAGCTGCATGAACAGCAGGAGCTCCCTAAAAGCTGAGTGCAAAGCTATCTATACATACCAGATATCAAGGAGACATCAAGGAGACAAAGCTATCTACACATGCCAGATGTTAAGGGGATGCCACGGAGGTGCCTAGCAAACATCTACATGACTGGTTGTTAAGGGTTGCAGAACAAACAAGAGGTTGCATCAGAAAAGGGGACCTGTCTTGTGCTCGAGAAGGAGGATTCAACTAGAGGATGTCCTGAGGAAGACTACAGACAATCACTAGAGACCCTCGAAAGACCACCAACCCATTTAATTCTGCTTGATAGAGCATGCACAAGGGGGAAGGAACCTATGTAAAACATTTCTGGGAAATCATTAGAATAACACTGCCTTTTCAGGGAAAGATAATGAATGTATAATGAGAAAGGTCTAGAAAGGATGTAACCAAAAAGTGCACTTACCTTTGTGAAATAATTGACGTGTGCGCCCAGCGCTGCAGTAAAGAATGCCTTGCTTTCTAAAACCTGCAAACTGGTCTTAGAGAGTTATTGATCCTATATTTCGGTAGCAATACAACATTATTTACATAAGCTATTGGTAAGTACAAAGTTAGCTAGCAATTGTATTTTGTTTAAAATCACTGGTAATTTACTTGAAGTGAGACGTTAATAAGCTGAGAACTATCAGATGTACTGACTTAAATATACATGTATGTTTAAATTAAATGTAGAAATGTTTGCATACCTTTAATAACAGAATGGAAAATATGTAAGGAATTTCAAAGGTCAGATGCCAACAATAATGTTACTTCCATGTCCAGGTAGTCTTACCTATTCATATCTTTCCTCTTTGTAACAACTTTACTATTTAAGAATATAAGTGGAAAATGCAAGAATTAATATTTTATAACTTTACATTTCATATTTTGGTATAGTCTCATTTTATTAGTGCAATTTCAATGTAATGTTAATAGTTGTATAATTTTATTATTTAATTTTCATTTGTTTTGTAAGGTAATTACTTAGACAAAGTAGGCACCGGACTTCTCAATGATCAGAACAGGCAAAACCTCGCTGGAATTCACTGTAATGTCGTTTGATCGTTTTCAGTAACAACAAACTGGAAAGATACGTACATGACTGAAAGAACTTTTTTAAAAAACTGGGTTACAGTTGCAAATTTCATATTGTGAGGCATAAATGGGAAAGTGTTAGGTTCTTACCATATCCTGGGAGGGCTGGCAAGTATACATCAAAATAAAGACCAGTGGTGAAGGTCATGTTCTTGTAGGACTGGTTTTTTTAAATAACAACTTCACCATAGCTCTCACAACATTCCCCACATTTCACAGCTGTGGGCCCTCTCCCAGCACTGGGCGAGCACACCCTTCAGGCCAAGTACCAGACATCGCAGTGCTCTTCCAGAGTAATTGTACGTTGTGACTATAATTGAATTTACATCAACACACAGTAAAGAACAGATGGTATGTGTCCATTAGCAGCAAGCTGACACCATTTTCAACATACTTACGTATCTGTTATGTTGGTGTTCAGCATATTTACATTCATTGATTATTGGTTGTTGATATGATGGAATTAGGCCTGGCAATGGATTACCACAGTGCTGGTAGGCTGAGAGGGCATAGCTTTTAATAATGGTTCCTCTAGACTACTAACGTTAATGTGCAGCAATTTGCTTTCAGTAGGCAGGCTCTGTATTTAATGTGTTACACTGGTAAAATAATAATAGCGAAGAGATGTAAAAGAGAAGTTCACACTTATGTAGACAAAGACAGTGTTTTCTAGAAGGCTGAATTAATAGAGAATACTACACCTGTTTTATCTGTGATAATTTTCTGCAGGTAAATGAAAAAAAGTATTTTTAAACAGTGGAAGATTTGTACTTTACGGAGTTGTGCAAGGCAGCAAAAACTAGAAAAAGACTTTTAAAATATCAGTAAACTTTAAACTCAAGATGTTATGCATTCTTAGCGTAGCTACAATTGTACTATTTAATTTTGCCTTGAAGGGCTTTGGTGAGGATTCAACTAGGTAACTAAGACAGTAGAATGGTCCTGTTGAGGAATGAATCTCTCTGACAAAGATTCGAGACATACTGTGGTGCTTCTCACCCAAAAGAATTCTCGTCTGCTTAACTGTTCTCCTTTAATCCTCTGTAAAGCTCTCATTTGTATATAAAACAATGAAATAGCTTCACAGTAGTCAGAAGGTGACAACAACTCTGCTGTTGCTGAGCAGAGCCTGCTGTTCTCAGGCTAATAAGTTTTATCATATTGGTTATATCCATGCTGTCCAGATAGTTTAGAAACAGTATCAGATTACCAATTTAATTCAATAATTACATAAAGAATTTTTTTTTGTTGTTATTAGTTCCACAGCAAATCAACACATGCTGAAATCTTTGTCCCAACATGCTGCTGGAGCATTTGAATACTTTGACCCAAAATCAAAGTATAACTGGGAGGCAAAGGTACATTATAGATCTTGAATATATTCGGTACATGATCATTGTCTGATATATCAATATCTGATACCGAATATCTTCAGTATCTTGGAAGCATAGAATGGTTTTGGTTGGGAGGAACCTCAAAGACCGTCTGGTTCCAACCCCCCTGCCATGGGCAGGGACACCTTCCACCAGACCAGGTTGCTCAAAGCCCCATCCAGCCTGGCCTTGAACACTGCCAGGGAGGGGGCAGCCACAGCTTCTCTGGGCAACCTGCTCCAGTGTCTCACCACCCTCACAGTGAAGAATTTCTTCCTAATATCTGATCTAAATCTCCCCTCTTTCAGTTTGAAGCTGTTACCCTTCATCCTATCACTGCACTCCCTGATCAAGAGTCCCTCCCCACCTTTCCTGCAGGCCTCCTTTAGGTACAGGGAGGCCGCTCTAAAGTCTCTCCGGAGCCTTCTCTGAAGGCTGAACAACCCGAACTCTCAGCCTGCCCTCATAGGGGAGGTGCTCCAGCCCCCTGATCATCTTTGTGTAGTTATGTGTCTACAGCGCTATCCTGTGCCTTGAATCTGGTCCCTCCTGGAACAGTGACAGTAGAGAACACGTTACAGCAAGGCTAGTATCTGGCATATTTTTTCCTGGGGGAATGGATGAAAGCATAGATTTCTCCTCTTACTATTCTGGCTGTCATTTGAGTGATATATGCAGAACTATCCAGAGCAAGCCATGGAGATGTGCAGAACTGTTCGCATATCTCAAAGTTCACATGTAGAAGATGGTGCTAAGTGTAACAGGCCATATTCCCTAGACTGTTTGGCAACCCTGATGAATAGAAATTTTACTCTCAAATTTCAGCTTTCACTGAAAAGAAGTACCATTATTTCAGAAGCCAGGACAATAATGGCTGAGTGATTCTCCTTATTACCTCCAAACATTAGACTCATTTTTGCAGGTAATAGTATGTGGCTTGTCTAAGTTGTTACAAAAATAAATTAGTTCCATTCACATGGGAAATACGTTATTTTCTATTGAGATATTAAGTTTTCATTTGAAAGCCTACTAACAAACAGAGATAATTTGTTCTGCTTCTTCACACAGATACAGAGCCAAGTGTCTAGAATATTTTCTCCAGGATGCAGTTCAGTTTCTATTAAATGACAACAGTTTAATACAGGTGCACCAGAGCCAATGCAGGCTCCTGCTCAAATGCAGTCTTTATTTAACAATGAAAGGCTTCTTCTCTGTGCATTCATCCCTCACTGTAGTCGGATAAAGACTGGAATACATATGCACTACTGGATGGAAATTCACATGTAAAACAATCACAAAGCACATATATTGTATTATACGTCCTTGATGCAGCATAGCTTCTTTTTCATTGCTAAATGTAATCAAGTTACTATTTAATTGCTGTTATTAGTCTTCCCTCTAAGAAGTAGGGAGGCAAACCTTGTCTAATTTAATGTTCCTATCATTGTGCTTTGATAAATACAGAATTCCTCTACTTGTGAATGTCCTCTTGTTGTAAGGAGAAATATTTATAAACCTAGACATGCAAAGACTTACTGATTTGAGTTATATTCAGGAGACAGAACAGCATGCATGTGTGCAGGTAACACAGCCCAAGAGAGAAGGAAACAGCATTTTTTTTACTTTTAGGCCACCTTAAGAGCAGAAATAAATGGCCAAGAGCTACAGACCATGGAGTCAACTACTAAACTACAGAAGACAACAGGAACAGTGAGCTTGGCCAACTTTATTTGTACATGCCATAGTGAGACAAGCTGCTTTAAACAACTATGTGCTGCTTCATGCTCTTTTGAAGGACTTGAAACCCCTGTTTTAAACAGCTCTTGCACTGTTATTTTTGCTTCTAGTATTTTAACACAGACCTTCAGTTTTCAGACTTTTAAAGGAAAACTGTTTTCCATAGAAGTGTCACCTTTCTCTGTGCTTTCTAACACAAAACTTAAGCTTCTCAGAATAGGAAGTGCTGCTTCTTATTTTGGCAGCCTGTTTGGGTTTTATCTTTGGGTTGGCTGTTCTTCAGGAGACCTCTGTGAAGAAGCTGCTGCAGCATTCTCTTTCATGTTGTAAATTGTTCCTGTGTGGTTCATCTCATCTCTAGTTTGTCATCTCTAGAGATGTATGGAAAAAGAGACAGTAAAGTGTTACTGGCCTTTCCTCTGCTTCAGTAACAATTAAGTGAGGAGTCTTTATGCAGAGGAAAGCACAGCACCCATCTTGAAAAGGGAAACAAGCTAAAAAGAACAATTTATTAAATCTAACAGGTGTCTACACTCGAAAAACTGAAAGAATAGTAACCTTTAGTAATAATTCTGATATGACTGTCACCCCTTCCCCACTAAGAGAAGCTGATTTGTTTTCAGATAGAAATTATTTTGTTCCCTATTTAGTGCAATCTTCTTCGAAAGCTTCTATCATAGTTTGGTTTCCATGGACATGGTTGTGTTGGTTTCCATAAGGACAGTTTCCAGGGACATGCCCTTCCACAGGCAAATAATATTGGCAAGCAGAAGCAATGTGTCTGTTTGCCATAATGAGTTTTTGCTTTTACAAAAATACCCGTACTACAAATTCCAGGTACAGTTAAAAAAAAGAAGTTTTGAAAAGTGTAAACTAAAATGGCAAAATTATAAAAAACAGGATCAAAATTAAAAACAAATTATTAATTCCTGATGCTTTAGATGAACTCTGAGAATTCCTACCTGTTTCTTTTGCTGATTTACCTTAGCTCAAAAAATAACTATTAGTTTAAGAGGTTTTCTTCAGAAGTGGCTCTCTTTGGCAACTATATTATTCTTCCAAAAATGAGACGGTGGGAATATTTTGGCGATTGGAACTGGAATACAGCTGGACTTCACCACATTGTCCCCACAAAGCTCCTTCTTTTTCTCAGCTTTTTTGTATTGAAGAGACCAAAATTGGTCTTTTCTATGAAAGACTGGTCAGTATTTCCCTTTTCTGTGTATAACCCCTCAGGTCAAAAATTACTTGATTGTGGTAGACCTAATGATTTTTTAAAGTTGAACGCTCTAGACTCACTTTACTTTTCCCTTAAATTCTGTATTTTTATGGACAGAATTAATTTACCTAACTTCACCTATATAGGTATTGTTTAAATCAGAGGTAGTTGTCCAGGCTCTGATTACAGTCACTGGAGAAAAATGTGTACATCCAGAAGGGACATTCTTCCTACCTCTTTTAATTAGCTGTTTCAAGTCGGGATTAACGGCCTGGTGGATTTTTTCTGTTGGTTTGCATGCTTGCTTTTTTTCCCTCACCCTTGACTCTAGAGAGAATGTGCGCAACAAGCAGACCTGGGTATTTTTTCATTTGCTGAAACGAAATTAAACAAAAATGTACCTTAGTTGCTTTTCAAATGGAAAATTAGCTTGACCCTTCCTTAGAAAACAGAATTCTGTGTTAATATGGAAGCTAATTGCGTGAAGCTGGACCTCATAAATAAAAGGAAGAAATAAAAAAAAAAGTTGCTACTCTTTTATCATCAGTTTTGCTTTCTTTCTAGGTGCTGCACAAACTCACAGCAAGAGCTTTCATTAATGACTATGGAGATGGGATTCTTCATGAGAATGAAACAGAACATGAGACTTGATAATCTGAAATAAAAAGCAGATATTTAAAAAGCTAAACGGTAAACATTTCAGTGGCAGAGAGAAGAATTTCTTGCTTTGTTAAACGTAACTAGAAGGTTGCAATCTTAATATCATTTTAAGGTTAAAGTCACCATATAGTAATATCCTCACAGATAAGATTTTGCAAAATTTGGGGACAGTCTTTTCTTCTCCTCCATTGTAAGAATGTCCTCTGTTGGCATGTGTGCATATTTTTCCTCATCTATACTCTGTCATTGTAGGCCATTGGTGGTTCCTCTTGTCCTGTTTACATACAACAATTTAGTTTTGTGAAGATCAATATGTATTAGTTCAGCGAAAGTCCATAGCTTTTGTACAGGATATGGTGGAAGATAATGACCTGTATTTTACAGATAGACAGACTTAATGGCCTGATCATGTGTTAAAAAAAAATGGCTTTTAGCTAGTTCAACACTTACCATATTGCCATCTTGGCTTATTTGAGACTTTAGACTAATTCTTCTTATAAAATACAACTGCTTCTTACATTAGAGAAGGATAGAAATGAAAGAAATCTAACTAGAGGAAATACATATCCCTGCCCAAAGCTGAGTAAAGGAGTAGAGAAAGTTAGAAGGGAATAGAGAGTTAGGTAGGTCAGTATATTCGCATGAGCTCTTCCTTTCACATGTCCCTTTTTAGAATGCGTGTGTTTACAGGTATATATTCAGTTTTGAAATAAACTTTTCTTTTATCTGATATTGTATTTTTTCTACCTGATTGATTTTTTAATACTTAACACTACAAACAAAGAAACGAATCTTGAAAAACATGATTATTCACCTCAGCTTGGAGAGCTCAATTATAAGCCAGTTTACAAGTTTCATTGTGGTTGAGAAAAGGGTATGTTTTCTATATGGTATCTTGTTCCCACTAGCTTCTCAGAAGATTCTAAATTCTGTAACCTTCTACATATCAGCACCAGTCTTCCTTTTGCTGAACAATTATTCTTTTATAATAGAGCTAAAAATATTTTTTGCTTTATTTTGGTTTCTTCTGCAATACAGCAAGTTATTTTCCTTTTCTGTTTCTTATATCGCTTGTTCTTACTTTATGATCAGTTTGTCAAGCTGTGTGTTCCTGTTGTGATTTGCTACAAGGGTTTGTAATTCCTGATAGTGCTGTGGGAGCCAGACAGGTCAAAGGACAAGGCCAGATGAAGAGTACTCTTCAATCCTTGGTGCATAAGCCACAGAACCCTTTCTCATAAAAAGTAAGGATGCCAAACTATAGCAAACTGGCCACTCTAGCCATGGGTTGCCAAAGTAAAGGATTTTGTATGGGCAAAAGTCATTCTAGGGGAGTCTATCAGACAGAAGTGAAAAGGAAAGCAAAATTTAAAAAAACCTGTCATTAATATTGCAGTAAACTATGGACCTTTTCCATTTGCTTTCAATATTAGAACAGTGGTAGGAGAAAGAAAAGCTATGCAGCAAACGGAAGGAAATACCTATAAATTACAACCTTGAAATTGAAGTGTCAGTAAGAGAGTTTTCAAATGGAAAGCTGTATCATGATAAGTAAGATCACATCAGTTGGATTAAGTATTAGATGGGGCACAGAAAATGCGATTCATCTGGCCCAATACATGTGTGTACCTTTAGCAATAGATGAGTCACCTTTGCCTTCCTCTCATGGTCAATGTAAATAAACAGATATTTCTAAAGCTTGATTAATCTCACACTAAAGTTAAATACCTAAAACAGTGCAGATTAATTTTCTCAAGAGGTGTTTTTCTCAGCACTGATTTTAGGGGCTGCCTATAGTCACTATTTCAGATTCAAGAATGGCTTCCTCCAAGCTCAAGAGCAGTCTATCCCAATGAACAGGGAGTCAAGCAAAAATGCCAGGAGGCCTAGTGTGAACATAGATGAACAAGGAATTCCTGGAAAAACTCAGACATAAAAAGGAAGTATACTGACAGTGGAAGCAGGCACAGGTAACCTGCAAGGAATACGGAGACACTATCTGAGCATGCAGAGACATCGCTAGGAAAGCCAAAATTCCACATGGAGTTGAATCTGGCAAGAGATGTCAAAGACAAGATGAAGGGCTTCTGAAAGTACATAAGTGGAAAAAGGAAGACTAGGGAAAATGTAGGCCTGCTGCTGAATGGGGCAGGAGAACCGGTGACACAGGACATGGAAAAAGCTTTGTTGCCTCAGTCTTTACTACCAAGACCAGCCTTTGGAAATTCAAAACACCAGGGACTAGGGGGAAGTTTAGAGCAAGGAAGATGTACCCTTGGTGGAAGAGGATCAGGTCAAGGAATATTTAAGCAAACCAGACATACATAAGTCCATGGACCCTGGTGGGATGCACCCATGAGTGTCAAGGGAGCTAGTTGATGTCATTGAGAGGCCACTCTCAAAAATCTTTGAATGATCATGGCAGTTGGGAGAATTGCCTGAAGACCAGAAGAAAGTGTTCACTCCTATGTTCAAGAAGGGCAAGGAGGAGGAGCCAAGGAACTACAGGCTGGTCAGCCTCACCTTGATCCCTGGGCAGGTGGTGGAACAGCTAATCCTGGAAACCATTTCCAGGCACATGAAGAAAGTCATCAGAAGTAGCCAATATGGATTCACCATGGGGAAGCGTCACAGAGGCACCCACACAACAAGCAGAACAGTCACTCAGAACACCCCTACAGACCTGAGCAAACCGCAAACGTGGATGCCAGGCAGAGGCACTCACAAAACAGAGTCAGCAACTACTCCAAAAATGAAGATTTATTCCAACTAAAGTTAGATAGCACTCTGACAGACAAAAATAAGGTTCAGATGTCAGTTGGGAATATATTACTACACAGCTGTCTTAAAAATTTCTAAATTACTCAAACAGGCCTGTTAGGAAAACAATCCAAAGTGCCCACTTGTTCACCCATGAAAGGTACCCAGAAGCTATAATCACTCACCCAAAAGGGCAAGGGCTCAAAGATAGATCCAGCAGAAATCATTCACCCAAGATGGCGGGTGAGGGCGCTCGGCCTTGGGGAGTTTCCTCAGGCAGTGCCTTGACCCTGGGCAGAGTCCCGGACCCCAGGGAGAGCCCCCAACTGCAGAGCCTCTGCTCCGAGGAGGACTGAAGCAGCTCTGACCAGTGCTCCAGTGGGGCCCCATTTATACCTGAGTCAAGCCTGACCCATGGTCAGTTCCTACCACCACCGGGCGCTTTGTCTGCTCCCCTGAAGGTCTGATGGTTACCAGGCCTTTGGCAGGCACCGGTTGGCCAGGTCAGGGCAATGGGCCACAATCCACCCTGTGACCGTGGTCATGGCTCAACTGGTTTCCTTGGAGTGGTGGTGCAGTCACCTCTTGCCTCCAAAGTAAAAAGTGAGCACAGTCTGACTGAGCTGTAGTGCTCATTGTGGATCGTCATTCCTTAATTAGGCTAATATCCAATACACAAACAAGGTTCAAGGAGGTACAGTCTACCATTAACACAGGTTTCACTACTGTGCACCTACTACAGCTTATTACAATACAAATTACAGCAACCGTAATTACAATCACCTATTAAAGAAAATCTAAACATATCAAAACTTTTCTCAACCCATTAGTCCCCAGTATAGCAACAACTACTTCTGAAGTGACATCGATACATTCTGGGATGTGAAATGCAGCGTTTGCATTGCACCGAGCACCATATTCAGCAGTTCCCCACAGAACATTAAAACATAGCGTAGTGTTGTTCCAATTCACACCCTGTGACATTTATTCATCAGCAGGTAGGGAAAAGAGAGTAAGTTCCTTATTCCAGTGAATCCCACTATCATTTTCATCACCACGTTGTCATCCAAGTCCTGGTTGTCACCACTGTCACCACTTCAGTAGGAACACCAAGGCAATCCTCTTTTCATCGTCCTGTAAGAAAACATAGAGCTGGCCTCAGCTTAGAAACTGGGATTCAAGATTAGAAATTGGGGATTATCCACCCAGCACTATACAATGGGGTTTTCCACTCCCACCCAGTGCTTCCCAGGCATATAAGCCTCTGGGTTTTTAATCTCTTGTTCAGGACTTTGACACCCGAAAGGCAGGATGGATAGCCCATTTTTAGTTAGCAGATTCCAGATGGCTTCAGCCATTTGCCCTACCTGTTCCTTATTCTCTCCACTAATTAGGATGTCACGTATATATTAATATACGTGGATGCCTGATGGCACTTCTATGGTAGCAAGAAGTTTAGCTAAAGCATTGTGAGCAATGGTAGGGGAATGTTTATACCCCTGAGGTAGCCAGTTAAAGGTATACTGCACCCCTTCCGAAGTGAAGGCAAACTGCGGTTTAACCTCTTCCCTCAGTGGGATCATAAAGAACATATCTTTAACATCTAAAGCAGCCATCCACGGGTGGGTGGCAGCCTGTACTGCTGTTACTATTGAGGTTATACTTGGGATGGAAGCTGTTAATGACACGGTGTTATTATTCCATCTTCTCTAATCAACTCTTAAACGTCATCATCAATCAGGCTGGTCGGACGGACGGGCCAGACTGGAGAATTGTAAGGAGAACGGGTGTGGCTTATTATCTGCCTCTTCTCCAGGTCGTCAGTCACTTCTGTGATGCCCCGTTTGCTGCGGCTGGCAGCGGGTACAGAGCAATGCAGGTTACATTGCATTGCAGCAGTGTAGGAGCTGCAGGGGTCGGACACGAGCAATGTCCACCCCGCGGCCTCCGAAATGCCACATGCTGCCATGGGGCAGACACCACCGCTTGCCTGCCAATACATCAAATCCCGAAATATTCCCTTTGTAAGGGCACAGAGCCACCTCCACGGCTGTCATCCGTTTTTCCCCAGGCAGGCAAAACTAAGTTCGAGCTATGGGACATTTTTCTGCTGCACCCGTTGCTCCTATTATGTTTACAGTTTTCCTCGAGGGTTTAATTCCTAGGTCCTCGGCTTGTTGCTTATTTTTAACACTGATTTGGGCTCCTGTATCAACTAAGAACTCTAAGCTTATTCGTTCTGAGCCCACGGGGATATGTATGTAAGGTTCCCTGATAGCGGACCATTGGCAAGAATTCACCATGCGGAGCGGAGCGGCCGGCCCGAGCCCCACACCGCGACTTCCAGTTTTTTAACCCTTTCGGTTTCTCTCGCAGGGGCGCGAAAGGGTTAACTGCGCTCCCCTGCGGAGGGGCGGTTTCCCGCGTTTCTCCCCGGCCTCCCTCACCTTCCCCTGCAGCAGCTCCGCCAGCCGCTGGGTACGGCCGGCGGGCAGCCCCTGCGGCGCCGACCGGGGCACCCCCAGCGCCGGCGCCTGTCGACGAAGGTCGCCGCTGCCCGCCTCGCGGGCCCGACCCGCTTTGTCTCGGAAGGGCTCAGGCTCCCGGGGGGACGGTCGGTCGGGGGGAGGTTTGCGACCGACTTGCCGGACCCTCCTGTTCCTGCCGGCGCAGCCGCCTGGGTCAGCCCACCCCATCGCGCGCCCAGAGGTGTCTGTATTGTGCAGTGTGTCTGCCTACGTCACTGCGTGTGCGGGCGGATTCTGAGGGGTTTTCTGATTTTGTTCTACGGCGCCCTGACTGTTTTCTCTGAGAGCTTGGACACGTATCTTTAAAGCGTCCGGCAGCCCTTTACTGAGCGGCCTGAAGTGGCCGGGCCCCACGGGCGCAGCCATCGGTGTCCCGTGCCGCCCCCTGTCGTACACAGCCTGGACACACGCAGCCTTTCGCACTCCTGCCGCCAGCTCCGGCAGTCCCTCCACCCGGATGGTGGCGGGCTCTCCCCTCTCTTTGGGGTACACACCCCCAGCCCAATAAGCCACTCGGGACGTGATCGACGGGTCACCTGCCGGCCCCTCGCTCAGAAACACTCCGGGGCCCCAAAACACTCCTGCCTCCTCACCGGAGTTGGGCTCGTTCAGCCTGAAGAAGAGAAGGCTCTGGGGAGACCTTAGAGCAGCCTTCCTTCCAGTCCCTCAAGGAGGCCTACAGGAAGGCTGAGGAGGGACTTTTCACAAGGGCCTGCAGCGACAGGACGAGGGGTAATGGTTGGAAGCTGGGAGAGGGCAGGTTTAGACTAGGTACCAGGAAGAAGTTCTTCACCCTGAGGGTGGTGAGACAGTGGAACAGGTTGCCTAAAGAAGTTGTGGATGCTCCATCCCTGACAGTGTTCAAGGCCAGGCTGGATGGAGCCTTGAGCAGCCTGGTCTATTGGGAGGTGTCACTGCCATGGCAGGGGGGTTGGAACTAGGTAATCTTTGAGGTCCCTCCCAACCCAAACCATTCTGTGATTCTATGACTTCAGTAAGGCTTTTGACACCGTCTCCCATATGATGCTCATACAGAAGCTGATGAAGTACGGGCTGGATGAGGAGACAGTGAGGTGGATTGAAAACTGGCTGAATGGCCAGGCCCAGAGGGTGGTGATCAGTGGCAGGAAGTATAGTTGGAGGTTAGTGACTCAGTGGACAATAGTGGAGTCTGTCCTGTTCAAAATCTTCATTGATGTTCTGGATGATGGGACAGAGTTGTACCTTCAGCAAGCTTGCTAATGATACAAAACTGGGAAGAGTGGCTATACAAACCAGAAGTACCTCAATAGGCTGGACAAATGGGCTGACAGGAACCTCATGAAGTTCAAAAAGGAGAACTTCTACAGCTTTTTACAGTGTCCAAACCAGTTATTTTGTCATCACAATTCACTATTTCACATGGTATGTTAATATAAGTAAAAGTAGACCTGAATTAAGAATTCAGTGGAGACGCTGGATAAAACATGAATCCCTTTTCCTATTTTTACTGTTTTGCCTTGGTGTTTACCTTATTATGAAAAATACAATACCCGTAGCATATGTACATTGTAAGAGTTAGATTTTTCTCGAAATACTGCTTTCCTGAGTAACAACTCCAACATTTGCGATTAAAGATCAAAGACAGACAAGCATTTCAAAAACCCTCTGATTAAGAAGCAATTATAAAATGCAATGTTGCAAAGTTATTGGAAATTCCCATACCAAGGACTACTTTTCAAAATAAGCTAACTCAACTGGGTCAATTTAAATACCTTTCTGTAGTGCATCTGAATATTCCATCTGGTACATAACAGAAGCAATATTCAGAAGAAAAGATCTGTTGCAGATTAGCAAGGGAACACCTGTGTGATTTCATGAACAAGTAACAAACAGAAGGAGGTTTTCAAGAGTATCTAATTGAAAAAGCCACCATGGGATGCCCTCAGTGGAGACTCCTGTCATTTATCGGCAGAGATCGGGCCATTCAGCATGGTGGTATGTTGAATTCCCTTTTGCTGGGCATATACCCGTACACTAGATTCGGTAAGTCTCCCAGGTGCCCCAGCTTCATGTTCCTTTGTGCAGAGAGTCCACCTAGTATTTGCATCCTTATGACTCTTGCTATTTTTTTTAAAGCATTGCTTCATTCTGTGTGTAATTAACTTTATTTACGTACGAAGTTTGTATGTGAAAGTAGTAAAGCATAACCAACCTCAGCATTAAGAAGAGATACATATTTTTCCTGTATTTTTGACGGGACACTTTGATCCAATTATTTCTAAACACTGAACCATTACCCCATGCCACATGGATACAGTTGGGATTAGAGTAGTAGCCTTGTGATTGACTTTTGTGGGAATTAACTCTCGAAGTGCAGTTCAACATTTCTTCTGTTTCAGCAGAACTGCCAACTTGTATATTAAAAAGAAAAGTTTTCACAGTTTTTTACGATAATTAAACTTAACATTCTACAGATTTTCACTTTTTACACAATTTGGATAATTACTATCTGAACATCCATTTAGAATCATATATTATCTTCTAAATTACCTTAAATAAATGGTTATAGATTTGTGCCTACAGTTACAGTTTTCTGAGCCATAAAGCTGCAAGAACAGGTAGAGTTTCAAAAGTGTTTAATATTGAAGAATAAGCACTTGCACATCCTGTTGAAAGCCTGTCTTCCATCTGACCTGAGGGTAGAAAACCATTTGGCAGATAATTTTAATTATGAGAGTTGTCTAATTTTTGGCAGGGAAAGTCAGATAAAATAAGATTGTTTTTATTAATATTGTACTTAACATATACAGTAAACGTCATAATTTTATAGAGACTTTGCATTCTCAGCAGAAGAGAGGGATCCTTTATTTTTTCTTTTGAGTAAGAGGAATGCTTATTTTTTAGCACCTTTAAAAATAACTTTCAGAAGGAATTTGTTTGAAATAAATTTGAAAAGGCTGGTGTTGTCACTGTGCATACTTTATATTGGACTGATTTCAAAATTACTTTGTTCTTACTGTTTGAGGCTTTTTTACGAGGTAGGCTAACTACAACATTCCAGGTCAATTACAGACATTTGATGGTATAGCAAAGGTTTTTGAAGTTCAGTCTTTGTATCACCTAAATTGATTATGTGGATTTCAGTTTTTGTGTTTGTGTAATCTTTTTAAAAATTATTTAAAGTAATTCTGCTATGACTATTTTGTTCTTGCCAAATACATTTTCAGTGTCCTGAATCTTTGGCTTAGCCCTGCCTTTGTTTATTCCATAGGATGGCTCTTGGTATCTCAGTCCACAGTTAGGAAAAATCTTGACATTCTAATAAGGAAATTAACCATTTCCTTATTAGAAAAGACATTCAGTCACTTGGTAAATACTTTTCTGTCATTAAAAGGCAGTACATTGTATTATATTTCCTATCTGTATGTGTTATTATTCTATATGTCTAGTGGAACTCCCAATAAGATCGGCTCAGAATTTAAATGGAGCTTTTAACTTAAAGTTTTCAAAAGTACCTGATTTTAATAATACGGTTTCTTCTCAACTTCTCTCACAATATAGTGAGCACATCTCCTGGAGAAAGGTGGGGAGGATGTGAGATAGTTGGAGTAGCAATAGAGGTTCTTTTATCTCAATTATTGTATCTGCTATATTAATATCTACTGAAGAAAAAAAGGGAAAAGTCTTCATGGGAGACAGGCAGAGATCACTTCTGCTTGTCACATTTCAAATAATATTAATAATATTTATATAATTCTCCTCCTCACTCCCACTGTCTGGAGCATTCAGTATACACTCCACCTATACACGCTTTGCTGTTTGATTCTGTCAATCAGTGCTCCTTGCTGGCAGCAGACCAGAAAACTTGGGGCTAAAAAAGGCAATTCCTTCCCTCTAAATTATTAAAGGATGCAATCAATGCTTCCTTGAATGACAGAAATCTTACAAATTTCCTATTATCGCATGCATTAAAATCAAAGTAGATTAGAACCCAAGCAAATACAAACTGCAGAAATCCCAGTAAAGCATTACCAAGCTTAAGTTTAAAAGCCAGGAGCATGTTTGTCGAATCACTAACGTGAATACCCTTGCTAGTAGTGATTGTATGATGAAACGATCAAATAGCGTTAGGATAATCGATGTTTTCAAGTGATATGGAGTACTTTGCAGAAAGTACCTTTCCTGCTGTCAAGAAATCATGTAAATAGTAATACTGCTTCCCTGTTCTTCTTAGGCCCAAATGGAAAAGAAAAGCTACTGCAGTTTATCACTACTCTTCTTGTGTGATGGTTCATACGCTGCACAGTGGAACTGAAAGGGGTGGTTTTCAAAACACTGATGCAACTGGATGACTCACCTACTTCAAGCAGCGCTTTTAAATAAAATCTTAAAATTTAATGTAGTAATATAAACCTTCTCAACAAACACAATTAATTTCACCATGGAGAGTCAATGAGTACACTACAGGATATGGCTGTAGAAAAGGGAATGGAAGGTATTAATCGTATTGGTGGCACATGGTTTCTTTTAAGAGGATAGATGAAGGAGCACTTTGTGAAATATGATACAAAATTTGAGAAGTATAAAAAGTAGTAAAAGATATTTTATACTTCTTAATAGAATCATTGAATAATTCAGGTTGGATATGACATCTGGAGGTCATCTCTTCCTTAAAGCAGGTCAAAGTCAGATGTTGGATATGTTGTTCAGGATCTCACCCAGCTGAGTTTTAAATGTCTTTAAGGACTGAGATTGGTTAACTTCAACTTCTTAAGGGTAACCTTTTGCAGTGCTTAATACCACTTATTTTAGAAATTAGGAAAAAAAATCTGTCAGACTTTTCCTTCATGTAACTTGTGCCTTTGGCCTGCACCCTTTTTTAGGATTATTTTTATGGCTTGGTGCTCTTCAAAAGCATACACCATAAAGTATTCTGGACAAGACTTTTGAAATTATTAGAGCAGATGATTCTTCACAGAACAACTTCCACCCTTTCCTTTAGCTGTGGGGAATGCTGGTGCTGGCTCATTCTGAACCCTGTCCCACTCACTTCTGTTTGTCCCAGTGCTCTACTCTCTTTTGAATATAGGGTCCCTGCGCCCGGGAATTCCCTTTCTTTGGGGGTGAAGCAAACAACTGTTCACTGGCAAGTTTTTTTGGTATAGAGGAAAGACAAAGTCTTAAAAGCCCCGTGAAGGAATAGGCCCCCAGTGAATCTGGATTGCCCCAGCCACTGACAGATTCCTTGTGCCAAAACGTGAAGCTTTTATACACTTTGTACGTTACAGGGGGTGTAGGAACAGGATAAAGAAGCAGTGAGGAGAAGCCTGGAAATCTTCCTCTCTCTTTTGAAACTCTTTGACAGAGGGGAAAAAATGTATAATTTTGGCCACTCTAGTCAGGAATAAAAATAAAATATGAAAGCAATTCTAGTGTATGTGAATGTACAAAGGAGGAGTCAAGTTTGCCTTTATGATTGCATAGTACTTCACTGTGGTGACTGGAATAGTGCAAATAAATGCAAGTCATGATTATGAGTCTACATGCTTCCCATGTGGAAGATTCTAAAAAGATAGGGTGGCTCGGATGTTGAGGTTTTCTGCATCAGATGATATTTTATAGAGGCTGGATCATCATACTCTAGAAAATTTTCTCATTCAAATAATTATCGTTAAATTATTTTCTCCTTTGGTGTGTTTACAGGCTTTTATTACAATAAAACTTCATGTCTACACACAGTGGTGTTCATTGGGCTTTTGAGTTGATCAAGAAAGCGATAGAGTGGGTAAGAAGAGTTGAGAGGCAATTTCCATCTATTTGTTATCGACTTGAACTTGGGAAAAACTGGGATTCTGCTACCAAGAGGATATTGAGTATCAAGTTTATCTAACATCAGTTCTCTTTTTACTTAAAATATTTAATCACATAATTCTTTAAGATAATAACAGAGTTAGCTTTCTTTGCAGTTTTACATAAAATGTTTAAATTGAGGACATTTGATCTTATTTTATTACTGAATAATAATTCTTATCATCACAGACTTAAAGGTATGGAAATAAAGGGTCTTATAGTTAGTAAATCTTGATTGTACACATATGTAGTATTTTAATTATCTGTAACTGTTAAATATACTTCAATATTTCATTTTTTTACATAAATCTCTTTGGTTCATGGCACATTATAAAGTACTTTTATAATATATTTGTTTTGTTTTCTCCTAAAAACTTATATACTTTAATGGCATGGTAAAGAAAGCATAATGTAGTAATTCAGTTAAATATGGCAGGAGATGTTTCGACAGATGCAAGAATGTGATAAACAAAGAACTAATAAATATCTTGATAACATAGCAGTGTTTTCAATTGGATGGTTTTGTAATTCCTGCAGTGTGCCTTGAAATGCAAACACCTGAATGGTTATTTTTCTTCTGCAACTGCTTTTCTTATCAGTCATGGGTGAATTTGTGAACACATAGGTCAATTTTGTTTTGCGGAATGGGTTCTCTGGGGGGTTTTTTCTGCTGTTAACTCTGTATTCTGATTTTATTCTGATGAAAAAGTGACTGATTAGTTTTATTTTATACCAGACCAAACACTGAAGCCTCATAACAAAAGCAGACTAAAAATGATTTATTTTAATTTAATGGCCTTTTCACAGGTGTTTGAATGAAAACATTACCTCTTCTAAATTAAGGAGCTGCACAGAATCACACTTTGGTACTTCATGATCTGTAGAAACGCGGTTAGAGACTCACTACAATTGCTTGCACTGGGGCGGGATCAAGTGTGTACAGAATATCCTCTACATTTGTTTGTCCAACCATTGAAAATATTCAGAAGCAGGAGATTCCACAGACACCGCACGTAATGTGGTGTTACACTGTGCCAGCAAAAGGAGAATGCTCCCTAGCAGTAATAGAGAAGTGAGAGTTTACTAAGGAAAACTGTGGAATCTCCTTCATAGATGTTTTCATGAGAATTTAAGCACAAATCTGCCAAGGATAGATTAGATGATACACTCGATCTTGTAGAGGAGGTGGCTAAGGGGAATATATATCCTGAGGTCCTTCTGTGTCCAAGGTGCTCTGAATCCTTTTTTCCATGTGTGTAAGATACTGGCTCTTTTTAGTAAAAAAAGCAAAGGAAATATTTGTACTACACTTTCTATTTGAGAAGAGCTAGGGTACGGGTTTCTTAAGAACTGGAAAGACTTCTCAATGTAGACAATGATAAACTAGTTTCTATATCTGCTGTTAAGTCTCTGTATGGTCAATTGCTGCATTGCTAGAGTTAACTTAGGAAGTAAGTGCTGGCAAAAATATGAATAAAAAAATATTTTTTTTTCCTTCGACTACTGCAGTCCATTATTCAAATAGTTTGGTGTTTTCACTGTTGCAGCAATACATCCAACATGGGTATGTACAGAAAGTATACATTCACGCTAAAGCCCAGTTTCATTTGAGCAACGTGTGTTCTTTAGGGAACTGTTTCTGAGATACAGTATATTAACACTGGCTCTAGCAAAGGCAGCCGAATAAGCAAACAGGGTGTGGTTTATTTGCTTTTTCTTACAAGATTGTCTTTTTTTTTTCTCCTGCATGTTACATCAAAAAAAAAAAAAAAAAAAAAAAAAAAGCTGTGCTTACCTATAGGCAATTATTTTAACATGCAAAACACTACGAAATTGAAAAGGATTCTTTTTGCTAGTGAGGAACCCTGTTCCCCAGCCGGACCCCGCACATCCTCCTTGTGCGCTCCCCAAAGCCTCACCCAGCGGAGGGCACGGAACACCTTTGTACCGGGATATTCACCGCGCTCCGTCTTTCTACCTGGACAAGCCAGGCCCACCGGGGCGCCGCATCTCCTGGCAGAAAGGTCAACAGCACGATCGTGCCCTCGAGCGCCTCCCACCTCCCTTCTCCGCGGAAGGGCCGCCGCGCCGGGCAGCCCGCCCCGGGACTAGCGGAGACGCCGCCTTCGCAGGGCGGGCGCGGCGAGAGGCCAGGCCGGGGCGGCCACCGGCGAGAGGCCAGGCCAGGCCGAGCCGAGCCGAGCCGAGCCGAGCCGAGCGGGCCCCCACCCCTCCGGCCATCGGCCTCCAGCGGCTGCCGCCGCCGCCCATCGGCCTCCGGGCTGGGGGCCCCGCCCCTGTGCGTCATGGACTGGCGGGGCGCCGATTGGCTGCGGGTACCGTCTCGCTCCCTCCTCGCCCGGCGGTGGATGTCGCAGCCGCATTTCACCGTTGTCGTTTGAAATTCGGCCCAAAATGGCGGCGGTGGCGGCAGGGAGCGGGGCTGAGGCGGCGGCGGCCAGGCTGGAGGGGGCGGAGGAAGAGGAGGAGACGGCGGCCGCGGCGGAGGATGAGGAGGACGGGGAGGAAGACGGTGGCGGGGCTGACAAGCCGGCGGGCGCGGCGGCGACGGTAGCAGTAGCAGCAGCCGCTGCCGGCGGGGAGGCCGGCGGCGGTGGCGGCGAGAGCGAGGAGGAGGAGGAGGAGGACGTGTTCGAGGTGGAGAAGATCCTTGACGTGAAGACCGAGGGGGTGAGTGCGCGGCGCCGCCGCCGCCTGTCCGCTCTCCGGGGGCTGCGGCGTGGCCTCCCGGGCGGGGCGGCGGCAGCGGGTCCTTGAGGGAGGCTGCCGCGGCGGGGCTGGCGGGCAGCCCGGCCGACCCCTGGCTGGGGCCGGCAGCTGCCCGGGGGTCGGGTTTCGCCCTGCTCCCCGGTTTCGCCCTGCCCCCCGAGGAGGTGCTCGGGAGCTGGGAGCGGTCGGGAGCCGTGCGCTGGCACAGGGTGGGCCTGGGCGCGCTCTTCCCTCGCGTTCCGTGCGAGGAGGCTGTGCAGGCTGCAGGGGCTCCTGCTCGGGCAGGTTTTCCTGCACGGTTCCTTTATACTTGGGCGAGAACCCTGCAGACATAATAATACCGTTATAACTGTAACTTAAAACACGTTGTGCATCATTTTGCAGGGAGCCTTTTTGTGGCTTACAGCTTTGACTAAAGACTAAATCTGGAGTATCTTACCAAGTTTTTTTGGTCCGCATTGTTAAACTATTCTTTGCTCTTACGGCCCAACTGTAGTAGTGTTTTGATATGAAGTGTTTGAGTGCAGAAATGGAAAGGATCGAATATAATGGAGAACTTGGAGGTGGTTTCAAGGTGTGTTTAGTGAGATTATGGTTACTGGCTTATAAAATATGTAAAGACCTCTTAAAATAAGAGAAACTTCTTCTAATTAAATTAGCTAGCTGTAGTGATCTTTGCTTTGTTTAGACAGAAATACTATACCTCCTCTTTTTCCTTTCAAAGCAGCCTAGACTGGTTGAAGTTCTAAAATTTCCTAAACCTCAAATACAAAAAATAATTAACACAGCTTTTTTTTTTTTTTTTCATGATTTTGTGTCTGAAAATATTTTAACTGATTTATGGGTTTTATTTTAGGCTTCAGTCAGGTACATGGTAGTGTAGAATTCTGCCTGTTTAGTGTAAAACATAAGGATTTTTAAACCCTTAGGTTGGAGAACCTTCAGATCAAGAATTTCTTAAATGCTATCGTGATTAGGTTGTATCTTGGCTGAAATATCTTGGTGGCATTTAAGAATGTTATGCTTTCAAAGTAATGCAGTATTTATAGCTTTGAAGAGTTGGTCAAAATAGTAAGTCAGTCTTGAAAACAAGAGGACTCCTTTTTTCTTTTTCCTTGCCCAACATAAAATCTGTACGCTGGCAGGGGGAGGGAGTCATACCATTCCAGACCCTTCTAAAGAGTACCAGAATACATCAGGTACCATCTCTTCAAAATGTCATTGGCATGTGCTGCTAAAGGTGTGTTACCCCCCTCTTTCTGTGCACTGCCTCCAAGTGCCCCATTCTGCAGCAGGGTCTGAGCTGTACACAGTTGAGGTTTCCAGGCTGGGTCAGCGCAGTTAGCTGTACTGTGTGCCTGTGCCTTACCCGGTATGTGTTGGTTGTAGGTTTGTAGCAGGGGCTCCGGTTGCATCAAGTCCCCTTTCCCTTGCTTTTCAGTGGGGACTGTCCTCCGGTGCTTCAGAAATACAGGGTAAGATGGATACTCGCGCCCAGTCCTGACTTCCAAAATGGCTGGAAAAAGCCGTGTGTTTCATTTGGTGGAGTATATTTATGTAGTAGCCTGCTTTAGCCTAGTGGTTCCCAACTTGCAGATTCCCAAGTCTGCGAAGTCTGAGCAGATCCACCAAGTCAGGCACTGCCCGGCACAGCATAAGGCCAGTCAGTGTGTTCCTGTGTCACAGTTGCAGAAGCAGGAGAGCTGGAGAGCACTGCACAGAGAAGCTCTTTTCATTCACAGTCCTGATGTTGTTGAAGCTGGTAGTAGTGGTAGCATGAGACGCAGCACTTCGGGGATGGGATTTGGCTGGGGAGTTAAGACCTGCTCATAAGTGAAACGTTGACACGTACTACTTAAGAGAACAAGCAATAAAAATTTGGAAATGTTTCCTCTCAGCCTTTCATGCTGCACTACAATTGTACTAAAACAATAGGCTCCAATGCAAATCATGGCATTCCTCAGTGGAAATGGGTAACCATACCTCTGCTCTTTAATGACATGATGATGTCCCTTTCCATAGGAGTTGGTTCTAGCCCATCACTAGTGTTTGTAGAAGCTACAGCAGTATAAAAATGCTTGGAGGTATTCTGTTATTTGTCAGTGATGCAGAGGAAAGAAATAACAATGTTGAGTCCAGTAATGTTGACAGGCGAGTGAAAGGCAGCGTATTTATCTTTGGTATCTGGTATCTTTTCACTTAGCTGGATTTTTGTATCACTCTTCGTGTACTGGATGTAGTCATTCAACAGACAAATAGTCTTACCTTTGAATTCTAACTCATTCTGTACTTGAGTAACAACAGTGTAACAGTAAGTAACTCTGCCAGCTGACTGAAGTCCTGCACCTGAAATGGCATAGCACTGTACAAGCGGACAGGTGAGAGGCCAGCCAGCTAGCAAGCAGATTTGTGAGAAAGGAGCTTGGAGTCCCCACAGACAAGTAAGTTGAACATGAGTCAGCAGTTCTTGCAGCGAAGAAGGCCGACAGCATCCAAGTGTAGCCAGCAGGTCAAGGGAGATGCTTCTTCCTCTCTTCCCAGCACTGCTGAGATGCATCCAGAGTACTGTGTCAGGTTCTGAGCTCCCCAGGAGAGAAGAGACATGGGCATACTGGAGTGAATGGTTATGAAAATGGTTTAGGGAGCTGGAGCACAGGAGGCTGAGAGCTGGGTTTGCTCTGCCGTAAGAACAGAAGAATCAGGGGTGATCACAGTGTTATCTATATCTATTTAGTGGGAGGATCTAGAGAGGACAGGATCGGATCCTTCTCAGAGGTGCAGAGTGAAAGGATGGATGGGACGGGCAGTGGACACAAGCTGGAGCACAGGGAAATCTGAATAGATACACTGACTGGGCAGATTTCTAAATAACCTAAATTATTCTGTGACTGTAATAAGAAAGTTACTAGCCATTTATTTCACGAGTAACCCCATTCTAAGAAAGAGAGGCAGGTGAACATGATTTTGAAAACCAGTTCCTGAATCAAGAGTGTGTGGTTAAGCTCAATTATAAGAGAAGTATTACACTGATGTATCTGAATATAGGATATTTATTGATATGTCTGTGAAGCAAAATACAGAAGATTGTGTGTAGAGTTGATTGCTAAAGTTTAATGGCATATATATATATACACACACTTGGTCAAACGTTAATGGCAAAAACGTACATTTATGGATATAAATACGCTTAATTGTGTCAAATGACAGTTCTTTTGAAGCTTTCCTTCTCCAGGCTTGGTTAGAAGCATAGGATCTTTCAGAGCATTATCAATCTGTGTTTTGAAAGAAAGAGATACTATTATTTTCCTTCTCCATAGGTGCTTTCCTTAGTAGGTTTCCTAATAGCTTTTTCTTTTTTAGAAAATAATTTCAGGAATGGCTGTGTTGCCTTGTATTCAGTATTCGCTTTTTTGTATGACAGTGGGTTTTCTTAATTTGGCGCTAGCTTTTGTTTAAAGAGGCTGCAGGTTTAATCAATAAAGGTGACTGCATTGATTTCATGGGATGTGTCTCCTTTTCAGTTAAGCTTCATGCAGGAGGCCCTGAGTTGCCACTTGTCTGGATATACTAGCCAAGTCCGAGCTAATAAGCCTTGCTTCTCAGCAAGAAGAGGAGTCCATCTTGAGAAACATAAGGATTCAGACTACTTAATTTATTTAGGAGAAAAGCAAGAGATAATTTGGTGGAAAGCTGCTTTTTTTTTTTTTTTAAATGATAAAAAAACTTTCTAATCTAGTGAAAAAACAGGATAGAGACTAAAAGGTGCAATTTCACCCTATGGTGAAGTTAAATACTTGAAACAGTTGGTCTAGGGCTTTCATGTGTAATCTTTAACCAAATCTTTGTAACTAACTCTCCACTGAGACGCACGCACTCAGATTTTGTCTAGGTTTAACTTGATCTTATTGGTGGGTGTTTTTTTTTCCCTCTAATTGTTGGTATTTCAGTTTCTCAAAAGTGGCATTGATTACAAATCTAACGTAAGTTATAAATTCCAATATAAAACTGGGTGAATGGTGTTAATGCATCGTGAATCTTCAGATTTTATATCAACTTCTTCAGCCAAGAATAGGGATTCAAGCTGGAAATTTTTATAGAATAAATACTAAAACTTTTAAAAAAAAAGTTTTAAAAAAACTTGTCAGAAAATCCCATTTCAGTAAAATGGCCGTGACTTTGATTTGTACATTGTGGCTGTGGTTCTGAACAAATTTTAGATATTACAAATATTTTGGATAAAACCTCTGCAACTACTGAAACACTTTACAAACTACTCAGTTCAGTATGTGATGCAGATGGAAATAATTCTGGGAATTCTTAATGTCAACATTGGGTTGAACTCTCATTATATTCATTTCTGTATGCACAAAATGATACATCCACTGAGATCCCCAAGAATTGAGTAGGTGATGCAATACTATGCTGTGTTGCATTAAACATTGTTTTTTTTCCTTACAGGGTAAAATTCTCTACAAAGTACGGTGGAAAGGATATACCTCTGATGATGATACCTGGGAACCAGAGGTTCATTTGGAAGACTGCAAAGAAGTGCTGCTCGAATTCCGAAAAAAAATTGTGGACAATAAGCCCAGACCTCTTAAAAAAGACATACAGGTGTGTTTCACCTTCCAGTATCTTATGCTGAAGACGTATTCCCTGTCTAGGCTCTGCTAAGAGGAGGAGGGAGAAGGGAAGACATTTGGGATAGGAATTAAGAAGACTTAAAGTATCTCTTAAATCTAAAAATGTTTTATTTCATGTGAAACTGTATATTGTTACTGCTCTCTGGTTAGGGATTTTTTTTTGTTGATTGACAAGTGTGCTTGTAGACTCGAAATCCATCTAAGTATTTCAGTTTTTAGTGGGACTAAATAAGTGATGTATGGTCAGTTTAGTTTGGTTTTGACAACATAAGTAACTCCCTTTCCCTACCACGTGCATATTATCTTGTCAGTGAAGCTGGGTGCTGCTCAATTCGCCCTGTTGCTTTGTGAAGCAGATTGATGAATTTTTGCATGTTGACCATTAAATTTGGTAAGATAGGAATACAGAAAAATTAATTGCAAGAAGGCAGCATAGGGCTTTTTCTTTTCTTTTTTAACTGCTCGGTCAGTTTGAAAATGAAGCTTAAGAATATTTTTTTGAAAACTACTTCAGGGAAACCTACAGGTAAATTTTACAAAATAAGGTTAATTGTTTTTAATGTAAAATAGTTCAGATTGAGTTCTGGTCTGGAATCTGGTTGGTGGATGTCCGATTGGTTTGCTTGACTTGTTTATGTATTAATTCTCATCCAACGATTAGTAACGTAATTTAGGTAAATGAGCTAGAATTATATTTACAAATTTTTTGATTTGGCAATGAGGAATTATGTTTGCAGTGATAAAATTATTAAGGTGTTTAAAAATTTACTTTTCCCAAGCACCAGCACTACCATTTTTGTGTACTTTACACCAAAGTGATACAGTTTAATGGGGAAAGAAATCTTTTCTTTTTTTCCCTACCTTTTAGAAACTGTCTTTAAATGATGATGTGTTTGAAGCAGACTCTGACAGTGACTGGCAAAGTGAAACAAAAGGTGATATTTCACCAAGGAAGAAAAAGAAGAAGTCAAAAGATGGAGAGGATAGAAATCCAGATGACCTGAAGAAGAAAAAGTCTAAGTCTGCAAAACTCAAAGAAAAACCCAGAACAGAATGTGAAAATTCCTCCGATACTTTGGTTTTAGATTCAAAACCAAAAAAAAGGACTTCGGAAACAAAGGAGGATTCAAAGGACCCAAAGAAGCAAAGGAAAGAAGATACTAAAGAAATCAAGAAGAAGAAGGGAGAAGTTAAAGACTTAAAAATAAAATCTAAAGAAGATTCTAAAGAAAGTAAAAAATCACGGAAGGAGAAGCATGGAGATGTTAATTTTGACTCAGAATCAACTACTCTAGACGATGTATTTTCTCAAGGAACTGATAATGAAAATTCAGACTTAAATTCTGAAAGTAAAGATGAGAAGCAGAAGGTAGTAAGTGGAGAAGAGGGATTGGAACAAGAAATTGCTGAAAAAGATTCCATTGCTGATAGGCATCTTGATGGATCAGCAAGTAATGAAGATGATAGTATTGATGTTAAGGTTAAAAGAAAGAAGAAAAAAATTCAGAAAGCTGAAGATTATAAAGAGGAAGATAGAAAAGTGGAAACTCAGGATTCCTATTTGGAGAAGAAGAGCATGCACAAAAAGCAAAAAGGTCAAGAAAAGGTAAAAATGGTACCAGGAGAGTTGGAGAAAACGTCACCTGCTCCTTCACCAGTGCAGAAAAGTTTGAAATTGAGTACTGATGAGAGAGGGCGCAAGTCCAGTGATTCAGCTGGGGAGGTAAGCAGTGTTAAGGCATTGGGCTGGAGGCTGGGGATTAAATCCAACATCTTTGAGGTACAGGTGTCTCAAAAGGCTACTGCTCATGATGCCAAAGAGAAAAATACAAATTGGAAAGTTAATGAGCTGGTTGAAGCTGCAGAAAGGCCCACCTCACCATGTATAGGAGAGACTGAAAAATTTCTGAACGCTATAAAGGAGGGGACACTTAGGGAGAGAAGGGTGTCTTTAAATGTGAAAGTACAAATTTCTCCTGTTTGTTATGTGTACTTACTTAGAATGAAATTTTGTGTTCCTCCCAAACAGTAGTTGTAGCTTTGTTCCCTCCACCTTCAACAGTTGCCTCAGTTTGAATTCTTTGTACTTGTGTAGTAAGACACTCAGTCTTGAGCAACTGTCCATCCAACACAGCACAATGAAGTGCACCTTTGCGCTAAAACACACACTTGATCTCTCTCAAAAGCCAGCTGCTCTGTTATACCTTACATGCGCTAGCACCTGCCTGAGAATTGGAATGCTGGAATCACTTCTAAACCCAAGTCTCACAGGTGATTGTGCAGCTGGCTTGTCTTGTGAGAATTCCTGGGGTGCTTGTAGCAAATACTTCTTCGTGACACGGTTTCATATGAATTACGAGTGCTGTACCTGTTCTAAGAAATGAGCTAAGCAAATAACTGGAATATTTATTTTTTCTTATTTAATAGAGTAGTGTTTTAAGAAAAGCAGCATAGTAAAGGTAAAAGAAGAAAAAAGTAATGGAACCCCCCCCCAATATTTCTGGAATATTTCTGAGAACGTAATTTCTTTCAGCTGCTTCAGACTGTTCTAATACAGTTTGCAGTTCATAAAACTTTGCTCAGAGAAACGCCTTTCTGATTTGTAACAGGATTGCCGCCAAAACACCTCGATACTTACTGGATTATATCCTACTTCTTCTGAGGCAATAATTCAGTGGTGCCAAGTTTGTTCTGTAGGTTCAGCTGTGGTCCTCTGCTTAAGGTTGTATGTATGGAGTAACCGCCTTTAAACATAAGGAAGTTGGCTTTTGGGGTAGAGAATTACATGGCATAATCTCAGAGCAGAACTACACAAAATAGTGTTTTTGCAGGAGCTTAGTGGTGAAAGCTCTTGGAAACAAGGTTAAGCAATTGCTGTGAGGCGTAGCCCAGTTTCAAAAAGTTACTTAACTGAAATGGTATGGCCCTTTATTACTCAAGTATTTTCTTATAGTTCAAGGCTGTAGCATTCATGGGAGACACGTCAGTGATGAAAAGCTGACGTTTTGGAGAGGGGAAGGCGGGGTGAAAAAAGACAAATGCCTTAGTTCTGCTAACACATGATACACCAAATTATTTTAATTGACGTTTTTCCTACGTCAAAGAAATGGTAGCATTTAATGATAAATTCAGTCTATAGTTCTTGTGAGATCTTCTTTTGGGGCAGTTTTTCAGAAAGCCACTGCTATTCCACGTACCAGGTTAGTGTTGGGGCTGATACAAAGCCATGCCGAGGAGCCTTGTCCCACCTCTCTGCAGTTTGTAATTTGCTTGGCTGAATGGAGAGAGGGGATTACAGGAGAAGAAAGGCAACCATTGGTGGAGGCAGTTGAATTCTGTTTCGGCAAATTTGATTGTCTACATCTACCATAAATTTATTCTGTAATACTGGGTGTTGTTAAACTCAAATCTTCTGCGTGCACATGGTGGGCTTGGGTGGATTTTCCTCGCTGCCTGTTTTTGACAAATGACTGTTGCCATAACGTTCTGTATGTGTAAATTGGAAAATTCGGAACCTTCTGTACAAAAATGTCAAGTTTTCTCTGTTAAGGTTCAAGCCAGTGCTGTCATAACTGCTTTGAATATGGTGCTACAAAGGTGTTAAATATTTTGAAATATTTACATTCTATTCAGGTTCAGTATTTGGAACAAATGAAAAGTTTGTCATTTTGAATTTCCTTCAAAATGCTGGTTTTAGCATACCTGCACCTCATGCCATAAAGCACCTCACGTGGCTGGGATGCAGTAAAAATCTGAATTGAAGTTGTTTTATTTTTGGAAGTGACACCTCTTCTTTTATGGAAGAAGCCTTCACAGACTTAACTTTTCACTTGCTTGTTAAATTATTCTCTTAGGAATGTCCACAGGTCTGTTATGTTACAGGTTTCAGTAGTATTCACCATTGGAGTGGTGAAAGGAGTTTATTTTCTATTTTTTTTTTTCTCTACTACATTCATTTGATCTTTGTTCTCGGTATCAGGAGAAAGAAGTAAAGAAAACTGAAACAAAAGAAAAATCTCAAAAAAAGGAGCCTGAGAAAGAAGAAAAGAGCAGAAAAGAGCAAAAGGGCCTAAAAAGTAAGTGCTAAGTGCTTAAAAGAGAGAAGGGAAAGACCCTTCAGGACATTCTCTTATTTTTACAAGAGTGGATATTGTATAGTTTTGTAACACATACCAGAAACAAGAATTTCTTCCTTTTATTTTAGGAAGCAGAAGTCTGCTGTTTAATGGCTCTGTTAATATATGCTTCATGGGAATGCTGTATGTACTTTCATGTATGAAGCCTGGAAGTGTATAGAAATCTCTTAAAGTTTTCATAGACAAGTCAAGATTTTGCCCTTTTTCATTTAATATTGTCTGCTGTGCTTCTGTGGCATGTAACAGTAATAATTTTTTTTTAGAGGAATTCATCCAACTATTGGCTATTTCCAGAAGTGTTCTGATGATACTATGAATACATACTTTCTATGTTTAGAAAGACTAGTAGAGGTTCCCATCAGACAAACTTCTTGCCTCTTGCTTTAGCTGCAATAATGAGTTATATTATACAACCCTTAAAATATCACCAGAAATGGATGATTTGATGCATGAAGAACAATATCTAGGCTGTATTTCTGTTCTTAATAATATAATGGAGTATTAATGTTGCCACTCTTGATCTCAGTAAAATTCTGAATGATTTTATTCAGGATAAATTCTCTCACGATTGTGGTGAGGGTGAACCGAGGAAAATTAGGTAACTCCACCTTTGATAATCATAAATGTATGTAGGAGGAGCTACGATGCTTCAAATAGCTGTTGCTAGAGAAACCTTTCACTGAAAGTAGCATGGATGCTTACAGTGCTAATAAAAGTAGTAACAAAGAGAATGGCTAATTATTGTTCCTCATACAGCACATGTCCTTCATCTGTTCATCACAGATACTGAACCATATATTCAAAGTAGTGATTGATGCATAATTCTAAACTAGATTTCTTGAAATGGACTTGGACTTGCCAGGGTAGCTGGAGGTGAACTAGCTGTCCCCAATTTTTGGCTTACGTTGTTAAGCTTGCTCTCCTATGCTTCAGCAGCGAGTAACTTCTAGAAAGAGAACAGACCATTTCTAAATGGACTCTAGTCACTCTCTTAAGTTTTGTTATGTAATAGTCTTTAGTGGCTCAAGTAGTCACTCTTGGTAACTGTCTTAATATTCTAGGCTTTAAGGACATCAAAAGTGCATTTGACTTGTTTAATGTAGCTTCAGAAGAAAAAAGTGAATATTCTGAGAATAACTGCAAAAGAGAAGAATCTTCGCTAGAATATAAATTCATAGAAGAATTAAAATCAAAAGACAGCAAGGTGTACAAGGAAAGGAGGAACGTAAGAGATGAAACAGACACATGGACTTACATTGCTGCAGAAGGTGATCGAGAAGTAGTGGATGTGTGTCAAATGGAGAACTCTGGTGAGCAGTAGAAACAAATGCAGGGGAAAGTTGAGCACTGGCAGTTAAATATTTTCTTCATTCCTGCTTGCATCTTTTAGCGCTCCAGTTCTTGTCTCCGCAGGAGGCTGAAATGATGTTTTCTTTTGAAACTCACTGATAACTTTTCAGTGTGGTTCCAGAGTGTTTCTATTAACGTAATGGAGTGTTCACCATCTCTTGTCAGTTCAGCCTAATTTGTTACAACAGATAAACAGTATTTTTCAGGTAAAAGCATTTTATGTCTGTTTGTAACATAGCCTTCATTGTTTGGAACCATTCCACGCTGACTTCCAGAGTCTATTTGAATGAAAAGTAGTAGTACATTAAGCTGCTGATCGTTGAAGCAATGGCAAGCAATGAATGGTTTGGAAATTTATAAGTTAGTTATTACTTATTTTACATTTTTTCTTCCGTAAAATCAAATACATGACAGATGGCAAGCAACAAGTCTTGAGTTTGGGTATGGACATGCAGTTAGAATGGCTGACACTAGAAGACTTTCAGAAGCATCTTGATGGAGAAGATGAGAATCATGTGTCAACAGAACCAATATCAAGTAGTGAGTAGTTGCTGGGAGGAAGGGACATTTCTTAGCTGGTGTTTCACAGTGAAATATCTTGTAACTGCATTGAATTTATTTTCTAGCTCTCCTGAGGGATGCTGTTAAAAGTGGTGATTATATGACAGTAAAGATGGCGCTCTCATCAAATGAGCAATATAATCTGGATCAAGAGGTAATTTTTCTGCAATAGAACTGTTGGAGAGAGGCGGGAGGGAAGAGTACAAATTTGGATTGTTTGAAAAGTTTTCCCCTTTTGGTAGCAGCAGACTTCTGTCTCACCTTGGGGAAAAAAAAAAGGCACAAGGTGAGAAAGGGAGTACAAATTTGAGCATTCAGTGTTTGTTATCTGATTCTTCCAAAGGAAAAAGGAGTTTGATAGAATTAAAGTTTGGTAGAAGCATCCCAGTAGCTGGATTTGCTACAAATTTGCCCCCTGGATTTAACTGGATATTAAATGTAGAACTTTACATGGTATAAGGAATGAAGTGGCTGAACTATGTAGAAAAATCTATACATGCGAAAAAAAATAAAATTGAATGATCTGTTTGACAGACTGGGACCACTTTACTCCATGAATAATTAGTTTTCTGCCAGGTCTTCATCAGCGGTGTTCTTAGTGGTTTTTCTTTCAAGGATCTAATTTCCTGTTAAATAGTACTATAGTTCCATTTTTGGGGATTAAAATCTCTGATACCAGTATTTTCACTGGTGATCTTGTGTAGTTCATGTAATATTTTGAGAACTATACATATGTTGAGACTTCTGTAGTGTTGTAGAAAAGATGCCAAATGAAATACTGAGGCAAGCATGTGTTCTTTGAGTTGTAGTGTCTGATGGAAGATGCAAGAATGAGCGAGGAGACTGGCCACTCACAGAAGTCTCTTCATACTTTCACTCTAATAAAATCCAACAGCAGCATTGTGGTAGCAGCTCACTTGAGCTTTTGTGGTTTTCCTCCAGTGGCTGCAGATTCTTTTTCCACTCTCTTGCTGTCTTCTGCACCCTCAAGTGCCTTGCTGCCTTTTTTCCTGGCTCATTCTGTTTGTTTTTTTTCTTCCTTCCTGGTCTTCGGAATGTTATGGGTTTTGCAGATTATGGAGCTCAGAGCGTGAAGCCTGTGGACAAGAGAAGTGGGAGGTGATAGTTTGTCGCTATCTGGCAGCTGTGTATGTGTGAATTCTTCTGCCAGGGAGGGGAATCTTTGTGAAACCTGTTGACATACTTGCAATTTTTGTCTTGCAGCTTTCATTTGTCTTAAGTTGTGGGGTTTTTGTTGTTGTTTTTTTTTTTTTTTAAACTGGCAATGATTCTTGTTTCAGGACTCGAGTGGCATGACCCTGGTAATGCTTGCTGCTGCTGGTGGGCATGATGACCTTCTCCGAGTCCTAATCAGGAAAGGAGCTAAAGTTAATGGTAGACAGAAAAATGGAACAACTGCATTGATACATGCAGCTGAAAAGGTTGGCTTGGTTATTGTCATATTTGTGGTGGTTGGCTCTTTCACTTATGTTTAAAAATGGCACACAATTTTTTTTCACTTGGATGAAGCCTAAAACGTAGTTAGAGGGATATAGCAGAGTGACCTTAACTGCATAATTTCAACAGCTGTGGTTACTGTAGTGTACACAAATCCTGGTCACAAAGCCTACCCTGGGTAGAGAATATCATAGTGCTACCTAGAGGGGAAGTGGGGGCAAAGGATATCTCTGTCATGGAGGCGGAAGTTCTTGTGTTAGAATTGCTTTTTATGATCTCTGGCTACACAGGATCCAGTCTTAGGACACTTTGAAAGCAAACCTCTGATTAAGTAGGGTTTACTATTTGAGAGTTGGGAGATGGTGGCAAGCTCTTTTCAAACAAAGACCAGCTAGACTAGTAAGTTAGAGGATGTTTCATGGTTGCACTCTTTTTGTTCAAGCTGGTTCATGTGTTTTCCCATGTACAGTAGATACTTCTGGCTGAAGGACAGAGCTCAGAGTTGTGATCAGTGGTGCTGAGTCTAGTTGGAGGCCTGTGGCCAGCGGTGTTCCCCAGGGGTCAGTACTGGGTCCCGTCTTGTTCAACATATTCATCAATAACCTGGATGAAGGGACAGAGCGCACCCTCAGCAAGTACCTTTGCCAATGACACAAAGCTGTGAGGAGTGGCTGATGCTGAATGGAAGCACAGCCTTATGGTGTGAGACCTGGGCAGGCTGGAGAGCTGGGCGGAGAGGAACCTTATGAGGTTCAGTAAGGGCAAGTGTAGGGTCCAGCACCTGGGGAGGAATAATCCCATGCACCAGTCCAGGCTGGGGGTCGACCTGCTGGAAAGTAGCTCTGCAGAGAAGGACCTGGGAGTCCTGGTGAACAGCAAATTGACCATGAGCCAGCAATGTGCCCTTGTGGCCAAGAAGGCCAGTGGTATCCAGGGGTACACTAAGACAAGTGTGGCCAGCAGGTTGAGGGAGGTTCTCCTCCCGCTTCACTCTGCCCTGATGAGGCCACATTGGGAGTACTGTGTCCAGTTCTAGGCTCACCAGTTCAAAAGAGACAAGGAGCTACTGGAGAGAGTCCAGTGGAGGGCTACTGAGATGATGAGGGGACTGGAGCATCTCTCCTATGAGGAGAGGCTGAGAGACCTGGGGCTGTTTAGCCTGGAGAAGAGAAGACTGAGAGGGGACCTTATCAACACTTATAAATACCTAAAGGGCAGGTGTCAAGAGGATGGGGCCAGGCTCTTTTCAGTGATGCCCAGCGACAGGACAAGGGGCAACGGGCACAAACTGGAGCACTGGGAGTTCCACCTGAACATGAGGAAAAAATTCTTTACTTTGAGGGTGACAGAGCCCTGGAACAGGCTGCCCAGGGAGGTTGTGGAGTCTCTGGAGATATTAAGAACCTACCTGGATGCAGTCCTGTGCAGCCTGCTGTGGGTGAACCTGTTTTGGCAGGGGGGTTGGACTAGATGATGTCCAGAGGTCCCTTCCAACCCCTACCGTTCTGTGATGCTGTGTCATGCCTCATGCTTTGGGTTTTACTGATGGATTTTAAATAAATGTCACTTTATATTCTGAAACAAAAGTGGTATATTTTCTACTTAGTTGTCTTGTGGTTATGTCTTTTTCTTCAGAATTTTCTAACAACAGTAGCTATACTTCTGGAAGCTGGGGCATATGTGAACATGCAGCAGAGCAGCGGTGAAACTGCTTTAATGAAGGTAAAGTCAATGTTTGTCCTGACGCGGTTTAATAGTAAATACTTTTGGCAAACTAATAAAACATAGAAGCATAGTTATAGAGTTGATTTAGTTGTTTATAGTAATATAAAATGCAGATGCCATTAGCATACAGTGCTAAATGTGGCTCATCATCCTCTTCCATTGTTTAGCTCAAAGAAATGCAGATGTGGTCTTAAAACTGAGATAATCTGGTTGTTAGCAGGAAGTGAAAAATTCTAGAAAGGAGAATCTTGCACTTGGGTGTTGCTGTGATTGACTTGTGTTATTTCATTGCAGACTAGAAACAAAATAATGGGTTTGCAGTCTCCTTCCCACTGCCTGTTCTGCACCTTTATGCCCCACCATCACAAAAAAAAAAAATGTTGTTTTAAGGGTCTTAGAATTTTCCCATTACAACAGTCTGTGCTCCTCTTAATACTGTTTTTGTTTATATCAAATAATTTCACAAAGTTCCTGTTCCTGATAAACCTGCTATATTTATATGTAGGCTGTTTAAGCCAATTTCTTTGCAGAAGAGATTACAAAAGCTTTTCTTTCCAAGACAGCGTGGTATTGTTTCTCCTCTCTCTCTTGCTAGGCTTAACAAGTGTGGGGAATTCACATTTTCTGTAAAGAAAATGATGACACATTTGTGGTTTCCTCAGCCACTATCAGTCCAAAATCTCTTCATAATTTGGCTACCTCCATGAACCTCGGGTTTGACTTCTTTGTTTTTAAAGGGTTTATTAGTATTTGATGCACAGCTGTACGTACTTTGATTGGCAGCCTGCAGTGACATATTCTGGATATTCGTTTTGCTGTGCAGGTACAAAGAGTAGGTTCTTCAGTTCCGTAACTGACTGGAACAAGTTTAGCCATGTGTGGATAAACATATAAATGCATTTATCAGGTCACTCTTACTTAACCTCAGGAGTTGGATCATACTTTTTAAAGGCGGGGGGGAAGTCTTGGCACTTAATTCCTTTCTCTGAGGTGGTGTGTGATTTTTGTCGGGGGGTTTTTTTGTGGATTTTTTGTTTGCAGGGGGCAGGTGAGTTTGTTTGTTTGTGGGAGATTATGGATTGAAAGCACGGGTGAAAGTTCAGAGCTGAGACAAACTTCAGAAGTTAACTTCTGTAGGGCCTCATAAAGATAGACATTTGTATCTCTTGAGCTTTGCCCTAATTTGTATGAGTGAAATGTTTGAAAACAAGCGACCAAGAGCGTGTGTTTACATTCTTCAGAGTAAAGCTTTCTTTAGACTTCCATGTGCTTTGTCAGTGCCCTGAAATTCTTGCTGTAGGTAACATTGAACAGCCTTGGACACTTGGGCAGTTGCTAACAGTGACTGTCTGCCATAGCTAAATAAAAATTTGGGCCAAATTCTGTTAATTTACTGCACACCTGAAGTACCGTTTGAACTGAGTTTCCTAGAAACAGATGCTTGGAAGTGTTACTTCAGTCATTCTGAATACTTCTGCAGGAGCCTGTTTATTCAGGTAAACAAACAATTGCAAGTAAGTTTATGGTTACTGAACTCCAGCAGATTAGATCTTTTCACAGAACTTTTGAGTTTGTTTTATCTATTTTTTTTTCCCCTAATTAAGTCCACTTGATAATCCTGTGTGCTGCTTCTGTGGGATCAGGTGTGTAGTGTTGCCTGGGTAAACATAAAATATTTGTGGAGTGTGGTCCTGAGTGTTGGGTTGTGTTAGCATTCGCAAAGTAAATACCTAGACTTGTTTTCTGCGTTGTAACAATTCAGAGTTTTAATTAATTTCTGCTGTTCTGCTTACTGCAATGTTATGGTCTGTTCTGAGGGGAGATTTGTCACTGTTGTCTATCCTTCCATCCTTCTCACTTTCTGCACAGGCTTGTAAAAGAGGGAATTCGGATATAGTGCGGCTGATGATTGAAAGCGGAGCAGACTGCAACATTCTGTCAAAGCATCAGAACAGCGCGCTGCATTTTGCGAAGCAATGTAATAATGTACTGGTGTACGAGCAGCTCAAGAGTCATTTGGAAACGTGAGTAAACTGTACTTTGAAGTTTGTTCTGGTGAAGTTTGCAATACTGGGCATGTCATAATTTTGGTTTAAGTCAAGGGGAAGAGGGGGAGAGTTCAGGAAAGAAAACCGATCTGATTTGGGCAGAAAGCTAATAAATCTTGTGGTTGAAATGAAAATGATGTGAGCTGCAGAATTAGCAAAGACTTGCTTAGACACTGAGTAAAAAAATGGAAAGGAGGAAAAGGGAGTTACTAGAAGTGAAAGATTCATTAGAATACAAATACAGCAATCAGGAAAAACGAGAAAGTGTATAAGCACTGGAAAGTTGAATGTAAACTCTTATTAGGGCGTGTCAAATAGAATACCTTGCTAAAAAGTGTTAAAAAATTAGAAATAAACAGAAGAACACCAAACAAAACCACCATAAAAGTCAGTGCAGATAGGGTGGTGTTGGACTCTTAGACATCAGCTGTGAGCCGAGAGTGCCAGAGTAAAGCTTTCATGTCAGAAAATGATGGAAATAAAAATCTTCATTGCACAACAGAATGACTGAGGAGCACTGCAGTGTGTGTGGTGTGTGAAGCGTTCGCGTAATATGGTCACGTAAAAATACACAGAGTTGATGAATGTGGATGCTAAATGGAGACAAAGAGAAGGAGCAAGCTCTTTAAATACAGTTTTGGAGGAACACTGATAGTTAATGTATCAGGGCAGAGAATCGTAACCAACAATCTCTAAACTTGGGGAAGACTCAAGGAGGGTCTTGGAGCTTCTGCAGCAGGTGAGATTTTGCCATGAATGCATAGTTAGTGCTGGAAGAACACTGTCTGAGTGCAAGATTCTTTTACTCTTTTATGATGATTTTATCCTAATGATTTGTCTATGTAATATAAAACAAATCTGTCAAGTAGTTTGTAGTCCAAGCTCATTCCGTTCTGTTTTAGTGTTTAGAAGGCCCTGGCTGTTTTCTGTGTCTCATTTGTTGTGTTTCCCAAGAGCTAACATCCTAAATCTGTCTTGACAGAAACTGCCTTGTAATGGTCACTGATATGTGTTGTAGTGTTACCAATGTTCTTATGCTATTTTAGATAGTTACTGGTGCTCTTTCCTTTAGAACCTTATTAAATACGAAATTTAAGCATACTGAGTCTAAAAAGAAAGATCTATAAGCAAACACTTCCATATGATCATTGCCATGGTGGTCACAGTGGAGGTTAGGGAGCCCTTCTGTAAAGGAGAGAAATTTGTGGAACGTTTGCAAAGTGAAATGTCAGGTAAAAAATGTTCTGTTGCGCACTAGTGAAACACAAATAAATACATTTCCAGGGCAAGGTTGTATTTGCCTGCGAACTCTAAAGGAACTCAGTTATGAAATTACAGAAACACAGCAACACAGAATAGTTGAGGTTGAAAGGGAGCTCTTGAGGTCATCTTGTCCAATGCCCTGCTCAAGCAGGGCCACCTGGAGCTGGTTACCTAGGACCCTGTCCAGACTGCTTTTGAATATCTCCAGTGATGGAGACCTCATAACCTCTCTGGGCAACCTCTGCCAGTGCTCAGTCACCCTCACAGCAAAAATGTATTGCCTGATGCTCAGGGGGAACCTCCTGTGTTTCAGTTTGTGCCTGTAGCCCCTTCTCCAGTCACTGGGCACCACTGAAAAGAGCCTGGTGCCGCCCTCTTTGCCCCCTCACTTCAGGTGTTTATTGATGTATACACGTTGATAGGATCCCTCTGAGCCTCCTCGTCTCCAGGCTGAACAGTCCCAGCTCTCTCAGCCTTTCCTTGTGTGTCAGATGCTCCAGTCCCTTCATCATCTTTGTGGCCCTTTGTTGGACTCTCTCCAGTATGTCCATGCTTCTCTTGTGGTGAGGAGCCCACAACTGGACACGGCACTCCAGGTGTGGCCTCACCGGTGCTGAGTAGAGGGGAAGGATCCCCTCCCTCGGCCCGCTGGCAACGCTCTGCCTGGTGCAGCTTAGGATGCTATCCACTGCCTTTGCAGCAAGGACACATTGCTGGCTCGTGTTCAGCCTGGTGTCCACCAGGTCCTTTTCTGCCAAGCTGCTTTCCAGCTGGGTGGCCCCCGGCATGTCCTGCTGCCTGGGGTTGTTTCTCCCCAGGTGCGGGACTCTGCACTTCTCTCTGTTGAACTTCATGAGGTTCCTGTTGGCCCATTTCCCCAGCCTATTGAGGTCCCGCTGGGTGGCAGCACAACCCCCTGGTGTATCAGCCACTCCTCCCAGTTTGGCGTCATTTGCAAACTTGCTGAGGGTACGCTGCCCCATCATCCAGGTCATTAATGAAGATTTGAACAGGACCAGACCCAGTATTGACCCCAGGGGTGCATCAGTAGCGCTACTCATTTTTGCTGAACTAACATGTTCTGATCCAGTTTCTTACCAGGAGGAAAATATTGTGATACCATATGCATGCACACACAAAGCTTGTCTGAGGTATTGTAGATCACTGCATTGAACTCCTGAGCAGACAGAAGCTATAAGGAATGTTTTCTTATAGCAGGCTAAGTGGAAAAAAAAAAAAGTGCTAAAAGCATAAAAATGAATAATAATATTTCAAATATAGAAAACTTGTTAAAGTGAGCAGGGGCAGTTAAAGTGGATAAATGGAGTCTGCTGATTCATCCCCAGGGAAGGAAATCATGACTTGTGAGTCAAGGTTTTGAAGGCAACAGCAAGCATGCTGATAAAAGTAATCCGGTAGCTGCTGTTCAGTGTATTGGGACTTCGTCACTCATTTGCTGTTTGATGTCTTTTCCAGTTTGTTCCCTATTTAAAATCTGCCACCTTTAGTTCAGGCTAATCTGAAAAACGAGTTTTGGAAGATCTTGAACGTGTGGTTTTACCAGCGAAATGGCAGTTGAAATTAAATGTTGATAAATGCAAAGTGATGTCCATGGGCTATGACCGTAGCAATGTGAATTATACCGGGATATATACAGCTCTTGCTAGTTGAGGAAACTTCTGGACTCATTACCTGAAAATACCAGTTCAGTGCTTCTTGTCAGTCAAAAAGGAAGATAAGGTAGTATCTGAAAATAAAATGTAAATCCATGGTTTCCGAACGCCTTAAATAGCACATGCCATTCCAGTTACCTGGTTTCAAAAACAGATGGAGCAAAAAGGAAAAGTAAAGATGATCAGACGTAAGGAGTAGCTTCTGTGAGGATAGACTGAGGGAGGTGATGCATGTCACCTTGGGACAGATTAAAAGGTCAAAATTGAAAATAAAATCAGAAGACAGTAACAACAGAAAACAACCCAAAGCCTTAAGGCAGGTTCTGCACGCTATCCTGTTAAGTGATTTAGTGATAGGTTTGCAATGGAGGAATATTTTTGCACAGAAAAACTGAATTATGGATCTCATTGCAGAATGCTGTGGGCACAAATGCGTTGGATTTTAGAAGGGATTAAGTAGATCTAAGGAGAGGTGCGATTTGGCTGCAGTCTCCAGTTTTGGAAACCTCTAAATCAGATTGCTGGAAACTAGGACAGTGTACCAAAAAAAGACAACTGTTTAATTTCCCATATTTCATACAGCTTTGTCTGGCATCTGGAAACTAGGCTAGATGGGCTTCAAGCCTTGCTGTCATATGGCAGTTCCTGTGGTTTCTTTCCAATCAAACACTTCAGTTTTAAATTGTGCAGAATCTCAGCTAGTGTGGCGGGGAAGCGTGCTCTGAATAACAGCTGAAAGAGGTACGGAGCTGAGGGAGTTGGGACCTTTGCCTTGCAAAAGCGTTTAAAACCCCTTTGTGTCCAAACAGCTTTCTGAAGAGGTTTGCTTAGTAACCTGCTTGTAAAGGTGCCTAATACTGTTGGTTAACGTGTCTCTATTTGAAGGCTAGGCTGCTTACTTAACTTAAACCTTTTCCCCCTCCCTGACCCAAAAAATCCCACTCCATCTTGGCTATTTAATGGTAGTGTTGCTCCTTTTTCACTGCATTCTTAGCAGAGTTTAACTGGGAACTGCCTTTTTCCAATAGTATTGTCAGTAAAATTTGTACAGCGACTTGTTTGTTTTTACGTTGTAATTGCAGTCAGGTTGGTAAATCAGCCACACTGATTTCTGTCTAGCCACTAGCTACATACCGGTATTTCGGGGATATCTTTCTACGTAAAGAGCCTTCAAAATACATGGCTAGTTGGAATTTTTTTAATCTGCTGCAGTCCATTTGTCTCAGGTTTTTATTTTTGTGGACCTGAAGATGAATTTCGCAAACAGATCACCAATAAAATGTTTTATTAACAAATTATTGGGACCTGGGGTTCGTCTGTGCATAAATGCTAGTGATGGAGGTGTTCACTGCTGAAAATCAGGAATCCAGCAAGATGGTCTGGATCCTTTTTTGCATCAGCTGTCACCAAGTCTGTGTCTGGTAAAGTAATTTTACTGTGTGGAGCACTGGCCTCACTTGTTTGGTCTTTTAGGCTCTCGAGAGTAGCAGAAGATACCATCAGGGATTATTTTGAAGCTCGTCTTGCTTTGCTGGAGCCAGTCTTCCCAATTGCGTGTCATCGTCTCTGTGAAGGGCCAGACTTCTCTACGGATTTTAACTATAACCCCCCACAAAATGTGCCAGAAGGTAGGGGGTGGTTGGTGGTGGTGGGTTTGTTGTTGTTGTTTTTTTTTTTTTTTTAAAAAAAAGGTAGAACAGTGTGTTAAGAAACTGCCTTTTAAGTATGTCTTAAAGTCTCTGCTATGCACCATTATTTTTGTGTGACATATTGCCGTACTTTAAGGATGCTCTGATTATGGAGCATAGGGAGAGCTGTGGGTTTTTGATGCATTGTGGGTGGGGTTTGTGTGTATTTTTTTGAGTTGTTTGGGTTTTTTTCCTTAGATACACAGCTGCCTTCTTGTGTTCATGGGTTATATTAGTGTTGTGAGGGTGACGTTAGCTAAGTGACAGGTATTATAGGAAAGGAGTGGTTTACCTTAGAATTAATGATTTTGAAAAATCTTCATCTAAGAGCATACTTAAAAATCTCGTAGTGGATCATCTTGTTTTGCAGACAGCACCTAACACACTGGAGTCTTGGCTTACAGTCGCAGCACCGTCATGATAGAAATGCAGTCTAGAAATACTACAAAAAAGAAGCCAGCGTCGTTCCACTCAGTTTTGCGCACAGACCCTTTGAAAAAGCTGGAAATCAAATTCCCAAGATACTAGGGAATGAGTCTTCATCCTTTCAGGAATCCAAATACTAATCTCCAATGCTTGGCTTAGTTGAGTTAGTTTTATTCACCTTTTGAGTGTATCAGGGAAGTATCTACTGATACTGATTTTTTTCGAAATAATACATTATTGTGACTGAAATACTACTTAAACTAGGATTTAAAGTGGCTGTGTCTGCTCGATTTTTCTGGTTGTTAGAGCTGTAAGTCTTCCAGTTCTTGATTATAGGTGTCCTTTAGAGAATTAAGAGACCTTATATAAGTTCGGTATTAAAATGAGGCATTTGTGGGTATTGGAGGTTGTTGCTTACTGAATTTCAGTGTGGTTCATAAAGATCTGCAGTTGACGGGGCTCACTTGTCCTTACCAAGGGAACAGACAATCCAAACCACGTTGAATCCTGCAACTCTCTGTAGGTAAACCTAAAACCACAGAGGTGAACAATACGGAGGATTATTGCTGTGTACGTTTTGATTTCCTTTCTAACAGCCACATAAAACTATTTCTGCTGCCAGACTTGGTGACCAAGTCTGTTGTGTTCTGTCCTGGGATCCTCTGGCTTGGGAGGTTGGGTTTCTGCAGGTTACTTCGATAATCCATTGGGATTTAATATATACTTTATAATATTTTTATATATATTTGTACCTGTCTTCAAAGGTTCAGTGTATGCAGTTGTTCTAAATGATGGATCTCATTTCAAATTCATGTGACTGAATTGTCTTCCTTTTCAGGATCTGGAATTCTTCTCTTTGTTTTCCATGCAAATTTTTTCGGTAAAGAAGTCATTGCTCGGCTCTGTGGACCATGCAGTGTACAAGCTGTGGTTTTAAATGACAAATTCCAGCTCCCTGTATTTTTGGTAAATCTTTTCATGTAACTGATTGTAAAACTGCTTTATAGGAGCAGCCTGGGATGTCTTAGTGCCTTAATTTGGAGTATTGTGATGAAGCATTTCATTAATCATGATCAGATTTTGAGTTAGTTTGTAGGTTTTTTTCAAATGAAACTTAATTATTCTTTTTATATGGAGAGAAGTACAAACCTTGTGTGTAACAGACTCCATAAAAATGTGATTTAAAAGGCAGGAATGTAGTGCTGGACAGCTTGCTTCTAGGTGGTGCTGCTTGAGCAGGGGGTTGGACCAGATGGCCTTGAGAGGTCCCCTCCAACCTCAACCCTTCTGTGATTCTGTGACTTCAGAACTGAGGGTTTGAGCAGGCAGGTGAGAATTCTGAATTTAAAGCTGTTTCACTTCCCAAATTCACCTAGCCTCTCAAAAGCTTCACCCAAGTAAGTTCTTCAATATTTGTTTTAACAACCTACTTCATATTTCTAGAGATTAATTTTTATTTTTTTTATTTTAACCTATTAAATGCATCACTTTGCACAATTTTCAAGTCCTCTTGTTTTGTCTGTGGTTGCAGCAAAGGTTCTTTGCAGTTTATACAACTTTGTTTCATCAAATGCGTAGTGAGAATGTCGTGTTCTGTTAGTCCACTCGCATAGCACTTTTTCAGATGTATCCTGCTGTTAACTTTGTCCATTTTCTTTTTCCTTCTAGGATAGTCACTTTATTTATTCCTTCAGCCCTACTGCAGGCCTTAACAAGCTTTTTATACGGTTGGCAGAAGCTCCTACTGCCAAGGTACAAAATGTTGTCAAAATTAAATGTGGACGTTAATCTGTTGTGCAAGAACTCTTCCATAGTCTAAATGCTTCTACTCGTATGTTGCAAATGTTGCAAATGTAAAACTAAGGACTTCCCACCATCTTCTCATTGCGGTTCCCATCAGTTACAGTTCCATCCCCTGACATTGCCAGAACTTAGGAACGTTGCCAAGGGTGTTACTTCTGTCATAATTAAATGGTTTTATGCTGCAGTCAGAAAATAGTTCATGCACCAGGATAAAGTAAAGTTACAGCTAAACGTTTTCCCCATCTATGTTGTGAATTTAATGACTGACCGGTACGTGGAGCGTCAGTTTTTTGTATACAGATGTTCTTGCTTGTGTGTTTAGGAGGACTTGGAAGTACTTACTAGGATACACAGTCTGCTTTTAAATAGTCTGTGTAGTCTGTTGTATTTTCCAGGTGCTTTGGGCATTAGTCCCACTGCATGCTGTAGGATGAGTAACAGATCCTGTTCTGGTGGCGTTTTTTTTGTTCTTGGAAGACACACCAGTAAATTTTCTGGATCTTCAGATTTAAAACTTACACTCTCAAATGTTGTACTGTGCACTTCTTGGTTTTAAAAGGGAACAAAAAAGTTGAACTCGTACTCAGATGGAAGTGTATGTCTGTGTCTAGTTCAGATTTGGTTTAACTTGTTCAACCGCCACCTCGTGCAGTAGGATTCTACTTGAGTCCCTGTACAAGCCGATTGTATTTCAGTAGGGCCCCTAGAAGCTGATTTTATTAACAGCAGATTATAAGTTCCTTTTTTCCCCTTTTTCAGTCCCTGTCAGTTGTGTGCCTTCTCTCAGGCTGCTCGGAGATGAGCAGTGCTTAACACAGTAGTTCCGCCTGAGCGATCTTTATGTGAAACCTTTGTCTGCTTTTACAGGTAAAGCTGCTAATTGGAGCGTACAGAGTGCAGCTGCAGTGACCTCACAGCTGCCGTGTGTTCAGTGGGACTGACACTTTTTTGGATATACTTCTGATTCCTTTGTTCAGAGACTGACAAAGCAGTTTGGAACTTTTTTGGCACCACTCTCTTCAGGCTAAGTCCCATCTCGCTGTGGCTCGTTGGCAGTCGCACAGGACAGTGTGTTGGAGAGCAGCTGAACACGCTGCGCTGGTGGGACAGGGTTATCGGCTTTTTTTACTTTGTACAGATGTAGATGTAAGTATTTGTGCCAATACATGTAATTCTGTTTTTCGTTAACTTGTGGAGTCCAGACTGCATATTTCAGCTTTTCCACAATGTGGAATGGTGCATATAAGAACTATTTAAGGTAACTACGTGAAATTTCTTTTTTAATAGAAAGATCTTTTCCATTTGTAAACTAAAATTTTCTACTTACTCTTTAACTGTAATGTTTCTATGTAAAATGCAGAATTGTCATATTCTTGGAGCTGTGGGTAGAGATTACACTTGGAAGTCACTGCATTAGATGTAACTTTGAATTGCTGAGGGCTGTGTTCTGGTTTGAAACTGTTCCTGCTGCTGTCTCCCGCTGAGAAAGCAGGTGTGCTTAGAGTGATCCCTTTGGACACACAGTTGGGTCTGCCGGTATGGACAAAGGCATCCGACCTAGGGTCGGTTCGTAGAGGATCGCAGTGGGATTCCGAGTTGTATCAGTGTTTTAAAACTACTTTGTGTTAGAGAAGCAACTGATAGTCCTACAGACATCTTAATTTTTGAGTTCTCAGTCAAGTGACGTATGGGGAAACATACAAGCCAAAAATAGCAAACCAGAAAGCTTGTAACTACCTTAAGTGTGCAGGCAGTGCTTTTTGTAGACATGAAGATACACCCAGGGGATTTCAGATGTTCTCAGCCTGACAGATGAGAACGTGTATTGTCCTTTAAAATTCAGTTCCTCAGTGCAAAGAGCTGCTATCTTTTTTTTTTTTTTAATTTTTATTTAAATGACCCATTTTATCAGACAGTAGTTCTGTAATGGTCCTGTGATATAAAATATAAATGTCATACTTCTATGTGAAGTATAGGATATTTTTCTTTGTAAATTAATCAACATCTTGAAAAGTTTAAAAAAAAAAAAAAAGGGGGAGGGGTGGAGAAAAGAAAAAAAGAAATCCAGATTGTGCCTTTGCTGTTCTGGTTGCCACATGTAGTTTACATACCACTATGTGCCTATATTATTAGCAGAACTATTGTGGATAAAAGTTCTTAATGTATTTGAGTGCTCACCATCAAAATGGTGCAGCTGTGTTAAGTATCCTTTTAGGAACTGTGACCTTTTAATATAAAGTTAAATAACCAGTTTTTAATTTTTGGTTCTTGAAAGTTTAAAACTTTCATATTTGATATGCCAAATGAGCAGGTAACAAAGCACACTATTTCAATTTTGTGGAATGTCACATTAATCTATGTAAAACTAGAACAGCAACACGACATACAAATGTTCATTTCTGGTTTGATTTAGAGTAGTTGCCTATCTGTTCGCAAACAGTATTGATGGGATGTTAACAAGTCTGGGTTTTGAACAGACTTGGTACCTCCACCTCTGAAATACGTGATACCTCATTTTGCTGAGTGTGACCACCTGAAATGCAGAAGTACTGGCCGAGCATCAGGTGTGTCACTGTCAGCGCTTGGGACTTTGTGTAGCTCTGTTTAGTTTCAGTCACTGTGCATAACCCTGGAAGGTGAAGGAGAAAGGGGGATGTTCCAAAGTGTTTCCTTACGTTGGAGTGGCAGTTTCCGTGGACGTGGCTACCCCTTCCTCAGTTCCTCCTGCATTGTTCACCTAACAGTCAGTGCAGCGCATCTGCCGACAGGCTCTGCAAGTCAGTGGGAAAGGGTGGGGCTGTTCAAGGTGGGGGCAAAAGGTTTTTGAACAAATGTCCATATAATATAGATGCTATTTAGAAACTGTTGACAGTCTAACCTAAAAATGTCTAGTAATGCTCCAAGAGTTGACATAGCAAGTAGTTTGTCAAAGGCTGTTGATTTTGGGAGGTTTTGTTTGGGGTTTTGTGTTTGTGGTTTGTTTTTTGTTTTTTTTGTTTTTTTTTTTTTCCTTGAGGCATGTGGGAGACAGGGAGGAGTTCTACATGACACGGGAATGAAATTTGGATTCGTTGATGCTTTTAAGGGATGGATTTTGCAGCCCTCTTGCTTTCAGTTGGTGCTACAAATTCAAAATCCCTACTGAAGATACATAAAAAGCATATGAAAAGATGTTTGAAGCTGGTTTTTGTCTGATTTTATTACATGTTTTTAATCCAATTGCTAAGAAAAAGGTTTTGGTGGACAAAGGATGAAGAAAAAGTAGCTACAATAAAAAACAATTCTTTAGGCACTGTGGAGAAATCCCTTCAAAGTACTTGCTCAGTTTCTTCTTGCTGCTGCCAGCAAGGCTAAAAGTAGCTGCAGTTACTGTGAACTGCAGAGACAATAAATGGTTCTGAAGGCTTGGATTCGTTACGTTTCAGTGCTGCATCATCAGTACTTGTGCTCCTGGCTTCTTTCACAGATACTGAAGGTTGGTGGGTGATGCACCCGACTTTACGCACCCATTTTTCAGAAACAAGATGGGTTTTGATCAGTCTGGATGGAAGGAAGCTGTTCCAATACATGGAAGAGACAGACAGCACAGGGTGCAGCTGCCATCTTCACCAGCCTGAGGTCCAGCCTAAAGTGTTCTGCCTGTCTGTACCTGCTACAGTTCTGTTCTTGCCCCTTGCCTTCCATCCCATACAGGAAAACAGCCACTGTAAAACCCCTTTCCTTTGGGGCAGTCTTCCAGAGCAGTGGCAGTCCAGGAGCCGAGATGCCCCTGCACGATGCATTCCTATAGCAGCACTTTTAGTTGTGCTGGAGTCTCCCTCTCTAATGGGGAGCTCTAATCGAGTCTTATCTTTTAAGAATGGAAGAGAACTATAAAGGCCGCGTTTTGCTAAGCTACAGGTGCACCATGGGCATCGCTCCTGCACTTGGAAATTCCTCAGCGTTTGTGTCCCACATCAATGGAGAAAATATTTTTCAGATTCTGAACCTGTCTTAAAATGTCTGAGTGAAAGACAAGACAAGAGTTAGGGAAAAAAAATACTAAAAGCAGACAAAAGGCAGCACGGAATATGAATTTGAGCAGGACTGAGGCAGCAGTAAAAATTAAGGCTGAAAAGGGGTCTTGAGATGTTTGAGATACTATTTTTTTTTTTAAGTGTAGCAGCTAGGAAGATGGGATGAGGCAGAAAAAGGTTCTCTGATTTCACGTGAACTGCTTCTCTACAGCCAAGTCTCAACTGTCACGCAGGAGAGCTATAACTGCATCTTTTTCAAGAATTTCTGTAATACTTTTCACATGGTTTGAACTCCTCTGTGGTTAGTTCCTGTTGTCACTGACTCAGTTACAGTCGATGGGTCAGACCTCAGCATTGCCTAGCTCCTGTTGTGCACATGCTGCTCTTAAAACGAGGGCAGGCACAGCTCTGCTTTTAAGAGCCAAAACCATGGGTTTGGGAACCGAAAACATCATCACCATCCCTAGGGTGGCTGCTGCCTGCCCCAAAACCAGGCTTATCACAATGGTTTGGGCACAGATGTTACCAACCAGAGCTGGAGGACAGTATTACCCATGTGGTGACATCCTGATCTGTATCACAAGCCCACGCCTTCTGACAAGAGGTCTTGTTCGCTGGAGCTGTTACTTGTACAAACTTTCCATAGCCAAGTGGAGAGAAGGAGAATGTGGGGAAGAGAAGCCCCATTAGGCCGGTTACAGCAGTTCCACATCTTACACTGAACGCAGTCATCCATGTTGTGGGGGAAAAGCTGCTCTCCCTGCCACAAACGCTAACAGCCAGAGCCCCAGCCTGTGCTCACATGCATGTTTGTTTGGTTTTTTTCAAAAGGGCTTTACCCAGCTGTGTGGAAAAGTTTGCAGAGGAAATGTGCAAGCATTTGCGAGTTCCCTTGCTTTCCTGGATCTGTCAGCTCTCCTGTCTTAATATTTCTGTGAACATCACCCCCCCACACACACCACCATCCACCCTTCCTGAAACAAAAGCGTTCCAGGACCTCCCTGTGGCTCCACGGTGTGGGGAGACCAATTAAGTACAGCAAGGCAGTACTGGCTTGCACTGGTTTTAGGGGTACGATGCAGCACAGACGTACACTGACAGTCAGGCAAGATGTCCTCACTGCTGTGCACCACTAAGGTGAGCCTGGCTCCATCTTCTCTGCTCCCTTCTGTTACACAGCTGAAGATTTCCTGCCCCCCGACGTGCTTTCCATGCCCACTCCCTCTCCCCAGGGCTCCTATGCTCCAGCCTCCCGATGGCCTCCCTGGCCGCGTTCCCATACACATCTTGCCTTCAGAGCCCAGCACTGGTTGGAGCGCTCCAGCTGCAGTCTCAGAAGCGCTGAACAGAGAAGTTGCTGTCCTTGCCCCTGCTCAGCTGTGCTCCTCTGATGGAGCCCAGAATGGGGCTGGACACCTTCATCTTCACTTGTCCCTCAGGCCTCCCTGGTCAGCTTCTGCAAAGCTGCACCAAGCTGATTCAGCACCCACTTGCAGGATGTATTTGCCTTTTTTGACCTCTGTGAGGTTCCTGTCAGGCCTTTGATCCATGTTCACTGCCTTGGTGATTTCAGGAAATAGAAAATTAAGCATTGTGTTTGTTAGTCACTGATTAATTTGAAACAGTTTTATCATAGAACAGAGTTTTATCACTCTGAAAAAAACCTGGTGATGTTACAGCACAATGTTAAAATCACACTGCATCAAAAGTAATTTTTTATTATTCATTTCAGTCATGTGTTTTGTTTTTCATCTTTTTATTGGGCTACATTAAGACAGCAGGCATTTTTATTGTAACTTCCAACTCAGACTTAACTGCATGGACAGTGAAATCTCACAGCAGCTTTAATCTCCCCCCTGGTTAACATTTTCTTCCAGGCCTTCTCAGCTGTTGCTGGCTTATAACAATTTTCTCCAGGTAACTTAATTTTTCTGTGGTCTTTTAAACTCTACTGCAACTTAAAACACAACCCACACTATTGTTTTTTCTTTAAATAGAAAACCCACCACTTTCCTATCTTTTGTCACATATTTCAGTGCTTGAAAATATTTTCTTACTCATTTAATTTACGTCTAAAGGCTTTTTTTTTTAGTCCAAACCCAATCGTTTAACTAAGGAGCAGTCTTTTAATAGATCATTTACTCCCATTCCTGTAGTAGCATGCACAAACTTTAATCCTTGTATCAACACCATTTCCCAGCGCTAGTATTTATCTGGAGTCCATCTGTCAGAGAAGGGGAGGAGCATCTTTTCACGGTAGGCTTGCCAAGCTGGCAAAGAGGCTTTTAAACTAAAGTTGCTGCGGGAGGGGAACCTCAACCCACCCCGCTCCAACCAGCAATAGATGCCCAGAGCCTGGAAAGGGATCTCAGGTCAGCAGAAAGGAATTCCAGCCAGTAAGTCCGCTTTGGCAGAGGCCCAGCTTCAGCGCCTCTGTGCGAACGCACACAGCATGGGGAGCGACGGTCAGAGGCACAGACACGCCTAGGGCTGGAGCGCTGGGAGGGAAGGATACACGCTCTTCCGGAGGGGTTGTCACCCTCTATGTCAATGACCACCTGCAGGGCATGGAGCTCTGCCTGGGGATGGATGAGTTTATGGGTCAGGACTAAAGGCAGGGCAGGGACAGGTGACATTATAGTGGGGCTCTGCTACAGGCTGCCCGACCACAAAGATGGAGCAGATGACACCCTCTAGAGACAGACAGGAGCAGCCTCACAGTCACAAACCCTGGTCCTCATGGGGGACTTCACCAACCCAGATCTGTTACAGGGACAACACAGCACGGCACAAACAGGTTCCTGAACTGTGTTGATGATCAATTCCTTCTCCAAGTTGTAGAGCAGCCAAGGAGAGGTGCTATGCTGGACCTTGTTCTCACCAACAAGGAGGGGCTGGTGGGGAATGTGAAGCTCAAGGGCAGCCTTGGCTGCAGTGAGCATGAGATGGTGGAGTTCAAGATCCTGAGTGCAGCAAGGACCACACACCGCAAGCTCACTAGCCTGGACTTCAGGAGAGCAGACTTTGGCCTCTTCAGGGAACTGCTTGGCAGAGTACCATGGGATAAAGCCCTGGAGGGAAGAGGGGCCCAAGATAGCTGGTCAGTATTCAAGGATCACCTCCAAGCTCAGGGGCAATGCATCCCAACAAAAAGGAAGTTGGGCAAAAACACCAGGAGGCCTGCATGGATGAACAAGGAGCTCCTGGACAAACTCAAAAAAAGGAAGCCTACAGAGGGTGGAAACAAGGACAGGTAGCCTGGAAAGAATACAGAGAAATTGTCCGAGCAGCCAGGGATCAGGTTAGGAAAGCCAGAGCCCTGATCGAATTAAATCTCGCCAGGGACATCAAGGGCAACAAGAAAAACTTCTATACCTACCAAAAGGAAGACCAGAGATAATGTGAGACCTGGTTACCCAGGATATAGAGAAGGCTGAGGTACTCAAGAACTTTTTTGCCTCAGTCTTCACCAGCAAGTGCTCCAGCCACACTGCCCAAGTCGCAGAAGGCAAAGGCAAGGACTGACAGAATGAAGAACCTCCCACTGTAGGAGATCAGGTTTGAGACCAGCCAAGGAACCTGAAGGTGCACAAGTCCATGGGAGCTGATGAGATGCATCCGCAGGTCTCGAGGGAACTAGCCGATGAAGTGGCTAAGCCACTATCCATCATATTTAAGAAGTCATGGCAGTCTGGTGAAGTTCCCGTTGAGAGGAAAAGAGGAAACTTAAGCCCCGTTTTTAAAAAGGGAGAAAAGGAAGACCCAAGAAATTACAGGCCAGTCAGTCTCACCTCTGTGCCCGGCAAGATCATGGAGCAGATCCTCCTGGAAACTATGCTAGGGCATGCAGAAAATCAGGAGGTAACTGGTGACAGTCAGCATGGCTTGACCAAGGGCAAATTGTGCCTGACAAACTTGGTGGCCTTCTATGACAGGGTTACAGCATTGGTGCATAAAGGAAGAGCCACTGATGTCATCTACCTGGACTTGTGCAAAGCATTCCACACTGTCCCACACAACATCCCTGTCTCTAAATTGGAAAGACGTACACTTGACAAACGCACCACCCCGTGGATCAGGAATTGGCTGGATGGTCCCACTCAAAAAGTCACAGACAACAGCTCGATGTCCAAGTGGAGACTGGTGGTGAGTGATGTTCCTCAAGGGTCAGTATTTGGACTGGTGCTATTTAACATCTTTGTCAGCAACATGGGCAGTGGGATTGAGTGCACCCTCAGCAAGTTTGATGATGACACCAAGCTGTGAGGTGCAGTCGACACGCTGGAGGGAAGGGAGGCCATCCAGAGGGACCTGGACAGGCTGGAGAGGTGGGCCTGTGCAAACCTTATGAAGTTCCACAAGGCCAAGTGCAAGGTCCTGCACCTGGGACGGGGCAATCCCAAGCACAGATACAGGCTGGGTGTTGAATGGATCGAGAGCAGCCCTGCAGAGGAGGAACTGGGGGTGTTGGTGGATGAAAGACTGACTATGAGCCAGCAATGTGCGCTTGCAGCCCAGAAAGCCAATTGCATCCTGGGCTGCATCAAGACAAGTGTGGCCAGCAGGTGGGGGGAGGTGATTCTGCCCCTCTACTCTGCTCTGGTGAGACCCCACCTGCAGTGCTGCGTCCAGCTCTGGGGCCCCCACCACAACAAAGACATGGACCTGCTCAAGTGGGTCCAGAGGAGGGCCATGAAGATGATCAGCGGGCTGGAGCACCTCCCCTGTGAGGACAGGCTGAGAGAGTTGGAGTTGTTCAGCCTGGAGAAGAGAAGGCTCAGGGAGACCTTACAGTGGCCTTCCAGTACCTGAAGGGGGCCTACAGGAAAGGTGGGGAGGAATTCTTTGTCAGGGAGTGCAGTAATAGGACAAGGGGTAACGGTTTCAAACTGAAAGAGGGGAGATTTAGATTAGACATTAGGAAGAAGTTCTTCACTGTGAGGGTGGTGAGACACTAGAAGAGGTTGGCCAGAGCAGCTGTAGCTGCCCCCTCCCTGGCAGCATTCAAGACCAGGTTGGATGGAGCCTTGAGCAACCTGGTCTGGTGGAAGGTGTCCCAACATCAGAGTTGGCCAACATCAGCTTTACTATCTAATGTTCAACTTTGCTTAATGCTGGGTACCACCTTCTGTGCCAGAGGCTGAAGACAGTAACATCACAGAAGCTGTAACTCCTCTCCTCCTACAGGAAAAGGCACCTTTAACCTCGTAAGCAGGTGTCATAGTCAGATTCTTTGGATGTGTCTTTTTAAATGCGGGGTGCTGGTGAAGGACACACCATCTCCATGCTGGTCCCCTTCCCATCTTCTCAAAGAGCTCTATTCCCTCAGGTCTCACAGTGCAGACCTGTCCACAAGCAGAAAGAATACAGCTTAAGTGACAGTGATCAGTTCATCCCTACCCACTGCGCTCAGACAGGTGCTACAGATTTATTTACTATTTTATTAGATAACTGCATTATTGTTGTGCCCAAGAAAGACAAAAGCAAACCACGTATTAAGCACAAAAATAATACAAAGAGACTGGTAACTGAGCACAAAGGAAACAGATTTCATCACAAAAGTCACAACCACTGTTAAGTGCTCTAATGAGTGATAACACAATTATATTCTCACCCCGATGGTCCTTGTAATTCCAACTTGAAGAGCAGCATTTTGCACATGACCATGGTGTAGTTGAAAGCCTTCAGTTCTGAGGGTGTGTAGCCACCAGCGGTTTTCACTGAAACCTAATGCAATGGAGAACATTTTCAGGAAATAAGTATGATTCAGGCTGAGGAATTACAAGAGACATTTAAGTGGTAACTTCCTTGGAAAATGTACTTTTGTAATCAAAGTACAGCAAACCACAAGAATGAAATGGCAAACCAAGAGCAATGCAATAGCCCATAGAGCTGGATAAAGACCCGGGAAATACTAATGCTTTCCAAGATAGCCCTTCCAAAAGGTTACCTAGAATCATCTACCACTGTTGAGGAACCCCAGCAGCAGGCAGCCTGACACCACATTTTGACCTCACTACAAATTAAGTCAGAGTCCAGTGCATTTTCTGCTGTAATAAAACTATATGCAAATTTATTTCGGAGCTGAAGAAGGGAATGCAATGGCACACCAAGGCCAGCTCTCATCTCTACAAGTCTGCTCAGCAACAAGCTAAGGAACATCAAACTGAGCAGATGTAACTTTTTATGTGACTGATTTGGCTCACTCTCCCAGCCTTTTGCAGCTTTTTCATAGTTTGCTATTGTACACTCTGACCCAAATACAATGCAATCCGCTCACTTTTTATCTAGTCTTCCCTCAATTTTTAATGCAATTTAATTGGGCCATTAGGCTTTGTCAGCCAGGTTCAGGCTGCAATCTGCTGTGCACACACACGAACGAATAATGGGAAAAGAGAAAGAAAGGATTTTATTACTCCACTAAGACAAGGAGCCATTGTTCAGCCAGTCAAAGAAACACTTCTATCTCCAAGGAACCCTGGCCATCCCCTCTTCCCTTCACAGGAAGGAAACTGTAAGTTGAGGACAGAAAAATTCTGAGATGCCTGGGAAACATGCCAAACGCCGAGGCTCCTAAATGGCTCTTTTGCACAGGGGCAGTCTGATACCGAAGGACAAGCAAGACTTGGTTCCCAACAGGTACACTGTCAAGAGAAAATGTCAGCTAGATTAAAAAAATAATTTTTGAGTCAAACTTCAAAAAATTAAAGTGTTTTTTCTGTTGTCACTACTACTTTTCTGATAAAGACTTTTAACTATATTGACTTTTTTAGATTTTGTGAGTAAATGCTTGTAGCTTGCTTATTTCCATAGCCTGGTGTATATTCCACAGTATTGTGTGATTATTTTTATATTACAATTTTATTGTGATTTCACAGAATCACAGAATGTTAGGGGTTGGAAGGGACCTCTGGAGATCATCTAGTCCAACCCCCCTGCCAGAGCAGGACCACCTAGAGCAGGTCACACAGGAACGCGTCCAGGCGGGTTTGGAATGTCTCCAGAGAAGGAGAGTCCACAACCTCTCTGGGCAGCCTGTTCCAGTGCTCTGTCACCCTCACAGTGAAAAAGGTTTTCCTTATGTTAATGTGGAACCTCCTGTGCTCCAGCTTGCACCCGTTGCCCCTTGTCCTGTCATTGGCCATCACCGAGAAGAGCCTGGCTCCATCCTCCTGACACTCGCCCTTTCCATATTTATAAACATTAATGAGGTCAGCCCTCAGTTTCCTCCAAGCTAAAGAGACCCAGCTCCCTCAGCCTTTCATCAGAAGGGAGATGTTCCACCCCTTAACCATCTCTGTGGCTCTGCACTGGACTCTTTCAAGCAGTTCCCTGTCCTTCTTGAACTGAGGGGCCCAGAACTGGACACACTATTCCAGATGGGGTCTCACCAGGGCAGAGTAGAGGGGAAGGAGAACCTCTCTCGACCTACTGACCACATCCCTTCTGATACACCCCAGGATGCCATTGGCCTTCTTGGCCACGAGGGCACATTGCTGGCTCGTGGTCATCCTGCTCTCCACCAGGACCCCCAGGTCCCTTTCCCCTATGCTACTCTCTAACAGCTCAGTCCCCAACCTGTACTGGTCCATGGGGTTGTTCTTTCCCAGATGCAAGACTCTACACTTGCCCTTGTGTATTTCATTACATTTCTCCCCACCCAGCTCTCCAGCCTGTCCAGGTCTCTCTGAAGGGCAGCACAGCCTTGTGGTGGGTCAGCCACTCCTCCCAGTTCTGTGTCATCAGCAAACTTGCTGGCAGTGCACTCTGTTCCCTCGTCCAGGTCATTGATGAATACATTGAATAGTTCTGCTCCCAGTACCGACCCCTGAGGGACTCCACTAGATACAGGCCTCCAACTAGACTCTGTCCCATTGACCACAACTCTCTGACTTCTTTTCTTCAACCAATTCACAATCCACCTCACTACCCGATCATCCAGACCACACTTTCTCAGTTTAGCTGCGAGGATGCTGTGGCAGATGGTGTCAAATGCTTTACTGAAATCAAGATAAGCCACATCCACTGCACTCCCATCATGTATCCACCTGGTTATGTCTTCATAAAAGGCTATCACGTTGGTCAAACATGACTTCCCCTTGGAGAAGCCATGTTGACTGCTCCTAATGACCCTCTTATCCTTGATATGCCTAGAGACAGCACCAAGGATAAGTTGTTCCATCACTTTTCCAGGGATGGAGGTGACGCTGACCCGTCTGTAGTTACTCAGGTCCTCCTTCTTGCTCTTTTTGAAGTCTGGAGTGACACTTGCTTTCCTCCAATCCTCAGGCACCTCACCTGTTCCCCAAGACTTACCCAAGATGATGGAGAGTGGTCTAGCAATGACTTCCGCCAGCTCCCTCAGCACCCGCGGGAGCATCCCATCAGGGCCCATGGATTTATGTATGTCCAGCTTGCTCAACTGATCCCTAACCCAGTCCTCATCAACCAAGGCAAACTCCTTTATCCTGACTTCCTCTGGGGCCTCAGGGGTCTGGAGCTCCTGAGGACAGTCTCCAGCAGTATAGACAGAGGCAAAGAAGGCATTCAGTAGCTCCGCCGTCTTTGTATCCTCTGTCACCAGGGCACCCGCCTCATTCAACAGTGGGCCTACATTGCCTCTAGTGTTAATTATGTCTGCGGTGTGTTTGAAGAAGCCTTTTCTGCTGTCCTTGACCTCCCTTGCAAGGCTTAACTCCAAGAAGGCCTTAGCTTTCCTAGTTGCCTCCCTACATCCTCTGACAACAGTCTTACAGTCCTCGCAAGTGGCCATCCCCTCCTTCCAAGATCTATAGACTCTTCTTCCACTTGAGTTTGCCCATCAGATCCCTGTTTAACCATGCGGGTCTCCTGGCTCCCTTTCTTGATTTCCTACCCACTGGGATGCTCTGATCTTGAGCTTGGAAAAAGTGGCCCTTGACTATAAACCAACTCTCTTGGGCCCCTTTACCTTCTAGTACCCTAGGGATTTCCCCTAGCAAGTGCTTGGAAAGGCCAAAGTTGGCCCTGCTGAAGTCCAGGGTTGTGATCCTGCTTGGTATTCTGTTCCTACTGCACAAGGTCCTGAACTCCACCATCTCATGATCACTGCAGCCAAGTCTGCCCTCAACCTTCACCACTTCAACTAGACCCTGCTTGTTAGTGAGTCTAAGATCTAGCAGTGCTCCTCTCCTAGTTGGCTCATCCACCACTTGCATCGAGCAGTTATCATTGATGCACTGGAGAAACCTCCTGGACTGTGAATGGCTGTACAGGCCTTCCAGCAAATACCTGGGCAGTTCAAATCCCCCATGAGTACCAGGGCCTGTGATTGTGAGGCTGCTGTCAGCTGCCTGTAGAAGGCCTCATCAACTTCCTCATCCTGATCAGGTGGCCTGTAATAGACACCCACAACATATCTCCCCTGCGAGTCTGCGCCTTGATTCTCACCCGCAAACTCTCAACCTGCTCCTCGTCCACCCCTGGCCAGAACTCAATACATTCTAGTTGCTCTCTCACGTAAAGAGCAACTCACCTCCTCACCTTGTTGGCCTATCTTTCCTAAGAAGGGCACAGCCATCCATGACTACATTCCATCATGTGAGCTGTCCCACCATGTCTCTGTAATTGCCACCAGATCATAACCCCTTGACTGCACACGGATTTTAACTCCTCCTGTTTGTTCCCCATGCTGTGTGCATCGGTATACAGGCATTTCAGGGAGCGAGCTGAGCAGACTGTGGGGGGATGGGAGGCCTTCTGGTCCTCATTAATACTGGAACACTGCCCCAGCATTGCAAACCCATCCCCCTTCGAATCCAGTTTAAAGCTCTATGTATGAGCCCTCCTAATTGTTGCCCTAGAACCCTTTTCCCGCTACAAGAGAAGCCCTTCCCATTTATTACCATCAGGTCTGGTGTCTTATAAAACCAGCCATTATCAAAGCACCCAAAACTCTGCCCGTAGCACCAGTCTTGGAGCCAGGTATTTACGAACTGGATCCTTCTATTGCTTCCCATATCATCACCCCCAACTGGAAGGAGGGAAGAGAAAACTTGCGCACCAGACTCTTTCCATAATTGTCCCAAAGCCCTGAAATCTCTCTTCATTCCCCATGGGCTACAGGATGCAGCTTCCTCCCCTCCTGCCTGGAAGACCAGTAGCAGCCGATAGTCTGATGACTGCACTAGGTTGGGGAGTTTCCTAGCAATATCCCTAATTTGAGCTCCAGGAAGACTACAGGCTTCCCTATAATAAGGGTCAACCCAACATATCGGACTCTCTGTTCCCTTTAGAAGTGAGTCTCCAACAACTTTTCTTCCTTGTGGAAGAGGTTGCTATACAGCTGGAAGATCTACCTGACTCTGGCGAGATCTCCGGTATAGGTTGTCTATCATCCACATCCTCATTAGACTGGGCATCCTCCAGCAGGGCCTTGTATCTGTTTCTCAGAGGCACCTGGGGAGGTGAGGCAGGCAAGGAGGGCACTCACCTTCTGTCACAGCCAACTTGCCTCCACTTTACTTTTACTACAACTAGAAAATAACAGGGAACTCCTTAGTAAAGGGCAAGGCAAAACCACAAAACAAGGTTTCCCACCTCCTCAGTGTGCCTCCACCAATACCGAATAGGTAACCGGGTCCAGGTTAGTGAACACTTAAACTGGACCCAAGTTACATGCGTTGGGCCTGATGGGAGGAGCAGCCACAAGTGCTGAGGGAACTGGCTGCTGGCACTGCTGAAAGGGCATGGCAACTGGGAGAGGTGTGCGAGGACTAAGGGAAAGCAAATGTCACTCCTACCTTCAAGGAGGGCCGGAAGGAGGACCCAAGGAACTGCAGGCGCTGGGAAGGTGATGGACCAACTACTCCTGGAAACCATTTCCAGACCGAGAAGGACAAGAAGGTAACTGGGTGTAGTCACCATGGATTTAGAAAGGGGTAATTTGCAGATCCTTAAGGATCCTAACCTGATAGCCTGCTGTGATAAGGTGACCAGTTCAGTGGACACAGGGAGAGCAGTGGATTGTCACTACCTTGACTTCAGGAAGGCTTTTGATGCTGTCTGCCATAATATTTTCATTGACAAGCAGACAAAGTACAGTGTACAATGAGGTGGACTCAAAACTGGCTGAACAGCTGGGCCCAGAAGGTTGTGATCAATGGCACAGAGGCCAGTACATAGCAGAGTACCCCAGGAATCAGTACTGAGGCCAGTCCCTTTCATCATCTTCGCTTATAACCTGGTTGATGGGACAGAGTGCATCCTCAGCAACTTTGCAGGTGATAGAAAGGTGAGAGGAGTGGCTGATATGCCAGAGGGTCACATGCTGTCATCCAGAGGGACCTCAACAGGCTAGAGAAATGGGCCCAAAGGATCTCATGAAGCTCAACAGAGAGAAATGCCGTATCCTGCACCTGGGGAGGAATAATCCCAGGACAGGCTGGAGACCAACTGGCTGCAAAGCAGCTTTGCACGTAAGGATCTGGGGGTCCTGGTGAACACCAAGTCCAAGAACCAGCATGAGCAAAGAATGTGACCTGGCCACAGGGCGGCCAATGGCATCCTGCACTGCATTGCAAAGAAAGTTGCCAGCATATGGAGAGACACACATGGAGGGCTCTGCTCAGCACTGGTGAGACGTCTGGAGTGTTGTGTCCTGTGTTGGGCTCCCCAGTGCAAGAGACACGGACATACTGGATTAAGTTCAATGAATGGAAGACAACCGAGGAAGCGGAGCATGGGACTGTTCAGCCTCAAGAAGGTGAGGCAAAATCTTACAAATATTTATAAACATCTAATGAGAGAGTATAAAGATGTCAGAGTCTCCCCAGTGGTGCCCAGGGACAGGAACAGAGGCAACGAGCACGAATTGGAACACAGGAGGTTCTCTGTGAACATCAAAATTTTACTGTGAGGGTGACCAAGCACCGGTACAGGTTGCCCAGAGAGGCTGTGGAGTCTCCACTCCTTGGAGACCAAACCCAAATGGACATAGTGCAGGGTAACCTGCTCTACCTGAAATTCTGCTTTTGAGCAGGGGGTTGACATGATCTCCACAGCACCCTTCCAACTTCAGATATTCTGGGATTCTGTGAAAAGCCTGCCCCAATTTCAGCTGCAGAGGTGAGATGGGAGTTGGTACTGCAGGGCTTGGGAGAGAAGCCATTCCCAGTAGTAAGGGTAAGTAGCACGTTTCTGGGGGGACCTGAACACTAGGGAGGGGAACAGGGCTCCAACTCTTCATCCGAAGCACACGCAGAGAAAATTTTTCCTTTGGAAAAATAGTTTACAAAGCAGTGCTACCTAAGTGAAAGATGAAGCAAGGCAGAGCAGGTAGAAAGTAAAAGGCAGAAAAAAGGAGACAGCGCTTCTGTGGAGAGTATAATAGGATTCTGCCTGTCTTGGGTCTTGAACTATTTCAGCTGCTGGAATCGAAGACCACAGACAATTTTTCAGTACTACTTATAACTCAGTTGAGTTTGAGATGTATTACCACAGGAAGATTTCTTCTCTCATGTTGTCCTTCCCATGCCTTTCACAGAATGACAAAGGACCCCATCATGGTTATACTTCCCATGTAACTCTGTTTTACTGCTTACTTCCCACGCTTAATTTAACAGCTAACTTGGAAATCAGTGAAAGGACCCCTCTAATTAACAATAAATCATATAGATTGCTACTATACAGTCACAGAATGGTTTGGGTTGGAAGGGACCTTTGAGTATCACCTAGCCCAACCTCCAACATCTCTCCATCTTTCACATGTCATTAATAAATGGCTCGATCTATCTTGTTCTTCATACATCTAGTTTTCTCTTTACTGTTAACACAACTATAGAGACAGGTCCGAGTACATTCACTAAGCCAAACAAACACAGAGGAGAACTAACCCAAAGTCCTCTTGCTCTATCAGTAGAACTTGCACATCTCAGTCAAATTCCATCAGTGTTTAAAGTTACTTTATAAAAGGAATTGGTATTTTGGAATTTCGGAACTACCAGAACTACTGAACCAAGCTGCATAAATCTCCCTTTAAAACCTTCACAGCTGTCAGTCCCACAAGAGATACTTCAACACCCAGGGCAGATGACGCTACATACCTGTGCATACGCAAACTGAACTCTGCAGAGTGCACAGACACAGCCTTCCAGACCAAAGCCTACTGGCTAGTCTCGAGGACTGTTCCGAATCAGAAACTACAATGCTGATCGTACAAACTGGAATCTGAGCGCAGTGCATCAACAACATCCAGTAGCTCAGATGCAGCACCATATTAATGTGGCATTACGGTTTTTGGATGTAAGACACCTTATGGCCAGCTAGATTTTGAGCTGTCTGCAAGAGGCTGTGTACACATACTTCAAGTCCTTTAAAAATATGGTAACGTATGACAGGAATTACGCAAGGAATTACATTATTTGAAAGCGAGCATTAGTTGAAGTGTCGAAGCAGAATTACTCTACATCAAATTGCAAATGTGAACAAAAAGAGGGCTCCTAATTTCAGTAATTGGTAATTGCTGAATAAAGCCAAATATCCTAATACATACCTCGTACTAAAACTTGGTTTGGGATTCCCCCTTTTGTATGCATAAGATAGCAGAAGGATTCTGCACAAGCCAGTCTTCATCTGCATTTTAAGATTTTAATAGTAACCTAAAAAATAAAGAGACAGTAAATAACTGTGACACTTCAAATAAACTAGACAATACAGTAGCTTCTATTTTCAAATACCCGTAAATGTAATATGGAGAAGTAAACCATAATAAAACATCACATTACCAGGAAAAAAAAAAAAAATCTATTTATTCTTTACCCATTCTTACCACTTAGTTGTTACTACACAGATTTCTCTGAAGATTTCAAATTTACTATCTCAGCAGTTAAAAAACAGCTGTTCTGAAAACATTAACGATTTCCTAGACTTTCACACTTCTGCTTGGAGTAGATTAAGTGCAGTTCTGCTCCAAAGAGCCCAAAAAGTCATTTCTCTTTGCAGGGTTTTAAAAACACACACATCAAACATAACACTGTTGTCTTCTTCTATGCCTGCCAATGCACATGGCCAAAGTGACATTTCATCCTTCTCGTATTATTGCCACTACAACAATTAGGATCCCTGCACACAAAGCAGTTATTAATGAAACTTGAGAACTAACTGCTCTCTCTGTAGTTGTACTGAGGGTATGGAAGCACAAATACAGTCTCCTCCCCGTCCCGCAGTGTGCTGTGGTACAGACATTTAACAGATACTCAAAAGAGGCAAAGCTATATATGAAAATAATGCAACTGAACTGAGCTGGAGTAAAATGTTGTTCTATTTTATAATAACATCTCAGAACAGAACTGCATACAAGTCTCAAAAATACACTTTAATACTAAAAGCATTAGAAATAGATGCAAAAGTTTAAGACTTTTGTGATTTTAAAACTTCTGCAATAGATCTGCTTGCATTTGCAGTAAGTGCAGTTGGAAGAAGAAACAGCAAGTCAGAGTATAATTTTATTCCTATTACACTTATTAATTAATAATTTAAATTATTGTAATTATAGTCAAAAATACCTAAATAATAATTGAAAGCGTTAGTAAGGGTATCCATCTTGAACTCTGTGTGTCTTCTTCCAGAGTCCATGTGCAAAATAATTATCCCAAGTGTTTAAAATTTAACAGCTCCCTGCCCCAGCCATTCAGGCTTCAAAACAGCTCTCACCCACACATTCCCTCCTCCCCTGCCCACACCTAAAACCACCTTTTATCCACAAATACCTCCAATTTAAAATAACATGTGACTACTGCAACGTTTGACAGGTTTAAAACATAATCCATTACTCGGGCTGGGGAAGCAGACATAGGAACAAGTTGCAGAGCCAAGGAGCCTGAAGAGATGCCTGCAGAGGCAGACTGCCTGGAAAGCCCCCCGTTACAGCAGCGCAAGGGGATGAAGAGCTCTGTATGCTCTCAGATAGAGATTTTTAAAAACAATTTACCAACATCTTGAGGTCCTGTGTGATGATCAGAAAACTTAGCACACCCTGCAAAGTAGTGTTACAGAAAGAATTACTTTGGAAACCCACACATAGGTTGCACCTTTCAGGCTAGCTTTGCTTCAGGAACAGCCCCAAAAAGCAACTGAGTGACATACGTGCAAATTACAACACACAACCGCAAACGTTTACAAAAAAGGTAACATTTATCTTACCAGATACAGCTCGTATCAGAAAAAAGGCTACGGCTAGCAGCTCAACATAAATACGATTTAAAAGTTGGCACAATTTAATGTCCGAGTCCTATAAAAAGTGCTGTTAATTCACCAATTCTCCCATCTGGTTCCTTCTCATCTTCCCACTGCCCCCACGGTGCTATCTATCAAATTTCCAAAGTTCTGTTATCTATTCCATAATGCAGACACTCAGCAAGATGGATACTTTCTTCCTGAAGCAGGTATAACAGAGAATACAGCCCACTAAGCCTTTATAACTAGAGCTATAATTTTGCAAGTGCTAGTATTAAAATCATTTAGCAGGTCAAATGCAATAATGGCCGTAGCAATGACCGTCGGCCACAGGGACCAGGCTGGAATTGTCATCTGGACAAACGTTAGTGTCCTGGGACATTAGTTCCACATGGTGAAACTAACCCAGCTATTGGTAAGTATGTCTCTTAAAGGGAAGCGACAATTACAAACTGCACGTCTTTCAGTACATATTTTAATACTATGAAAAAAAAAAAGTAATAATTAGGCTTTTCTTTCTTTTTTTTCCCCCCTATCTACAAACAGCAAGGCTAAGACCTCCAAAGGCCCAACACAGTCTCTCCAATTTCCCTAACACCCAGTGTATATTACCTTCTCTTTCTTGGCCACCCAGATTTACTGAAGAGAAAGCAGTGAGCCAGATTCCTGGCAACTAGTAGAAATCAGTGACAAAATTGTAGCCAAATAAATCTGGCATGTTTTTGAAGACAACCCCTAAAACCAGTCAGTAACACCATATGTTAGTGCTACAAGTTAATCTTACCTTAACTCAAACACTTACAGAGTGATTACAGGGGGTGTGGGGTTTTTCCAAACAGTATGTCTCTGCCTCTACACTATTTCTTCAGGATTCTCTCTACAAGAAACTAAAATCACTCCAACCTCTCTACCCTACATAAACCTATATAAACCCTACTGTTAATGATTATCAGTAGTTACTTTGTTAGACCTGAATTTATCCTAGCAGCTAGTGCTGAAAAGGGATTTGTAAGAGTGATCAGGAACACAGCAAATAGCTATTTTCAAAGTAAAGACTGAATCATCTTGATTCATATAAAGGTTTTATTTAAATTAAAGCTCAAAGTGGGTATGGTGCCAAGCAAAATTAATCCAAAATACTCTAAAAGGCTAACAGCATGATAAAAATGTCTATTCTGAAGAAAACAGATGCATCATGCACAAACTGAGTGATACTGTCCATGCATTGTGCCATTATCAAGGAATATTGAAAACCACTCCTCAGCACAGCCTCTCTCATGTAAGACATACTCAGCATAACAGAGTACTCTCCACTACTCTTTCCAATGCAGAATTGCTATGCAAGGCCAGCTCCAAGCTGCCACGGCAGCATACCGAGCAGAACAGCCACGACGACCTACAACACTGAAGGATGTTTTACATTTACCTTACACATTGATGCTATGCAGCTTCACTGGCTTCACTGACAGAATAGGTTGGTTTGGTTTTGTTTTTTTAAATTAACAGGATTTTTGGTGGCTACTGTAACAAAGAGCCCTCCCACCTTGTATTTCCCTCCATTTCCCCCTTTATGTCTACTTTAAAGATTACCTAGCAACACAGAACAGCAGCATGGGTAAATTCTGACTTTCACTGAAGTGGACCGTACGACATTTTGCACCAGCAGGCACAGGTATCATTTTGAGAGCAGAAGAGCCACTATCCATCACACAGAAAGGAAGAACTCCAATGCCGAGCTGTTCTCAGGAAAACACACAATCCCTTGTGGCCATTTATTTGGGGTTTCCAAAGGGAACCCGAGATGATCCGCAGAGCTGAGTTCATGTTTGCATTTGTTCACGTTTACCTATCAAAAGGTAACAGATAACAATGTTGGCTGCTGATGTACTAACAGAAGATACAGTGCTAATACATTTTTACATGGTCAAGCATCTTTTCCTCCCCATGCTTCTCTTAGGTTTTACTCAAGCCTGGCCAAACCTGCTCACCTTAATCATGAGTAGCCCCTGCTGAGGGCAAAAGTCCACATTTGCAACAATAAAACCATCAGACTGTAGAGCAGTTGTCACCTGGGCATCATTGCATGGCTGCCGGTGATGACAGGAGACAAACTGCAACATAGCCACCCCCAGTCTTGTGTTCCCCAGGTTCTCTCCTTAAGAGCAAATACTTGCAGGTTGAAGCAAGTATGTATTTAAGGGGAAAAAATGAACATTACCAAATTAAGGCTCAAAAGGAAAATTAAGTTCCTAGAAACAAAAGGGCAACTACTACTTGAACTGAGCCAGCAAGGCACTCAATTTCTTTGACAAGACTATTAAAAACATTTTACATCTATTTCACAACTTTCAGTTTGTAAGGTATAGGGTATCTGAAGTTAGCATCTTACACAGAATGAGGAATGTGAATGTAGGAATATTCCTCTTCTGGAATCAGGTCTCAAAAAAGAAAAAACAGTTGCAGTTACTTAGTGGCTAGGTAATAAACCCATACCAGTGACAGTATTACTATCAAGGGACATTTATCTTTCTGTTTTGCCTGGATTGCAAAACTTCAAAACATACAAAAGAAACTATTTCTTCAGTATTTGGGGAATGAGCAGGTTTGAAAATATTTAAATAGAATGGACAAAAATTTCATCTGTGCAGCTTAAGCAAGGCCTGAATTTGAAGACACTGAAATTTATCAGTGTTTTGTAAATTTAATAAAAATTGTTCATTTGTGAGTCATTATGTTCCTCGATATAAGACTGTGTATATAATAAGACTTTAATACAAAAGAAGGATCCATTCTTTTTTGTAAAAGAGACTCCCTACAATTTCAAAGCAGTTTGGATTTAATCAGCAGAACGGAATGAAGTCTTTACCTCTTAGTATCACTCAGGCTTCTATCTCACAGTATAATTAAAGCATTGTATTTCAATATGTATTTTATACATAGACATTGTATTTTTGCAAAATTTTGTGCACTGTGAGGCTGTAGTCACACAGTCATTAAAATAATCCTATATGAAACAGGAACTCAACCCCGTACTTGTGAATACAGCCCCCTCCCCCATATTGCTCACTAACATTCCCGTTTCAAGTTCAGGAATCTGCAGCACCAGAAGAGCCGGCTAATCAGCCAATGATTTTCGTAATTCTACATTTACATTCTACATCTGTTGTCATTAAAGCAGCAGAAACGTCTTCAGATGTCCAGATTTCTACTTTCAGTGCTTGTGTTCATGCTGAGCAGCTTGGAGAAACACCCAAGTAACACGATCAGTTTCTCCAAACTCACACGCCATGTCACATGGATGCGAAGTTCCTGAGCACTTTGTGATACTTTACCTTATCATGAACAGCTAAGAAGTACAAAACTGTTGAAGAAGCAAGGGAATAACCTTTAACCCTCATCATCTCTTTCACCTAGAAATAATGAATGACGTATAGATGTGACTTCACCAATTAACAAAAGAAAACTTCAGAAACCCGACAGATAAAAAGCATCTGAAACCACCGCAAGCTCAGCATTGGAAATTACAGTTAAAATTTCATGAGCTTGTTTTGTCAGGTTCTAGAAATTCTGAGTTCACCTGTCAGAAACTTACGGGCTTGTTTACGTACAGCATTTGAAGCAAATTTGGAAGTCTGCTGTAAATGAGACATAAGTTAAATCAGCACAGCCAGCATAGAGTTAAGGAGTATCAGTATTGCTCTACTACTTTAACAGAAGTCAGGATATTGTTGCCTACACACTGTGCAAAGAAGTTTACAATTATGCAACCTGAGATGAGAGAACCACTACAAAAATTTTAGAGACATTTAAATAGGCATACTTTTATTAATATTGATTTAGTTTGATTTCAAAATAATTGTTTAAATTGTTTTAAAGTAGCAAAAATGTGTATAGGCAAAGCCTAAGGGACAGTTTTCTCACATTTTAGTTTTAAGACTACAGAAAAATCAGCATAAACCTTGTATTACAGAAAAATACTAGTTGAGATGTGATGACCTCCCTAGTTTGAGGATATTTCAGATCTTCCAAAAACTAGCAGGGAATCTAGTTTCAAGGCAAACTTCCTAGATTGTGCATAATCCAACTTTAACTTAAAAACCTGAGGAATTGCAAAGCTCACTGACACACAGCACGTTTACTTCTGAAGTGTCACCAGTGCTGCAGTACACAACTTCACACAACGCTCCCCATTCCCTCCTGTAGGATTCCTTACCTGTCATTTTTGCAGCCGGCGCCAAGTTAGGCCAATGTCCTAACCTCCTCTTCCAAAATAATGACAGCAGAATTGATTATCTTTCTGGGGCTAAAATCTCTGAAGCTGTAAGACTGTGCTGGGGGAAAGGGCAGGGCAAGCTGTAGTCACACGGTCCTTATAAAGAGCAACAACTCACGATTCGCCCAAAGAGCTTTCATCTTTGACGTGCTTCATTTGAAAATGGAAAACTTAGCAACACTATGCAATATATACAACTATACTGAAATGAAACCTAGTCAGGAAGCATTCAAATATCTAAGCATGTATTAGGGTATTAAACTTTATATTAATCAGTATTAAAAAAGTCAAATCTTTTAGATGACAGAATCACAGAAGGATTAATGGTGGAAGGGACCTCTAGAGATCATCTGGTCCAATCCCCTGCTCAAGCAGGGCCACCTAGAGCTGATGCCCAGGACCATGTCCAGATGGCTTTTGAGATCTCCAAGGACGGAGACTCCACAACCTCCCTGTGCAATCTGTGCCAGTGCTCGGTCACCTCCACTGTAAAAACGTGTTTCCTGACATTCAGACAGTCTCCTATGATTCAGTTTATGTCCACTGCCTCCGGTCCTGTCAAAAGACTTTGTAATTCATTGTGCAATTAAGTAATTTCCTTCCTGTGCTAACTCTGCTGGATGACAATTTTTATCTCCAATTACTTCATGACAAATACAGAACACCAGTTTCTAGCTTCCACCATTATAAGCCATACTTAGAAGAAAAAAATCTTACATTAGATTTCAAATACATCGGAACAAAGACAACAGAACTGCACTAATAAATGGCAGGGTATCCTGCAAATGCTCTGTCACATATTGGTCCATTGACATAAAGGCTTACCTGTTTAAGAAAAAAAAAACCCAAAGCAATGCTGAATAAAGGTACTGTTCCTCATGAAAACTTGTGTTTTGTAGAGATGAAGGCATTTACAGACATACTTAGACCTTGCAATAAACCAAGCCTGCAGTTGCCCAGTCTAAGCAGGTGATTATTCAGACCTGGGCTAAGAGCTGTGCATACCACCAGCAAGGAACATGTGAAAATTTAAGGCAAGAATATGCGTGAACTCAACTGTGTAAAACTGAAGAGCAGAGATTCTCTGCTTGTTACAGTTGTGCAAACTTCATCGACTGGCAAGCTGGGACTCAAAGCCGGCTTTTTGTCCTTTACTTGCACAATCGGACATACTGCTGATGCTGCACAAAGCAGATTTATCTCAACCTTCTAGTACCATTTTAGTTTCATTATCTTAGTAGCAGTGGCTACTACCTGTAAGATAATTATTGTTCCTACCCAAAGTGAAATAGCTTTCTAATATCAAATATTAAAAAACCATTAAGCCTCAGCTCTCAAATAAGCAGAGCTAAGGAAGCACCTGCTAACACCTAATGCAGAGGACTGAAAAGCAAGATATTAGGTATCATATGAATAACAGACGTAGGTATCAGGCATCTCGGTGTGCGTTAGGAATACTACTAAAATTAACCCTTCCACTATCTACACCCTTAAAAGACAGTACAGTTGGGTACAACTTTCTTCACTGGAGAAGAACAAAGTACGAAGACCTTAATGATGAAACCATGTTTGCACAGGATTAAGCCAAGACCAGATGGTAAGACATAGGGAACTTCCTTTTGTTATCATCTTGCAAAGCAGTCAGCTGGCATCGTATCCAGGACTAAAATATTTCGAATCACAGAGTGACTGTTGGCAGTATTTTTCAATCACGGTTCATTCAGCTTTCAAGATGCAAGCTCATACTATAATTCTCAAATTAAAAATATGCACTTAAAAAATAAGTAATCAAAACTATGTCAGGTGACAAATTTGTAAATAGCAACACATTAACGAGAAAATTGTTATGAACACAGACTAAAACATAAATGCTGTTACTTCAGTTACCTGTTTGTGACTTTTGATGTACACAAGAAAAAAACATCCATTCTAACACGCTACAAACATTATTTGCTCTGTCGTGAAAAAGAAACTCCACGTGAGGAAGCAGCAGCTTCTCCAACGAAGTCCACATTTCAAACCACAGTTCTGCATACTGATGCATCAATTTCTTTGAAGGGTTAACAGAACATTTACCTGTTACCAGATTCTTCCACTACTTTTTACACACCATCTTCAAAGAGCTCATAGTTTGCTCTCCTAGTCTGCTCAACCTTGTTCTTGCTTTGGCGTAACTTTTATTTCCATCTTCAATAACCTTTTTGGTCAATTTACTTTCATTCTGAACTCTGCAAAATCTGATCAGCATCTGCTCAGTATGCTCTGACAGGCTATATTTATGCATAAATTGTGAGTGCTTTCTAGTTTATACCACATTGTGTAAACTAAAATAAATGCAGATATTCAAATAGGTTAAAGATGAACCTCAGCACCGAGAGGCAGAACCAGGTTTTTGCATCTTTATTACAAAATTAGGGCATCAGGCTGAAATAATCATCCAACAGATTCATTTTCTGTAATACAACTAAAATTATCAAAGGAATTTGTGTCATTGACAGTACAAGTGTAACCGGTTTGTATTTTTGAAAATTTGTATACAATATTTCTTAAGTCTCTGCTCAAGCTTGCTCAGACCAATACCTCATTGAGAATACCACATTTACAACTCGTGAAAGGTAACCTTTGGAAGTGCGCTGCAATGACTGAAAAGGTGTAAACTAAGATGACTATAGCTGGCAAAAGCAAATGCTGATTTAAGTGCTCCATGACTGTATCACCCTCAACCTCCAGCTGCAGTAGCTGCCACTGTGTGACTAAAATTTGCTAAGCAAAAGAGATGAAGTCTTTGAAAAGCACCCTTGTAGCCATACAGGAACTTCATTAACTGAGGCAGGTGAAGCAACTGCTGAACAATCGAAGGCCCTACCATATTCAAAGTCCTGGGAAGGCTGTGACAGTCAGGTAGCTGTACACGTACCCCCATCAGCAGACAAAGTTACCTCAGGTGCCAAGTGCTCAACTACCCAGATTTATCACTGTGGCAAGATAATTACGCTCTTCATAAACTTAAATCCTGATAGTCCTATTCTTGTTTTGTCACCGTCAAGGCAAAGCTGCCGTTTTCCTGCAGTAACAGCAGGATCAGACTTGGGCAGCACAAAATTAAGCAGGAGTTCTAAACTCATAACAGAAGTCCTCTATTGGAAGCACTGGTACATTAAATTACACATATTTGAACTTCAATCCTCTCCCAGCACAATTTTGTCTTGTGTATTTAGCCTTTCCCTGCATGCCATTAATAAAGTTCCACCTCTGCTCCTTTAAGGTTACGTAGACAAAAACTAGAACTATGAGAAAACACAGCCAGCGCCCCAATAACATGACTCTTCTCTGTATCTTAACGAAACACAAGCCTTCAGACTTTTGTCCATTAAAGTGTGTATTTTATTTGCATGTTTACATCAAACTAGTTTCATTCATAGCAGAACTCTGAAACAACACTTAAGAATTTCAGATTAAGTTTATCATAAGTCATATTTGGGGGTTTTAATTCTATGGCAGCTTCCAAATTTTTAAAAAACTGGAAGATGAGGTCAAACCACATTTTCATGCTTTTCCAGGTTTCTATCTCCCCCATCTGTAAATCCATGAAGAGCACTTATCTACTTTTACTTTTCCATATTACTATTTCCAAACAACTATGAGTCAAGAAAGGGTACCTATCTATTTTTTAAGTTCTCGTGTATTCTGTCAATTATTGAGTATTGATTTACACAAAAGAGAAACTTTAAAATTAATCCAGAACAAAGCCTTTTATCCCCTTTAGTTAGAGCCATAAATCCTTTTTAACGACACAACAGGTTAAGAATACATACATGATTTTCACATACTAACAAAACACATATGGAGACGTATGTAATGACTTGGCAAATCATATAAACGACTGGTTTTACTGTGCATCTGACATCTGAGTCTTTCCTTTAATCCATTTCCATCAAGTTTTATATTACAACCCCCAAATAAAAGTTTTATACACTCATATCTTCCACATCATCAGGAAAATTTAAAGTCTTTTACAATAAAAGAAAATCTGTAATACAGAATGGGAAACAAAGTCCTAAATGGAATGGATAAGGATACCCAGAGCAGGCCAGTGACAGCCTTCCAAGGTAAATGATTTGGCCCAATCCTATAGTCAGTATGTCACATTACATCCTCACATCACTTCTAAAGCTTTGCAAGAAGCTTGCAGAATTTTCACCATAATACTAACAGAAGGTTAGGGTTGAGTCACAACATCCTCAATGTCAGACCAGTGAAAGATTCAGAGTTCAAATATTTCGTAAATATGCAAAATAAAGTTTTCCCACCTTGTTAAAGATACACCATTCAGCTTCCTCAACACTGGACAGTTCTGAAGATACCACATTTTTAAACAACTTTGATTTAAAAATATTTTTAAAATGAAGACAACTCTACATTACCAGTTTTCCCACCTGAGGCCTCAAGAATTAAGCAACATACAATAATCAATCCCTCACCCTCCCCCAAAAATCTAGATGAACACTTTCAAACCTGTGAGTACTTCTGCGACTACTACAGAAATGCAAATGTGGTATCAAGATTCTGGGCACAGAGCTTTAAAATCAGTATTTCTTTCCCAAAAATATCAGTCACCTGGGAAATTCAAGTTTATGGTTAACTGGAAGAAGAAAAAGATACATGAAAGAATTAATTTCAAACGTAGCAAGAATAATGCTCAAGATCAGCTTTTATCCAACTAGGCTTGAAGGTACAACATATTATCAGTCTTTGGTAACTACTGTCACTTGAATTATCCTGTTTCTGACTTCATACTACATGACATCATCTCCAGTAAAGTACATGTGCCTAATCTAAACAGTTTAATTTTTAAGATGCTAAAAATGAATTAATACTTGTAACTGGGTAAAATAAGACAAATTATATCTCTTGTTAAGTCTTTATAACAAAACAGGTTTGCACAATGATCCCAATTTAAAGAGTAAAAAAACGCATGCCCAGTAACATAGTGCAATGCAAAACAAGAGTACGATTTCTCCACAGATTTGCACTCTCCCCCACCGCCCAGTAGACTGGCTTACTCTCAACTCAACACAATTTTTAAAGTTTCGCTTTAAAAATGATGAAACTCAAACTAATTATTTTTTTTCTGTTTAATATAACTTGGGAAGTTACAGTGCTATTCAGAGCAAACATCAAGTAATTTACGATTAATTTGCTGTGTTGTACACATGCTTGTGACCAAAACCAGTCTATCTATGGAAACTAAACCTAGAAATTTTTTTATCTTTAACATTAATGTTGAAATGGGCCATAACTAGTAAAAAAAATCTACATGTAATCATGCAGGAAAGTATACCAAGTGATTTTATTCTCCTGAGACAGCTGTCATTTTAGAAGCATTAAGAGGCATCCAGCACTTTCCCAATAAACACGTTTTCATGACTTACTAGTTTTCCCCATATGCAATAGAAAAAGCGTATTTTGCACAAAACATGCAGAGTGAACACAAAACAGAAAGCAAGCTTAGCAATGAAAACCCTCCTAAACAAGTTACATAATAATAAACAAATGCTCTAGTCCCCCTTCTACAGACATTTGCATTCAGCAGTGTGAATAAAATATGAAACTGTACAAAATGGTGAAGCAAGAATAACGCTGAACATGCATTAAATGATATTACAAAAACTACACAAAATAACATGGCAACAATAAACTGGCACATACACCAAAATGGTTCTAAAAGCATAGCCACCCCAACTGCCATGTTGGCATAATTTTCACTTTTAAACCAGTAATTCAATATATGACAATTATTACATACATTTTCTTTCAAAACTCTGAACATTCAGTTTTTGAAATGTAAAATTGCATTCTTCACACATTAGGCAGAAATTTTAGTTGTACTATTTGGCACAGCTCTGGTTCTGAAATGTCAGATGCGGAACTGCTACTAATACAACGCTGGAAGTTCTGGGAGCGCAATGTTCCACTTTGGAACAAAACTGAAGACTATTAAAGTTTTCCTTCCAAGCCTTGTGGAAAAGGGTTTTGATCTGAAGTCGATTAAAACTGGAGCTGCAGCTTACCTTTCACATGCTCCGTCCCTTAAAAGTGGAACAATGCAGTGCTACTGTATCAAAGCATGGAGAACATTAGCATTTTAAAAGACAGTATTTCCCATCTTTGCAATTGCAGTTTACATATTTTCTTCCAAGAAAAAAAGTATACGTGAACAGTCTCGTGCTTCTCTAAAGCAAATGTGTGTATCATCACTCCTGGAGAAATCATGAAGAACACTATTTTCTGTATTTTACTGGCTTGCATGTAACCTTCTTGGCAACTGCAGAAAGTGAACAGACAGACCAAGCTCACATATAACCTGGCTCAACATTTCAGCGTACGTTTTTTTCTTCATTACTTCAAGTACTTGCCCTCTTAGGCCAACTATCACTAAGAATGCAAAAGATAACGGTGCTACTTAGAGACCTAAAGCCCTCGACGTATTTCTGACCTATTTGTTTTAAGCTATGCATTTCTTGGAAGTACTGAAAAGTCATCCAAACTCACTTAAGGAGAACATACCTAAAACTACGTTGTCTATGTGGCAGGTAGATACAGCGCAAACTAACCCATGTCTGCACAGTTATGAAGAGTCTTGCTCTACTGCCCACTCCTTGCTGTTCTTTCCTTCCACACTGAAATGAGCAGAATTGCTAATTTTCACTGAGTTTCTTTTACCCTGCTCACTGCATGGGCACAGAGATGCGAGGGTGGCACAAAGCAGGCAGGAAGCAGGACCAAGCAGCAAGGAAGGCAAAGGGCTATTCGTTATCTGCAGCAATGCATGTATTGAGTTGTTATTTTAAATATGCAAACAAAGATTTCAAATTTCCCATTAGCGTACAAATACTTAAAACATTTATAAGCAGCCTGAAAGACCACTTCCAGCTGGCAGTTCAAAGACTGCCTTCTACAGTACTGCGATAACTGGTATATGCAGGGTTTTCCCCTGCAATTTTACACTGGATAAAAATATTTAAAGCTTAGGAACAGCACTGCAGAATAAATCCGTTTACAGCAAATAATGAACAGTAATGGAGCTTTTAAAAAAAGAAACACATTAAAATGCCCAAAACACCAAGAGCAACAGCTGCAAAGAGAATTACAACAAATCCTTGTGGCTTTCGCATCTTTTCAGATTTATTATATTTCCTCTTCCAACTTCCTTAAGTACATATGGTTATTTAAACAGGGAAAACCTGTTTTGCTTGGGGGGGTTTAGGCACTAGGTTTTTTGCTTTGTTGGGGAGGGGTGCTTTTTGTTTCAGTGGGGTTTTTTCCTCTCAAATACTCATTGAAAATAAAATTACCTTCCCTTTCACATAAATAAAAAATTGATTGCAGTGAAATTAAGGCAAAAAACTAATGAAAATACCATAAACTTAACCCATAACTACTCATAAATATTCACTATTTTCCTTTACACCATCTTCTGTTTGGTGCTTCTCTGGCTATGACACATAGGCGTAAGTCTGGATTCTCAGTGGTTTGACAAGAGGCTAACAATCTTAGTCGGCTGTTTCATACTTACGACAACATGAGGTGTGTACGCTGTATACAGTTGCTGTATTCAGCCACAAAAATCAAATGCTACAGAACAACTTCATAACAACATAAAAAACCCATCCAACTGCAGTGACTCCACCCTATGTCCCACAAATACTAACATTTTCTTAGAACATGAATTCATTTCAGTTTTTCTGATACTCCTTGGCCATCTGCACAACACTAAACTCAAAGTTTAAAAAATCCAAGACATTAATGGAACTGGTATTTTCATCTTTTCCATTAAAAATTAGTTAGCTTGTGGGTTTCGTGTATAACAAGCTTTAAAGTTATTTTTTGAATCTGCTGTAGATATAAAATTAAACCACATTTCTCCCATTTTTATTACAGTATTTTATTTCCCCTCCCCCATCTTTTTTCCACTTACATACAGGACTCTTCAACACTTATTCCTGTTCAAGAGTCTACGATTTTTTTTTTTAACGGAGAAATTAAAGGCACGAACAGTATCTTTATTCTCTCTGTGCTTCTTTCAAGCCAAGCACTTAATGCCCCGCATACAGTTAGCATGTAAATTCAATCAAATTACACAGCTATGCTTTACTCTACAGAAATGAAGATACAGAAGCACACTAGTAAAACGGGGAACAACAGAAGCTTTAGACAAATCATTTACCAAAACAAATGGAAAAACCTTATCAACACGTGTATGCAGTAACAGTGAAGTTCCTTCTGAATCTCATACCTCTTACTATGAGTATTTTGTCCCCTATTTGAGGGACTACACACAAATCAGTAAGTTTTTACCCACATTTACAAATATTTCTTTTTCTTTTAATGTGATTTGGGTATAAAATAATCATTATATGAAAGCAGGTTTTAAAAATTATTTTACCTACAGATATCCTTATCTCTGCACTTAAAACTTTTCTGAACAGTTCCTTCAATTAGAAAAAAACCAGTGGTTGTTCTAAACTACTTTTCTGAAGAAATCCATCTCTTACTGCTTTGAGAAGTCACGCCGAAGTCATTAATATGAATACCTCCAAATTTCAATTATATTAATTTTCATAGTAGCTTATGGAAGTTCAAGATGGAAAAGACCTATTAAATCTATCCCATTGAAAATGCACACATTGAGGATTTGTTTCCATGCATTTAAAGTCATCGCAAGCATTGTTTTTGAGAAAATTTAATGTTCAGTTTATCTATTCTACAACCTACATTTTAGACATAAGTAACTTAATCTTGACAAACTTCAGTATATCACAGATTAAAGCGAAAATAAACCTGAAATGCCTACAGCTATGATTTTTAAAATACTTTCTGGGGAAAACCCCAAAACCATTAACAAAACAGATTTCTTCATAACAGCAAAATGCCATATCTGTGAGACGACCTACCAAGACTAAATGTATTTTATGGTATATCCCAAGAGGCAACAAAAACCCAATCCAATGGGAAAAATTATACCTGACATTAAGTAGTGCAAGTTTTTAGCCAATCCTTCTATTAAGGTTTTACATTTCATTAAATGGATTTTTAAGAAACCAAACGCTTTTGGGACAATACAGTCCAATATTTACCACTAAACTAGCACTGAACAGCCAATAATCTAAAGGAGCAACGTCCAATCTCTGTACTTTCCATAGGCCACACTTCCTCCCTCCTCACTATCCAAGAATCAGGGAAGCTTGTAGTGGTATTCCCTCACACTAGAACTGAGCTAACAGCCCAAGGAAAGCAACAAATCCCAAGATGGTTCTGCATCGTAATGACAGCACAGTGCCCAAATTAAGAAATTCAGGGCTCCTGAGAAGACAATTAAATTGCATTTGAAATATGTGCTCGCTCAAGTGCAGCCTCAAGCACAATCTAAGAAGAGATGCTGGATGCAGACCGGGAAACCACCTCCAGAGGAGCACTACTTCAAGTCTCGGGAATGGGACTGAGAATCCATTCACATTTGCGGTCCAATGTAAACTGACCCCATCAGTTGCTACCCAGCCTTCCCTGCCATTTTAATAGTTCAATTACAGTTTATTTTGACTTGTCTTCACTGAGAAAGGAAGAATTACAACCCAACTTCTTATACAAAAAATTGCATATTAAGTAGTATGCCAAAAAAATGTTTCCACAACATGCCCAGTTGTAAGTAAAATGAGCTTCATGCCATCAGGGCACACCTCTCACCCGCTGAACAGCTCACCTCAAAGCATATTCTCCCTTCAAAAGGCCTAAGGGGTTTTGTTTTTCATTTCAGACTCTTCCTTCAGACTGGTTATTTCAGCTTTTTTTTGAGCCATGTTATCTCAAGGCAGATTGTGACCATTTAACTATCAGTACTTCATCAAAGTCAATGCATTTGTATTTAGTATCTTTCAAAAGAATTTGTAATTACAGGTTATCCTATTTTTTCAGTTTAAAAAAATCTGAAGTCAAAAGTGAAAAAGGGGAAAAACGAGTTTGGTATAACATTTTAAAATATGACAGTATACTTCAGATGAGAATGCTCCTCAAAGAATGCGTACTACAAAATCCTATTGGATTAGGGTTAAAATTAAATTAACATAACATTTAATTCATACTGTCTTCCTGCCATCTATTTTAACCTTTTGTTTTAATAATAGTCTCTAGTTTATCATATCTTTATGTCCAATTGGATAAAATAGATGTAGACAATAAATAAAACAACTTAAAGTCAAGAATTTTCTTTCTAGGTAATCCATAGTTATCTGTATTTTTCTTAGGAAACAAATACAGTTAAGTGTATTTGAATCGCCACGAAGTTTCCCAAGATATCAACATGCTTTATCTAATGAGCACACTGAACAGAACTACAAAGAATTAACTCACAACCAAAATTAATTTTGTGTTTAGTTTTCTTTTGGATTTTTTTTTTTTTTTTAACTGCCCAATAGCTCCCCTCCAAATAACTGAAGTGATAAATGCAAATGCAGTCAGACAAGCTGGATTCTGGTGGTGCTGTGTTTTCTTTTACTTAAATGAAACAGTAAAGCTTTGCTATCTTTAAGTATCAAAATTGTATCTCACATGAAAATTAAGCAGTTTGACACTGAAATCTCAGAAATAATGTAAAAACTCATTGAGTACAACCCAAAGTAAGTACATTGAAGTTGTCAATTTCATATCCTTTCCAGGCTGTTTTTTTTTTTTTACCACAGCATGTAGCAGTCAGGACTTCGCTGTGCTTTCTAGTCAAAGAGACCAAAGAGTTAAAAAACTTAAGCACATGCGTACACAGGAAAAATGATAAAGTGATCAGCCAGGTGAGGAACAAGAAAAAATAATCACTTCCAGGAGACAGGCAATACCTTCAAGCAAAAACACTACTTGGCCACATCTACATACCTTGGCTAGGAAACAAATTAGGACCATTCCTTTTCCAACAAAATAATGTGTTTATCATACAGCCAGAGTCAGTTACTACCACACATGGCAAAATGAAAATCACTGCCTTTACAGTTGAGCTGTACACAATCAACACAGCCAGGCAGCCCTTCAAAAGCTTTTATTAAGAGTAGAACCTGGCAGCCTGTCATCAGCTACAAAAGGCACTCCTCATGAAATCTTTAAAGTGTGCCTAAATTCAACATTGCAATATTTTTGGTTTGGACTTAAAAGCTTGGCTCACAGATATTTAAAAAGAGATTATTTTCTGCAAGAAAGACAGCAGACAAATCCAGTGCTGCCACGCACCAGAGCCATCCAAGTCAGAGTTTTACAGGAAAGACAGCTCACAACTGTGGAATGAAAATCACTAATATGAATTAAAATCTACACTAACTTTCAAATACATACACACCTCTGCTTGCTAGCAAAAATGCAGTGCAACAACCATGCACTCAAAACAGCATGGGGTGGCAAGGAAAGAATGAACCACTTTTTGCAAATTTGGTATGTTTAATGTACTTCTGAAACATACTTGGATACTACAAGGATGAAGATGTGTATATATTTAAACAAATGTACAGAAGCTAGCCCGAAGGCCTGAATGTCCCAGCCTTTTCCTTTGAAAAACTGAACACACCTCTTGAATCTAGTTCAAGTTGTATTTAGAACATGCTCCCCTTACAGATTTGCAGATTATAATTACCAACTCACACCAGTACTTTCTCAATCCCTATAAAAAACTCCATGTACAAGGGCAGAAAAAATGAGACAAAAGTAATCTAATATCTAGACACCGATGTAAAGTGCATTTTCAACTGAATGCAGTACACCAAAACAGAGAGCTTAAGTAGTTGCCATATGCCAACACTAGTCTACACCTAGTGAAAACACAGCAATTTTCCCAAATGCTGAGGTTTAGAAGTACTGTGCTAAGCAAAATCAGTTGCAGATTTTTTTTGTGAACGAACGAGTGCTGTGATATATCAAGAGTGGAGTGTTTCGGACTTCAAACCTAACTCACTATTGCATTACAAACTATAAAGCGTGGCATGTATCTCAAGTCGAGCAAAAAAGGGCAACACTAAAGACAGTCTAGAGGGAAGCGCTTGGTAGTTACAGATGTCACAAATGAGGACGTACACATGTGATAACTCCTGAACTGTACGAAAACAATCTCTATCTTAAGCCATGTAACACTGTCAATTTAAATAAGTGTACTTCCAAAATGCCAGCAATGCCACAATTTTCCTGTTACCCATCTGGTCCCAATTCCACCCACCAAGACCATCCCCACTATATTAAGTAGTAACACACACATGCTCCCTCTGCTGCTTGTATCCCATGCTTTGGGCTACGTACATACTGTTTCGATATAACTAGAGCACCATGTTATCGCAAATCAGCTCTTAATCAATATAGTATCACTATTCACACAGATAAATTTTAGCAATTTCTATTTCTGAAAACGTGAGTCAACTGATAAAAAGAGAACACTAATATTTTACAATTATTTTGTGCAGGAAAAAAGCAATAGTAACCAAAAATATCCCTAGTTTCTTGCCATTACAGGAATAGAACCAATAGGTCTTTTCCATCATCTTCCACAACTGAAAATCTGAATCATAATAAGCTTCCTAATAACTTTATCATCAGTTTTATCTTAACACTCAATCAGCAAATCTAGCCTGAGCTGTGTTGGAAATGAGTATTTTTCAAATTCAGCATTCTGTAAAACCTTTGTCAAGAATATGCAATCCTTCTAAATGCATATTACTCTACCATAAGTGAACAATTATTTTAACTGGAAAACATGTATTTGCCTCCTAATTAAATAGTTAATAATTGATAACAGACTTATTTCTAGTCAAACCAACCATTGGATGAAATGTACACTTATAATGACGTGTTATACAGTGGAACGCTTTAAACCAGCTTGCACAAATGTCTCCTTCCTTGCAATGGCAAGATCCTTTAATGATCTGTAGAACACACATCACAACAATTTTGCTTCGGCAGAAGTATGGTTTAGGTAAATTCATTCATACTGTTATAAAGCATACATACAGATTCCTTTTCCAAAGCTTCCCCCGCCAGTTAAATTTTCCCATAATTTGAGTGACGGATAAACTCTGTGGATAGGCCTATTGTAATAGACAAATTTTGCAAAGGGAGACTGAGATGCAAGGACACAGTATCCTTGAGATATAAGATTTGATGCTCTTCAAGACGAAACAAACAAAAGCCGTTGTTATAAATCGTTCATACCATGTACTGCAACATGCAGTTTAGCTAAAACAGATCAACTATTAAGAATGGAACTTTCTTGACACATAGTAGAAACTACATAAGAATGAAAATGATGCCACTTATAATTAAGCATAAAATTATTCTCACCCAGTATTAGTAATAACATTCCCAAAATCCTTTCAAGTGTTTATATTTTATTGTAATCAGATAACTGCACGTTTTACAGCATAGTCACACATTGTATTTTGCTAGAGTCACAAACACATTGCCTTACATCATGATCTGCATCATTCTGCTCTATACTACAAAGCCTACGACTGAATACAAAAAAAAGTTTTACAAAAGAAACTGTTTTAAAGACTACAATAACAATAAAACCGTTTCCAGATAACAGCTAAAATTATAAAGGCATATCACTGTATAGTTTTACTGGAATTTCTAAACAGTACGGAATGAAATAAGTCTTAGTATCTGCGACGCTTGTTAGGTCCTTCAAAGTTGCCCCCTGGGTTTCCTCTACCAAAGCCACCAGGTCCACCACTCACGGCACCTACACCACTCATTGGCGGCTGAGGAGTTTCAGAGCCCGTTCTACTAACCAGAGGTGAACCCATCTGTGATGGACCTCCTTGAGGGAATCTCTCATTATGCTAATACCAGTCCATTTGGAACATGCCAAATGAGAGTTACAACAAAAACCACAAGTGATGTTGTCATGAAGTTCAGCGGATAGTCCAGCAGAATCAGGATCACACATAGAGGGAAGAAAGGAGCAATTCAATTAGTTATTATGGAAAAAGAGCTGAAAATTAAAGAGTGCTAATGTTACGCTCCAACTTTGTAAAGTAAATTAAAAACTAAAAATTTAAGTATTAAGACCAACTCTGGTGCTGAATGTAACTTCATCCTTTCAAGCACACCTGAAGCAATACATACTCTCTATGTAACAGAAAACCACACAATTTTATACCTGAGCTGTATTCTGCCTTACAGATCAACTACAATGCTTCTATTTTAAATAAACTGGACACATAAACATTTTCAAACTAGGAAAAAAAAGTCAGCTTTCCTATTTCTGGAGACTGCAGGTTTACTCTTTTAATAGCAGTACAACCTGAAGACTTATACACCCACATATTTGTGGGTATTTCAGTCCATACTAGCTAGAGTCAGTCTTTTATATGGCACTTCAGGAATCTTCAGTTAGACTTTTAAAACCTGGTCCAAATAAACTGACACAACTAGTGACAAAATGCATAACTGAACTGTGTTTAGATTAAAAAAACTTGATCTATATCTAAAGCTTAATCTGAAATATCAACGTAAGACAAAAATCCAGTTAATGTTCCACATTAATTTTCCCTAGTTCTGTGCCTAACATTAATAAAAGTATATATGCTCACACAGATTTATTTGGCTATAGCAATTAAGACCTAAACCATGCATCTGAGCACTTATAGTTCAGTATTTACACAAGTGTTTAAAAATTGAACCCCCCATGATGAAATTCAAAACATTAACTCGACATAACATAAAACATTAAAAGCACAGATATACGGTACAATAGATCTTGAACTCATCATTCATCTGCTGAGGAGAGTTACACTTTCAGAAGAAACTCCTTCTGTACAGAGATCTACATTAACTGCCCAGATATTCAGGTTCAACAGGAACATTCAAGAGTAGCACTTTATTTATATGACTGAATCACAGAAGAATTCTTCTGAAAGACTAACTCCAGTAACAGTAGTAGAGCACAACAGTTCTAAAATCTAATTCTTACACATATGATTTAAAAACAGTATTATATCTCTACAGATAAAAATATATGCAACTTGGATCATGGTTGTGTTTATATGCATTGTTCAAAATTTGTCACTGATAAGAAAAAAGTTACTTCAACACCTGCATAAATATCTACTACTGCCCCAAAGTACCTTAAAATCTGCAGTACTGGTTAAAATTGTTAAAAAATTATCTTTAACTCATGCCAGTTTGTTAGTAAAGGCTATGAATTTCTACAAATGGTTTATCAGATACTCCCAATCATCTTTACCATTTAACTTTTGGACAAAGGTCCAACAAGGACCCCTCTCTCCAGCGAACAAGAAAACTGCAGTAATTAACTACCTAGAATAAAGGGGGGGAAAGCTATTTTTGAAATGTTAAGTTCAAAGATTACCTATGTTTCAGAAGACTGCAGTGGAACAACGAGAAAATTGCTCCAACTTTCTCCTCCAAATCTTTGGAAAAACATCCAATTTAAAAAATGAAAACTGTATTTCTGATCTATAAAGCATATTCTCCATTTCCCTCAGTGGAAATTAAAAGTAACTCTTACAGTGTTTTAGTAGACAGCCCTCAAAGGATATTTAAAGCATTTTTCCAACAACAGGAAAAATACAGTAAGGGTATGCCTTTCTGTAGGGCATTTTCCAAATTAAAAGCCTTGGAGGTCCAAAAAAAAGGCATCTAATCTGTCCTTCAGTAGCATGCAGAAGAAAATGCAAGTAAAAAAAAAATTATTGTTTTTTAAACACATGTTTTGAAGTGTCATTCTATTTGCTACATTTCCACACCTGGAATGACTTTTTGTAGAAAAACAACAGTTTGAGATATATAATATGCTTTACAATATCATATTCTTTTCCTTGCACCTCTTTTTCAGTGTCTAAATAATCACAAGAGAATGTTCCAGAGGTGACCAGCAACACAGTAGAGTCCAACAAAAGCATATCTGAAAACAGTATTTTGTGAAAAGCATCCTCCCTGCTTTGTGAGAAACAATACAACTGATAGCTGGCTCCTACAATGTGAAGTGAGATCCCCTCCTTTAACTGGTAAAGCCTAGACTTATTATGTATTCTGTGCTCAATCAAAATCTCATTTTCCTCTAAGGAACAAAGGATTTTGTCCAAATTTCATTATACAGTTTGCTCAATTGAAGATGGATACTGTTGAGAAGTCACAGATTAAAAAAAAAAGTTACAAAATGCTTCTGTGTTGAAATAAAACTGCAATGGAATCACTGTTTAAACTGCATACTCCTTTGTATCACACCACCACTAGAACATCCCAAATATCTATTTACAGAATACTGAAAAATATGGAAAAAAACAGATTAAAAATTATATAGTTGTTTCTCTACATAAGACATTACAGCTAGGAAAGGTGGCTATGAGAACGGTGCAAAAATGGCTAGCGCTTTAACTGCATCCGGATGGCATATATGCTCTTGATAAAAAATCTCAGATGTATACAAGACATTCCCTACCACCCTTGGCAACTGGGCAATATTATTTTTTCTGTATTGATATGGCAGTTATCCCTAACAGCTGCTGGCATACTTATTTTCTAAGTGGCGTAGTTACTGTCATAATCTCATGCTTTCAACAGTGCTAGAAAGGAAATACAAAAAAACACTAAAGTTGCTTTAAGAAATTAAATAGTTTACACAAAGATATCTTCACACTACATAGCTTCCAACATTTAACTGTTCATCAAAAACCCAACAAGCTCATACACAGAATTTAGTTTCACAAAAGAAAAAACCAAAACCAGTAAATGCCTAAATTTACAGATGACTCTGGTATGGTGTTCCTTCTTCAGAAGAAGAGTTCATCTCCTGTCAGCGACAGGTTATACATGCAAAGTTTTGCCACAAGTGCTATACATTCTAACCTCATTCTAAGTCCGGTTACTGATCAAAGAACTCACCCCATTCCTAAGGGAAGTAGGATTTTCATAATATCAAATAGAGATTTCCCTTGCATGTTGTAAATTATTTGCACAAACAAGTTTTATCAATTACTTTTAACAGATTCAAAACACCTAACATTCTCACTCAGTGTGAAAATATCTTTGGTAACAAAAATGGGCCATGAGACATGACAGCTATTCAAAGTAATTAAATTCGTGATACGTTACCACTGTTCCATTATCTGGCATCATTGGTGTTCCCATATTTGCAGCTCCTTCTGGTCCCATGGAAGGACCAGGACCCATTGCAGGGCCAGGTAAAGTTCCTCTGTTGTTCATATTCATACCCATCATTGGAGGAGGGCCTTGGTTACCAGCAGGTGCTGGGCTAAACGCATCTATGCAAAACAATCTATACTTAGAGCTGTCCTATCTGAATTTTACAAGAATAAACAAACAATTTACAGTATTTAAAAAGCCAAATGTACAAGACTTCCAATACTTGAAATAAAAAAAAATATTCTTTGAGACTGTACATTTATCTCAATCATCTGCTTTTAAACATATTTTCATTAATGCCTATTATTTTGCATGACATAATCTGCCCGTGTATTTGAAAATCCTGAACTTTACAGCTAAATATAGCTGTTCGATTTCTGTGCAGGAACTGAAGTGTTCATACAGCCTACACATACAGTACACACACTATAAATTGGCAAAAATCTCAAAAGTGATTTCACAGTAATTGGCACCTATAAGGCAATTTGGCTCTTCGAGGATCATAATGTATTAAATATACAAGAACTCCTCTACCAGTACTATGTTAACTGTATATACTGTTACAGTACATTAGTCTAACGTCTAAAAGCAATACCAAAGATGATACTCAACTTCACAATAAATTATTTGTAATATGGCATAAATAAATCTTGCATTTAAATGTAATTTGTTATAGTAAATTACCAGAAAACTAAGGGAAATTTTCTAAGAATTGAAAATGACAAAACATTCTCCTGCAAAATTCTGATTTGCAGTAAGAGGTAGAAGAAAAGCTTAAAAACACCTTTTGAGGAGATCGTTTAGCTATAATCTTGTGCTAGGAAACACACTTTGCCAGTACCCACTACTAACATATTCAACAGGCAGGTAAAATTGCCTTCATAACATTTTCTCATGTTGTTACAAGAAGGAAAAAAGTCTGATTATATACATCATCCACATCTGCTATTATGAAATGTTGTAAGCACTGCTGGTGCTGCATTCCTGCCCCCCCCTCCCCCCCCCCACAATAATCCATCCTTTTCACCCAAAAATGTGCATCTAAAATTTGATAACAGAAGATGACATGGCTTTGGAATCTAGCTTACATTTTAAGTTGTGATAACACACAAGAATACCAAGAAATCTGACAAGTTGCTAGACTAATAAGCTTGTTATTTTTATTGCAAAAATCAATCTCTCACCTCTCATCACAACCAAAACTTCTTTAGTAATGAACATATAAATGTACATCATAGTAAGCAGGCCGTTTAGCACAGACACAGTACTATGATCATCTGCAGGTACGCAAAATTGCATCTGTATTACCTGCCCTGAGTACATGCATCACAGCAGCCAGTGAAATCACTGCATCCAAGATACTGCTGATAAAACTGCAGACCTGGGCTTAATGACATGCATTACACCAACTGCAAGCTGCTCAGCAAAACAATCCATGCAACACAGTAGCACATGTAACATGCTAAACAATTTTATTAGAAGCGATAGAGAAAAATCCTGTAATTTTGAAAAGCAGAACCCATTTGAGCTTAGTAACAAGAAACTCAAAGAGCCCTCCCTATGACACCAAGCGAAAACAAAGGTAGGCACAAGTTGGATGCTTCTTGCCTACCCACAGGCATGATCAGTTCATGTAGCAGATAGAAGACTGTGCTACAATTCCAGAGAACTACAGCTGAGTATGTCCCAAAACTGGTTTTTAGTGTCATCCGCTCAGCGACTAAATATGGGAAGAAACGGAGAAGTCTAAATTGCCAATATAAGGAGAAATCTTTATTTTCAGAGGCTAGAAGTACTCTGCAGAACTACCATGATGGCCACGCTTAGTGCTGAAGCAGTGACATCAACTAAAAGCAGTCAATGCTCAATTATCTGTTACTGACCTGCTTACCCGTTAGTTACTAGTTAGACTTAGGCATCTGGCCACACACAGGTAGTGTATGCTCATCCTTCAACTGCAAAAAAGTTCTTATCCTCTGTATCACACAAATGCACCCGTATTGCTTCCAGGGTGATGTATAGCGACATACTATCAAACCTCTGTATTATTAAGCAGTTTCAGGCAGAGTCAGCTCTGACAGGAGGACAACCAGGAAGTGTAATGCAAGGAGAGAGTGGGCCCTCCACAGTCCCAGCAAGAGCCCACTTGGCATTTTAGCTATACCTCAGAGGTCCTCCTAGCTCTGAAGCAGACCCTAAGAGCTAACCACTTGATTGCTTGTTCTTTTTGGTGGGACACAGGTGTTAGCAGTTAATTCACTGGACCAGGTGGAAAGCAGTCATCAGTGTTCATGCCACAACGCACAGACACTAAAAAAAAAAGGTCTTTTTCTGCAATCTGGATGGCTGAAAAACTACATTCTAGGCATCTAAATTGCACATGCCAAGGTCTGGGACAGCTGGCAACAAGTCATAGTCAATAACCCTCATCAATGCAGTGATAATTCCCCAAAAAGCCTTCCCCTCATATTGGGAAGTTTCTCAGCTGCACTTAGCATTATAGATCCAGTTTAGTGCTACGATGATCTAGACAACAGATACTGAAGACACTCCAGCTCCCCACTGTCCCACATGTTGAAAAGCTGGAAATGGCACAGGTAAAGGCCAGTTAAAAAGAAAGTTACAAGTCCAATAGAAACGTTTAGAAAGGATGCTAAGATCAATAATTAAAAGTTTACTATGTAACAGTCTACTGCAGATTTTTGGGGTTGGTTTTTTTTTGTTCCAGCAGCGTGGTTGTTAATGGGCTGGAGGAAAAAACCAAAACCAGTATCTCCACAGTGAGCTAACCTGAAAGCCAGATACCGGGGGAACAAATACCATCTTTACCTATTCACTACGGATATTTTTCCCTTTTAAAAATAGTTGTTCACTGTTACTGCAACTTCTTTTGGGAGCCACACATTTATTTCGAAAAGCATTGTACCAAGCTTAAAATCAAGTCATAACACAGAGTTTATAAAGGAAGACTATGATGAAATCACTGTTAAGCATTAAAACTTGACAAGAAAAGGGCTGTGAATGATTGCTATAAATACACATTTAATATCTGTATGTAAAAAGTGTATCTTGTGGATCTGGACAACTGGCACAGTATCGATATTTTCAAACTCTTCTAATTACATGACATTTTCAAGTAGACTGCAATAATATGCAATAGTACAACTACAGCATAGAAATAATTTAGTCACAATTTATGCTTCAGCTTATTACTTCTACATAACTTCACAATGTTTTCCTTTAGAATTATTTTTAAAGCTCTTCATCTTCACTGAAAGAAAAAGTCTATTTCTATTTTGCAGCTATAAATGTATCTCTAATAAATGCAAGGAAATGATTAATAATGATTTAAAATCTGGACCAAGCAGATTCATTAGTCTATAAATTCACAGTACTTACAAAGTCAGGTGATGAAGTTTACTAAGTTTTATATGTACTTTCAAATTTAAAATACACAAAAATAGTACTAAATTTTCTTTAAATTATCACCTTAATTAATTTTAAATCAACATTAGGAAGCTTCCAAAGGATATACATTGACAGTTAATACAGTTTAGGAAGATTTGGTTTTTTAAAGATATATTCTATGTTTCAGTCTTGTTTAAAAGCAGATATTCTGAATAAGATTCCAAACGGATTCAGTCTGCATACATGGAGCAAGCACTAACTAGTAAGAATGTACTTTTCTAGACTTCACAGTAACAGTTTTTAGCAGTGACAATATTTTAAGTCACAGAAGTGAACTGAGAATATTTGCAAATACAGACTTGCGATAAATTAGTAGAACACCAACCACATTATTCATTAATCTTTTGTCAGGTACATCAACAAGAACCTACCAATTTTAAGCTCTACATCATTTCACTGCATGCAACTACAATCCCACCTTCTCTGAATAGGTAGTCCCTCCAAAAGAATGCCAAATATTTTCTGAACAGAAAATTCCTCTTTTGTATCAGGTAATTTCTAGAGCATCATCTTTCCCTGCTTTTTTGTTTCTCTTAACTTGCACATCGTATTTTTCTCCCACAGCTAATCAAAAAATTAAAATATACACCTTAGGGGAAAAAACACAGCTGTTTGGAAGGAAAATGTGTGAGTTTTTTTAGCTTCCTAATACTGTTTACTCCTTTTTACCAGTAGTTGTCACTAATGAATAGTGCTTGAGTAACATGTACAGTCCCAAAGAAAAAGAAATTTTACATTACAGAAGCCTTTTTCCTTCAGATCCCTACCTCCCATGTTTATTGCTCCACGAGGACCCATATCACCCATTCTCATTTCCTGTTCTCTCTGAAAGTAAACATAGTTTTCATTGTCAACCTGTCATTCTTAGAACTTAAAACATTCCCATTCACTCCATGAAAATACAAATCTTCACGTTTCAAAACGTCTTCACTGATTACAAAAATGTACAAGGAATAAAGTTAACTATACTCCCCTGTTTTTATAAAATCAAATGGAATGATAAGTTAAATATAGCAGTGCTGTACATTTTTGCATAATACTAAAGATGAAATATCACAAGTTTCATTTATCAGACACAGCAGTCTGAAGTTCCCAAATAGTTACGTGATCAACTGCAAATGAACCCATCTTCACATAGTGTTTTTCATTAGTAATTATATTTACATTTTAACTGTAAAAATAAGAGGTCTGATTACAGTACTGCCTAAAGGCCGTGGTTCAATAATACAGTCAACCTGGCTTCGTGACTCAAAAATGCTTGTGTTGATTGGAAACCAAGCTCTGATGTGTTGTATTATGGTATATAAACTCAATCTATCAGTTCATCTTTTTTCAAATAGTTTTGACTTAACTTGGTGGTGGTACCTTTTTTGATAAATTATATCATGCTACAGATATGTTAGTTCAGATACTGACCATCCTTTATAAAAGGATGTAAATAAAATGTAGTATCAACACAAACTACATAAGATGTGTTTATTCTAAACAGACAACACATGAATTTGATCCAGATTCAACTGATGCTCAGTCATTCAACAGCCAAATAGTTCTGACATTACTGATCATGAACCACGGCCTGCTGTGAAACAATACTCAAAAGATTGTACCCAAAATCATCACTTAGGGGAAAATAAAGTATACCTATTGAAGGTAATTCCAAGGGATTTTAGTATTACTGTTTACATCAAAAGGATGAAATAGAAACAAATTCACAGTCCAAAATGAAAACTAAAGAAACTTACACCAAAAATTTGATACACTCAGATTTTCTGCAAGAATGTTAACATATATTCCACTCTTGAATGAAAACACATGTGCTGAGAATAAGCATATGCAAAAAAATTTACCTGATTCTGAAAATCATTCCACTTATGGTTTAAGAGTGTAAGTTCAGATGCACTTTGAAAACAATTCCATATACTAGGCAACTGGATCAGTCTTACTAAAAGCAGCCTTGAAATGGAAATATTAATCAAAGCAAAATACATTTGTAGTATTTTTATGATTTCACAAAACTCCTTTTCGTTCAATCATGTTTGGGATGCCAAACATGAGTCTTTATCTTCACATACTTAAAGCAGCAGATTCCAGTATTTGACAGAACAGAGTCAATAGTTTCATAAAATATCCTGGTACGGGAAATTGTCATAAGATACACGATAGGTCAATAACTGTTCCCAGTAACTCATATTAACCTAGAAAATGTTCTTAACATAAGACTGCACACTATTTTCAAAATAATATGTCTTAGAGTGGGGAGGAAAAGAAAGGCCTTGTAACTAAAGACACAGGCAGGTTTTAAGGTTTTTGATAAACACTAAGAAGGACCTCTTCTTCTGACACTAGAACCCACATTAAAACTTTCTAACAGGAACACGCAACTACTTTGTCAGACCTTTGACAGTAATGTCAACTGACCTTTTAAGTAAAATCAGCAACCCCGTTAGGATCAATCATACCCGCAAACTGATACCGATGAGTTAGTCAGAGAATCTGCACACAACCTTGTCGATACTACTCTGCTTTTAGACCTCAGCCCTGACATGAAGCAGAAGGAAAAGTGGTATTACCAGCCCTCATGTCAATCCCTAGCCCAACATGGTAGCAAACCACCGTGGCTATCAGTTTACATCAATCAGACTGTGCGTGCACGCAGGTGCGCACGTGTGAAAACAGGACGTGCCACAAAGAGGAGTGAGATACTCTTTAGCTACGAGGGGAAGCACCAGATTTTTAATTGCTGCATATAACTTACTTGATACATCTCAGGTTCAACTGAAAGTTGGTGTTCATTTTTTTTAATGTGAAATGTGCCATATAAAGCAGGGCCAACTACAACACCAGCCAGATAACAATGTTAAGTATGGAGCTATAAAGCTGTACTAGTTACTAGAACTTAGCCTGTTTTCTTTGCAAAGAACAGAAGCACTGGCAAGCTGTAACATACACTTTTTTTAAGAAGCACACTACATATCCTCCTAGCAATAAACCATATTTTTCGCAGCTTGAAACGCTACCAATCTTGTTAACAGAAGAGGGGTTGAACCTGTAAATTTTTGGGTTTTTTTTCAGTCTAGTCTAAGCTTTGTAACAAAATTACCATGAAGTAATCATCTGCCATTTTGCAGCTTTAACTGTGATGTTTAGTTATTACCATTTATTAAAAAACATTTCAGCTATAAATTCAAGATCCATAAACGTGCCTTATGATCTCTGCTGCCTGTTAATTTATCAACGTGACAAAAATTCTTATTATTCCTACTGTTGCATGTTCACAACTTATGTTCTTTTAAATTTTCAGCACAGGGAAATTCTTCTATACTGTGAACGCGGAATTAACAAATTTAAGATAAATTCCCTGTCAGAGAAAATATTCAATTTCAAGCGTGAACTGAGAGCATATATCATTAATGTAATTAAATGCTTGACATATTAACTATCAAAACATGTGCTTAGATAATTTGCCAAAACCTGTATTTGCAGCAGTCCATACAATAACAAAAATTCAGTCCTACTCCACACGCATCATGTCGTAGACAGCTCTTTACTATGTGAGCACAAACAAGTTATTGCAGGTAAGTTAGGTCAACTATTCCACGTGTTTTGCCCAAAACATGACAGAGAAAGGAATACCAACAGGTAGTTAGGACATAGCCGCCGAACAAGTGGTGGTTGATACTCCAGCCCACCCAAGGGCTTTGTTCTTGGATACTCAAGCCCTTTGCAGAACATAGTAATGACAGCATCTTCTCAGAGCTTCTTTTCCTCACTACGTGACTGCTCATTCTTCTGTTGAGTAGCAGCCTGCTTCAGTCCCTTCCCCAAAGCCATCCAGAACTACCCATAACAGGGAGTTAAAACTGAGCAGCAAAAGAGGAGGGCTAAACTTTTACTAGAGAAATATGTGGGGAGGCGATTAAGAACCTCTGAAGTCACCTGGTAGCTGGGAAAACAACTTAAACTGGAAGAGAACAAGAAAAATGGATGATATGCAATTATAGGAGGAAAAGAAAGCCGTAAGACAAAGAATGTGTAGTAAAGTATAATTTAACCTTCAGAAAGATTAAAAAAGCCTCAAAACCAAAAAACAAAGGTAAGTAAAGAATAATATCCTATTGTAAAAGGGTAATTGTTTACACAACTCAAAAGCTTTCCAAATTACTTCTGTTGCAGGATTCTTGTAAAATACTTCAGAACCCACTAATGAAAACAACTCTCAAGAAGGTCTGATTCATCCAAGTAATTTGCTTCTAGAAAAACTGCTATGATGGCAACTAATGCATTATATTTGCTAATTATTTTAGCTACAAGCATTAAAAATGAGATTTCCTCACAATTCCATCTCATTTTCATGTCAACTATAAAAAGTAGATCTACACAAAAATATTGAATAGACCCAGTTTTCAAATTACATATATATTGTACATTTAACACCGTATGGACTGTCCTCTTTTTACAAGTGTTAGAAACAAGATTTCTTGAGCATCTGAGGTATATCACGTGCAACGGTCTTACACCTCAATCACCACTGATACCAGTAAACTAGGTATACAGAGAACTGCCAAGATGATTCTTCTGGGTTTTTTTTAATGATACCAGGGTATTTTTAAATTCACTCTATAAAACCATGAAATTAACTGTTCTGAAGAGACACTTAAGAACTGATACAGGAGAATATATCAGCTGCAATTCCTTTTTCACACTGAAAATAGAAATACCAGTAGTCATTTACCTAACTGACAAACCAATACTATTTTTCCCAGAAACACGCCTTGCAATTGCAGCAGCCCAAAGAAAATTAAAAATCTTGTCTCCAAATGATGCAATATTCACAGTAACAAAACTGTAAAAAAATTTATGGTACGGAATACACACAGCATGGAATATTTTAGAATACCAAAAAGCAAGATATCAACAGAAGTGTTAAGACGACAGATTATACAGTTTTCTTCAAGTGTTTGTGGGCAGGAGATGCACTTCCCAATTAACACAGGAGTATTCACTCACCTTTCAGCTAAGGAATGGTGACCAAAATATCGCTAAGACACAGCATCAAAAAAAAAGCCTTATCAAAAAAACCAGAACACTTACCCCATAAACTTAAAACTTGCATATTAAAATCAGTAACTTAATCAGCACTTTATCTAGGTTGCAGTGTAGTGAACTGTAATTCACAGTGCTGCTGATTCTCACCCGTTTCATTAACCAGGAAACTGAACTCTATTCTCTAGCAGACTTTATATTTGTCAAAACAGGTACAGTATTTCTGTACCTCTTACTAGAGCTCATTGCTCCCTTCTAGAGTGGTTTGTCTCATTAAGTTCTTTCTAGAACAGAAAAATTATTTCCAAAGGCCTCTCCAGGAGGCATAAAATTGCACCAAATTGTAATTTACTGAAAGACACCTATATTTTAAAGACACAAATCATATAAGTAGTTAAAATTGCTGGTTTGGTAGTGAAAACTAGAATTTGGGGGATACTTTTGACTGTGCATTATTTGTCTTTTCCTCAGAATATTTTACTATTTCACTCCAATGACTAGCTCACTGAAGTTGAGCTGCCAGCAGGGAGTTAAAAGTAATAAAAGCCTTCTCTTGCACCCACCCCTCTTGTCACCTTGCCCTCTTTGGTTTATCTATCAATTAAGATCTATATCTAAGGACCAAAAGTTACAATATCCCAAAATAGTTCATTTTATTCCCGTCACATGCAGTAACAGTAAATTATTTTAAATTAAAAATACTGATCTTCTTTCAAAACCCAAGGTTTCTGTGTGTTCCTGAGCAGTGCAACCTGAATCCAGACCTAATCCCTCTTCTGAGCTGAGCATCATACGAGATGATTCCAGAGATCTCCTTCCAGCCTGAACTACTCAAGAATTCTGCAAACTGAATGACAGGTCCCACACATAAGTTTGAAAAAAAAAGTAAGCTCTCTTACCTCACACAAAATTACACAAGCAAATACATTAAACCAGACAACAACTAAAGCAAATGTGGCTATGAAACATGTAGCAAACAGGAAAACTACACAGCCCTATTTTAAATAGGAAATCTAATGAAGAGGATTTTCATTAGGTTTAATAGCTGTCAACAGGACTCGATCTTTGACAAAAACATTCTAACAGGGTGGCCCAGCCTCAAACCATGACACAGGGCTAGACCAGAGAGTTAAAGGAAATTTCCTCCTTGGTGACTCAAGTGGTGAACACAGCTGATAGAAGTGACTCACTAAGTTACATCATTAAAAACCCTAAACATTAAAAAACATATCACATCAGTAAAAACAGGAATACGCATTGCATGAAATAACAGATACGCAATCCAGTAAATGCTTTAAGTTGGAAAAACATTCTTAATGGTAGTAACAACAATAATTACAGCTGTTGTCACAAATTCTGAGGTCCTTTATGGAAACATTTGTCATTAGTCCAGTGCATTTCTTAAATTCTTTTAAAACTAATCAACAGTAAAAGTGTAAGAATGTATTTGGGAAAAACCCCCACGCACCACATATTTGCTCCCAAAACAGAAAGCACAGAACAAAGAAGAAAGGTCTTCAACTCCTGTGGGTCCTTCCCTCATTCCCCTTCTACATCTTTTGGAAAGCACTCAGCTGCTGAGGATAGTCCTCAGCATCTAAACCCCACAGAAAAACATAAATGAAGTTAAGCCAAAAATATTTAATACTCCAAGCTCAAGTTATTCTTTAAAATTACAAAAAATAACACTAAATTTATATTAATGTACCTACCACATACTGAAAATATCATTCTTAATATACCTTGTAACATACACTAGTATATTTTATATGAAATTAATAAACAACTGGGTAGGATAGTACTCCATTATACAACTCCATTAACTAGTTATTGAAAGGCCCCTCAGTGCCTCACCTAACACACATGAACACTGGAAAGGATAGAAGTGGATTGCAGTTTTGTGTGTGAGGGAGAGAGAACACACACACTCAACACTACCTTATGGGTTTAGAAGACACTGTTTTCAAAATGAAAGTTACATATTCCCTCAAATTCACTTTTATTTTAATACCAGTCATTTCTGATCTTTACAACACGGAAGACAAATTTAAGATCATCCTTTGTTTAGGTAAAACTAGCATCTACTTTCCAAAACACACAAGTTGTTGTTTGGGGGTTTTTTTGGGAGACTATGGTGTTAAGTAATTGTGATTCTCCCAGGATGCTTCATTTAAGTCATCCTATAGCAGGATGCAAAACCCAAACTAAAGCAGCACTGACTTCCTTTCAATGCATCAGTCCTCACATGACTTTTAAGTCAGGTCTACTCTTGACAGTTTCGGAACAGAAAGCAATTTAATCACACTAATATTCGTCACATTACAAAGATATTTAGGGGACACCTCACTAACCAGTAACATTTAATAATCCCCTGAAATAAAATACTATTTAATACAGAAGACAGCACCTCCAGGCTAATCTAAAACAGGTAAGCCCCCAGACCACCTGGAGGCCCCTCAAATTTGTGAGCACCAAGGAGACTGAGAGATCCCAGAAACTGCAACACATTTTTCCTAAACACTTTACACATTAGCGTTCAAAAAGAACGTCATCTATAGCAGCTCCTAAGTCTTATTAATGCAACCTGATTACAAATACTGAAAACATTCAAGAATGAACAATCATTACATTACTATTATTTTCAAAATATACTGCTGCAAGTAATCTTTTTTCTTAAGACTAGTTTCAACATGACTTGTAAGATTTTAAGTTCTCCCCAAAATCTATGTCAAAGGACAGCTGAGTACATTAATATACTTGCTGTTCTTACAACTTCGATAAGAAAAACTGTATTTCGTGCTTTCCAAACACGATTGCTGTTTATAAGAGGCAGCAGTCCACACGTTGCTCTTTCCTTTGTAATGCAGAAGAACCATTATCTACCAGATTTTACTTACATTTCAGGTGTCCTTTTCTCTTATTTGATTTTTTTTAAAATTCAAAGTGTTCTAGTTAATCCCACTTCTAAGAAAGCAAAGCTGGGACGTCCTGTAGAAGATGAGTATACACGCACACAATAAAAAAAAAGTAAAACTGGATCAAAACGGTTTGTTGGGTTTTTGGTTTTTTGGTTGTTTTTTTTTTTTTTTAAATAAAACGTGGATCAAGATGCCACCACTGAAAGAGGGAAGTGAATTCATTTTTCACAACACAAAAGAATCACAAACATTCCTGTTATTCATCAACCTCCATATGGCACATGGGGCTTGTTCCAGCCTGGAAATATGTTTCTGCTACTACTTCAAAATTAGCAAAGGGAAAACTAAAAACCTTGTAGAAAAACACTGATGCAAGAAGGCAAGTTAAGAGCCGGTTGAAGTTCTTTCAAGAAAATGTCAACTGAAAATGGCTAATACCTTAAAGTGAAACCTGTCTGCAGTAGTGTCACTCTCAGTAAACTGTTAAAATACTGTCAAAATTTTATTTTTTTAAAAATTAGAGTTTGGGGTAGAACATAAACTCAATTAGGAAAATAGTCCAAAGTACTTGCAACCGTTATACAATAGAGACATTCTCTCACTCCTGTGTCATGAGAAGCAGAAAATAACCACTGCTCTGCTCTGAAATATAGGAATAAAGCAAACTAACGGGAAAAGACAAATGAAATTCAAAATTACGTAAAAAAAATGTGAATAATCACTATTGATTTTCATCTCAGAACAAGTGAACAGCAGAACACTTACTGAGACAGAAAAGGCAGTTGTATAAACCTTCATGAACAGGCACTTCATCAGTCATTGATTTGGATGCAGATATTCACCCATGTTCAATATTAAAAACGGGCCACCACTACTACAGTAGCGGTCCACATGCCTAGAGAGATTTTTCTGAATGTCTTTATCTAGTGACCTGAACTAAACCTGAGAATAGCAATCTTTCCAGAAAATATCCAAAAGTCAGTAACTTGAATAAAAGCACAAATAAATATATTTTCATAAAAGACCTTATACGCTTTTTAATGACTTTTTATCACATAAGCTACTGCAGCTTCGTTTTACACAGAACTCATACTTTCAGAATGCTATATTACAGGCCAAAAATCCAAATGGCAATCTAACTTGATAACAATAAAACATTCTAAAGTAAGCCACGATCTACTGTAGAACCTACTCTGTTGATTACAGAACTTTGCTTCATATGGCGATTTCTGTCTTTCCTGCTTATTTGTCTTGTAGTTACGTACTGCTTCTCTGAATTTTAATACTGCATTTAAAACACTGCACTAATATATCATTATTTCTTATTTTTTTCCCCACCTCTCCCACTTCCACTTGTTATAATACAGTAAAATATTGTATATACAACATCTACAGAATAAAAGTGACTAGAAAGGTTCCTCATTTTCTCACAATCTGATATTCACCAGCCAAAAAAATTAATGTATACAGAAGGCAAAATCTGGCCCCAAACAAGCTGCATATAAACAGTTGCTAGGAATAAAGTCCAAAGGTTTTAATTCCATGCCTCTATTCAATCATTGTTACGTCATCTGTTCAGGTAAAGGAAAATCCTACCATCTCCCTTCACTGTCTGTGGTGGTACAGATGAAGCACTCTCTGAAGGTATAACTGCAAAGACAGATTATTTTTTTCAAATGCCATTGCTGTTGACTGAGAGCAAACAGTAACAGAGTTATTCTGTCAGAATTTCCCCTTGATCTATCAACTAACACTCATCAGGAAAATAAAATTTTGCTTCTCAAATATTTTAAGGTCAAAGTCGGAAATAATTTTTCACAAGACAAAGGTGCTTAGAGAAATTTTAACAAATCTGGAAATCCTTTAAAAAAAAGGAAGGTATCTATACACTAACTCTCATAATAGCAACTTCCTCATTACAACATTATGTCAATTAATTTGGTTCTGCCAGACTTAAGAGCCACTGTAGATCCACAGAACCAACATATAAAAACACTTCTCCCGTTTCTATTAGCTTCATTTTTTGAATGTCAGTAACAAAATTAAAAACAAATTAAATACAGTTCAACAGCTGAACATAATGCAAATTTTTTTTCATCTGTAATCGATTTAAGGCACTTAACTGTTTACTTACCTGCAAAACTACTTTCTGAAAGTAATATCCACCACATCACCAAGTTCACAATTGATACATGTAATACAACTACATTAAATTCACAATACATTGACATCTTCAGAGGCGTATTAGAGAATCTTATGCTGCAGCTTAGAATTATTCTGCTTTTATTTTAGCTGAAGGAATAGCAGGAGAGCAGGTAAGTATCAAACCAGATATCCATAGGAGCACGAAGGATACCTTACTTTCACAGAGTAAGTTGTAAATTATTTCATTTAAGATGCACTCCACAATTCACCCCAGTGGGCATGGAGTTAAACGGCTGTTTAACTGGTAACCAAGTCTGGACTAAGGGTACCATCATGCAGAAATACACTAAAATATTCAAGTGAAAATTGGGTGCTGTAAAACAATGCTGCACGTTAGATTTCACAACCGCTAAGTCTTCCTTGCACAGAAAACAAATCTAGGCAAATATTAAAACAGTGAACATTGGACTGATTCTAAACAACCATTTCCCCCAACTGCAAGATCAAGGATGAGATGAAGTGAAAGTCATCAGTGTTTACTTAGAAAAATTAAACAGCCACGAATATCCTTTATCATGAAGTGTTTATGTAAAAATCTAACTACTTAATTGAAATGTTGAATATAACACTGCAAAATCAACTTCAAAAACTTTAAAAGCAGCACTAGTTATAGCCACAGTACACTAAATATGACTCTTTGCTAGACTTTTTATTAATTTTTCCTCATCAACTAGATATTATATATGCTGACTAAAGGGTAACCAAAAAGAAAGCCCAATTGTAGTTGCTGTCCTGTAACCGATCTGAGTTACCAAGTAATTAGAGTATGCAAGTATTCACCAAAAGGAAGCTGAAAGCCAAAGTTTTTCATTGCTACAAAGAGGTCCTGCAGGAAAAACTTCTCATGAACATATGTAGTCTTTTATACATATTATGAATGTTGCTTACAATCAGAGTACTTCAATGTTTAAGATTTCCCCAACAAAGTTCTGGCCTGACCACGCATACAGCACTTAAACATACAAAACATGAACAAAGAACCATCAGTGAAACTTTCTGGCACAAAACCAGGCTCCAGAGTTTTCCAGCTAGTATTTTATACAACTTGGAGGCCATTTAATGTAAAACAGGAGCAAGATGAGGTAGACTTGAATAAAGAAAGATGCTTACCATTTGAATAAACAGTTTTCTGACAGAGGAAAAGAATAAACATTGTACCAGGCAATTTAGTCTTTTAATCTGAATAAATCCAAGCAGATTAAGAAATATTTCTTTCTAGCTAAATCCCCTGACCCAAGTCCACACACAGTTACTCCTAAGCTACAATGTCTGCTTTCATCAAGATAACTAACAAAAACTACGATTTTGTTTAGGTACTATAGACCCAAAAGTCAGAATCTTGTTAGGGACACAATGGACATCACAATGAACAGGGACAAACAAGAACAGCTGGTTCTTACCTAAAGAACATGCAAGTTCACCTATAGATCAACAAATGCTTAACAATTGAGGAAGGGCAGGGGTGGAATGAACACAAAGACTCTGTAAGTACATCAAATTTTTAAAGGATTATAAAAACTAGCACTACATACAGAACAGAAACAAAGCCTGAAGAACTTAATTTTGACATTATAGCATCTTTTTCAGATCTTTTGTATCAATACATTTAGAAGAGACACTTACCGGCTAACCGGCCACAAGTATATCAACAAAATGGCATTCAGCAACACCAGTAAAAGCAATGTGCTTCACATCATGTACAAAACATCCTACACAATGCTAAGCCTAAATTAGTGAGCCATTAGCTGCTGTAGGAAATCATAATGGGGACAGACTTTTTAGTAGGGCCTGTAGAAACAGGATATGGGGTAATGGTTTTAACTAGAAGAGGGTAGATACAGACTAGAAATAAGGAAGAAATTTTTTATGATTACTGTGGTGAAATAACAGAACAGGTTGCCCAGAGAGGTGGCAGAAGCCCCATCCCTGGAAACATTCAAGGTCAGGTTGGACGGGGCTATGAGCAACCTGATCTAGCTAACGACGTCCCTGCTCACTGCAGGGGGTTGGACTAGATGACCTTTAAAGGTCACTTCCAACCTGAACTATTCTGATTCTAAGATAATGTTTGAGAAAAACATGCTTAAATGGTAAACCTTAAATATATTGGACTCTAAATATTAATTTCTATTATCCAAGACATTAACTTCCCTATATATGAACAGTTACAAAACAGCTCCACAGAATCTCTTTTTTTTTTTTTTTTTTTCCAAAGCACCCTACTTATTAGAAATGCTAATTCACCTAACAATAACAGCTCATCTCTGGAAAATTAACATGGAACCTAAAGAAAGACTTGATGGAAGACAAATACCAGACTTAAATTCCATATTCTTCATGGAAGATTTAATAACTCAAACCAAGCATTAGGTCTGTTAATGAGATAAACCTACCTGATACCTACACTACAGAAAGAAGGCTTGTGAAATATTCATGAGAAAAACCCGAAATATTTTAATTAAAAAAAAAAAAGCATTTAGCCTGGTATCAAGAGACAGGCAACGTCACTAAGCCAAGTTAATGTCTATGTCTCAGTTTACTGCATTAGCAAAATTAAAATTTTCTACTCGGAGAGCTACGGAAGCAAAAGGTCAGGGGCTTATAGCTCACACTAAGAAAAAAAAAAACAACAACTACTCAGAAGGCACTACCTCTTGAGAGAGAAACCAAATCTATAAATAAGCTCTCCTCACACTAAGCAACAGATCTAGTAACATGTTTCCTCGTATCAAAAAATTTCTACAGGAATTTCACTTATTGCTTCTTGGGTGTTTTACTCTTTCTTTAAACACAGACCCTTTGAATACAGGCAAACTTTTCTAAGCAGAGGAACTTATTTTGGCTGCAAGTCTCACTGCCACCAAGATCTCAGGATTTAGACAGGTGGATGAGTCCAAAATAGGTACCAAGTAGATAACTGAAACTGAAAGTTAGTTTCTTCTTAGCCTGGGTAAATACGTGTACAAACTCCAAGTCAAACTTAACTCCAGTAGCTGAGGAAGAAAAAATGAAAATTATTAAAGCAAACATTAATTTTAGCTTCTTCAAAATATGTAGGGCATTTATCAAACACATTAATAAAGGATTTTTCTAAATTATTTATAAAAGTCTCATTCTCACTTGTCAGAAGATGAAAAACTGAAGAACCCAGTATTTGAGGAACTTAAGTTAGATAAGTAGTTTTTTTTAACTTGTGAGCAGTTACAATTTTCAGAAACTATATTAAAAATATGGAATATAGACGTAGTACATCTGCTCTTTAATAGATTTTTTCATTTTTATCTGTAAAACCCATAAAATAGGAGAAGCAAAGTATGTAAATGGAGTATTCTATAAACAAGCATACCAGATGCATTTGAAGTCTTTCCATTAATAATTGAACAAAAATGGCATCTGCTAAATCTGAGGCCTCACGGAACACTAGGACTGACAAGGACTGACATTATTTTGCCATTACATATGAGGCATCTGACAAGTGTTCTTTCATTTTCTTGATCCATCAGTCTTACTGAAAGAAAATTAAGTTATAAACAAAACCAGATAACCTAAAGAACAGGGACAGAAAAATTCCTTATCAATTACTGTAGAAGAGAACAAACCCAGGAACGGTTACAAACAGTACCACAATACCTAAATTCTTAACAGAGACTTATGCACATTTGACAGACCATTAAGGGAAAAAATTACTTATGAATGGTCACTTGTTCTGTTCGCAAGTTCACATGAAATAAAGATTAGTATGTTCTAAAGTACTTTGTGCAAACATTAGATGATGGCAACAGAGTAAAAGATTTTAGTCTCCTAAATATCTATAATGCAACACAAGGAAAACTTATCACACTACCCTAAATATTCACAGTTCACACATACTGAAATACAAAGTTAGAAATTAAATGTAACATTGTAATGACTATTTGCTCCATTACTGGAAAATTAACTTAAGTAGCATCCTTAATATATAGAAAAACAATCTAGAAAGTTAACTATGAACCATCCTAAAATGCTCATGAAATAAATACTTACAACCAACAAATCTCTTATTCCATGAACAGCTTCAGTTTATGCATACAAACATATAATACTCTACAAAAAGATGGCTGAAGTTCTGCATTGATTTTTATGCACTGTCTTTTCGTACTAAAAGCAGATAAAGTATTTAGTTTCTGAAAATAATACTATGTGAAAAAGGCCTGTAAGGAATTATTATTCTTACCTAAAGCACCAAATTTAGTATCTAACCACTGAGAACCAACAGAAGAAATGCAAGATTGAAGTATATGTCTACTGATACATATCACCGCAATCCTGCAAAAATAAAATTTAGTGCCACTGCCAAAACTAAGACCACCCACAAAACCACAAACTGCATATTTATAACCGCTTGCTCAAAGGCCTAGCCTATCATATCGCTTTATGCATGGGAAGAAACTTGATCACTGAAGTAAAACCACTGCCAAGAAAGCAGGAATGTTTTGTCAGGTTGGTTTTTTTCAGTTGCATATTTAATGATCTGCCTTTCTCCAATCTAGTTTTACCTTAAAAGGCTTTTAATGTGTCAAACATTAACTACTTCTTCCACAAGTATGTATGCTGGATTGCAATAAGGAGGTAATTCATCTCTCCCAACCTTCTACAAAAGAGCTTTTATAAAGCACCTTCGCTTTTTAGCAGTTTGTGAAGAAACACAGACTTTATTCACACAACCTTACAAAACTTCACCACCATCAGCTTCATTAAGTACAGCAGGCTATCAAGATAAAACAACCAAAATTTATTATAGTAGAAAGCAGATCAAATTTGAAAAGATCCCTGGAAATTTTTATTAATTTATTTATTATTGGAAATCTGCCTTAGCTTAGTTTAGTTCTGAATTAAAGTAGGCCACAATTGTGCATTAAGTGAAAATTCAAACTTCTTACATAACTGGGGCTTTTGAGCATAATGGAATCAGAAGATAGGAAAAAAAACAAACGCAGTTCTACTCACGTAAGAGCCAACAAGTGCAAAAAATATTCCTGAATTACAAAAGTCCAAAGAAATCTAACTGACAGTCTTGTTGCAAATATGTCTACTACTTAACTTGCAAATGAATGTACAAGTGAGGGATATACCTCAGTAGGCTCAAAATAGTAACTGCTATACATTTATAAAACACTTATAAACCGCTCTAAGGACAAAACTCTTACAAGAAAAGACTAAATATCTGTGGTATTTTTCAATCCAGTTTCTGGCATTGTTTTGGGATGTGCTTTTTTACTCCCTTGCTCTCATCTGTCTTACAGCTTTTGATCCAAGTCCACTACAATCTCTGCTGCTGAGGCAATCTCCACTGCTTTAGCAGCTGCCACTTTATGCAGATACTTATCCAACATACTTGAGCAACAGGGCCTCTTTGTAAGAAAAATTAAAGGAAAGAAAAACAACATCTAGAAATAACTCTTGAAAAGAGTAGGAGACAAAAAAACTTAAGTATTTAATATATAAAGTCTTATATGAAAGAATAGTAAGCATTCAGATGTTGAAACTGATGAATTCACAAGAAAGTTCCTTACATTTGCAAGTTACACTTGAAAAAGGGGGAGTTTCCCTGGAGGGAAGAGGATAATGACACTGAAAAATCTCAACTCCCTCTTTATATCATCAGTAAGAGCAGCTGTAAGCTGTAGGCCTGTATCATAGCTATTGTTTCATTAAGTACAATACACACCCGACACTATTTTGCAGTGTTACTACAGAATTAAATTTGTGCAGCATAAAACTGAGACCACAACTCCTACATATTTTGGTCTCTTTTGTAGACACATGAAAACAATTTCAATAACCTAAATCCAAATCACTCTTTTAAGTTGGTGACAGGAATGGGAGTAGTTCCTGGAACCGGAATTATTTGGTAAAAAGGCTCTGATTAAGATTCAACAATGTAAATCTACCTAAGCCATTCACAACTGGATAGTAACCATTGCACAGTTTGAATAATTACTGTATTACTAGCACTCAGAAGTACTATTATTGAAAAAAAAAATTAAAAATTGTGCTGCTGAAAAATAAAATACTGTTTCCAATCATCATCAGCAAGCTCCTCTTTCAGCAAGAAATATGTATGCAAAATAAAAATTACAAAAATATTACATATTAGCAAGTTTCCTGATTAACCTATCATTAAATTAGAATGCATATATATTGAGCTGCAACAGCAGATTTCAACTGACTTTTACAAAGGGAAAAAACAACTTATCTACTAGAGATCACACAACTAGATTAATAAATTGTTTAGGCACCACTAGGCTGCCCAGTAGATTAACAAGCAATGCAATCAATTTTTTAATGTACAAGCATCACCATGAACAAGAATGCTTCTGGAAGAGAAATCTCCATACAGAAAATATGTTTATCATCTGTAACTAAACCAAGTAACTGGTAACTGCGTTAAACTTGATTATAAGATGTTTTTCAAAAGTAGTTATACTGAAAAATCAAAGTTTAACAAGTTAGGGAACAGATACAGAAAGAAACTTTAAACAGGAAAGCCTAATACTGCAGCCTTATATGAGAGGTTACAGTTCTGGCTGTCATGCACTTACCATTTATGTCCTTCTTTTATACTGAACAGTAAAAAGGGATAGGATATAAGTGAATGAAGCTTACTTTTCAAGCTTTTAAGAAACAAAAACAAGGATTAGAAACAATTATTGGTTTCCTTTTAAATACACAGTTGGCAGAATACTTCAATATGTTATAAAGATTAGGCCAAAAGAGTTTATCAAGACCTGATATGGTAAAAACTATCCACCAGTATCATAAAATATAATTTTCACCAAGAGGCAACTTTTCAAACAGACAGTAACTTTTTTCAGCATATCTACAATGGTAATCTGAGACTAGAAGTAATTATCAAATGAAGTCTGTTCACAGTAAACAAGTATTAGTAAGAATAAATAAAAAAAATTTAGTTGTATAAGAAGTTCTACTAAATTGAAAAAAGATTTGATGGATCATTTTGCAATCTCCAGAAATGGTTTACAATTCTCCTCTACTGCAAAATGCAAAGGCTTTCTCAATTCCCATTCACACTATGCAACTTAATTACAGTTACCTAAAGACATAATGAACTCCCATGAAACGACAGGCCATGCTCAGAGCTACACATTATCAGAAACAGTTGCTAAAGAAAGTAAATAAATGCATCACTTCCAATTTTGTTTCAATTTTTCCTTTTAGAGTCAAAGGACATTAGAAGTAAAACATAAGTCAACACATGATCACAACACTAAAGCCTAGTCCGAAGACTAGAGAAAGCATTTTTAATTATTGTATATGCCACTTCAACTTCACATGATGTTAAAAAAACCACCACCTGTACTATATATTCCTTTATATAACTTGTAACACTTGGTAGGGCTGTCACTGCACAGACACATCTACATATTCTTGCAGTGTATTAATTAGTTCCAGATGAACACACAATTCCAGTAATTCAACTCAGTGGGAAAGTTACACTCTTCCAAAGCATTCTTCCACCTTTACCTTCCGCCCCCAAAAATTCATCATATAAAAGTGGCAAAAATTATGCATAGTGATTGAAGTGCTTTCCATGTGAACCATTCCTCTTCCCTCCTTACGCTACATTTTCGCCACATCCAGCACACCAACTCGAATAGTTTCTGTTCACATAGAGTTCAGAATTTAAAGATGCAGATAAGCACAAGGATGGCCAAACTGTGGCAAGCAATTCAAGCACAGAAGCGAAGTAACATTATCTCAAGACAGCTGCAAGAAGAAAACCAGTAGAGGTTGCTGTGGCCAACATGATCTAGTTTTCCCCAGCACCCCAAGCTGCAGGATATAGGCCACAATCTCCTAACAGCAACGGAATCTGAGGGAGCTACAGCCATCTCAAGCCTGTGGGTTGACTCCCTTCCTGCAGCGATCTGCAGCAAGTAGCATGGGTCTCACAGAGCAGCCACAGGAGGATCTTGCCAGGTAGCTTATAGGGTCAAGAAAGTCTGGCCACCCCAAAAGATGCTACGTGAAGATATTATGGTGAAATGAAACTTCATATTTGGCACTACAGAAGTCACAATCAGTAAGTGCTATTTCTAAATTACATAAGACAATTGGTCTACGCTGTTTCACGAAGTATGTTTAATAATATGTGGGAACACACTGCAGGACATTACGAGTTTTGAATTCTTGATCTTTATCACCCCAAAGAAAAGACATGCTGACAGCAGTTTTCTTTTACAGCGTGAGCACATATGGAAATAAATAACTGCTTGTTTTCCGCTGCAAGTTTCTCAAAACACAATCAACAAAATCAACCTGATAGCTGCTAGTAACATCAGAGAAACAATTTTTCTTCCTTCCCATTTTTACTAAAAACACTGAGGGGCAGAGGATGGGAAAAAAGATGTCCTGCTGAGAACAGGAAATCTTTTACTTTCTAACTTCTCTCTGGATGACTCAGAACATACATAATACATTCTTCTCACCCCTACAGAAAATGTTATGGTATAGAACGTAAAACAGGTATGTCTTCCACAAAACACAAAATCAGAAAGTAGCTGAGAAACCAGCAGTTTATTTTTTATTTATGTACCTGTGAAGGTGAGCAAAATTCCCTCCTGCAGACTACAGTTGTTATAATGTAAGAGAGTACTGTGTGGATCGCTTACACATCACTTCCTCACTAAGAACAGCTGTAACTGTAAGAGGCATCCTTCTCACATGAAAAAAGCATTCACAATACAGGTTGTGTTAATTTAGCTGCTTTGGTTGGTAGAAAAAAAATAAATCATACCCTTGACCAAAATAGATCATCATGAAAATTTAGAAGCTGACTCCTCAGATACCACCATTTTGCTAGTCCTGCAGGACGAGTCTTCAGAGGCAGAACACACCTAAATTACTAATATAAATAATGTAGAAATTATAGAAGACAATTTTTTTTTCCACCTTTATAATCTTTCAGTCTCCTTTAGTAAAGATTTTGAGGCTCTCCTCATCTAGTTTTACAGTAGGGTCAAAGGGGAGAGTGATTTTAGGCTCCGTATGTAGTTAACGCTGCCCATTTTGTTTCTGAAGTACATTCTTAATCAATTAAGCATAAACCAAAATAAGCAATTCAAATAAGCTAACAGCCTGAACTGGTTTAAAATTTAAACCTTCAGTCAAACTAGGGCACCTCCTCATAGAAACATCATTTACTCTGATGACCTCCCACTTAGAAAAATTCTATTATTTCATTGGAAAAATTCATTTCCCAAATAAAAATGGGAAATTATGATCTGAGCACTTCCACTTAACCAAACTGTTACATCACCAGCTTGTAGGAAAAATAACAGTGATGCCATCGTAGAAGAGAGTAACTACAGTACTATATTTGTTCCACTCCACTCATGAGAACAATGGAACACTGAAGGAAAAACAGTAAACAAGGCAGCAGCTCAATAGCTAGTATATAAAAATATTACAATAAAAAAAAAATCTTTTTTATTCTGTACTTTTGTATTAGAATTTTACTTACATTGTCCATGAAATTTGGCTTAAATCCCCCCTCCTGCTGTCGTCGTAATTCCTCCTGTTCTCTCTGGCGTAGCATCTCTTCTTCACGACGCCGATGTTCTTCTTCATGTCTAGAATATTTTTTAAAAACTATGTCAAATTAAATTCTTGACCTGTTCAGGCTCGTACTAAATCTCAGGAGATAAGATCAAGCATAGGAACACAAGTGCTAATTTTTTTTTTTTTTTTTAATATAGTGTAAGGCACTAATCTATTCCACTTAATGGGTTTGAATATTATTGAATTTTTTTTTTTCCCCGAACCGGAATACAGGTAATTACAATATCAGTACATTCTATACCTGTTCTTTCAGCTACGTATTAGTAAGCAGGTTAAAATACTCCAGTTTTTAGCATGTCACTATGAATTAAAACATTCCAATACTGCCAAAAGACCCATTTTTAACTCCCGAGATGTGTTTGTGTATTGTTCTTTTTTCTCATCTACATTTCTTGTGATATTGAACATAAAAAGCATAAACTCAACCAACATGATGATATGTCTATTTCATTAAATTTTAGCAGAGGCATGAAAACAAGTATCTGTATGAAAGAGATCTTGAAGGAGAAATTGTTTGCAACATAACAGACTATCAAGTGAAATTGCCCCCAAAAATGTCATGTCAGGCTATGAAGCTGCAATACTACTATTCCACATGCAGATCACCTGCCCATCAATCTTAGAAGCACATTCATATCTATTGCAGCTATGTTTCAGTCACAAGACTAACATAAATCTGTTTCCTATATTTATTTTAAGACATTTCTACACTATTTAGAAAGCTCGGAAATTTACAACAGAACTAGTAAATATGAAATTATAAAATTCAAGAAATACCTGAAATCATTCTTTTGTATTAGCATAAGTGATCCCTTCTCTGTTCAAGAACATTAACAGAAACATCATGCATTATGCTTTCTGAAAAGGAACATTTTAGCAGCAGAAACATTTCATTTTTACCACACCTCCCCTACAATAACAGGCTGAGAGAGTTGGGCTTGTCCAGCCTGGAGAAGGCTCCAGGGAGACCTTATAGCGGCCTTCCTGTACTTAAAGGGCACCTACAGGAAAGCTGGGGAGGGACTCTTTGTCAGGGAGTGCAGTGGTAGGATGAGGGGTAATGACTTCAAACTGAAAGAGGGGAAATTTAGATTAGATGTTAGGAAGAAGCTTTTCACTGTGAGGGTGGTGAGGCACTGGCACAGGTTGCCCAGAGAAGCTGTGGCTGCCCCCTCCCTGGCAGTGTTCAAGGCCAGGCTGCATGGGGCTGTGAGCAACTTGGTCTGGTGGAAAGTGTCCCTGCCCATGGCAGGGGGGTTGGAACTAGATGGTCTTTCAGGTCCCTTCTAACCCAAACCATTCCATGATTCATTATCAAAAGTAAGCTCTACAATTCACACAGGCCTACAGCAGCTGCCTGCCATGGCTGCACAGTGGAAGACAAAATACCTCAATTGTATCTGCTTGCGTTTTTGAAGTTCTTGATTTCGAAGTTCTTCCAAACGCCTCAATTCTTCTTGACGTCGCATGAGATCTAACAGGAGTAAAAATGTAATAAAGATAAAAGCTGTTAATCAACAATGTGGCAACACAAAAAATTGCTATTGCTGTCAGATTACAAGTCTAACATTCAATTTTTAAAGAAATTTCTCAACGCATTTAACCATTTTCTTCCTGTCATATGCTAAGTCTGGCATATGAAAAAACACACTGGATCCACAGCTCACAAACACCGCAAGGTACAGGACCGGCAAAGCCTCCAAAGCAAGTTATGGGAACAGAAATCTGAAGTCCTCCAACAAAGAAAAGGACCAAAAACTCTCAAACTCTTAAATCACATCCTGGTTTTACATCTAGGGCAAGGCACCAATTTTCTCACAATGCTGTGTACTGCTAAAGTTACACTACCAAGCAAACTAGTAAAATCTATATGGGCTTACACTCCACTACCTACTGCAGACCACCTCATGGCACACATCAGAAAAAAGCAGTTTGAATTTCAAGTGCATGCAATCTGAGCCTCCATAGAGATTTATCACACGACTTACAAATGACTGATCTTTTAACATTACCAGAAAGGAACAGCCGTATTCTCTTAAAAACATCTTAAAATGCTCTTAAAATGCAGGGCACAATTAATAGTGATCACTTTGCTGTACTAGTTTCTGATCAGTCACATTATTGATTTCTGACCGGAAATTTATGCTGTCTTCAATGCATATTAATTCTACCTTTTGTTAGAAAGCAGTAGTTTGTCTTTTCTGTCTTCATAAAATATTGGCCACATGACATTATTCACAGACACCATGAGGTACATTCCACTATAACATCTATTACATGCCTTTTATGCTTTAGTTCAACTACTCCACACATCTCTAGGCATTTCTTAACTACACAAATTAAGGCATCTTCAATAATAAAATATGCATCAGCATATATTATTACAACTTAACCTTTTACTTTAGTATCCAAAACCAACTACAATGACCACTACATTTCGCCCCAATGTTATTTGTTTTCTTTTCTAACAAAGATTATCAAATTTTTACTCTCACAGCATCCTTATTGACATTAGAAGTCCTTTCTCAAGCATATTTTGCAGGCTTGCTTTCCCAATCTCTTCTGCAAAATTAACAAATTTCACACTTCAACAGAATATGATTACATTGAAGATTCACTCAAATCACAAAGTCTGAGGACTGCTTCTTTCCAACTGTGCTTGTCATAGAAGGCTTGGCCACTGTTATCCTGATACTCAGGGAGCACACCACAAGCACACTTTTTTTTAAAAATAGCATTTAGATTATTTTGAATAATAAGTGCACTTTTTTCTTTTAAAATTAACCTTTAGGTTGTTTCAGGGTATTTACTGAGATCAAGAAGTGACCCATTCCATCCATGCTCAATATTGTTCACTGTGGGAAAAGATGTTTCCTTTTCAGTTCTTTTTTCTTTCAAATTTATGTAGCATTCCCTTTTTCTTGTGTTAATACACTGGTACAGGATTTCCTACTTTCTATCACTAATTGCTAGAAATTTATCACTTACTCCCCTTAATACTTAAGGTGTAAATTCCTACTTTTCCCAGTGCCCTCTTTTTTTTTTTCCACAGTACAGTTCTGATTGTCTTTCCTGAAAGTGTTAGTATTTTAACTGTATTATATTAACAATAACAACAACAACAACAATAATAACAACAACAATAACAACAACAACAATAATTCATTTATATTTACTGTTATTAATATTTTAATACAGAAATTTGATCCACTACCATTTGACAATGACAGAATCTTGGCACAAAGCCTTACTAGTCAGATGAAAATACAGATCTATAGGTTTGGACTGCAACAGAGCCATTCACATTAAAAGATCTGCAATGATAGTAATTTTGGACTAACGTGCTGGTCACAGGCCCTTTCTCTGAATAGAAAAAACCTGCACTAAAGCAGCTGTGGAAAAAAAAAAAAAGAGACAGGAAGCATTATTATTATATTATTACATTATTAGCTTCTGCACTCTCTTGTGCTTACAAAAAGGGCAAGGTCTTAATTTTATCCTCAATCTTGTGCAGAGCAGAGGGCAGAAGCTAGAAGTGTACTCTCACCTCAGAATTTAATCCTACAAGCAAGAATATCAAGTCCAAAAGGATTTTTAAGTTGCTTTAGCTGCTGATTTTTCAGGTTCTAAAAACGGAAAACAAATGCCCAGCTCCCATATAACTGATAAAAGAACGAAGCTTCTGGTTAAATTCAGTCATGTTTTCCAGTATTTTCATAAGCTATTTAAGCACCATTATGACAGAATATTTACAAAAGTCTGAAGCATACCACCAATACATAGATGAGAAATATCAGCCAATTTACTTACACATGGAAACACATATTCTGCTTTACAAATTACTTCTGACTCAATCTGTCAAAACATGACACTTAAAAGTGAAAAATTACACATATCAAAAGAATGATGTCTACCTTCAGTATTAATACCACACCACAAAAACCTGAGTACTTAAATGAACACAATCAAGTCCTACTAGCTCTCAAAAGAGTAATTTCAGTAAAACCTTCATCTGCAGAAGTATATAGACTCTAGCAAGCTCACTCTTCCCATCTTTTTAGCTCCTGACAATTTATATATTGCATTCTATATTTCAGAATACTACTTGAATTCAGCTTTAAATCTGCGGTTTGTGCATCAGGTGTACAAAAATATTAATTCTAGGTTCTGACGTCTCACTGCATCTCTCAAAAACCCTGTGACACAATCTCATTAACATAATTAATATTCTTGGCATTGTCTGAACTTACACCCAGAGACACTGTTCAGACTAGCAAGATTTAGAAGCAGCTAATGACTGAAAATAAATACAAGAGAAAAAACCCACCACTTTGTTTTCATATACACTGAAGCTGGAGAGTTGACAAGATTAAACAGAAGGAATGTTTCTTAACCTGTAGAGCTTGGCAAATTAAACATCTGCAGGTGAATAAGCAGAAATCTAATTATATGAACAAAATTCCAAGTTATGTGGTACCAAAAAGAAGTCCTCTGTTAACCACAAGGGGAAGGAAAAAACCCCTCCTCCCACACTAACAAAAAGCATGTTTCCTCACTAGAATATTAGCACCAAGAACATTCATGTTTTAGTACGTCTTTAATGGAAGGAGTAATTCTCTTCCCTTTTTTATATAAAATTGAAACTTAATAAATATTGAAAAAAAGGAATATTTTTCCTTCACAGCTTCCTTAAAGGAAACCCTGATATCCACAAAACATACCTAACCTGTACTCCCATGTTTTACCATAAAGCCCTTTGTCTCAGTTTAAAACATGATTACATCATGATTATTAAAGAAAAAGTAAACCCTAACCTTGCCATGAAGTACAGGCAACAGGTGGATAAATTCTAAAAAAATTAAAGAGTGTAAGTTCTAGAACCAGATCATTAGCACTGTCAAATATTAACAATTAGTTAAGTCAAGGGTAAATTTATCCAACCTGTATTTTCAGCACTGAACCATCTTTACCAATATCAGCCACACATATACACAAAATTAAAGGAGTATGTCTAACTGAAAAGGGAGGGCTGTACTATGTATTACAGTGATTGTTACATGAATCTTCACATTCCTCACCTACCTGTAAGATATACCTATGCTTACGGCCAAACCAAATGCTTTAACATTTTTTGCTTGGAAAATAAACCAAGAAACAACTTGACAGTTGTCCTTTGAGGTGCTGCAATAACTATTCAGCATTTCAAAACAGTTTTTTATTTTATTATGCTCTGTATTTCAGCACAGATCTTTATATATAAACAGTATGGTTTCACACTAAAAGCAAGTATTTAGAAAAAACAGGCCAAGTAAACCTTTTCATAACAACAACTTTCAATTGCAGTAGATTTAAGAATCCTACATAAAAGATGAAATGTGTTCCATTTAATCTCTTTTCCAGTTATGAAGATGTTTTAAAACAGATTTTAAAAGACTATGTGTTTACATTCAATATATCCAAGCATTTAGGTGCTAGTGAATACTCTAATCCATGTCACTTAAGTCAGCAGAAAAAAATTAAGATAAACCAGTCTCACATAGGGAAGTCATACTACCAACAAAAATGTCCCTTCTTAATAGTAAGCTTTAAGTAAAGCAAATTAATTGCGGCAGACAGCTCATACGAGTTACAGGGGTTTAAGTTTTGAAATGCACACACTACTTCGAATCTCAAGAAGTTCAAATCCCTTTAAAATTAAAGGGCTCTCCCATGCAGCTTATCAAGCTAATTATTGTACTGTCTTACAATCTAACATTCTTAGGGATAAGAATTCTTTTTTAGGTAGCCATGATCTCCCTTAAATTAAGATTTAAAAAAGAATACTTCAGTGTTTTGTTCAGGCAACAAACCTTCAGATCCTTTCCAACAGATCTGTAATACATTTAAACTTTATCCAATCAAGTCTTGCAATTTAGCAGTCATACAGCCCTAAAACCAAGTAGTAGTTCAATAGTTCTGGATTGGAAAGCAGTGATTGCACGTCCACAGCATTTTGGGAAAAATGTGTTTTGGGGAGAAAGCTAACAAGCAGATACTCACCTGCTGCTGTCCCCTCTGCCCAAGAAACACAAGCTCCACCCAGCTCCATTCTTAAAGACAGGGCTTGAAAGCAATTGCTAGACAACTTTTTCCCCCCCCAGCACTAGCAGAATATAGTATGTCCAAACAATTATAAGAGAGGGATGCACGATCTTAAAATTTCAAGAATGACTGAAATTCATGGCAACTGTGAGTTATTTTGAGTTGTTACATACATACAATACTATGCACACATCGTACTTCTCAGCTGAGTTTCAAATGAAAAGTAACATTAGCTACTGGAACATTTAAAATCATGCCACAGGTGCGCAGAACAGCCAGAAGAAGTACAAGATATCATGTTTTATTCTTTCCTGCACGTCACTCACAAACAGTACTTAGTCCTATCTAGCACCATAAGCAACACCAAAAACAGAAAATAATTTTACTGATGAGTGTGAAGCTACCATTCTTTACATAAATGACTTACACTAGACAAATTTAAGAAGTGAAGACAACAGACATAGGCAATCACCCCTTCCTCAGTTTCTTAATCCACCTCTGTAAATCATCAAGGAATACGTGTAAGGAGAAATATAACTTCCTCTTTCTCAGTTCAATGCATTTAATTAAATAGCGTCTGGCAAAATCTCTAAGTTTAACATACAGCTCAATATGCTACACACAAAGAAAATCCAGGACAACACAAATTTAATACTAGTAGATTATCTGATTTTACCTTGCCTCATCAGCATTAGCTGATGCTCATGTCTAGCTGCTTCCATTTCTGCCTCTAGTTTCTCTTTGGCTTCTCTAATGTTCCTGTCAACCTGTTCACGCTGTTGCTTTTCCATCTCATCAAGAGCCTTCCACCGTGAAGCATACTCAAACTCAAATGTTCCAGGCTGAGCAAAACGTGGAGGCTGTTCTCTTTCCCTAATAAAAATTTTGCAGTTAAAATGTACAGAAGGACACATTTAGATCAACAGCTGTAACAGCCAAATAATTTATAAACAATCACTTCAAGTGTAGATCTGACTTTATATCAACCTGACAGATGATTACACTCTAAACCAGTCAAAGCTTAATTCAGCTATTAAGACAAGTAACCCAATCAGAGAAACTGTCCAAATAAAGATCTGTTCAATTTACATAATTTTAAGATAAAAATTCATATTTACATCGGTACAAAATACTTAGCTGCAACGCTAGATTAACTGTGTTCAGCCTTCTAAAGCAAGCAGGCAATTCATAAAACCAGTTATTCAAACAAATATCAGAGCTTACTAGACAGCTCAGAACATTAGCCAGAACCTCTAAACATTAAAAGGTGCCAACATTTTATTTCACATTCTAACACTAATACTGTAACTAACAGTAATACATTTTTTTTAAAAGAAGTGTCCTACAGCTGTACCAAACAAGCACGTTAGCTCCCAGCAACATGATTTCTAAAATGCAATCAAACTTCAATATTAAAAATTACTATTATCAAATTAGGTGACTTCTCTTCCACCTCATGATCAAGACTCACTCAAAGTTTTATCTGAACCGTGGAAGGTGCAAAGATTTACACTCCACTCACTTCACAAACAGTTAAGGGGCTATTCAGAGAGCAAAAAAACCTGTGGGCAAACAAATCTCTGCAGGATTAGACCACACCCCTAATCCATAAAAGACTATAGTTTGGCTGGCAACAAGATCCAACTGATTTCAGCGTAGGCCAGGAATCTGCCTGCTTTAGTAAATGCACAGAATGTTAAACCAACAAGTCAAGTCTGAATTTTACTATAATTAGGAAATTTTGCCAAGGTTGTATTTAATCCTTTTGACACAAAACAGCAGAACATATGAAACAGTACTTCCTGTTACACAAATGCAAAAGTAAAAATTAGCATATATTTACCAAGTTAAGTACATAAACAATTTTTATAAAATAAAGCTAAATACAACTTACTTGTGATACTGTTGTGTTTTTTGCATTAACTTCTCTGGGAGCCCATCTTCATCATCAAACTGCTCCATTGGTTCTACAACAACAGGTCGAGGTGTTCTGGAAGAAAGTTTCAAATTAATAATTTAATCACAGATGGAGCAGTTAAAAGTTATTTAAGTATTTTGAAGAAACAATCCAGAAAGCTAACATATGTTATCTATAATTCCTGGGTCTTGCAAATTCTTCTAAAAATCACAGAATTCAAATGAATCCTGATTTTAAGAATTATCTTTGGAAGTAACTGTTTCTATACCCGAAATGTGCTATTCGGCCTAGAAACCAAAATTTACTTCATGTAGTTCTGTTTGCTATCAAGTATTTAAAGGTTTTTTTAAAAAAAATCTCAAAACCAAACATTTACAAAATATTTAGAAAGGAACCATCTTTTCATTTTCATCAGTGAGGCAACACAGAGGCCATGATTACATTGGGAAAGCACCAAATTCAAAACAGAGCAACACAACCTATTCATATTTCCACAGAATATTAAAAGTTACTTTTGAAATTACTCTACAATCGAAAGCAGCTTGGTAATTTGGCATTAACATTCCAGTGATAATTAGAAAAACATTTCTGCTTAAGCTATTTAAAACCCATTTTTTGAACAATCATACTCTCAGAAATCAGAATCATAATTTATCTTGGAAAGTCTCTTCCCTGAATTCTCATTATTTATAGTAAACAGAGGCCAGTACTCCCAAGCATAGCACTATAAGGATCCTGAATGGTGTAAAAAGCTCTCTGCACCCATCTTGGGAGCATAGCCTGTTATACACCCCGTAAAGCGATAAGAAAAGACCTAGAGACACTATTTTCAAAACACCAGCACTTTTTTATTGTGTTGCATGCCTTTATTTCACTTTGCAGATCTTTTCACCAAAAAAAAAAAAAAAATCAATATATTTTAACAACATCAACAGCTGAAAAAGAAAACTTTAGGCATCGAGTGCAGATTAAAAAGATGAAGTCTGGAATCACAGAGCACAACTCAGCAACTGCATCTCCCGATGTTATCTGCATGGCAATTGCTGGCAGTTCTGTTATTTAAACACAACTGAACTGTGGCATTAACAAGTTATGATTCAAAACAACGAGTTTCAATCTCTAAATTAACCTTTCAAATGCCTAGTTTTGATATATTTAGCCCATAAATTTAGAGACTTTCTTCTGATGAGACAAAGTTTTCAGCCAAAACTGTAAAATTTTACATTCTGAAGGAAAACATCACAGTGTCACAGCAGTAGATTCATGCTAATTATCTCTGCAACGGCACATTAGGGAACACGTCAGCCACCTAAGTGAGACAAAGATCAAGTGCTTTTTATTCACTCGGGACACGGTTAGATGGTCATTTCAATCCAACTAATCTATCCAGCTGGTAAAACAAGAATACCCTCCCTCATATCCTAGCTTCTTTTTCCTTGCCACATCTCTCATGTCAAGAATAGCATTCATGTAACACCGAACTGGATTAGTTCCCTTGTTTTGCTCACCGTGCTTCCATTCAAATACCAAGAAAACCCAGGGGATATGAACAAATTGCTGGCACCTACTGATAACAGTAAAGGCATATTCAGATTTAATTTACTGCATTGCCACCAGTTCAGTGGCACACAAGATTTATGAGATTATCACAAGAACAAAGAACTTCAGACCCCTTCCCCACCTGCAACCTCCTCCTGGAGACATGATGTTTGTAGCACCTGTGCTAGCAAGCACCTTCCTGTGCTTAAACAGCCGAAAATGAACCCAACAAAACCAGCTGAATACTTTTCTGTTGTTTCAGCAAGCACCAGTGGCTTATGGAAGTATCAGAAAGTTCTCAAGCAGATAAAAAAGATCAACAGCACAGCCAGGGCAGGAAGGGAAAAGAAACTAACAAGTTCCCCAATGTGATGGTAGCAAGCTTCCACGCTGTGGAACCACAGCCTTACTTTCCCAAATGAGAATCAAAAAAATAAAAATGAAAAAACAATCTTGAATATCTACCATTTCACACAGTCTTTAAGAAATGTCACTAGTGAATGTGTTAAAACACAGCAGTTAACAACTCTCTTCAGCAAGTACAGAAATAGCAGATGCAAGAGATAAGTGCTTTAATTTGCAAGCTCGCTTGCCCTTGAAATAGAAAGTTTTCCAGAGATCACTGCCATAAACTTCTGCAGAATCTGTCTTCATTTAAAAAAAAAAAAAAAATTCTGGCCTTTCAAGCCACAAATAAAACTTCTGAGATAGAATAAACACAGGAACACTTTCCTGAGTTTACAAAAGTATCAGCAATGTAGTGCATTGTTTTGCTAAGAAACAGAAAAATATTATTTTATAACATTGTTACTGGGAACAGGACGAGTGCAATCAATGAAAATAAAAGTCTCACTAGAAGAAGCCCTACTATATAGAGAAGGAAAAGTAATAATGCATATAGACAAGAGAAAGCAAAACGTTGCTATCAGACTCTCATATGGTAATTACAAGTCTCAAACAGTAAGCAAAAAAAGATCGTTTCCTCACAAAACAAAAAACGAGTATCTGGGATATTCACGTAAAACACCTTAATGCCTCACCTCATGGCTTTCACAATTTGAAAATAAAATTAGAACTAGGGAATACCCTTGAATGCAGTTTTCTTTCACAACAGAAATACATACTCCCACAAATTCAAACAAAACGCTGTGAACTTACGTCGTTAGCAAGAATGCCCCATCACTGCATCTTTCTAGAGCTTTCCGCGCTGGAGGTTTTGCTGCAAACTCTACGAAACCTTTTCCTGTAGCTCTGCCACGATCATCTACTACAACAACAGCTCTTTCCACTGGCCCAAACTGAGAGAATGCTTGTTCCAGCAGCTCATTAGAAACCACAGGTGAAAGATTCTTGACAGTTAGGGCAGCTCCATGTGTAGCAAATCGGATTCGAAGTGGTCTGCTCTTCAAAATAGTACCATCAAGTTCCGCTTTTGCTATTTCAGCCAGTGTCCTAGATTCCTTTTTCAAGATATAAAATATTTTATATATTTTATTTTCAGAGACAACATATATCACTTTTTTATTTACCCCCACAGAAAAGTTTTTTTCCTTAACTTGAGCACATTAGCATCATGGTCATTCAACTTCCTCACCCTCTACCACCTCCTCCGCTCCCCCCCCCCCCCAACCCCCAAAGTTGCCATCCACCGATCAAAAAAAAAAAAATTGCATTTGAAATTGCATTTGTCATGCCCCATGATTTATTCTAAAAAAACCAACATACATGCAAATTTTTGTTGCACATTAGAGGGCTTAAACTCTCATTATGATGGATACATTTGTGCTGCTCTGTAAAGGCTTTCAGTAGAGTGAAAACCTTGCTGCTTTTTCTTATTTACCCACTCAAATGTTTATATTCTGCATCCCTACCTCCATATAGTAACAAATAGTATTTTCAAAGACTACACTACAGGATCTAGGGTGTTTTGGGTTTTGTTTTTTGTTTTGTTTTTAAGTAAGTGAAAATATCACACTTGCTCATTACCATGCTGGATGAACTCTGAATCAATGTCCAAATCTAATTTCATCAACAAATGATGAAATTACCTTCTTTGCTCATGTATTCATTCTCACATTTAGGGGCTTTCTGCACCCACATCCATGAGACAGTTTGCATCAATAACTGCCTTTTTTTTCCTCATTTCATAGATTTTCACCAAGTTTGATACCTACAATACCTTATTTTTAAAGAAATTATTCTCTAGATTACAGCCATTTTCTCCAAAGTTTAACTGACTAGGGAAATTGTTTTACAGTAACGTGTTCCTTAAACATAATGGAAAAGGTTAGTTCAGATGAAAGCTATATCTAATCTATATTACATACAAAACTGAGTAATGACATGCAAATACATCACACTTCCTCCAGAAAATTGCTATTTCAGGCTGGGGGATTCTCGGCATAAGATGTATGGCAGAATGCCACAGGCACTTATCTTTAAGATGACAACCAAAAAGAGAAAAATCCTAGCCAGTAAAATATATGGAAAAATCGTAACTAGAGACACCCAAAGCGCTCTAAAGCTATTCCCAGAATGATACAAGTCAGCGCATTCTAGATATAGCAGTCACGAAAATTAATCCCGCACGTTAAACTGACATTTAAATACAGCATCATAATATTTTCAGATTATTCCTTTTTTGCACGCTCGACTTCAGCATATTTGATCGAATGTTGTATTACACCTAAAAATCTAGTCTTATCTGGACACACGTAATTTAAACCACCGAATGCCTCGTTCCTTTGCAATTTTGAGGTTTTATGTTCTGTTTTCACGATGCGTGAGGACTGGCATTTCTAAACAATCCGGTGCAGTCTTACAAATTTAACTCTGTTTTCGTAACGAAACCTAGACTCATAACGACCTGTACAGGCTGAAATCTGCTTCTGCACAGAGAACGATTTTTTCTAGTCCTAAAGTACGATAAATTCTCCCAATTAAATAAGGAAAATCTTTATACAGGTACCACACGAATAAAGCAGATCACGCAACACATCTCCCATTCACTAAAGAATAACAGGCTGCAGGAGTACCCGTGGTAGCAGCACATAAACGGTAACTGGTGGAGGGGCCCCGAAACCAGCGGAGTACCGCGTAGTGAGATGGGAACCTAAACGCGAGGGACTGGGAAGGCTGCTCACAATGCAGGCCTCTGGCTTGGATGTACGGAGGCACACAGGGGAGGGAAGAAAGAAGAGGAAGCGGAGGGAACTGCGCTAGCAGCAAGGAGAGAGACTGAGGGGCAGCTGCTGCCTTTTTTTTCACACCCGCCCGACAAGGAAAGGCGGGGGGGGGCGGGAGGGCCGCAAGGGACAGAAGCCCCCCGCTTGCACAGGCAGCCCCTGCGTTACAGGGCGGCCGCAAAGGCTCGCGCGATCCTTACCAGGCGAATGAAGCCAAAGCCGCGGTCCCGGTTGATGAAGACCTCGCTAGGCTCCCCATAGCGCTCGAAGAGGCGCTTGAAATCTTCCTCGGTGATATCAGTAGGCAGATTCCCCACAAAGAGCCGGCAGCGCTGCGTGTAGCTCTTCTCGCCAGGTTTAAGAAAGCTTTTGATATCGATGGTGAACCCAACCTCCTGCTCTTCATCTCCACCTTCTTTGCTCGGCACTAGCGCCATGGCCGCCGCCGCCGCTGCCTCATTCTCCGTTTCTAGGCCCCGCAATCCCTTCAGGTTGCCGCCACCACCCCCCACTATGCCCAGAGGCGCCGCTGGGGAGCTATTCTCGATCCGCACTTGCTTCAAGTTCCTATTCGCCGCCATATTCAGACCTCGCTCCTTTCTCGCTGGTTTTCTCGGGGGACGCAGAGCCCGGATCGGCAACCACCTCCTCCGACCCTCAGCCAATTCAAAATGGCGCCGCCGCCAACCTCAACGAGTTGTAACGTCCCTGAGGGAAGCCCCGCCCACCGTGGCCCGCGCTGCCTTCCCCACCACTGCTCCTCCCCGTTGCTGGGTGCGGGGAGGGGTCTGCGCATGTGCTTATTTGCGCCGCCGTGGGGTCGCCGCGGGTGCTCATGGCGTCCTGCTGCCTTTAGGGGCTGTGGTTCCCGCTCAGCTCTGGGCCGAGCCTGCCTCGGACGGCGGGAGGCCGGCCCTTGCGGGCTGCGCTGCCTGAGCGGATAACCCGCCCAGAGGCTTCCCTGCAAGCTCGGCTCCCTCGGTGCCTGACTCGCCCGCACGGAGAGCGGTCGCAAGCGCCACCATGTTGGGTTAGAGTAGTGGTCTCGGAAGCGTTCAGGCCCTGCCAGCTCTGCGGCAGTCCGCCCGCAGGCAGAAGAGCCCCTTGCTGGGGCCTCCCCTGAGGGGAAGGCAGGCAGGCGGGGTGCCCTGGTGGGGGGTGCCCAGTCGCAGCGGGAGAGGGGGCAGGCATAACGCGGGAGGTGCTGAGGCGGCTGCCGCCTGCGAGAAGGAAGGCTCGGGTGCTGCGGAGTGGCCAGCAGACAGTGCACGAAAAGCATTCAGCTGAGTTAGGTGTGGGAGACAAATCTGAGTGGAGGGAGGCCATGATACATCTGCTGCTTACAGAACAATTTCTTACAGGGCAGCGACTTTCACTGTAAAGGTGATGACATAGTTCTGAGAGGTGTGAAGTCAAATGTTTCCTTCCGTGGGCGCTCCTTGTAGCTAGGACTGCGTGTGCCATCTGCAGCACGTGACTACGTTTTTCTCTCCCTGCCTACTAGATGTCCAGTTGCTTGGTTTGATCAGCGTGCTTCAACTGGTCCATGGTTTCTCAGACAAAGGGCTCATCAGTCTGCCTGAGGTCTCATAGAAAACTTGATAATCAGTTCTTGGCTCACCATAGCAGTCTGAGTGCTTCAGGTGCCCACGTAGCTTTATGTCACATAGGGGAACTCCTGGACAATAGAGCAAGGCTTCAGGACAAAGTAACAGTATTACTCGTTTTATTAATACAACCGTAGCAGTGAAAAAGTCCAGACACTCAAGCAGTTAATAGTTACTTCAGCTAATGCACGGCATATACTATTTTCAAAAAGCAACGTCAAGCATGATATTAACGAAAAAGTTGATTCTACAACAGGCATGAATCCTTTGCTCATTCCTTGTCCTTTGGGGAATATTTTAAGTTCTCTGTCCCTTTCCTCCTGTCTCTGAGTTTGTACCAGGATCTGGAGAAAACATGAGTTCTCAGACAGCATGGATCATTTCATCAGCCCACCTGTTTCTGAAGCAGACTCGTGAGTGTAGGGCATTGAACTAAACCCAGATTTAAGCCTCTGAAAATCAGAAAATACAGATGGTAGAGGCAGGGTATCTACTCACAGCAAAGGTAGGAAGTCAGGCGGTGTAGGAACATGAAGGAGGTATTAGGGTAGCAGTATAGGATCCCTAAAGCTTAATCACCTTGACTGTACAAAGAGCTATGGCTTGTAGTATATTTAGGATTCAATAACAACTGTTAAGACAAAAAAGGAACTGACTTACAGCAAACCAATAGCTTTTTAAAACTGGTAAGCATGTAAAGGGTGTGAAATACATGTTAGAAAGGATATGACTATCCATTGTAAGAGTGAAAGCTCAGTAGATGGGAAAAGAAAGATGCGTAGCAGTGTGCTTGTTAAGTTATTGCTGTGTAATAAAATTGCCATGGTTTTCAGACACAGCTTTCCAAATCAGGTTCATAATAAAAACTACAACCATTTAAATATACAACCATGATTTTCTGTGTACTACAAAAAAAGTCAATAGGAGGAGCAAGGAGTGTTTATAAATTCCATGTTATTGTTACGTTTTCTTAGCTGTAGCAGCATCTCAGTAGTAAATGATAGTCCTGTAAAATAGATCAATAAAATTCCAACTTCCAGAAACAAGAAAATCATAGAATGGTTTGGGTTGGAAGGGACCTCAAAGACCACTTAGTTCCAACCCAACACACCCCACCCCCACCCCCCCGCCATGGGCAGGGACACCTCCCACCAGACCAGGTTGCTCAAAGCCCCATCCAGCCTGGCCTTGAACACTGCCAGGGAGGGGGCAGCCACAGCTTCTCTGGGCAACCTGTGCCAGTGCCTCACCACCCTCACAGTGAAGAGTTTCTTCCTAATATCTGATCTAAATCTCCCCTCTTTCAGTTTGAAACTGTTACCCCTCATCCTATCACTGCACTCCCTGACCAAGAGTCCCTCCCCACCTTTCCTGTAGGCCCCCTTTAAGTACTGGGAGGCCGCTACAAGGTCTCCCTGGAGCCTTCTCTTTTCCAGGCTGAAAAACCCCAACTCTCTCAGCCTGTCCTAATCTGCAAAAAAAAGAGAAATATGTATTTAATATGCTCGTGCATCCATGGCTTACGTTATTTGTCAGACTCACGGTGTAACCATGATGCACATACTTGCACTGTTTTTAAAATATGTTGAGCAAAAGCTATTTCCACATGCCTTATATTCAAACATTTTAGGGTGATGTACAAAAAGAACCTGGTATCTGTTACAGTCAATCACTTCCTCACCTTTGTTTGCAAAATATCGTTTCACATTTTACTCATTCATCAGAACCACCTCAGGCAGTTCATCTCCTACCTGACTGCTCAGAGTCTTTGTGGCTCCAGTGATTGCTACACCTTGCCACTGACACCCGTTAACAACAACAACAACAACAACAAATTAAAAGAAGACAAAAGGGCTCCCTTGATGTTCTTGTTCCAGCGCTTTCCTTCTGTTATAAACAGCCACTTACATTTTTGTGATTAATTGCAACTTATATCACTGGAGGAGTTCTGCTAGACTGTTCTAGCCACTCTCCGTAAGTTTAGTGTTACTATATTTGATACTTTGAATGCAGTTGAACTACTTGAACGTGATTTCAGAAGAGTAGGGGAATAATATGATTACATAGTAATTTGTTTTCACCCTAATTCTTGAAGTTTATGAAGCCTGAATTTATTCAACTTGGCATTCAAACGGCAGACAACCCTAATTTTGTACTAACAAAGTTTGGTTTGGCCTGGAATTTATTTTAAGACCTTAAGAAGGTCATGACTTCTTGTATTAGTAATATACTGCCTTTACATGTACTACCAGACTCCCTTTTCTGACTCACGTATAGCCTTGGATTATGATCTTGGAAATGGTTGTGTATTTAAATTTATTAGCATAATTACATTATTCTGCATATGCTTGACTGTCTGTAGTACAGTCCCTATTCCCCTAAGGACAAGAACATTTTAGTGGCAGAAAACAGGAGCAGGATTGTGAAAATCAGTACTTTTAATTTTGTCTGCTACAGAGACAGGTTCTGTTTGGTGTGTGCTAAAGCGTTAATGCTATCAAGAAATTTGGGGGTGTTTCCAAAATACACATCATCCAGCCATGTGCCATATGAGACACAGTCAGAAGCAACTGTTCTAGCTTTTAATTTTCTGTATCACAACATTACTTCCCTACCAAATATCAGAATCCTGCTGAAAATCAGGGAGGCATCAGACCTCTAACAGAAAGTCATGAGAGCTTTTTATGCTGCAAACTTGTAAATGCTACACATCTTGATCTGCAAATAAAAATCCCAAACTATTTGTATTTACCCTTGAACAACTTCAAAGTGATTGCTCAGACAACAGCACTCCAGTGGTGACAGCTGTATTAGTGCTAAAATTGGCTTCTCAACAGATACAGTTGTGTCTTACTGCTCAACACTGCTCTGGACTCCCAGGTTTATTTCTTTTCTCTTCCTAGGATCTGCAACAAGTCACAGTTAGGATCAGTACTTGTAACTCAAGCTACAGTGATAGATCATGACAGAATATATCAGGGAGCACTAGAGCTGAGAGGTAAATTAGGGCCTGGTGGGGTATGCTCCATTTGGGAGGGGGAGAGAAACAAGGGAAAGCATGAAATTCTGCCCTGAAAAAGCAGGGAATTCAGCAGGCAGTGGTTGATGGCCTGAGGTTGGGACCCTGCTCAGAACTGCAAGGCCAGGGAACTGAGGCACACCTCTGCGCATGACCTGACACAGGTGGGAGCTGCTGCTGCCCTTCATCTCTTGCCATTAAAGACCACGCTTGCCTGCAGTGTTACTCCTGGCAGTATTTGGACAAATGAAGCTTAGGGTAGGTTTTGGTCTCCAACTACTGAGATTTTCTTACAAAGTTAAATTGGCTAAGAATACTGAAAACAGTAGCTGACAGAGCCGTGCCAGTAAGCCTGGTGGTATAAACGTAACAGCGTGGAGAAATAAATGCTTAACGCAACCTGACGAAGTGGTGCATATTTTGTGATTATCTGAGGATGACCGCATTATGCTACCACTCGAGCATGAGGAGTCGTTATAAGATACTGTCATTGCAGTGCCATCTGGTGACAAATACGGGAATTGTCACTAGAACTTCATAGAATTAATCACAAAAAAATAAAGATGGAAAACCTACAATAAAATTGTTGCTGTGGTGCCAGATGGACAGGATGACTTGGATTTTCTATTTTTAAACCTGGTGGGCAGGTTTATCTGTTCTTCTCAATATTAGCATAATTAAACAAGATACATTGTTTTTACATGGAAAGAAATGTATATGAATCACATTTATGAAATAATCTGTAAAACCTAACCTAATATAGTCACCTATATGCATACCATATTAAGAGATTTTTTACATGGATGAAAACCAGTATTTCAGAATTATGAGAAGTCAGTACTATCCTTACTGGTCTCAAGGAAACAAGGGCTGAAAATATATGAAAACATACTTGTCTGTGAAAGTGTACTTGTCAGATGGACGTTTAGGCTCAATGGAAGTTGCCTAACTTTTCCAAAGCTACTTTCCCTGCTAATATAACCGATGCATACAATGCACTTGATTTTGAATATTTTTCAGCATTCTGTCCTTGCCTATTCTGTAGAAGAGTAACAGTTAACTACCAAGGGAAGTTAAAGCCTTAAGGAAGCATTCCCCAAATATATTCATCCTTTAATTTATCTCTAAACAATCATTCAGTGTGCTGTCAGCACATCAGGCAGTACAACTTCCTGACAGACAGTCCCTGGGATTAGGTTAGGAAGAAGAACCAGTTTGTATGGAACAGATAAAGTGGCTGGGAGACACCCAGAAGGGCTGAGCTCCTAGCCCTGAAAGAATGCAGTGCCACAAGTATGTCTTATTCAGGTCATTTTCTTCCAAGCGGTTTAACACAAGCTCAGGCAACTGCACTTTGCCACCAAGCTGGACAATTAGCCCAACCAAAATAGCCCACAGGACCCAGAGGCCTTCCTGTTTACACTTCCTACTGGGCTTATTTGTCTTTCTCTGGCCCCAGGAAGCCTCTGTCTTCCTACTGTGACACATGGCATGCAGACAAACTTTAATCAGTCTCTGACGCTTTAACCTTGATATAAGCTGATGAAAACTGCACTACCACATCACAGAACTGCCTGCTATTCCTCAACCCATACTTTGCGCACCATGAAGGGGATCCACCACCAGTCTATCCATGGTTATGGCCTCTACACAGCAGCTACCCCCCAAATAACCACACACTATAGTCATGGAAATAATCTTCGCAGTGCAATCACTCAAAATTGAGCCATACCATTGATACAGTACTAGGTACATAGAAACATTAAACCCCACACCCATTAGGTATTTTCGTCCTCAGTACTTGTGACACCATTTATGACACAGGAAGAATTAGTTGGGATCATATGAGTGAGAGGGGAGCACTGGGTTGAAGATGGGTCGGCTACCAACTATTGAGGATGAACCCTGTCAAGTAGCACATGTCCTGATGTAGAGTTAACACCTCTCCTCTGCTCCATGGTGAATTTATGTGCAGGCAGTAGGAAGTGTGTACCCATTTGTCCCATCCCACTCGGTGGGTTTCGGGGTAGGTGCATCTTTTGTATCCTCCCTTTTAAAAGGGGTTTTCCTCAGCATGGCAGAGACCCTTTTCTCAGCAAAGGTAGTGAGTTAATAACCCTCTTTGGTTAGTAGATTTGCAGCAATAATACACTTTATTAGTAATATTTCACAGTTCGGATAATAGTAGTACTTCACAGATTACATAATAGTAATATTTCACAGATCGAATAAAAGTATGGCTTTCCCTAATTTTATCTAATAATACGGAGAGAGAAAGAAAGAAAAAAAAAAGAGTGAAAAAGACAAAGAGAGAAAGAAATATCACCACTTCTGAGGTCCAGCGATGTCTCACAGGTCTGGTCTGATCTGTGGTTCTCCAGTGGTGGGTGCATGCCTGTGTCTTGCTTATTAGTATTTTTATTGTCCCTTTCATTAATATTCATGAGGCCTCTTCACATTATCCCCTCCTCTTCTCGCTTTTCATGCTAATTAGGACGCAGGCACAGTATACCACAATCTGGGGGCTCCAAGGGGATTTTGTCCACTATAGATAAGGGAGTGGGCCTCCTCAAGTCCAGAACGCTCCTGTCAGGTTTGTCCATTTGGATAGGGGAGGTTGGGTAGCCACTCCAACTGAAGTCCCCGTATCGATCACCTCAACTAAAGTTTCTGAAGCAGGGAACACCGCTCCACCCTCTTATACCCGAGGAAGGAGCACTGCTCCACCTCCACAGGGCTTGTTCCCTCCCTGGAGCAGGCTGTGCTGCAAAGCAGGCTGGTTTTAGGGCTAATACATAAAACTTGCACTGTAAAACAAGTTTGTTCAAGACACATATATAAAATCTGCAAAACAGGTTGTTTAAGGCAAAGAGTCAGACTGTCCTTCACACCACCACATCTGGAGCATGGGTTCACAGAGTAGGAGAGGGCTGTGGCATCACACTGAAAAGATGTGATAGACGGCCATTGGTCCAAAAGACAATTATGTGAGTATAGCAGTAAATGTGTGAAACTTAGAATAGCTGGAAACAGGGGACAGGCTGAAGACACTGTTAACATCTAATTCTCAACTGTTAGATAAGCAGGAGACATGCCTGGCAATTAGATCATTGATAAGGAGGTAATGGGGTTTCAAGCACTGGCAATATCAGCTTCTTTTTGTGGAGAATTTTTTGGGGATAGCGGGCAATTCTTTTCAGTGCTTCTCTATTGTCCTAATGATTTCAAGAAAGAGATTTCACTGTGTTAGCAGCCAAGAAAGAAGCTGGAGTGTCAATGAGCTCCTGATGAACTGCTGCCCTTATTAGAGTGATGTATTCATAGTCTGCACATATGGTGCACAAGCAACTGAGCTGATCTAATAGTTCATCATTGCCAAAATAGGGGAGTAAACATTCCCTTCCTTCCTCTACTGTTTCTCTCTTCCTTGCTTTCCTCCCACCCGTGGCCATAAAGTGTCCTCCTCCTTGTGCTGTCTTGCATGCTCAGCAGACCCTTCCATGATCCAGGTACCTCACCAACCAACAGACAACTTGACACTCTTCTACTAAAATAATTTTCTGCTGGGTTAGTGAATCGAATTAGTTCAGAGGAGTCTGACAGGCACCTGACCCAACACAAAGGTGAGCAGCATGTAAGTGGCCAACAGCAGGGAGAATGTGAAATGACGAAAGAGTTGATGTGTTTCAATTTCAACCATTACAGAACTTTACCTGTTGCCATTTTTGCTTTAGAACAAGCATTGGAGGCTGAAGCCTGCATGGCTTGGGTAACGAGGAAGGATCGCATCCTGCCAGAGCAGGGGACAAGCATGCCTTGCTATCACCTGGAAACCAGGGCACTGTCATCAGGTGAAGAACGAACTCTGGAAAGGTTCCCTTTCAAGAACAGCTAGGATTTTCTTTGTTTGTTTATGACTTCTTCATAGTGACACTTTTTGAATTTGAGGATAATGAAGAAAATACTTTTTTTTTGTATGAAAATTACTTGGCAACAATACTGTATTTTATAATCGATGTTATCTAAAACAGTTGCTGAGTTTCAAACCTGTGTTAAAGGTAAAGAATTCTAGTTCAGACCCCAGGCTAAACTTCTTCCATTTACCTCGCCATGATAGAGCCTTGACCTCTGAAAGGCCATGGATAGCAATCACAGAACCATAGAATGATTTGGACCAGAAGGGACCTTAAAGACCATCTAGTTCCAACCCCTCTGCCATGGGCAGGGACACCTTCCACCAGACCAGGTTGCTCAAAGCCCCATCCAGCCTGGCCTTGAACACTGCCAGGGAGGGGGCAGCCACAGCTTCTCTGGGCAACCTGTGCCAGTGTCTCACCACCCTCACAGTGAAGAATTTCTTCCTTACCTCTAATCTAAATCTCCCCTCTTTCAGTTTGAAACCATTACCTCTCATCCTATCACTGCACTCCCTGACCAAGAGTCCCTCCCCACCTTTCCTGTAGGCCCCCTTTAAGTACTGGGAGGCCGCTACAAGGTCTCCCTGGAGCCTTCTCTTTTCCAGGCTGAACAACCCCAAGTCTCTCAGCCTGTCCTCACAGGGGAGGTGCTCCAGCCCCTGATCATCTTTGTGGCCCTCCTCTGACCCTGCACACAATCACCCATAAGCTCCAGTACCTAGAATGTTCTCGATTATGATATTGACATCTTGAATCTTGTAAGAGAATCTAGACAGAGAATACTTGAAAAATAGTTATGTATAAGTAATTGCTTTGAATATTTATTACATATATCAGTCTCCTACAGGGTTGCATAACTAAGCACTTGTTAAGAGTTTGATTGCCTAAACATGCACCCATTAGAAGTAAAGTGAACTATAAAGTTTTGGTAGCCATATGGTTTTCATGCAAACCTATTAGGACAAAATTCAGAAGAGCATGTATTTAACCTTGTCTCTAAAGCAGATATTTTCACTGTGAAACACGTTAAGTGGAAGAGTTAGTGTTATACAAATCAGATATTCTCTGCTAAGCATCTTACTAAAACAAGTGCAGTGAAATACTCGTTTTAACTCATAAAACCTATAGTGAAATATACAGGTCAGATACTTATAAAATAACTTCTCAATATTCATCCATTGTGGAATAGATGAAATAATTTACCTATTCCATGAAAGGCTTTTAACAGGATAATTTAAAAGTCTGAAGAACCAATAACACTACAGAGAGAACTATCTGGCTTTTAAAGGCTTCGAGGGATTATTCACTTGATGTCCAGTGGGATGCGGTAGATGGCCGATAGTTGGTTGTCTTTTACTCCAAATTGTCTTTCTTAACAATCTGTAGGAAAATATATTTCTTGTATTTGATTATTTGTATCTTCTCTGATTAACTTAATGCCTTCTGTAAACTTTCTTATGATTCACCTTTGTGCACCTTCTTTTGATTTTCTTTTGAAATTGGGTCATAAGAGTATTTCCCTGTGAATTGACTTAATCTTCCACAATGCTACTGGGGCTGTAATTTTTCTGTAATCTAAACAATTTAAGAACTCTTGCAATAGACAGTGACTATGATCTGGAGAAGTATGACACATTTCTCTGTGGTCACTAATTTTGCATTCTAGGTCTAGGATTGGGTTTTGTGTTTGGCAAAGGAAGGAGTTTAAAGTGAATTAGGAATGTGCGAACTCAAATTTCAGTAGTTTAATACTTTTACCTAAACCTCTTTGATTTCACTCCTATCTGTCAATCACTCTTACAGCTAGACAAGAAATAGTATTTATAATCTTCGAGCATTTTCTACAAGTCAAAATATTTTACCATGGTGAAAATTCAATAACTTAAAAATTTTACCTAACCAAAAATTAGAACAAATTAGGTGAATTAAAACATTGTTTTGACACATTTTTTAGTATTTAGTTTAAATTTTAATTTATTTGTTTATTTTTAAGGTAGGGTGTGGTTTGTCTGTAGTGTAGCACACAGCACTTCAGAAACTGCCATAATAGAGAAACCTCAAAGCCCATCTAGTTCATCATGCTATCTTTGACAGATAGCTGATGCCAAATGTTTAAGGGAAAAGTGCTGACCTGTCTAGGAAGTAGATGTAGGTAGCAGATGTACAGTTTTACTGTAAAAAATAGTCAACAAATATAGTGCAAGATGTGTAATCTCAAAGTTGCTAAATTGAAATTTATATCAGAAAATTAAGTTTAATTTCATGTTATGTAATGTGGCATTAAGCTGTTTTCAACTTGCTATAGTTGTTATTCAATATTTGTTAATCCAGGTGTATGTCTAAAATTATACTGCACATAGCTCAGATTTTAAATGTTTTATATATTTTAATTATTTTTGCAAAACTTTGAGAATCTAAGTCTTGTGAGTGTGGCTACACCCAGCAGCACCACTTACACTGGTCTGCACATCCTCTGCTCCGTTCTTTCCCCTGACATTTCTTACTGTCCCTGTCTCATTTCTTACTGCATGTTTGGGGTTTTTTACATATTACTCAGCTGCCTATACAGCCACATGTGAACGGGATGGGGAAACTAATCCAGATAAAAGAATAAAGGGAGAGGGAAAACAGGAGCAAAGGAAAGGTTGTTTAAGCAAGCACTGATAGCTCATAAATGTGGTGTCACATTCCATCCTAGTCACAAACAGCATCTGTTAGAAGCTTTATCTTCCCTAAGGGGAAGGAAGAAACACTTCCTAAAGTACTATCTCCTTTGATATCTGGAACTTGGAGGTATCCATCTGTGTAAGCAGGACAAAGCATCTGTCCCTGTAACAACCTAGAAGATCCTGCTGCAGTTTAAACTTCTTCTATCCCTGTGTCAGCCATCTCTCTTCTAAGTCTTGCCAGCTTTCCGGTACAGTGCTCATTAAAGTGGACTTGAGCTAAAATAGTAGGCTGAACTGGAGTAAATGAGACATGAGCACATATTTCTTGCTTCCAGCTCTTCTGGGATTAAGGTAACGCTATCTTGGCAAGGAGGTAGCTCAGCTACCGGGCAGGCAGCTGAGAAATATAACACACTGAATCGTGAAGTAAAATTAACCATAAACTTCTGGCCTAATGAAAACATTAAATGTAGATCCACTTTTTTTCACAAAGTTATAGTCCATGTAATAGTCCAGTATAGTCCATTTTACCTCTTTTTCAGACCAGAATAAAGAAGGCCACAGGCTCGCTGGTTAATCTCTCAAGCAAGCTTTAATCCCAAAATAAATGAAAGGGCCATTTAGCTCATTCAACAAACAAATACAATGAACTGCTCTACATGCCTGCAGGTCAGGCAGACTTGCAGTGATAGCCTGGTGTCACAGAAAATCTCTTGCACTTAAAGACAACCCTCTTGTAGCCAGCCAGCTCTGACTTCTGTTGGCATCCCATTTAAGCTCAGTAGCAGGGAACTGTTGCCCTGAGCACTTCCCCGCACCAGTGAACTGAGTAGTTGCAGGGCATAATAAAGCTGCTCCCACAGGTCCTCATGGTGCTACTTACGCTGTATGACAGTTACTGCATGTCACTGGTTAAATCTGTAGCATAGCAAGATTGCTTCGTTGCCCAGCAATGAAGAAATCTGTTAGGAATTGTACTGTCTCATATAGAAATTTAAGACATAACATCGCATCTTGCCAGCTTCTAGATAAGAATATATTTATGAGCTCCTTCTTGATTTTGTTTGTTTTGTTTTTGTGGTATGTTTTTTCCTAAAGACTGTGAAGGGAACTAAAGTAGGGTTTATGTTTGAATGCCAGACCAAGCAAAGGCAGATACTTCCTGTGAACACATTTAACACATCACCCTGTGACCCAGAGCAATTTATTTAAGTCAGTATTTTCAACAGCAGGTGACAAAAGCTAGAGGCTAAAATCAGTGGAAGGCATACATACTTATTATCTTCCAAAAAAAGGCCATTTTTATATAGGTGTCTATGAGAAATATAGGTGTCTATGAGAAATAAGTCTACAAAGTCTCGATCTTCTTAATATCTCAGTTTCTGCACTGGGGAAAATGTTTACTTGCTTCACAAGGGTAATGAAATGTAATATGAATTAACTTTTAAGCAGTCTGAATCCTCAAATGAAAGGAACTCTTCAAGTATAAATTCCCAAGATTAATAGAGTATTATCACATACAGAATCCCAGTTATCCTATGGCAGAAATGTGAGCAGGACAAATCCCCAAAGCAAGTGATGTTCATTAGGTGTTCCAATTCTGAGAAAAATGGGGACACTGTGGTCATTTTTTTTATCAGCCAAAGGACTGAATGTACTGCTTGTAGGAACAGGACTGGAAAGAATAAAAAATATTTAAAGCCAGGTACCCCTACTACAACTCTGCAAATCATCTCATGTGATCACCTGATGCCTCTCAAAGAGGTATCCTCCATGCAACCTGCCTTGCCATGTACAAGGTACAATGTACAAAGCAGCCCACACGCAAAACCAACAACCCGCAGCATTTGCACAGTGGGACACACGTGTGCCTGAGCTTGGCTAAGGATGTGTGCCTACTGGCTAGGGATGAATGCCTCGGTTAGTGTCCATAGGAAATAGTGTGACGTTTGAAAAAAATGTGATGATGCAGAAGCACCTGGAGCCCAGTGACATTCCAGGGTCCTGGAATGTCCAAAGTCCTGTGTCCAATTCCTTTGGACATAGTCAAACCAAACTGGAACTATACGGTCACAAAAAGTCACTAATTCAGCTTTTTGCAGATGAACTTATTCGACTGATACTCAAGGGAGAACTGTGACCAGAACACCGGAGATACTTTTTCTCAAACTAGCCCAATCCTGACACACTATGCTGAATGTGATGGATGTGGAATGCAGTAAGGAGAGCTTTCTCAGACATGTGCACACACTTTCTAAGACATGTTAGATTTCAATGAAGCCCTAAAATGGAGCGGCCAACTCGGTGGGGAGTGAGAATAGACTGGCTGGGGTACAGGTGTTGAAGGGATACCGCTATTGCTGAGCACGTGTATGGAAAATAGGTCTGGTGAGAGGTTGCTTTATTTGGCTACCAATAACTTGATGACTTTTGCCTGAGCTCTCTGTGGCAAAAATGTTTTTTTTTTCTCAGTAATTGTCATGGCTCAAAAGAAATTAAGAAATAATAATCTCCTTGTGTTCATTTTTACTTTTGCTTTTTCACATGCCCAGGTGGAATCTTTATATGATCTAGTCCTGGACTAGGTTACCGAAACCTGGCTGGTGTCCACACTCAGGCAATGTATTACTATGCATTGCAGCAGAATTTAAATGGGTTTGCACTGAAAAGAATTTGAGCGCAGGCAAAATTTTCCATAAAGACAGCTGCATGAATGAATATAAAAAGTTGAGAACTGGAGTTGCGTTAGGCAATTTTGAACCATCAAGATGCATCCCTTCAGGGACTAAACATTAGCCTTGGTTTGGTAATCAGTGGACTGACTAGAGAACAGACTCTCTACTTTCAGTAAGAACAGCAAAAGAACCATGAAGAGTACTTTTTAATTAAGATAAGGCAAAGGAGACTGCTATAATCAGAGACAAAGACCTGATGTTATTACACATAGTGCACATAGTTAAGCATTTGGTAAGTCCAACCATCACTTTATTACATTGTGGAGTGGCAAAAGGAATCTTTCCAAGCTGCATTGTCATGTGAATCATAGGAGGAAGCTATAAATACAGGGACAAAATGGAAAATAACTGGAGAATGGTGGCCTCCAGCCCACCTATCAAGACAGATAAGGCCATGGCTAGAACAGAGATGATCATCTGCCCTGATGTGGAAGGAAAGAAAGAAGGTGCATGACCAATGCAGGGAATCGGCATGTGGCAACCTGCAGAGCAAGTGCACTGAAAGGATGAAACAGTATGGCAACATCACCCTCGCTTCTTCATGTTTCTGCTGTTAGTGGGAGACGTGCAAGACAGTGCTTGGAGGATGAGGACACAGCTGGTCAAAATACCAAAATACATTGAGGACTACAGCTATTATCTCTGGCATGGGCTGTACACTAGTACCCTCCACCCCAGAAAGCAGTGAATGTTCCCATAAAAGACAGAAGGTTTGACAGCGTTAAAAGGAAAATAAGCTGCAATTAGTACAAAAATTGGAGGTATCAGAGTGAGCAGCAGAGTGAGCTTGGAGAAGGAGCTGGGCTATGCAAACAGTAGTAGATCTAGCTGCACTTACAGTAAGTGGCCAGTTTGGGTTTTGAAGTGCGAATTACCTTCATGCAGTTACTCTGTGTGTGCTGCAAAACACACACATTTTGTTATGTATATAATTCTCTCCTTTATTCTACATCCACATAGCTTTACAGAGCATCACACATTTCTCGTTCTAATCTCTTTACCATCTTTTTAGTAAATGTGCTACCATAGGTTGTCTTTTAAACTACTTGCTTAGCACTGACAGTCTAATTCCTTTTTTTAGTTACTACTTTTTTTTCCCCTATAACTGGAGACTTATCTGTCAGCAGCGGCTGGCGCATAAAGTCGCCTGTGGGGAACCTCATGAATAATTGATCCCTTCCACAATGCCAGCGCCTCCCATTCTTCCCAGTGGGGCCGAGATCACAGGCTGATGTGCTTTTTTCGGCTGTTTTTCAGCCCCGCGCCATTGTTCCCGACAGGCCGAGCTCCCCGCCCGATGGCCCGGCTGCCCCCGGAGGCCACGAAGCCGCCACCGCTCTCAAAATGGAGGCCTGAGGGCAAGGGCGGCTTCACTCCCGTCGAGAACTGTGTGAATTTGCCGCCATTTTTAAAAAGGGCTCTCGTGGCTGTGTGCCCTGCGGCTTCAGCCTCTGCAGAGGGTGAACCTTCACGTTTGGGAATACAGGGAAATGGCCATCAGTTACGAACATCCCCGAGCGTAACACTGAAGGGATGCAGTGCGTGAGGTCCCAGTGGTTTTCAACAGCACAGGAGTCAGACTGAAAGATCCACCTTGTTTCCATATCAGGACAACATTTAGGAGAGTAAGCCTATACACAGTATAGAAAATTTTAGACACAATCCATTTCAACATCTAGGCTAAGTAACTGATTTACACAATCTTATAACTGATTTTGTACTCCAGAAGAATGCACTGAAGTCTTCAGAGGTGTATTATCCGTGGTTTAGATAAAGAACTTGACTCTACACTGATGCATCTGTTCATGCCTGGAAATGTCAGGGCCACATGCTGTCTCCCAAGATGGGATCCTCTCTGCCCATGGGACTGAGCATCACTTACCTTGATGGTGACTTGGTCAGGATGCCCCAATGTGTACTCTAACAAGGTACTTCTCGAACAGGCAAACATTTGAAAGATAATAACGTTATTTTACTGTTTCTTTTTCCATTTATCTTTCTTACAGATAATGTTCACCATATCCTCAACAGAGGTGTTCAAGTCATCCTTTGCCATGCATTGTGGCCTTGTCATACCTGGTATCTTTGTGGCTGTGGGTACGTTGCTGTGAAAGAGAGGTTGTGGATGTGGTTGTAAGGCCAGATAGGTGCCTGGTGAGCCCGTGTCCTGCGAGCAGTGCCACCTGGGGCAGCCAGCTCGGGTATGCCTGGTGGGTCTGGGGCGGTCAGCAAAAATGCTTCAGGCACAGCTTCAAATATAGCATCACTCCCATGAGGGAATGGGATTTTGACAGCAGTTTTGGACTAGCTTTCATGATGCAGCTGTAGATATCTTCATAGAACCATAGAATGGTTTGGGTTGGAAGGGACCTTAAAGACCACTTAGTTCCAACCCCCCTGCCATGGGCAGGGACACCTTCCACCAGGCCAGGTTGCTCAAAGACCCATCCAGCCTGGCCTTGAACACTGCCAGGGAGGGGGTAGTCACAGCTTCTCTGGGCAACCTCTTCCAGTGTCTCACTACCCTCACAGTGAAGAATTTCTTCCTTACCTCTAATCTGAATCTCCCCTCTTTCAGTTTTAAACGGTTACCCCTCATCCTATCACTGCACTCCCTGATAAAGAGTCCCTCCCCACCTTTCCTGTAGGCTCCCTTCAGGTACTGGAAGGCCACTGTAAGGTCTCCCCAGAGCTTTCTCTTCTCCAGGCTGAACAACTCCAACTCTCTCAGCCTGTCCTCACAGGGGAGGTGCTCCAGCCCGCTGATCATCTTTGTGACCCTCCTCTGGACTTGCTTCAAGAGATCTGTGTCTTCCTTATGCCAGGGGCCCCAGAGCTGAACACAATATTGCAGTTACTCACCAGAGCAGAGGGACAGAATCACCTCCCTTGACCTGCTGGCCTCGCTTCTCTTGATGCAGCCCAGAATGTGATTGACTTTCTGGGCTACAAGTGCACATTGCTGCCTTGTATTCAGTTTTTCATCTACCAGCACCCCAAGTCCTTCTCCGCAGGGCTGCTCTCGAGCCACTCATCTCCCAACCTGTATTTGTGCTTGGGATTGCCCCAACCCAGGTGCAGGACCTTGCACTTGGCCTTGTGGAACTTCATGAGCTTTGCACAGGCCCACCTCTCCAGCCTGTGCAGGTCCCTCTGGATGGCCTCCCTTCCCTCCAGCATGTCGACCGCACCTCACAGCTTGGTGTCATCGTCAAACTTGCTGAGGGTGCACTCAGTCCCACTGCCCATGTTGCCAACAAAGATGTTAAATAGCACTGGTCCCAATACTGACCCTTGAGGAACATCACTCATCACCAGTCTCCACTTGGACATCAAGCCATTGACCATGACTCTTTGAGTGGGACCATCCAGCCAATTCCTCATCCACCGGGTGGTGCATTTGTCAAATCCATGTCTCTCCAGGTTAGAGACAAGCATGTGATGCGAGACAATGTCAAATGCTTTGCACAAGTCCACGTAGATGACATCAGTGACTCTTCCCTTATCCACCAATGCTGTAACCCCATCGTAGAAGGCCACCAAGTTTGTCAGGCACAATTTGCCCTTAGTGAAGCCGTGTTGGCCGTCACTGGCTTATTTTCCATGTGCCCTAGCATAGTTTCCAGGAGGATCCAGTTCATGATCTTGCCAGGCACAGAGGTGAGACTGACTGGCTGTAATTCCCCAGGTCTTCCTTTTTTCTTTCTTTGAAAACGGCCGTTATGTTTCCCCTTTTCCTCTCAGCGGGAACTTCGCCAGACTGCCACAACTTCTCAAATATCATGGACAGTGGCTTAGCCACTTCATCCACCAGTTCCCTCAGGACCCCTGGATGCATCTCTTCAGCTCTGATGGACTTGTGCACCTTCAGATTCCTTGGCTGGTCTCAAACATGATCTCCTACAGTGGGAGGTTCTTCATTCCGTCAGTCCCTGCCTCTGCCTTCTGCGACTTGGGCAGTGTGGCTGGAGCACTTGCTGGTGAAAGCTGAGGCAATGCATCTTGCAAGTCAGATGTAGAAGGATGAAACAAGTAATTTCTTTTTATTCATTTAATAATACTTCTTGGAAGTACACTGGTTTTTTAAAGTGCAACTCATCAGAACTTTTAAAGGAAAGCATATTACCAAGCTTTAATAAATAAAGGCACTTGCAGTCTGGACTTTCAACTGTTACAGTTTTCAGGTTCCGCTGACTGATCTGACCCAACAGAAGGGCTTGTATTCGTAGTCTTATCAAAATGCTTGCATAAATTGTACATTGCTTTTAAAAGTATAAGATACTACAAGCTATTCAAATTTCCAAAGTTTATAGAATCATAGAGAATTATTAATGCTGGAAAAGACCTCCAAGATCAGCAAGTCCAACCATCAACCCAACACCACCAAGCCCACGACTAAACCATGTCCAGAAGTGCCACATCTACACATTTTTTAAATACGTCCAAGGATGGTGACTCCACCGCTTCCCTGGGCAGCCTGTTCCAATGTTTCACCACTCTTTCAGTAAAGAAATTTTCCCTAACACACAATCTAAACCCTCCCAGTGCAACTTGAGCCCATTTCCTCTTGTCCTATCACTAGTTATTTGGGAGAAGAGACCAACCCTCCACCTACTTTCAGGTAGTTGTAGAGAGCAATCAGGTCTCCCCTCAGCCTGCTCTTCTCCAGGCTAAACAACCCCAGTTCCCGCAGCCGCTCCTTGTAAGATTTGCACTCTAGAGCCTTCACCAGCTTCGTTGCCCTTCTCTGGACACGCTCCAGCAACTCAATGTCTTTCTGGTAGTGAGTTTCAAAGACTATGTAAATTCTAACGTACTATATGTTTATTATTTAATAGTTTTTAGCTAATAAGACTACTTGGGGTGATGTTTTGAAGTAAGCGATAGATTAAAAAATATTATCTATCTTCAAAAATTATTATAGCACAAACTGCTTTTTAAAAAGCCTGAAAATAAATATATTAAATATTTCTTCAAAATATTTATCCAAATAGCTAATGAGAACTTTATGCTATTCTTTTTTTTTTTTTTTTTTTTTTTTTTAAGATTGCCTCAAGCTAATTCTGAGAGTGGAGGAGAAAAGCAATGTGTATGTTGGGGAAGCTGAGTGGAACATTTTGGGTAGTTATATATATATCCTCAACTAATCGCTTCTTTCTGAAGTCTGAGTCAGATCTTATGTGAATATACACACATTCTTTTATACAATTTCTATAATTTAATTTCATTTAAAGCTATAATTGATACTCTTCAGTGGTACTGCAATGTAAAACATTACATTGAGTAAAGCATTATACCATTGGGCTTATCTGTTACAAATACAAGTACTAAAAATTGCATTATAAGATCTTATAACTTATTAAACAAAATTTTGTATTAATAAATGCAGAAAGATGAGCATTCAGCTACACCCTCTTACACTGTTACACATAATACTGGCTAGAAATTGCTACTTTTTAGTAAGACAACAGTTGCCAGGATGTAGGCTGAAAAATGCTGGGTTTAATTTAAACTTTTATTGCCAGATTTCACACTTTATACTTAGCAAGAACTGTTTCTTGCCAATTGAACTTTCAGAAGACCATACTGTGCAAAATGGGTGATACTGTACTTGAAAAATATACATAAATCTGTGAACACAGACTGCAGTCCATCCAGACAGTGTGAATGTTTAACCTAGAGAAGAGCTGCCTGTGAGAAACACTGTATTTACTGTTACAAAACATTCTTTATGTATTTTAAAATCACTTCAGGGAGGCCTATTTCAGCATCCTCAGATGCAAATCATTTCAAGCGTGTGATAAAAGTTTTAGTTAATCAAGAATTACAAATATATATTCCATATTCTGTTATGAATCTCTTACTTCTTCCAATAGAAATGTTTGAGGATCAGAGGAGCAAACAGTATAAAATGGAAAACCAAGCACATTGTAGAAGTGTGGAAAAGGCTCACATCACACAGAGGAGTGCAGTAAGGCCATCAAAGACAACTAATATTCTTTTTCTAAACTTGCAGAAAGAGGCAGAACTGCAAAACTTGCTCTCCAGGTAGCTTAAACAAATGGATGAATGGCACAGAGAGATCAAGCTTGAATGAAGTCTCAGTGAAGACATACCTTCACAGATTACATAGGTTGTCTTATGTGCAAAGTTATTTGATGCAGAATGACAGGAATTACAGTGAAAAATGGTTCAGAGATCGTCACTACACAGTCAGCTAGTTGTGTGCTACACAGTGAAATAATGATGAAGGAAGAATATCCATCAGCCCACTTAGCTGCTGCTCTTGGAGACTACAGCTGCTGCCAGCTGATGTTTTTATAGGAGTATGTGTTCTGCCTTTGCATTTGTCTCCATTCAGCAGGTTTAAAGATCTATGTGGAACTGTTTGGAAACTGGTCACAAAACTATCTACCTACAAAGATGCTCTGGTATACATACCTAGTATCCCAAATACCAGGTGTTCCAGACAATATGGCTTTTAAAGTTACACATTTCTTCTTAGTTACAATTACAGATTCATTTCTACTCACTTCCCAGAGACTGACTGGGGGTAACTGCAAAGTAAAAAATAACTATGGTTACTTAATTGACTGTTAAGTGGCAGAATATTAAATCTCCTTTTACTCAGCTGAAGGTGGGATATGTCTCCCAATTTCCTAATTATTTCACTAGAATACATTGGTTTTGACTGTAGTTAAATATGCAACTCAATTAGTTCGATCTTACCTATAGAACTGTGCTGCTACAGTTGTAGAACTGTTGTCAGCACAATTAAGCTTCCATCTAAATTCTCTCTTTAGTTGCGTATTGTTTTATTCTAGATAATTTGTTTGAATTGAAAAGTTGGATGGACTAGTTCTGAATTCCAGATGATGGAGAAAAAAATCCTGGTGCTATGCAACATTGACATGTGTTTCAAAATTGCTTCAACCCAAAATATTCAAGTTATATAGAACTATAGCCACTATAGTCTGATAGCCAAATACGTTTCAGGATCTGGATCTTAGGATCCACTAGTTCAAAAGGATCTATTTCTATCTTCTCTTGCCTTCCACTCTTAAAACTCCTGGAAATATAACAAATGGGATGTTTTCCTTGAACAGAAGTTGTAATGAAGCAAAACTATATGTAATTATGATGAGTGCAATAAACATCCTTGTCATTTACTGGAATACTTCTCTTGGTGACCCGCCCAGTGGATGAGGGAAAAGCTGTGGATGTTGTCTGTCTGGACTTCAGCAAGCCATTTGACACCGTCTCCCACAGCATCCTATTGGACAAGTTGGTGGCTCATGGCTTAGACATGGGTTAGAAACTGGCTAGATGGCCGAGCCCAGAGAGTTACATTATATTACATGGAGTTAAATCCAGTTGGCGAACGGTCACAAGCGGTGTTCCCCAGGGCTCAGTTTTGGGACCAGTCTTGTTTAATATATTTATCAATATCTGGATGAGGGAATCAAGTGCACCCTCAGTAAGTTTGCAGATGACAGGAAATTAAGCAGGAGCATTGATCTGCTTGAGGGCAGAGAGGCTCTGCAGAGGGATCTGGACAGGCTGGATCGATGGGCTGAGGCCAATTGTATGAGGTTCAACAGGGCCAAATGCCGGGCCCTGCACTTGGGTCACAATAACCCCAGGCAGCGCTACAGGCTTGGGGAGGAGTGGCTGGAAAGCTGCCTGGCAGAAAAGGATCTGAGGGTGCTGTCTGACAGCTGGCCATGTGCCCAGGTGGCCAAGAAGGCCAACAGCATCCTGGCCTGCATCAGCAACAGTGTGGCCAGCAGGAGTAGGGAAGGGATCGTGCCCCTGTACTCGGCACTGGTGAGGCTACACCTTGAATACTGTGTGCAGTTTTGGGCCCCTCACTGCAAGAAAGTCATTGAGGTGCTGGAGCGTGTCCAGAGAAGGGCAATGAAGCTGGTGAGGGGTCTGGAAAACATGTCTTATGAGGAGCAGCTGAGAGAACTGGGGTTGTTCAGTGAAGTGTGGCCTAGTGAAGAGGAGACCTTATTGCTTTCTACAACTACCTAAAAGGCAGTTGTAGTGAGGCCACTGTTGGTCTCTTCTCCCAAGTAATTAATGACAGGACAAGAGGAAATGGCCTCAAATTGCACCAGGAGATATTTAGACTGGATGTTAGGGAAAATTTCTTTACTGAAAGGGTTGTCAGGCATTGGAACAAGCTGCCCAGGGAGGTGGTGGAGTCACCATCCCTGGAGGTGTTCAAAAGATATATGGATGTGGTCCTTAGGGATATGGTTTATTGGTGAGCTTGGTAGTGTTAGGTTAATGGTTGGACTTGATCTTAAAGGTTTTTTCCAACCAGAATGATTCTATGATTGATCAGGAGAAGCCTTAGGACCTAGTTCCTAATTTGTACATATTGGATCACCTTTCAGTACAGATTTAATCTAGATCAAGCATGAATACAGCACTGCATTTCCATCACACTACCAGAGCACTTGATAGAGTGTTTACATCTCTTTGATGGTGGCTATCCTTTTTTGTATTGCCTATAGGAGGACAAAAGATGCTTGATCCAGCAAGAAGTCAAATGTAGCTTGGCAAGATAATACCTGATCCAATGTCCTCTAGGATAGAGTTAACCTTCACGTTTTTTCCAAACACTTGAAGTTGCATGGTGAATTTGTATGAGCTCAGGACTTTGCATCATGTGGCTGCAAGGTTTTTGATCCAATACTACTAGATTTCCTAAGAGATTAACAGCCTTGTGAGACTCTGGCCTTATGATCTCTTCCTATCAATCAAGCAGAGGAAGTATGTCTTCAGAAACCAACTACAGGATTACTTTTTTTATTAAAGCACCCAAGTAACAATTTCAGCTGCACTGTATAAAGGTTGTTAACAAGAATGATTCTGACCTACTGCACTGTGAAAATTACTTAAATAGGGATATATTCAAGTATATTTTCATTCTCACAATAGAATGTGTCACATGGGAAGTCCACTGTTACTGTCAGGGTACAGGAGAAGTTTTTTTGGTGTAAACTGATTGTACAGTTGCATTGTAGATCCTCAAAAATTTGCCAGTTTTCTAATGAAAATCTAAAATTAGTATCTTCTGTCCATTTCATTGTCTAAATATAGTTTTATTTTGGACAATAGTAATCAACAGCTACCAGGAAGTTCATTAGGAACTATGATGTGTCACTTCAAAATACAGTTGCTTATTCAATGTCTATCTTACTATCTTATTCTTAGCCTACTAAATAGGATCTGATCTGAATAATGCATTCTAGATTTTTTCTAGGACGTTGAGAGCTAAACTTTATCCAGGGTAGCATTAAAGGATAGATATTATATCCTAGTGCCTGGTGTCTACCTCCTGGAACAATACACTTAAATAAAAATCTCTGACTTGTATTTAAAACTTAAAAAGCAAGTTTCTGGTCTTGTGGTTGTGAAGGAAATACTGCAATCATAAATTAGGTATAACTGATTGAAGGTGTTTAGTCTCCCAACCTAAATGAGCTGCAACAACCACTTTGTGAAAGAACTCTGAACAGACAAAAAGTCACAGATGGCTTCTTTCACCCACAGACATGCATAGCCTGGCTACAGAGAAGGACTATCTATGCATACCTCTTCCTGCTCCTGCTCTGAAGGGAGATGGAGATTCCTGTAGTCACTTCATTGTTCATGAGAGGAGTCGTCCCCCGAGGCCTCTCTGGGGCTAGATATCAAAGTCTGTGCCACTGTTCTTGCCGGGATGGTGGGGAAGGCAACTTCTACCACCACTACTCCAGCAGAGTAGCCACAGCAAACCTAACAGGAACCCCATGTCATGATATACCTGAGTCTACAGACTACTTCAAGAACTAGGAGATGCCCCAAAAATGTATGGATAGTACACTGGGATTTGTCAGACAGGTCTTTTAGGCTGAGAACTTGCTGATCCCCACTGTAGAATGAAAAAGAGAAGGGAAGCCTTTGGGTCTTTGCAGTATAGAAACTTAGATTGATGAATATATCTTAAAATAACCAGAAGCCCTAAGCATTCCTGGTTGGTATAAGCAGTTATGAATCTTCAGTCTTCACTTGATGCTTAGATGAACACCCCCTTCCCTCACCCCTCTGCTTAAATACAACTGTCCTAAATGACTGTTTAAAAGACCTTTAAGTATTAATACATGATTCAAATTATATTCAAATTGGCATAACAGATTGTATTCTTTTTCAGGGAACTAGAATACTAATGGGGCAAAACCTGTTGTAGAAGGACAGACGAAGAAATAAGCAAAGACTTCTCATTGCTGTGAGCTGCAGATGGTAGAGGGACATCTTCTGTTGAAGATCTTAGCACAAAGAATAAAGGAAATATGTATGGGTGTTACCACTGTGGAAACCTATTACAGATAGCAAACCAAAAGATCTAACTACTTGTGGGCAAGCAGACAAGTGATCCAGAGCAGCTATTTGACAGTAATGTAGATTATTAATTAGGCTTATTATTTGTTGGGAAAAGAACACAGTGGGACACAGACTGTCCAGTAAGGTCCTGCAATGCTCTGATGAAAACTCCGAGGAACTGGTTGAAAATGGGAAGTTAGGAGAACACCTGGAAGGAGAGACTAGGAAGTAAGAATTCAAGATCTTTAGGAAAATAAGAGCAAGCAGAAATTGGAGACAAGCTGTCAGTTCCTGAAAGATGTAATTTATATATGCAAATGTGAACAGTTTCATTATGTAGGAAAGGCATACAAAGTAAACATACAAAGAGACCAACCTGGTTAAACCACAAGTTCTTCATTCTTCTTAAACAACAAAGAAACAAAGAAAGTGCAAAATTGGTCAAATTACTAAAGAAGAAATAAAACCATATAGCATAAGTATAAATGTACAAAAATCAGAAAGGCCAAGACACAGAAAAACTAAAAACAAAGGAGGCAGTGAACTAAAACCATGAAGGAATATACGTGTATATTTAACTACATTAGCAATAACAGGGTTATCAAGAAAAGAATTAGCCCACCGACCAACACACAATAAAGTTATCAACAGATCTAACAGTTTAATGCCTTTGTTGCATCAGCTTCCACCACCAAGGTCAGTAGTGATCAGGTGGCAGCACAATGGCATAGTTAAAGGAGTAAGTACTCAGCCAAGAATAAGAAAGAACAGATTAGAAAATCCTTTGAATTATTTGAGCCTGAGGAACCTCAGTCTAGGATACTTAAAGCACTGGGTGAAGTAGTTAGCAACTATCTTTGACAAATTATGATAAGTAATGAGAGATTAGAAAAAGGAAAGTGTCATACTTAAAAAGGGGAAAGAGAAATCAGGGAATTCTAAACCAACCAGCCTAATGCCTCTTCCTGTAAAAATGTTGAAACAAACTACTTAGAAGAATCAGAAAGAACAAATGTTACAGCCAGCATAAAAGAAATCACAGCAAGCTAGTTTGTTTTCTATGTTAGTTTAATGGGTCTTACAGATAAAGAACCAGTCAATGTTTTGTATACTGACTTTAGTAATGGTTTTGATATTCCTATATGTGAAAGTCTAATAACCTGGAGAACCATAACCTAGATGTAACTACCTGTCTACATTTAGCCCATATCCAGGGCTAAACTGTAACAGTTGCTCTATCACCTAACAACTCCTCACCAGCCAGGAAGGGGAATTGGGAAAAGGAGAGCAGACCCATGGGTTGAAGTGAAAACAGATTTAATGAAACAGCACCAATACCAACAAAGGTGTACAAAGTTATACCCAGCCAAATGAACATACAGCAGTCACAATTGACAGGCAAGCAGGTTTCAGGAGGAGAGGGAGGCCAAAAGAGAAGACACCCCAGCCAGAACCCCCTTTCCTCAGTAAACCTTCCCCTTTTATAATGACCATGACATTATGGGATGGGCTACACCTGTAGCTAACTCAGGTCAGCTGCCCTGGCTGACTCAACACTGCTAACAGCCTGCCTAGCATGGCTGGGCTGCAATTCTCTCCCAGTCAAATCAAGACACTACCATAATGCAAAACTGTACTAATGGAGTAGTCATTGATGTCTGTCTAGGTGGGAGAGATGAGTGTGTTGACTGGAGTCCTGCAGGGGCAGGGTCCAGTATTATGCACTGTTTCAGAAGGTATCTGAGTAGTTAAATAGAAAATCCAGTTTTGCAGATGACACAAAACTGTGTTTAGTCAGGATTAGAATTCAAAATAGTAAATCAAAGAAATCATCTGGAGAAAAGAAAGGATATAACTCAACAGGGAAAAGTGCAAGATGCTACCTTTGGGCAAAACTAGTTAGATGTAGGATGGAGTACAATGAAGTGCTCAGGTGACTTCTACAAAGAAGGATGCGGTTCTCCTGGTGTATTACCAACATACAATGGTGTTACAAAAACACCCTGTCAATAGTGGGGTGGATAAACAGGAATACAGTCTGCAAGATGCAGGAAATAATCACAGAATGTATTGGGTTGGAAGAGACCTCTAAAGGTCATCTAGTCCAAGCCCCCTATAATAAGCAGGAACATCTCTAACTAGGTGAGGTTGCTCAGAGCCCTACTGTCACCAAACAAGATGAAACCCAGAACTTACCAACACCAATGTGATGTGGATAAGTAGACACTTCTTTATTCAACACTAGGAACACGAGCGATTACTCTGCCAAATGTGTTCAATTTTACATTACATTTATCATCCTTTTATATCCTTTTTTTTTTTTGGTTGTTCATCCCTCTGTCCATGGTTACGTAACGTTTTACATAAAAAATGCATACTATTCTTGCTATTAAATTTAACCTTTAGAATTATTGGTTCTCTTAGTTATATAACCTCATCAATATTCCTACTCTAAGGTAATCATTGTTTATTTCTACCTACATAATCATTGTTTATTTCTACCTACTTCTACTGATTGGAATCCTTGATATTCAAACCAAGGTGGTATAGGTAAGGGGGTTCCCAAGCAGCATAGATCGTTTCTATAATGAGTTTCCTCAGCTTCTTAAAACAAACTCAAATACAATAGTTAATACATAATATTGCTATGGTTAAACACAATAACTAACACATAAGATTACTATGGCTACCTAACTTAAATGTATTTTACACAGTCTTATTTCCTTATACAATAAGTTTTGGTTATTTTGTCATGACAACACCATCAAGCCTGACCTTGAATGTCTCCGGGGATGGGGCTCCTACTACCTCTCTGGGCAACCTGTTCTAGTGATCCTCCATATAATACCACATTATGTGGCACTGGAGACTTTTAACAGTAATACTGTGTTCGATTCTGGGCATTCAACAAAGTCATGTGTCAACTAGCAAGTGTACAGAGAAAAACAAAAGAATGACTAGAGCTGTAGAAAATATGTTCTGAAAGAAATTAGGAATATAGTCTGGGTATTTTTGTTCTGAAAAAGCAAGAAAGATTCAGATTGGAAGTTAGGGAAAACTTCTGCATGTTGAAGGTGTTGAAGTGTTGGAATAAAATTCATGTGATTTTACAGGTTGTTTATAAACAAGATAACTAAATTTTAAAGAGCAGGCCAGGAATTAAAAGATATAATTCAGTTTGCATTGGGCTAAAAAGATGGGCTAGATGACCCTGAGAGATCCCTTTCAGCCTTAGAATTCCATATCTTCTCCACAACCTAATTAGTTCTATGAGATTTCAGCCTAGTGAAGCAGAGGACCAGTTTCTGTCCTAATTATTCCACCCTTCCAAATTGCCTTTTTTTTTAACATGAAAACTACTTGCTCAGATGGTTTTAGCTGTAACTATTCAGACATAATATATATTTTCATTATCCTTCTGTAGATTAAGGATTAGGACATCCTGGTGAGGTCTTCAACTAAGTCGCATGAACAACAGTGCTAGGATGCATTTCTACAGACAGAAGATTATTGTGTTGCTAACTAGTTTGAGCTAGCTAACTTAATACCATGCAGGAATGGAGCACAGATTGCTTTCTCAAATAGCTGAATGAATCATTTCACTAATCCATTCGTGGCAGGAGGGTAAGAGGCTGATGTGTCACTTTGATACCATTTCCTTGAAAAGCAGCTGGAACTCTTCATATGTGAACCGGGCCATTGTCACTTCTGGTCTGTTCAGGGAATTCTTGTTCACGGGCCTTATTACTTTCACTATTCCTAGTTTTTTGCATAGAAGACTTCAGGCTATTTTAGACGCCTTTCACACCTAAAGATACAGCACAGTAGTTGAAATGGAATTAATAATTCATTATCCAATCAGTATCTGAAAAGTGCCAGAATATTTGTTTGATGTTCTAAAAAGAGCTGGTGTGGCATACTGTCACATGCTGACCCTTTCTGATCACTTGGTGTGCACAGACTGCTAAGGAGTAATTAGCCATTCCCAAAGGTGCAAGACAGTTTCTTTTGCATGTGTTGTGGTTGTCATTCTCCTTGACGTTGTAATTTCTTTTTACTTGCAAAAGATACTACACTACGGTTGTAATGATGACTGTAATTTTTAACTCTCTCAGTGGTAAGTTTCCCAGGAATAAAGTAAGTTTCCCAGAAATAAAATAAATTTCCCAGGAATAACTGTTCTGGTGCTTCACACTATCTTTGATATATTCTAAACTGTAATTTTAAGCAAATAAAGATGGAGTAAGCTGTTCACTTAAGCAAGTCCTTTTTCTCATTATGATACCATATATGTTAGCCAGCACTAGCACACTTGGTTTCATGTAGCATCTGTTTCCATAGGATTCAGTTTGTGTCACATACAACAGATGAGCTGCTTCTAGTTATATATCTTGATAGTCTTACCTGCCATCACTGATAACAAATGTGAGAAGTCGATTACTCTGCTGGTCTTTGGTCTTCACTTTTTATCTCTGTATCTTTATCAGCAAGTGTCCAAAACCATTTCTTTCTCTAATTGGACATCTGTAATTCCAGGTATTCCTTTTTTTTGATTACAAATCAGGGTAGAAGGTCCAAGTCAAATCCCTCCTATCTTCCCTCCCAGTCTCACAATAGCTCCCCTGCTGAGGTGCACTCTGTCATGTGGTGGGTAAAAGAAGGCACCTGGATCCAGCTACCACTGAATATAAGAGCTGTCTCCAGCCCCGAACAGTGAAATGTGTAGATGTTACCTATAGGTGAAGTAAGTTGCTTTCCATATTGATACTGATGGTATTTTTGCTGCTCTCTAAACTTCTTATCAATGCAAACATAGTTGTGTTCTACAGAGTTAAAAGGTTTAGAGTAAAAAATATAAAAGCCTTCAGTATCATCTCAAGATATTTAAAAATAGTGCTGTCTTGTCTCTGGAGGAGGATGACAAGTTATATGCAAATATACACTATGATATGAAACGATAATTTCGGATTACAAAAATTTAATAACAACTGGAAACTTTGGTCTGCTGAGACCAACTCAATTTTTCTCTACTGTATAATGTTTCATTTGAATTTAGCTATTCTGTCCCAGTGTTAGGTAATGGAGCTGCTACAAGGACTAAAATTCTCAGATACAAACCTAAATGAATCATAATATATAGTCAAAATGTATAGAGACAGATTTTCATTGATGGAATTAATCTTTATCAGTACTATTGCCACAGTCTGCAGTGGAACTTTGTTTACTTCGGTGGGTTCTTTTAAAACCCTTTTCTCTGTTTGCTTTAAGACCATACTCATCAGCAAAATAAATTTTGGAGCTGAGAGGTGCTGTTTCTGACTCGTGTCACAAAGAAATCCAAGTAGCATCAATGCATTAAGGATTACATCCTGTTGTGTCCTGTAGTCAGATTGCTCTGGCAGTCACTTTCTGGGCTAATAGCTCTGAAGCTGATCGCAGCAAGTCTTGACAAGTGGACAAGCTAGAAGCTGACCCCAGAGCTTTACCCCCTGTATTTAAAGTAGATCTACCCCATACATTTCAAGTGCACTGGAATTCTTTGCTGTTCTTTTCATTTCAGTTGTAATCATACTCTCGACTTTTGCTCTGGAGTCCTTCCTGATATTCCTGAGATCTGCTTTCTGGTCCTGCATTATTTCCTCTCCCACTCCAGTAGTGGCACTTATTTCAACCAGATCACCGTAGCCCTCTGCATACAATAGAATTTTCTTTGGTTCTTTTTAGCTTTGTCAGTGGACATACTCTTGACTGACTACTTAATTTGGTAAATCCTTTGACAGTTCTGGCTTCCTGAGCTCAGCATCTTCTTTTTTTACAATTAAAACCTGTGGGTTTTGCTGTGGCCTATTTTGCATGGATTGTTGCTTGTTGAGAAGTAGCAGGAGCAAATATTCTCAGCTATTTGCTACTTTCAAAATGCTACTTATAACAACTTTCAGTATCCATGGGCTTGGGATAGTCTCATCTTGGAATAATGCTTGTCAACAGCTAATAAGGAAAATACATGCAGTATTTTAGGCAAAGAGCGTTGATCTCAAGACAGTATTATTAACCTTGCATTTAAAATAATAACTCTCCAAGCGCTTAATTTTTATGTTTCTTTCTCTATAATGCAAAATATACTGGATTAACTTTGCTCCATATTCAAGCAATATTAGATTCCTGCATTTGAAAGTCCTGTGCTATGCAGAAAAATTCATACTGTTTTTTTTCTAAAAGGTTAGCTAATTCTGTTTTCCTCTAGAGTCTTTTTTTAAATTATGAACATAGTTGAATATTCCTCCATTACTTACTATCAAATAGTAGGATTCCTCCGTTTCACAGCAAAGAAGCATAATCCTGGCTGTCTGGGCCAAAGCCAAATGTACAAGACAACCACCACCTCAGCTGGTATATACCTGGGAGTATTCAATACATCATCTTTTAAGTGACAACCAGAAAGTGAGAATACTAAAACAGGAACTAAAACTAAAACATCTCTGCGGTTTTTTATTCACATGATTCACATTTAGTCTGAAATTTAAGTGATCAATGCCCAAGAAACTCCTGCTTTAGAGTTTCCAGAACTGAGGGAATTGGGAGAGGTAGGAATTCTTTGAAACTTCTGAACCCTCCTCTGAGTTAGTGAAAGAAAGAAAATTAAAACACTTCTGACTTTTACTCCATATACTAAGAAGTGTTTACTACAAAAGTGTACATGTTACAATATACAAATGAAGGTTTTGCTTTTAATTTCATTTGTACCATCCAAATTCCTGTTTACCTCACTGCTTCTACTTCTAGTAAAATAGTTTAATTTTAATTCTGAAAGCATCATATTGGATTTATACATTTATCGTGATTATGATATTTCTAGCAGTGACAAACTTGATATAGTACTGCAACAAATTCTGAATGCACCCATTAATCCACACAAAAAGTCCGAATCAAATTATTTTCTCTAGCAAATATAGAAGTTGACAACAATTTAATTATTAATTTAAAATATCTGTCCAAGTTTGCATCTAGGTAAATGTGAAGAAAATTAAGCCCCTTGCTGTTTGTTACTGAAGGAAAATCAGAAGAAATGTGACCCAATTCAGGAAAAATAACTGGTCAACTATTATTTACGGTTCTTTGTATGTAAATTGAAGTTTTTCCTGCTATGCTTATCTTAGAATTTTATCACCCTTGAAAAGGTCTCTGACCAAAATGTGTAATTGCTACAAACAACAAAACCAACAATAAATAACAAAAAGCTGTTTCATGGAAAATACAATACCTCTGTTTAGTTTCAGTGGCTTTCCCAACAACTTGGGTGTTCATTTGTTTCCTTCAGAAGAAAAACTGATAATAAAGTCAGTTATTTCTTGATGCAATCCCACTTATTTCCAAAGAAATAAAAAAATATATATTCTGAGGAATATACAAGCAATTTTATGTTTCTTTTATAGCACAAGAACAAGAAAGTGATGGTAACTCTTCTCTAGCTGTTCTACATTCTGAATTCCTTTCTCTCCAGTTCCTTGATGTGCCATCTACTCATGTATAACCACATCTAAGTAAACATGACATGAAATTCATCAGTCTTCCCCTAACAAACTGATTAGACCACATGTAGTTTAAGTGTCACATAAGATTTTTTCATTTTTCTTCCTAATGCTTGATTCTACTTAAACTACTATCACAAAAGGATATTCAGGATGGCTTCACTCATCAGAAAGCCAGGAAGGGCTCTTGTGTCCCCTCTCCTGATTGATTGATTCTAGAATAGACCTTTGGCTGCCTAATCAACATAGAACAAAAGACTTTCTCAGAATTAGTTCCCATGTTGAGTTACACTATAACTTTTATGATAAAAAATAAAAATACCTGTGATGAAAACATTTGTAGTGATGAAGAATCCATATCAAAGCTTGATAAGTAGTTCCCATGCAGCCTGTGCCTTTCTTTTGTTCTATTACGTCTGACTTCAACATCTAGGCTGTAAACAAGGAGCTCTAGTACTACCAAATATGTTTCCCATGAGAGAAATCTTACATAAAGTTAGGATTTGTAGAAAGCTAGTGTCATCTGAGCTTCTCAGTACAATGATGTCTCTCATTACAGATTGGCTTTGCTCTCTTCAGACAACCAAAAGTTGGGCTTTTACAGCAAGCAAGCATCAAGACTACCCTAAGCAGTCAATAGTGAGAGAAAAGTAAATACTGTACCATCTACACAACAGTACAGTTTTGTGAGACAAAAAAAACATCGTAAGTCCATTTTTTCACTCTTAGTTAATTATCCATAATTTTCTCATTTGTTTTGTCTATTTTTTCATGTTTTGAACCATGTACTTCAGTACTGGTCCACAACTTTGCCAAGTACAGTTGTAATATAACTTCATTACAACCTCTTAATATTTTGTTCTTTATACGTTTAAGGATTATAATGGTCCTCTTGACTACATGACAGTGCTGAAGGATCATATTTCACTGTGACCCAGTTAGCGCTGGCCAGGATAGAACAGCTGGACTCTTAAAGATGATAAAATTTCTTCCCAACTGATGAACTTGCATGTAGAAATATTAAAACGCCTATTTCTTCCTTGCACTCTCTTACTAAATGATTATATCATTCTATGTGAGTGACATGCCCTTACAGATTAACTGCATTAATTAACTGGTTTATAGTCAGAAAACAAGGAAGACCCCCAATTACATTTTATAAATATCTCACTGGATCCCATTGTGTTATGTGCTGCTGCTGTATACAGTGGAAAGGCACTTTTCATCTCTTACTTTCGGGTCCCCACAGAAGTTAAAGCAAGATTTTCTCTAAATCATGCCATCATAAGTTTTGCTGCTATCATCAGTGACCCACCAGGTATAGTGTAAGAAAACTCTGATACTCATTTCTTCCCCATTCCCAGATTGCATCAACAACATGATTACATTAATTCCTGCTCTCTAATTCCCTAGTCACGTGCTGATGGAGAGCTCTTCATAATGCGGATTTTCCACTAATTATCTCTAGCCATTTTAAATTGTTGAAAAGTGACTTTGTAGAGCTAACTATACAGCCTAGGATCTTTCCTCACAGGTGTCTTAATAGTTTTACTTCTGTTTTACCAACATAACTAGAAATAGAGTCAAATACTCTATTTTTTCAATTAGTAAAATGTATCTGTGGATGCTTTCCCATTAAATTAAAGGTCTATAAACTGCAGAGAGTTAAAATGTATGGCATGTCTTTCTTGTAAAGGGATTTATAATAAAGTATATTTTAAAGTTCAGATGTAGCTTTCTCCTGTAGGTTATCTCGTTGTAAGCTTCCTCTCCCACAGGTTACTTCAAAGTTCTACCTCTTCCTTGTCTAGCAATTAACTGATGTCTCACTTCTGAGCAGAGAAACAAGCCACCTACCTCATTGGGTCCTCTGTTCTCTAGCAGAACAATAACTTCAGGCTGGTTGGGGTTATTTTGATAATATGGTCAATGTTAGGTATCTTGAAATCCTGAATCTTTAAAAAATGACACATGGGTAACTACATTATCCAAAAGCTATGGGGCAGAGCCCATAGAAATCCATAAATAACTCTCGTTTGATCCAAAAGAAACCTTGAAACCTACGTATTTAACAACTATGATCCAGGCAATGTATGCAACCTGTTGTTTCCCACCTCTCTCCTTCCTGATTTCTATCACTAACCTACATTTGCAAAAGTTATAAGCTGGAGGTTGAGAGAATATTTGGGGAGGTATCACTCTATTGCTGCCTTCTGCTGTTCTCTAGACATCCACCATTGACCACGGCAAGAGATGGGATCCTGGGTGAAACAGACCTTTGGCTTGCCTGCTTTTATGTTTCTATGGTCCTGTAAGCCTGGAAATTCTCTGTTTGCACAAGTTAGCTTGTGATTGATAAATTCCTAGATTCCATCCATACTGATACACTCCAGTCTCTGGTGCAAACTCTGTAATTGCTCCTGAAGAGCTTGCTATAATGCCAAGAACTGAGAGCAGGGAAGAGGTGCTGGAATCCTGAAATGTGAGAAGATATGCTTGAGGGGGTTGAATGATTACTGAGATAAGGAAAGGGTGGGAGCTGGAACAAGGTTTCAAAGAGACAGGGGACTACGATATAAGCTTCAGATGTGCCAGGATGTCCATCTTCAGACTGGAAGTTAGGACATATGTGAGAAAATGGAAGACTGAGACATAGGCTGCAAGGCAGGCAGTGATGGAGAAGAAAAGGGAATGCATGGCCCTTTCAAATGCAGATTAGGATCCAGGATTCCTGAGTTAGCTGGTAGAGACAAGGTTATCTCTCCTTACTGACCGAGGCCCACAAAATTCACAGATGCTAGTTTTCTCCTGCTTTTATTTGCTATTAGCTCATGTCACCAGAATTTGTTCTATAAACTCCTAAGTTTTGAACTTTTTGGATGAGCCCCAGGGATGTAAATTTGCTTCCACAAGAGAATTTCTGATGGCTGTTTCTCTAGATTGCCTTTTAGGAAGTTACCTCCTAAAAGTAATCTGGAGAGTGTTATGGTTACAGAGACAAAAACATTCAAAAAGTGAGGAGCACTCTAACTCAAGCTGCTTGTGAAAATGTTATTCAAACTCCTGGAATATATGTACCATGCACAGTCTTTTATTTATGAGATCGCATAGTATTTTTACCACAGGCCACTCCTTCCTTCAGTACACAGGATACTTAGTGTTCAGATTATGAAGTTACAAAGTAGCCTGTTGTTTGTGTGACCCTTTCCTCATCTAGTACAAAAGCTACAGGGTGCTGTGGCTGAGGCAGATGATTTCCAGAAGAAAAAGTTGGTTGTGTGTTTTGAACAGAAGAATATCTCCTGAACAACTGGTTTATCTCCTTGTCTCATTTCAATGACACCTGCATGAGGCCGAAACTCATTTAATTCAGATTTGGGATAGGCATTGGGACATACGTATTTTTCACTTCCTAATTACCCAATCTCACGCTCTGGAGACTTCTCAACTACAAGAGAAGTTGGTATCAGATGTGATTGCTGAGTGAAGTATAAAAATAAATGCTATGTCCTTGACAAATGTAGCCATCCAAAACAGGCAGACAAAATAATAGATATTTTTGACACTAATACAATTGTACCTTAGTTCTCTGTGTATAAAATGGGGATAAATGGACTAATGTTTGTGAAGCTGTTATCTGCCAGTGATAAGTGTCAAAAGAATCACAGAATCATGGAATATCCTGAGTTAGAAGGGACCTATGAGGATCATCAAGTCCAACTCCCGACTCCACACAGGGCAACCTAAAAGTTAAACCATATATCCAAGAGTGTTGTCCAAACACTTCTTGAACACCGACAGGCTTGGGAACATGAGTACTTCCCTGAGGAGCTTGTTCCAGTGTTTGACCACCCTCCCAGTGAAGAACTTTTTCCTAATACCCAATCTGAACTTACCCTGATGCATCTTTAAGCCATTCCCTTACATTGTACCACCAGACACCAGAGAGATCAGCACCTCCCTCTCCGCTCTCCCTCATGAGGAAGCTGTAGACAGCAATGAGGTCTCCTCCAAACTGAACAAACCTAGTATCCTTAGCTGCTCCTCATAAGTCATGCCCTCTAGTCCCTTCACCGTCTTCATTGCCCTCCTTTGGACACATTGTAATATTTTGAGATCCTTTTTATGTTGTGGAGCCTAAAACTGCATACAGTACTCAGGGTGAGGCCACACCAGTGCTGAGTATAGTGGGACAATCACTTCTTTGGCCAGATAACTATATCGTGCCTAATGCACCCCAGGATACAGCTGGCCCTTTTGGCTGCCAGGGCACATTATTGACTTGTATTGAGCTTACCATCAACCAAACCCCCAGATCCCTTTCTGCAGGGCTGGGCTTGCACTCTAGGCTCTCATTCCCTAGTATATACATACATTCAGGATTACACCATCCCAAGGAAAACTAAAGCATGGAATGGTGTTTCTTAAAAAAAGCATGAACTGAATATGTTAACATGGGGATAAAACAAAATGTTGAAGGGTATTCATGAATGTCATTCACCCTACATGTTGAATGAGACAGAGGTGATATGAAAAGGGAGTATTAGTGCAATTTGGGAATATGACATAATGCATACGCTCAGATGCGCATTGCCAATTAATAACTAGTTCAAGGAGTGGAAAGCATAGGAGCAGGTCTAAAGGTGGGATCACAGGGTGGGGATTTTTGAGTCTGACTCAGAGTAAGCTGACAAAGTGGGAAGAGGAACTGCCTGTTGAGCTGAACATGGGCATTGAGACTCAAGGACAGGCGATAGCAGCTCCAGGGAGTGGAGAGTATGGGAGGCATTCCTCAAAAGCCATGTCATGAATTTGCTGTGTTTTTTACAGTTGGCTTTCTAGAACTGAATGGAAGTTGCATGGATGTGTAAGGAATGTTGCATTTTCTAACCTCTAAGCATTTGACTTTGCAAAGTTACTACTGCTTCATTTACTTTTTCATGTATAATAAATTTATTTATAATGGAGAGCACAAGAATGGTTTAGAACAAAATGAAGAAATGTTTGTGAAAGAAGATTATATCTTTAGAGTAAGAGCAAGAGGTTGAAGGGAAGGTACCTTAAGAGACACTAGAAAGTTAAAAGGGACCACAGAAGTAAAGAGAAGACCACAACAGATCCAGAATTGTTGGGGGGGGTGGGGGGGTGGGGAGTACATCAGTGTGAGTACTGAACTTGAGGATCAAGCACTGGTTAAAGCAATGAAGAAGGAAGAAAAATTTGGGGTATGTGGAAAAAAAGGCTACAATATGGTTAAACATACAGATGTTTAAAGAACAAGAATTTCAGTTTTCTGGACACAAGTGAAAGTCATTCTGCAGTCATTCCAAAGGAAGAAATGGTAAGGTCAGTAAGGAGTCTTACGAGAGCCTCGTCACACAACCTCATCTTCCTGGAAAGTAGGGTTGGATCCTTCCCATTTGCAAGGCTCTGTGCAGCTCGTATTTTGAGTTTTACGACAAGGGAGGGACCGTGCTGTTTAGCGTACTTTCCCATCCACCTTATAGTTCAATGAAGCCCTGGTGGAAAGATCCTGTAGTAAATTTCCTGACTGTGTCCTGCCCTAACTAATTTTTCCAAATGGCCTTTTAGCATATAAACCAGCAATGCATTAAACCAATCTGAAGGTACTGATGATGATGGCACAGTCCTCATCCAACAGGAAAGGGCAAGTTGTCTAAAAAAGCAACTTTGTTCATTGCAAGAACAGGCTCAGACCCTTTAAATGAAACTGAAAAAATGGCTTTGCTTTGAAAACTAAAAAGTTTGCAAAAAATTACTGGTTTTTTCCAGTTTTTGTCTATGAAGTATATGTCAAAATTTTTGCAAAACCATCATCATAGTGATTTGCAGTAAGAGAACCTTATAATGTTTTTTTTTTATAATTTGGGTTTTTAATTAAATTTCCTACAAGAAATTTCTTAAAGAATGTTTTAAAAGCTGACCCATTTTAAGCCTTATGAAATAAAACTCACTTCACAATTTTGTATTTTGAGGTTTTTTTTCTTTCAGCCAACTCTAAACAATGCTGATAACCAATTAAAAACTACATTGTGGATCTTACTGAGGTAAAGCAGAAGGCAGATCACCAGTCAAAAACTACTCATTCCTTTTCATATATGTAGCTTCACTTTGATTTATGCAGGCTAGCAGTACAGTTTCACAAATGGGATAGACATTGTTCCTCTGTGCTTCCCACTGCACCCCCTTACCTGGCGCTATCACTTCTTTGATTGCACACGCAGTGAGATCAATGTGTTGGTCCAACTGAAAACTGGCCAATTTTTAGCCACATGAATGCACATGTCAGCATAGAATGGTGACAAAAATTCATAGCCAATCATTGCAGAGTGGACAGGACTGCTACTTTTGGCAGCAGCTTTATCATGCAGCAGCTTGTTCGTGGTGAAACCACACACTAAACTTCATGGAGCCTGATCTTATTGAAGCTCCTCAGTAAGAGAAATACCAGGAAGATAAAGGAATACCATATGCCAGATTTAATGGAAAGAAACAGAGTTGAAGGTTCCTTGTATACTGAACCCCTTTCTTTCAACTCTGTTCTTACAGATCTCACAGGAGAGGATGTTCAACCTGTAAGTAGAAAGATCTTGTTTAGGAGGAGACTAGAAAATATTTGATTTACCAAATCCAGTACTTGATTAATATTTGTGATCAAATAGTTTTTGAGATCCACTAATGAAAACCTAGGAAGAAATTGGATTTTCAAAGAATAAGGAATTTGCTTTATATATACAAATACAATACAGATGCTGCTCCAAAGATAGGTTACGGTAAGATGAGAAGCTAGGTTCGTGCAACAACTCCCTCCTGCTGAAATGGAGTCATTCCGTCCTCCTTCAGGCTGCACACTCTTCTGCGTTGTCTTTGTGTGGGCTTCGGTACCTGTCTGACACATAAGTCACTTCAACTCATTAAGGTGGCAAAAAGCGATTCACTTTTTTTTTTCCTTAATTGGTTTAGTAGGTTGGGGAATAAATCTTATTAATGGTGGCAGGGCCCCAAATATAGCTGAATGTCATAGCTGACAGCTTTTCTCAGCAAAATGTCACTAAATCAACATGAAATGATGCTATTTTAGACTTGGACTTACAGTTGGACTTGGACAGTATTGAAAAGCTAGTTGCAGAAAATGATCCTAAAGATGATTTAGTGTAAATTGCATGAAAAGAAAAAGGCAGGTCTGCATCTAAGCCGCTTGATTTCATAAGGCAAATTCTGGTAAACTAAGGGACCTTAGTTAATCAAGTCAACTGAACTGAAGAGTTCAGGAGTTTGTAATGGAAATGATTTGCCGTTTCTTCAAGGGGCAGGTGCTAACAGTGCATAAAAAGGATAACTGAGAGTAAGTAGAGAGCTTTCAGGGAAAGAGGGACTGACTAGCAAAAAAGCTTTGCTACACATCAGGAAGCACAGAGATAAGATGGTATTTTCTAGAGCAAAATGAGGGAAATGGCAGCAGATAGTACTGAACAGGAGAGTGTCAAAGTGGAATGTCTGCTAGTAGATTTCTTTGGGAGTTATTCTTGGGATTGATCTTATTGTTTGGCAAAGAAGAGAAAATAAGCTTATTGCATTGCCTGGTTTCACAAAATTAGGCAGCATCATCAACCCAGCTGCAGTGGGATGTCATATGGAAAAACAATAAAATACCTTGATGACTGAACTAATGGAAACAAAACAAACTGCTATAATACCAAATGCAAGGTCCTGCACTTGGATGCTAATAAAATTTTTCTGTAAATGGAGAACTTTCCCAGTAAATAAGTGGTGTAGAAAAGAACACAGGTACTACTTGAACAGCTGGTGGCTATCCAATGTAGGAGTGCAAAAAGGCAACTGCATACCCAAGACTGCAATATTTAATGGAGATATGGCAATATTAATGTACTGTACAATGTAGTAATTGAATTTAAAATGGAATATTATGGGAATTTGAACCCGCATTCAAGACAGATGAGTTCAGACTGGGACAGGTGGCAATACAGGCTAGCAGAATGACCAGTGGAATGAAGATCTGTTGAGCAAGAAGAGACTAAAAGGTCTTTGTTTAGTCTAGCAAAAGGAAGGCTGAGAGGGAATATGATTACTGTCTATAAATATATCAGGGGTAAACACTAGGGAGGGAGAAGAGCTATTTAAGCCAAAGGACGAATACTGGCACAAAAGCAAATGGTTTCTTGAATAAATTTAGCCTGGAAACAAGAAGAAGGTTTCCAGCCACCAAAACAATGAAGTTCTGGAACAGTTTTGCAACAGAAGTAGGGGGTAAACATATCAAACTACCATTAAGATGGAGCTTGAAAAGTTTCTGGAACGGATTATATGACACAGTTTCCTGTAATAGCAAGAAACTGGACTCAGTGACCTAGGGAGTCTCTTCCAGTCTTAAGGTCCTATATTCTGTTTTGCACTGTCATTTCTTCTCCATAAAGACAAGAGAATTAACCAACTAAACCCCACGAATGTTTAAAAACTAATAAAAATTCTTTTGCAAGTAGAAATTATGTTGATTATTGTAAACTCACTGCAAGTCATCTCAGAATAACACTTTATTGGGTATTAAAACATTCTTAGTCTTTACTGTATTGGAATGTCTTCAGTGGGGAGGTTGCCCAGTTTAGAACATACGTTACTGTTTACTTTTTCAAAACTGAAATATGGGAAGTGGCATAGAGTAATTTGAAGACATTTTATATCATGCTATGAATAGAGAACTTATAGGATAGTGTCTCATTATTTGACCTTTTGAAAGATCACTTTTGGTTAAATAAGCCGCAAACTAAACAGCTGAATGCAATTTATTTATAGATACGTATTGATTTGTTTATAAATATTATGAAAAGTGTATGCAGTTCAACAACCATAATGAAAACCATAGGTAACGTTTTGTAGAAAGCAATTTTTTTCTTTTTTTTTATAGTATGGTTCTGTTATGTACAGTACAAACATACACACACGTATGGTATCTTTTCATTAAGAGCTTTAGTCTGCAAAGAATAGCTGCAATGCCTAATGAAACTCAAAAATTGGAACACCAGTAGAGAGAATATTATATAATAAAAACAAAATGCTCAAGGTATTACTGATCATAGGTGCTTTAAGATTCTACTTTTTTTGTTTGGTTTTGTTTTTTTAATCTTTTCCCTTCCACTACTATTTCTTGAAGTTCTGTTGGGCAACCAATAAGTAGACCAGATTTCCATTATGCCATGATGATGAAAACACATGTTCCATCAACCAACACAATTTGTCCACATCTATCTTCTTTGTAACGGCCAAGGGGTGTTGAGGCTAAACAGACAAAGAAGTGAGATCAATGACAGGAAGGAAAGGGAAATATTGGCAGAAATGGTAGGGAAAGAAAGTAGAGAAAATAATAAGATAAAGAGGATAAATAAAACTGTGTAAGGCAGAGATTACAAGGTTTGTGAGGTGGAGCAGTATAGAAGCCAACAGTGACATGAAAGAAATTTTGGGGTCACATCCTTTGCAAAGGATTACACTCCATTTTGACTTCCACAGGTGGTGGAAACACATAGACATTTCTATAAACATAAGTTTTATCTGCATTCCAGGCACATATTTTTGCCAAGACAATCTTGAAATCAGTTGTAATAAACTGTGTTCTAATGGGTTTCATGAACTTCTACTTTCCAAGTGTTACATATATTAAGTAGTGAAAGACATTTGTTCAACTATTTCTTCTTCATGCTTCAGAATTCTGTCCTAGACTCCCAGACAACTAGAGTGATATAAACCTAAACAGTGTTGAGGCTGAAGAACTTCTTCATTCAAAAGAATATGTTTCCTTCTAACTCTGGAACAAATGCCACTATTCTTTATCATAGATAAATATTGCTGATAGCATGAGGTAGCTTTAAACTATGTTCATTCTGTTGCTACAATATACTATACATCACTTTGAGGTTTGCTTGGTAGTGTTCTTAAGATTCCTGCCCAATCATTAACTCTTTAAAATCAATCAGATTACTCCTTCTCAGGTCACATACTGTTGACTGCTTTTTGAGACAATTTTACTCCACAAGAGATAGAAGGATGTCACTCTTCTTGTAAGTCATTGAGCATACCATTGGTTCAGCTTTGTTGAATTTATTTACTGCCAGTTAATAAATTTGACATTTTTTAGTGAAGTTGCTGACATCAGGCCTGTCCATGAAAGCAGTGGTGTGGAGCCTATGAATACATCCATTTCAGATGTCTGGTGTTCATGAAGAGATTTTACTGCTTAGCCATTTGAGCTAATGCTAACTCTTTCAAACCATAAAAAAAGAATTACTGAGTCTGGATTATTCTTAAAAATAATCTTAATTATAGATGGGTTTACAGATGAAGAGGAATTACATAGGCAGTTGAACATTTTCCTCCTTTCTCTTGATGTCAGTGAAAAAAATAATGGAAAAATCATGGTGTATTTAATTATTTTTGTCTAGATTTGAACATATGAATTAAAAAATAAGGTTACATGTCTACAGTGGGACAATGATTCTCTGGAGTTGTAGACTTTTATATATGTATTACATTTCAGTACAATTCCAAAATTGCAAGCAAAACCATTAAAATTTGTTTGAACAGGATAACCTAAAACGTTAATGAAAATTGTATATTGCTACATAAAAGTCCTAGATAACACTGTTAAGTAATGTCTATTGCTAAGGCAGTGGCAAGAGGAAGGTGCTCTTTGGCTATTTTTTTAACAACTAATGAGAGTGACAGGTTTCACTTAACATGTTACAAATTATGAAAACATCTCTGGATGCATCAAAGTTCTCAAAAACAGGTGCTTAAGTCTTCTTGAATTTCTTTCTGAACTTCATCAGAACTGAAATGTTTATGGATAAGCACTGTTGTAGAACAAAAGATGTCTTCCTGAGGTGTGTGACTGGAAGGGTTGGAAAATATGTAATACGGAGGATGGCTTAACATGGTTTTGACTTTTACCAACCTAGAAGATATTCAATGCTAATAACGGAAATGGTCAGGAGCCAGCTGACCTGATGGACCGTATGACATTCAATGTTGAAATTTCAACTGCTGCCTGGTTACTATGAACTTAATCAGCTGGATGGTGTGATGCTGTAGAACAAAGTTTATGAATTTATAATATAGGGCAACTTTGAGGAGACCTTCAACACGGATGGTGATTCATCTCCACTGCACTTTCTTCCTCGGCAGTGGTTGTGTTACAGCTGTGTCACTATCAGCTCACCTCTTTCTTTTGGGCATGAGCAATGCCGGTGCAGGCTGCCACCAGCCCTGAGGCGACTCCCCCCACACCCTTCCGAGTTTCATCAGATGGCTAGGATGGTGGAGAAACCCCCCATTATTTCCCATCAACAACATACAGTAACACTGTCAGAGAAGCTTTTGGCTTGAGTTGTTGACTAAAACCCATGTCTCCGGGTGGGACCATTAGGAAGAAATTAGATGTATTGTTGTGACAATAGAAGATAGAAAATTTCTGGTCTCTCCCACACATGAAAATTATTAACCAAAGACATCAAGGGTGGTGGAGGAAGGAGGCAGCCCTTAAGCGACTTCTGTGCCGCCGAGAGCAAGGCTCCTCCGCGGCTCCCCAGGCTGATCCCGCGGGTGGGTCTCGGCTCCGGGCGGAAAATGGCGCCAGCGGCTTGAACCCGGCGCCTTGCGCAGGCAAGAGGCTCTCCCCAGGGGACACTGCTCCGCGTGGTTGACACGAACTGATACCGGCTGGAGGAGGCAGGGCGGGTATTTGCTCGCTCCCTCTCCCTCTTCTGGGCAGAGGAGGATGAGTAAATGGGGCAGAGCGGCACCTGCGCGCAAGACGGCAGCTGAGCTCCCCGGGTCCTCGAAGGAGCGGGCGTGAGTGCCATGGCCAGCGCGGGAGGAAGGAGCCGCGCAAGAGAAGTGCGCATCCTCCATTTTGGCGGAGGGCGGGCGGAGAGCTTGGCTCCCGGCGCCTGGCCGCCGTCGCTGGCCGGAGCACTCGTCCCCACCCCGCGGCACTGCCGGGGCAGTCGGCTCCTTTCCTCACGGGGATCCAGGCAGAGGCGCTTCAAATGAGCGCCCCGCTGCGCCTCACGTTGGTTCGAGTTGGTCCCAAGCTCCCCGTAGCAGCTTCCGACAAAATGGAGGACGCCACCACTGCTACCACCACCACCACCACCAGCTCCTCCAGGAGCCATGTCGGCTGCTGACATGGCGCCCTCCCCCGCAGCGGGTGGGGGCAGCAGGGCGCCTTAGCGCGAGGGCGGCGAGGAGGCGCTGCTCAGCGGGCAAAGGCTGCGGGTGCGCGGGGGAGGTGCCCTCCCTGGGATACGTGCGCTCTCTCCCTTTCCCCTGTGGGAGCGCTGCCATTATCCATGCTCTGTCTCTCATGGAAGTGGCCTCAGGTTCAAAGCCCCTCTGGTGGAAGGAGCGGGGTGGCACCTCTTGGAAGAGTCCTGCCAGCCCTATCGCTCGGCGGCGGGGGGCGGAGAGGGAAAGGTGGGCCCGCGCCCCACAGTCGGGGCTGTAGCGCCCACAGGGACCGAGCGCAAGGCTGGGATGGGCAGCGCAACCTCCTCGCCGGCGGCCGGCTGCAGGAGGGTGGCCGGCCGGAGGAGCGCAGACGGCCCGGCGGTAGCGCAAACTTCTGCAAGTTGCCACCGTCAACGAGCTGCGCGGGGAGCGCGAGCGCAGCCCTCGGACGCGGGTAACGAGCCGGTGGGCACCGATCCGGGTTCCTCAAACCTGATGGATCGAAGTAGGAAGAACCCCAGGCATGGCCAGGAGAAAGATTGGCAGTTTATAGGGTCAACCGGCTGCGGGCGGCTCTGATGGATGGGTAGCCCACCCACTCCGCTAGCCCAGCGCGAGAGCCCGCCCTCTGGGTGAGCCAATGGCGGGGCAGGGAGGCGGATCTCCCCCGAGCTCGCTTGGCCCGGTTCCTCCTCCCCTTCGCTAGCAGCTGCGCTTCGCCCGGGACTGGACCGAGTTAGAGTTGAGACGCCGGAGGAGTAGCGCAGAGTGCGTGCGTCCCCCGCGGCGGGAGGGGGGAGGTGGGGGGTGTCCGTGCCTGCGAGCAGTGGGGAGCCGGGTAAGGTGGGGGTGCGGGGTGCTGCACCTCAGGGCCGGGCTGGCGGGCGGCTGGCGGCGCAGAACTGCCCCCAGGGCGGGGATGGGAGAGCAGCCGCCGTGCCTCCGAGCTACCCAGGCTAAGTACCCCACGGCGCCGTCGTCGCTGCTGCGCCGCTAGCTCTCGCGGCGGTGGAGGGGGCGCGGGCAGCCCTGGGGGCAACCCCGCGGGTAACCATCGTGGCCCGGAGGTGGGTGACGGGGGTAAATGGGGGGGCGCCCGGGGGCAGCCTTGGGGGGGGGCATGGGCATTTGGGGGAAGGGCCGGGTCTGTTTTAGCGCCTCCTATTTTAACTCCCTCCCTCCCTTCCCCGCCGGGCCCTCGGCTGTTGTTCTGCCCCGGTGCCTCCCCCCGCCCCCGCCGCCCCCCCCCCTTCCCACCCCCCCCGCGGGTGCCTCCCTCCCCTGCCCGGCGCGGCGCTCCGCGGATCCTGCCGCCGTCGCTGCTCCCCTCACGTATTGTTTGGCTGGGTCTCTCTAATGGCGGACAGGAGGCGGCAGTGCTGCTGGCCGACTGCAGGGGGGCAAACCCGAGACCGGGGGCAACTGACGCGGGAGCGTGCGGGGGGCCGAGGCGCTCGCCGGGCGCTGAGGCGCCGCCGCTGAGGGCCCTGCGACCCTGCGGGGCGCCGGTTCAGGGCTGCTTAGGCAAGTTAGCAGGTAATATTTGCTTCCCCGCCGTGGGTGCTGCCGTTGCCTTTCCCCCCACACTCGCGCGGAGAAGCCCCCGGTGGGGCTGCGCCCGGGGCGGCTCCTTGTCCCACCTCCTTCAGCGGGGGTAGGTGGTGTGGGTGTGCTGGAGGATTACCCCACCGCCCCCGGGGAGGGCAGTTTTTATTTATTTATTTATTTATTTATGTAAAGGGTTGGTATTAAAGGGAAGTGGTGGGTGATACAGGCGGTACCTGCCCTGGCCAGGCAGAGGAAACGCTGCTTGGGGGCGCTGCCTGCTCCTCGCTGCCCCACGTTAACCCCATGTCTTTCCCTTAGGCTCCAGCCCAGTTTGGTGCAGCCTTGGCAGAGACCAACAAGGAGAGGGAGCTCCATTGTGAGTGCTATTTATGTGTCTGTTTCTGCCTCTGCTAGACCTGCTTAGGGAGGGCTTGACCCACCCCCCCATGTTCTCCGGAGGCAGGGGTAGAAGGAGGGGCCTCCAGCGTTGGGTGGGGAAATTCCTGGGTCCAGCAGCTGCTGCCCTGGGGCGAAGCCCCAGTAATGGCTGTGAGGCGGCTCCTCCTCGGGGTGGGCGCTGCTGCTGCAGACATCGCTCCTGCAATACCAACTCCGGCAAGCAGACGACGGGCTGCTGCCGCTGCTCGCGTTACCCGGCTCAGGAGGGAGGGGGAGGGCATATTTCGGGTGCCCTCTAGAGTTTTGGAGCGGGTATTAAAATCCGTGACGAGACACCTTTAGCCATCTTTACATTTTTTTTTTTCCCTGTTTCTCCAATCCCGTGTCCTGCGTATCTTGAAGCCACGAAGAGGAATGAGAGGTTTAAAATAACCCAGCAATTTGCGGAGCCGTACTCCAGCGTCTCTCCTTTGTGCATTCAGAGTGGTTCTTTACGCCCGCAGGTTTGCTTGGGTGGTTTTTGTTGGGCGCCCTTGGCAGCTCGTGCGCCTTGGCAGGCCTGCTGAGCTATTGGCTTTGCCCCTTCCCCAGAAAGCTGGAGGTCACTGGGGAAGCCCGCAGCTTCTTAATAGTGAGCATTTTGGGTGTGGGATTTTCAAAGCAGCTTGTGATCTGTGTTGGGTGTTAGGTCGGTGAAGGAGAGGCTGATTACCAATCCCTGCCCGTAGGATTGGGGTGTAATTTGGCTCTGGTTTGTGCCCCTTTTAATAATGGTGCTGCACAGGGGATCCTGAAACCGCAAAGTAGTGCGGCAAGGAGAAAGTGAGGCGGTGTGCGCCCGGGGAGAGGCTCCGGGGCGCTCGAGTTGGCAGCGGCCGGGGCCGTGGCCGCTAGAGGCCGCCGCGGAAGGCGCAGCCGGGCCGGCCGCTCGGGCGGTAACGTGCTGCCGGAGAACAAAACAAAAAGGCAGCGCCTGGCTGGCGTCCTGGGTCCTTCATTGGGGTGCAGGAGGGATTCAGGTGTTGTAGTCTTACCTACCACTTGCGTCTTGAATTTTTTTTTTTTTTCTCCTCTCTTGCCAGTCTGCATAGTAGATTTCCCAGATTGGCATAGCTTGCAACTTTCTTTGTCACTTTTTGGTAGCTTACATATATAAAGAATAAGTGGTTCTTTGCAAAACCTCACTGCTTAGGAGGAAGGCATCAGATTTGGATTTATTCTGAGCTTCTAAAATTACCGACCTCATGAAAGATGTTAGGAGTTTCTATGGCCCGTTACCATTAATAAAGTGGTCTGTTCTAAACCTTGAAGTACTACTGTAATTTTCAAATTTTAATTGTAATTTTTTAACTCTTACCATGTCTTGGATGTAAGGCTACCATCTAATTTTACTTCTGATTCATTATGCATTCCAGTCTAACAGCTGTTCTGCTTTCTCTGATGCTTCTTTGTGTTAAAAAAGTTACTTCTAAGAGTGATGAAGGCAGCTAAGGCTTTGGAAGGAGCGAGGCTGTTGCGTTGGAAGGGAGTGAAAAAGGATGTTGTCTGCTGGAGCTGGTTTGAAAAAATTATTGCAGCTTTCTGTGGCTGCCTATGAAAAGATGAGAAAACTGCCAAGAACAGCTGTATAGCTAAGATTCAGTAAACCTCAATAAGCAATTGCCAGCTGGTTTGTGAATTACACTAATGTCTGGCACAAAAGCATCCTAGTAGATGGCACATTGTCCTCCTCCAACTGTGGTGGTGATGGTACAGCCTTTTCTATAGCACATGACTGGAGGTTGAAAGTGTATCCTGTGGCATGTGGTAGGCCATGCTGTTGTATGAGGGAATGTATTCAGTGCTTACTGCTGCAAGGTCAACTCTAGGAACCAACTCCTCAGCCACAGTTTGTGAAATAAAGGTGATGAGGGGACATGTTAGATAGTTAAACTAAGTAACTTGATTTAGTAAAAGACTGTCTTAATTAGAGTATCTAATAAATGTGCTTTATATTATTGTTATTAATCCTCTTTGACCCCAAGTATATGATTGTGTTTTATAGTTGCTTGCCCTGGAATAATATGCTAAGTGGGATTTACATCAGCAAAAATGTACAAATGGCAGTGAAAAAGTGAAAGCAAGTTTCTTTGTCTTCTACAGAGCTTGTTCAAGTATACAGAGGGATGTGGAACCAAAACTGGTACAACCTCTTTCAGATTTTTACTGACAGGTTTTTCTTACCTTTCTTTTGTCCAGCAGCATCGTGAACAGTCTTGCGCTGTTGCAGTAGCTTTCATTTTGGTTTCAAGGACTAAATACAGTACTACTGAAGTTCTATCATCTTGTGTCAGTGTTTGCAACCAATTGCTATACTCTGCAACAAAAGCAGAATGAGGAGCTCTGTGAAGAATTTATATTGGGTGTTATTACTAATGGAAAATCCACTGCTTATGGAGAACTATATATTAGCTTTTCTTCCATACTTGTAGCCTACCCTACATGCTGCTGGCAGATATGGATAGCTTTGTGTATGAATGATCTGCTTCATTTAGATGGTGGTATTAAAATTTTTCATTTTGGACCAAGATTTGTAAGTTTGTCAGATAGTGTTTTGTACTTCTAAGAGAAATTTTAGGTAGCAGGGAGCAGTGTAAGACTTCTAGAATGCAGTTGCATGGTATGTCATCTTCAGTTAACACTTTGAGTGTATTGATTTTATATCATAGTTTTCCAGTTGCGCAGTGGCTTCCAGCTCTTCCTGTCTGTTGCCCATGCTGCTTGCATTGGTGTAGATGCACTTCAGTTGGGCTTTTTTGGGGGAGAAGCCTTTTTTGACAGAGAAGCCCTAATTCGTATGTGAGTTCTCAGATGCTTGTGTGGTTTCTAATGCATCAGCAAGCCTTGCATCTTTGCTGCCATGTGGATTTCCATCCCTTACCCTGACTGGTGGCTAAGGAGCATTCATTGCTGCTCTGGTTGGCTTGGCTGAATATGAGCCGGCAGTGTGCCCAGGTGGCCAGGAAGGCCAGCAGCATCCTGGCCTGTATCAGCAATGGTGTGGCCAGCAGGAGTAGGGAGGTGATCGTGTCCTTGTGCTTGGCACTGGTGAGGCTGCACCTTGAATACTGTGTGCAGTTTTGGGCCCCTCACTGCAAGAAAGACATGGAGGTGCTGGAGCGTGTCCAGAGAAGGGTGACAAAGCTGGTGAGGCGTCTGGAAAACATGTCTTATGAGGAGCAGCTGAGGGAACTGGGGTAAGAGGAGGCCTTACCACTCTCTACAGCTACCTGAAAGGAGGCTGTAGTGAGGTGGGTGTCAGTCTTTTCTCCCAAGCAGCAAGCAGTAGGATGAGATGAAATGGTCTCAAGTTGCACCACGGATTGGATGTTAGGATGTTTTTTTTTTCACTGCAAGGGTTGTCAAGCATTGGAACAGGCTGCCCAGGAAGTGGTTGAGTCACCATCCATGGAGGTATTTAAAAGTTGTGTAGATGTGGTGCTTAGTGACATGGTTTAGTGGTGGACTTGGCAGTGTTAGGTTTACGGTTGTACTCAATGATCTTAAAGGTCTTTTCCAGCCTAAATAATTGTGTGTTTTCAGTGCCACTTACTTATACTTAAATTGTTTTGGCAATTTAAGGCTTTTGTCTTCTGTGAGCTTCTAAAAATTATCAAGTTGATGATAAAACCCATATTTATTCTGTGAAACTCTGTGCCACTATATTCAATAGGATTGACACGCACAAAAAATTAGACTATATGTCTATGGATGAGAACATCAAGAGTTGCGATAGATGAGATCAGCAACTGTACTTTATAGTCAGGTTAGGTCATAATTGTCCACTGAGGGATTCTCATGCCTTTCTTCACCTGAAGTAGGTCATGAATTGGACATGTCAATGATGAAAGTGGTTTTTTTCTTACTCTAGTTTGCTATCAAAACAAAATTATTTCAATCAATGATTATAATACAGATTACAAATGAAGATTTTACTAGTCCAACATAAATAAAAATAACAAATTATCAGTTTTGTGGTCAACTGAGAGCCTCTAGTGACATGATTGCCACTAATGTATTTTTTTTAAACTGCTCTCATGTTTGGAGAGTATTTTCACTTTGTAAGTTTGTCTTAATGCTTCAGCACTCCATATTTGTGTTTCACAAGCTCTTTGGAGCTGTCTTTGCCATAATGTCCTTCTCTGCCCCTTCTGGCTGATAGTGTTTCAGCCAATGGAGAATAATCTGATGAGAGTGGCAGGTAACAGAGTGGTTCCCAACAGAGTAGCTGCAGTAATGGTTTGAAATGTATTCGAGCATTACCAGTGCTCTCCCCAGCCATGCTGAGTGTCAGTAGCACAAGGGGATTGTGGTGGGTTTTTTGTTTGCTTTGTTTAAATTTGTCTGAGATGAGACTACTTAATTGTGCGTTGCTGTTGTGCAGAAAGGGTAGTTTTAGGTCTCAAATACTTAACCATTAATACGTTACTGCTTTACCTAAAAGAAATTAATCAGGCATTTAACTGTGCATTAATGTTCATAAACTTTTTTCCTTAACTGTTAAAAGCCGATTGGGATCCTTCGGTTTGTATCACTGTAACCTCTAAAAGCCATAATACATAAATTTGTGTACCTAGTGCTATACGAAAGTCTATCAAGGCATAGTCCCTACTCATTAGTTTTAATACTTCCTGGCACCTGTGAAGCAGGATGTAGTCTTAATTCCACCTTTTCCCCTTTTCGATAGATTGTGCAAAGTATTGATGTATACTTGGTCACACACTTTGTTAACTGATAGGACAATGACTGCTTAGATACTTGCACCATAGCTCACAAATCTAACTCTTGGGGGACTGGCAAAGGAAGCAGGTCATTAGGAGCGGAGAGTGGCATTACGGAAGAGTTTGTGTATGTTTCTTCATCCAGCTTCCTCAATTCTTTTGTTGTGAAAGATGGCATTGGAAGAAGATGGTAAAATAGGGCATAACCTGTAGAATAACTATGTGCATGATTTTCTAACTTAGGCCTGTTACGGCTCGTAATCACTCTTAGAAACATGGACCTGTTTGTTTTCCTCCTGCAGACTTCTGTTGGAAGCATGTTGGCATCTTGCGTTCCTTTAGGCTTTTTGGTGCGGTATAACTGTACTGAACTATCCTTTCCCCCCCCGCCCCCCCTTCTCTTCTTGAAAGTTTACCTTGGTGAAAACCATACTTCTTTCTGGAGTTCCTTTTCTTTAGATCCCTGTAAGACCTCTCCAGTTTGGCATTTACCCCTATGAAGTGGGGTAACATGAAAACATGAAATTTCTGTAAAAGTTATTTTGTTTATCTCATTCATAAACTCAGCTAGCTGTCATCTCTGTATGGCTGACCTTCAAGTCTCCATCTGTTCTGGACTTGCTGCCTTCTATACCTGCTAAATTTCAGTGTGTGCTTCTGACTTCTCTTTGTGGATGTGTGACATTTCGCTCGGGCTACTATTGCAAAGGCAATCCTTCCTCTCCAAAAGGAAAACTCTCCGTGCTGTCTGTCACTTGTGGACAGCATTGTCGTGAGATCTTTGGTTTAAGCCCGTAATCTAGCCCTTGGTTTAGACACAGTATGCGCTACTCTTGTAGCAGACTGCAGATTTCTTCCATGTAGTAAGCTATCTCTTAGTCTTTAATAAACAATTAAGTGTTTGTTATTTGGTTGTGTTAATAAATCACATGACTAAATCTCATACCTTGCCTTTGGTCTCTGTATCTCATGGTAACAGTGTTTTTCTTGTGGTTGTGGTAGAAATGATCCTGCTTTGTTGATACAGATTCAGAATCCTGAACAAGAGTGCTTTCCTCGTCTTCTGCTTTGACTGTCTAGACTTTCTGCATCTTATGTTTTATGGCTGTAAAAGTAACAGGCTACTTTAAATTAAAGTTGGGGTTTAGCTGTGAAGGATATTATTTATCTTTGTTGTTAATAATTAGATTTTAAGTGCTGTTTAGAAAGTGACGTCATGGGCAGTTCAACACTTCTGTTCATTCTCCTGTAATGCTTCTCATGCTTGGAGGGGATCCCTGTGTGCACCCTTTAAACCTGGTAGTGCAAAAGAAGCTAACTTAGGAAACAAAGCCTACTGAAACCAAAATCAAACCACCATTTTTCCTGTCACCCTGTGACTCAAACACAGTATCCTTAGAACAAGAACGAATTCTAATCATTGTTTATGATGGTGCGGTTCCCTTGTATTCTCCTTTTTGTCTCTCTCCATCTGTTGTCCCTTATGTTTAGGTGGTTTGTTCTTTGAACGGTCTTATTCTGTGTTTGTACAATGGCTAGCATAGTATGATTCGTAACTTTGGCTCCTAGGAGCCTGTGATAAGAGTTGTAATATACGGGTGTGATACCAATGTCTTTTGTAGTTTGTGTTTTTTTTTTTTTCTTTTTAATATGTGTGTGTGTGTGTGTGGAAAGGGGAAGAAGACTTGGTGTTCTGTTACACCTGAAATAATAGTTATTTTGGTTGAGCAAGAATTGATGATTAATATACCAACCTATATATGGTTAAGAATTCTTACTAAGCTGGAAGAATTTTGAATTAATAGCTAGTATTTCTGTGTGCATGGGTTTTGAGGGGTTTTGTTTATTTTGTTTTGGTTGTGGTGGTGGTGTTACATTTGAAAAACGTTCATTTAGAATGTGAGGTTTTGTTCTGGTAGATGGTGCCTCATTAAAGAAGCCAAATAGTACCCAGAAGGGCCGGGTAAGAAGTTCTATGTCATACATAAAATAAAAAAATAAGTGCAATTTAGAAGTGACAGAAAATGGAGAGCACAACAAAGGTTGGTTTGTTGTTTTTTTTCAGACACAAATGTGTCTTGGAGTTGTTGCAGTTGTCACTGTGTTTGGCCATCATTATGTACACTTCTATCCAAAGAATTAACAAATAGAAATGCTGAGTGGTCTGACTAATATTGTGTATAGTACAGCATTGTGATCTGAACTAAGTCCAGCATTTTTAATAATTAAAAAGAATTGGGGAGTTTGGAGAAGACCTACAAGAATGACTTTAGAAGGAGTGGAAAACATGGTTTCTATTAACAGACTTTAGAAACTCAGTCTGTTCCTCAAAAGCGAATAGACTAGAGTGTGACTTAATACTGGTTTAGGAGAGACTATGCACCCAGTAACGTATTAGATAATAGGGTGCTTTTCTGAGCCCCCCCAATGTTAAAGGCTTAATTTCTGAGTGCTGATTATTGCTTAAGCAATCTAAATAGACAAGGAACAGTGTGTAGCCTTTCAACGGGTGAGATAATTAAGCGTTGGGTTAACAAAGAGCTTGGAGAACTTGTTGAGGCATCGTTTTCTTCTCTTTAGGCCAAAGTTCAAAGAGGAATTGAAGAACTCCCCACTAGCAAAGTTAAATAATTTTTTTAGGCTTGGAATACACTTTATGTTCTGCAGGTCTTTATTCCAGTTGCAGATTTGGGCTTGAAAGACAAAATATTAGCTTAGAACAAGTTTATTACCGCTATCTTCAGCTAGTTAATGGGAAAGTATAGAAAAGATGAGGGCAGGCTGTTCTCAGAGATGCATATTGATAGGATGGCAGGTGAATTGCTAAGCTAAGTAAATGCTGGAAGAGGGTGTCCAGAAAGGCTCAGAAATCCATATCCTTACAGATATTCAAAACTCTTCTGGATATGAGCCTAACGATGTGACTTAAATTTGAAGGTGGCTCTCGCTTCTCATTTGTTACTGCTCTGAGCTGGGGTGGATTTGATAAGGTGATATCCAGAGGTCCCTTCCAGCAGCAGCTGTTCTATTAAACCTGGAGTGTTGTGTTTAAGCTAAGTCTGATATCATTTAGTGACCAAGAAGATGCTCTCCTTTGATACACAGTGCTTTACTATAAGTTAATTTGAATCCTTTTTTTTTTTTACCCATAACACGAAAATAAGTGTGCTGTTTGAGTAAAATTATTAATGTAAATGCATAAATATTGTATAAAAACTGCTTCTCAAAATTACCTTAAATGTAATGACTTTTTAAAAAAGTATTTTACAGTGAAGGTTAACTTCTTAACAGAATCGGCGTTACTGTACTTAATAAATTGGTCTGTTTCTGAACATGTAGTTCTACAGGATGCATTAGATCTAGTAGATCTCATCCTCTTGCACTTGAGATTTCTCTTCCTCTTTCCTGTCTCTGTTTTTTTCCAATTTGATTGGTTTATATGTGATTGTATACCCAGTTTCTTGTAACTTTACAAATTCGAAACATTGTGTGCTATTTGCATATATTAGGTGCTTGCAGATTAATATAGTCACTATAACCATGAGAGAATTTTTATCAAAAGTATAGCCAATGCAGCTATACCTCTTATGAAGGCTACATGGAGTATTTGCCTAGTTATGGAGCTTTTTCTCATTTGTATCTACACTAAATTTGTAGCATTTGTTGTAACGTGTCTGTAAACAGAGTACTTCAGACATGCTTCCTAGAACCTGTAATAATTAAATGCTGTTTTAAAGGGATTATACATTTTGTGTATTAGTATCTCAATTTAATTTCTTGAGTGCTAGCAAAAGCTAGGGACTTCATAGATTTGAATTCTCAATTAATCTTCATTGGTCCCTCTGGAGCAAAAGGAAGGCATGCTTTGGGAGTGTGTGCTGTGACCCACTGACATTTATCAGTGGCCTGTATTCCATTGCCCAGTCCAGACATCTAAATAATTTTACTGTTCTCGGGTCTGTTTCTGATCTAGCCATTCAGTATGTATTTCTTCCCTAATAAGTGTTACGCTTAAAGTTAAGACATGTCAAATGACAATTTGGCCTCTTTGCATGTGGTATTAAGGCCACTTGCTAATATTTCTTTGTATTTTTCAGTATTTTTCTTGCCCTTTTCCTGTTTTCCTATCTTCAGCATAGTGTTTCTCTGCTGTTACTGTACTGCTCCCTTTCCACTTAGGTCATCTTTCAAGTCTGTTGCTGTGGTCTAGTGTTACCTGCTTTCCTGGAAATAGATATGCATTTGGATATAAGTAATAGATAACCATTTAGATGTAACTTCTTCTATGGGTCCTTTGGTTCTTTGTCTTGTTTTACCTTTCTATTCCATTTATAATAAAGGTTATCCTTAAGCAGCATGTTACTGCTTGAGTAGTAGAGAGATAAAATTTAGTGTCACAACATTACACATAATGGCTTTTAAGGCTAGAAGTGGTGCTGTGTTCTTGCTGATCAGCACCTTTTCATGATTAAATAGCCACGAAATACATTAAAAGTGTGTGTGTAAGGGGGGATACATGTCAGTATGGCTGCCCTAAAACTTACACACAGTTAATCAACATTATGATTTTGATTTGCCATGAATTGCTATGCCAAATGCTGTTTGTTCGCCTACGACTAACCTTAAAAATGATAGGTGCTTGGTGTGGATACACTTGTATTAAAGATTGACCCTGGATGGAATGAAGTGAGATTGACCCTGAGTTTTGATTCTGTCCATGCACACATGGGAGCAATTATTAGCACTGGTGAAGTAGGAAAACCCAATGAAGAGGCTGTGTTAAGTAAAGGTATTCAAGTGTTCCTGGAAACATCAGTTGGAAACCAAGTGTCAGCATTCACATGTAACGCTGGTGGCTGCAGTGCACTAAGATGCTTGGGAGATACTGAAGTTTGCATGTTTTCAGTAAGCTTTTAGTTTGTGTGTAAATAGTTTCTCTTTTGACTAAAACTTACTGACTCGACTGCTTTGAAATATTTCTTTCACTGTGTAGATCTTGCCATTTTACTGTTCTTAGTTGCTGTCTTTGCTGGATTACAAGTCTCTGTGTGTGTATGCTTTTCTCTTAGATTTCCTGAAATCTGTGTGACAAACACATTTTGCGTGTTACATAATGACTTTCAGTAAGCTAATTTCTTCAATCCATACAACTCCCTTGAAAATCTGGGCAAAGAGTGAAATTTGAAGCAGCTCCAAACCTACTGGAAAATAAATTCTGGAGTAGTGTCTCTAGGCTGAAGTAATGACATCTCAGGCTTTTGAAATGATGGTACTCGGACAATGGATAAATTAGATTTATGGACCTAAACTTAGTATCCTGTTCTTGAAAGCTCCTGCCTGTGTTCTGAAAAAACAGCAATATAAGTACATTGATGGGTTCGTGTTAAATGTTATTCATGTTTTTAGTTAATATTTATAATTAACTGGTATAATATTTTAAGACAGACTCGTGTTTTACTTTGATGTTGTGAATACTTGCAGTTGGGTTAAGCCCAAAGTATGCAAGTATTTATTATGAACTCACTAGCACGATTTGTGTGCGAAGCTCGTAGACGGATGACATAGTTGTGTCATTGTGGCTTTAATGTAGTATATTAGGTTTGCTTAAGTCCTAACAAGTGTCAGATGCCCTACTGATGGTTACCAGTGGATATACACATTTTAACATTGCCTGTGCTGCTTGCTTCATTGTCATTTAGCATGTGCATTTTGGAGTATTTTACACAGTATTTGCTGTCAGGATAGTGCAGTTCAGTCTGTGGTTATCGGCTTGTCACTACTGTTCTGTCTGCTAAAATGATGTCTACACAGAAGTTCAGAGCTGTGGCACCAGCCTTGTTATGTTCAGGCGTGGCTGTTAGTGTTGTTGCACAGAGATTTTTGTTTTGGGGAACTGATCTGCTGGAAAAGACTCCAGCAGGAACGTATCTGTCAGCTGGATCAACTTTTGTCAGGTTGTGTGTTATTGCAGAAAGAGTTGTGCCACATGATAGCATAACAGAATGAATCTGTGGACCTTCAGAAGTGTTAAAAGTTTTGTTGAAGTCAGAGATGTAAAAGTTGTCAGTAAATCAGAATCACCGCGTATCTGAGGTATATCTGAGCATTAAATAGTAGAGTTGGTGACTAGATATCCCTCAGGAAGGCTAGGAGGAGGAAAAAAAACAAACCACAAACCAAAAAAACACCCCACCCCACCAAACAAAAAAATGCTGAGTGTTTATAGTAAGAATGTTTACAGAAATGGTTATATTGTGTGTTTGTCTGCAGTAAGAGTTTTATATCTGATGACCCAGAAGGGCTCTACGGCTCCTTTTTTTTCTAACATGGAGTTCTGTTCACATAGGTGGGTGTCTGTCCATACGCAGTATGTATTATTCGGTATCCAAATTGAGACTGGGCTGCAGTAGCAGCATTCAGATGTAGCTTAAAGGTTATCTAAATAACAACCCTTTAAAGATGTTGGATTACTTCTGTTCTAGCACCTTTCAGCCCTTATGAGTGGGTATAGTTGGGTTATTAGACAGCATCAGTTGCAGTGTGAAAGAGCTACTTAAAGTTGATTTTAATTGGAGTGGTTAACTTTGCTTTTTGGGTGAACTGTGGCATACATTCAGTCAGCCACTGGGGTTCAGCTGATGGTTCATACCACAGGAAAGTGATGGTATTTAGATGGTATCTAGTTCTGTAGGTAATGAACGTTTCTGTGTTGTAGCAAGACGTTACAGCATACTGTTAAGCTAGAGAGCTTCTTCATAGCTGAATACAATCTTTACAGTAGACTGAGGTTTTGATCATCAGACTTACAAAAGGTTGCACGATAAAAAGTGACTTTCTGTAATGAGGAAGGGTAGGAACTGTTGGAAGTAGCTGAATTAAGGAATTAAATGATATTATGATCAAAGAAATGTCAGGGTCAGGAATTGAGCGTTAGACCTGTATAGCCTCACAGAACATTGAAATGCGTTCAGATTAGTCTCCTACCTGATTATTTTGTCTAAATGTTGATGCCTGTCCCGCAGCTGAAGTCAGCCTGACAGCCATAGGCCAAAATTCAGATTTTGGGTAAGTGGGTAAAACTTCCATGAGGCTGGTGATACTTCTGCATGTAAGACTGTTATTATTCCTCTAGTAAGTTAGATTAGTTGCTGTACTAGGTTAGCAGACAGTTGAGTAACCTGTTTGCAACAGTGATGTCTAGGAATAGAAACTTGGCAGTTATAGTGTGATTTTTCTGTAGGTGTATTCTGGTTTTCGGCAGCTGACTGGCTGAGAACTTTTGTAGAGTTGCCTTTGGGCCACTGTGTTTAACAGTTATCAGTGCATTTATTTTTGTGTTTGCCCAATCCCTATTTGAACTGGTTGCATTTCTGGCCTCTGTAGTCTTCTACAGCAGTGACTCTCAGAATTAAGGAGAAAATAAAATGTTTTCCTGAGCCATAGTTTATTAAAGCTACTTAATATTTATTTCACTGGACACCTTTATGTTTGTGTCTTGCAAGACGCTGGGCATAGTTCTCTATTAATCTTCTATGTTTGTTTTTTTTCTTGCAGATTTATTGTCTTTCTTGAATTGTCTGTCTTTCCAATGAGAAGACTTTTCCTTTAATATAAATTGTTCATGTAACTCATCTGTTTTTCCCTTTCTTTAAAAAGGGGGTCACCTGAACATCTCATGAAAAAAAACATAGCTTATGTAGTGATAAATGTGTTCTGTATTGTTCTTGATTCTCCTTTTACATTGTTTTTCCACTTTAATCATTGATGATTGAGTAGCTTTGATTTGAAAGAGTTGTAACTTGAATCTTAAACTTCTGCTTCAGAGGAATTGCAGTGTATGTAGTTACTCTTTTCCCCCTGTTCATTACCTTGTATGTATCACTAGTGATTTTGCCTACTGTACTGTCTGAGCAGTCAGTGCTGTGATATCCAGTAGTTGTTTAGAACCAGTTTCTGTTTTCAACTGCTGTGAATAACTTTATATGATTAGGAAACTCATGTTGGCAGTCACTGTCTCTTATGGTTGATTTATGTATGTTGGCTTATATAGGATTATTTCAGAGCCCCTCTGGTAACTTTATTGTGATAACAGCAAACAACACATAATATTTTTCTCTTTAAATAATTACAAATCCACCAGAGAATCCTTTTTCAAATCTTAATTATAGATAATTTCCACTGCAGTCATTAGTGAGGAAGACGTTTGAATGCCTTTTGAAAGAGTTTAACTGGGATTGGTCACAAGTATGCGAACCTTTCAAAAGATCACTTAAGTAGTCCTGTGAAGACTACTGTGAGGACCTCCCCTTTTCTTTGCAAAATCCCTTTTGATTCTTTCTCCATATATTATTTTTTCTTTTGTATGTTTATTCAGCTGGAGTTTCTTATCAGTCTGTTTAGTGGTGGAGATAAGACTATTTGGGTAATTGTTATCACCTTTTGTTTAAGTAATTGGTTACAGGTACTGAAATACAAAACTGCTGACTGTCTTTAGAAATCTTAAGTGAATGCCACATGGCCATGGTGATTTGTTCTAAAATGCTCTTCTGTTAGCACTTTGATACGACATTTTTCCTCTGACTTGACCCCTAGAAAGAGAGCTTAGATGTTGTCTTCCCTGATCTTTTCCTTAGTGCACATCCATGCAAAGAGTTTATTTTGTTTCCTGCTGTGCTTCAGGCTTCTTGGGAACTCTTTTTCTCCGGGAAAATTTTACTGTTAGTAAAATTGGCAAGAATTGGCATTTTAGACAAACCTTTGCTCTGTAGCCTGTCTTGAACCATGCCTAGTAAAAGGTGAAGAATAAGGCACATGTATGTGAAACTTCCCCCTAGTACAATTCCAGCTTGCAGACTTCCTGATAGTAGTCTTCATGGGGTTTTTGGGTCTTTTTAGATTGTTTGTATACTTAATGTGCTGGGTTTTTACATGGACTTGATGCTTTCAAGAAGGTTTTGGTTCTAGCTGCTCCATTTCATTTCCTTTTAACTGTGTTCCTCACACTTAGATTGTTCTCCTTTTTGAGGTCACATGTTGAAGTAATGAATTTTTTTTTATTATTATTATTCCCCTGGGAATTTAAATTTGTTTTTCTGGAGTGCTGTCTGGGCAGTTGCATCTTGAACTATGTTGCATGGATCAAAAGTAGATCAGTAGTTGTTTTTCCTTCTGTTGGTCTTCTATCTGGTTGCAGTTGGTTGTGTTGTAAGAATTTGTCTCCATCATTCAGTGGTGGGTGTTTTTAGGTTTTGGTTTGGTCTGGTTTTGGTATACCTTCTTCCCCTACTCTGCATAGCAGTAGTTGAAGTCTTTAGTAACTATTTGCAGTTTCTCTTGTTCCCCTTATCTCACGTGTGCTGTCACCATTGAGTGGGAGTGATTGATACTGTACCATTAATACGCTATTTCTTCTGGTTTGGATATGGAATTTAAATGCAGCACAGTACCTATTGAGGTAAATAATTTAGTTAGGATACTGTGCTTTCCTAGCAGAAAGTAGTGTTCTTTCACTGGGGCAAATCAATCCTTCTCTTCTTCTTCCTGTGTTTGTACCTTAATATAGTTCTGTCTGCTGCATTTTGTTCATCTATTCACTTTTGAAGATGTCTGTTATGTATTCTCTCAAAAGCAATCTTTCAGCATTTTCTTTTTTATTTTTAGGCTTATAGCTTTTCTATGGAAGCACTTGCACACACTGGTCCTACTTTGGATGTCTGTTTCAAGTGCCCTGTATTGGTGGAACTGTAGTTTTGGCTTGATTTCAGTGACTCCTTTTGATTTTTTTGGTGATTTTGGTCCAAGTGTATGTAACTATGGCTATGTTCTTCTGTCAGCTTCATCCCAGGTGTTATTAATGGCACTGGGTAAAGGCTTTTAAATTCCAGTTTCTGCTTTTGTTAAAGTGGAGTGAATACTTTTTTATTGGGTAGGTACGCATGCCACCTCAATTTCTGCAATTCCTGATAAATTTAAAACTCTATTTTATCATTCAATAATGGAGTTAAGACTTGGCTTATGGAGCATTACCTAGCTGGCTGTTTTAAAAGCTGTAGTATTTGCTGTCCTCCTAGAGAAGTGCCTGTATTTTGTCTTTTATTTCTTCAAGCAATTAATCCTTTTAGCTGTGGGATTGTAATTTATTTCAGCATGAAGGCTTATAGATGAGTGATGCAGCGTAATTTAAAAGGAGGACACACAAAGCTGGATTCAGGAAGGGTTGTTGTGTATTGATACTGCCTGTTTCCATCCAGCTGTAATTTTGGTGCCTATGCGCTACCACAAAGTCTCGAGGTCATTCTGCAGCAGTACTGAACATGCATTTTCTGCAGACTGTCTCACCAGTTTGGGTTTTGTTGGGTTTTTTCAAAGTCTCAACAATTCGTCCAGTGATCAGTAAGATCAATCCTACAGGTTTCTAGCAATTGAATTTCTATTGTTAAGCATCTTTCACTGTCACCAGTTGTGAGGTTTTTACTAGTTTCTCATTCTAAACCTGTTCTTTTCACTATGTAGATAATTCCTTTTTTGGTAGTTTTTCATTTAGAAATACACTGACATTGCCTATGTAGTTTTTGTGATTCGCCCTGGTACTAGCATTTTTGGAAAACAGGCTACCTCATTTTGCAAATTTTTTGGAAAAAAAAATTCAAATTTTTTTGGTGATTTAGTTGCTGAGACTTGCAAAGGTTGGAGCTGATATTTGTGAGGAAATAAATGCAGATTTTACTTATGACTATACACTAACATTTAAACACATAAACTTTTCTTATTTTTGTGTCATACCTTAATAATACAGGTCATTAAAACCTTTTTAAGAGACTTTGTGGAAAATAGTTTGGCAAAAAGATCCAGGTTTTGGGTATTACCTTTGCTACGTATTATGTGCATGTACTGTAGTACAGCCCAACTCTGCCTTTCTGCTAAGTATCTATAAAAGGAGGAATAGCAAAGGTTTGAGTCAGGCCTGAGGTATAGTCTTGGCATGGTCTCATTTCTTCTTAGCTCCCATCTGTTCAGGTGTATTTAAAACTTTATTAAAAGATTTATATGCTTGTGATGCTTTTGTCCTTCTAGAGAAAAAAATTTTTGGAATAAACCTGGGAAACTTTGAGAATCAGTGAACTGAATTAATTCTTTTCAGCAAAAGCTAAGATGTAGGAAAATACAACTTTGAATTATTCAGCCCTAGAGGGAAAAATAAGATGGGTAAAAGAGAATATTGGATTAAATTAATCTTCAGTGTAACTGACTGATTTCCAGGGAGGTACAAGCCAACTGCATTGATAATACAAATTTTTTTTTTGTAAGAAAACCTATTTCATTACAATTGAATGTTACCTTTATTGCAGCTCAAATGCTATTACATAATGGCATTTGACTGTAAGACTAACATATGAAGGAATTAAAAGGTGGTCGCCTCTCTTCTAGGATTAATCTGGTTCACAGCTTTGCTGTTTGGTTGTCGGCCTGCCCCCCCCCCCCCCCCCCCCCCCCCCCCCCCCCAATGGACAAGAAGGCTTGAATAGCGTTGTAAATACATAGAAGAATATTTGAGCTTTCTTTCTCTGGGCCTCTTTATTGTCTGGTGATTTTAAGGGCTGTCCCCAACAGTAGATAACTACATAAGTTGATACTCTGTATCTTAAAAATGCTGCCAAGTCTGGGAAACCTAATGACTGTTATAAAACCTGAAGAATAAATATAGGCTTGAACTTTGGACATTTTCAGTCTCTTTATGATCACATGTGTTAATATAAGCTATGGATGCCTGAACCTGTATTAAATATCACTGCAGTGCATGTATTAAATTTGAAAATTACTAGCAATGTAAGGCTTATATTGCATTGTAAGCCTGGTTTACAATGCCTGTTCTGTAATTTTCCTTTTGCTGTATCTTAATTTTAGCATAGTATATTCTGCTACAGGCATCAAGGAGGCTGACATGATGAAAAGCAAAGAAATGTAACTGCTAGGATTTCTTTTCTTAGTAGCTCAGTTTACTTGAACCTTTTATTTCCTTAATGTTCTCTTACAGATATACTTCTTAATTCTAGTGTTTGATTACTTAATTCCAGTTATGTGTGTCTGTCTCTTACCAAACTTTGTATTTTTTCAATCTATCTGTAAAGCATCCAAGAAAGGATTCCGGAAGTGTGATGTGACAGAGTGGAAAATCTCAAGTAAACAGTACTGGAGCTTCTTTACTCACAGCAATGATTGTATAGACTGACATTGCCTAACATTGTAGGGTAATAGTGCTAAAAGTCACGTTTGAACTTAAACTGTAAATTTAGAAGGAAGTCAGTTTAATGAACGTAGTTGGTAGAAGAGGTTTGAGATGAAGAAACTGGTTTGGATATCTAACGTTTATTTTAACCCTGTTTCAGAACACACTGCTTTTGTGGAGGACACAAGTTGATAGAAGACGACCAGGTTCCCCACAGGAAAGAAAATAAAAGCTCTTGGAGCAACTTATTAAGGTAAACAGATTGCAGTGGATTTCTGGATGGGTAAGTATTGATAAGCAGGGTATTTCTACTTCCTCTATTTACCTTCCTTTTTAAAGGATTTATACAAAATCACAGAAAGATACTTCTAGCCTTTCACAAAAGTTCAATGATGTCACACATTAGTGTATACTTCAAGACATACCCAAATTATAGTGTGGTTATGTCTGTATGTTTCTTGTTGTGTACATCAATTTAACTTACTGATTTTTAGTACAGGTTTGGTTTTTTAGATTATATAATCGTTTGGAATTACAGGGACAAAAATCATATATCCAGGTTGCCTTTTATAATTTTTTAAATTCATGGTGGAATTGACAATTATAAACAAGAGATTTCCCAAACTTAACAGTTACTAAAAGCAAATGGAACCCCCCAGGCAAAGTAGCTGTTGGGAAGGAGCCTGAAGGAGTATTACATACTGTTAAAAATAAAAGACATAAAGCTGTTAAAAGCTACAGTGGAATATGAGGTAGTCAGGACCTCAAATGAGCTCCCTCTGGTAGTGGCTAGAAATGAGAGGTTGCTGTGCGCCTTCCACTGCTATCATACAATCATAGAATGGTTTGGGTTGGAAGAGACCTCAAAGATCACCTAGTTCCAACCCCCCTGCTGTGGGCAGGGCCACCTTCCACCAGACCAGGTTGCTCAAAGCCCCATCCAGCCTGGGCTTGAACACTGCCAGGGAGGGGGCAGCCACAGCTTCTCTGGGCAGCCTCTTCCAGTGTCTCACCACTCTCATAGTGAAGAATAATCTAAATCTCTCCCCTTTCAGTTTGAAACCATTACCCCTCATCCTATCACTACACTCCCTGATAAGAAGTCCCTGCCCAGCTTTCCTGTAGGCTCCCTTTAAGTACTGGGAGGCCGCTATAAGGTCTCCCTGGAGCCTTCTTTTCTCCAGGCTGAACAACCCCAAGTCTCTCAGCCTGTCCTCACAGGGGAGGTGCTCCAGCCCTTCTGATCATCTTCATGGCCCTCCTCTGGACCCACTTGAGCAGGTCCATGTCTTTGTTGTGGTGGGGACCCCAGCGCTGGACATAGTACTGCAGGTGGGGTCTCACCAGAGCAGAGTAGAGGGGCAGAATCACCTCCCTTGACCTGCTGGCCCACTTGTCTTGATGCAGCCCAGGATGCAATTGGCTTTCTGGGCTGCAAGCGCACATTGCTGGCTCATAGTCAGTCTTTCATCCACCAACACCCCCAGTTCCTCCTCTGCAGGGCTGCTCTCGATCCATTCAACACCCAGCCTGTATCTGTGCTTGGGATTGCCCCAACCCAGGTGCAGGACCTTGCACTTGGCCTTGTGGAACTTCATGAGCTTTGCACAGGCCCACCTCTCCAGCCTGTGCAGGTCCCTCTGGATGGCCTCCCTTCCCTCCAGCGTGTCGACCGCACCTCACAGCTTGGTGTCATCGTCAAACTTGCTGAGGGTGCACTCAGTCCCACTGCCCATGTTGCCAACAAAGATGTTAAATAGCACTGGTCCCAATACTGACCCTTGAGGAACATCACTCATCACCAGTCTCCACTTGGACATCAAGCCATTGACCATGACTCTTTGAGTGGGACCATCCAGCCAATTCCTCATCCACCGGGTGGTGCATTTGTCAAATCCATGTCTCTCCAGGTTAGAGACAAGCATGTGGTGCGAGACGATGTCAAATGCTTTGCACAAGTCCACGAAGATGACATCAGTGGCTCTTCCCTTACCCACCAATGCTGTAACCCCATCGTAGAAGGCCACCAAGTTTGTCAGGCACAATTTGCCCTTAGTGAAGCCGTATTGGCCGTCACTGGTTTATTTTCCATGTGCCCTAGCATAGTTTCCAGGAGGGTCCACTTCATGATCTTGCCAGGCACAGAGGTGAGACTGACTGGCCTGTAGTTCCCCAAGTCTTCATTTTTAAAAACGAGGCTTAAGTTTCCTCTTTTCCTCTCGACGGGAACTTCACCAAACTGCCACGACTTCTTAAATATGATGGATAGTGGCTTAGCCACTTCATTGGCTAGTTCCCTCGAGACCTGCGGATGCATCTCATCAGCTCCCATGGACTTGTGCACCTTCAGATTCCTTGGCTGGTCTCAAACCTGATCTCCTACAGTGGGAGGTTCTTCATTCTGTCAGTCCTTGCCTTTGCCTTCTGCGACTTGGGCAGTGTGGCTGGAGCACTTGCTGGTGGAGACTGAGGCAAAAAAGTTCTTGCGTACCTCAGCCTTCTCCATATCCTGGGTAACCAGGTCTCCCGTTTCCTTGCGGTGGGGGCCCGCATTATCTCTGGTCTTCCTTTTGTCACTGACCTACCTATAGAAGTTTTTCTTGTTGCCCTTGATGTCCCTGGGGACAAGGGCTTTGGCTTTCCTAACCTGATCCCTGGCTGCTCGGACAATTTCTCTGTATTCCTTCCATGCTACCTCTCCTTGTTTCCATGCTCTGTAGACTTCCTTTTTTTGTTTGAGTTTGTCCAGGAGCAACTTATTCATCCATGCAGGTCTTCAAGCATTTTTGCCTGACTTCCTTTTTGTTGGGATGCATTGCCCCTGAGCTTAGAGGAGGTGATCCTTGAATACTGACCAGCTATCTTGGGCCCCTCTTCCCTCCAGGGCTTTATCCCATGGTACTCTGCCAAGCAGTTCCCTGAAGAGGCCAAAGTCTGCTCTCCTGAAGTCCAGGCTAGTGAGCTTGCGGTGTGTGGTCCTTGCTGCACTCAGGATCTTGAATTCCACCATCTCATGGTCACTGCAGCCAAGGCTGCTCTTGAGCTTCACATTCCCCACCAGCCCCTCCTTGTTGGTGAGAACAAGGTCCAGCATAGCACCTCTCCTTGGCTGCTCTACAATTTGGAGAAGGAATTGATCATCAACACAGTTCAGGAACCTGTTTGTGCCGTGCTGTGTTGTCCCTGTAACAGATCTGGGTGGTTGAAGTCTCCCATGAGGACCAGGGTTTGTGACTCTGAGGCTGCTCCTGTCTGTCTATAGAGGGTCTCATTCGCTCGGTCTTCCATGTATCTGTTGTCATCCTGTGCAGCAGTACCATAATCTCTTTTGCTTACCTCTGTGTTCAGTTATATTGGGGGCACCTAAGGAGCTTTGGCAGTGTGAGGTTGGGGGGAAATAATTTGAATTTCAAAATTGTTAATATGCAAAATAATGTTACTTGCCCCCCCTTTTTTTTTGGCTGGGCACTTGGATATGCGCTTCAGTCTTCTATTGTATGAATGTATCGATACTGAAACTCTGTGACATTTTGAATAGAATGAAATTTAATAGGCATTTAAATTTTCTTTCTGCATGTCTAACTTCTGATCTTGCTTTGCAGTCTTAGCAAAAGCAGTGTTACAGGATCATTGTGTGCATGTGTGAGTGGGAAAGGGACTGAGAAATTAAGCTCGTGATAAATACCATCAAAAATTCTATTTCCTGTGTGTATATGTATTGGTAGATGTAATGATGTGTAGCTACTGTGTGGGAAATGTTGGTCATGGCAGTATTCTTGCTAGTATAGGATAAGAAAATAAATCATTGTTAAGACATTCAAAGACGACCATAGAGAAACTTTGTTTTTTATTTACGTGATCTAGGGAAGAAAACAAAGTAAAATGTGGAACTATTAATTCTGTAGTTATTTTTAAGAACTGTTACTGGAAAGTTATATTTTAGTCTGAAGTGGGGTGTGTTTTTTCTTGCTTTATGTTTTTCTTCAAACAGCAGATCTGGAATGGACACAAGTCCTCTGGGAGGATTAGAACTGTCTGAACATACTCCTGGTCTACTAGGGAATACCACCATGGCAGCAGGTCTTGCAAATGTAGGAAATACATTTGGAGGTCCACCAAGTTCTTTAGTTTCTAGACCAAATAAATTCCAAAACTCACCTATAGAAGATGACGATGATGTAGTTTTTATTGAACCTATACAACCTCCGCAAAATTCTGCATCACTGATAGCAGATCAAAGGAACACTGCATTTACATCATCAAAAAATGAAGAACTTCAAGGGAATGATTGCAAAATGCTTCCTCCACCAAAAGACTTAAATTCTCAGAAGGGGAGTATAAGTGAAACTATTATTATTGATGATGAAGAAGACATTGAAACAAACCAAGGACAAGAGAAGAATGCTTCCAGTTTCAATGAACGAAGACTTCCAGAGTGTAAAAATAGAACCAACGATATGGAATTCTCAGCTTCCAGTTTTTCAAGAAGTAAGGTAAATTCAGGAATAGGTAATAGTGGTATAACCACAGAACCAGACTCTGAAATTCAGATTGCTAATGTTACTACATTAGAAACAGGTGCAATGAGCTCTGTGAGTGATGGTCATTTAGAAAATGCTGAAGGGCGTGACATGAACTTAATGATTACACATGTAACATCACTGAATGCCAACTTGGGAGATGTATCTAACGGACTGCAGTCAAGTAATTTTGGTGTTAATATGCAAACATACACCCCATCTTTGACTTCACAGACCAAGACTGGTGTAGGACCTTTCAATCCTGGTAGAATGAACGTGACTGGTGATGTATTTCAAAATGGAGAATCTGTGACTCATCATAATCCTGGTAAGTTGCAATTCTGAGCATTTCCTTAAAAGCTGAAAGTAAATAATAGAATGTTTGATTAAAATATTTTTGGCAGTGGTACTGCTTGGGTTTTTAGCTTAATTTGTCTGGAAGATCTTGGTTCCCTTCATCCCCATCACAAGCTTATCTATGACTCCAGAATAAAATACGCTCAATGACATAATATGTTAGGTAGGTAAACTATCCTAGTAATGATACCTCCAGAATGTTTTGAGAAACAAGTATTTCTATCTAAAGCAAAGTTTTCTTTACAGCTGAAGTGTACCCCTTTAATTGACACAAATAAAAGTTGGCGTATCTAACTTTTGTACCTTTTTGTGGAGTTGTATGACTAGTATAATGACACGAAGTTATCTAAGTATTATTTTACTGATCTGTTGTCTTGGCATCTGAATATAATTTTGACATGCAAAAAACCTGGATTTGAAAGTCTGATTATAAGTTGTAAGTAGCTAGCTGTTGTAATTCATTGCCTACCAAGCAATGCTTGGTATTTACAATGTTTAACAAAATGGGGTCCAAGTTATTTGTTGACTTGCATATTCCTGCAGTAAGTTATACACACTTTATAATTGCTACTTAGTCACCTGTGATAATATGTATTTATATCATATAATGATAATTTGAATTGGCTGTTTTTTTCTATATCTCTGTGTAAACAGCAGTATGTTGTGTCCTGATTCAGCAAGGAAACAGGTATTGCTAAAAGCCAGGTGGAGCAGCCATGAATGGTCTCCTGGAATTGCTGTTCTACGGAATTTAAGCTTTCACATAAGCAATTTAAAACCTTTCAAGTTCCAACATATACTGATACTCTGCTGCCCTGTTAGGCTAGAAGTGGAGGAAAAAGCCAAATTGCCACTTTTGCTCCAGGTTTAATTTCAGACTAATTAGGGTCATTTTAAAAGGAAAATTTAAAACAGTTACAATCTAGGAGCAGTAGACACTTGCTAATGCACAATTTTTTAACTTGATCATATGCTGATTAAAACGCATGGATTTTTTTAACCTGTTTTTCAACAAATGTTTAAATAGCACTTCAGTGTGGTTGTGTATTGCCAAATGTATTTTTGCACAAGTATTAATACTTTTTGTATTGTATTATGGAATTGGTAGTATGAAGCTAAGCTTTAAGTTGGATGTTAGATTGTGGGTTTTTTGTATTAATCTTGAAACTGATTTCAAAATTTGATTGCTGAAGTTGAAACCAGGGACATTTTTATAGTCTGGATGTCTCACTGAATAACTCAGAAATTACGTTCCTAATATTTTAAACCCGACATTCTCACTACTGCCAGTTGATCCCTTAGACATGGGATATGATTATTGTGTTATCACAGTTGGTCAAGAAGTCATGGATGAGAATTTAAAGCATTTGCTACCTTAAAGTAGTGCATTTTGTTTTTCTTGGGGAAAGTGCATCCTAAGGAATTGGCATATGCTTTCCCTTAAACCTACTGAACTTTTATTTTTGGTGTGATTAACAGAGACACACCAGAATTATGCTGGTATGAAGTCCAATAGGCTGGGACTATAGCAGTATTGAAGTAGATTGTGTTCAGAGAGACAGGAATAGTGGCTGCGAGTCCTTTTAGGGACTTGATGAAAAAAACCTCACTCAGAAGGGATGAAAAAATATGTTTACAATGGATATGAGACAAATATTTAGAGGTGTACAGGTACAGGATTTTTTTGTGGCTGTGGTCTTTGTATGTGAAAAACAGAGAGCAATAGGTTCAAAAGGGAGAAGGAAGTTAAAAGGAAAGGAGAAAAATGACAAGAACATGAGAAGAAGAAACAAGAGGAGGAAAGAGGGAAGACAGCTATAGTGGAAATGGCTTTTACACAAGAAAAAGCCTGAAACACGGTAGGTGCGGATCACTTAGAGGTTTTCGTACTAATAAAGATGTAAAGGAAAGGTTTTCAAGATACGAGTTTCTGTTTTGTTCTTTTTCCCTGGAAGCTGCCTTCTTTTCTTCTAGAAAGTCTTGTCAGTAGAAGTTAACCTTGCCTGTTAGAAACTTTGATAATATGACAGGAAGCATTTGATTTTAAATGTTTAATGTAGTCTACACAATTTCAGTTTTAAGATTGCTAAGCATAGATTCATCTTTTCTAGATCAGTGGTGTTCCATCTGTTCCAATTTCCAGATTTCTAAATTAATTCCAATGGAAGTGGAGACTCCTGCTTAGTTAATTTAAGCCTGCTGATGATAAAAATGCTTTGATTTATATAATTTGAAGATCATGGATTGAAAACCACTGCTTACAGTTCAGAAATAGGATGTAAGAAGGTGGATAGCAACCATTTTTTTTAGATACCACAACTTTCTTTAGGGATTTGATAGTTAGCATTTGTTGAATGTCAAAATGTGTAAGGACTCATTATGTCAATTTACAGAGCAATTTCACAAATCTCAGAACTGGTCAATGACCTGAAGACATTCTAGCTTGCATCTTGGACAAGAACTATTATTCATGTTTGCTTTCTACATAGAGGATTTGAATCCTTGAAGACGCAAATATGTATTGTTTCTTGATACTTCTTTTTTTTCCCTAATGACAATGGAATTAGGACATGTCATCTACATGTTGTAGAAAAATAGTAGATCAAAATTGTCAATAGCAAGGCTCTGGCACATTATATGTGTTTGTATCAGAAACAGTATGGTCAGCAGGACGAGGGAAGTGATTGTCCCTCTGTACTTGGCACTGGTGAGGCCACACCTCGAGTACTGTGTGCAGTTTTGGGCCCCTCACTACAAGAAAGACATTGAGATGCTGGAGCGTGTCCAGAGAAGGGCAATGAAGCTGGTGAAGGGTCTGGAGAACAGGTCTTAGGAGGAGCAGCTGAGGGAACTCGGGTTGTTTAGCCTGGAGAAGAGGAGACTGAGGGGAGACCTTATCGCCCTCTACAACTACCTGAAAGGAGGCTGTAGTGAGGTGGGGGGTCAGTTTGTTCTCCCAAGTAAGAAGTGATAGGACAAGAGGAAATCGCCCCCAGTTGTTGCCAGGGGAGGTTTAGATTGGACATTAGGAAAAATGTCTTTACTGAAAGAACAGTCAAGCATTGGAACAGGCTGCCCAGGGAAGTCGTGGAGTCACCATCCCTGGAGCTATTTAAAAGACGTGTAGATGGGGTGCTTAGGGACATGGTTTAGTGGTGGGCTTGGTAGTGTTAGGTTTACAGTTGTACTTAATGATCTTAAAGGTCTTTTCCAACCTAAATGATTCTATGCCTCTGTATGTGATTTGGAAGATTTCTGCTGGATCATGTTAGTCTATTCACCTTGGCTGAGTGCCTCCACTGTATGGGAAGCAGCAGATGCATAACAGAGAAACTTCTGTCCAGCACACTAATTCAGAACCTAATGTCCCCAGTAAGCATTGGCGTACATTTGCCAGAATGGTTTGGGTTGGAAGGGTCCTTTAAAGAGCACCTAGTCCAACCCTGGGCAGGGACATGTTTCACTGGATCAGGTTGCTCAAGGTCACATCCAGCCTGACCTTGAACACCTCTAGTGATGGGGCATCCATAGCTTCTCTGGGCAACCTGTTCTAGTGTTCTTGCCACCTTCATTGTAAAAAAATTATTCTTCGTGTCCAATCTAAGTCTACCCTCTTTCAATTTAAAACTGTTTTCCTTGTCCTGTCGCTACAGGTCTTGGTAAAAACTGTCTCTCCATTTTTTAAGCCCCCTTTATATATCAGGCCCATGTCTGTCTTGTACTGGGGACCTCAGAGCTAGACACAATACTCCAGGTGGGGGTCTCATGAGAGTGGAGTAGAGGGGGAGAATCACCTCCCTCGACCTGCTGACTGCGTTTGTTTTGATGCAGCCCAGGATGTGATTTGCTTTCTGGGCTGTGAGTGCACGTTGCTGGCTCATGTCCAATTTTCCATCTACCAATATCCCCAAGTCCTTCTCAGAAGGGCTGCTCTCAATCCATTCATCCCTCAGTTTGGTACTGAGTATAGTCCTGACCCAGGTGAAAGACATTGCATTTGGCCTTGTAAAGCTTCATGAGGTTCATTCTTCAAGCCTATCAAGGTCCCTCTGGATGGCGTCTAGCTTAACTGCACCACTCAGCTTGATGTTATCTGTAAACTTGCTGAGGGTGTGCTTAATCCCACTGTCTGTCATTGATGAAGGTATTAAATAGTATCAGCCCCCATATGGACCCTTGAAGGAAACAGCTCGTTACTGGTTTCTACATGAACGTTGAGCTGTTTACAGTAACTCTTTAGACACAACCATCCAGCCAATTCCTTATCCATCAGATCCATATGTCTCCAATTTGGCAGCAAGAATGTTGTGGGGAACCATACAAAGATCTTGGAGAAGTCCAGGTAGATGGATGGAAGTCCATGTAGGTGAGTTTCAGGTGCATTTGGACTGAAACTTAGGTTTTGTTTCTCTGAATGGAATCTAATTTACATGCATCAAAACTGCTCTAAAGCCAGAACACCACCTAGTAAATTGAGGATGCAGTTCAGAATTGCCCTGATCTGAACCAGGTTGTTAATGTAGATGTAACTGAGTATGTTTCAAGAGCTGCATACCTCTGTAAAACTTTATTACTGTCTTACTCCCTACCTCAGCCCCAGGTTGTGCTGATACAGTTTTTTCCAGCTTTTTTAAACAGACAAGACTTCATTGAGCCATTTTTGCAAGATGGCTCCACAAGTAAAGGTGTTGGTGCAAATGGAAGTAAGGAGTATTTTTATAGTGCTTTAGAACAGGAATGAGTGAGAAAGAGTGGAAAGACCCTTAACAGCCATTATAGTAAGAAGAAATTGAACATGAAACTGTACCATTTCAAAAACTTGGCCATTAAAGAGTTGCAGATAGGAGCCTGAAGGATGAAGACGTAAGGACAGTGAGGCATGGAAGCTCATCAGGAATCAACTGAGTAAGTGTGATACACCTGCTCAGTTCAAGGACATGAAAAAGAGATTTTACAGATCCTTTGTAAAGAATATAAAGTGGAGGAGGTAGTGGTTAAAAGGTGAGATGTGAAAAAAGTGATAATATAAAAATTAATGTCAATGAAGGTGTGATGTGGAAGAGGTGAAAGTTTAAAAAAAAAAAAAAAAAAGGCGGCAAGTTGATCTTTAAATGTTCTTGTGGTATGTTTGTGGAAAGAGAAATGCAATAAAATGTAAATTAAGGCAGGCTGCCTGAAGCTTTAAGATACTAAGGAAGTATTGAAGTAGTCGTAATGAGGTGCTAGGAAGTTGTGGTAAAAGTTTTGAACCCAAATGAGCTTAGCAAACACAAGTTTTCATGAATGGCGGTTGAGCGCTACTGGAATTACAGGCACAAATAACTTTTACTGCACTTGCTATGTATTCCTGATAAGAGACACACAGTATGTTCCCACTTGAAACCTATGAGAAAAGAGGAGGATCTCAAAATATTTTGAGGTATTAAGGTGCTACCAGGATATAAATATATCTGAGGTATTAGACTTAATAGTATAGAAGAGTTTGAAGGGGGCACTCAAGTGAATTTTAACTTCAAGCACTGTGGTATCGTAGTTTGTCACTAAGATACTTATTCCTTCAAAGGGAAACCTCTTTAATGAGTGTTGTTCTTCTTCCTTTCCTGCTTCGTCTCACCTCTCTGTTCCAGCTCTTCTGTTTACCCTCGAGCATTACGATGGCTAAATTACCAACTTGTCTTAGATGTCTGAGAAATAGGACATCCTTGACAGCCACAAACTCACACCAGAAAATGATCATCTTCTTGCTGAGGAATGTACACTGTTGCTGTAACAAGGGTTCTTGGAACTTTGTCCCTAAAATTGATCTTAAAACTCTGCAGCAGAATATGTTATTAATAAAACCCTCTTGGGGAAAGGGAGGACTTTAGAAAATAGTATGAGGAAAGCGTGCCTTCTGTTTAATGAATGATTATGGACCAAGCTAATGTCCCTTAAGAAAAAGGTGTGGGCGGTTGCTGAAGTCTATTAGTTAAGGTTTTTGTTATCTGAAGTTACAGAATTTAAAAATAATCTTTCTTATATTTGGTTGTTAATACTACTTGTAATAACACTCCAGGAATACATTTGAGTTGCTGCAGTAAGACATTTGAGGCTTTAGTGTTTTTATTCACTTATAGTAAATGCTATGTTTATACTTTATGTAAAGGTAGTAGCACAAGTACTATCTAGTACAGTAATATTTATGCAGGTGTTTACTATTCAGTAAGAGTGAAGTACTGTACTAGATGCTGGGAATGAAGAGCTTGAAAGGTAAGTCCCAAGTGCGGTGACTGTATTTGGGATAGCTGACGCATACTATTGAAAACGTGTGTAAATATTTTTATAATGGAAAGAAGTTTCTATTCAGGTTCTAATTCATGCTTAAGTAATCTGTCATTCTTGGCATTCTTCAGAATTCCTAAATTCTGGTGATAATAATTTAAAATGAAAGCTTAAATTCCAGAGAAAAGCTTAGAAATTACATTTTATTGGGGATTTTTCCTCCCCCCAGAGCTGTATGTTGTGCTCTGAACCAAGATACCAAGCATGTAATTTAACAGAAGCATGTGATCGAACTTGATGTATTTCTGTTGGAGAAAAAGTTTTACATAAGTTCTTATCGTGCAAGTTACTCTGTAGCATGTTGTGTTAACAAAAGATTGGGCAAAGATGGCTTAGTTCCGTAGTAGTCATTATCCAAAATACAGATGGAAGACTAGTGGAGCTGGAACACAGGGACATGGATTTGTGTACTGCCAGAACTTAATGAAATACTGTTTTCTAGGTTCATTGATTTCTACTGAGGAAGACTTGGAACTTTCATGACTTTGACAGTTTGCACAAGTGGTATTCATTGCATTGAAAAGGTTATTAAGAAAAACAGTAACTGCTACAGGAAACAATGACATAGATGTAGATCCCAGATGTGGAGCCACTGTGCTCGCTTGAACTGCAGTATAGTTCTCTGGCTGCAGCCTGGACTGGGAAACTACTTATGGGAAACCCCTGTTCTAGGGTTTATCACTGGGTCCAGACACATGATGCTTATTAAAGCTTTAGAACAAAATAAGTAATAAAAATCTGAGATTTCACGTTCTTATAAATTTGCAGATTTTTTTTTTTTCCTTAATTGCAGTTGGTAATTGCAGTTTTGTTTGCATGAAGATAAAATTGCCGTTTTGGAAACCCAGCACAAGTGAACCGAGGTCTGCAAAATTTGTCACTCTAGATGTAGGATGGGGGCATCCTGAAATTTGTTCATGTTCTGAAGCTCTGTAACAATGGAGACTGGTACCATCAAACAGCATTTCACTTTAAACATGAATTTCTAAAGTACTGTTTTTCTTCTGTTAATTGTCAGTTCCAACAAAAAAAGATTTTATGATCGTGTATCTGTGAATATTATTATATGTATTTTACATGTCTGTTCACTTTATTTTATGTTTGTTGGTTTGATTTTTTTTGTCTTGAAGATTCTTGGATATCCCAGTCAGCTTCCTTCCCTAGGAATCAGAAGCAACCAGGTGTGGATTCCTTGTCACCTGTAGCATCACTTCCTAAACAGATTTTCCAGCCTTCTGCCCAGCAGCAGCCTTCTAAACAGGTTAAAGTCACATGTGCAAACTGCAAAAAGCCTTTACAAAAGGGACAGACTGCATATCAGCGAAAAGGATCAGCTCACCTTTTTTGTTCTACTACCTGCCTCTCAGCATTCTCACACAAACCCACTCCAAAGAAACTTTGTGTTATGTGCAGAAAGTAAGGGATTTTTTAAATTTTGTTTCATATTAGCAGCTAAATCCAGTAATACTTGAGATTCTAATGCATGTGTGAGAATTGTTCCATTAATGATACAAAAATCTGACTTTACAAGTACTTTATGTAGTGTCACTTTAATGTTGTTTGGAAATACTGAATTTCACTGTGTCTGATACAGCAAAATAAAAAGTCTACCAGCCTTTGAATTTACAGTACGGCAGATTGTTTCTATAAAGGGCAATACACGAAAAATTACTGTTTTTTTTTAAAGACAAAGTGTCCAACTTATATCTTGTCACAGGTTATATTATAATCTTTATATCTGAGTTCTTTATGAAAAAAAGTGCACCTTGAGTTGTTTAGAAAGCACTCATTTTAATAGATGAAGATACAAAATCAAGAGGCTTTAAAAGAAGGAGAAACTGGTTCTTGCAAGAAGCAGGAGGAAATTTGGGAGCTCTTCCATTGTTGGCAGCACAGGGAGAGGAGAAGTCTTGGACTTCCACCATAGTTAGGAACAAGTATGGCAACTTTTGAAGCTGAAGATACCTTAAGTGGGCAGTAGAGAGGGAGTGACAAGCATACCTAGAAGTGGCTTATTCTAAATTATTGGCTAGATTTGACTTGCAGTTTTTCATTATTTCCCAAACTTAGAATTGCCAAAGAGAACCCTTCCATAATTGTACTATTTTAGCGTTAGGTGTACAAAACAGCTGTACTATCTTTTTCTTTCAGTGTACCGATTAGTGAGATACTTGCACTTTCTCGTATTTTTTCAGTAAAGTCTCAATCCCTGCAGTGACACTGGTTAAATGATACTAATTCTTGCTGAACTCAAGAAGGTTTGCAGTAGAGACTGCCTTTGTTAATGCATGTTTTGAAGCGGGTGGTCTTTGCTCAATGGCAGATATAAACTAGTGAAAAAATTTTTACTTCAGTATGCAGTGTGGTGGATTAATGGCTTGTATTCAGATGTAAGCTACTGATGTGAGTATCTTTCTTTGCCCCCCCGCTGCCCTTGAGACTCAGTAAAAATAAACTGTAGAAAGTATTAATATCGTGTGTATTCATACCTTGGTACACTGAAAACCTAGCAGATGTAACATATTTTAGTGTTTTTTAAATACATGTAAAAGTTCAAATTCTCTCAATCCTCACCTCTTCTAGTGAGAAGTAACTAGGGAGCTAGTTAAAAGCACTCTGTACTCTTTCTGTTGTCCGGTATGTGTTTATACACTTTTTAAAAAATAATATGGTGATTACCATATTCAGCTAGCTGGATTATATATAAAGATGAAGATTAGACTAATCTTATTTTTGACTGAAATCTTGACTCGTGGCTAAACCTGTGTTCTCTTGCAACTTTGGAGATGCTTACTGGTGTGTTGCAAGAGGCTAAATACAAAGTTGCTGTAAATGAAAAGGCTATATTTTTGAACGATGGGGAAAATACCTTATTTTTAGCTTTTGGGGTTACTTAAAATAGTTTGTTTAGTGTTTCTGATTTCTAGAGAACCTCTGTGAAGTCACCTTTGGCAATTTTTGAGATGATGTTGGTTTTTACTCTTCCACTGGTATGCAGTTGCTTACTCAATCATGGTTAAATAGAAGGCAGTATATGCATGAAATCGTTCCTCTTTAGCATGGCTTCATCGTGAAGCCAAATGTTACCCAAAAAAATGCCTTTTTTTTGCTTTCTTGCCAAATTTTTGCTACCTGGTGGTAGTAAACCAGGTTCTCTTTGCTCTGTACTTGCTTCTGTGTTCTTTTCCTACTAAAGCAGACATGACATTATTAGATTGCCGTTCATTGAAAGGATAAGGGAACTCTAGCAAAATCCAGGCAATCTTGAATGTAGGTTGGATGGATGATGGTAGTTGATACTTCTTAGGTCAGACTTTCAGAGGTAGTGCTCAGATTTATCTTCACATATGTAGATTACTTTAATTGGAAAAAGTGAAACCTACAATAACTTTTTTAAAAAAAATTTATAACCCCATTGAAAAGTCAGACTTTTTTGTGTTTTATGGTAAACCGCTTTTCTAGTACTCTTCTGAACCTTCATAACTACATAAATAGCGTAGGAATTGTTTATAAGAAGGGAAGTACAGGAAATATCTGGCATTCTGCATAGTGTTTATAATTTCTATTGACTTGTGTTACTGTCTTTGAGTTTGAACTTGTCTCCTTTGGTACAAGTTAATATGTGCTTTGATACAAATTAATAGTGTTTATAAGTCCTGGTGGAATCCAGCCAGAAACTTAAGCTCCTCAGGGCAGGAGCTCTGGCTTTGTTTTGCAGAACAGAAGTGATAACACTCCCCACCACAAGCCTTACTGACTTGCCAAAGGGTAAGCCACATCTGCTGACTTTCCTTGGATGGAAGAAAGCAGGCTTGCAAGTGTTAATATCCATGGGCAGTACAAGCTTGCTTTTGAGGGAATCTGTCTAGGGAAGCCTGCATCTTTTTTCCAATGTTTTCCACTCATCCTAGTTTTAGGGCTCCTAAGTGTGAGTGTCTGGGGCATATCTTTTCCAGCTGGTGATCCGTTGTGATGTCAATAATAGGTTTTACACTTAGAAGGCAAAGGGAGAGGCTTTTATTTCTTCTTACTGCTTCTGATTTATGATATGTGGTAGTTTGGGATCAAGAGTGAAACTACCTTAGAAATGACCTTAGAAGTTTAGGAGACCTGATTACAAAGGTGCACTGTCAAGCACGGTGTAAGTGACTTTAAGTTTGCTGTGTGTACAGCATACAACTGAAGGTCAAGGAAGTCTAGAATTAACTTCAGTGAGAAACAATGTAAGTCAGTTTGGTTAGGAGAAAGTTTGTTCTGTTTCAGCTTAACTGTATTGATGGTTTCTTTTGCCTGGTTTAATGCATTAAATGGGTGAAGTTTCATAGGCAACTGCATGAACTGCTCAGGTGCTTTGAAACGTTAATGATGGAATTATCATTTACAATTTTAAAGAGTTAAAACTTCTAGGCAAGTTTGTGGTAGAGTTTTAAGCTTTTTGGTTGTTTTTATGAGAAAACAACCTTTTCTTTCTTGCATCCTGTCCTCAGATTAATACTGGAAATGGAGGAGTTATATACAAATAAAGACCACTTCTTGCCTTTTACTATAAATCTGGATTTTTTGTATGGAACTTATGCTTTTGTGTAAAGTTGAAAAAAGGCTAGTTCAAATTTGCTGTGTTCGTTTTTTAAGATTGTTTGCCACAAATGGTACCTAATGGTGCATTAATGTCACTTATTTCTAGAATAATGTGATGGGGAAAAAAATAACCCAAATACAAACAAACAAAAAAGGTTTTTACACAGGAAAGACTTTGCATTTGCAGTACTTATAGTTGTTGTAAAAAATATTATTAAACAGTGTTTGACATGACTGACAACTGTACACGCACAAAACCAGTTTGAAATCTAAGTATTAAAAGGAAGAATGAATCTAGTAAGATGTAGAGTGTTCTTGTTTAAATACATATATGTATTTACGCACAAGCACACTAGAGGGTTTTTTTTTTTTGTCTTTCAGAGATATAACAACAATGAAAGGTACCATTGTTGCTCAAGTTGATTCAAGTGAGTCTTTCCAGGAGTTTTGCAGTACATCATGTTTATCCTTCTATGAAGATAAACAGAATCCCTCAAAAGGAGTTTTGAATAAATCAAGATGCACTATCTGTGGTAAACTAACTGAGGTCTGGTTGACTGGTTTTTTTTCTCTTACCTTTCTCAATAATGACAGTAACTTCCATTCTGAAATAAGAGAACTGAAAATAAGAAAATTTAAAGTCTGATTCAGTATTTTCATATGCAGTGAGATACTAAGATATGCAGGCTTAATGTTCATGAAGAACATTAGGAAGAATGTTCAGGAAGAAGGAATTCAGAGAGGTTAATATTTGATTTTTGTTTCAGAAATTTGAAGTGCCTTTTGCTGCTATCTTGTAGCTACTGTCAACAATTTTATTAGGCATAGAATCTCGTAATTCTAACCCAGATCTCCGAAAAAAAGTCAAGATTTACTGATATCTTTTGAAAGATTATGCAAATGTTTTTAGAGATACGTAGAATATACATAACTTTACATTCTCATGAATGTGTTAATTTTACTCTTGATGACATTACTGGCCTCGCCACAGTTCAGGCTACTACTTTACACAACGTATGTGTTTGGCCAGTCTTTATGTGCTATGTTAGCCTGCAAATTGAGTGTTTTAAAAATTGCATAAATTGGCATTCTGCTCTAATATGCAATTATTACATCCTTCCTTGAGGTCTTTGCTTCTAGGCTACAAGAACAAATGGGCCCAAGATTTTTTTTTTCTAGACCTTTGGAGACAACAGAAACACCAGTTTGTTTCTATGTTTCATGGTCGTTTCAAGCGTCTCTGTTCTTAAATAGTGAACTAGTAATAATCTGGTTTTCATTATTGTACTTGAATGTAAGACTTCTGGCTTGATAAGTAGTTTCTGGCAACTTTGTGCTTGTGTGGTGATAGAATACTTTTTTAATTTTTATTTTTTAGATTCGTCATGAAGTTAGCTTTAAAAATATGACTCATAAGCTGTGCAGTGACCATTGCTTCAATAAATACAGGATGGCAAATGGTTTAATAATGAATTGCTGTGAGCATTGTGGGGAGTATTTGCCCAGTAAAGGAGCTGGAAACAATATTCTTACTATTGATGGTCAGCAGAAAAGATTCTGCTGTCAGAACTGCGTTGGTGAATACAAGCAGGTAATTACTTCTTTGCCTATAAAGTAAAATTAAATAAACATTAATAATCCTTAATTTTATCCTGTTATTCATAACTTGGTTTTACTTCTCATTAGAAGTCTTAAGTAACAAAGCCTTCTAAAAATGAAATTAAATGTCATTAAAGGCAAACTAGCTGGAATGGACCTTTTGCTACTGGCTTTTTTTGATGCTGCTTTAATAGCAATACCTTTTTGTTATTAATGAAAATATAATTTAAATTAAACTTTCTGTTAATAATTGCTATTTCTTTCTAATGGGTGTATCATGAGTATATTAATAGCAAACCTGACACACAAGCTTACTGGTCCTTAAGTGATGTTCTTTTTTAGATATAGAAGCTCGCTTGTATGCAGTTGAAACATTCACAAATGTGTAGAGCGTACAGATTGGACATGGCTCTGAGAATGCGCTTAACTGATAACACGTTGGCTGCGTACCTGTAGTATGTGTAATCTCCTTCACTGTACAGCACAGGATTTTAAAATTTATTGTTAATTTCATTCTTTCATGTGTTAAATTTTGTGCTTTCATTTTCTTTACTTGATTTGGTTTTATTTATTCTTAAGCTGGTTAAGGTAGTAATAATTGTTATGGTTAAAAATAACTCCAAATCAGTAAGTCTGATGTTGGTGTCTTTTACATATTACAGAGCCAGCTTAGCCCTGAACTGTTGCTAATGCTGGATGCAAGGTTTAAATGTTTTTTCACTTTTTCATAATCTCATAATTTCATAAATCACTGTATTTATGGTATAATAGGATAGCTCTGAAATAATAAATGTTTAGGGGGAGGGTATGCAATTTGGGGATTTTTTTTTTGTTGGGTTTTTTGTTTGGTACATTCTGCTCTGAATTTGTAGGGATAGTGTTATGAACTATGAAAGTACTATTTTCCTAGCAGAAATTTCTTTATCTGATTTTGAAGTTCACACTTGAATACGTGAGTGGCCGCAGTGCTGCACACTGCTTTGGGTTCATTCTTCATCTCTTTCCAGTTTTAAGAAACCAGTGATCCAAGAGAAGAGGGATTGCAGTGCTGAATGTTTTTTAAGTTCTTTAATGTTGCATCATATATGTTTGTAATTTCTCTTTAGACATTCAGTTTTGATGCTTTTGGGGATGGCTGTTCTCAGTGTATATGCAATGTGCAAACAGCAAATCTGGAAACGTGCATATGTAAACAGCGTAACTGAAAACGTAACATAAGCGTTATTCTTTTGTCACAGCTATACCAAAAGGGACAGGATAGGTTTCCAAGATACTAAAAACATAGGCATGCCCAGAAGCCATGGAAAGACTTGAAGAAACGTTGAATACTGTCTCTCGAAGAAACAAAAAGGCATGAGATTAACTTTGAACTTGAGACATTCCCACACAACCAGTATAACATGCACTGCATATGGAATTATGAAATGAACGTGGAATTTTGAGAGGTCAAATGATAAAGCTGTACTTCTCTCATTACAGACTGTACTCTTATTTGTTCAGATATTGTTGTATTTTGTGTTTAGATATGTATTTGAGAATGGGAAGGATATGAGTAGCAAGTTGTATGTTCTAGTGTGATTTGGGGAGGAGGAGCAGTTGCAGTACCAGGAATCTTCACAAGTAGTGTTGGGTATTGTGCATTATTGTGAGGATCCTTAAGAGAACCTTTAAAATTGAGACACATTGTTTTGGTGCATTCAGTTCTGACAGCAGATTTTTATTCAAGCAAGTTCTTAATTCTTTTGTGGAAATATTTGGTGCTGAGGAACTGTAATAGGCTGTGAGAAGCTTAATTCGAGTGCCTATGTGCATCTGGTTTGGAGTGGTGATTAAGTGTAATGCTTAACTGGTAGGTTTTGAATGTTCTTGGAGTGTGGGGGTTTTTGGGGTATTTTTGATACTAAGAGAAACTCAAACTATAAAATTAGGAGCGTTTTAGTGTATGTTGTTGGTGTCAAAGTCGCTCAGGACATAATTATTTGAGAATGTTTAGTTGTCTAGCTCAGTTTATTTAGATTTGAACTGCCATTTGCATTAAGGTTTTTTTTTGAACTGAATGTTTTCAAGGAATTCTATTTTTAAAAAAGGGAATTTAGACTTTGGAAAAATCTCACCGACAAGTCATTGGGCCACAATTGGTAAATTGTAGGCTACTTAGTTCAGTCGTAAGAATGTTTTCTTGAAAATTTTTTATTAGATTTTGCTTTTAAAGGAGAACTGGTGAAGGAGAGAATATGGGAGAGTCACTATTACATACTGAAATAAACTTAATTAAATCAATAATACAGGAAAAGTTGATGTGTCATTTGATTACAGGATTGTGTTGTACAACTGATTGTGTGTCACTTAACAGTTTTAGCAAATGTTTTCTTACAAACAGTTGTAAAATACATAGGTCTTACTGGTATGAGCTTTGTATTAAGCAGTTCATATTGTAAATGTCGTACACCTATCAATATGCTATACATTTGTAGTAGTAATAAATGAAAACTGATTCTTATTACTTGTACCTATCTATATACTTAATCCCTTTTTTTAAATAAATATTACACTGATTTGAACAATTACTTTTCAGTAACTTATCATGGACATGTTTTCTTCCTGGAATGAAAAATTAGAATTGTGGGTAATAAAAATTATTGTGGCTGTTGGAATGGCCACTGAGTGCAAATTATCCATCGACTATGAAGGGTTTCTTTCCTCTCCTTTAGACTGTTGGTGGGAGTAAGAAACAGTGTGATTCCTGGGATGGGGAGTAGGTTTTTCTGAATTGTCTTAAGTCACCTTCCAAGGTGATGAATGCACTTAGCTTTCTATGTACCAGTTTCAGAACGTGCTTTAAAACTGAGACAGATCATCTTGAATACTGCATCCTGTGTTTTGCTTTTATGAGAAGTGATGGCTGTTCTTTCTTACCTAAAAGTGAATTACAGAGCTTAAGTTTCTTTCATATTAAAAAAGCAATGAAAAATAAATAGATCAATAAATTGTGTAAGAATAAAAAAAAATAGACAAAGCCTAACTAATGCTCACTGTAGTTACATGCAAGAGCATGTTAATTTCCTGCTGGCACAACAGCCATTCATGAAGATGTCTAAGTGCAAGTCAAGCTTTTTCAGAAAAGAGAAGACGACAGTAAAATCCTTCCTCCAAAAATGAAATCACTCTGACAATTTAGATAAGGGTTTTGTTTTGACATTTATTGGAAGTGGGGTGGGGTTTTTTTTTTGAAACCTGAAGACTACTACTACTAGATCATAAATTCTTTACCTGTTACACAGAAGTTCAAACTCTTCACATGTAGAGGGGCAAGAGGGACTTAAAGAATGACACTAAACAAAGCAAAGCTGAAAGAGAGTAAGATCATATCTGACAGAGGTGGCTAAATTGTCTATGTTACTGTGCAAATGCTGAAATATTTTATTTCTTCAAGTAGGCACTTCATATAATTAAAATGTGAATTTAACAGTTTAAAAAAATACTTCAGTGATCAATTTAATAATTAGTATCTGTGCAACAAATTGAAACAGACCCTAAATGTGCCTGCCACAAAGACATATTCACCACAAGCTGTGGTTTCTGACACTATTGCATATTTTCTGTCTCTGCAGAAGTAGTTTACGTCCTTTTCAAGGCAGTTGCAATGTTAGTGTCCTGGTTTGCTGGATTTGGGTTCAGGCTTGACAGCCTTGTTCTGAGGAACAGGTGAATTCTGTGACTTGGCTTGTGCAACCAACCTTTTAAATTTCGTCTATTCAAGTAGGATAAAGCTGAGTCTGTGTCTACTTTTAAAAATACAGTCCTTAACTGCTTTGCTTACTGGCCTGATCAGTCCACAATGCTCTTGATTCTGCCATGACAGCATTTAACACATTACTAGTTTAAAATGTTCCTTTTAATTTTTTTGCTTTGTGTCCGTAACCAAAACTCTTCTTGTTAGAATATGACATGGGGTTTGCTTGCTTTGGGTGCTTTTTAAAAGTGATGGACTTTGTGTGCTGTCAGAAAAGGGGGGAAGGAGCTCTAGCTATTTCTTCATAGGCTTTTGAATAGCTCTGGAATGAAGTGAATCCTGGGTGAATGCAAGCCAAATAAGTATTTTCCTAGTTGCAGAGGATGCTTGCAGTGTCTCTACATCTAGTTCAAGTTTTCTTTCAGTACTGAATAAAAGTGCATTTGATTGACTTCCTTGATTAAATGAAAACTTCCTACTGAGTGTCCTTCAAAACTAACTAACCAGGCTATGCCATCTCTTTAAGCTGTTCACTTACAAGCGATAGAAAAAACCCAACCTAGGCCGTTGTGCTTCCTTGTTATGAATTCTGCTCCTTGACAAGTCTTTTATGAAACTCTTAAAACTCATTTCATTTCCTTTATCTGTGTGCAAGGGTTTAGGAGCCTTCACTGTATGCGTATCAGTGCTGCAACTTACAGTTCTTTCCTTATGTAGAGTTTGTATTTAGTCTCACAAAATGTATTGTTACCTACTTGATTTAACTCTTGATAGAATGTCTAGTACTTCAGTGGAAGCGTCTAGGGTTTTCAACTTCGTCTTGGCCCGTGCAGTGTCTTTTTCTGTGCTTTTTTGCTAATAAGACAGATCTGTCCTTTTAATTTTGATAGTACAATTAACTAAAAAATCTGCTGCTTCCTGCTGTTGTTGCTGCTTTGTAAACTCTTGTTTCCAAGTGTTTGTTTTGACAGTAAATACTGTTGACAAAACCAGCAATGGTGAAAGTTGAACAGCCCCTTTATGTTGAAGTATTAGAAATACTGACTTTTCAATGTTTTTTTTTTTTTTAAAAAAAATCTGTTCACTTTTAAAGAGAAGTTCTGTGGTTTCAGCCAATTCAAACTGTGGTTTGATAATGGAGTCTCTTCATATGGTAAACCACTTCTGTCTCGCTTCAGGTAATGCTTAGTTTGTTATTAAATAATCTCTGATAATACTGACATCTGATACTGTGTACACTTCTACAAATTGAGATAGCTAGATGCTTTTTACTCCATCTGCCACGGTTAAATGTTAGAAATCTTTATCAACCAAGAAATAATCACTTCTCTTCCAGCTTAGTGGTATGTGGGGTTTTTTGAGGCCTCTTCGCATTTATGCCTCCAGTTTCTTGCATCTCTGCAAATCAAGTCCTAGAAGCTATCCTATTCTACCTTTTCTTCTAACTTTTTCTCCTGCTTTTTGGAACCATTTATTTTGCGGTTTCTGCTTCAAATGTCTGTCTTCTGATGTAGAGTTTGCTGCTCTTCAATAAAAACTATATAGTTACCTTCCCTAGGCACCTGAATATCGTTCATAGTAAGTGCTCAGAATGCAATTTTGTTTGTATTTTAGAAGATGATGTGAGATGGGTACGTCAGAGATCTGAAAATAGCTTTGCAGTTCTGAAGAAAAGTACTTGCAGCTGTCAGAATTGCGTGGTGTGATCTGTGTGGGAGCACGGCAAATTCTTAGGAAGAGGAAGCAAGAAGGTGATGTGACTAAGTATTGGAGTTAGGATGGATATAACTACATACGTGCACTGCTGTATCTGGAATAAGTGGACAGGGTTGAGGGGAAGAGGGAGAAAAGGCAAAACAAACAGCTGAAACATTCAGTTAATGTACAAGTAACTTGTTTTTTTTGAGGCAGAGGTTTTCAGCTCTGCTTTTCTTGAAGGCGTGAAGGCAAGTGTCTTGAGAGTGCGAACAAAACTGGCAAAAAGAGGGAGCACTGGCAGTTGGAGGTGCCAAGGAAAAGTTACTGGACAAACAATTGATTTGGCTGTTTGCAGAGTTCGACTGATGGAACGTAAACACAAATAACTTTGTTTTCAAGGGCCACAAAAACAATTACTTCCGCTTTTGCTCTTAAGACTTTGGGCAACTGCTTTTGAGGAGTTTGTTACTAATCTTAATCTCTTTTGTTGGAGCAGGGAAGAGTTGTTATTCTTGGGGGAGAGATGTTTTGGGTGAGGTATTGAAAAAGACTGAATAAATAATATGGTTTCTTCTTTCTTTGCTGTTACAGATTCTGCTGACATCTGGTTCTTTTCTTAGACGTGCGTGTTGCTTCTGGATCCATCCGGACCATTCTTCTTTCAATCAATCTGAAGTAGTTTAGCTGCTATTTTCTTGATTGCTTTATTAATGGATTTCTGTTACCATAGTATTCCAAGTAGTGAATATCTCTGCTTTTCTACTTACAGAAAATTTCGTCTTTCTCCTTTACCTTCGAGTTGAACACAGGTTGACTGTGTTTCTGCCCCAGAATATTCTTTTCTAGAAGCTTTCACAGTATCTTATTTCTAATCTGAAACTGTTACTCTGTAAGGTTACCAGAGAGAAGTTTGCCTGGATTGAGAAGTATGTACTGATCTGTTTTACCGTGGACCATATGAGTTTAACTGCAAAGCATTTCCTTCAGCTGGAAACAAATCTTCGGCCTGCTACATAGTGTCGTAGCAATCGGCTGGTATTCTGGTGTTCTGGAATGACTGGCCCTTGCACGGGACAAGTTGTAGCAAGAATGCTCTTTTACACTGCAGGCATGTTCTTCATCCTACTCTCTAGCTTTCTGAAGGGACGTGAAGCAGATCATACTGCTTTTTTCAGTCAAGAATAAAAGCCTGTAGCCTAGATGCCTAGATTCAAGACACTAATAGATTTATTGAAATACTGTTGCAGCCAGAAAGTTCAAGAACAGAGACTTTCATTAGTTTCAGTTGAGAACGGAAGTGAGGCTTACTTCTAAAAACCCGTGAAATGACAGTATTGGTCTGATATTTATTTTGGGGCTTGATCTTTCTTAGTAGGATGTATGCAAGAGAGCTCTAGACTTCACCTTTCATCGTCCTTTTGGTAAGATGTAAAGGAAGATCAAAATTCCTTCTAAAATGATCATTGCTGATAATGGCAAGAATAAAAATTCCTCAGAAACCCTCCAAGTGAATTTCCTCTTATTTCCAGAAATTTGGAATTCTGTTGCAACAATACTTGTATTTTTGGAATATATCCCATTCATCTGTTTTTGTCTTGCATCTTGACAGCCACTTTTGTAGTTGCCAGTTTGAATTCGACACTCTCCTAGTGGACAGAATGAAGATTTGAAATGTACATAGAACTAGTAACTTGTAAGAATTTTCAAATTACATCAAGTGTTTTATAATATGTCTTTTTTTTCATTATCTATCATGAGATACCTATCATGAACCAGACCCGATTTCTAGAACTAAGTCTCGAATAGGTATACAAACAAGTCATGAAAGAATGAGTGAGTTTAAAATAAAATATAATAAGAACAGAAGAATATTGAGGTCTCTGCATTTACCTTAGACTTTATGGTTTGGAAGAGGTCAAATATGCAATGGGATCTAGCTGAAATTAGGTCATCTCAGTGCAGAATCTAGATGGAGTAGTGAGGGAGAGGTGTAGTCAGACTACTTTGCATCAGGCTTCCCGTCAGAGGTCACTGGGCCATTATTCTCTGAAAATTTTGCCTCTGGATTAATGTAATTGTTTGTACTTAGTAATTTATTTTCTTTACTAATTTGGTAGCATTGTTTTTACTTAAAATTTTGCTTGAAATTGAAGTCCTTAAACTTGCGTGTATTTTCATAGGACACTGTAGACTTGATTTGCCAGAAGTGATGCATGGAAGGAAAGTGCTTGATACTTCCTCTTGTGGATTGGTTCTGAGTTAATTCCATCTTTGAAGGAAATTTGAAACTGAGACTAGTTTGAATGTACAAGTTTTTGTCTATAATCACTTTTGCCTACCATTGAAATACCACGGGGAGTGGTATTTCAGATGGAGCCACTTCATCTGAAATGCAAGATAACTGCCAAGAAAGCAGCTTTGGAGAAAAAGACTCGGGTGTCCTGGTGGACAAGAAGTTGAACAGGATTTAGCAGTGGGCAGCAAAAATGGCCAACTGCATCCTGGGTTGTATCACAGAATACTTGAGGTTGCAAGGCACCTCTGGAGGTCATCTTGTCTATCTCCCTGCTCAAGCAGGATCAGCTGGAGCAGGTGATTCAGGACCGTGTCCATTTGAGCTTTGTATATCTCCAAGGATTAGGACTCCACAGCCTCTCTGGGAAACCTATTGCTATGTTAGCAAAAGTACAGCCAGCAGGTCAATGGAGGTGATTTCTCACTTTGCTACCCTCCTCCATCATTCTGGACTTCTGAAACTGCATCTGGAGCACTGTTTCCAGTTCTGGATTCCACAGGATGAAAGGCATTGAAGTACTGATGCAAGCTCAGTGGAGAGCTACCAAGATGTTTACAGGGCTGGAGTGCATGAACACAGTAGGACAGGCTTGGGAGACCTTTGTTTGTTGAACCTTGAGAAGGCTAAAGGGGGATTAGTTAACCAATGAGAGGCTATAGAGAGGACAAAGTTGGACTCTTCTAAGAAGTGTACAGTGGAAGAATGAGAGGCAACAGACACTACTTGAAGAGGAAACTTGATTTCGGTAGAAGGAAAAGTGATTTTTTTTCTGTGAGGGCAGTGAATCCTCCAAATAGGTTTTTGGAATGCTCATCCTTGGAGATATTCAGATTTGACTGGATGAGATTGTGAGCAACCAGCTCTGGACTTGCTTTGAGCAGGAGGTTGCACTTGACCTGTGGAGGTCCGCTCCGATCTATGTGATTCTGTAATTCTATACTTCTGAAACAAAGGATGAAGCAGGGATTTTAAAAATAGTCAGGAAATTTTGTAGGTTTGTTTGTGCTCTCTTTACTTAATCAGTAACGAAGATTTTGGTATTTTTTTGTTCTGTTTTTCTTTCTACCAGTGAAGTTCATTCTTTTGTCTCCTGCTGTGAAATACACAGACACAGCAATATTGACACAGCTTTACATCTTCCTTAATTTCTTTTCTGAACACCCACTTTTCCTTGAGTATGGGTAAAATGTTTAATTAAAAGGAAAAATGTTCTGTAGTAACAACATGAGAACAGCTGTTCTCGTTCACATCAGGGATTCAGAATACCGCGGTGTGTGTAAGTGGACATGCAGAGAAGAATAAGATCAGGGCAGGTACTCTAGGATATTTTCCCCTGAGCATTCTCTTAGCTTCTGACTCTCTAGAGGTCAGGGGATCTCTTGAACTGTATGCAATGTTCCTGTATGCTATTTTTAGTGAATCTCTTTAATTAGTGCTTGCCCAGTCTCCTTGAGAACACATATAAGCAGTTGTTCCATCCATGCCACTCTTCAGTAAGTTTTGCTGACCTACTCTTTGTTATGTGAAAAGCTGCCTCCTGTTGTTTGTTTTGAAACTTCTGTTGACACATGATTTCCCATAGTTGTTAATATTGGAAAAGACAACGAACAGTTGATCCATAGCGCCCACATTATACCATTTTTGGTTCTGTCATTATCCTCTGAAGTTATCTTGTTTCCAGGCCAAAAATCCTTTACACTCTCTGATCCTATTACTGTAGTTATCCTTAGTTTTAGTGAATCTTTGTATGTTTATTCCAGCTAGAAGGGTACTTCTAGGGAAAGCATTCTTGAATGTTACTTTTTCTACAGAATGGAATTAATACTGCAGATCCTTACAGGTGAAAGAACATGTTGTAATGAATGTGAGAGTAGAAATGTAAGTTACCTGAGAACCTTCAGAAGAGAGTCTTATCTGGAAATCTGACACTTAAGAACAAGAGAAAATTCTTAGTTTGCGTTATGGTTATCTAAAAATGTATGGGATAGTGCAGTATGAGGCTCCCTGTTGATGTTGTCAATGGAGGAAGCCTTTAAGTTAGACTATTGAAAAAGCAGTGTTTGAGACAGCTGTGTAATGCTGACTGACGAATCCTTTCAGGTATGCTTTCATCTTTTTTTATAATAGCCTTGTACTCTTTGGTTTTTGAATGGTTTTAATATTGAAACTTGCAAGTTTGGAGAGTGCTGGTAAGAGTAATAAAAATGCAGAAAAATTCAGCTTGGAGGAGGTGATGATTCTGGGGTTTGGGGAGCAATAAATTTGAAGAGTTTTCAGGCCTTTTTATTTTTTTCTTCACCAGTATCCTATCTCCCTCACTTGTTTAACAACATGTTTAAACTTCTAATAATGCAGAAATGCTCACACACTCTTCTTAGTTGCTGTGACAGGAATAAAGGAAGGGCCTTGCTGTTATGCTTTGGTTTCTACCCACAGAATCTTCTGCATCCTTGATAGTTTTTTCAGAGTTCGTGTGCTTTGTAGTCTTGATAATTTACATCAAGGTTTGCTAGATTATTACTTGATATTGATAGAGATTCTTTGTTGCTTTTAAGTCTGAAAGATCTAGGGTGAAATCAGTAAACAACTCTAGTATGATAAGGATGTTTGAAATTCAGAAGTGATGGGTGTGCTGCTGCACTGTACTTAGTGTGCGTGATCCTTTCTTGACATCAGTTAAATAATGAGATATTTGAGATGCTGGTTAGCAAAAGCTGCTTCTACTTTCAGGGGATTTTTGTTGAAACATGTAGTCTGTTGACACAAAGAATCTTTTCCAATTATGCTTTGCTCAGCTCACTATAAATTCATCTATTATAACCTGTATTTTCATGTTGCTAACTCCAAGTCATCGTGGCCTCAGTTTGATTTTTTTTTCTTTTTTTTTTTTTCCCCCTTTTTTCTCCTTTTGGACCTGGAGCTTGTGAAAGCTTCACTTACCTGTGCATTGTGTTTTTTGATTATATTCCTGAACACTCTTTGTTAAGCTGTTTGTCAGCATATTTGCATCAGTGCTTCTAGATTTACATTTTGGTTTATTCTAGAGGTACCAAGGCTATTTGTGCATGCAGATTTTCTGATGATTGTCCGTTAAGCTTGTTCCAAGGAGTCAAGTGCTTTGTAAATTGTGACCTCCTGTATTTTCACTGGTAATGTTATTTGAAGTATTCTTGATGACCACCTCTTGTCTATTGGCCTGTCAGAGGAGACAAATGTATATTGGCAGAATAGCTTCAACTCATAGAACAGTAGAATTGCTGCGTTTTGGTGTTGGTACTTAGTGTGAATTTTGTCAATATTGTGGCTGGTGAGGAGGATTATTAGATGCTGGGTAACATTTTTAAAGGCAGACAGAAAAAAAGTTAAAAAAGACGGGAAGGAATGATCCTGGACTTGTAAGAAATAACCTCCTGTAGGTAGGAGCTTGATATCTTGACACATCCTCATTTTTGGAGGAAATCCGCAGCAGAGGTTTTATCAAAGCAGCATGTGGAAATTGTGACGTTGTGTGGTATTCTGAAATTTTGCTGGTCTCTCCAAGGGGCTACACCCAGTTTGTGGCAGAGGCATGTATATTTGTATGTTTTTATGTACATGTTTTTAATAAAGGGAAGATGATACATGTTAGAACTGTAAGTTTCTTCTCTGGCTGTCTGTAAGCTAGTTCTCAAATGTAGGTAGTTAAAGATAGGAAGAGCAAAGATAACCACTGAAGCTTCTGTTACTCTGAACAAAGTGAAGCACCTATGAAACATGTTTTGCCTTTCCTTCCCTTTTCAATCCTTAAGAAATGGGAAAGAGGGAGAGCTACTGCCAAAATCATTCCTCAGCAGGAGGGATGAAATCTTAAATGCCTGTCAATAAAGTATTTTCTAATACTCAATAAGTAGAGAGTTTGTCTGATAGGAGACTCATCGCTGTTCAAATGAGGAGTTATCTGTGATCACTGTCAAAACCACGATGCTATTTCTGTGGGGCATGGAAGGTGTCTAGACTTTTTTTTCTGAAACTTGATTTATGGTGCTTGAGATACTTGTCTAACACAGAAGTATGTAGTACGTGTAGCAGGTCAGAACTATTGATTTGTGTGTTGACCGAGTCATTGGTATTTCTGCTTGGTGTGACTTTTCTGTGCTTTTTATAGAACACTTGTTCCCATCTGTGGAAAACTGTTGATTGACTGACTGTTGTGTTGGGAGATGTCAAACCTGAGTCTGTTACCAGATTTATGGGAGTCACAGTTCCTCATTGGATCCAATGAGGAACATAGGAACTCTGCAGTGTGTTTATCCTGCCTGGAGGGCTGGAACTAGGAGAGCTGAGTTCGAGGTTCTCCCAGTGGTGCTGTTACCAAGAAACCTGATATGCCTAACTCATACTTGATAATATTAAGGATGTTATCATTTGGAGAGTACAAATTTTTTTCAAAATTTAGCACCGTTATTTATCCTTCACCTTTGCCATACCAAAGTCCTGTTTCTTTTCTTACAACCATTGTCCCATCAGCAAGGCGAGAGGAACGGAGTTGTTTCAAGCTCTCCAACTCAGCACAACTTGCTGGATACTCTCTCCACAGTTCACAGTTTGCAGATGGTGGGGTTTGGGATGTTTTTTTTTATTTGTTTGGTTGGATTTTTTTGATGGGTGTGTGTTTGGTTTTTGTCTTTACACAGAAGATTAGTTTTAGCCAGCTTCCCCCCCAGGAGTAAGAGACCCAACCATAGTGCTGAATGCTCTTGAGAGGATGATCATGAGAATATAGGAAGGTTCTGATGGGGGAGCAAATTGCAAAAGTAAATAAATAAGCTTTCCTCTGTTATACCATAATTTAAAACCAAAAGCCAAACATAGCTTTAACTAATGCATTGTTTTTGCTTTGTTTTATGTTTTAGAAATATGGCAAATTAACATCTTGTACTGGCTGCAGAGCTCAGTGCAGGTTTTTTGACATGACTCAGTGCATAGGACCTAATGGATATATGGAGCCATACTGCTCAACTGCATGCATGAACACACACAAATCAAAATATGCAAAATCACAAAGTAAGTGAAAAGGATGATGGATTTTCATCACTGATAAGAGTAGACTTTTTTGAAGTTTGAACACTGGGGGTGGGTGGTTTTATTTTAGAATTAATCTATGCAGATGTGACTGTATAGAGTTTTTAAACTTATTTTAAAAAAAATAAAATATGATCCTCGTATATTCAACACTAGTAAATGGACCCATGAGGGGTTATTTTCCTCACTGGCCTTTTTGCTTGATGCCGGAAACAATTGTCAACTGTCTTAAGGCTTCCTGGGAAAAAATGTTGAGACGTAATGTGCTCTGATGTGTCACAGAATGATGGTGCAATTTTCATGTATATGAATTAATACCATCTTGTCTGTGATTCAGCCCCACCCCATTTTATCTCCTCAAGCAACAATTTGAGAAGGATAGAGGTAGTTACAATGTATATGGATATTCTCTAGGCAAAATTTTTAATCTGGGTGAAAGGAACTGATAAACAACTCAAAACCTGTGTTTTTCACTGTGCAAAGGAGGCATAGATCTCAATTCAGTGAACTCAGAGTTAAAAATGCTCTAGTGGATTTTATAGAAGGCGGTGCAATTTCATATTTAATGACGGTCTTTAGTGGAAGAATTTAGCAAAACCTCTGCAATTTCTTTTGGTTTATGTGACTTGTAGAAGCTGACTGGAAAACAGACAAATCTTAGCTTTTTACATTGAAATGGCGGGAAGAGCTGACCTGTAATCCAGGTGGTTGTTGGTTTTTGGTTTGTGTTCGTTTTTTTTTTTTTGCTACTATTTTGTGTTTATTTTGTTTGTAAACTGCGTTTTTCTTTTAGGTATGGGAATTATTTGCCACTTTTGTAAACGAAACTCTTTACCTCAATATCAAGCCACAATGCCTGATGGAAAACTGTACAACTTTTGCAGTTCCAGTTGTGTAGCTAAATTTCAGGTTAGCTGTTGTGTTAAATATTTTCCTCCCTAAATATTTGTGTACCTGTGTTTGTGTTAAGTATTTGCATATTAAACTAACTTACTTGTATATACATGTTTATGAGTTATAATTAACATAGATGCTTCTGGCTTATAACAATTTCTTTCAACAAAGTACTGTTTCATAGTGATAACACTAGCTGCTATCTTAAACTTATAAAATCAGATGATAACAACCCATTTCTCCTTGATACTGTAAGAAAACACAAGGCGATATCACTGCTCTTCTTATTTTTACCACCCCAACTTCTTTATGGAGATAAGCCTTGCTGTTCATCACTGAAGATCCAACAAATTTCGTCTCTTCTCTATTAAATACATGTTGAATATTATACTAACAAAAGTTTGTCATGAGGAATAGTGGCTGTCTCTGAAATGAAAGGTTAGAGCCTAAGCGATTAGAATGTTTATGGATGAAACTAGCTGTTTAAATTATGTCCAGAAACTGAAGTGTTGCAAGCCTAATGATAGGCACACTGGAAGAGGCTGCTTCAAAGTGTCCTGTTCTTAGTAAGACTTAAGGTTAAAGCATATGTAAAATGTGTTGTAGGGATTAATCTCTAGGTGATCAAAAACATTTTTAAAGAAAATGTTTCAATTTTTGTATGTAAAAACAGTTTTCCCAGATGTGCACTGTATAATTGATAATTGCCTTCTCATATGTTGTTGAACAGTTAACACCCATTCAGGGTTTTCCCATTTGTCACTAAACTTTGCTGTTTTCTGTCAAGGGGAAAGTAAATCAATCTCTTAATTGCTTCCTTAATATACGCTGGATAGGACCTCCGTCGTGTAGCCCTGTTCTGTGCTTCCATCCTAATCAATTTAGGAGATGTCTGTCAGTGGAGCTGATTAACAAAACAGATACAGATTGTTTGTATGTGATGACAAACCTGTAATACTTCTTAAAAACTCATTCAGCATCTATTTTTTTTTTTCTACGTGGTCTTAAAATTGATTGCAGCCCCAAGAGTCCTTAGAACAAAACCTTTCTGCTGTTTGAGTGAGAAAAATAAAGCTAGTGAATGACAAATACAGCCTGGGCCTTCTTGGATTTGCAGATAAGTCCACTTTAAGCAACATTATTGAATATGACTACCAGATCAGTTGATGCTGGTTGTGGGTTTCTGATCTTGCTGATGCTTCTGTCACAGTTTGTGCTACATGTAGGTCTGTCTCTTTAATGTTGTAGTGGAGTTTAATTAGAGCAGCCATACAGCCTGAGAGTTCTCAGTAAAGATCAAGAATGTCTAGGTGATCCCTTGCTTACGATTAGTTTGCTCAAACCACTCTGTCAGATTCTCACTTTTGATGGTTTTCATGTATTCCCTGTTCAGGAGCATAAAATGTATTCACCATTAGATAAGAATTGATTGTATGAGAACAGCTTCTTTGTTCTGTTCATGTAGTATTTAGGTGGAAAGGATGGTATACCACAATGAGAGCATTGGGCTGTAAGTGTTCCATTGAGGCTTTTTTAATACCTAAGTGACAAATAAGGAAGTGAACCTAAAATGAGAAAATAGTTTAATCCATTTGGTCAATTGCAATGCTTTCTGCAATATTTTGAGAAAATAGCTGATTTACTATGGTGCTCTGTATTTTTTCACTATTTACTAATGCAGGTAACTCTTGTTTTAGTTTTCTAGCATTATATTAATCCCTCTTTCTCACTATGCCTGTTCTTCCTATCCATTTTGCTTTGTTAGGGATTACCCTTCTCAGGCCTGAATAACTGTTTCAGGTCTGCGTCTCCCTTCTGCAAAAATTTTAGTCTTTTTGGGTTACAGTTGTGTTGCAATATTTAAATTTCCAGTTTGTTTACAGTACTTTAGGGTTGATTGTAATTTTATCTTATGAATAAGCTTTTGTTTCTAGCTATCTGTTGGTTTAATGTATTAAAATATTTCAAAGATTCAGTTGAGCTGCTTGTTGTGCAACTTATGTCCGTATCTATATTCTCCTTTGTGCAGGCAGCTTGCAAGAGTATCCATCCCTGTAAGAAAGAGGGTAAAAGAAGGACAATAGCCTGTTTGCTGTGATTTTTGTTTGGTAGTTGGTGGTAGAATAGTGTGAATCTTGTTGTCGTTGATGCTCTGTCTTGGAGAATGTTATTGCAGAGTTAAGGACAGAACAGTTCCAAAGTTGTATTTTATTAAGCCAGTTTTGCTGTCAGTACCTTTACTGAGTCAGTTGAAGATCTTGCTCTGAACTTGTCTCTTAAGGAAAAATAAACTGCTAATTTATTTATTGTGAACATGGAGGCTGTAGTTCAACTGTCTTCCCAAAGTTAGCAACTGTTTAAGTGTCTTAAAGTACAAGCTATCTTGCAAAATGCAAGTCTATGCAAAATTTTCAGAAAGTTTGTGCTAAAGCTTTGATTTTTTTTTTTTTCCAATTTATAGACATATCTGGAGTGTTGCAGGACCAGTATGTGTAAGAATTAGAAGTACAGTGGTTTTTAGCAGGTTACTCACCCTGGTTATTTGCTATGTTGTGTTCTCTTTCAACATCATTATGGTGTCTGTAACTTTCTTCGTTAAATACCTAACATCTTTCTCACATACATATATTTTAAAAAAAAGGAGTATGTTGCAGCAGAAAGCGTGGAGGAAGCTTGACAGCCTTGTCACAGAAATACCTTTCCAACTTTGATCATAATAAAAATGATTGAGGCTTCCATGCCGAGGCCGGAAGGTCTGTGTGTGCATGAGCGTAAGGGGAGTGTTTGGTTCCTTCCCTGTTAGTTAAGTCCCCTTGATTTTTGCTTGTGGAACAGTCCTGGTGGGTGATCATCTGTAAAAGATTCCTCATATGTATTTGCTTCTCTTTTTCATGTTAAGAATAACTTGATTCTTTCAAAGTTATTTTTTCTCAACTAGAAAAAGACTGACCACAGTCTGGCTGTGTACTAGCCCTTCCACATATACATGTATGTACAGAAGTGTTTCCACAATTTGATTTTGTGTTGCTGTGAGCAAGGATAACCCCTCTATTACTTATGCTGCGGTGGCAGGGGCGCAAGCCAGCAGCTGTGCTACTATGCTGGTCTCAAAAGAGTCCTAGGCTGTGTCTTCCTACTGCTCATTAGTATTTGGCAGCTTCGAGCAGTTCAGGGTGGTTGCATCGCAGGCTGAAAGGGTCTTTACAATGATTTTTTTACTTTGTCTGGCACTTCCCATGCTCTTGTTGTCAGGGCAGGCTCAAGAAAAGGCAGATTAACCATAACTATTTTTTGATTGAATTGAAGATATTCCAAAGAATGTGTGTGTGTGTATATATATATATATATATATATATATACACACATATATATATATACACACACACACACACATATATATGATTTCATAGATATCTTTGATAAAGCACAACATCAATAAAACTGTGCTGTTTGGGGGGACCTGTGGAAGATTTTAATGAATTTACGATCTTTTTGCTGCATTAATCTTTGTGTGTAATAGTGTTCCCAAATAATTCTTAAAGATATTCTCTAAGCATCTTGCAAGTTAGAGGCAAAGCAAGTTGATGAAAATACTGTATGCATGTTATCTTGAATCGTTAAAATACTATACAGAAGCAGTCCTTAGTTGTAAGCAGGATAATAGAAGCTTTAAGGAGGCATACAAAAATATCTTTGGATTGTTGGTTTTACAACCATCATCTGCTTGGTTTTGTTGATTTGAAATATGATTTAATTTCTTTACCAATTTCTGTGTATTTAGTTGACCTTAGGAGTTTACGATAAAAAAAAACCCTTCGTTTTGTTTTAAAAGCAGTAATGCTTAACTGTTTAGATTTTTTAATCAACAGTTAGATATAAATACTCTTTAAAACAAGTTTTCATTTTAAACAGTCTCAAACTCCATTGTTCTCACATCTCTAGCTTTTGTTTTGTTCAATTACCAGCCCTCTAGACTACCTAGAGCCTGAATTTCTACCACAGCAAGTGGCTGGGAAAAGAAATAAAAGAAACTAGCAGTGTCATACATCAGAAAGAAAGAAACAAACAAAAAAACGTATTTCACATTTCATTTGTATCCATCACAGTAGGGTGTTTTGGTCCTATATTTAAAGGTAATTACATATATAAAAAATTACAGTTGCTTTTCATTTGATGAGCACTTAATGTATTTCATCTTCATTCTTCCCTCTGTCTTCGGTGTTTATGTACAAGTTGTCACATCTAGTTCTTTAGCATTTCCTTCATTCCTGAACTGGAGGTGGTGGGTATACTTGCTTCTTTATTTCTTATTGTTTTCAACCAGAACTTCTAGGACTTCTCTTTGGGCTTGCATAACCCATGTGACAGTACATGTTGAGCATGGGGTTTGCTCTGTGAGAAAACCTGCAAGTGCAGAAATGCACAGATTGAACCGTGAGCTTAAAATGTCTTTGTGGCTCCCATGTTAGTACAAGTCTTCAGCTACATATTTAGAGCAGCCAAAGTGTAGCAAACCTCTCTCCACCACACTGATATTTGCTGGATGTAGTAGGAAAAATATGACAGTGCTGTATGTGGGAATCAGACTATGTTAAAATTGTTACGGGACAGTGGGCCATTGTGATCAAGGTGGCATCTCTTCTGCTGTGTATGGCATTTTGTTCTTGGGTCCTGTCCATGGTTGGGAAATCTGCGCGACTACTTCATGTCTGCAAAATTCTGATACAGATTTAGTGCATCTGATAAAAAGATACTGTTTGCACTGCTAGCTAGCACTCAGCAGAACTGGTCCACTTATGTCAGGGTTTATATCAGTAATCAGTCTCATCACAATTTTTTTTTTTTTAGTGTATGTGAACCCGTAGTAACATGAGTCTGAAGAAAAGTATAACAGAAATGGTTTACATTTTCACTGTTAAAAGGTGGAGAGGTAATAACAAATGTGTCTGAAGAGAACTTGACATCTTTAAATATATTTGTCTTGTTGCAAATGGTTTTGTAAGGTCTGTTGAGAAGACAGATGTAAGAAATTTGTCCTCTGGATTCTTCAAGTGACTGATCACTACTGATTCAAATTTTGTCTGGAATATTGCATGTGCAACTAAGAGTTGTTGCATGATGTAAAGAACGTGCGAAATACTTTGTTCTGTAGGCATGTAAGACCTGCTGGAAGACTACAGATTCTGTAGAGCTGAGTTTTCTAGCTATTGATTGCCTCAGAAATGCATGACGTGAATTATTCAGTTACAGAATTAAATTCTTATACCTATATATGCAATCTGTAGTATTTTTCTCAATCAGGAAACCCGTAATTGTTTAGAGGCTGGCTGTTTGAATGATTGCATCTTCCTGCCATGGTGATTTAGGCTGGCTAAGACTCTTAGCTAGTGTTCTCTTAATATGAGTAGAGGGTTTCTCAATGAAGGCCATTTACTTCAGTATTTGTATTTTCAAGTGGTGTACTTCAGTAAGGTGTTGATAATCTGCCTTGGTAAGGTTTAGTTTTGAAAATAATTTCTTTGTTGATTTTTGTCTGAACTTCTGTGACCAAAATAAGGCAAGCTGTTAAATGTATTTATCTGAAAATACATGTTTTGTGGTTAACTTTTTGGGGGACTTTTTTTTGACATTTATAATTACCCTGAAATAACAGGCATTAGAAAGGTAAGGTAAAAGAAATACTATCCGTTGTAATTATGATGGAAGCAAGGTTGTAAAGATTTGAGATTGGAAAACCTAAGATGACAAGGGAAAAGTAATTAAGGGAACAGACTAACCTGCTGTGCTTTTGCCAGAAATACTCCTGAGTTTTACAACCTTGCAAATTCTCAAACACTATAGGCTTAATTGAAAAAACACGTTTTAAAAGTAACTTTCTTTTTTAGTGATGTGTATATATATTTATGTTTTTCAGACTCTCAGTGTGCAGTCTTCAACAAATGGTCAGTTTGTCTCTCCCAGTGATATTCAGTTGAAATGTAATTATTGCAAAAGTTCTTTTTGTTCAAAGCCAGAAGTACTGGAATGGGAGGTAAGGGTGGGGGTTTTTGTATTATTTTTAGAATGATGAGGTGTTTAAAAGTTTAAACCTGTAACTCCAGTTTTTCTGAAAAGCTGTTTTATAAGGTAGTGGAGATTAAAAAAGTAAGTTAATAAAATCTACGCTGTTTTGTAGAATGTCGCATAACTTCAGTAGGGGTAAAAGCAGAAGTCTTTTCATAAATAACAAATAAAAAAGCATCTGTGGAATTTAAAGAAAAATGTAATTTCTCAGATCAGCTGTAAGTTTGAAATCTGCTTTCATCTTCAGTTATTGTATGACTGTAGATTGATAGACCATTGTTACACTTCCCTATGAACTGAGGGAAGTATCTGAAGAGGATATGCTAAGATTGATTGGCGTATTTTGTGTTTAGCATTTTCATGTGAAATGATGAGTGTTTGTAGCACTCGCCGTCAACTTGAATGAGAGTTGTTAATTTGTAGCATTAGAAGTCATACCCTAATTGTGCGTTTGCACTTCTGTTTACTTTGCATATTAAAGTTGTGTCTTAATGGCAAATTATTATTTAAAGTTGCTCTATCTAGACCTTAAGATTTTATTCATTAACCCTATTTGTGATGCTTTGCAACTTTACATTTAGAACAAAGTGTATCAGTTCTGCAGCAGAGCATGTTCTGATGATTATAAGAAACTGCACTGCATAGTTACATACTGTGAATACTGTCAAGAAGAGAAAACGCTGCATGAGACGGTGAATTTCTCTGGCATCAAAAGACCGTTTTGTAGTGAAGGTATGTATGTATGTAGTTTTGCTGCCCTTGACTTACTATATTAGTATTTAATGTTAAAATTTAAGACAACAACTCTTCCTGTTGTACTTGAGCCTAAACCAGAAGTTTCTTCATTGTCATTGATGAAATGCATGTACTTGTTATTATTAGTGCATGTACCTTTCAATTTATCCGAGCTGCTTTTATGGTCTTTTGTTGAGGTTTTCGGGGGTTTTTTTGAGTGGGCAACACTCTAAAGTGTGCGTGTGTAGAAATATATACATATGTGTATGCTCATGCATATATATGTATATGCATTGAAAATATGCATAAATTCTTTTTTTGAAATTTCTGCAGCAGAGCCTATACCAACATTCATTGCATTGAGGAATAACTAAGATTTCTCTTCAATTAGTATTTTGAAAATTCAGTACGAAAATGGAAATTCTATTTTGGCTTAGAATGGTATTCAAGCAATAACTCAAATGATGCCTGTTGATGTATGTTGCTTACTGTTGTCACAAGTTTGACTAATGATTTGGATTTTCAAGAAGAAAACAAACTAAAAAGAAGGTATATGGGCATAGGATTCTTTTGAGTTACATTAAGTATTTTTTGAATAGAAACAGCAAAATGCAGTCTTAACAAGAGTCTGTCCTTCCCACATCTGGTGAGCTGTCCTTTGATACTGGGCTTTGAAGTTAAACTGTGAGTTTGGATAACCTGTCTCTGGAGGATATAGTGAACGGTTTTTTTTCTTTAGTTATACTAATAATGCTGTCACTATAATTTTGATAAACCTTGCTGAAGTTCTCTGCTTTCAAGCAGATGCTGGAGTCAGCCTTCCCTCCATGCTATTCCCTTGTAGCTCTGGACTCTGCAATCTTTTGTTTATGATGAATGGAGTGTGGTGGCTTTGCTTTCTCTGCCATCATTACTTTCTTCTTGTGTTCTGGACTCCAAAGTGATAGTTGGAAAGATAAAAAGGACAAAGCAAGGCCCAGTTTTACAGTGTATTGTTGTAGTGCTCGATAACATCTAGCTAGAAATTGTTTCTGTGAATGAAATGATTCCACAGAATGTATTAAGACAAAAGCAAACTTTTTTTTTGGTCTGGAGATTACAGTATATGCTGGTATTACTGTGAATACTTACAGCTCCCTCATATTAAAGCCTGGTGGCTGTCACAATGAAATCATTAAGATTCATAATGCGATATTACTACTTCCGTAGATGTGTTTCTGTACTAGGAGGCTTGAAATAAGTGAGGACTTGTATTTCCTGTTGGAAAATTCCAGGAAGGAAAGAAATAGAAACATTCTTTCCTGTATGAATAAATACAGTTACTAAATGGGGGGAGTCCATTGCTGGACATCTTAGTGTGGGTCCTGAGTTTGCATGTGTTGGACTGCCAGCTTTGAGAGCAAAGATGATCTTTGAGGATGAATGTCAAATGTTACCGTTAAAACAAAGTTTATCAGCTTACTGTGATGATCCGAACCACTGAGTAATAGAGAGAAGGTAGTCAAAACCACCATTAAATAGATTGTAACTTGAGTAAATGTGGCACGCATCTGCTAGCTGTAGCTCAGGTCTACTTCTGGATGCCTGTGAAAAAAGCTGTCTGTGTTACCTGATGAAAATAAACTGCTGACAGAATCTTTGTAGGAACAACCTGGGCCCTGTATTTTAAAGGAAAACCAGTGATTGTCATTGATTGCTGCAGAAATAGTGGAATCCAAGAGTCTACCAGCTGTGGTGGTTTGACCCTGGCAAGATGCCAGGTGCCCACAAAAGCCACTCTATCACTCTTGCCCCGCTCAGCTGGGCAGGGGAGAGAAAATATAACAGGCATGTGGGTCAGATAAAGACAGTTTAATACAGCAAAGACTGTGCGTGGAAGCAAAAGATACTATTCTGTACTTCCCATCAGCAGGCGGTGTCCAGCCACTTCCTGGGAAATAGGGCTTTGGTACATGTAGTGGTTGCTGTAGACGACAAACATAAAATGAATGTCCCCCCTTCTTCCTCTTTTCCCCAGCTTATATTGCTGAGCAGACATCATGTGGTATGGAATATCCCTTTGGTCAGTCTGGGTCAGCTGTCCTGGCTCTATCTCCTCCCAAGTTTTTACCCACCCCCAGCCTATTGGGGAAATGTTGGGCAGACAGCCTTGATGCTGTGTGAGCCCTACTCAGCACTAGTCAAAACACTGATGTGTTATCTACTACCACTGCACAGCATGATGAGGGGTGCATCTCAGACAGACCCATTACACCAGTGTTTAAATCTGACATGGGGAGGAGAGGGCCAGGTCTTTAGATGGCCTGAGTGGAGGTCAACAAAGAAGTTCCATCATCAGAGGTGGTAGATTTCTCTTCCTGGCACCCAACCACCATCAGTTTTTCCTTGATGTCATAGCCTTTTTCAGAAATGTGTCCAACTGTTTGTAAAGTAGAAAAACTGGTAGATGTATCAAACTTGTTGGAAATGGAGGCCATGCTGGTTTCGATATTGCGAAGTGTTGGAGAAACGTCACCAGCATAGATTTTGTTGAACATGCAATTGTTCTCCACCAGAAGACAGTGTATTATGTTTTGAGAAGAAATAACTTAAGGTGCTCAGTCACAAAAGTTACTGGCATTTTTGGAAGAAATTGAACTTTCAAGGGAAAATACTGGAAAATTTTCAGATGTGTGTTTATAGAAGGTGGCTCCTAGATGATATGGGCAGAAGTTAAACAGGTGTTGAAATTTCTGCAGGAGTGCTCATTTGTTCATCTTCAAGCAAACTGATTGGAAAGCATATGTAAGATCAACCACAAATACCTCTTAACTGCTTATGCCTGTCTAGCTGGAGCAGTGAAGATGTCATTCCTCTGCTCACATTCTTCATGCCTGAGGTGGTGGGGTTTTTTTACACATGCACAGATGTATGTATTTTCACACAAACCCTGGCACCCACGTTAAAGTCTCTGGGATCAGTTTTTCTGTGCAGTTTCATTCCAGCTCTTTGTTTATATGTGTCTCTTGAGGTATTTAAAAATACATGCGGTGACCATCTGAAGCTTCCATTGCAGTAAGGTGTAATTACAACTGACCTATCATTTGTTCTAAAGATGGTTATTAATTCTTTTGTGGAGTACAGTATGATTTTTCTGTTTCTGTCCAAAACTCAGATGCTACGTGGAGAATGAATAACCTGAATGGGTTAGTTGAAAGAGTTTAATCTGTTCCCCTGATGCTGAGGCTTTGGAAATTAAACTATCCTGGTGTTTTGCCACTGGAATGCCTCATTCCAAAATACCAGTATCTAAATTAAATAAGCTGTATATTGTATATACTAAAGCAAGAAGATCAGAATTACTTGTGGATTTTTATGTATGTGTAGTTGCATGAGTGATGATTGAGGATAGGCTGTGCAAGTTTTTAATCCTAAGGAAATCTTCAAGTTACTGAGATTTGGTTTTTTTTTTAATACATATCCCTTCTGAGGGTCTAGGGGAACAAATGTGTCTTTGGCAATCCAGCAATGGTAATATTTTACAATGAGTATCACCATCGTGAAATTTTTTTATTTGTAGACTTACTTTGCATTTAATTCATCTTTTCAATAGTACTAAGTGTTATGATTTAAATAACACAGGCTTTGTAATAATTTTATAATGTGAATTTTAATAACACTGATTCATATCCAGTAGTCTGCTTCTTGGAAGAAGGTCAGTAAGCTGTGGTGTAACTCAGTCATCTGATGCTTGGGAGTTCCTTTCAAATGGATAATGCAGATAAAAGAGCAATGAAACTAGTAACTGTACTATCATCTTGATAGTATGCTAATAAGTTTCTGGGAATTATCTATTCTGCAAATTAAACTCAATGTAGACAATTCTGATGTTTCTTCTAAGTATACATAACCCCTTTTGAAACACTGTAGAGCTGAACAAGTGGAAGAAGAAATTTAGGGAATTAAGTGATTTCAGAATTGATTATGTCTGATTATATTTAGTTAAAGCGGTGTAGATTTTAAAGTGGCATTTCTCCAGCCACTGCTGCGCAGTTGATTGTTTAGTAAAGTATACTATTAATTGTTGAGTTGATTAATATTTAGATTTATATGAAAACATGACAGGTATTGGGGAAAAGCCTAAACACGAGTGTGTTAAATTTTATACAGGTGCTTACATATGAATGTTGCACTACAAATTAATTTATTACCTGAAATTTATAGCATTTCCCGTTGTTACTAAAAATGTTAACAAACTGATTTCCAAAATGATGTGTGAAATGAAGTGTTGCTATGACTTAGTTATAGTTGCTGGGAGTCTCTGGTAGGTGAACTGCACTGAGGGAAAGGTGGCACACTGGCCCTGCTGTGCTGAGCTGCTGTATTCTCCTAGGCGAAGGAGGGGGGTTGCCATCAAATCTGCTTGAACCTCTTCATTCCTGATGTTTTCTTTTGTTACTGTTGAACATGAGAGCTAGGGAAATTGTGTAAATACATCTGTTTTTATAGTTTACGTTATCAACTATCTATTTTTAGAGACACTGATACACATTTTAAAAATAAAATGTACAGAAATTGGGCTAACATATAGAAATTTTTGAAGACAATAGTAAAGCACCCATTTTAATTAAAAATTTTATGACATAATTACAACTTCCAAACTACATGCTACTTTGCAATAGGACTTCATAAAGCTATCAAGGACTAGTAAGTAGTATGGAATTTAGTTAGAGGGGGAAAAAAAGTATTTAGTATGCATTAAATTTCATATCACAGTTAAGTGTTGCATAATAAAAATCTTCTGTTACAAGCTCCCAGCTTTGTGCTTCACAGAGCTGTTCTCTCCCTGTGTAGCTCTGACAGCGGCCTACCACGTTAAAACAGCTTGTGCTTGCTATGGTGCCTTTTCAGCTTTAGCCTACCATGTTAGGCAGTTGGTTTTGCTCTCAGCCACTTCCTTTGGCAGTGTCTCTCTGGGATCTTCTGGAACGACTTTGGAATTTTACCTTGTTAACCTGGATTTTTATACTTCTGGCAGCATTCTTGTAGTTGAAAAAGTTGAAAGATAGAACTATGCTGAGGCAGAGATTACGTGTTTATCTTCCCTGTGTCTGTAGAGGGAGAATATTGATACTGTTAAAGTAACGTCATTTAAATTTTGAGTACGTTTGATTAAATTTTAATTTATGCTGAGTCTAGAGACTTTTCGTTCATTGAGAGCTAATTTCTAACATCGTAAAGATTATGGAGTGAAATCCTGTGCATTGTTCAGCTACAGTGGTCCTTGTTAGATTTGCATTCTTCAGTGTTAATTCCACTGTTGTGTCTTTGAAGAGGTTTGAGATAGTTCTTTAAGGGAAGGCAGTGTTGGCTGTTGCAGATAAGGGTGATGACAATTTCAGGTGCTGAGATTATGAGCACAAGAAGAAAGCTTATAAAGATGTTTCTTACTAACCTAAAAGAATAATCAACTTGAAAAGATTTAAGAACAAGCAAAAACTGAGTAACTGGATGGCAGTAGGAAGGAGGAGAAAGGAAGGAGCTAGAATCTAGTATCAGAAAATATTAGGATAAACTGAGGATGTAAAAAAGTTGAGTAATAATAAAAGGTTCTTAAGCAGAAGAAAAAGAAGGAGCTGGGATACACAGCCTCTCTGTTACACAGAGAGGATGGGGTCTATATTAGTGGTGAACCAAGCAGGACGCAAAATCGGATGCATTGCATCCTAAGGATTGTGAAGCCAGAGATGGCAGATGGTAGGAATGTGGGTATGGAAGAGGTGGCTATTGCGTTTGAATCAATACAGGGGGAGACAGCAGAAAGATGTGGATGGGTCATAGCTCCAGAAATCTTGGGAGACCTAGTTTGTGATGCTATAGGTTTGTGATACGACAAGCCTGTTGTTATTCTTCTCTACGTGAGGTTGTTAAAGGATAACAGTTGAAGTTATTACAGGATGAGAAGACAGCAAGTCTTTTACATAGCTTGAAGGAGGAGAAAGGTAGTTTAGTAAGTACAGCCTTTCAGAGGTAAAAAGCTAATTGCTTTTAGTGTGGAACAATTAATTTCTATAAAAGATATTATTCTCTGTGGTAAAGAGAGGCTGTTGTTGAGGACTGAGGATGTGTTTCTAGTTCAGCATTCCTTTTTCACAGCTGCTTGAGGTGTGAGTTTCCAACTGTGGGTAGCTCTGCAGGGCTGGACCTGGCAGTTCTTGGGTCTGCCAAGAGAAAGGAAGCTTTCTTGACCTGGGACATGCCTAAAGTTAAGGTCTGGAGGAAGTGCTTGTGTGTTGCCCTGTCAGTGAGCCATTGTTGTACGTGTTCAGATCCTTATTCTGTCTCTACAGTTTATGTGGGGAACCAAAGTTCAGGGCTGTTGGAAGGAATAGGTTTTGTGTTGGGTTTTGCTTGGAAAACAGAATTGTAATAGCCTAATTAAGGGTATGTTATGTGTTTAGCAGATACTCAGCTACTACTTTTTTGTCTGGTTCAGATTTTGAGTTGGAGATACTTTGTCTGAGAATGCTCCTTAATGATCTCTCTGAGACAGTTGACTTGCAGGGTGGTCTTCTGTTAGAACTTTGCTAAAGACCATAATCAATTGCCTGTGTAGCTTGGTCCAGATGACCTGCACTTACGTATTTCTTTGACATCAAGAGCTATTTCCTCTTAGAGTAATTTTAAAGTACCAGAGATTTCCATCTGGTCACACTGTAACTTGAGTGTCTAGTGTTACAGCAGAAATCCTGAAGAACGTACGATTTTACTCCCATCTTTTTGCTCAAAATGTTGGGGCTGCCAGCTGTTTGTCTTAAGCAGTGCTTATAGTCATGAACCCCAAGTCCTTACGGGAGTCAGATGGTCCAAACCCTCGGGATTTTAGTGTTGATATTGGGAAGATCAGACAACCAGTGCTTTTTGTATTACTCATCCACAGTATACTGTCAGTAAAGCCCACTTTTTGGTCACATCTACAACGCTAGCATGGATGCTACTGCTCTGTTGATTCAGAAATTACTTTGTGCACTGTGAAGACCAAGTTGTTTGAGCTCAGAATCTGTTTTGCTAAAGGCAAATACCTTTTTCCATACTTCAGAGAAAGTCTTAGTATTCCAGTCAAAATCATGGCATTTTCCTAGGTATGCACAGAGTACCAAGGACCTAATTAAAATACATCCTGTAAAAAGAAAGGCATTTTGTTTTCCCTTCGTCTAAAGTTGCAAGACCTTGAAGTAACCAAATGTTCACTGTTCAGATGGATTAGGTTACCTCTTACAAAAACATAAAAAAGTATCAGACAAATCTGGAGACTTTTGCTCATGATGTTACAGGAAAAAAAAAGAAGCCTGTACTTCCATTTTGGAAGTCTTCAGGTTTGTAACAATCTTCTGTCAACATCTGAAGTTTTATAAAGATGGATTTTCTATCTTCTGTAGAGGCCTCCTTCAGCGAGAAGCCCTGCAGTCAGTGATCTATAAAAAAACCCCCATATTTTTCAGCATTTAGTCTTAAGGGCTGGAATTTTGGACTTTGTTTCCCTTTACTTAATGTTCACTGCTCATTATTTTCCATGAGTCAGAGGTGTGGGAGATGTTTGACTGTGGAATGGAAAATTTCTTACCTGATAACTTTTTGTAGACAATTTAGCCAGGTGCACATAGCTTACCTGATTGGCAGTACAGTACTTCTGCTAATCTGTAGTCTTGAAAGGTTGATGAAGTATTGAATGGCTCTTCTAAAGCACAGCTGAAGAGGTTAATACATTGTGGTGCTGAGCTGTCCCTGGAATTGAAAAGAAGTGGAAAGAATCTGGTGCCCCATACAATAATGAGAGATACAGTAGCAGGAAAAAGTATTGGCAAGAAATGTTCAGTGCTTTAATGGATGCTTTTAACTAATAGCTTGCACACACTGGATCTTCAGGATTATTATTTCCTTCAGAGCAGTGTATTTAACATCTGAATTTGTTGCACTGTAAGGGTGATTGCTTGATTTGGCACTTCGCATTTGCACTGCCTGTTTTGCGTGTTAGTAGTTTTCTTTATTCTGCTGTTAAAGAATGAGACATGTAACTAAAAAAAAGTTTAAAACACAGTTATTACTTACAGTGTGTTATTTGTACAATATTCTATAATTGTATTGTTTTGACATTGCTAGCAAATTTAATCTGTTAGAAAAGCTTGTAGCATTGCACGTTGAAATTCCTCAATAACCTTTGTTTTTGAAGGTGCTTACTGCTGCAACTTCCACTTGCATTCGTGTGCTTTTAGTGATTTTTCAAATAGTATCTCAGTTTCACACATATGAAATTCTACCCTAATAGACAACAGCACAAGTCACTTAATTGAAGTTACTGAATACGTTATTATAGTGGCTTTATATTCTGTATGCCAGAGGAAGTACAGCGTGTATGTTACATTGAGTTTCATAACTTACCAGAAGTACAGAAGTCTGTGTGTGTTAGACTCTATGCCTTAGCAGTGTGGGCGCTTGGAAGAAATGAGTTCTGGTCTTGCTGGTACTGTGATATTTGGGAGATCATAATAACAGGTGCGGTACCTTAGATTAAAGGTCTGTGTAGATGTTATCTTGTCTCTCCAGTGTTTAATATAGAGAGTTACTTCATCTTCTCATACTGTTCTCTTCTGTAAAATTAGCACAATTACAGACTTAGGCATCAGCTGGATAGGCACTAGATTTAAGGTAGTTAAAATACATTATATTCTCAAAATAGCCTATATAATAGCTATGGTATTCATCTTTTAATGCATTTAATACGTTAGAATGTCTTTTCTAATTTGCTTGAGGGAGGACTGGATTATTGAAGAATATAGCTCTCGTTGTGGCAACCTTGAAATTATGACTGCATAGCAAATGGAAAAAACCCCCACCCCACCTGATGTGAAAAAAAAAAAAAAATTCATTGCATACAAATCCTACACAAATTTCATATGTAAACTCCTATCATTGCGCAGTTATTTTTAGTACTGATAATTTCTTACTTTATAGTTATATTTTTTGAGACACACCTCAGTTTTTAGGTCATTTTGTACCTATTACTGTTCTTAAAGATTAATGAGTTGTCTTAAGTGGTTTGTTGTATTAATATGAATGAAAGCAGTAATAGAAATAAGTTGATCCTTGAAGATAGATAGGTATTGTTTTACTAGATAGTGTTGTCTAGCTTAAAATTCCTGTTCGTCATTGTCCGGATATGTAGCATTCTGAAGATGGTAACTGAGCAACGTGATGCTGAACTTGCTTTTGCATGGGTCTATATGAAAAGAAAATTACATATTTTTTCTGTTTATTCAGGGATTTGATAAGCACAGATTTAAGCATAGTGTTTTCAAAAAGATGCAGACATCATATGAAACCGTAGAGTTGTGCAAGAAAGGTATTCAGGTAAAAATGTCTTGAAATATAGTCTATTATGCAACCTGAATTTGTCTGAAGTCCCAATTGTTAGCTGTTGTTGTATTAATTTAATTTTCAGTGTTTAACTCTTAACTGTGATATCTCTCTGTAAAAATTGTTCCTAATGTTTAAAATCTGTTTCCAGGCTGCAAGCTGCTATATAAACAAGACTTTGCAAGACGGTTAGGACTGAGATGTGTTACTTGTAATTACTGCTCACAGCTGTGCAAAAAGGGAGCAACTAAGGAACTTGATGGTGTAGTGAGAGATTTCTGCAGTGAAGAGTGCTGTAAAAAATTTCAGGACTGGTACTACAAGGCAAGTAACTCAGAATTTTTGACGAGAGCTCCACAGTTAAAAAAAAAAAAAATTTAAAAAAAAATTTAAAAAATGCACATGTGAGGATATCTCAAGGACTGCGCAGCAAATATGGCTGGCTTCAGCGAAGCATTTGCTACACAATGAGCAAATGTACTAATTTCATCATTTGAGTTTTCTTAGATCTTAGAGCAGCATTTCTCCCATCTGATTTTATGAATTCATTTGACAAGGAAGTCTTGAGTTACAGAAAAACAAGAAACTCTATGTATATTTGTTACTTTACGATTCCAATTTTTTTCTCTTCAATTGATAGCATATTTTTCTTGTCAAAACTTCTTAAATGTGTATTCAGAATGTTGAAAACACTGTTAATAGCAGCTGGATGATACCTTGAGCTGACTGATGATAAACTAGGTTAGCAAAGCTTTTCTTGTTCCTGTTTTTGCCTCCTTTTTTGCCTTTTTCCTTCTTCCACAGTTTGAATTGCAGAGGCTTTGATTGTTCATTGTTTCCCAGTGGAATGGATGCTAAAGGGAAAGCAAGACCAAATGGATTTCTAATAAAAGTTTAAATCAAACAGATGGCATCTGTTTCTAAATCTCTGGAAGCTTAACTACTTTGTGAAGCACAACCAGCAAAGAGTTCACATTAAGAGGTTTTTTTGTTTTAGTTTTTTGAAAGAAATAAAGGTGAAATTGGACTGGGTTTGACCTGCGATTAGTAGCATGGATAAAATATTTGATCTCTGGTGTGAACATTGTGGAAAGCTACATTGATAATATCAAAACAAGAACTACACTTGTGGATGCAATTGCAAAAAAGAGTACAAAATTCATCGCCTTACCAAAACTCAGTACACAGCCTGGAAGGCAATAAAAAGCTTGAAAAATTAGAGGGCTGGGTACAAGTCCTGTAATTCAAGATGATCTACCTACCGTAAAAGAACTGAATCTGAAGACATATCTGAAATTTTGGAATGGCTGGTTCTAGAAATGTTACAGCCAAACCTTGTAAAGATTTTATTTTGAATAATGTATGTAGGGTCCTGTTAGACACTCCCAAAAGAAAACTACTGAAGACCAGAATGTGTTTCTTCTGTCCCACGTGAAAATAGGGTGACAAAGCTTGGCTGCAAAGTTCTTAAACTTACTAAACTGTTAACTTCAAACAATAATATTTAATCTATATGCCTTAAAACTTGGAGTGAAAGGGTGAAATTTATCGCTGCATAGAAAGTGCCTTCTGATAGAGAATTTGATAAAGCTTTGGTGTGCTTTAGAAATCTCTTGGTGATTTAACAAAGAATAGTCTGGGGATGCGCATAGCAAACTAGTTTTATGTACATAAACTTCTGTGGAAGCTTGTATTCAGATTCAGGTTTGAGAACCGCTTGAAAACTCTGACTTCAGGTTGTCCTTCTGATCTGTGGGATAAGGCAGTAACTTAGCTGGCCCATTAAATCTGCATAAGAAATGCTGTTGGTACTGTGGTTGGTGCAGGGAAGTTAGCTGTGATGCCATGATTAGATAATTTAATCTAAACAGACTTGCTGGTAACTAGTGACTTTTGATAGTTTTGGTGATACCGAAGCGTTAGGTGTTTTTACTTTTTGAATCTTACGCTTGCTAGTGGAACTAGTGTTACATGATGTTGAATTGTTGATTGTAATTTTTTTTTCCCAAACATTTCGTAAAACCTTTGCCTAATTCAGTTCTGATTATAAAAGTTTGGGATTTATTACATGGGGAAGACATGTAATAGGTTCTGGGAAATTGTTTGTTTTGCTAAAATTGTCTTTTTTTTTTTCTTTACATCCTTTCTGGTAACTTCTCCCTTTTTTATAGAAGTCACTCCAGATATCTTAGATTTGATAGTGCATTATTAGCTGATGTTCTTACCTAGCCACAAATAGATAATAATCAAAGTATAGGAAGACAGAATAGGTACGGACCCCTCCCCAAATTTGTACTTAATTTGCTGGTTTGTCTGTTAGCTTCTTAAAAGAATAGTTACGTATATATGAGCTTTGTCCATTATGCAATGTCCAGTGTTGTTTTGGAGTTTCAATGAACGTATACATGAAGAGAAATAAGTAGCAATAACCTAGTAATGTTTTAACACCAGCGTTGTGTTCATTAAACAAGTGCTTGTCTCCATCTTCTTTGTCTACTTTTTTTACAGACACATCTTTCTCATGTAGTATTGTCTTGAAAACATCTTAACTTTTAAAATTAATTAAGTAGTATGGGAGGACTTCCCTGAATACCAAAATTCTTTCTCAGAAAGACAGAAGAAGGTAGCAGTGGTAGAAGCACAACAGAGTTCTCTAGAAATGTTCTTCAAACCTGATATGAGAGGTTGAAATGTACAATAATAGTTCAGTCCTAATCATCTGTTAGGTGACAGCTGCAATTATCGGTTGGTGCCAAGTTCTGAGGAAACTTCTGCTGTCTGTGCACCTCTTAAGATGAGGGGTAAAATTTTTGGTGCCTTGGGGTTAGCTCCTAAGTTACTAGAGCTCCTCTTGTAAACTCCAGTTAATGCCATGGTTTGAGAAATGCCTGGGAAATTTCAATATGAATATTTTAGTAGCCTGATATTTAATGACAGTTTCAGTTGTTTGATGTAACTTATACTAGAGCATTGAAAATATCTTGAAAAAGAGTATACAGTTCTGACAACAGCACAGAAATCTGTTTCTTTAAATAAACGTTGTGTAACATTGATGAAAATACTACAGCTGAAGTGCGCTTACAGGTCATTCAAGGCTACAGTGATTATTGATTGGACTGAGTGTGTACTGTGATGGCTGTGTATTCAGTGGAGGTCAGGTGGCTTCAGCAAAGACTTAAGTAGGAGATGAGGAACTATGATCTGAGGCATAGAAAACGTAATGTGGCTGGTGAGCTCAGATAGCAGTGATTGTCAACAGTGGTAAAATTTGAAACGATGGAGCCAGCATTAATCTAAATGGTAAAGGCAGCAAGACAGCCTTGTGGAATTTCACTTGTCCTAATTTAGCCATTGGCATCTCAATTTCAAGTAGGTACTGTTTCAGAACAGTTAGATCTCTTTTCTGTTATAATCACTCTCTGGAAACACCTCTTGCTTCCTCTTTGAACTCGGAATAGACAGCTAAGATTAGGTCAAATTAACACCAGTCCAAACTAGTGGAAAACATTTAGGAACAGGTCATTGGAGGATTAAAAATGTAAATAAAAGCCCCACATGTCAAAACTTTGGGTTTAAGCCAAGTTTTGGGCAAATATTAGTGATTTATACTAGTGACTGTGCCCATTTGAACATGTTGAAGTTGGACCTGGGAAAAGTATTGGACCAAAAAGCAGTTATGAGTGGCAAAGAAGTCGTGCAATTGAAGGACAGAGATTATAGATGGACTTTTTGGAATCACAGAGATAGAGCAGACTTGAAGGCAGGTATTGCGGAGATTCAGTTAACATACAGTGCCAGTATCCCAAATCAGAATGGAAAGGGAAGGAAGGAAAGAAGGAAGGAAAAAGCAGAAAATATTGAATTCACACTTTTGCTTTCAGTTAATGTTATGGTCAGGGAAGTGGGGAGAGCAAGCAGGTAGTAGGAAAGTTCAGAGCATGGAAGGGTATATGTATAGTGTTGTCTGCAAGCATGATTATGGAAATGGTAGAATTACCAAATGGTGTGGCAAATGTAGAGATAAGTGAAGCATCCTTATAAAGGAATCTTGGGCTTGCTAAGAAATATTAATTTCCGTGTGGAAGCAAACCAAAATTTTTTCAGGTAAATACCTTAGTAGCAGCCCAGGAGAGACAATAATACACTTACTCAAAGGACTAAACAAAGAGCAGAACCAGAAAAGGGAGAAAACAGTTGCAGGAAGGCTGTAGTTGCTGCATTTGACAAGATTTGTCACCTTTTTCTTTCTTGGAAAGAGAGAGAAAATGGAGCAGAAAGTGGTGCTTTGATAATCAAACAGTGTGCAGCAAGTCAGAATAGGTGGGCTTTTCTGTACATGGGTCAGCTGTCAATCAGGTGAGGTGGGCTTGAGATTTAAAACTAGAGTGAATGATGCATAATTTTTCTTCTACTGGTACTTCAGCCTTTTGGTAACTTTGGAAGATGCATTTGCACTAAAGGTGTGAATTCACAGTTTCCCTGAACTGATAAATCTCGGTTATTTTGGCAACGCTCCCCACTTCATCTTCCCTTCTCCCTTCCAAGAATACAACTTACTTGCTCTTTTGTCCCACTGAGAACATTTCTGCTGCAAAACAAACTGTGAATCAGCATCAGCAGACAGTCAAAGTGACAAATGTAACAAATTGAGGGTGAACGGGGGTAATGCAGTGCTGTAAGGTCCCCGACCTTGTGAACGCTGCAGGTGCATATGCACTACTGCTGACACCTGCACAGAGGAGGGGGAAAACTAGTACCTGCCCTTCCAAGGGCAGCTGGCACTTGGCGTGAGGTGATCCTGAAGCCACAGCTTTTAATTGCTTCCAATTTAAAGCTGGTTATGCTGTTGGAATTGAGTCTGTCTCTATCACCTCAAATATTTGAAAATTACAACTGAGAGTTGAATTTCCTGCATTACCAAAGGATGGTGCTGGGCTGTTCAAGTACAGAGAAGCAACTCTACATTAATGACTTTCTAAATTTGAACTAATTGGCCTGTTCATACTTTTTTGGAGTTGTGAGAACTACAGTTGGGCTTATTTTTATTGTTGTTTTTAAGCCGTCAGAGCCTTGTACATAACCTTGTGTATGGTTTTACATATTAATGTTTTATGTTGTGTATTATCATAATTTCCCTCTTCTTCTCCTGGCTGTATTATTAGGTTGACTGATTTTGGATTCCTGAGCATCCATAAAGCTTTAATTTTTTTAAGGACTGCTTTAGGATGGATATTGCAAGCAATATCAAGGGGAGCAGTAGTGCAAACGGTTCTTCGCTTGCTTGAAGATCTGAAACGGGCTACTGCTGTTCAGATAATAATTTATAGCATGACTGATTAAATTCAGTGGAATCTATTTTGATGAAAAACTGTCTGTCTTAGTAATGCCTCATGAAATTATCACATAGGTTGGTGAAAGGTACATTATTTGAATGTTTAGCTAGTGACGCAGAAGAACAAAATTCTGACTTTCAGGTTATGTGATAACTAGATTTTATGGAAATATCTTTGAGAGCTATTGTTTATAAATTGTAGAGAAACTTTGAACTAAATAATTTGAATCTAAAATTGTTGTCAAACTACAAAATAATGAAAATGTAAATTATTTACTGTAAAGGCCTCTGATTTGATACCTAGAGAAGCAATTCTGTTTGTGAGTTAAAACAAAAAACTCACCAAACTTGGGGGACACACACACAACTCTACTTGTCCTTGGTTCAAGAGAGTCATCAAGGAGTCTCAGTTACTTTCTGCTCTTGGTTTGCAGAATGCTGTAGTGGAATTAATTAAAATTGATATATAAAATTCTTCTTTTGGTGTCTAGAAGGGAGCAATTTAAAAAAACCTTAGTAAAGACTCGGTGAAACAAAGTAGATTTGTTCTAGATGTTAACCCCCAGCAAACAACTGAAAATAAAGTGACAGGTGTGACTGTATACACTGGTTAGAAGGTGTTGTAACTATCATAGAGCCTACATGAATGAGACTTAACTGTGTAGCAGTACGGATTCTTCAGTACTCTTAAAAATGTAACCTTTTAAAATGTAGAAAAAGATTTTTTCCAAGGCTTGTTTAAAGATGTCAAAATTTTCCTTTGCATTAAGGCTGCACGATGTGACTGTTGTAAGTCTCAAGGAACTCTCAAAGAGAAAGTGCAGTGGCGCGGCGAAATGAAACACTTTTGTGATCAGCACTGTTTGCTCCGTTTCTACTGTCAACAAAACGAACCCAATCTGGCAACCCAAAAAGGACCTGAGAACTTACATTATGGTATGTGCTGCTTTATGGCTGTTAAATGACAAACAAAATGCTTCCTTTACATTAAAAATTTAAAGCTGCATGAATTATGTGTTGTAATAAACTGTTAGAGATTACCTATTTTTAATTTTATCATCAGAGGCATCATTGAGCTGCTTGCTGTTATTATCTTAACTCTTTATTTTACTGCTTTTTTGAAAGCTGTAAAATTGTCAGGTAATCAAACAGTTTTGTAATCACTTTTTAAAAAACAAATCTTTTTAGGTTAAGCATAATTTTAGTGTTGTATCTTCATGGGGACAGAAAATGTTTTCCTCTTTCATTTTGCTCCGGTTTGTCATCACTTGCTCTGTGGAAACACTTCTTTTCAAAATGTATTTTCGTCGCAGAGAGCAGATAAGTGCACTAGGAATGAGGAAACAAATAAATTAAATGGAATGAAAAGGACATAAATGAAACTAAATGAGTGGAATGAATGTATCTAGATAAGAGGAATACATGGCTTTTTTCTTTCTGTTGGCAATAGATATTTGTGTAAATTTGCTGTTGGGGACTCAATGCATGTTTACATCGTTAAAATGACAAATCAGGCGAAGTTCAAATAAATCAGCTTTTTAATTAGTGTAATTATAGCAATGCAGCTTCATTGTATGGCCATTTTCATACTTGAACATTTTGGTATTTACTTTTCTGGAAGAGACTATTCACATCTGGATGGAGCATTGATTTAGCGTTTGTCTTTGTGTGAGGTTTAGTGCTGAAGTAGTGAAGTGCCTATGAATGAAAAGTCTTGCATGCAGTTCTCACCTGCGATACAGCACTAATGACTGTTGTTAATTTGATGTTACCCTCATGATAGATGTTGTCTGAGTTGCTTACTGAAATTTTCTTTGATTCTGAAAAAGGGGAAAAAAATTCTAAAAATGTTTTCTTATGTTTTTAGATCAGGGCTGTCAAACTCCCCGAACAAAAATAACAGTAAGTACCTATATTTAATATACATGTAATACAATCAGATGTATTTAAAGTGTGAGATCCTGGTGGCTTAAAGGGATGTTATTAAAAACTAAAAAAGTAGTATCTTTGAATGCTAATAAGCTGAATTTATGGATTTTTTTTGTCTTTTTCACATCAGTAGTTGAAATTAATTGTTTAAATGTTCGTATTTTATCTTTTCATTTTTGTCTTGTAGGAAACCAAATCATCAGCTATGTATTTTAAATCTGTAGCGCACGAAGGTGTTACACACAGTTTGTCGATTAATTTTTAAGTATCTTATTCATGTGTTTAGACTCATTAGGTGTGTGTATTAAGTATAGAAAGGGAAGATAATTTCACTCATCAGTTAGAATAGTAAGGTTGTATCTCAGCATTGAAAGCATGAAAATAAAGCTTCAGATCTTAAATTATAATTCCTAAGAGCAGAATAATTGGTGCTCAAGGTCTGATTGACTTTGCTGCAGGTGACAGAGTAGGGAAGCATAACGTTTTGCAGGATCACTGGCTGGGAGGGTGAGGATCATCAGTGGAGCAGCAGCCTTCATTTTGAGTTTCTGATTTTGTCAGCTTTTCAAAAATACTATTAATTTTTTTTTTTCGGTTGGCTTAGTGTATTTTGTTTGAAATTTAGTTTTGTTTTGATTTGTTTGTCACATGGAAGATCTCAGAACTGCCTTTTTTTTTTTCATGAAAAAATTGACTCACCTTTTTAATGCAAATAGGCTTCTGTAACGTAAGTCTTAAATTTAAGTGAAAGTATTTTGATGGCATTATAAAATATATTCATGAAAAACACAGAAAATAAGATTGCTTAGGTAGCTAAGCATCAGACAAGCTAAACTGCCAGGTTAAAAACATCTAGTATTTTATGTTTAATAGCTTCCAATGACGTTAATTCAGTCCATAAACTTTTAAATATCATATAAAAGCTATTCGTAATAGTTTGGGTTTTTTGTATTTTAGAAGGTGTATGCCTGTTAAATGAAGTCTACTGCTGTTCTTATGACTTGACTTTCTTTCTATATTTAAAATTATATTTGGGGCTAGTACTGTGTTGAGTTTTGGGCCCCTCACTACAAGAAAGACATTGAGGTGCTGGAGAGAGTGCAGAGAAGGGCAACAAAGCTGGTGAAGGGTCTGGAGAATAAGTCTTATGAAGAGCGGCTGGGGGAACTGGGGCTATTTAGTCTTAAGAAAAGGAGGCTGAGGGGAGACCTTGTTGCTCTCTACAGCTACCTGAGAGGACATTGTAGAGAGGTAGGTGCTGGTCTGTTCTCACGGGTAATTTATGATAGAACAAGAGGGAACGGATTCAAGCTGCACCAGGGGAGGTTTAGGCCAGACATTAGGCAAAATTTTTTTCACTGGAAGGATTGTCAGACATTGGAATAGGCTGCCCAGGGGGTGGTTGAGTCACCATCCCTTAAAGTGTTTAAAGGTCGTTTAGATGTGGTGTTTGGAGATATGGTTTAAGGGTGTACTTGGTAGAGTAGGGCTGATGGTTGGACTTGGTGATCTCAAAGGTCTTTTCCAACCTGAATGATTCTATGATTGTGTGATGTTCCCCAGTATTTGCTGTCACTATTGTAGAGCCAGCAGGGGGAGCTCGAAGTTCGTGCTTCAGGTCTTAAAAAATTGTTGAGGGATAGTACTTTATTTAGCAATACATTTAAAGAAAAAAAAAAAAGTGATGTTTGCGTTATAGCATAGTTCAAGAAGGTTAGACTTTGAGCCAAAACTTTGCTATACTACTTACAGTGAATTCTTTTTACAGCTAAAATTATTTTTAAGTTATAATATAGTTTAAATTGAGATTTCATTTAAACAAGAATGTAAAAAATAATATTAGTTTAAGAGCATCTTAAACAAAAAAAAATTATCCAGAAGTTATTAATCAAAGTGCTAGCCCTGACTGAGCAAAATACAACTGTTACGCTGTTACGTTCCTGGCAGTGGCAGCTCATTACTAGAACTGTAGAATAGCTTGCAATTAAAGGGTAATTGTAGGTGCTGTTGCGAGCTTCCTCTTCAGTGTATCACGTATTGAAAAGTATTAATTGATACATTAAATTGTGAACTTTGTGTTGAAATCAGTGTGATGGAACAGCATGTTCTCTTTTATTTGCTTGTCTGTAGGGCTCAGCACCACCACCTTCTCCAACACCTAACAGAGAGATGAAGAACAAGGCAGTTCTTTGCAAGCCTTTGACAATGACAAAAGCCACATACTGTAAACCTCATATGCAGACAAAATCTTGTCAAACAGGTAACTCTTGGAACTGTACTGGAACTACTCATTTCTTCATTGCAGATTTTTTAGCTGTTATTGTCTTGGAACATATTGCAAATATTCTGATTTTTTTCCCTAAACTACAAGTGTAAAATTTATTTAAGTACCTGGCAGTGTTTGCCTTTTTCTTTTTTCTTTTAATAGAAGATGATTGGAAAAAAGAGTATGTCCCAGTGCCTATTCCTGTACCTGTCTATGTTCCGGTGCCTATGAACATGTATAGTCAAAACGTTCCTGTCCCTACAACAGTTCCTGTTCCTGTAAGTGAGACTTCAGCTTCACTTTTAAATTAGCATCCATTCACATGCGTATGTGGGACCACTTTTGGTTGTTGATCGTTCTCACTCTGGTTGATCTAAAGGATTGCAGGATGCTGCGGCACTATTCATTGAAAAAGCATTAGAAATCTGACAGTGGCACTTAGGTCCTAAGGAACAATGAGGAAATTATCTCCCTGCTTTCAGTGTGAAAATCTTGTGCTGCTGAACTTTTTAGGAACAATTCTGAGTGATATTTTTGAGTTTGCTGAATAAGCGTTAAACATCAAGATTTGTTCTAGTAATGGGGAAACTGAAAGAATGTGTTGGGGAGGGATGCCAGAGTGGGATAAACAGAAGGAGGAAAAGCAAAAAAAAAATGAACCTTGTGCCAGCAAGAGAGGATTAAGTTAAATTTGTTATCACTTATGTACCAAATCTCATCCATGTCATGGGGAAAATCCCTGAATTCTTAAAATTACGTGTTTCACAAGCAAGACACTAAAACAGTATGCTGGTTTGTCCAAAGTGTTAGTCTGAAGTTAGTCAGTCCATTTTGAAGCTCCAAAGTCCCTTCTGTTCTTACTTTGACACGGTGTGTTTTGTCATATCTAATTTTTTTTTTCTGTATCTTTTCCTCATTTCCCTTTGTTCTGAATCATTTATATTGAATTTTTTAACCTGTCAACATTTGTTTTTGTTAGCCCACACTGGAAGTGATATGTTTCGAATATGTATTAACTCTGTCTTTTAGAAAAGGGATGTAGTTTGTTTCTGTGTTGACTGCTGTTGATGCTTTGTTGCAGCATGTATTTTTCTTTTCTAATTGTCTCTTCCTCCCTATCTGCATAGGTGCCAGTTCCAGTTTTCTTGCCTACAACTCTGGATAGCAGTGAGAAGATCCTTGCAGCAATAGAAGAGCTGAGGGGAAAAGTGCCCTCAAATGCTCTGGAAACTGAGCTGCTGAACTTGTCAGGGATGGTACCTGAACATGATGGAAAAGCTGAAGCTTCTGATGTGGCCAGTGAGTTTCTTGCAGAGTCTTTCGCTCTTTGGAGTGCTGGGGTGTGTATGTGGGTGTGTGCAAATCAACAGAAGAGTTGGGGGTGTTATTTTTTGTTTTAGGGAAAGATTCTTTGAGTACAACAGTGCTATTATTGAGTTCTTACATTAAGTAGAAATTTTAATTATTTAAATATTTTTGAAGATCACTTTAGCACATTTGAAATACAGAAAACTTTCTGAAGTCTGTTGTGTGACTTCAGTGTGCTGTACCAGACCATCAATAGATGTCTCAAAGGGTGTTGATAAATGACATGAACTTATGCCTTGGGCCTGGTATAGAAAGCCAGTGGTGCTGCAGTGTCAGAAGGCTTATTTCAAACTGTTGCCATTCCCCCACTAAAGCTGGACAATTCTGGTAGTGCTGCAAGGTTGTCATTTGCGAAGTACGGCTAGCTGAATAAATGGGATCAGAGCTTGCTCATTTGCAGAGAACTGAATTTGGAGAAACCTGTCTTTGCCAGAAGTTAGCTTTTGTTTCTGTCTGCCTGCCTGCCTTGTTTGCTTTTGTAGGATCTCTTTTACAGACTTGAAAGTCTGTTCAATTGCAGGCAGAATCTCGTAGAAACATGTAGATAGTTAGATTTATCAAGCTTGTTTGAGTTCTGTGATTGGTTGATGTGATCCAGATTTGCCACTATTTGATTTTCTATGCTCTTGCTTTGATGACTCATATTGATGAAAAAAGACATGGTCTAGTAAGTATCTTTTCTGTTTGAAGGAAATCAGTTTGTAAAATTAAATCTGAGATCCCAAGAACAACAAAACCTGGCATGGTGATGACCAGAACAAGCAGCTTTAGAACCACTCAGCTTCTAATGTTCTAAATCTGCCCTGCTTTGACTAATCCGTGGTTAAAACAATGACAGTTTTTCCCTTTTATTTTCTTTTTTTTGACAGGTGTGATAGTTGAGTCAAATCTACTGAACTCAGAAACAGAGGCACAGACAAGCTTGCCCGATGTTCCATATGAACCAGACCTTGATATTGAAATAGACTTTCCAAGAGGTATTTTTTCTTTCATTTTAATAAACATGAAATAGACATTATGGGCAACCATTGTAATTTGCTTCATCATCCTTTCTGAGAAGCTTTATTTGATTGTAAGATCCACTTGACTGACTGTTAGGTAAAGCTTTGCCATGTCTTTGCGAGACTGGGGACTTCTGAATTAGTTCCTCTGTCTAAGTACAGTATTTGAAAGAGAATGCAAAGAAAAGGGAGAATTAGCGTTTCACAAATGAAGTTGGCTGCATCTTTTGGTTTTGGATGTGGATTTAGGAAAGCTATTTTGAAGGCTCAAAGACTCAGGTGGCATGCGTCATGGAAAATAATAATGAATGCATTCTTCGGTCACCAGGTATTTCTGTGCGAAGGTGGTGGTTTAAAGCAGAAATGACGAAAGGGCAAATTTCCCACTCAAATTTGTTAGAAAATTGCAAGCTGACATGCTGCACATTACTTGTGTTACCTTTCAGTATCTTGTTAGTGTCCATACCTGTATTTGAAAAAGGTAGTTTCTTGGATTGGCAGGAAACAATTTCTACCACTCTACAGAATGCAGGAAACACTGTCTGTTTCCTTATAGTATGTCCTAATCAATCCAAGATCCAAGAAATGTCCTAGCTGTAGCTAGTGTTTCCCTTGACGTAGCTTCCCTTGGACATGTAACTCTCATACCTCCCCTGGATAGCTTCTGTATCTGATGTTGAAAGTCTCCTTGTATGATGTTTCATCGCTTATGATGAAAGGCTGAGGGAGCTGGGTCTCTTTAGCTTGGAGAAGAGGAGACTGAGGGCTGACCTCATTAATGTTTATAAATACGTAAAGAGCGAGTGTCAGGAGGATGGAGCCGGGCTCTTCTTGGTGATGGCCAATGACAGGACAAGGGGCAACGGGTGCAAGCTGGAGCACAGGAGGTTCCACGTTAACATAAAGAAAAACTTTTTCACTGTGAGGGTGACAGAGCACTGGAACAGGTTGCCCAGAGAGGTTGTGGAGTCTCCTTCTCTGGAGACTTTCAAAACCCGCCTGGACGCGTTCCTGCGTGACCTACTCTAGGTGGTCCTGCTCTGGCAGGGGCGTTGGACTAGATGATCTTTCGAGGTCCCTTCCAGCCCCTAACATTCTGTGGTTCTGTGATAGGTATCCGCACTAGATGCCCAGGATGGGTTTCTCAGTTCGCTGTATGTCTAATTTAAAGATCAAGTCTAGGGCTTAGTCTGACCTTAGTCTTAGGATGTTTATTAGCCACATGCATACTAGATTTTGATTTTTAATGTTTTTAACCAAGTACAATGTGCTATATAAAATATAAAACATTAATAAAAATGATGGAAATACATGAACAAAAGTGCATGTAGTAAGTTAATTTGTATTTTTGCCACTTGTAGCTGCTCATTCTCACCATAATTTAAAACTTCTTAATACGAAAGATTGTCTTGGTGGAAAAAATTGTGTAAGGGTCCATAGTAGGAAATGCTGCCTTAGTGAATTGAAACAGTGCTTAAAAATGTTGAGCATTGTATCCTTTACAATTTATTTAGAAATAAACGTCTTGATATCTTTGCCTCACTCTCAAAGTAAGAATAGGTTTATTTCCTCTTACTGAAATCCAGTCTTTGGTAATGTTTATATGTGTGCTTTTGTGAAGCACTTTATTGCACGCTGATACAGTTCCAATGTTATACAAAAGATGTTTAGAAATAAGTTTCCGTTAATGTATTTTCAGCAACTGAGGAGCTTGATACAGAAAATGAGTTTTTGTTACCTCCTGTTTTTGGGGAAGAATACGAGGAGCAGCCAAGGCCTCGGTCCAAAAAGAAGGTAATTTTGTCATGCTGTTAAAAAAATTTAAAAAGCATAAAACTTAAGTGGGCAAAAATATGCTAGGGTTTATTTCCAGTTTTCATACTACTCTAAAATGTCTTACTGCCTATTCATATCTAATATCCTATCTTTATGATGTGAGTTGATATATTTCAAATAATAAAATTATTTCAGTCCTATGTCTGTTGCAGTTAACTGTTGGATTTAATAGGACTCTGATTTCTAAATTCTGGTGCCATTTGTACTTCACATTGGTAGGACTGTTGGTATAATGTGCTAGTGTGTATATATGTACTGTACTCTTAGTAATGATTTTCTACCTTCTTCTTTGAACAAAGCTGTCTTGGTTTAATTTGATAGTAAAATGGAAGAATGTCGGCATTACCATGGCTTATAATGGGATCTATAGCACATATATAAAATAGTTTAAAAAACTGTTCTTATTTGAGTGTAATTTTCCTGGATTTTATTTTTAGTCAAAAAATCTTAGTTTTAAACATTGCAAATAAATTAGCCATATTCTTTTATTTAGAAGCAAACTAATAGGAAGTAGTTTCTAGTGCCTGGCACAAAGCTGAAATGGTGGCGTTGCAATAACTGCAGTAGGTATCGCAGCTTTAAAAAAACCAGCCAACTTCTAATAAAACTTTCTAAGAATTAATGTGTCTTTCTAGTTTTAAATTTGGAGCCTAAACTGGTATTATCTGCTGGACTTTGTCCACAAATCCACTACTGGACATGCCTTAATTTGGGACCAATGCTGGCTTTTCCATTGATGGGTTCAGTTGAGCCTAGAAGTTGCCCTTCAGACATAGATTTGTAGCATCTTTAGCTTCCTGCACGTTAACACAATGAAATCCTATAAATATTCTGAATTATTTGGTGCATTGTATGTTCATTGCTTAATATGGTATAACCAATACAGCAACTCCTTTATCAAAATTTATTCTGTCTATGTTAGGAACCAGTTTGAAAGGCAAATTAGAAATGTCTGTCAGCTTAAGTAAATATTGTCCTTAGAAGTATGTTCAACACAGAAACTATCTACTGAATGAAGCACGTGTTTCTTTACACTGAACGTTCAGTCTGTAATTTGGCCTGCAGCTTGCTTATTCTGCCCAGCTTCTGTGTTGTTGCCGTTGGCAGCTCTTGGCGGTGTTAACCACTGTGTTTCAATGGCAGGGGGTGAAGAGGAAAGCGGTGTCAGAATACCAGTCTCACGATGACAGCTCTGAAAACTCAGAGTGTAGTTTTCCATTCAAATACGCATATGGTGTAAATGCATGGAAGCACTGGGTAAAGTCTCGATATTTAGATGAAGAGCTTCCAGAATTAGAGGAACTGAAATCAAGTAAGTATTTCCAAAAGTCTGGCATCCAGATTCTTACTTGATAGGGAGAATCGCTGTACTCGTCTGACTATCAGCTGGAATTTTGGTGGAAGTTTTCACTTGTCCCTAACGTTCCCACAATGACTGGGATTATGTTACCACAGAGTTGCCAAACTTTTTTTTCCCCTGTTTTCCCTACTTGTTTCAAAATGCTGGGTCTCTCACTTCTCGTGTGAGCCAGGACAGCACATTCCTGGCTCTTCTGACTTTCCATGACCATTTTGATTTTTTGTTTGCATCCTGGTTTTCCTCGAATTCTAACTCGCCTTGGAGTTCACACCTTTTCTGGACTTATAAATTGCAAGGGAGAGGCATCCTACTCTTTGTCCTGGAAAGAGATCTTCATCTGAGGCTGGCATTACCTGGCTGTGCAGCTCTGACATGAGGTGGCCTTCACTCCCGTGGAGACTTGCTGCTCTTTCTGCCACACTGCTCTCTGCATACCTTTGTACCTTGAGGGAAAAGGGGGATTGCTGCTACTCCTGCTGTTCTTCAGCTCCCACATGTGTCTTAGCACCCTTGCGTTACACTCTTAGATCTTTGGAAACTTCTGTTTCCCCTGAAGGTCTCCCTGTACAGCACTGTCTTCACTTCAGCATCTTGGGCCACTTCTGTGTCATCCTCGGCTGTGCATGACAGTACATTTGTCAGTGGGTGATACTGCACTTGGTTAACTAGACTTTACTCTGGTAGCCTTGTTTATTTTAATACAGACCTCACATTTGAACTACATAGTACATTTAGACTTGTTGGTTAGCAGAGAGGACATCAAGCCAGTTTCCCGCTTTCCAGTCCAAAAATACCCCATCCCACCCTCGTCGTGTAATAATTTTGTTGTATAATGTAGCATTTTTTCTCTATTTTACAGCAAAGTCTGTCAAATTAAAGGAAGATCTATTATCACATACTTCAGCTGAGTTAAACTATGGGTTGACACATTTTGTCAATGAAATTCGAAGGCCAAATGGAGAGAACTATGCACCTGACAGCATCTATTATCTGTGTCTTGGGATTCAGGAGGTTAGTAGAGGCTGTAGAGATGGGAAGACGAGCTGCTGATTTGACTATAACCCATTTCAGTGGGAGAATGGGGATAATGTGGATTTATTGGCTAGGAGCTATCCTTAATATAACAGCTATGACCTGAAAGACAGAGAGACTGCGATGTAAATCACATTGTAGAAAGCTGTCTGTACAGAAAATGGGTTTGCAGACCAATCCTGAAAACTCAGATGCAAACTGGTATGTTGTAATAATTTTAAGCTTCTTGCTGGGTTGAAGCAAGGAATTTGCAGTCAAAAATGACACAGTTTTTCCAAATGCTGTGCTTCATTTTGTTTGCTAAAGGTGGCTTAATGTAAAAACAGAATGAAACAAGGCATGATCTGTAAATGTTTAACTAATCCAGTTACTTGGCATGTAGTGGAAACACGCTATTTGAGGTGTCTTTTGGGGAGGGTGTAATTTACTGAATATTGCAAACTGTGAGCAATCAGTTTTTTTTTGTAGAATGCAGGAAACTGCTATATCGACTGTCTTACACCCCGCTCCCAAATTGTAATTACATTGTATTTAGAAGATGAAGGGAATCAGTTTAGATGTATCGTGTGTGAAGGCAATAACATACTGCTAGATAATTAGAAAAGCTGTTCCACAGCTTATCTTTTAAGCAGATGGTGTCTTAATTTTTGGTATATAAGGCAAATCGTAGATAAAATAAGCACTATTCAGAGCTGAGAACACAGAAAATTTCATTCAAGTTAAAAGGCAATTAAAAAATGCATATGATGTGGAAAGCAAGCTGTTCACAGGCTTTGCAATCCTGCTTAAACTTTCATACTTAAGCCAGAGGACTTGAATCAAATAACAATTTTTTAAAATAAAAATATTTTTTAAATAAATAGTACCTCCAGTAATTTTTCTGTATTACAAGTATGCAAAATTAAGGAGTTGGTTGATACCTTTACCTCGTGGTTGAAATTTGAGAAGTGAGCATTCATTGTTTGGAATTTTAGTTGATATTACTACAAGGCATGTTTCAAATTCAGCTAGCTTTCTGCTTCTGCACTTGCATGATATACTGTCTCTCTGTATCTTTCTGTTGAATTGAAAATAGTTGTATTAAGCTGATAAACAATAAGCAGTGTGAGGCATGTGTTTATAAAATGGAACTCAACTAATATTTTTTCTTTTTTTCACCTTTCTCTTTGTGCCTTTGACATTGTCTATTTTGTCGACTGTGAAAGCTAGTTATATGTAAAACTTTATTTTTTTTAGCTCATCAGAACCAAAGTTTGTGTGGCACAATGCAATTATCATGAGCCATAATACACAAACACAATGCTGGAACATTAGAGGAACAACCTGTGGTCATTTTATTGTAATTATTGTTTATAGTTAGTGTCCAGTATATAATTCAGGTGATGTTAACAGCCTCATTTCATTGGCCCAGTTATGCCACTGCTATTCAGACTGGTAGGAAGATGTGCCCTGTTGTGAAGAGTTTGGATTTCACAAAGGAAGACAGCAAGTGAGGGACACAAACATGTAAGCCTGTGAGCTGTCAAGGGTTGCAGCCAGCATTTGTATGTGTATGGGTATGTGTTACCTTTCTGAAGAAACAGGTTTAATCAAGTTAGTGGTACGCTAACTGCAATAATGATGTTATTGCAATGTGTAACAAAACTCCATTGCCTTCTAGTATTTACTTAGTCCTTTCCATCTGACAACCCTGTCATGGGTACTCCTGAAAGAGAACAAATTGTCTGCTACTGCATAAACAGTATTGACTCTGTTTAACTCGAAAGGGGTTCAGAGGAGACTAAATGATGCCATTTAAGGATAAAGTTGTACTGAAGTTCATCAATATTTTGCTAACTTGGAGTAAGTTGTTTCTCTTTGAAGGAATAGAACATGGAAGCCATAGGTTAGAAAAAGAGCACTTTCCCCCTTCACCAGAATCACTGCACTCGCTGTGGCTAAGTACAGGCTCAGGTTGGAGTTTTTCCTCATGGGTGTAATATGGTTTGAGCGCAGGGGAAGTGCTCAGGAGTCTTCAAGTCTTGTTGGTTTTTTTTGCTTTGTAAAGTAACTGTTTTTCTTAAAGGAAGCATTTGGAAAATCTGTCCAGCAAACCGGTCCCTGGGTGAAATGGCACATTTTCTCAGTTCAGGTTCATTTGCAGCTGAAATTGTTATGCTTCCAGCCAGAAATGGTTCAATAATGGGTTTGATAACTCTGAAGTACTGATCTTGAAAAATATCACACTTAAATATTGTTGCATGGTCAGGCAAGCATCTAGTGGAGAGGGTTCATCTAGAAGAAAGTGTTAGCGTGCCTTGCTCCCCTGCTGCATCATGGTCTTCATTCGTTGTCTAGTACAGATTGGGGTTTTGGGTGTGGTTTTGCATGTGTAATAATGGGGTGGTTTGTGCAAATTTCAGGCTGATGGAGCTTGGCAGATGTTTGTCTGAAGGTGTTGTGGGTAGCGATTCAGCCTGTCCTCCACTGTGGGACTTAGAGGCATGTCCAGTTCCTTCCTGTTCGCTGCAGTTTCGGTAGACATCATCTCAGGTGGAAAATGCTTGTGCTAATGCTGCCCCGGCTAGAGTTTGTAGAGTAGCAGAGCACAGCGTTATGGTGTGGAAATGAAGGTTTGCAGATGCACATTGTGTACTGTGTAGCAGACTGCAACATAACATCATTCTTCTGTATACTCTGCGGTGCTAATGGTCCAGGTGCTTCAGTTTTCTACTGGGGATATCAGGGTTTAGCCAAACACTTACTCTGAACCAGGAAACAGAAATATTTTTAGTTTAGTTCTCACAGGCTTCATTGGGAATTGGTTTCGAACCAGTTTTCAGTCTTGTTTCAGTTCAACTGTCAGCATTCAGTGTGAGTGTTTAGTGCAAACCAGAGAAAAAGAAAATTCATGGAGGAAAAAATGTGCCAGGGAACAGAGGGGCAAACACAATGAAGCTTATAGTAAGCTGTATGGTCTGGTTTAGAATTGCTTTATAGAATCAAACCTGATATATGTAGAAACAAGCACATTTGGGGCAATATTGTGCTTTGAACAATTAGTTAAATCTATCATATAAAGTAGTTTTCTAAATGAAGATGTGTTGGAGACTTCTAGAAAGTGTGTTCCTTCATTTTTCTTTATTATATAACTAAGTGCAAAGTTAAGGAAGTAAAGATATGCTGAACCATCTAGTATACGAGTGCTGTGTTTAATGTTATTTCAAGTATGTGTACAGAAATAGATGCCATTTCCAGAAGTGAGTATGTTTTTTGTGTCTGTCACTTTTATTGTGTTCACTAACAACAGGCTTGTTCACGCAAAGATAACACTGAAGTGGAAAATGTAAGCAGCCAGTCCTCTGTTTCTTAGAAATGTCTCGAGATGATAAAGTCAAATACTAGTATAGCCCTCAGCCATTAATTCTTGGTAAAGGTTCAAAAGACTTTGTCTGTAAGGTCAAGAGAGTTAAGATAATTAGATTGCAAAATAGGCAGGCGCCTTGCACTATCCTATAATTTTTCTTGCACTGCTGCGTATCATTACCACAAATGCACAGGGGCTTTTTTTGCTCCCACTTCTGTGTTGAAGATGCTTCTTTCAGTGTCCAGAGTTCACATTTAAAATGATAGATTCTTGCTAAATGTTTTGTTTGGGTTTTTTTTTTCTTTGAAGACATAGGTGGAGGAAAAGATAAGTCAGTTATGGTTTGTTTGTGGTTTTTTTTTTTTTTTTTAAATGACTCCCCAGTGTTGCACACAGGAAATTTTAGAGAAAAATGTTAGAGTTGTAATTAATCTATGATTCATATCCAGTTAGAAATTTACAACATATTGGAGGTAACTTTTAACTGCTGAGTACTGGAAAAGTGCCATTGCTTTGTTTTTAGATACTGTTTTTTTTTTTAAATGAAACTGCAAGTATTGTACTGAAAAATAACGCTATAGCACAGGATTTGTTCTAATCTGGAATTGTAAATACTGTGTATTTCTCTTTTCTATAGTATTTATATGGAAGTAATCGAAAAGACAACATATTTATTGATCCAACCTACCAGACATTTGAACAGGAATTAAATAAAATCCTTAGAAGCTGGCAACCAAGCATACTTCCAGATGGTAATTTTCTTTTTGGTCATGTATGTTTTTCATCTTGTAGTAGTTCTGTGTTCTTAAGCATATAGGTACAAACAAACATTTTATGCATTGTGATAGTAATTGATTAGAAATCATAAAGATACCATCTAAGAGTTCAATTAAGACTGTACCTGTTCTTATTGTCTTGTTTCTTGGTAATCCATGCTGCAAGAGTTGATTTTGCCACCGCCTGTTAATCTTAAATTGACTATCTCGTTTTTAGGAAAGTTAGAATAAATGACTGCTCTTCAACCTGTAGTTTTTACCTGAGCTGAGTTTACTTTTTGCCTATTGTTTTCCCAAATGGGAAGCAGGCAGGCACTGGGCTATGTGTGGGTAGGGCTAACGAGCCATGTATTTTAGTCTTTCTCAGCTGGATTGGGAGGAGACTCTGCTGTGGGCCTTCTGCTCAGGAGGATCATCAGTTCGTGGAGAAAACAGGAATTTTCCCCAGCAGATTGATGTTGGTGCTGAACTGCAGAATCCACTGTTCTTCCATCTATCTCACAATTCTCTCTTGAGTGAGGCCTTGTCCTTACCAGCCCCTTTTCTTTCTCCTCTTGATACTGTTTTTTCTCTGTATAGCTCTGGAGAAACCTCTATATGGGAGAGTGCTTTCCAAATGAGATATCCATTAGTAATGAGAAGGAAGAAGGCATAGCTATTTGGAGGCCTTGCCTGAGCAGAATAAAGTGAACTCAAAAATACACTTTACGTGAAGGGATTAAGATTAGCCCCTTGAACAGTTTGTTGTTTTTTGTTTTTTTTTTTTTTAATGTAATAACGTGAGGGAGCTGCATGTAAGCCATGCTGTTGTAATTAAACAGAAACGTGTTCTGTGTGAAATTGCGTGTATTGATATTTCCCATTGATTGTCTCTTCCTGAAACAGTGAGTGTCTTGTGTCTTTAAGAGGTGGGTTTGGGAGTGTGGACATGTAATTAAATATCCTTATTAGAGGCTTCTATCATGAGCATTTTGTTAAATTTTACAGTAAACAGAAACTTTATGCTTTCTCACCTGGACAGTTTATGAGCTAATCCATTGTATTTTCTCTAATATTCTGTGTTTAAAGGATCAATATTCTCTCGAGTTGAAGAAGATTACCTTTGGAGGATTAAACAGCTAGGATCACATTCACCGGTTGCTCTTCTGAATACTCTGTTCTACTTTAACACTAAATATTTTGGCCTGAAAACAGTGGAGCAGCACTTAAGACTTTCTTTTGGCACTGTTTTTAGACAGTGGAAAAAAAATCCTCTAACCATGGAAAGCAAAGCTTGTCTTCGATATCAAGTGTCTTCCCTGTGCAGAGCTGATAGTGAAGGTATTATGGCAGTTCCAAAATAAGTATTGCAGGAACATCCACATTGTGCTCCTCTGAGGGATATCTGGGCACCTTGCCAGGAGCCAGAGGTCTGCTGTTGCGTAAAGTTTAGCAGCTCTCGGCTCCTGACTCTTTAATCAGAGCGTGTGATCCATGGAGACTACAAGGTCTCTGCATTAAAAGATCCCTTTGAGTCTGCTGGTCTCCATGCTAAATGCTATGACTTTGTTGTAGCTGTTGGTTACATTTCCAGTTTGCAGATAGACATAGTTGTGGTGACGGCATTGTGGTGCTTGGTGGGCTGCCCACTCTGGGAAGTTTACTGAAAAAGGTAAAATAACTTCAAATTACAGCTTAGGTGTTGTTGATTTTCTTCTTAAAGATAAAATTACTACTGGAAAAAGGAAACACGAAGATGATGAACCAGTATTTGAACAAATAGAAAACACGTCTGATCCAGCTAGATGCCCTGTGAAAATGTTTGAGTGCTATCTGTCTAAAAGGTAAGATTGATACAGGGTAATACAGAAGTGGTCTAGAGTAGACCAGGTACAAAAGGGAAATGTTTTGATGCAACATGGAATATGTTTCAGCAAAGGGAATGGATTGAGATTTTCTGAAAAAATATCTAAAAGCATTGAAATCTCCAGTTCTGTATCTGGACAAGATGTGCAGAAAGTGTGGAAGCAGCAGACTACTTAAATGTTAATTGTCAAGGACTCCCTGTGGGAATGACAGTATGATTCCATTTGCTACTGAGGGTTTCATTTGTGGAGTCTCTCTCTCTTCAGTAAGAATTGGATTGAGACAATGGATTTGCTTCATGTTAAGTCATCAGGAATCTGAAATGGATGTACTTTTGAGATACCTAGTTTGAAAGCATGCTTAAAATATTTTGTAGTAGAAAAAATACTGACGGTAACCCAGCATTTAGAAATAGCTTGTTTCCTTCCAGGCTGAACAGAAATTAATATATTAAAAAGAAAATTTTAGGCAACTCTTAATTTAGCAGCTGTTTTGGAAGTGTTTGAAAATAGGATTTCATGGGAAATAATTTCTTTAATTGGAACAGCCTTTCGAGTGACTGATTTTAATGTAGATTTTCATAACTCTTAAGTGAAATATAGGCAAGTGATACCAAAGAAATAAACCCACATTGTATATACAGCACAATAGATCAAGTTAAGTATGTGTTAGGAAACAGCATTTTACTCTTAAAGGTGAAGAAAGAGCTTATGTAGGCAGAAGTGCAAGTATGTGATGTTCTAGAGAGAAACAAAGAGTAACTTGTAGGCTGTTAATGCAAGCACTTGCTTTTCATAAACTCAGTTAATTCTGATTTGTTGCAGTTTTTTGGTGTTTTTTTTTTTTTTTGCCTTCACACACTATCTACTGTCATGGTTTGGAGAGGGTATATCATTAAAAAGTTGAAATTGGATTTTTGAACTGAGTTACACAGCCAGTAGAAGGGAAAGAACAAATAATTCCTTTTTTCTTTAGAAACTTCTCAGCTTTGGGGAAAAAGTGCACTTAAAGCCATATGGAGCATCATTTATGGTGTGGTTTCAAGCCCTGCTGTTTCGCAGATACTGGTCACCATTGCTAACTAGATCAGTAGACTGCTTCTCCTGGTTCCACTTCTAATAACATAGACCTCCCATCTTTGATGAAATAATTTTAATAAATATTTAGCACTTAAAAAGCTATTGTAAAATTTAAGGCAATGTTGTAATTCACGGTAAAACTATTGTAAAATTTAAGGTAATGCCAGCTGTTTGAAATAGACTTGGCAATCAGTGGACAGTCCCAGCTGAAATTTCAGGATTGTCTCATTCACAGCTGTGAACACTGTATCATTGCTTGTTCCTATAAAAGTACTGGCTTGTCAAAAAAAGTTGGAAGGAGGTTAAAATATTTAAATTATTAGAATATTTTAAACAATTATATTTTGCTTCTTATCTGGCTCTTAATGTGATTTATGTGAGAGCAGAACAAGCCAACATTCACCCCAGCAGATGAAGAGCAACACCTGAAATCTTATCAGCCAGTTTGGGAAGATGAGCTGTTAAAAATTCTTATTTTTACCAAAGAATCATGAAATAGAGTTGACTTCTGAAGTCTGCAGTATTTATGAAGGAGGGAGCATGAGTGAGCACTTGCACATGGAGAACTAAAAATTATTTTCTGAGACTTGCCTAAATAGACAAAATGCTAGAATTTCCTTAAAGAGGTCTTCTCCAGTGGCTTAGCGGATGTCTCTGAGCTGGATCAAACTCCAAAGTATAGTGGGTCAGGAATTAAGATATTATAAGACTTATAATGACCAACGCTTTAAGTAAAATAGGAGGAGGAGAGATTTTAGTGTGTTGTTGTATTTCTGTGCATCTCTTAAAACTACCATCCTTGATTTTTTTCAAGGGAGCCCCAGGCTTTTCCTTCAGAGATAGCTGCATCAGGCAGCAGTGCAAGTAATTACTGATGTCAGTGTTGGGCCTCATTGCAAATCTGTTCATCAGGGGATCCTAAATAGATAGAAAACACACTGGTTTAGCAATCCTGGATCTGCAAAGTTTTGAAAGCTGGAAGAGTCTGTGGTCTCCTGTATGCCTGCTAAGTCCCAGGCATCTGCTTTTGGCCGCTCTGAGGATATGGGACTGGCAGGGCTTGGGCCGGGACTGGCTGGGCTTGGGCCAGACCTGGCGCAGCTGCTTCTGTGAAGAAAAGACAGCATTTCTCCACATCAATCTTTTCTTTTGTAACTTGCCTAGGTACAGTTAGTGTTTCATTTGTGTAGGATATTGGAACTGCTAATGTCCTGTTTTGTCCCATGAGGCTCTTTCTCTAATCTCCCATGTTTTCCCCCTTGTAGCCCACAGAATCTGAATCAGAGGATGGATATGTTCTATCTGCAACCAGAGTGCTCTGTCTCTGCGGAGAGTCCCATCTGGTACACTGCCACTTCACTGGACCGCAACACTTTGGAAAATATGCTCGTACGGGTTCTTTTAGTAAAAGATATTTATGATAAAGACAATTATGAACTGGATGAAGACATAGATTAAAACAAACTTCCAAAAACTGTCAAGAAAACAAACAGCATTAGATATAGTCATGCTGCTAGACCTTTACTATGGAAATAATTTCAAGTTTACCCTTTGTTTTATGAGTTTTGTAGCAGTGTGTACCCTCACCTGGGTATTACCATGTAAATATTCTGTGAGTGAAAGTTTCCATTATTCTGCATAGTGGTTTTAGGATACATAACAAACACATTTCAGATTCTTCTTTTTTTTTATTCTTATTATTTATTTGATTAGGTATGTTTGTAACTTTTTACATTGCAAAATATGAATGAGAATGTGCCATGTGTAATTTTTTTTTTCCCTTGTAGTAAGAGACACCCATATTGCACAACTCTGCTGTTGGAAGCTCCCTTGAAAGGAGGCTCTTTTAATGGGTTCTTAAACCGGATGGTTGTATATGGGTAGCACTACTAAAGTTTAGAACTTGCTGTGTCTTTCAGGATTTTTAAATAAATTGTAAACTAATAGGTTTTTTACTTTTTAGTTACTGAAGCCTTATGAGGTTATGTAGAGAGATTCCATCTTATGTACCAAAAATAGACGAAAGAGAATGCTGTCAATATTGGTGTACTGTAATGTGAATCTATTCTGGTGAAAACATTTTTTGTTGCCCTTATTAAAACCTTAGTGTCCTTTCCTTTTGTGACTCTCTCTCAATTGCCCCTACAAATAAAAATATATATAAATATATATATAAAAAATAAATTAATATCAGCTTAAAGCATGTGGTCATCAAGACATGTATTTTGTAAAAAAGAAAACCAAAAACCCCTCAAAAAAAAAAGGAGGAAAAGGAAAAAGAGCAAGAGAGAAAAGAAATGTCTGATGACAATGCTATGTAATTCTTTTCCATTTTTACTTTTCCGACCATAAATGCTGGTACCTCATACTACTGTAAATCTATCCTTTGTAGCCTTAGAAAAAGGGATTTTATGCTGTATTACATAAAGTAATACAGTATGCTGAATTTTTAACTTTGTTTGTTCTTGCATTGCTGTATGTAAATACAGTCAATACTTGACTAAGGGTGGGAAAATTCTTTTAACTAATGCCTCCATTCAAAAGCCATATGAGACGGGAAGTTGCAGAAAGTTGAAAGATAATTTTTTTTGAAGAAAAGTAGTTTGTTTGTTCTATATCCTTTCATTGTGCTTACTTTGCATAAGGAGTCTGATTTCCAGATACAGGTTTGGCTGCTGAAATTTTATTACTTGCTCTTGTTTAACTCATGCGAGCAATATGGTGGTTCGTGCAATGGTTTTGCTATTGTAATGAAAAAATGTAGTAGAATATTCTACTATAAAGTAGTCATAAGTTTGGCTCTCCTAAATGGCATTAAGCATCTGTTGAGAGGAGTCATCTACTAAAGGGGAAACTTTCTATGTGTATATATGACCACCTGAGGATTTATTTCTTCCAAGGGCTGCATGGCTTTTTCATTTTCCATAGCTTAAAAGAATGCACATAGGGATGCATCTTTCTATATAGAGAAATAAAGCTTCGGTTGCTTTGTTTTGTTAAGCAAGTTTATTTAATTTTCTGCTGTTCTTGTGTGTCCGTGAGAATGTATTAACTTTAGCTATACCGCTCTTTCAAACGTAGATGGAGATGTACATGTTTAATTTTTCATTTTTTTTTCTGGTGGCTCTACACTTCCTGTGAAATCAAGAAATACTACCCAGCACCAGTGAGTGGATGACTAACAGCTTCAATGCTCTTTTCCTTTTGTGAGTGAATACGTAAGAACTTAGTTCATTAACACTTCTTTTGGTCAAGCAACAGCCATAGAATATGCCCATGATATGTAACAGTGATGAAATCAGGAATTGTAATCATGGTTTTGTTCTGTCTCTCCAGCTGAACACGTGACTTGGCCATAAGTTAAATTTTATGTGTGGGAATCATTGTTACTAATTACCTGCCTAAGATGCATCGTGTGCTTAACTTGAAATATTTCCATTTAAACATATGTTTAAGTGGTTCGATAAATAGCAATAAAGATCACTTGCAGCCCCTTCTCTATAGTTCAGACTTCAAGTACTCTTCAGCAGGGACTTTAGTCACTCCACGATTACAACAGTGTTTAACCACAAACACTTTTGTAAAACTACACTTTTAACATGAAGCTTAAAGTACCCTAAACCAGGTCTAAAGTTAAGTATGGGTGTTGAGTGTTTTGTCTTAAACAGGGTTTAAATTCTTGTTCTCAAAATCAGATTACTGCTATTTCTTAAATAATGTCAGTTTTTAATATGGCATGATGAACAATGGACATGTGTTTTCAATATCATTAGAAAATAACTAATGCTTCCTAAAGTTTATCAGAAATCACATAACTATCCTAAATTCCTCCAATTTTCTGCACAAGACTTGCCTTCCATCAGTAAAAATACTCAAGTTAGGCTTTGAAAGAGTTGTTACATCCATGTTGGAAATACAGATTGTTGTCAAGAGATTAACTTTTATTCCAGAAGATGGAGCTATTCCATCATCAGCAATAATGTTTTTCCAGGGGTTCCTGTGTTTAGATCTAATGTTGTAAACTGCTGAGATACTGCAATCAAGAAGGCATTGTGGTTCAATGTATGCATTTTGTTCCTAAATTTGAATGGTGATGCAAAATGCAATAAAAGGCCTTAGTTCTGAAAAAATGAAGACATGCAATTTTATAATGATTAGGAGTTCAGGGCAAATGCATTTTCTTTTTCTTTGTAAGAACTGTCAGCAGCTGGACTAGAATCAGGTTGGTGCCAAGGAGTTACCTGCAGGTTGCTGTGGAGGAAGACATGATGCCCTGTTCTACACGGAGCTTCCAAGTTAACGATACCCATTGGGAACCTGCCCTTGCTTTCCACCCGGCGAGGGTGTGATGTGGCAGCCTGGCTGTTCTGGCCATCCTGGTGGGCTCTGGCACAGCTCACCTGAGAAATGCAGCATGGGGACTATGCTGCTCTGTCCGCAGGGAGCCCTGCAGCTGGTGCTGGCAATGCAGTCAGGTCTGGGCAGGATTTTCCTGACTTCTCAAATTATGCCAGCGTGTGCTCTGCGTCTCCTCAGTTTGACATCTGGTTTTGAACAATTCACAGGTGAAGTAGTAGCCTTAAGATACTAAGGAAATTAGATGGCAGCAGTAGGCAAGTTACATAGAAAATATAGTTCAGTGTGAGAAATAGTGAAAAATCCACGCCATTTTCAGAAAATAAATTTGCTTTGTTAGTCATCTTTTTTCCTATAAATGTGTGCAGTCATTGAGGAAAATGCAGCTTTTTGTAATTACTGAACTAAGCATAAACTATGACAGTTAATTTTTATTGAACAAAAGGTTGTGGTTGTAGAGTAATTTCAATGTGTACAATATTAATTATCTTTAAAATGCCCACAGTGTGACTCTATTGCAGCAAAATTTGTTTTCTTAATGTCTATGACTCTGTCCTGTGAGAGGCTCTGTGAATAGGTGGGACAGGTGGCCCACAAACCTTGCAGTCCCAAAAGGAGGAGGTGTGTGGGATGGAAAAGGCATGAGTGGTGGTAGGCACTCAACCCTGTTTCCATTTTAGCTGGCCTTTTTCATTGTATAAAAGTTGGGGGGGGTTTTGTTGCTCTTTCCCTTTTTTGTCCGTTAGGGTTAGGAATGGCAGTTAAATATTTTCACTTCCAGTTTTATAAATGTTAATTTTTCAGTTTGTTACACTCATGTTGTGCATTATGTGATACGTGTTACGTATAGGACTGAGTATAATGTGGAGTAAGTGGAGTGGGAGCTTTTCGATTCCTCTTGCACCAAGGACCACGGGGACTCTCACTGCAGTTGAAATTCAAAGTGTTTAGAGCCAAGAAGTTATGGAGATTTAAGAGGGTGTTTGATCATCGTATGTGAAACAAGTCTCTGGGTTACAACAGCAAATGCTGATGATGTTTTGGAGGCGTTGACATTTGAGTTTACCCTTTGTTGAGGGTTAGAGCGAAGCCATAGGTTTTGTGTGTATCCCTGAGGGGGGTGACTGTGGCCACAGTGCAGGACAAGCTGTCTGTCCCCAGTGGCATGGTTAAGTGTGGCAGTTTCCAGTTTCTCAAGTGAGAAATGATTTCTTCCTCTGGCAGCTTTTTGATTTAAAATGTTGAAACCGGAAAGCCTCGGCACATGAGCCACAGCATGGATGCTTGAAAACCAGCATGTAATGTGGCACGTGCTTCAAAACTTAGGCTGGTGTTAGTGTCTGTGATGCTGATCAGCCATCTCTTTGGACACCCATGAGCACAGCAGGTATCTCGCAGACACACAAAGATGATGTGGGGATTAGTGCCTGCTTGTGCTGCTCAGGCCGGAGCTGGCAGCCTCTGGCAAGTGGCTCTGCCTTGGCAGGGCCCCAGCTCGCTTGTGCCCTGCGTGCATTGGGGTGTCTCTTGTGCTCTTTCCTTTGCTGTCAGGGAGCTCCTGGTCACTTCAGAGTTTCTTGCTGTTGGTGTATGATGGAAAACCTGTGACTGCAACATAGACCAGGTTAGTGATTGGGTGTAAAATAAGTCTTGGGCAGGGAAGGAGCTGAAATGATGATTTCAGCTCTTCCTTATCCCTTAATAAGGCATAATTGTACCTTAAGTTACCTTTACAAAAGCCTCCCTCTCCCCAGCCCAGTTCTCCCAGGCAAAATACCAAAAGGATTTGGGTGAGACACTAGTGTGGTCAAGAGCTTCAGGGAGAGAGAGATGTGATGGTGACTAAACAAGCTTGTGTTGATGGGCAAGGGGAGTGAGCAAATGCACTAGGAGAAGGGATGGAAAAGATGGACTGTATCCGTTTTGAACAACTGATGGGGTTTAGGAGCGCAGATTTAATTCATACTCTGATGATCTTTTCCGAGCTTCTGTCACTTGTTCCAACTTCCCTGCATAGCCTGGCTGGAAGGATTTCACCGAGCAACTGCTGTATGTTGTCAGTGGACGTGGAAATGAGGTATATGTTTAAAAGGGCTAGTTGTATTTTCAGGATATTGGCATGTTGGTGTTTCCAAATGCATGTATCTGGGAAATATTTTTAATTCCTTACCCAGGAACTAGTTGTCTTTATGGTGCAAAGCCACTGATACAGTAGTCATGGCACATTTGCAAGTGCATAGTTTGAGTAGGGAAGGATGCAGTTAAATCACTGTATTGTGTCCTAGATACCAGTGAGGAACTGTGGGGAACTACAGCACTTCAACCAATTGTTTAATCAAATGTTTTTCTACCTCCAGTGTCCTTTTATTTTGTTTTGTTTTTGTGAAATGAAAGGAGAAAATGTCTGAAGTTAGCTGAGTCCTTGGAAAAATCCTTCAAGGACACCATTGGTTGTTTCCTCTGTTGCTGGCAGGAGGATGTGAGCGCTGGCTACGAGCAAGGAGCCACAGGGTCACCCTCTTGTTTGTCGTAGCTGGGAAAAACTGCCCAGACTCTGTTGCTCCCTTCATGAAGCATGGTTTTACCCAGGCAAACCAATGCTGGTGGCAGCCCTGGAAACACTTGTGAGCAGAAGGATTTCTGTAGATGTTCACAAAAAGCAAATAGAGAAGGAAAATAAGGTCAAGCTCAACTTTGATTTCTTATTCCAGTAATTTTGCAAACTTCAAGGATGTGAGTGTGAACGGGACTTGAACATGACCTGAGTTTTGCTTTTTCTGCGATGTGGCATTTCTCAGAGAAGTGGCATGTGGCACTTGGTGAAGGACATTTCTGGCTGCCAGCCTGCCTTGGGGCAGGGGCTAGTGTCAAGGCAGCAGGAAAGCTGCTATCTTCCTGACGTGAGTGCTGAAAGCTTCCCAGAATTGTTCCCCGAGTTGAGGTCTTTATTGTACTGGTTTTACCTGCCTTGAACCAAAAGGTAAGATGGTGACAGTTTGACAGAAGGACAGATACTGAAAACGTGTGTCCTGCTGTGGCGTGGTGCTTACAGCTGTGCAGGAGGCCTTGCAAAGCGAGGCCCACTGGTGCTGAGCAGGGGAGCCAGCAGTTTGGACTTGAGAGGTCTGGAAAGAACAAAACCTAGCACTAAACCAGCTCCTTCCTCGAACTGTGGCTGTTTCCCGAGTTTGAGTTCATACACTTCAAAAAAAAAAAAGCTTTGATGGCTGGTTATTCCCGAACACAAGCAGGCTGTTTTGATTTCTCTCAGAATTCCTCAAGGTTTGGTCTTCCCCCCAGTACAGAGAGAGTTGGGTTTATTAGCATCTTCTATGTTTATGTATTTATTGACTTATTTTTTTCAGTAATTATTCCTGGTTCACAGTCATAGGGCAGCGAAGTGTTCAAAGCGTTAGTGGGTTGTGTTATGTGCAATGTGCCTAGATACTTGTAAATTATCTATTTTGTTTTTTACACTAAAATTCTGGTTTATAAAACATGAAACCTCTGTGTCCTTTCTGGGAAATGAACAGAAACATCCTTGTCATCTGTGTAATTTAAACGACTGTGCTTTACTGGTTTAAAATATGAAATATTTTATTTCTTACTATGTTTGCTGAGGAAGCAGAATGCTTCCTCCAGTCATGAAGATGATGTCTGTTCTCAGCATGCGTTACACAAGGCAATGTAAGTGTAGTATTTGCATTTCTAGTCTTTAGTTTATATTTTTTTAAATATACCTTACTTAGAAGTGAAGACTAAGTTCAGGATAAAAGCACAAGAAAGACATGGACCTGCTCGAGAGGGTCTAGAGGAGGGACACAAAGATGATCAAGGGGCTGGAGCACCTCCCCTGTGAGGACAGGCTGAGAGAGTTGGGGTTGCTCAGCCTGGAGAAGAGAAGGCTCTGGGGAGACCTTACAGCGGCCTTCCAGTACTTAAAGGGGGCTTTTAAGAAAGATGGGGACAAACTTTTTAGCAAGACCTGTTGCGATAGGACAAGGAGTAATGCTTTTAAATTAAAAGAGGGCAGATTCAGAATAGATGTAAGGAAGATATTTTTTACAATGAGGGTGATGACACACAAGCTGCCCAGAGAGGTGGTGGAAGCCCCATCCCTGGAAACATTCAAGGTCAGGTTGGACGGGGCTCTGAGCAACCTGATCTAGCTAAAGATGTCCCTGCTCACTGCAAGGGGGTTGGACTAGATGGCCTTTAAAGGTCCCTTCCAACCCAAACTATTCTATGATTCTGTGATAAAGCTGTGTCACTAAGGCAAAGGAAGGGGCCCACTGTCATTGCAAAATCATCAGCCTTGGTACCTCTGGAAAAAAATATTTCCCCCAAGTCTCCCCTCCTCATTACATCTAAAAACATTTTCTGTTTGTCTTTTCTCTAGCCCCAGATATGACATCCGCATTAGTATGTAACAACTTTATAGTGGTAGTCAAAAGAATAAGTATTGAAAGGTTTACAGTCTGATTTCCATTAACTTAAGAAATAAAGCTTTCCCCCCCCTGCCCCCCGATGAGTTCTGGCTGTATCAGTGGCCTTATTGGGATTAAAGGTGAAAATTTTGAAAAATAATAAGAGAAGTTTTCAAAGAGAACAGGAGGAAGAGCAGTCTTTGAGGGGCTTAATGTCAGCTGAGGAAGCTGAAAAGGAAATGATATGACTTTTCTACCAGTGTGTCCAGTTCAGGTTGGTTGGAGCATAGGAATGCAGGCATCTTTTGCAATGTACAGGCTTGTTCATATACATCTTCCTGTATCTTGGACAGCTCCTATAGCCAATGTACTTGAAGTGATGTACTTCAAAGAAGTATCTATAAATTGCACTGTGTGTTTATGTATGTATGACTGCTCATCCAGAGAGATGGCCACATTGCACTGAAGCAGACATCTCTGCTGACCTTTAGGCAAAAATTTTTTCTTGTCATAAAGTCCCACCTCATCCCTAGAGGCTATTTCCAACATGTATTTTCACAAGTTTAAAAAAAAAAGTGTGCTCGCTCCCCAGGGAAGACATTCTTGTCTGTGTCATTGGTGTCTCATTGTGAAATAATGTGATTTCTCCTCCAGCTTCAACTGGAGAATCCCACAAAGGAAGAGACGAGGCAGTTCAGAGCAGCAGGTAACTCCTCGCATCAACTAAATCCCCAGAACCACAGGCAATAGCTTAGGTGAGTTAAGTTTCAGCACATTGCCGGAATAAGAGAGAATTCCTTGGTATAAATTCCTTGGTATCTCTGCAGTTAGTTTAACAAGGGACCAGCCTTTGTGCTGCAATTATTGAAGTTTCTAAGGATCAGAGCCTAGCAAAGATGTGAAAAGGATTTTCTAGGAGAAAGACTGAATGATTTGGACTGTTTAAGCTCAGTGGGGAGGAAATAAATAATAAGAGATGTTACTACAAACTGTCAAGCAAAAGAATTCAAAATTAACAAGAAGAGAGCAATGTCCCCTTCACAGTATGTTTTGTTACTCTGCAGAAACCCATTGGGATGTGATCTTGGGTGGGAGCACTGCTAAGTCGTCTTAAGTAAGGGTGGATGTGGTTTTGCATCAGGAGAGCGATCACAGAAACGATGCATAGATGTTGGGGTTTTTTTTTGAATGGAAGAAAGTGAAACTTGTCCCCTATTTTTTTTTTTTTTAAGCAAGTATTCCAGCCCCTTCTACTCCTCCAGTAGCACCCTGGGACAGACTTCTGCGGTGCGGGGAGAAACAGGTGAGCAAAGGGGCCTCGGAGGCCATCTATGAGTTGGTTTGTGCTCTGCCTTCCCAAAGGCACAGCCGTTCCCAGCACGGGGAAGGAGGTTCCTGAGTCAAGGGGGAGCTGTCTCATGCTGCTGTCATCTTCTGAGACGAGAGTAACCAGGAGGAAAAAGATTTCTTGGTGCTACTGGCATCCTGGCTACTGCCATGGTGCACCGACGGGGGCTGCATTTGGTCTGGTGGAGGAGGCTGGGAGCTGAGGCACTGTGCTGCTGGTGGTGTTGGAGGTGTCTGTCCTGGGAAATGCCTCTCCTGCCCACTCTCATGTTCACTCCTGTGTTTGGCTGCTCCTGTCCATTAGTTTCTTCTCATTAATGGAGTAACTTCCATGTCCTGCTGCAAAAAGGTACCCACTTGCAAGGGGTGAAGCAGTAGAAGCTCCACCCTGGTGCCACAGGGTGACTACTGTACCCTGCCCAAAGAGTTGCTGTGGTGGAAGCAACCACCAGGAGACTCTCCTCGTCGCAGATCTTGCAGGGCTTGTGGTGGTGTCTTGGTTTGAAAAAGACAGGTGTCTGTGGAGGAAGGCAGGAGCCTCCCTTGAAATGGAGAGTGCAACCCCCTTCCCTCCAAACTATTATAATTTTGAAATTAACGGGCCTTCAGGCAAAGATATGGGGAATAGGAATAACAGTTCTTTACTAATATATATATATATATAACACAAGGCAGGGAAAAAACAAACAACCCACTGGTTTACACTGACAGAGTCAGGAATACAACCTGACACCCTGTTAGGGTGGCAGTAGCAGTCCGATAAGATGCTGGCTGCAGTCCTCCTGAAGTGATGGGTGTAGTTCTGTGGAAGCAGCAATCAGGTAAAAGAGTCTGGTCTTCCTCCGAAGGTCCAGTGGTCGGCAGGTAGCTCTCGTCCTCTGGAACTCAGGTGGGGGGAAAAGCTCCTCTGGGAATCCAGTGGAAGAAAGGCGGCTAGGGTGTTCAAAATCTCCGTTTTTATTTGGCATGGACTGCTTGGCTCCTTCCCCCCCCTCCCCGGGCGGAGTATCTCACAATGGGATGGGGAGTCGTGAGGCAGTTCCTTGATGGGCCATTAACAGGAGATAGCCCAGGAGCGAGTTACCGATGGGTCAGGCGATAAGGCATTGTTGTGCCCATTGACAGGAGATAGTCCAGAGGGGGGGAGGCAGGGAGCACCGCCCCACCTGGTCTCAACAGCTCCTGAAGATGGTAATAGAATATATTTTTTTTCTTTTGGCACATTTTACACTGTAACCCAGGACATAATCCACCCCTTATTCTATTACCATCTACACCATACCCAACCCAATGCCCCCTTACAGATACATATATACATATATACACAATGAAACCTTACACAGAGTTCTCACTTAAAATTAGGTCTCCTTGTGGTACACAACGGGTTTCCCCATTTTCCTGCATTACCCACCAAGTGTAACCAGGTCCTTGAGCAAAAACAACCCCACGGAGGGGTGTGCCTTTGCCTGATGTGGGATTAATCCAAACAGTCTTTCCTAACATACCTCTCGTGTGTACCACAGGGACTTTATCTCCGTCCACTGTGTGCAAGGGTCCAGACTGGGCGGGACCAGCTCGATTGATGGACCCTCGGGTATTGACCATCCAGGTGGCCTTTGCTAAGTTCAGTTCCCAATTTTTGAAAGTCCCCCCTCCAAGTGCTTTTAGGGTAGTCTTAAGTAGCCCGTTGCACCGTTCAACTTTCCCGGCAGCTGGTGCATGATAAGGGATATGATATATCCATTCGATTCCATGTTCTCTGGCCCAAGTGCTTATGAGGCTGTTCTTGAAATGTGTCCCGTTGTCTGACTCGATTCTCTCAGGGGTGCCATGTCTCCAAAGAACTTGCTTTTCCAGGCCCAAGATGGTGTTCCGGGCAGTAGCATGAGGCACAGGGTAGGTCTCCAGCCACCCAGTGGTTGCTTCCACCATGGTCAGCACGTAGCGCTTGCCTTGACGGGTTTGGGGAAGAGTGATGTAGTCAATTTGCCAGGCTTCCCCATACCTGTACTTCGACCATCGTCCACCGTACCACAGAGGCTTCACCCGCTTGGCCTGCTTGATTGCAGCGCAGGTCTCACAGTCTTGGATAACCTGGGAGATACTGTTCATGGTTAGATCCACCCCTCGGTCCCGTGCCCATTTATAAGTGGCCTCTCTGCCTTGATGGCCTGAGGCATCATGGGCCCATCGAGCTAAGAACAACTCTCCTTTATGTTGCCAGTTGGCCTTTTTCCACCTTTCCAGCCAGCCCCACAGAGCATTGGCTACCATCCATGAATCAGTATAAAGGTAGAGCTTTGGCCACTTCTCTCTTTCAGCAATGTCCAGGGCCAGTTGAACGGCTTTGAGTTCAGCAAGTTGACTTGATCCACCTTCTCCTTCAGTAGCTTGTGCGACCTGTCGTGTGGGGCTCCATACGGCTGCTTTCCACTTCCGGTTCATCCCTACGATGCGACAGGAACCGTCAGTGAAAAGAGCATATCGTGTTTCCTCTGCTGGTAGTTGGTTGTACGGTGGAGCTTCTTCAGCCCGCATCACTTGTTCCTGCTCCTCTTCGTCAGTGAGGCCAAAGTCTTCACCTTCCGGCCAGTTCGTAATTATCTCCAAAATCCCAGGGCGATTTGGGTTTCCAATACGGGCGCGCTGTGTGATGAGGGCAATCCATTTGCTCCATGTGGCGTCAGTGGCGTGGTGGGTGGAGGGAACCTTTCCTTTAAACATCCACCCCAGCACCGGTAGTCGGGGTGCCAGGAGGAGTTGTGCTTCGGTGCCAATCACTTCCGAGGCAGCTTGGACTCCTTCATAGGCTGCTAGGATTTCCTTCTCTGTGGGAGTGTAGTTGGCCTCAGACCCTCTATAACTTCGACTCCAGAATCCCAGACCCGAAGTAACCAGGTTGTAAAAGCCTCACGCCCCCGCCGTACGATGTCTTTGTGCAGATTACGGAGACTGTCGTACGTCAGGGACTCTGTGATTATCTCAACCACTGGCTCGCCTGCAGGTTCTGAGGGCCCTCCTTTCTTAACTGAGTGGTCTGATTTCATCTTAGATTTCCTCGTTTCCACAGGGGCGACTGCTGCTGGCTCTGACTGCCCTTGCGTTTCAGCTGGAACCTGGACGGTTGTAACGTCTGTGGGTTCTACTGCTGCACCATTAGACTCTCCCTCTTCAAGGCAGGAGGAGGGATTCCCAGCAGCTGAGAGAATGCACTCCTTCAGCATCTGGCCCATCTCACGTATCTCCTTCACCCAATCCGAGTGGTTCATTTCTGATGTGAGCTGTGAGGCAGGGTCAGATTCTGGAGCAGCATTCCTAGTCAGGGTAGTTATCCAAGCCAATCTCCCCTGATCTCTGAATACTGAATAAAACAGGATTATCAGCAACACCAGCCACTGTATGATATCATTAGCACTTAGGAAAGCTCTGAATCCTTCGAAAACTGGTGGAGTAGACCCAAAGAGCTGGGTTAGGGGTTGGGAGAAAGTTTCTCCCGGTGTCATTTCCTCACAGTAGGTACCATTATTAAAGTAACCCCAAAAGCATACATTTAGTGTTTGATAGCTCCGAATCCATGTGCCCGCCTTCCAGAGGAAGTTAATAAGCCATGAATTCCTCACCTTATTAATCCATAAAACAAACTGGATAACAGTCACGGTAGCCTTAGTTATAGGACCCATGTTTAGATAAGGGCCTGCAAATGGGAGAAATACAGCCACCACCACATGCCACACGAATCGGGATAAGTTAGCCCACATGATGCCACTTAACAAGGAATCTATATCCAACGCACAAGAACCGTTATTCCTTTTATCTCTCGATGCCCTCGAGCCCCACGTTGGGCGCCAAAATCTGTCTTGGTTTGAAAAAGACAGGTGTCTGTGGAGGAAGGCAGGAGCCTCCCTTGAAATGGAGAGTGCAACCCCCTTCCCTCCAAACTATTATAATTTTGAAATTAACGGGCCTTCAGGCAAAGATATGGGGAATAGGAATAACAGTTCTTTACTAATATATATATATATATAACACAAGGCAGGGAAAAAACAAACAACCCACTGGTTTACACTGACAGAGTCAGGAATACAACCTGACACCCTGTTAGGGTGGCAGTAGCAGTCCGATAAGATGCTGGCTGCAGTCCTCCTGAAGTGATGGGTGTAGTTCTGTGGAAGCAGCAATCAGGTAAAAGAGTCTGGTCTTCCTCCGAAGGTCCAGTGGTCGGCAGGTAGCTCTCGTCCTCTGGAACTCAGGTGGGGGGAAAAGCTCCTCTGGGAATCCAGTGGAAGAAAGGCGGCTAGGGTGTTCAAAATCTCCGTTTTTATTTGGCATGGACTGCTTGGCTCCTTCCCCCCCCTCCCCGGGCGGAGTATCTCACAATGGGATGGGGAGTCGTGAGGCAGTTCCTTGATGGGCCATTAACAGGAGATAGCCCAGGAGCGAGTTACCGATGGGTCAGGCGATAAGGCATTGTTGTGCCCATTGACAGGAGATAGTCCAGAGGGGGGGAGGCAGGGAGCACCGCCCCACCTGGTCTCAACAGCTCCTGAAGATGGTAATAGAATATATTTTTTTTCTTTTGGCACATTTTACACTGTAACCCAGGACAGGTGGGAATCACATGAGCCCGTAGGACTGGGAGGGTGAGTGGTGCGGGGCCGTCTTCTGAAATCCCCAGGGGTACATTTGGGCAATAGTCCGGATTCATGTTAAGATGCTAACGGATCGTTCAGGTTGGGAGCTGAAGACAGCAAGCTATAGTATAGATGTGTTGATCTACTATACGTATTGATTGCAGAAGGTGATCTGCCTTAACTTTTCAGTGCTGGGGCATATTGGCCCTGGCAGGGTTTTGATGTTTTATGACAGCAGAGCCTGGGCTAGAGATACATTAATCCAGAACCTGCTGTGATTTCTGACATCATGGCGCATGTTAAGAGTTGAATCCTAATGTTAAAAGAGCAAAAGAATATAAGGAAGTGTTTTTATGAATGTCTTGCAGTGAGTAGCCACATGCACCAGCCATGCCTGAGGGACTCCTAGTCTTTACATCTCCAACAGAAGCCTACCAGCTCACCGATCCACAGTGTTCCTGGCAGACCCTAGGAGTGAATGTGAGGGACAGGGAATTTGACATAAGCTGGCTCATTTGAATTCAGTTCTGGAAGCTCTGCTACAACCTATTTTTGTGTGACTCAGCTTCCAGGGGAAATCGGCGTTCAGCTTCCCAAACAATATCTACAGAAAATGCAGGTACCAAGGAGAGTGATAGGAATCCTTTAAGGGCTTGGGCTGCTTTTTCTTTGAAAAGATTTTGAAGATGAGCATTTATAGCCCATCATTTCTAGTTCATGACAACGACTTTGCTGAACTGTTGCTAGAGGAATCAACAGATCCAAGCTGCTTGTTTCGGGAAGGTAGTTACCACACAGTAACACAGTAGCGAAGGCTTTTGAAACAGCTTTACTGGCTCTGCGCATTGAGATTATGACTATAACAAGTAAGGGTTTGGACTCCAAAAAAGGTCTGTTTCTCTGTCTGTGATTAAGAAAGGCAATACAAAAACTGCTAGGGTCAAAAGGGAGAGCCTATCGCCGGATGCTCAGCAAAGTACCAGACTAATTTGGTTCAATTCAAGAAAATCCAATGTTGATACCAGCACAATATTTCAACTTCTGAGAAAAAACTTTCTTCAGTACAGGGAGGGAGATAAAGCATAGGAAACTAATTTTTTCATTAGTCGTTTTTAGTCCATAAACAACTGGGTTTGTCATACAGAAACCCTGAGTGAAAGCTGATTTCCTATGGATGTACCAGGTGATAAATGTCACTGTAAGGGAATGTCTCGCCCGATGGCAAATGCATTTGCTATCAGTCTTGCTAAGATTGATTTCCTCAGAAGGAAACTTCTGTGGTCAGGGCAAGGAATATGTGACAGGAGGCCATGTCAGAAACAATTACTTTCTTGGCATTTTTCTGGCCAGCACACAGCAGATATTCCAGGTGGAGAACTTTGGCTGTTTTGGCTGCCTCAAGGGTCAAAGCTTGTTGGACATAATGATGCTTGCTGGTTTGCCCCCTACATGCTCCTGGAGATGTTCTGCTGCCCACCAGGCCACCCAAACTCCCGCCTTCCTCCTCATCAATAGAAACACCAGAGGTACTGCTGTCTTGCAGTAACTTGTCTTAAACTGTACCTCTAGCAGGGGTAAGAGGCAGCAGATTTCTTGAGCTGATATGTGGCATTGGTTAAAAAATAATCATGTTTATGATGTTTTTAGAAGGCAGCCCTTTAGGCTCATCCCAAACTGAGGTATAATATCTTGTGTGAATGGGATAAAGCCTGGCTAAGGAGTGCTGATATTGAAAGAGGAACTTTTTTTTGTGCTTTTTTCTTTTTTTTTTTTTTCCTCCTTGCAGATGATTTGTGACATCATAGGAAAAAAAAAGGAAGTAAGGAAGTTCTGCATCACGTGCTTGATGTTTAATGCATGAAGCTCGGAGGGAAGTACAAGTGCATCCTTCAAGTGAGGAATCTCATTTTAGAGTTGCTTCCATGGTAGTTTAAGTCTGTACATGCACATCACTCCCTGGAACTATGCTGGTCAGAAATAACCTCTGTGAGAAGGCATCTATGTGACTTTTCAGTGGTGTGAACCCAATAGCCAACAAACAAGTAAATACCTAAACTTTTCTAAATTGTTACACAATTGATTTAAGACTTATGGAATTTGTGTGTGAAACCGTTACTGAATATAACAAATAAGTGGTGGTCACGATAAGGAAGAAGGCACAGGTTTCCCCTCCTTCATGTTAGTGCTTTGACCCCTAGTTGTGCTCGTTTTACGCTTTCTCTCTTTGTCCTAGAGACTCTGCCTAGGCATTAGACTCTAGACATCACAGCTTTGGCAGATTTTGGATGGAGCCCAATCTGCTGGAGCAGGTCCATCCTTGCAGCAGACCCATGTTGCCTGAAAGCAAATTGACTGGCTGGTGGCTACCACCTGAACTGAGGTGCACCTGGACATGCCCCTTAGGACTAGACCAGTTGCTGACTGGTGCATCAGGGGTTTTTGCAACCACCTTTACTGCATGGCATAACCCTGGGTGGCCAAAGTAGAAAGGAGGCGGGACAGAAACCCTCAGCACCTTTTGCAGACCAAGATCATTGCCACAGAGCAGGGCCCTGAGTGTGTTTTCTCAACTTCAAGACTTCACCCTGAGCTCATTGAGAAAAGGGGTCTTTGAAGTGGTTGCTAGCCAAAACTGTTTTGCCAAATAGTCTCCCCTTTCATGACTGCTTGGCCATTTGTGGAGCTGCTCTGGTTTCTTTGCATGTGTTCTTTCAGGTTTCTGAAATTCCTTTAAACCTGCCCACACCAACCCACCCTTTCTGCACTGAGTCACTGATGTTGGGAGTTGCTGTGTTACTCTCAGCGTGTTGGTACAAGCATAGGCCACTACCAAACAGCTTCTCCTGGGGGCCAAGGCCCGCGTCACCCACCCACCTCCCAGCTTTGTCACTGTGGGTTCATAAGGGCTAATCCTCACCTCTGGTAGTGGGAGTATTGCAAGGGACAGTGCTCCTTTGGCCCTGATAGTAAGACCCATGAACACTGGGAGTATAAAACAGGTCCCTGTTACCAAATGCACGGTACAAGCACTGGAAACTGAGCAAAAGGAAGTGTTTCACAAGGGCGAAGCAGGGAGCTTTTACTTGAACCAAACACACATTTTTAAAAAGGGTAGAAAGGAAGACCCTGGGTACTACTCACCTCTGTGCCTGGGAAGACCATGGAACAGATCTTTCTAGAAGTTCTGCTAGGGCACACAGAGGACAAGAAGGTCATTTGAGACAGTCAGCATGGCTTCACCAAGGGCAAGTCCTGCCTGACCAACCTAGTGGCCTTCTATGATGGAGTGACTACATCAGTGGACAAGGGAAGAGCTACGGATGTCATCTGGACGTCTGCAAGGCCTTTGACACGGTCCCCCACAACATCCTTCTGTCTAAATTGGAGAGAGATGGATTTGATAGGTGAACTGTTCAATGGGTGAGGAATTGGTTGGGTGGTCACAGCCAGAGGTTAGTGATCAATGGCTTGAAGGAGATGAGTGATGAGTGGTGTCCCTCACGGGTCTGTACTGGGACCAGTGCTGTTTAATATCTTCATCAGTGACATAGACAGTAGGATGAGTGCACCCTCAGCAAGTTTGCAGATGACACCAAGCTGAGTGATGCAGTTGACACGCCTGAGGGACAGGGTGCCATCCAGAGGGACCTGGACAAGCCTGAAAAGTGGGCCCATGTGAACCTCATGAGGTTCAACAAGGCCAGGTGCAAGGTCCTGCACCTGGGTCCGGGCAACTCCCGGTATCAATACAGGCTGGGGGATGAAGGGACTGAGAGCAGCCCTGCCGAGAAACACTTGGGGGTGCTGGTGAATGAAAAGCTGGACATGAGCTGGCAATGTGCGCTCTCAGCCCAGAAAGCAAATCGCGTCCTGGGCTGCATCAAAAGAAATGCGGCCAGCAGGTCGAGGGAGGTGATTCTGTCCCTCTGATCTTCTCTGGTGAGATCCCACCTGCAGTACTACATCCAGCTCTGAGGCCCCCAGTACAGAAAAGACATGGACCTGTTGGAGCAAGTCCAGAGGAGGGCCACAGAAATGATCAGAGTGCTGGAGCACCTCCCCTGTGAGGACAGGCTGAGAGAGTTGGGGTTGTTCAGCCTGGAGAAGGCTCTGGGGAGACCTTGTTGTGGCATTTCAATATATGAAGAGGGCTTATAAGAAAAATAGAGATAGATTTATTTTTTGGTTTTTTTTTTTTAGCAGGGCCTGTAGTGACAGGACAAGGATTAATGGTTTTAATGGTTTTAAACTAAAAGAGGGTAGATCTGGACTGGATATAAGGAAGCAGTTTTTTTACAATGAGGGTGATGAGACACTGGCACAGGTTGCCCAGAGAAGCTGTGGATGCCCCATCCCTGGATATATTCAAGGTCAGGTTGGACGAGGCTCTGAGCAACCTGATCTAGCTAAAGATGTCCCTGCTCACTGCAGGAGGGTTGGACTAATGATCTCTAAAGGTCCCTTCCCACCCAAACTCTTTCATGATTCTAAGCAGTTTTTCTCACTGGGATCATGTTCATTAGCAATCTCTGAGCACATATAACACACCTGAGACAAATAACTTTTTTCTTTTAACAGAACAGTTCTTTTGGTACTAAAGCATTTTGCATAATAACTATATTTGTATAATAATTATATTTCCCCCTTGTATCAAACAGTATTTCTTTAATACAAAAATGCTATGTGTCTTTTAACCTTTGAAGAAGCTCATCTCACAGCAGCTGTATCACCTTCTGCCAGGAGGTCCTGATCAAGTGGTTGCTGCAGGAAAGGGAAGCAGTGACATTGGCTTCCATGAGCTTTGGACATAGCTCAATGATTATGTTTCGCAGCTAGAGTTAAACTTAAATCAGTTAAATTTTCTTCTGCAGATAGGAACATTAACTCTGTTTGCTATATATATTGCTGTAGTCTCTGCCAGATTCGGCTTCCACATGTCTTGGGTCAGAAGTAGTTCAACATTCTTCTTCACGGAAGAAACAATATGTATCCTTGTAGATAATATCTTATATATAATGCTACTCCATAACTTGTACTCATTTTCAACATGATTTTCAGTTGTTCAATCTGCCAAATGTTGTAAAAGATATTCTGGCTGAACAGAAATCTCAGTGGTAGTGCCAGGCAAAATAGGTTGTGATATATGAGGGAAGGCAGACCACAATGCAGCTACTATGCGTTTCTCAGTGAGGCAAAAAAGCATGATCGAGAACAGATTGGGAAAATTTCAGAATTACACAAGTCCATGGCGATTGGTGATAAATTTATTTTAAAGTAAGAATTTAGGCAATCAAAATTAGTTCCTTAAATAATGTGATGCTGTCAGCACCAAAAATAATATTGTCTTAATTGCATTAAAAGATAAATGATACATCAGAGCTATCGACTAAAATATATGCTCTTGCAACAGAAGACAATTGTTTGAAATCTTTTTCTTTCTTTTTTCAACAAATTTGGTGTTGCTGACAAGACGAGAGCCTTTTTATGCCATTGTGTGAGGTGTCAGAGACAGTCACGTGGGCGCGTGTGCAGCCAGTGCCCAACAAAGCCCGCAGCGCATAATTGACACCACATACAATGGAAGCTTGATGTAACGACATTTTTGTTAACTGTGTGAAAACTCAGGAACATGAACAATGCAGGTCTCAGAGTCTCATATTAAAGTGAAATCAGATACGTTAATTATATAGTACTGTTAACAAGCAAAAGATTTCCAAAAAATCAATTTTATTTAAGAATGAGGGGGGGAAACAGTAACCTAATTTCAGCTCTCTTCTTTTCCTAAACTTCTGTTTCAGTCCTGCTGGTTTCCAGGCACACAGATGTGCTACAACAAAGCGGGACAAGACAGAGCCAATGTTAACCAGAGAAATTAAAAAAAAAAAAGATATACAGTTAAAAAGCAGTTGTGAGTGTGTGGAAGTTTTACACTGCACATTTTTCCTTCCTATTTGACAGACCAGAGAGAAATGAAATGAGCAGCAGGAGACCTGCAGCCACCCCTGGCCATGGGGCATGTGAGTACCTGGCCTGGAGAAGGACTGACCCAGGCAGCGATGATTTGACAGCTGACTCCCTCAGCATGGAAAGAGAGGTGTTGGGAGACAGCACAGTGTCCTGGTGGCCTGGGAGAGGTGGCTGGGTCTGAGACGGGAAAGGTTGCAGCCTAACGGGAGTGCTCTGCCACCTCACGTGAAAGTCACTGCCACCTTCCTGACAGCTCCTTCATCAGAAGCCGGAGAAGGGCCAAGCTCTCTTCGCGTGCAGAGACATAGAAGTACCTCGCAAAGGATGGACTTCTGAGCTGATAGGACTGTCTAAACTCAAACTGCACAGGCAGAAAGAGGGTTCGTAATGTGTTGATATTGGTAATGATAGTGCCAATGGTATTGCCAATGCATGGGAAGAAAATGATTTATTGTAAGCTGTCTGCAAAAGAATTTGCAGAAGGAACAAAGAAAGGAGGGAATTGTAATAAAGAATAGCTAACTAGCTTTTAGGAGACTACTAGCTTTTAGGAGACTACTAGCTTTTAGGAGACTACTAGCTTTTAGGAGACTACTAGCTTTTAGGAGACTACTAGCTTTTAGGAGACTACTAGCTTTTAGGAGACTACTAGCTTTTAGGAGACTACTAGCTTTTAGGAGACTACTAGCTTTTAGGAGACTACTAGCTTTTAGGAGACTACTAGCTTTTAGGAGACTACTGCTGACCAGCCTTTAGAAATAGGGAGGAAGGCTGATTTGTACTAACCCTTATGCATATATCCATTGCTGACTAACTAACACTTTAAAGATAAGAATGAAGCAGAATCCGTGAAGCGAAGGACAGCAGGTGGAATCCTCCAATCAGACTGTGGGGCTCAAGGAACACAAAAGACTAAGCAGGAGAGATAGGGAGGGCAGCTAGCAAGAGCTGGTCCTGCAGTTTGGAAAAGACCCAGGATGGTACAGGGCATGCGCCACATGACAAGTTCAAAAGTTCAGCCCTGAGGAAGACTCGGACTTTCATCCCAAACGACCACCAGGGACCCCCGACAGGGGTGTAATTTGGGCGGACTGAGGCAGGACTGTGGGAGGAACTTATGTTAATGAATTCCTGGAAATAATTAGAATAACCCAACCTTTTCTTAGAAATGTAATGAATAAACATGAAAGCTGTAAATATAAGGCAAGAATCCTAACGCTTGGGCGCGCACGTATGGAAGGAGTTATCCCCCGTGCTGCCCGGCACCACAATAAAGAATACCTGCTTAATAACACTTAGTTGTTATTGAGTTTTCTTGGCTTCAGTATGTGCCACGTATACAGGAGCACCACAGTGGGGACCATGCACCACATTGCAGGGGCACCATGATAAGGGCTAAGGACCCCACACCACATGTATGGGAGCAACATGTGCACAGGAGCATATATGGGAGCACCATGCTGTGGACAGGTTTGGAAGGTGATCACAGTTTTTGTTTGTGGCAGTTTTGGGAAATGTTTGGAGGTGAGTTCGGATGACCCGTACACAACATCACCACATCCTCCCTCGCACACAAAGTGATTGTACTCTTGCAAAGAGAAAGTGCTAGCCTAAACTGGACATGCCCATGGCCCTGGAGCCCAGAGCTGGTGAAGTCTGGAGGTCAGAGGAAGCCTTAGCCACTTTTCCTTCTATGTTTTATGGAAAGCATATCTTGGCTGGGAATGCTTTTCATCAAAAAGAGGAGCTTCATCACAATAAAACAGGGTGTGTGCTACTGGCATCACTCTTGGACCTGTATGGTGTTTGTGGCCTTCAGCTTTCTCTGCTCGAGCCCCACGGACACTCAGCACAACTGAGGAATAGCATCTTTCAGGCAAAAGGCTACAGGAAGGGGTTATGATGGAATCTCTAGCTCCAAACTGGAGATGAGACACCTGGTGATCTATGGCAGCGAGGAACGGGGTGATCTAGTGCCACCCGAAACACTGACCAGGGAAAAAGTATGTGGAGGGGGCTGGGGAGGGAGCAGGGTCTCCAGCTGGAGGTAGGACTGGGTGTGTCTACACAGCACTCATAGCGTTGAAAGCTGAAGAAACAAATCTAGAGAAAATTATTCCAAATGAGTGAAAGGAAGAAATTAAAATCTGGTGCTCCACTGCTGCTGGCAGTCACCCCATGGGTTCAGCCTCCCCTGCTCCAGGCTTCCTGTGGGCTCAGATGAGGGATACGTGGATACTTTTGTGACTTGAAGATACACAGAAAAATCATTGCAGCTTTTCAGACCAGAAAACAGCACTGTGGTGGCTCTCCAAGTGAGAGAGGTTGAGCATCACTCAGTGTTTTAAATCACCAGTGCATCAGTAGCTGCTCCATTAAGGAGCAGTGATTAAGGGCTGCAAGGAGGAAATTCCCCTCCTGCAAGACTGGGGTGTCCATCACAGCTGACCCCCTCGGCTCGCTCCAAATTCAGTAAGAGAACAGGCAGTTTTGGGGCACAGATCTCTGTTGTGCAAATCCCAGTGCAGATATCTGAAGCAAATCAGATGAATCGCACTGTAGAAGTGCCTGTCTCCCACCATGGACTCTAAAGGAACACAGATTTACTCCCATCTAAACCTTGATGAGCTGAATCCCATCCCAAACATGTTTAAATGACCCAAATAATGCTCAGGGTCTCTATTTCTTTTATCTCATCTACTTCTTTTTCTAGATGTAGTAGATGTAAACATGTAATATCCTGACCTGTCAAAATCAAGGAGCTGTCATGAAGGGATGTTAGAGGAATATTTCCATGTTAATAGCCGTATCACATCTGGTTGGTTTCATAGCCCATGTGAACTTGGGCCTCCTGAGCTGGCTGCACTATGGCTTTCCTTTATGGCTGTGGGCAAACAAAAAAAACCTGTAAAACCAAGGTAACAAAATTTCCCTTCCTTGCCTGGGTGCTACAGAGTGTGTGTGCTGCAGGGGCAAAGAAAGCCAACAGGATGCTGGGTTGCATTAACAAGGGCATCACCAGCAGAGATAAAGAAGTCATCATCCCACTCTACTCAGCGCTGGTCAGACCACACCTTGAGTATTGTGCTTGGTTTTGGTCCTCACTATACAAAAAAGATGCGGACAAGCTGGAAAGGATCCAGAGAAGGGCCATGAAGATGATCAGGGGACTGGAAGACCTGCCATATGAAGAAAGGCTGAGAAAACTGGGTTTGTTCAGCCTTGAAAAGACAAGGCTTAGGGGAAGACCTTATTGCCATGTACATAAAGGGTGGCTACCAAGAGGATGGAGACCCCCTTTTTACAAGGAGTCACCATGGAAAAGACAAGGGGTAATGGGTACAAGGGCTAATGGATACAAGTTACTCCTGGAGAGATTCTGATTGGACTCCAGAAGAAACTTTTTCACCATGAGGACAATTAGACATTGGAATAATCTCCCAAGGGAAGTGGTGGATTCCTCAACATTGGACAGTTTTAAGACTCAGCTTGACAGGGTGCTGGGCAATCTCATTTAAACTACATTTTTACCTTGAAAGGTTGGACTAGATGACCCTTGAGCTCTCTTCCAACCTGCTGTTCTATGATTCTATGAAGGTTGGATGCTACAGTAACTACCACCACATAAGTACTTAGATACTGCTTGAAAAAATCATTTAACTCTTTAGCTATTACTTTTGCTGAATAATTGCTTATTCAATGGTAAAATAACACCGGTGGGGGATGGATTCTGACAGAAATGGAAGAGCTCTGTGGTAGCCGGCAAAAGGATCTGGTTTTGATGGGCAGGAGATGAGAAAGGGCTCCCTTCCCATGGGAAGGGAGCCTCCAACAGCTATGGGAATGGTCACACTGATTTCCACACCGGACCCTATTCACACATTAGAGCTCTGCAGCATAAGTGCAAGCAAAAAGGGAGAGTGCCTGACTGATGCCCATGGGGCTGGACGCAGGCGGGAGGACAGCCAAGACACAACAGGACCATGAAAGCTATGGAAAGGCAGGGTATCATCAGCCACACTGGAAGAATAAAAGAGGTGCACTGTAAGGCAGCCCTGAAACCTGGACTTTAGAAGATATAATGAAAAACATGTTAAACAATGTCAACAGTCCCAGCCAGGATAACCAGCCTGTGCAAAATGTGCAGGGGAGATTTTGTTTAATTTTGAAAACCTGAGCAAAGCACCCCAGGGGAGATGTAAAATACTTTGGATTGTGGAATGTCTCATGTGTTTTTTCTGTGCACAGGAGTTTGTACACGGCATTTTTTGAGGGCTATGAAAGATTTGGGGAAAACCTGAGTCTAGCTTGATTTTTCCAAGCACAAAAAAGGCCAGTAGAACAGACTGTCTCTTTGTTCCAGAAGAAAATGTGATCATTTGAGAGAGAAGCAATAAGCACTGTACAGTAAGGTTTTGAACTGAAGAAACTGAGGTGCTGTGATTCAGATCAATTGGGATTTTTTTCCTCAGGAGGGGGGACTGCCATTGGGTGGACATCGGCCATCATTGAGCACCTGCATTTCAGCAAAGCTGGAGAAGATTCGGTTCAAAAGATGTGTTAAATTGCTTCAGCCAGAGGTGTAGCTCGGAAACGTGCAGGTGGCCACATTTGGGCCCAGGAGCAGGGTTACAAGAACAGAGGGACATCTACTGCCTCACCTCAACCACTCCATGCACCTGCCCAACAGCTTCGTTCAGACCTGCTACTCCCTAAGGCTATTCTAAAACTGCTAAATAAAAGAAAGTTCAGATGAAATCCCCAGCCCTGAGGCACCAGGAATACAATGCCTGCAGTGCTCTGAGCCAGCCCTGTCTCGAGCATGTTTGCCGTGGATAGGTGGGTGGCAGAGCCCATAACAAGGCAGTGTGGACATCAGGTGCCCAGTGCTCATGGTCTGCCCCTTCCATTTTGTCAGCAGGTGACCCCATCAGACAGGCCACAAGGGGAAAAGAAGCAATAACTGTGGCAATGTAAAAAGGGAAATGCAGGGTTCTAAATAGGCATTTTGTTTAGTGAGTATTGAGGGCAACAGTAAAGAAGACTGATGGGTGCAAACATTAAGGCTGGTTAGGAGCTGAATGAGCAATGATGAATAATGATAAATAAGTGCAAGTAGCAGAGAAACAGAAATGTCCAGGGTAAATCTCAGGCTGGGCTCTCTTTTGAGCTTGGGCTTCCTTACCATATTTCCACCTGGAAGCTCTTGGGCCAAAACACAGGACAAACAGGCTGTGGTACCAGCACGTGGAGTGCCAGAGGAAACCCTCCTTCCCTCGCCCACAGCAGGGCTGTCTGCTCTCCTCCCATCCCTGAAAACCCCAACACCAGCAGCCTCCCTGCCCCTCTGCCAGCCCCAAGAGCCCATGGCACAAACCTGACAGCAGTTCAGCTCTAGGAATACCTGTTTTGCTTAGCTTCAGACAGCACCTTGCTACCTTTTATTTTCACATCGTTTTGATATGCAGATTACTTAAAAGAAAAAGAAAAAAAGAGATAAACCAAGAAAGATCTGGTTTGGTTGTTTGTGTCACTCAATAGAGATGTGAAAACTCTTTTCATGACATTACCAGCATACCATGTCTAACAAAGTTGAACCATGAATGCCTGCTTTTGCTTTATTATAGCTTGGTTTCTTTCCTAAGCAATATGTCAATGCTGCATTACCTATTACAAACCTAGACAGAAAGATCTAATCAGTAACCTTCAACCTTTTGATATTTATCCTTATCGTATATTACCAGTGTGCCAAGAAAGACAATAAACACCACTAAACGTTGGTAGTGCATAAAGCATGAAGCTGATACTATATTAAATCAGGTTGTCTTGAGTGGTGTCCTATATTTCAGTGAAAGAAGGTTCTTGCTCACTGGTTTAGTTGTTCAGTTTATTTTAAACACATCAGGACATTTTTTTTTGGAAGATGGAGATTTCTATCGAGCACTGTTGGCCAGACTCCAGATTTCTTCTATTCATCTAGAGCTATAACAGTACTGAACACATAGCTGTGAGTGTGAAAGCAATGTTCACCCCTGCATTTTTGTTTCTGTTCAGTCCTCTTGTCCTTTTAGATAGCATAATAGAAGTGCTGCAGTAAGCAGGGTCAAGTAGGATATGCCAGTGAGAAATGTTAAAATGAGACTATAGGCTGCGATTATGGGCTCTAATGTGTGATGAATCCTTTTTAATCACATGATATGAACTAATGTCACCATTTATTATAAAACAACAAAGTGTTCAGCTACAGGAGGAATAGAATGGATGACAACTGCATTTTTAAATGTTTTGTTTAAGCAAGTACAGAGTGATCTTTTTAGACAACTAGGAAAAAATGAAGTTAAAATAAGTGCAAGTATTTCCAGCTGGTTTTGGTTAGAACAAGTGTCTTTTCAGGGCATGAGGATTCGTCCCCTGAAAGGGGGATGTGCAATCCATATCCACCTCCATCTCTGAGCTCAATTGGAAACTAAACTTGGTTATTATGCTAAAAAAAATCACAAAATTTAAAATACTGAATTCAAGATATGTTTTTAAAAATGTAAATATAGAAAGTTCAACTGCAATTCTGTTCTGAAATTATTTCTAGTGGTTATTTAATTATAATTTTCTTAAGTTATAGACTTTGTTTTATGCCAAAATGTAGAAGGAAAAGTCTGAATGTACTATTGTCAATTTTGACACATCTTCAACTCTCTGTCCAATCTTCTACTTACATGTATCACAAAATATTTCTAGTGTTCAAGACAGTCAAAAAGTATTGTACCTGAAGGGAAGGTATGTGTGAGACATTCCAGTGCCATATAATCACTCAGAAATTGTGGTTACAACACTGTCACCAATGTAGTAGCCAGTCTTCCCAGCCACTCCTGTTGCTCCAGATCCTAGAGCTGACGTTGAATATATTCTGCCTTATATGACTAATTTAGTTGATTTCTTATCTAGTTTAATTCACAGGACTAGGAAGGGGCAGTAACTCCTGGCAGGGGGTAGTGAGAATATTAGTGGGAAACACTCACTTAAGTTGAGTTGCCAGCAGCCAGGTAAACATCTTTGATAATAAAATTGGGGGCACAATCTCTCTGGATGGCCTTTTACACTGCTCGGAAGTCCTGATTGGAAACACGAAGAAATTGCAATGATTTCCACTGCCTTCTGCCACTCCAAACCAGACTGTCATGCCTCCCCTCGGCACTACGCAGCAGCACTGATTCCTCAGCTTTCTGGAGCAGGAAGTTGCATTACTCATCTTGTCACCCTGCCACCTAATAATCAAATTTTAACTGAACATTAGTATAAAGTTACCTGTCACTGATGTCCTGGAGACCAGCTATAAACCACCTCCCATGGCCCTGTGTATCATTGGAACCTCAGCCACAGGACATCATTGGTTTTGCAGGTTTGAAATGCATTTATTCGGACAAAAAGTAGCAAAAAGTCATGACTTGGATTGTAAAATAGTTTCGTAAGAAATGTTTTAGAGAGTACATGAGCTGGGATATGTAAATTCCAAAGAGGTATACAATAGCAGAATGTCTTGCATGGAACATAACTGCAGTGACAGAGTGTAAGAGTTTCTTCCATTTCCAGAACTGCAGGCTCATGAATAAGAGCAAGTCACCATTCCTGTACAGGCCCTTTCTTAGGATGTGACCATAGTTTTTGAAGGAAAGCTCTGCTTACAATTGTCTGGTGCTTTTGTTATAGGATCTTTGCTCATAGAGGATATAAACGTTGCCAGAGTTTATAGAATCATAGAATCATTAAGGTTGGAAGAGACCTCTGAAGATCATCAAATCCAACCGTCAACACAACACCACCATGCCCACTAAACTGTGTCCAGAAGCACTGCATCAACACATTTTTTTAACACCTCCAGGAATGGTGACTCCACCACTTCCCTGGGCAGCCTGTTTCAATGCTTGACTGTTCTTTCAGTAAAGACATTTTTCCTAATGTCCAGTCTAAACCATCCCTGGGGAGGCCATTTCCTCTCATACTATTGCTTGTTACTTGGGAGAAGAGACCAACTCCCACCTCATTACAATCTCCTTTCAGGTAGTTGTAGGGAGTGAGTAGGGAGCCCCTCAGCCTCCTCTTCTCCAGGTTAAACAAACCAGGTTCCCTCAGCTGCTCTTCATCAGACTTGTTCTCCAGACCCTTCACCAACTTCATTGCCCTTCTCTGGACACACTCCAGCACCTCAAGGTCTTTCTTGTAGTGAGGGGCCCAAAACTGCACACAGTACTCGAGGTATTGGCCTCACCAGTGCCGAGTACAGGGGCACGATCCCTTCCCTACTCCTGCTGGCCACACTATTGCTGATACAGGCCAGGATGCTGTTGGCCTTCTTGGCCACCTGGGCACACTGCCGGCTCACGTTCAGCCAGCTGTCGACCAACACCCCCAGGTCCTTTTCTGCCAGGCAGCTTTCCAGCCACTCACCCCCAATCCTGTAGCGCTGCCTGGGGTTGTTGTGACCCAAGTGCAGTACCCGGCACTTGGCCTTGTTAAACCTCATACAATTGACCTCAGCCCATCGATCCAGCCTGTCCAGATCCCTCTGCAGAGCCTTCCTACCCTCGAGCAGATCAACACTCCCACCCAATTTATTGTCATCTGCAAACTTACTGAGGGAGCACTCAATCCCCTCATCCAGATCATCAATGAAGTTATTAAACAAGACTGACCCCAGTACTGAGCCCTGGGGAACACCACTTGTGACTGGCCACCACCTGGATTTAGCTCCATTCACCACAACTCTCTGTTTGCTCTGTCTCATCTTCTTTCACAGAATCATGGAAGGGTTGAGGTTGGAAGGGACCTCCAGAGGTCATCTTGTCCAACCCCCCTGCTCAAGCAGGGCCAGCTAGAGCTGGTTGCCCAAAACCATGCCCAGGTGACTTTTGAGTATCTCCAGTGATGGAGACCTCATAACCTCTCTGGGCAACCTATGCCAGTGCTCAGTCACCCTCACAGTAGAAAAATGTTTCCTGGTGTTTAGAGGAACCTCCTGTGTTTCAGTTTGTGCCCATTTCCTCTGATCCTGTCATGGGCGCCACTGAGAAGACACTGGCTCCATCCCTTTTGCACCTTCCCTTCAGTTTTTTCTATATGTTGATAAATCCTCCCTTAACCTTCTCTTCTCCAGGCTGAACAATCCCAGCTCTCTCAGCCTTTCCTCATAGAAGAGGCGCTCTAGTCCCTTCATCGTCTTCGTGGCCCTTCGCTGGACTCTCTGCAGTAACTCCATGTATCTCTTGTACTGAAGAGCCCTGCACTGAACGCAACTCTCCAGGTGTAGCCTCACCAGTGCTGAGTAGAGGGGACGGATCACATCCCTTGACCTGCTGGGAGTGCTCTGCCTAATGCAGCCTAGGATACTATTGCTCACTCATGTTTGACCCAGTGTCCACCAGGACTCCCCAGGTCCTTTTCTGCCAAGCTGCTTTTCAGCTGGGTGGCCCCCAGCATGTCCTGCTGCCTGGGGTTGTTATTTCCCAGGTGCAGGACTTTGCGCTTCTCTTTGTTGTACTTCATGAGGTTCCTGTTGGCCCTTTTCCGCAGCCAGTCAGCATGGCAGCACGACCCCTGGTGTATCAGCCATTCCTCCCGGTTTGACGCCATCTGCAAACTTGCTGAAGGTACACTGCCCCATCATCCAGGTCATTAATGAAGATGTTAAGCAGGGTAGGCCCTGCTATTGACCTCTGGGTTACACCACTGGTTACTGGCCTCCAACGAGATTTCGTCCCACTGATCACCACCCTCTGCCTCCAGTCATTCAGCCAGTTTTCAACCCACCTCACTGTCTGCTCATCCAGCATACTTATGGGAGACAGTGTCAAAAACCTTACTGAAGTCTAGGTAGGCAATATCTACTGCTCCACAGCCCCTTCTAGCAAGCCGCTCATTTGATCATAGAAGTTTGTCAAGTTGGTCACACATGAATTCCCCTTGAAGCTAAGATTTTTTTTCTTGCAGCAGACAAGGTGGGCTGACATCCTGAGAAAAAAGATCTCTTTTTTTCTTACTTGCATGCTGCTGCTGACTCCCACTATTCCAGGCCTGTTGAACAGCTATAAATAAACCAAATTAAACCAGTGTATAACTGGGTGTTCTGCAGCACTGATTTCCTTGTCAAGTGAAGCGTAAGAGTGACAAAGTAATTATGAGTAATATAGCTGCACCTCAGTGTCCAGCCATGTTCAAGCTTTACAAATGCACAATAAGAGAATTATGAAGTCGAGGATTTTCTAATGTGAGAAATCAGGACAAAACAGGAGAGTGAGAAAGAAAGAAAAAAGCGTTAATGCTGCACATTCCCAAACAACAAGCGTGAAAGAGAGTGAATGACTCATCCCAGGTTGGACAGGATGTCTGCAGCAAAGCTAGGGCCTAAACCTGTGACTTATTTTTTCTCTAGTTCCTCAACCATAAAATCATTCTTACACTCTTTACATATGGAAAATCTTCCCTAAGTTCTTGATGCAGGATGTCTCTTATGATGCCTACAATCAAATTCTTTTAAGTGTATACTTACAAAGTTTGCATCTCGTTAACATTCACATGTGTGCCAAAATTCACAGTGGAAATCATTACGTCAGGTTAGCATAGGAAATCTCTGAAATCCAAGGCAAATCCTTTCTTCCCTGGAGGCAGGGAAGTACTGACATCCATGGTGAAACAGGAGTTACGGACCTGGCTGCATGGCAGAACATAATTTTCTGTAGCCCTGAGAGTCAGGTGGCTGCAGCCAGAAAATATGATTCACATGTCAGCTATGTATCACTTGCCTTTTTCATAGAGGTTTTTTTCTTCATATGAACCCATTTCAACCATTATTTCAGTCTCTGAATACCTGGCAAGAGCATGATGCAATATTCTGCACTTGAGGGACAAGATGGCAAAATGCGTAGGTGAAATGAAGAATGCAGCTGCTGACTGCTGTGCCCACAGTACTTTCTCTGCTTGATTGATTTCTGTCTCCCTTATAGCAACGACAGCAATAGGAGTTCAAAATGTGGCCTTTGGATCAGAATCATTTTCACACAGCTCTGCTAGAGGGAAAGGGAAATTAAGGTCAACAAGAAAGGAATACTACTGTGTGTTATCAGAAATCATGTCAATGGTTTCCTGTATCCTGGAGCTGTGTGATTTACTGCTGAACTAAAGACAATACTGCTAGAACATTGCAATACAGTGCCCCATCTAAATGATCAACATAGATTTTTTTTATCTTTGAAAGTACGATGTTGAAAAGGATTAAAGGAGCTAAAGGGAAGACCAGTTGAGGAAAAGCATGCTGGAAAGTCTTGAGGCTGGGACTGCAGCCCAGCATTAGAAGGACCAGTCATCAGCAATAGAACAAAATCCCTAAGCAATCAAAAGTTCATTCAGAGTACAACAGTTTGTTCTTCATTGTGGAATCAACATAGGACATTGTCTTCCTTCAAAGCTCCCAGGACAATTAATGTTCAAGACAAGGTGTTGCCCTCTGAAGCTGGAGGAAGAGAAATGTCAGAAGACACATGACTATTTATCCTTGTTGCCTCCTCAACAGCAAGGATTATGTTTTTCATATGAGTAGAAGTTTACAAACCCAGATACTCCCCGGGAAACCAGAAGGGCCTGGCTTGATTATTCAGCATTGTCATGTTCTTGCATCAGCACACTCTTCTCGGAGAAAAACCTCTCATTGCTCTGTAGGTAACTTCACAAGTATGTCCATGCAGCAACCATGGCCTCCACATCCAGCTGGCCTGCTCTTGGCAGCTCTGTTCTGCTGATGTTGAGTGTGGACGTTATGTGATATCAGTGTCTTTTCAACCTCTGACCTTCATAAAACAGCAATTGACAAAAGCAGTATAATAGCTTAAATGGCAGCAAGGACGCTTGTAAAGCCTCATAACTAAAGCAAAGCACTAAAACTGTGGTCGCTGTATGACAATAAGCAAACAAGCATGTCAGAAAAGTGAATATTTATTAGACAACTATGTCCTTAGAAAAAAGATTGCTCAGAAAAGTGTTTTATTTCTCCTAAAGGACACTACGGTCCCATAACCTTGTGCTGGGAGCCTGGTGGGGCATCCCTGACACCTTTGCCCTGGGTCAGGAAAGCCCTTGCCAAGAGCGTGGGAGAAATAAAGAGTTTGTGACACACTGAGGAATCAGAGGACTGAGGGGTAAATCACTGTCTGGAGATACCACTGTCTCCTTTGCCTGCTGGATGAGCCCGCTTGAATGGGATGGCCCAGCTGTGCAGTACTTGGGCAGCCAGCACTGGATGACATGTGTTCTGCCCCTCACACTGGAAAGCAGGGTGTGGGAGTAAGAGATGCAACATGAGGACTAACCTTTTATATGTTTGTGCTCTAAGACATTTTTGTCTGCTGTAGCTGGGCCTTTAGAAGGCTAATTGCCATTCCCTGGTCCAGGCATCCTCTGCATCTGATGAACTGCTCCAGGCTTTACTGTCAACTGTCCTTGGACTTCTGAGTGAACCCTTCAGAAGTCATAGCAGGGGTTATCAGCTCTGTAGGGAAGGAGGAGTAGAGCACGCAAAACATCCAGGAAAGGGGCTATTGTTGTTCCTTGCCATTTTCTGACAAAAGTAGTGTAATGGTTTAACCCTGGCTGACAACTCAGCCCCACACAGCCACTCGCTCACTCCCTGCTGGTGGGATGTGGGAGAGAATCAGAAAAGTGAGAAAACTCGTGGGTCGAGATAAAGACAGTTTCATAGGTAAAGCAAAAGCCGCGCACTCAAGCAACGCAAAACAAGGAATTAATTCCCCGCTTCCCATCAGTGGGCAAGTGTTCAGCCATCTCCAGGACAGTGGGGCTCCATCACGTGTAACAGTTACTTGGGAAGACAAACCCCGTAACTCTGAAAGTCCCTTCCTTCTTCTTCCCCCAGCTTTATATGCTGAGCATGACATTGTATGTTATGGAATATCCCTTTGGTCAGTTGGGGTCCACTGTCCCAGCTGTGTCCCCTCACAACTGCTTGTGCACCTCCAACTTACCTACTGTCAGGGTGGTGTGAGGAGCAGAAAAAGCCTCGGCTCTGTGCAGGCACTGCTCAGCAGTGACTGAGACATCCCTGTGTTATCAACATTGTTTCCGGCACGAATCCAAACCACAGCCCACAGCTACTACGAAGAAAAATTAACTCTATCCCAGCCAAAACCAGCACAAGCGCGAGCCTAGGCAGCCCCTGTGGGACTATAGGCATACAAAAACTTAAATAGCAGGTAGATTCATGACTATATTTCTGAAGCGTGAGGAGATTAGCAACACAGACTTCTGATCTGTGCATGCAGAAAAGCCAGATAGGATCAAAACTAGACAGAATTAACTACTTTTCCTAGCTGAGGAAAGCTTGTTCAGGTCTCCAGCAGGTAGGCCCTTCTGAAATTCAGAATAATTCTTTATTTTATTGACAATACGAATAAATACAAAACATCAGAGTAGAAATAATAAAAGTAGAAATCAGAGTGTGGAAGTATAACTTTTGGCTATATTTTAAAAGCAGTATCATTATTTTAGGATATAATTTTTCAATTTGTTCCCAAGCTTGCAGAAATACGAGGAAGCCTTCAAGACTTCTGGATCAAACCCATAAACTGGGAAGTTATTTTCCGTTTTGAATTTAATTCAGCAATATCTGCCAACCCAGCTGTAAAACATGCACTACTGGGACAATGTTCACCGTATATGCCTTCCTCGTGGTTATATCGCATTTTGAAACTTCCCATAAGGGAGCATCCTGGGGGTGGTGGTGTAGAGTTTTAGAAAGACCTTGCAGACACCTGGATTTTCAAACACAAGGTTCTTATGCAGACACTTTATGAAAGGAGAATCAAGAGCAGGAACTTTGCATCACACAGATTTTTGCCATGTTGAATTGTTTCACACTACATGAATGCTTCCTGAAATTACCTGGCTCTGTCGGCTCTGTAAAATATGGGGGGGTTATAAAAATTAAAATTCTAGTAAATTTAATACAAGCCCAAATACTAGCAGATGAACTTTCTCTCTATTTTTTCTGTTCCTGGCAAAGAAGATTCAGTGGTATCAACAACATAATCTCTGAGAGGATGGATCAGTAAGACCGCAAAACCTACAGAGATGATTAAATTGAAAAAATGATGACCATGGCAGGGCTGGAGGTGTAGTTGCCTCCTTACAGTATCCTAACTCTCCTCTCTGACCACAGGAGACATAATTTTCTGAATGGAGGTTGTTGCAGTGACTCTAACACACCTCCACCCAGGCTGCTGCAGGATGGAGATGCAGAAACCCTACAGTAGCTGTGTATGGCCTCATAGGCTTTTTCGAGCAAAAAGGAATTCAGGGATTTGTTTGGGGACTGTCATTATACAGTGTCTTTAAAAAAAGGAAAAAAAAAAAGGAACTGAGCTATTAAAAAGTACCGATGGTTTACAAAAAGGGAACCAGGTTTGTTTTCTCAAAAAACATAAGGGATTTTGGTTTTCTTTTGCTTGTCATTTACTGCATCTAAGATAGCAATAACTTGTTCCATCTTAGAGTATCTTCCTGTAAGCGAACATCCTGTGTAAGGTCTATGAACAAAGAGATGATGGTATTGATGTTTAAATAAATTGGTTCAAAGTGCCAGGGTAGCCTGAGGTAAGTGCCCTAATGACATTGTCTGCTTTGCCTCTACAAGTTTTAGACATTTAGTTTACAACCTGCATGAGGCCAATGTCAATGAACACAGTAATGTTAAATCAGTACGTAAATGATGAAATGCTGCAGCATCCTACTTTTTGACTCAATAATTTTTCTCTCAAAATAAAGGTGAAAGCAACAGCTTCTTTTCTGGGCAGTAGCCACAACATAACCTCCAAAGCTCATGTGCTGACATCCAACTTGTCATTGGTTCTGTCTCTACATCTCTCATCATTGCATCTCTCAGACCTCAGACTGGAGTCTTTGCACTATCTATCCTTGCATCCTTCAGCATCTCTTTGTGTTCTAGTGTCTTATTTTTAACATTGACCTGTAGCTGCAGCACACCAATGTCTTATCTGCGCAGCATCTACAAATAATTTATTCTGGAAGAAATAATCTCCAACCCCTTCTGTGTGGCACAGCATCAAAGGAAACGTGATATTTTACCATCTGAATCAAACACCAAATTAATTTCCTAACGAGATGCTAAAAGCATCTCATCTCCCTTTGTGTTAACTATTTTCCCTCAAGTTTTCTGCCAAAGATGACAGTTATTGTCTATGGGGAACAGCAATTTGATGATGCTGAAGTCCTTTTCTTCAACAGCTCAGAAACACCCTCTTCCATCCACATTAGTCCAGAGCACTTCCAGCTGGGATCTCAAGTGCAGCATAATGGAGGAGAAAGAGTGAAGGACTGAGTGCTGGTACACTTTTGGTGCTTGAGCTCATTGCTAGCACTGTCAGCCAGTTGTCTCTCCTGACAGTGGCTTTCAGTGTGTCAACATCTGCAGAGGAGTGGGGAGACGAACAGCTGGGCACCATTTCTGTTGCTGCAGGCTGGACCACGTCATGTCCACAGCCCAGAGGCTCCTCCGAGTCCTGTCAGTCCCAGTGCCATCCTGTCCAAGGTCTAGTTCATATCCAAGCCTACTCCAAAGCACTTGCTCTCCAATTCCCAAGATACTCCAAAAAACAGACTGCCATCTATAATTCCCTTTGGAAACAAACCATAGGGAGATATTTTCCATTGAAAGATTCTGGGGCAGAGTTAATGGGAACTAAAAGACAACCTAGGAATGCAGAATCAATAAAACAGCATTATAAAAATTGTTGTCCTGATCCTGCAATACACTTTCAGCAGTAGCTTACTGAGACATGACCATAATCTCCTTTTGCTTGTTAGTTGTCCCAATTTCACGAAGACATTAACCACAGACATGGGGCTTCCTCGAAAATAAAATGTCACTGTTTGGTGGATCTCACAAAATGTATTATTTCAAAATGTAGGAAGTTTCTTCTTGTTTTCCAGTGCATGAAAACAAATTAACACAGATAAGCAGTAACATACTGCAGTTGCCTTCTCATGATGGACAAAATGAGCCTGGAGATGTACAGAGATTGTTTCTCTCAGCTCATTTCCCCACGTGGTGCTGTTTACATCCCCATCAGTCCTGCTTTGGTGCTTTCCATGTTACACTGAACATCCATTGCTCATGGCCAGTCTTCAAATTCTTCCTCAGTTTGGAGCTTCCCTCTAAAATCAACTCTGGCTTGTATCTTAGGGACTTGTTGGCACATAATGCAGACGAAAGACAACTATGGTAATTGGCATGGAACAGTTTGGGACAGTTTGAAATGTCCTTAGCTAGTTAGTGAACCTATAGAAATATGGGACGGATTTTTAGAACTGTAGTAAGGGATTAAGTGATAAACAGAATCAGTGGTGTTATGGTTACAAATAAATAATATTTTCATGGGTTGTTTTCCACAAGATTTATATTTTGTCTGTCATATACAGCTTGCTAAATTACGCTTGCTGAATTTTAAACATTATTTGCATATAAGCAAAATTTATACAAATTACCATAGTCTGTTCTTAAAAATTTGCCTCCTTTTCAGTGGCTGAAAGTGTCCCTGTACAACATAAAGCTTCTGATCTGCAGATGTGAAAGCACTTCTTAAAGCAGATGAAAGTCATGGCCCCCTTTTGCAGATGGGAAAAGAGAGGTATTGGGCAGTGACGGAGCTTTCTCAAGGTTAATGCAAAGGCACTGCTAAGTGAAGTGAGGCTTCATAGCTGTTGGATTAACACTGAGCATAAAGAGAACGCGCTAAAATACTGGGGGATCATTTTGGAGGAGAGTCAGTATAAAAGTAAGCTACTACACGTAGTTCATAAGAAGGGCAGTGAGTGCCAAAGCTTGCCTGCTGTGTGAATCCAGTCTTGGTAGGAGGTCATTTTTAGAAAAGGTTACTCCAGCCAGCTAGCCCTCCTCAGAAATACCGGGCTCACATACGCAGGCAGTTTGCAATTCCTCGCCTTTCTGACATGAACTCAGAGATATAGAAAAATATTCAGTCGAGTCAACAGATCAGCTGGATTTTTGATACTCAGAATGTGCTTTTCTGGCTTGGTGTCCTGTACTTTGCAGTTATCCTTCTAAACAGACCAGCCGAGCTTGCAGGAGCCATGACGCTGATTATGCTTCCTGGGCCCACTTCACTGTGTCGCGCCTATCTCTGAGCGGCACAATGATAACACAGTGTGGTACACAGAAAGGAAAACAGTTGCTTGATGACTGCTCTACATTTTAAATTTAACGCTTTAGCTCTCCTCTTCAGGGTTATCCATATTTGATGCATATGTAACGACAGCCAACAAATTGCAGCTTTGACACCAATAGACAGAATTTTATCTTAGTTTCTTACATGAAAAAATGAGGCATGGCATCTTAGCCTGAAAAGCAGAGCTTGGAAAATTCAATTGGCCACTGCTGGCCAAAAGACCAGCCAGCTAGCCAAATGCTAGTGACGATGCACAATAAAGGGCTCTGTCTGCAACGTCGAAGAGGAACATTTCTGTTAAGGAGACCAGCTGGGACTCCCTGCAGCCAAAAGTTATCATTCTTGGCCAGTAGCTAGAAACAGACGTAAGAAAGTTCCCTTTGCATATCACAGATACTCATTGGTTATTTTACTAGTAAAAAAAAATATTTGTAAGTCAAGCATGGATGTATTCTGCAAGCCCTGTTTGGTCCAGGGAGGCAGTAAGATACCCGCTGACCTGCTCCACAATTGGCTGCTCTGGGGGGAAAATGCAGAAAGACCCATCATACGGTTAGCAGAAAATCTGGCCAGAGACACCGTTGCAGAGGGTCTCAGTGTGACTGGACTCCTGCTGCAGGCAGATAAGCATCCTGAAGTGAGCAGATTCCAGTGTGTGTGGATGTGTCAGCACTGTTGACTGCAGCAGAGTGCAGAGATGCCTGAGAGCATTCAATGAAATAACTTGGGGACCAGAATGAGAACAAGAGGCAACTCAAGGACTCAGTGCTTGATGGTATATTTCATTCAAGGAAAAAAAATATTTCTGAGCTGTGAAGAAGGCAAAATACACCTTGAGCCTGTCACGTCTGGGTGATACTAGACAACTTGTCAGAAAAAAATACTTCGTACAGGCGGAGTTCTCTTTTTGTCCTTGGAATCTGTCCCAGAAGCAAGCAGGTTTCTACGTCTGGATTTCTTCATGATGTGTGTTTATTTGTGAGATATTTAATGTGCATGGGCCTACTCCATTTTTCGTGACTGACCTTATAGAGTACAACCCAAGCACCTTTTATGTTTGCATCTTTTAGGACTGCTATCTTTTAAGCTATATTTGAAGTGTGTCTCAAGAAATCACCTATGAAACTCTGCTTGAAATTAGGCTAAGGGAAGGTTCACAGTAGTGTTAAGCCAAATCAATACATAGGCTTATCTACATGAGGGCTAGTTTTAGAAAAAAGCTGAGTAGCACCTGGTCCTAAGCAAAACTGGTCTCTCAATTTTGTAAGTAGCTCATATTTAAGTGTTGATGAGCAGATTTAAAAGCAGGGATTTGGAAAAGCTGGAGATGATTCAGAAGCAGGAATCAACACTGACTTTCACCAGAACCTGGAAACCCTCATTATCCTGAAAACTCCCTGCTGGGCCTTCATAGGGTCTAACTTGTAGCAACTCAACAGAAGTTGCTTAACCTTTGTTACAGGGCTGATGCTGCCAGCTCACCCCAGTGAGCAAGACCGAGGAGCCTGGCACAGTACTCCTGCATGTCAAGTACCTATAATGATTGTAATGTATAGGGACCAGCATCTGGCATACCTCCAGAGTCCTTTCTGAAGCATAGCTATGTCCTACTGGTGGCCTCCAAGGTCTTGAGAAGACCATCTCTGGTGAGATACTCCTGTGATTTGGTTCACTCTTCCCCAGGTGGTTAATCTGCTCCACACGCTGTCCGGCACTGCCTGGGGAGGTGCCCAGGACTGCAGAGGACATGGACTGGCTGATGCCAGGCATGACATGGCTCAAGAATATCAGCTGCAGGAAGCCAAGGTAAAGCAGACTCTAAGCATCAGGGTAGCACCAGTAACAATGTCATACAAGATGGCACAGAAAGCTTAGAGGATCAGCGTTAAAACAATACCACTCCACATAGGTCATATATTAGAAATACTACCCAGAAAGACCTTTAGCTGTCCTTGCATTACCCACAGTGTAGCCAGGGCCCATGCTGTAGGCAGGGCCCAGCTATAAGAATGTATAGAGAAATTTCCATAGAAAATGACACCCAGATAACGCCCACAAGTGACCAAGTGGATGGTAGTAATTTAAAAAGTTTGGAAGTGAAAGTCACAGACAGTCTTTTGGCTATGCTGAGCTGGAACTGATGATCATCTTGAAAATTATGTATCTGACAGGCTGAGGTTTTATCTTGGAAATTCCTTTGGGAATGTGTGATTGCCTCAAGGAGATGATAATTAAGTTTGTAAGGAGTTCCTCCAAAACCCATGGTCTGTAAAGGGAAGAGTGGGATGCTAAGAAAAAGGGACCCATGAAACTCCAACAAAGAGTTGCAAGAGAAATGAGATAAATCCTTGAAAGGACACATGGAAGGCTAATTAGCAAGGTAAGCAGAGGATAAGGAAAAGAACTTCAGAAAGAAAGGAGGACAAAATTGCAAGAGCATGGCTCCTGAGGGGCTGAAGAGTGTAAGTGTGAAGCACCAACTCTGAGCTTTGGCCAGGCAGAAGGCATTAAGGGCAGTTTGGGGTCTGTGGTGAGGCAGCAGTAGTGAAGCAAGACAGAGTCTCTACTGGCAAGCTACTACAGCAAGAGTGGAATAGGAAAAAAAAAAAAAAATAAGGAATTATAGGCACAAATCCTGAACTGTTGTGACTGAACTTCAGGATATAGGAAGATGAGTGACAGACATCCTAGTGGAGACCCAAAGGTTTTCCTTTTTTTTTTTTTAATAGGCTGGAATGCACTAAAGCCTGTTGTTTGCAGGAAAAGATCTTGAGGACAGGCAAACAGAGTAAGAAAAAGAAATGGCCTGAGATGGAGTGGGTGTGAGGAAGAATAAGAAATTGGGCAAGAGTGGATAGGGGTCCATTTGGTCAATTGGAGTTACTAGAAGGAGAGAGCAGAAGATAAACTACATCTCTGACAGCTGTTGAGTAGGGGAAGAAGAAATGTGAGCTCAGGAATGGGGGAAGTTAGGCTATGTTCTGCAGGGACTGGTAAGATCCTTTGTGAAAAAAAGAAGTCTGATGAAAGGATAGTTTGAGAAGGGAGCCAAAAGACTCATGGAAAGGTGAGATGTTTATCTGGAAGAATGAGGAGTTCCCCTGCCAAAAGGAGTGGCACAGGGGAATGTTGCAGCTGGCGGTGACATTTTTAGAGGTGAAATGGGTGTCACAGAGACAGCAGGAGAAGGGATGGAAGAGATGGGCACATCACAAAACAGTGAGGATGAGTGTCAGGTGGAAAGGGCAGAAACAGGGGAATAGCTATGGTGGCTGCCATCATAAATAGAGAAGGATGGGGATGTGGGACTAGCTCTGTGCTGTTAAGGTGAAGGTAGAAAAGCAGGAGGTGAGGGAGGAAAGGAATGATCCTGTGTGTACAGGAAAGGGAGGAGAAAGAAGCACAGGATTACAGCAAAAATCAAAGAGAATAGCCTAGATAGGTTTCTAAAGAAATCTGTCGGTGTGACATTTTCAGCTGTTCTCACGTTGCCAGGAGGCAGTGACCTCTGCCTCTGGAGGGGCTGAGTGGGCTGGGAACATCCTCAGATGTGGTCCTCTAAGGGCTCCCCAGCAGCCTCACCCAGAATCTCAGTCCAGCCCCAGTACTGGTTACTTCTCTTAAAGAAGCCTTTTTTTTAACCTCTTAACACATGAAACAGTGTCAAGTTTTAGGAAAAACAAGCCAGTAAGAGCCCTTCTGCACTGCAGCAAGCAACACTGTCATTAAAAAAGTTCTTGTGCAAATATAAAAATGAGGATCAGCTGTACGACATGTAGTCTGGTTAAATTTAGAATTGATGAGTTTAGAGGCCAAGACTGAGAAGTAAGCTCCCTTTTGCTGAACATTGCATTTAATAATGAATTCTTAAGCACTTATGTAGATCCCACGCCTATTTCAACTCAGCTCCCACTGTCAGTGCTCCAGGGGCTGCCTACAAATTCCCTAATTGGGGATGAAGTAGTTTGTACCAACACATTTGACTCCAATCCTTCTGGAAGATGTTTCCAGCCAGCCTTCGATATCTTCCCTCTCTTCCTTGGGAAGGTTTTCTTCCCTAATCTTCAGCATGGTGGTTGAAACATCACCTCTTTGCACTTCACCTCAGGCTTTTCACAAAACACTGATATTGAGCAGAAAGTCCCTGCAGACACCAGTGCCAACAAAATTCCAACCTCCAGCATCTGGTTTCCAGGGCACCTCCAGCAGCACAGTATCAATAGAAACAAACGCAGCACCAAGCACAGGATCAGGAGGAGGCCATTATTTTTTGGCCATGCTTTTCAAAACATGTGTCCTGATTACTTCCACCAGACTGTACACTCTCCATAATAGAGCCTCCTTACTTCTGCTGGCATTCACCTGAGAGAGTGGATGTGGTTTATCTCGATTTTGGTAAAGCATTTGACACCATCTCCCACAGCATCCTCGCAGCTAAACTGAGGAAGTGTGGTCTGGATGATCAGGTATGGAGGTTGATTGTGAATTGGTTGAAGGAAAGAAGTCAGAGAGTTGTGGTCAATGGGACAGAGTCTAGTTGGAGGCCCGTATCTAGTGGAGTCCCTCAGGGGTCGGTACTGGGACCAGTACTATTCAACATATTCATCAATGACCTGGACGAAGGAACAGAGTGCACTGCCAGCAAGTTGCTGATGACACAGAACTGGGAGGAGCGGCTGACACACCAGAAGGCTGTGCTGCCATTCAGAGAGACCTGGACAGGCTGGAGAGCTGGGTGGGGAGAAATGTAACAAACTACAACAAGGGCAAGTGTAGAGTCTTGCATCTGGGAAAGAACAACCCCATGGACCAGTACAGGTTGGGGACTGAGCTGTTAAGAGAGCAGCGTAGGGGAAAGGGACCTGGGGGTCCTGGTGGACAGCAGGATGGCCATGAGCCAGCAATGTGCCCTCGTGGCCAAGAAGGCCAATGGCATCCTGGGGTGTATCAGAAGGGGTGTGGTCAGTAGGTCGAGAGAGGTTCTCCTCCCCCTCTCCTCTGCCCTGGTGAGACCCCATCTGGAATAGTGTGTCCAGTTCCGGGCCCCTCAGTTCAAGAAGGACAGGGAACTGCTTGGAAGAGTCCAGTGCAGAGCCACAAAGATGATTAAGGGGGTGGAGCATCTCCCTTATGATGAAAGGCTGAGGGAGCTGGGTCTCTTTAGCTTGGAGAAGGGGAGACTGAGGGGTGACCTCATTAATGTTTATAAATACGTGTCAGGAGGATGGAGCCGGGCTCTTCTCAGTGATGGCCAATGACAGGACAAGGGGCAACGGGTGCAAGCTGGAGCACAGGAGGTTCCACATTAATATATGGAAAAACTTTTTCACTGTGAAGGTGACAGAGCACTGGAACAGGCTGCCCAGAGAGGTTGTGGAGTCTCCCTCTCTGGAGACATTCCAAACCCGCCTGGATGCGTTCCTGTGTGACCTACTCTAGGTGGTCCTGCTCTGGCAGGGGGGTTGGACTAGATGATCTTTTGTGGTCCCTTCCAACCCCTAACATTCTGTGATTCTGGGATCATGGAGACAGTCCCTGCAGGGCACTGGCCTGCCCCCAGCATGGAAGGTAAAGGTCCCTCAGCCACAATGCTGACAGTGGCTGGTTGAGATGGGGACGGGATACCAAGAAGCAAAGACACAGGGAAAGAGGATTAGTAATGCAAAGGCAATGTTCTGCCATGTCAGTCACAGCACCTGTCACTCCAGGACCTCTTGCTGTCCTTACAGATCCAGGACAGTGTGCTTGCCCAACGGCTTCAATACCTAGACTGCTAATGTCAGCACCCAGAGACAGCACCAAGGCTAAAGAGTCCATAAACACAGGCTCTGACACTTCCTTAGGTGAACGACCAACTAACCCTGACACCCACAGCCAGCAATATCAGAGCTTCCCAGGATCTCTGGACAGCAAGAGATCTCCTGGATGGATTCCTTAATGGATTTCTATGTGACTAGAAACAGCAGTCACTAAGAGAAGTCTCTCAGGCTCTATAGCCTGTTGCCTCTGTCCCTGACAGTGGGGTTCTTTCCATTGAAGAGAGTATTCCCAAAGTATTGACCCTCTTTAGTGAACCCTAGCCACTGCCCATCCAAGCTCCAAATGTGTGGGAGAATATTGCTGAGAGCTCCCAAGAATCATCAGCACTTTAATCCCTGCCTAAACTCCAGGCGGTCATAGCAGCTGTACAGGAGGAAGTCTGCCAAGCTGCAAATGCACCAGAAGCTGGATGCAGCTTGGTTCAAACATGTCAGTTCAGTGAGGCCATTAACCTCACTGCAAGAAGGCTTAAAAATTGCAAGACAATATTGCCTGACATTGCAAAGATGAGACTACTCCTTGGGCAAGATTGTACCAGTGTGGAAGTTAATTGTATTTAAAAAAAGAAAAGCGTGTGAGCAAATTGCCTGGACAGCTCTGCTGAACCACAGACACCATGGCTGAAGCTCTAATCATAGGAAAAGCACCACAAGCAGCAGCTTTTCAAACTCTGAGAAAGGCTGAACTTCCTTTCTCTCCGCTTTTGAAAGCTGCCCTGAGATCCTTAGTTATTTATAAACCATGTTGCTGTAGGAAACCCTATAAATATCCAAAGCGATAAGCATGCCCTTAGTCTTCCTCGAGCGGCCAACTAAGAAAAAATGGAATTCACCCTTGGCCTGCTGAAACCTCTTCAGCTACCTCATCTGTCCCTACCCCATCGTGCCAAAAGCAGAATTGCCAGGTCTGGACTTGACCTCACATCATCCAAGTCAGCTCTTCATCCAGACCTTAGTCTCCGTATATAATGAGGTAACAACTGGGTATCTGACCATCACACACAGTCAATAAACCCAAGAGGAGATATTGACAGTCAATGCAGGAAAACAGACAATACACAACATAGAGGATTATATTCTTCTAAGAGCAGGTTCTTGCTAGGAACAGCCCAAATAAGTTCAAATCCATAATTTGAATTTGAATACCAAATTAATACCAAACATCTGTAAAAACTTGGTCTTGCACAGGAGTATTGGTTGCCTAGTTCTTCCAGAATATACTTTGCAATGCATTCAGTTTACTCTCTTCTGGGTTCACCTGTGTTTGATCTCTTCTTGCTGCTGAAGTTTTTTAAAGGGCTACTTCAAATCTACCTGTGAATGAGAAATCTCACTCCTGGCCTAGCAGAGAGCTAACTGCATACCTCTCTGAATGCTCACTGTCATGCTGAGGCTGTCCTGGGAATCATCTCCTCAAGCAGGAAAATGAGGGCAACTTGCTAGATTTTACTCAGCCCCAGTGAGACCACACCTGGAGTACTGTGTCCAGTTTCATGGCCCTCAGTTCAAGAGGCATGTTGAGAAATTAGAGAGGGTCCAGCAATGCTCAGGGGCCTGGAGCCCCAAAGAGAAGTTGTGGGAGATGGGCTTATTTAGTCTGGTGAAGAGAAGGCTAAGGTGTAATAGGAGCTTAAAACTACTTGTAAGGGAGTTACAAACACAATAAAGCCAAACCCTTCTTGTCATGGCAGATGATAGTGCAAAAAGTGGCAGCAGCCAGAGGCTGCGCCTTGGATATTCAAAGTGGACATTAAGAAAACTACATAAGATAGTGCTTGTGGGATTGCCATCCTTGGAGGTATTCAAGACTTGGCTAGACACAGACGTGGCTGACTACGTCAAGTTTTTTGGACAGTACCACTTTGAGCGAGAGGTTGGATTAGAGATCTTCAGACGTCCCCTTCACCCAACATTTCTATAATTCTATGATGCTTTTTATCCCCTCTCCTTACAGAAAAACAAGAAGAAAAAGGCATTTATGCCTCTCTGACAGATAGTGATTGCCTAACACACGCAGCCCATGTGTTCCTCTGGTCGAGTCTGAACAGACAATGATCTCTAAAAGAACAGCATTCACTGTAGGCTGAGGGACTCAGCGGGTGTAGCAATGACTGGTAACACTTATAATATTTATAACTGAAAACTATACAGAAATCAAGCCTGCAATCAGAGAAAAATTGTTACATTAACTTATTTAAAGCTGAGTTAATTCGTACTGGATCTTATTTGGTTTAGTCTTTACACTCTTTGACTCCTTCTACAACTTATGAGGCCTTTTCTGTAAGAGCATTTTAACCCCTTTTGAATTAAAGGGGTAACTCAAAGAGTTAAGCTCAAACATTTCAGAATTGGTGAAACTATTTCTCTGTATGTGGTTACAATTTTATTTCAAAGTGCACCAAAGAATTAAGGCACACACAACCTAGAACAAAAATCACGTCTGACAGCTATAATGTCACTTTGTAGCTAGAGGGAACATTTCTGCTGTCACTAAAATACCACGGATGTAGCCAATTGAACAAAAATGGTACTGTCTAAACAAACTCAACACACAATGGCTAGTTCCTAGCTTCAGAGGTTCAGCAGACCAACTGTGCTCCAGACAATGCTGAGTTTGTTTAAAGTGTAATACATTTAGTTGTTCATGCTTATATATGACTTATTGTAAAGTTGCTTCGGGCTAAATTCATTCCTGCTGCAACACCACTGAAATGAGTGTACTTACAGCGGAGATTAATTTGGCCCATTATGTACTAAACTTGCAGATCTTTCTTTAAAAAAGAACTATTCTTTCTGCAATTGATCTTGTTCACTGCAGTCATTTAAACACAAAGAAATTCTTATCTGTGTTACACCAGTGTGGTGGAGTTATACTGGATTTAGGTTGTTGCAACTGAGAGAATTCTTTCAGCTGAAAATAAAGACAGCTGCCCAAATTACATGCAGATCATTGCACTTCTCCTATACACCAAAAAACTTGTAATGCACATTTCAGTGTCATGCATGACTTGCTATAGCAGCTGTAGGGAAACGGAATCCAGAGCAATACCCAAAACTTTGTTAGAAAGTTAGGTCACAGCTTTAGCTGTGACAGATTTCAACACCTAAGCAAATACGTTTGAGCTTTTCCATTACGCACGGATGGCAAGCAGTCCGTACTCTTTCCATTTTACTGGGCAGCAATGGGGTTATTTGCCCATCTGGATCCTCTACAGAGATCGCACTTCAGCATTCTGGGTACGAAATCTTTGAACTCAAGGATGAAGACATAAGATCGAAAATGACAACCAGGTGTCTAAAACAGAAGTTTACATGGAATTTAGGTGCCTAAAGGGAAGCGCTCAGAAATCACCTCATCATCATCACCTCCACTTTGTTTGGTTTGATGCTGTACGAGGCACAGCTACCCTTCATGTGTTGCAGGATAATTTTAAAATAATATAAAACAGAAAAAAGAACTAAATTCCAGAATGGCATGTTGCTTCCAGAATGATCATCTGAATATTTTTCTAATGCAAAATGATTTGAAGGAAATTTCTTAGGCTTGGTTTCATAAAGAATATGTGAATATATATTGCATTCTGATTTGAAATCTTGAGATCCCTTGGGAAATAGAAAATCTGAATGTCAGCTGACTTTAGTTGCAATTATTATTTTGCAGTGATGAGCCTTTATTTCACAGACCAGGCCAGCAGAAGCAGGGACAGTCCTCTTTCTGAAAGCGTTTTTTAAAGGCCTATCATCTTTCTATAAGAAAAAGAAGCTTTTAGAAAGTAATAGGCGGCCAAACAAAGCCAGGTGAGGGAAACTGATTGACAGCAACGAGCCTACAGGTTCTTCCATTCCTCACTAAGAATTAGCTCCCTGTTGAGGACAGTGGTGAAAATTCAAATATTAGTGATCTTTTTACATCCAAGGCTTTTCTTTTAAAGGCAAAAAAGAATAACAAAAAATAAAAATGGTCATTTGCTGTGTTCAGCTCTAGTCTCTAGTTCTGTAGCCTTAAAATATGGACGGAGTTTGCCTCCAGTTGCCTTCTCACAACTGGTTTTGTCTCAAGCTTGCCTCCTTTCACTTCATCCAGCTCTAAATGAAAGAAAACTCACTGTGCAAAGGCTTTCTCCAGCTCAAAATGCATGTGCTCAAGCAAACTACTGTTTCTACAGGTAGACATATTGGTACATGAATTTTTAGAGCTTGGAAAGATTTGCTTGCTATTTTAGTTGTTCTATAAACACGTGAATGACAAACAGGGACTGGTTTTGGTCCTACTTGATGAAAACAGCAATCTTACTTCTTATTTTTCAGCCCTAGAGGATCAAAACTATGAAATTCTAATGTTGTTGGGACCGATCAGATGTTTTTTCTTTGAAGAAATGTTGGGCACGCTGTGGCCAGAAGCTATGATTGCAGCACACTGCAGAGGACTGTGCTAACTGGACCTCTAGACACTTGGGTTTCCATAGCAGGGAAGCGACACAAAAAGATGGACAATGCAAGAAGGACTGAGGCACATCTTATGGTTTTATCTGACACAGGAAGACAAGAATTTCTTCCTAGTCTTAAGGAAGTTCCAAACCTTAATTAAGCCACACAGCTTGGATGAATCAGGAGCAGCTGGTGCTGCCAAGCTGCTCTGAACTCTGACTTTCCTTGCTGCAAGGAGAAGGGCATGGAGGTGGCCAGCAGGCAGGCACTTGCAACTCTACCTACAGACACAGATACGCTCAAAAAAGGGTCCACTCATGCATAAACAATGAAGACCAGAGCTTTTAAAAATATATCCCAGGAGTTAGTCCCATAATTCTCATGCAGGCCACAGCAAGAGGCTGGTGCAGACTGCATCCTTCTCCGTCCTGCAAAATCCCAAACCACTGCAGTCACTAGCACAGCCACGTTCATAGGCATGTGTACATGCAGGCATTATTTTGTAGACTCTTGGCCAAGAATTTAACTCACAAAGCACTGGGCTTTACTACTTTAATTGAGTAGAGAGTTTAAAAGACTCCAGGATGCTGAAAAGCCAGAGGATGAGCCATGTGTGCTTCTGGTACACCAGCCAGGCTGGCTTTGCTGCAGGTTTTCTCAGTTCTGTCCAGGTCGTGCCAACGGTGACTGGCTTCTCAAGAACAATAGTTGGTGTGGGTTACAAAAAAATCAATGTTTTGTTTGAATAAGCCACGTGTGAGCGCTCCTGTTACATGTGACAGGGATGAGTAGAGCTTCACGGACATAAATAAATTAGAACAAATCACATTCAGCATTGCAACAGCTATTCATGACAAAACTTCAGCCACACTTAAATGGTTTAATGTAAGTTTAACTGATGCTGTCAGTCCTGGCTGCTCGTTCTGTTATCTGATTTTGTAATTTTTACTGTATTCATATTTCAGTCACAAGACTATTTAGAGACATGTACTAGGCCCTAAAGGATGTATTGACAGCCTGAAAGACAGAAGCAACTTTATGACTTAAAGAAAAATTTAAATCCTCTTACAAAGCACAGACAGAAAGGAGGGATGGTGCATGGGGGTATGAAAGCTACCTGTGTTTTAGCGACCTGGTACGGTTCAGCATTAAATAGCTCAACAGAGAACTGGAAAGAAACTACTCTTAACTCAGTGATTCTGCCTTTCCTCCGTGCTCATAATGAAGAAGGTACTTTCCTCTCAGAGTTTCCATAATCCAAACACGAATGAGTTTGCTTAGGCAAACCATCCTCAGCTGCTTACTTCTGCATTTTGTGCAGAATTTACACAGCAAACCCCACTACATAAGCCATGCAAAGCAAACAGTAGGTTCCTCCATGGGGCTAGATAGTTCAACCATAATTATCCCTTAGTCTCTGCTCAGAAGACCACAACATTCCTTAAAGCCAAAATCTTTAGAACGTTTAATCTTCTCAAGCTGGGAAGTGAGACATACGAAAGCTCATAACTGTTTACTCTTCCTTTTTAGTTTTCATTTAATTCAGGAGTATAGAAATACAACCCATATTCTCATGTGGAAAGTAAGGTTTTATTTCACTTTAATCCATCACTGACTTTGGTGGATCTTGTGCAAACACAGGAAAAATGTATCCCACAGAAAAACATATTGTCTTTTTGAGAGTTTGAACTTGTTAAGAACTTTGTATTTTCAAAAATATTCTCTAGCTAGCACAGAGCTCTTCAAAAAGCCATGTCTCAAACTCCTTTGAAATGCAGAGGTCTGGACATTTTTATATATTTTATCATGCTTTCATGAGACAAATAAATAATGAGGACGAAGAACTGCAGATACTCACTGGATTGTTTTCTTCTCAGGAGACAACCCCTAAAATGACAGGCATCTGGCTGAAAAAGGGCACCCACCACCACACATAGGTTAGAGTTGGCTACAGTACTGATGCAGACAAACAGAGTGAGCCCGGGGAGCTCTTCGTGACCTTGGTGTTAGTCTGCATATCCCCGCCCTCTGCGGCACCAGGCACCTTAACCACATCCGCAGCCGCTGCCGTAAGTGCTGAGGGTCACCCTCAACAAGGTATGGCAATCGCCCACACATTGAAGATCTTCCACTAGATACTCAAAACAGTTCTGATTGATAGACCCTGTACTATCGCTAGTGACACAAAGATACACAGATCGCCTGCCACGAGAAAAAGGAGGTAACTACCCATGAAGGACAACATTTTGTTGCTATTTACCACTGATTTTTTTCTAAAAATTAAAAAACCTTATACATTGAAGAACAGCTGGTGCAATCCAACTGTTCTACTAGCGCGTTAACTATCACACACCTGTAAGTGCAAAAATGTCTATTTCCTCAAACACCTTCTTTTCCTGGACCATGACACTCCAAGAATAACACATTTGTACTAGGCTGCCTTTAGGAGAAGGCTTTCTCTTCAGTTTTGTGATTTTTGGATAAGCATCTGCTTACTCAATATTGTCAGCTGAAAACGGGCACAGACAGTTACACCTGATGCACATCCAGTTGCCAAAAATGATCAAAATGCCAGCCCTCTAAGACCTGATTATCTGACATCTGTTTCCTTGGGAGATGTGTATCACCTTCATTCCTATTCCTTCTACAGAATGGGAAAGCACTGACAAGGTTAGTTAAAATCCCTTTCTTAGCACAGTCACAGTGAAAATGCTTGCTGAAGCCCGGCTGATTGTTCCTGCGTCAATGCCCGGGGACAACAGCAGCAGTACAGGGCTGTGTGGGATGCTCCTTATTTGGCTTTCAGCACAACTGTACAGAGATTTACTGGAGGAGGCTAGAGAGCTCCCCTCAGTACACTTCTTCCCATTGCCATCAGCATCTTCACTGTGCCCTGTGGATGAGTGGGGCACACCTTTCACCTTTCCTCCACAAGCTCACAGCAAGATGCCTTGCTTAATGTGGCAGCAAGGAGTACCACACCGTCACAGATGCCTTCACAGATCAAAAGCAGCAACATTCGTATTTCATACTCCAGCCAGAAATCCTGTAGGAGACAGTGGAAGAAAGGAGACAGCAGCGTGGCTGCGCCCCAAGGGAGCGAGAGCCCAGCGGGCAGCTGCGTCTGCACCAGCCGATGTACTCTCGGGAGTATTCTGACTGTCCACTCTTCTGGTGACAAAATTGTGGAACTTTGTGATGAAACATGCAGCTAAATAGAAAGCATGCAACATATTCTGGCCACATACATTTGTAGTAAAAAGTGCTCTGGTCAGAGGCAAGTGAGTTATCTTTAGCAATACAGCTGGTATTACCGTATGACCTTATTCTTCCTTAGATTATTACTGCCAAGCACGTCTCAGTACTACCCCTATATACTCCTGTCAGTTTGCTTTCCCCCTGCCCAGTCTTCAAAGATAGTGAATAATCTGGTTTACCATATGGAAACACCATGTGGAGCAGAAACAGCACTGCCTGAGCACAGGAGGCACCAAAAAAATACGCTCGACTGTACTAACAGAAGACAGACAAACACTCGGTACTACAGGACAGAAGCTATCCTGCCCTGTCAGGTCCGTGTAAGTGCTGCATATGAACTAAAAGTTGTTTTAACACTTCTGCAAGAGTCACTCAGTCTTGCCCACACTGCTGCTTTTCACAAGTTAAACTTCTTGGAAACTTGGACCTGGCCTCTTCATGGGACTATCAAAACTTAAGGCTAACTTGCCTTTAGCACATTGTACATTTTCAGTACAACATTGTGTCACGCTTCTGTGTGCTAAACTGTGACCTTTGCCTGCAAGGGGCAAATCAGCAAATTTCAAATGCAGCGGGTGCTCTGCGTTATCCCCAGTAAGGACGCGCTTCCCCTGCACTAAAATCCTTCGTGCGCTTACAGGTAACAGTCTCATTAGACACACCAGCCAGAGGGATAAACCAACGTTGGTGAGTCAGCACGGGGAGAAGATGGGAGCCGCTATTAACACCACACGGCACAGCATGAGATGAACAGTGACTCGTGTGTGTCAAAGTAAGAGCCAAGGGTGAAACCTGTATTCAGCGGAAGGCAGAGGTGGACCTCCCACTGATTTCGAGGGGGTCACCATTTCACCCATTCCACCTGCTGGAGAGGGTCTTGATCACACATATCTTCTGGATTGTGAACTTCATTTCAAGCCACTGGGAGCTCTGCACAGAGATGAGCTTCAACATCCAGTTTTCCAAGAGATGCAATTCAGTGAGCACTTCGTACGAAGAAAGGAAGCAGCAGCACAAGTGAATAAAGGGCGAGAGCTAACTGACTTCGGTTAACTGGTCCAGCACGCTGGTATTTCAAAAGACCATCTACACAACCATGAAAATTTAATCTAAAAGAGACACTTCTGTGGTACAAAAAGTTTATTTAGTCATGATTTTGTAAACATATGAGGTAAATTAACATTTACATCAACTTGTTTCTTACAGAATTTAATACACAAGGCACTTCTTTGAAGACAGCACTTTTAACTGTTTGCTGTTTTGATTGTTACTACAAGTTCCTGACAGCCCAGAAAACTTGTGTTTGTTGTCAGATTGTCATGTAAGAGACAAACAACCAATAAGCAACAAGAAAGCTCTCAGTAAGCTTTCTTATGCTCTACAACCCTTTAACTGTGAGAAGCAATGTCAATAGGAATAGTAATATATTCTCCACCTTAAAGTATGTTCACATATCCTGCATAACTCTTCAAGGACTGAAACTTCTGGAATTTGATTGGCATCTTAACAACAAACTCAAAATGCAAATCTACAATTTCTTTTTCACACCAGTGTTTTTTGCTCATGCAAATAGTCCCGTTACCTTTAAAGGTCTTATTTGCAAGAGTAAAAGTAACTTGCATGAAATTGTATTTGCAGGCTCAGAACTGTATTTTTGGCTAGAAAGCAAAACATTGATCTTTTGTAAAACCTTCTACAATGTAACAGTGCAGTGTTTCTCCACAAGTATTTTGTTTGGAATTTTAAACCAGGCTGCAGATTTAGCTCATAAAGGATATATGTCACAGCTAGTTTTTGCACTGAACCTCTAAACACACAAGAAGGCACATCAATAATAATGAACCTTAGTTTATTTGGCAATAATTGAGTTCACGATGAAAAGTATCTTTTTCCATAGTGTGCTCACTAGATATCCAGCTCCTGGATTTTAAATACACAGAGAAGACTGATACTATAGCTCAGTGATCAGGTTAAATTGTCTTTAATGGTACTGCCTTATGTCTGAAGAGTTCCTGTGTTATAGTAAGACATTTCTCTCTAGGTTTAACATATTGGCAGAGTCATTCTTTCACTTCTTATACAAATGTAAACTTAGAAAACAGTTTATTTCATCCAAATGTGCAATCTGAAATCAAAAACTGAATGTAAACTTCAGAAAATCAAAATTACAAGAGCACACTTTTCACAAGAAAAATCAAAGTAAATGAAAGAAAAACATTTGGAATTTAAAAAAAAAAATCCCAACAACCCAGCCTGTTCAAATCCACGGTGTTAGTGTCTGCATTAAACAAAAAGACCTGATCCGATTTTTAAAGCTTGCCTTAATTATTTTACTGATCCTACACTTACATATTCATACCAGAAAACAATCTCAAGAGCTGCAAAATGTCAGACATTCAATCAGCTCTAAGTGCCTTGATGAATGACGAATATACTGAGCCAAATCAATCCCTGGTACCACTTTGCACACAACCGGCTTCCAAATGACACCAGAAAAGACACAGTTCATCTGCTTTTTCAGGGCATGCTACCTATTGCCAAGAAGCTATGTTTTTTCAGTGCTGTCATGGACCAACAAATTCAAGGAGCACTTTTTATCTATGAAACAAGAGATCGATTTTCATAGATAACATATTCCACATTAAGAAAGGGAAGGTTCTAGCAGGCTGTCTTCAGTTAATCAAAATACAAAGGGAAGAAATGTGGGGCTTCAAATTGTCTATACTTTATTTTCTTTTGGATTAACTGACAGCTGCACTCATTAAAAAAGCCCAGTGACAGAAAACAGATCAACTGTGTCCATGGCCAAGAAACTATGTATTTATGTGCAATGCAGGTATATTTTTACTGTATCTTTGTAAAACTACTATGAAAAATCTACTAATGAAATCAGTGATTTGGAAAATATGTTTCATGTAATCATTGTGGTTGGAAGGGACCTCTGGAAGTCGTCTAGCCCAACCCCCTACACTCCAAGCAGGGCCAACTAGTATCAGTGAGTTGACTTATTGCAAAAAGAGTAGCACATCATACACCTGGTAACTGGTCCAAAGAGTATCTCTTTCCAGTTTTCTCCTTTTCTTTTCCATAGCTAACTTTAGCATTTTTTTTCAAGTATGAAAGAACAATTTTCCCATGCTCATTCTACTCAAAGAGCAAAAATGGGCGGGTTTTTTTTTCAGTTTGCTTAATATCAGACATGATTCTGTTCTGAATGACACTTTTGCAATAACTTACCTACTGGTTTCATGTTAGAAGTGTGTCTAAGAACTTTCAGGATTGTGGCTTGAACAGCCATATGACCAGGCTAAATCAAAACATCATTTTCTACCAGTTCCCTCTTTGGAATTAATTGATGTGAAAGAGTAAAGAACTTGGAAATTAGCAGATTATTTCTGCCAACAGACTCTGTTCTGCAAGGTAGTTGGTGTTTGTACGTATTTTCTAGAACTATGGAAGTCTGCGTGGTTCTGCTTTACTGATAGCATGTGGAATTCAGTGATTATTCATGAGTAAATACTGAAGTCCTCAAAAACGGCCACAGCAATAAGACTTCTTTTCAATAAATCTGATTCCAGATGTGATACAGCAACTAAAAGCAGACGTAAGCACTAACGGCAGGGATGGGGGGCGGAGCGGGGGGAGTTCTGCCAAAACCGTTACCTGGGCTTAAATGAAGAAACAATTACTGGACTCCAAATGAAACTGTAGGTAACCAAGAAGCTTGTCGCTGTATAGTTACACGGTGGAACTTAAGCTGATCTTAAAACCACAAGCTGTGACTTGTAGCTTTGCTTTCTCAGACCAGTACTGCTTGGATGCGGAGGCTGCTCTGTCAGATTTCTCTTAGGGGTTGCAATAGCGTTACATTTCTCCCCCCGAGCTTCACCTAACAGGAAAAACGATCTTTTACAGCTTTCCGGTAGTTACTCTGCCTGGAAATACCATATATTCCACAACAGCACCTGAACTCTCTGCAGGTCTAACCACACACATTAACTTGAAAAGGGCAGACTACGTACCAGTGGACCCGAAGTTAAACCTATCTCTGTTGTTATTTTTTATACACAATATGACTGCAATCCTGCGGGACACGCTCTGAGAGGGTTGTACTAAAGTAAGGACTGCAAGATTCAGAGCACCATCAAACAACAGGTCAGTTTTGCTCTCAGGCATTGATATAAAAAAGCACATATTCCAGGTGGTCTGGTTTATATAAATACACTCCAGAGAGACTTTGACTTCATTCTTCAGAAGCATAAAAGAAAGGAAAATATAGCCCATGAATTTCGATGTACTAAAATAGAGATGTATACTACATTATTTCAGCAATAGAATTACTTGGCATTTAGCAAAACTTACAAAACTGCTACTATAGATGCTAGTAAATCTAAAAATTTTGAATGTTAAACTCTGCCTTTGTTTACATCTAGGCAACTTCATCAACTTTAGTCCAGGTTCAGCACAGTTGCATGGATACAACAGAAAGCAGAATTTAGCTTTTAGCTTTCTTGCAGAAGGGTTTTTATGGCTTATAACATAGAAAATTCACGAGAGCATGCCTGAAGCTGAACACTTAGTCATAAATATCTTTACTGTACATTGACTTTTAATGCAGCGTCTGCCCCCAAGATCAGTGGCAGCAGAAAGCCTTCTCCTCACCTGGTTCACCACAAGCAGGTCAAGGAAGTCCTGAGACAACATGCCCAAGGGTTGCAGAACAGTGCTTCTGATCATGAGAAACTCTTTGTGTCTACTCAGAAAGCAGTAAAAATAGATGTTTAATTTTGAGTGGTGGGAATATATTTTAACTGTTGAATAAAATAAACACATTCAGGAAAACATTTAACAGCAGAGATAACTGGCAATTGTAACTACTTGCTACAGGGTGACCCTGCTTTGCCTGAGTAAGGACTGCACTGCCAGGCCAAATACTTTGAAGATGCAAAGGGTCATCCCAGTGTGTTTGACTGCTCTTCTCCAATCACAATACTTCCGATTTATAGCAGCAATAGGACTGACTCCGAGCTTCAGTTCTTTTGGCTTTTGCTTAGAACAGAAGTTGGGCCTAATCCTCCATTCCTTTTGTACCCAAAAATCTCCCAAGCCTTATCAGGCATTCAGAATTCTGACTAACGTCTGTGAGAGTATGTGTTACAAAGGAATAAAGGACAGAGCCAGTTGTAAGGAAAGCTGCACCTTAGAAAAAAATACCCAGTAGTTTCCTCTGCCCATTTTTAAGGGAAACACACGATTTTCCAAAGCAGGATTTTAATGGCTTTATCTAAGGCCCCAAATCTACATTCCTTCTGGCTCCCAAAACTCCATGTGAATGTCAGTTTTGCTTGAATAAGGCCTGCAAGATCCATCCTCAAATCTTGCTCCTTGCTAAATTGAATGGAAATTCTGCAAGTGACTTTAGTGGGATCAGAATAGACCCTTCAGCCACTAGCATGTTGCCCAGATATTTTGGCCACCTTTTCTGCAATACCATATTGTCTAAATCTGTTTTCACTGACCTGTAAGACACTACGGATTGTTGTTAAAGGAAAGGGTAGAACACAACAGGAAATAATGTTGCTTTGGGAATTTTACCATTAGTAAGTTTCCTTCCCCTTACATTTTCTTGTAAGATCAAAGATCAAACTAAAATGATTAAGTACACAGTCAAATAACTTTAAACCTACAGATCAAAATTATTCTCAAAATGTTCAAATACTTAAAAATATGCACTCAAGTTTCCTTCTAAAAAGCATTTTTCCAACAAACTTAAGCGGATATCTAATAGTCTAAAATGCAGAGCTGTACTTTATCCTATTGTCTGTCCACGGGCAACGTATGGGGCCACAATGTGTTGAAATCATAATCCTTGCTTTCTGAAGAGAAATTGTTCTGTGTAATAATTTCTGAGGTGTGGTTTAAATTCCTGTCCTCCTCTAAGCAACTTCAGAAGTCATCTAAAATTATAATCAAACATGCTCAAACATATTTGTGGGCTTAAAAACATGGTCGGCAAACACTGGATAGAAGGTCAAACCGAACACTTCCTAACAGGTCAAGAGTAAAAAAAAAATTATAGAAAGATGAACCTCAAAAGTCTATTACAGGGGTTACCTAAACTTTGCCCGGCCGAGGACCACATCAGCAATTTGCCATGAGCACAAAGGCTCCGTTAAGTCGTGTTATGTGGAAGAAACCGAGTCATCTTTAATATGGCAAGTTGGTCCATAGAGAGGACAGGTGCCAGTAGGCAATATGCCACCCTCATGTTTGCCATAGGGCGACGTAAGATATGAGAGGAAGAAAATAAGTCATTGCATCTGCTCATTTAGAGCTTATGTGAAAGAGGGTGGAAGTGAGGGCAAGAGCAAGAGGGAGCTGACAGCCAGGCACATGGGCACTGGGGATATGAACATTCTTCTCAGATGAAAGTCAGCCTCAGGGCACATGACCAGCTACCATCACCACCTGTCACCTGTGCAGGCCTCCCCTATGGCTGCCCTTGGGAGATCTGCCATGGACATGAAGGAAAGTGGGACCGGTCCCCTGGCCCACGGGCTGCGCTTCGGCCACCCCTGACCTATAAGAAAATGTTGATATTTTTCCCCACTACAATTCACAGAGTGCAAAAACAGCAAGCGTCAAAGTTTGAAGCCCAGGCCTTCCCACCCACGCCAGGCCTGGCCTCCCCAGGCAGCTCCCCTGCCCACTCTGCTTTCCATCACCTGCTCCTTGGAGCAGAAGCGACCGCACTACACGGCCAGGTCATCTGACCTGGCTCTGCAGCTGCTCGACTTACTGGCCCTGCTCAAGCGCCGCGTGTCTATGAGCAGCGGTGGCTCATGCATCTCCACGGTGGTGCAGGCAGCTGAGACGGGCCGTTCCTCCGGCAGCTCCTCCTCACCCTCCACATCCCACTTGCTGCCACTTGCCCCGCTCAGGCTGGTGCTGCTGCCGCTGTTGGCTGCAGCGATGGGCGGCCCAGCTGGGGGTGGGAGTAGCTGCTCCAGTGGCTCTTCCTGCTCGGGAAGGGGATGCCGGACACTGCTGGGGGTAGAGGAGCCTGCCGAGCTGGAGGGCAACTTCCCCTGCTGCCCAGCTGCCATGTTGACCCAGTTCTGCTCGGCTGCCAGGCCACGGCTGTTGCTGTTGAAGTAGTTGATGACAGCTGGCGTGGGCGTGGGGATGGGGGTCGGGATGGTGACAGGAGTGGAGATGGGCGTGGGAGTCACAGCACGGCGTCTCTCCTCAGGAGCTGGTGGAGCAACAGGGTAGCTGGCCATGGAGGCCATGTTGGAGGGGGGCCGTGGTCTTGGAGCAGCCGTGGCATAGTACGGTGCCATGGTCACCGGGGCCAGCAGCGGTGTGACGGCGCGGGTGTCAGGCAAAACAGGGGGGGGTACGGCTGTCGTTACCACCACAGGTGGTGCTGGTGGCGGCAGGGAAACAGGTTTGGACTCCCCTGTTACCATGACTGGTGTCATTGTTGCAACAGGCATCTCAAGGCTGTACCGGCTTGTCATCCCCTGCTTAAGCTTCTTCCACCCCAAGTGATATATCTCAAGCATGTTCAGCAGTAGGGAGACAGAGGCCACCACCAACATGAAGATGATGAAGATAGTCTTCTCAGTGGGCCTTGAGATGAAGCAGTCCACAGTGTGTGGGCAAGGTGAGCGGCTGCACTGGTAGACTGGCTTTAGCTCGAAGCCATATAGGAAGTACTGGCCCACAATGAAGCCCACTTCAAACAGAGTCTTGAAAATGATGTTGAAGACGTAGGTACGGAGCAGGGCACCCCCCATACGGATTCGACCACGTTCATCACGAATCGGGAGCTTCTCTTTCCCCCTTTTGACAAGAGGATCCTTGATGTTATTGCTGCCACCTCCACCACCGCTGCCAGATGCTGCTGCTCCTGGGTAGTTGCTGTCTTTGACGCTTCCCTTCTTTTTCAGCTCCTCTTTCTCTTTCCTCTTCTCCTCCATGCGTACAATGTGCAGCACATGGCCCAGGTAGATGAGGGTTGGGGTGGAGACAAAAATGATCTGCAGCACCCAGAAGCGGATGTGAGAAATGGGGAAGGCTTTGTCATAGCAAACATTTTCGCAACCAGGTTGCTGAGTGTTGCATGTAAAGTCCGACTGCTCGTCTCCCCAGACCTCCTCAGCGGCAGCCCCCAGCACCAGTATCCTGAAGATAAACAGCACCGTCAGCCAAACCTTGCCAATAACCGTGGAGTGCTCCTGCGCATTCTCTAACAGTCTCCCCAGAAAGCTCCAGTCACCCATTGTTTCAGATTTCTAACCTACAATAAGAACATTAGAGCAATTAGAGCAATGTTAAAAAAAATCTTATAATTACACAATGCCGGGGCAGAACAGATTGATCCTTGACAAACGACATTTCTTAAATGCACTTCATTTTCCAGAATATTGCACACTTATCTTAAGAACTATGTAACCCTGTGACCATGCAGCCATGGGTTTTGGTGAGCAGAGAAGTGGGATGCTTAGTGCTTTCACCTAGCCAATGCAGATTTAAGTGTCTATACACCACAGGCAAGAAAGATTCATAACTAGAATTTCTACAAGATTTAAATACTTAAAACCCATGATTGCTCAGTTTCCTCCATCCGAGATGCCTCTAACTGTTTTTGTCTATTTTTAGAAAAGAACAGATGGAAATCAGTTCAATTAAACAGAATACTCCCTCTATTAATGTGCCTGCACTTGTATCAGAGTGTGATACAAAGTTTGCCTAACTCTAATAATTTTATTATCAGGACTTACTTACTTACTCCAGCATTCAGGAGGTTAGTAATGTCCCAGGTCTCTGCTATTTTTGTACTGCACAAACACAGACAAATAATCACTCAAAACCTACGGAATTTACAATTTAATTTTGGAATGTGTACACCACCAACAAACATGTTCTCAAAGCCTAGTTGTGTTTGAGTCTCTTTATTTCTAAAAAGAGAATTATCTGAGTAACTTGAAATATTGGGAAGAATAAGGAATTCTGAGAGGAATGGTGGAAAGTTTTCTGTGCCATTTCCCCTACTATCCCACCAGCTGGTGTCACTGAACCACATGTACTGCAACATTATTTAAACAAATGAAAAAAAAACACCTTAAGGGCACTTCAGCAACAGCGCACAGAGATTTTCTTGGAAAAATAAAATTACATCCTGTGACCTTATTTCTGTTGCACACAACTGGTATATATTCTCAGCAGTTTCCACCAATTCAGGTATAACAGGCTTCTCATGTCCAGTTCTAGGCAGTGACACAACTTCTGATTTGGAAAGGCTTAAAGCAGAACATTTTTTTTTTTGAGATCCAATTACTCACAAGCTGCCTTCAACTGAGAAACAAGCTATTATCGCTGGTACCACTTCTGTCATCCTTGGCCTGTTCCTGATCAGTATATATGTAAGAAGGACATTTCATTCTCCTAATGAACACACTTCTATACCTTACATGTCAACCTTCAACTGAAAACAAAATACAAAAATTCACTTCTAGCTAACTTCAATACCTGCAGAAATACTTATATCTTAATTACGATTCAGATGTAACAACTTGCACGCAGAAAACCACCAGCAATCAGAAAAGACTGATTATCCTCTTGTTTAAAAATCTCAGAATATTTTGTAAATATAATTGAATTGCACTTTACTCCTTTCCTTTTCAACTCGCAGTTCTTTTCCAAATATCCATGTGTCTTATAATTCCCAAGAAAAAAATGCGTGCATCGTTACAGGTAGGAATTTACCACTGAGAAAATGTACTATTCTAAGTACTACATTTAATGTGATTTCCAAAAATGATGTCACTGTTTTTCCAGAGTAACCATTTCCAAAGTCTATACTGAACTTCTACTAGACTTTTAGTTAAGGTATATAAAGAAAGTAAAGTTCTTTAAGTTACTTTTTTAATTTGATTTTACTATGAAGCAATGAAATACTTTTCACATAAAAAGCGACAACACACCCATTAGTATTTTGTATTTTGTAAATCCTAGAATACTAATTCACTTTTTGTCCCCACAAAATTAATTCAACAAAAACTTCCCCTAAAAAAAAACCCAACCCCAAAACTATTCTACAAAAATACATTCTCTTTAATATAATTGAATTCTTTTTCCAGCATAGCATGGTAAACTGCAAATGATGATACTAACCATGAAATACCAATTTTGTGTAGTAATGTCCCTGGTCCTAAACAATTTTTATCATTTTTTTAAAATATATGCAGATTTTTTTAAAGAGTGTGGGATTTTTTCCCCTCCTAAAATAGTAGCCCAAAACTGAATACATTGTTAGAATACTTTATTTTTATAATCCTAACTTAATATGTTTATATGATTTTAAAATTTAATCCTCAATCTTAATTTTATGAGGTTTACAACATTTTGGATGGTGAAGTAATTTTAATCTTGAGAGTATTAATTTTTCAGGACTAATGAATTAATTTTGTGTCTTTTTTACTCAAAATCATTTGAAGATATACTCAGTTTAGTTCTATCTTTGGACAGAAATGAGCTGTTGTTTTGGAATGTTCTTATTTTGTGCAGGAATATTTAGGAACAGCAAAATGAATAATGTGATAGTTGATGGATTAAAGAAATTCAACATAACCCCAAATCCAGTATTCTGTTTCTGTGCTAGTCTTTGCATTATTCTGTGCCTCTCAGTTCAGTTCTCTCTACCTCACTCTTTGTTTTCTGTGCAGATCAAGCAAAATAGGCAGCTGAGATAATAAGTAGTCAAAGTTGCTGTTTGTTCTCCTGTTACTAATAGCAAGTTTATTAATCAGCAGACGTTAGGACATTAAATCTTCTTTAATTCATTAACTATGGTCTATTTTCAGCACGGCTGCCATTACCCTTGTGTCCAATGGCACAGAGGCTGCACACTGATCTCCATAAAGACAGATATTACCTTCTATTGTTCCATTGATCTGCCCTCACGAAAAATTATAACCCCTGAACTGTAAGGTGAACAGAGGTGGTGATCTTTTTTTTTTCCTCCTACAGGCACGCTGTAGTATATCTCTGTCTGAGATCAATAGGCAATGTTGACTACAATGAAAGTAGGATTTTTTAATGCTTTTCTGAAGAATTATCTAGTGATTAGTGGAAGAAGAAAAAGAACAATTTGTAGAAAGTAAAGGAAAGATGACAAATAATACCATCTAACTTACTCTCAGTCATTCTCCATTCACTAATACTACTGAAGATGTTTCTTCTTTTTACTACAGGTCAACAATGCCCAGACTGAGATAATTCAGGACACCACAGATGTGACACAATGCATTTCTCAAAGGATACACTCTAAAAACCTATTCTAACGCTTACATTAATTAAAAGACTTATTTCTGTCAGAACGTGCAAATTCATCCTGTATACAAAGGAAAATGTTTAAACAGCGAGCAGGTACTTCACAGCATCTTAACCGCACAGAGGTGAAAACGTCAGTGTTCATCTTGGCATGAATTGTAGCCTTCACTACAAATGTGTACCACCCACAGTACGTAAATAGGGGAAGGACATAATTTCCAAGGGCAATGCAAAGATACCTATCTCCTCTGGCTGCAGGTTCTCAGAAATCCAGGTCCCGTATCTTTCTTCAATGTCAGTACATTCTCCAGTGAGTAATTCTTAAAAGTCAATGTAACTTATCCAAAAATCACATCAACAATGTTTAAGGGAGGCCTTGATACTAATAGTGATTAAAAGACATCAAACAAAACCGGAGGGCTCACAGAATACATTACCAGATTATGACACTTGGTGTATCTTTGGGGGTTTTTTATACTGGTATATCTAAAAAATGTCCCTTAGCGATTATTTAGAAACCTAACAGGTGCCCTTGTCTGAATACGATTTCTTAAATTCAGTCCACATTTTCTTTCATTTCTTGTGACAGACTAAAATCTTGGGATTTAGGTTTTTATCTTAAAAATTATCTAGATTTTATAAACCTATATGAGAAATAAATGCTGCTAAAATAAAAAAAAAATAACTTGCAATATCTCCTTTTGTTTTTACACTAACCAATCAGGCATCTCCACTACTACCAGGTTTTTAACGCTGCTAATGTAAATCCAATAAAAGTAGTCACCCTGCACAAAGTCTGCAGCATGACCATGTCATTCCAGACAAACTGGCAGAAAAGCAGGGACAGAACGAGCTACTATAATTTCCAGTGAAACCTAACGCTATTTGGTCATGGACATATATATGAAACACAACGGTGAGTGTTTCAGAATTTGCAATGGAGGTTTCACAATTCACATTATAAACTTGTTTAAATGAGGACTTGAAAAATACCTTTCTTCCTGTTCATCGTGTCATACTTTCAGACACATCTATTATCACTTTGTTCTATTTTAAACACCTGTTGAAAATTAATTCCTTAGCTGATCTTGTTATTACCTTAAACTTACTTTACTGCTATGGAGCCTCCTTAAATCCCAGGCAAAACTTCTCTTGACTTCTTCTTGACTTCACTTGACCTCTGAGTGAAAGGTTGGCCTGAGCAAAGGAACAGTGCAAGGAGCGCAGGGCTGAGCCCAGGAGGAGAGCTGCACCCCACCTGTTAAACTCCTCTGTGCTCTAGCATAGCAAATCCTTGCTCTGATTCCCTACTTGCAGGAGAAAAACAGGAACAAAAAGTAACCCCTTTTCTCCCCCAGAATATTCAAATGCCATCTTACAGCTCTACATTGGAACGAAAAGACAGTGACTTACCAATAAAACTCTGAGAGGTGTGAAAGGTGAGGAGCTACCAGGGGACTATGGAGTAGCCGTCGAACATGAGGGCAACAGTCCCTACATCCCGAGTGAGCGAAGCATGAATGAGACAGATCTGTCAGACGGATCTAAAAACTGCACAGTAAGGAGTGTCCCGCCCCCCGCCACAGCTATACAAAGGAAAGACGAGCCTTTCTGGCGTTCAAAGACTCAAGACCCTTTTTCACTGCAGAGAAGCAGGTACCCCAACAGGCAAGTATCAGTCTGACGGGACTTCAGGCAAGTTACGGTAACTGCAAGGGAGACGGTGCTATACACCCTGTTCAAACTTCTTAAAGTTCACTTTTATCTTACGGAAACCATTTAAATCTTTTTCAAGTTTAAGTAATGTTCCAGCAGGATTTTCCCTTTTCACTTTAAGTTTCCCTTAAAGGGAAACTCTAGTAGCTCTGGCTACTCAGTTCAACTCCCTCTTCAGATCTATGCCAGTGTCCTTAAGATCTAACACATGCTCAGGATTCCTAATAACATCCTAGGCTTATGTGATTTCTTCAGCAAGTCAGCGATGAGCTCAAATATTTTTCTGATAGTCTTTTTACCTACAGGAAAAAAAGAGAAAGAAACAACTTTTCTTGCTTATAACATTGACAAGCTTGTGCTTAATCAAGCTATAAGTATCTTCCAAAGAATTCTGGAGAGTATTTATTCGCCTCAAATACTTTGCACACCTTGTGAAGCCTAGGTGAACTGAGTAACTGGCATGTTTTGGTAACTCTCAGACCAAAGAAGTGACCAGAGTGAGGTAAAAGCCTGCTCAATGAAGGGAGGCCTGTTTTCCCCACTATCAGGAGTAAGTGCTTATAAGGGCCAGGTAACTCAGAGCTCACCTCAAGAAACCCCAGACCCACCTTGGGTTACACTCTTGAGCTCCATCATTCTGTGTGGCAACACTTACAAGAGAGAAAGCAACTATGGCTCTGCTTTATATTTAGGATTTAACTTTACTCCGAGTGTAAAACTGGCTTGAAATGCACATCAATGTTCAAATGTTAGTGGTAACCCTTAAGGAACTTACATGCCCCTACACATGCCCACTTCGGTGGGCAACGGCCACAACAATCCCAGATGCAAATGATATTTGGTGCTTCCCCCTTCCACTGCATTTTCTGAGGTATTTTGTGAAGTTTAGACACTTCCCCGCCACACCCGGCTCAGTCATCAGTCCCATCTGCGAGCACCGCTGCCCGCAGACGTTTGCCTCGGCGATGCAGGATCATCAGACACTCGCACCAGGGTCCCTCAGGGAGGTAGTTAAAGCACTAAAGCCCTTTCTACTCCTCCTCCTCAGCCCGACAAGCAGAACCCTGCCTCGCCCTGCCCCTTCCTTGGCGCCCAGCCCAGGGCCGAGGGGCACGGCAAACGGGCAGCGGACCCAAGCAAGCTCCCGCCTCCCGCCGGCACCGGAGGCTCCAAGCCTGCCCGCGGCCACGTCCCCTCCAGCGGAGCCCCCCGCCCCGGGCCGCGGGCCCGTGCCCTGGAGCCGTCTGCCGAGCGGCATAGCCCAGGGTCGCTTTACTTACGCTTTGCGGGAGCAAGGCTATTTTAAGGAGCAAAAGCTTAACTCGTTCAGAAGAGTCCAGACAGTGTTGGCGCATAGCTTATTTAATTGCGGGGACAAGGAGCCCCCAAACTTTGCTCGGGCTATGGAAAAAAAGCGGCGGGGGGGAGGTGTTCAGGGGCGGGACGCGCCGGGAGGCCGGTGCCCAGCGGCCTACCTGCTGCCTCGGCTGGCAACGTGCCCCTCGGGCGGCCGGCTGCCCACAGCCCGCCTGTGGCAGGGGACTGCTGACGGCCTCCCCTGTAAGCACCGGGCACCCGTCCCTCCCTCTCTCCCCTCCCCTTGCCCGCCTCCCGCAGCGGGCAGAGCCGTCGGCTTCACACACGGCCACTTCCGAGGGGCGGCTGGCCGGGCCGGTGGCCCCGTCCACTCACGCGGGAAGCTCCGAGCGGAGCGTTTGCCCCTCTCTCCCTGGCTTTTAAAACGTCACTGTGCAGATAATCCATCCTCCTTCGCGGGCCGGGGGGGGATTTCCTGAGAAATAAACAGCTTCTTCCTCCGGGAGGATAAAAGCCCCCGCCCCGCAGGGCTCCGCTCGAAGGGAGCGCTGCAGCAGCCGCTACCTGCACGCCCCCCTCCGCCCCCGCCGCCTGCTCCCCCTCAGAAACAGCGGTCCCGGCCGCCCGGACCACGCTCAGTAGCCGGGGCACGGCGGCGGGCACCGGCTGCCGCACCCCGAGGGCCGCGCAGAGCCCGCGGTGACCGCCCGAGCCGCTCCCGCCGGGCGCCGCGCTGCCCCGGGGAGCACGCGCCGCCGCCCGCGCTCCCTCACACGCGCACACGCTCGCTCTCACAGCGGGGAGCAGCGCCGCCCAGTGGCGGCCGCGCGCGCCTCTGCGGCCTCGCGCGCGCGCCTGCCGTTGGCGGGCTCGGAGGCGGCGGGGTGCCGCGGGGGCGCCTCGCTGCCCGCCCGGCTCACGGGAGGGAGTCCCGCCTTCACCCAGGAGGTGCTGGACAGGTCTTAAAGCGAAAATTAAAACAAAAAACACCCAAGCAACAAAATCTTCACAGAAAGGAGGGGTTTTTTTCCCTGAGAAAAATCTTTACTGCTGGTGCCTGCGTTCACTGTGTGAAGGACCTCACAGGCTGCCGGCCCCGCGCAGCGGGGTGCTCCACAGGCGGTGGCTGCTGCCCTTTGGTCAAGACAGACCCTTTGGTTGTCAGAGTGAAGGCAGCGTTACATCAGCTTGCGGTTATTTTGAAATCCTTGTCAAAATTTTATAAATTACAAGCCTGGGTCTTCAAAGTTTGAGAGTGAGGTGATACATATATCACCTATACCTGCGAGGTGGTTCTCCCGCTCTGCTCTGCTCTGATGAGACCCCACCTGCAGTGCTGCGTTCAGCTCTGGGGCCCCCAGCACAAGAAAGACATGGACCTGCTGGAGTGGGTCCAGAGGAGGGCAACGAAGATGATCAAGGGGCTGGAGCACCTCCCCTGTGAGGACAGGCTGAGAGAGTTGGAGTTGTTCAGCCTGGAGAAGAGAAAGCTCCTGGAGACCTTGTAGCGGCCTCCCAGTACTTAAAGGAGGCCTGCAGGAAAGGTGAGGAGGGACTCTTGGTCAGGGAATGCAGTGATAGGATGAGGGGTAACAGTTTCAAACTGAAAGAGGGGAGATTTAGATTAGATATTAGGAAGAAGTTCTTCACTGTGAGGATGGTGAGACACTGGAAGAGGTTGCCCAGAGAAGCTGTGGCTGCCCCCTCCCTGGCAGTGTTCAAGGCCAGTTTGGATGGGGCTTTGAGCAACCTGGTCTAGTGGGAGGTGTCCCTGCCCATTGCAGGGGGGGTCAGAATTAGATGGTCTTTAAGGTCCCTTCCAACCCAAACCATTCTATGACTCTATGACTGAGACTGTGTTAGGAAAAGAAGGCATTATGGATAATTTTTTTGAAAAGTTTTTTCTTCCCACAGACTCCTCAGTCAAGATTAGCTGTCAAGCTGTTGTGCACAGACCATTTGAAAAACATAATCAGTTGCAACTGTTTTCAGAATGATGATTTAAAGGTGGCTCTTGATATCTTCAGCATCAGTACTCGAAAATATTACTGTCATCTATATTTTGGTTAGACTTTTGTGTGTTCTTTAGTATTGCCCTGAGAAAGGAAAGCATTGGACAGAATGACTTAAACTAACACGACGACTTGATGACTTTCAGCAATAACATATGAGTTTCTGTTGATAGCTACACTACAGCCAGAGAGCTGAAAACTTAGCCACACCAGGCCATTCCCAAGGCTCCCTGTTGCTTTGAGGAGCTGTGTGTAGCAGAGGACTGGTGACAAACTGAAACAGACCCTGCCCATGTTCTTGTATCCTTGCAACATTTGGTTGCTCCCTATAAATCTTTCAGCTGAAAACACCAGGGAGGAAGATCTCTGTTGACTGAAGTACTAGTGGTGGCACAAGGACTTTATTCAGAGGTGGGTGGTATATCTGAAATACAGTGCTGCCATGATTGTAAGTGTAGCAGTATTGCAGCGTGGATCCTGAAGTGGTGGGGCATGAGGGGCCGTGTTACAGTTCGGGAGAGAATCCCAGCAGCCCCAGTAACTCCTGACATTGTAACTTCCTTCAAGCAGTGAAGTCCCTTGGTCCATCAGGTCAGCTGAAGGGCAGGAGGTTTGATTTTAGGGAGGAGTAGAGACAGATTTCTCATTTCCAAACATCTGTCCAAAAGGCTTAACAGCCTGAAGCACTAGGGATTTCCGTGATGGGTTTTTCAGTCTCTGGAAGGTTTCAAGTGGTGCTTCCCACCATCTGTACAAACTGGCCTTGACACCTTTTTTGTAAGAAAAATATTCTTACTCAGCAGTGAGGTTCCAGAGTAGCCTTACAGTACTGCCACAGAAAGTTTCTAAGATAGAATTCAATACATTTCAAATGCAGATAATCTGATGCAGTGCCTGCCTACCATGGGACTACACCTATCAACTAACAATTTCCTTCCAAGAATTCCCTTCTGGGTTCATACAAGAAGAGGTTTGAGCTGTCAACAAAGCCGTCTGGGACATTTGTAGAAAATGGGACAGGCAAGGATGCAAAATCCCTGGGGGAAACTTGAAGGGAGCAGCTTTAAAAAGAAAGGACCACTAATGTACTGATGAAAGCCCAAGCATGGAACATGTTGAGGAGGTATGGAGGGCTATTTATTAGTCGCATACTAGAACAGGAGTACCTGAAGCCAAATAAGGGGAGACAGAAAAAGTAGGACTTGTCTCCCTGAGGGATTTATTCAGAAGATAGATGTTCTCAGATTTAAACAATGGTGTTAAAAAGTGTCTCTTCATGTGGCCTTTCTGACAGGGGGATTCCCATGAAAGAGCCATCCTGCTGGCTTCCTCACTGGCACTTACCTTTAAAGGTGCACAGTACTGCCAGTGGCCAATGCCGCTTCAGTGTGCTCCAATCCCTAGGTCCTTACTATGCTTAAAGCGTTCCCTCCATTGTCGTTAATGCTAGACAGCAACATAAAACTTAAGATGGCATTTAAATTTTTACATGGAAATGCATATTTACATTATTTTCAGCCTTACTTTAATTATCTTCTTTAGTACCACTTTTCATCTTCCATCTAAGCCTCCACACAGGTGACAACCCCTCTTCCACACGTAGACAGACCTTCAGTGGTGTATGATTTGGCTGGCGCAGAAACAAAGTGAATTCAAGAAGGGTGTAGACAGCACAGTCAGGCAGGTATTGTTAAGATCAGCAGAATCAGGTTTGCATGGCAAGGTAGAAAGAAAGATCAAAAATAGAAATCAAGTGTTATGAAATTATAAAAAGATCTTGTAAGTTAAGGGGATATATCTTAGTCTGAACCTGAGCTACTGCTCAACAAGAAAAATGGACCTTTTTCAGATCAGTGTTGATCCAAAACAGTGGTTTGCCCCACGCTATTTCTAATTTAAGCATCTATTTTGAAGTACAGAAGAGGGTCACTCTTCCCATAACTGAACAACCAAACACAGTTTAGTGGAAGGACCCCTACACTGCAGCAACATGTCGTTAGTTGTAAAGAAGCAATGCCAAAGTGATATGTGGCTCAGCAGTGCTGTCCACACAGTCAGCCTAAAAAAAACGAGCTACGAATGCCATCAGTTCAGCTTGTTGTGGTGCTTCATGGTACGTCAATAAAAAGAATTGCGCTTGACATGCCACCACTCTACAGAAGATGGCACTAAAGATATTTAAATGCTGAGAAAGGGTTCTGCTACTTCAGGAGGCAGTTTGAGGGAAGGATGATTAAAATCTCTTCTTCTCTAGTTGTTTTCTACACAGAGGAATCAAAAGACTTTAGAACTAATTAATAAATAAAATGGTAATTAAAAGACTAGAGTAATAGTTTAATCTCATATTGTATAGTAATTATTATTATTGTCCAAATTAGTGATTAGTGTTCTGTTAGACACTACTGACAAGCACGTCAGAGAACACAGCACAGTAACAAATAAGAACAGGTGACAGGAAGAATTATTTTTATTTCTAGTTTGTCGGAAGAGTTATTGTGACTTCTGGTTTGCAGAAATGGAGGCACAGGAAGACTTAATGACTCATCCTAGGTTATACAGTTCTGGGAATGGCACTGAGGCCCTAGGCTGGTGTTTTGCCCACCAGAACAGGCTTCCTCTCGAAAGCCCTTTGGAAACTGTGGGAAGTCTCTTAACACAACAAAAACATTGGGCTGTTCTGGGATATGCAGCAGTGACATGCTTTCAGGTCATCTTCATGGAAGCAAAAGTTTCATGTGAGATGTAGCAGGGGAAGAACTATAACTGTAAAAGCCAGCCATCTATTAGGAGGAAGCATGAAAAAAAGAGACACAGGACGTGCAGAATCCGAAGAGAAATGATTTCTTTTATCGTTCTGTCATGGTGTGAAGCTTTTTTTTTTCTGCACACTACTGGCAGAAACATGAAGAAATAAAAATACTGATATTTGAAATACATTCATGCCTGCCACAAGCCTGGCAGAAAGCTAACTGAGCCAAAAGCAAATAAAAATGCAGAGTTCAAATAGTTCTCTGCTGAGTTAGTGAGTTAAATCAACTCATACAAAGGTTTACAGGAGGTTGTGCGGGGCAAGGAAGAAGACAGCCATCAGGTGAGAAGCAGGGCTGGCAAAGAGGAGTTAGAGAGCAGGGAAGGGTACAGCAGCCACAGAAGGAAAAGGCAGAAAGACTTTTGCCTTTCTAGTAGCAGTCAGTTATGAAAATACAGCCAGAGGCTGTGGGCTGAAATTGCAGTGTGTATAGCAGCAACTAACCGCAAGATGCTGCCATTCCTTCCGCCCCTTCCGCAGCTTTTCTTGCCCAACACTGTGGCCTACTGCCCCACGGTCACATCAGCACAAAAGTTCATGTGGCTTCCATGTAAGGATTTGTAAGCAATTGATCCAGCTAAAAAACAATCCAGCAAAACAAAACATTTGTTTCTTCATTAGCTGAAACAGTTGGCCAACCCAGTGCTGAGCGCAGCTATGCAAACAATGGTGCTGGCACAGTGAAGGCCCTGGAGTGGAGGCACTGTGTTGAATGGGGTGGGAGAGAGACGCAGGCAGGGTAAGAACGAGCAGGAAGGGATGATATTAGTGCCCTAAACTAGTACTACCAGTAAACAATTCATAGTGCCAAACCACAACCAAAGCTCCTAAACAAGGATGTTCTTTTTCATTGTATTCAGGATAAGAGCAAATACGGTATGTTTTACCAGGAATATCCCTTGCTGACATGCACAATGAATTTGTAAAGGCCTCAGATATGGGCTACCTTCCACAGACAGGAACAGCAATAGATATCTTGCTTTGAAATACAGAAACAAGCTCATGTATGGGACAATTTCACTAAAAATTCAAACTGCTGCACAACATGATGGTCTGCCTTTGAACTGAAAGAAACCAGTAACACAAAATGGCATGCTATTGCTGTGAAACTTCTCCTGGCTGTAGACCAGGCTTCAGCAAACTCCACCAATGTTTGCATGTAGAGTCAACTGGGCAGCAAAACTAAAAATTGATCTGGGTTTCGGTCTTCTTCCTGTTGGGAGGAAGGACTATTTTAGGAGACACAAAATGGAGGCAGAAGGAGCTTTTTACCCAGTGTGCTGAAGAGAACAAATAATTCCATCACCGACTTCATTTATATTAATTACAAATTTATTTACTCACAATGCCACCTCACGTGCTTTGTCAGGTGGAATTCATTATAGCGCAAGAATATATTATCACAATTGTTAAAAGCACAAAGGAACCATGCTGAACAGAAATCATACTGGATAGACCCTGCACTGACTTCAATTTATATGAAAAAGATTTTGATTCAGTAGCTGAGCTTTGGCTCAGCAAAAGGAACCTCTACAACTGCCTCTTTCGGTTGGGGTCCCCTTCCTCACAGATTTTAGAAGTTCCCTCTGTCCTAGAGCAGAGTCCTATAGCTAGACCATCCTCAACAGACATTGGACTGATTTGCCATTTAATGATCTTCAGTGATGGAAAGTCTGCCATCCAACTCGATGCTTAGCCCTCTTCACAGAGAGGTTTCACGGTGACTAGCCTACATCTTATTGCAACATAAGCCTATTATTTCTTGTCCTGTTGCCAGTGGATGTAAAGAGCAGCATCTTCATCTTCACCACAATCTTTTACAGATTTGAGGAGTGCTATTGGCTTTTTCCTCAGACTTTTCCAGGCCAACTCATTTCTTTCAGGCTTTCCTCACAGGTTCTGTGTTTTAGGCATTTGGTCGTATACTATTCCTGACTCCTGGATTTCTCCAGCTGATAGACGGGCTTTTTGGGCTGGTGGTGCCACTAAGCAGGGTCTAGTTAAAGACTTTCAGATGCTAACAAGAGTGGAAACATTATTTCAAACATGCTATTTTTGACAAATCTTTAATGTATACAAGTATGATATTTTTCCAAGTCAACAATGTTATTGACTCATCCACTGATGATCCACTACAAACTCCAGCTCTTCTCTACAAAACTGTCCTGTGCTTCACATCTCCATCCTAAAGTTCTGCAAGTGCTTAGTGTTTCCTAATAGCTGCATTTAGTCCTTCCTGACTCCTCAAACTGCTTTTGCTAGACCATTTCTCCTGGCAATACAGATCTTACTGAATTCCAAGCCTATCTTCCCATGTGCCTGCAGCTCCTCCCAGCTGCATACAGTTTATCCCGTTTGGTGGATCCTTACACTCTGACAATGAGTCATTAATAACTATTTTACTGCTATACATAAAAGCTTTTATCATGGCATAGGCAGAAATTACTCCTAACAAATCCATGTTGCAATGCTTGCCTTCTATCAGATAACTGAGATAATGATTTAGTCAGTTTGTTCCTCTGTGTCTGTGTGCACATGTGTGTGGATAAGTGTATAGATTGTTTCTGTTTATTTGTGCTGGAGAGATTGTGGAAGCTATTTGAACTGTATATGAAACCCTCAGTCCTTGGAAAGGATGCAACACCTATTGCAGGGACATGACTAACTGTAAGCACACATTATACTAATGATGCAGCATACAATAGGTTTGAAATCTTTACCACACAATAATTACAAAATATTTTTTCTGGCACCTGTTGCAATGATCTTAACAAACAATTCTTGATTAAATTGTTCTGCTCCCTGTGAACATGACACAGCTGTGACCTTTATCCTTCAGTGGGGGAAACACAGAGACAGTGAGATTCAAGGCTGACTCTGTACTAGGACTGCTATAATACTTTCAAATCAAGTGAAAGAAGTCTTGTCACAAATGAAATGCTGATAGTTGGATACCAAACAGCAAGTTTTCCAGTCACCCCATCAAAAGAAGGTGCAGCATTCCTGCTAAAGTGTGGATCACTTAGAGGTGTGGGAGGAATTTTTGTGTTGTCTTCAAGATTGAACCTCAGTAGAAAATGATCTGCAAAACGCTTTTAAACCAAATTTCATGATCCCAACTTAAACAGTTTTAAGACTGCTATTGTCTTTCCCGGCTGACAAGCCTGTATTAATGTAATCGCCAAGACAACAGAACAGATACACCTTGCCTTCCTGTGTGACCTGCTCTAGGTGGTCCTGCTCTGGCAGGGGGGTTGGACTAGTTGGTCTTTTGAGGTCCCTTCCAACCCCTACCAGTCTGTGATTCTGTGTGCCTAGGCCAGTAAGCCTGTCCAGCACAGCTTGTCCACTAAAAAATGCCACCTGCTTCAGAGCCGTGTGACTGCATTCACACACTACAGTGTTCATTATCCTGGGTACTCTGCCAGGCTACGAGTGAAATGCTGGTTCTTAGCAGCACGCAGAATAGACACTGCTGTTCAAAACATTTATCTACAACCTGCAGTGATCATAACTCAACTGTCTGTCTATCAGTTCACTCAAAACATATTTCCCTAAACTGTATGTCATATTGGTACCGTATCACTCCTTTACCAGAAAGGCTTATGCAAGCATCTGGCTACCTGTGGTATTCTCAGAGAGGATATTTTTTAGTAGATGCCTTATTCAAATACAATGGGTTGAGCATAGAGCAGGTAGATGTAAAATAATCATTGAGTTAGTGGCAGTGATTTAACAGACAGAAAAAGGGAGAAGTTATGTGCAATCATGTGGCCAATATCTGAGGCTGAATTCTATGGTGGTACTTGGAGACCAACCATAGCAGGGGCAAGCTCTGTTCTCAAAGGTGGAAAGTGAGAGATGTGACTTGTTTCCTCAGCTGGGCCTGCCAATTAAAGCATAATGCATCTTCAAACCTAGGTTATAAAGACTTTTTTTGGTTGCTAGGAAGGCTTATAGAGAAAATACCCAGGTCAGAGCTGGGACAGCTTTACAGATGAGAAAAATATTCTGTAAAATTACAATGACAAGCTGGGCTAGTCAGATGGGGGAAAAAAAGTGTATGTACCTCCTCAACTGTCTTGAAGATCATCACCATTAGTCTTAGCTCATTAAGCCTTAAGCCTCAGATAGTTACCATTACTTTTGCCACTGTCTACAGACAGGTTCAAATGACTGTATAGATAATAAGATGGTGAAAATGCAAAGAAACCCATAATTAACACCCAAGGTAATGGCTGTGCTAAATATCAGAACAGGTGACCACAAAATACAGTGCAATTATCTGAATATGATTTTGTTGCCTGGGAAAACACATTGGCCTAAATTGCAGGGGAGGGAACTATCATAGAACAACAGAATCATAGAGCAGTTTGGGTTGGAAGGGACCTGAAAGACCATCTAGTTCCACCACCTCTGCAATGGGCAGGGACACCTCCCACCAGACCAGGTTGCTCAAAGCCCCATCCAGCCTGGCCTTGAACACTGCCAGGGAGAGGGCAGCCACAGCTTCTCTGGGCAACCTCTTCCAGTACCTCACCACCCTCATAGTGAAGAACTTCTTCCTTATATCTAATCTAAATCTCCCCTCCTTCAGTTTGAAACTGTTACCCCTTGTCCTATCACTGCGCTCCCTGATAAAGGGTCCCTCCCCACCTTTCCTGTAGGCCTCTTCTTCTCGTGCCCCCTTTAAGCACTGGAAGGCCTTTATAAGGTCTCCCTGGAGCTTTCTCTTCTCCAAGCTGAATAAGCCCAGCCTGATTAGGGAAATGATTAGGGGAAAAAAGGAGATTAATTTTTATTAAGTTCAGTTTGCAGTAAAGTGCTCTTAGCTGTTGCTTATTTGCTGCAGTACACTTTTTACAAAATAAAGCAACTTTTAACAGTGTTGCTATTTTGAATTGAACCTCCATGGTACAGGAGTGCTCTTCTCTGTATGGACCGTATAATTTTTCTTTTATACTCTTGCTGTCAGATACGAAATAACACAGTACATTGGCTCATAATAACTGTAAAACATCTGAAGAGTTTTTAATTTTTGTCTACGAAAACCTTTAATAAAGCTACTTCTATATCCAGAAGTCATAAATACAGATTTATACTTCTGATTTCCTTTTAAATCAGTCTTTGCCCATGCGAGCTAGTGTTTTTTTTCTCTAGCTGGTCCTGTCAGTTAACAGTGAAGTTTGCTTCCCCTCTCTCCCTCCCCCTCTTGGAAGAACACGTTTGTAGTCTTGGTTTCAAGGTTTTGGATGAAAGTTTAACTTGATTAAGTCAATGGTGATTTCTCCTGGTGAGTTCAATCAAGGTATAATTCTATCCAGTCCCACTCCTACACTCCCCAGTTCTGATACCACATTATCTGACCCTTTATATCGTGGCTACACTGGACAGCAGGCAGTGAGGAATCAGCCTTTTACAGTCTCGACTTCAGATTTGCTGCTTCAGTTTTCAACACTCTTGTAATCTTCATTCTGAGCAGAGCTTAGGAACCAAGTGCCAAAAAGGTAGACATTTCTAGCGTATTTCAGGCAAGAACACAGACAATTCCAACACAGCATTGTATTTTAATCCGTACAAAATCCACGTGTAGGTCAGCCATGCAAGGTAGCACACATAGAAATAGGTGCAATTCCTGTGTTCCTATGAAGAACCTGGACCTTTTTTTCCCTACAAAGCAGCTATTTAGTCAAATTTAATATCTATAAGAAAATTAATCTTAGAGGCAGGAAGTCTGTCCTGGTAGAGCTGTTACCGCCTGATGCCACAGTTCTGGATCAAAGCCCTCTCTTGGCCACTTCCAGACACTCTCCCTATCTCTATCTTTTTTACCCTGTGTGGTAATCTGGTTGCCAAGCTGTTCGTTTGAGACAACATCACAGTGTTACCAGTTTTGGTGTGTCTCATTACAAGTTCGAGTTAAACTCAAAGGCAGACTGGGAAAACAAACTCTCTCCCCTGTGGAGCTGGTTAAGTTATTTATCACCAGCCATTTCCAGCTGCAGTTCTGCTAGTACAAGGCTGACTGAGTCAGTACATTTGATTTCTAGCAGGGGTCACATATGTGACCTTCCAGTGTCAGCTCACGAAGTCTGCAGGATAACAGGCAGTGTGACAAATTGAAAAAACAACCAGTAGCAGAAGGCTAAAATCCTGACAGCAGCCCTTGGCTATGAAGAGTAGTATTAGTACATACATTTTCCACTATGGTAAACAGATTGTCATTAGTCACATTAGGTAATACATGGCACGTACAAGTAATACAGAAAACAGACACCACAAGAGTGCTTTAATTATAATTTCGAGAAAAAAAAAATCCTGTTATTACAAAAGAAATGTAATACTAGAGCACTGGGAGTGTAGATAGTTTGTTCTCTTCACGCTGGTACACAGAACAATGCAGCAACTTTACCGAGCACAAACCTGACACATGCCAAGCTTTGTTCTTTAGAGTTGGATTAAGGATGTTTTCACAGTCCAAGTTTCCAGTTCAGCTCGTTATTAATGACTTTCCATCTTTTTGTTCATGCTTCTGAGGATGGTGGGTTTATGATTTTCTTGCTCCCCTCCTAGATGACAGATTTCCATCTGCCGTCAAGCCTGCTTACGCTGCACTTCCAGTGCACAGTGAGGGGTCATGGGTTTGAATTCACGTATCTTTGTTTACTCCAACAGTGATAAACTTAAATGTACAGTAAGAGATGAATGGAAATAGAGAAGCTAAGATAGCGCTCATTCATTTTGGGGAAAAACAGTTGTTAAAGCAAAGGAGGAGAAATAGCCAGCTTTCTAGAAGTGGGTTCAATGGGCAGGCACTTGGGAGATAAACTGTGTGGCAGTATGTGCTGGTGTAGCTGCCTATGACAGGCATAAACCACATTAGAGACAAGAGCAGACCGACTCACATAGTTCTTCAAGTTAGTACAATTCACAGTTCAGCAATGTGAACTTCAAGAAAAATATCAAGTTCCTCCTCATTTCTGATTGGGTCCCATTGCTATTTTAGCTCTGCAAACTGTCTGTAACTCCTGCTAGACCTACTGTAAGAAGAAGAAGGGTGATTCAGTCTCACAATGTGGAATGTCAGAGAGGTTGGGAGTGGTTCGATGGACACACTTGAAAGGGAGAAGGTTTATGAGGAAAAGCTGTGCAGGTTGGATAAGAAAAAGGTACTGGTGGAAGGAGCACTGGTAGGTGCAATCTACTATGTATCATGCTGTAAGTTGAAGCACTTCTGGATAACAAGCAGAATGAAACAAGGCAATTTTTCTTGGCTTTTACTGAAAAAAAATAATTTCAAAGGTACGCAGCTGAAGGAGGCACAGTCAGGTGGTAAAAAGTCTCCCCATTGAATAAAACGTACTGAGATTCTTCACAAAGTGTTGGGGGAGAACAAGAGGAGGAAGACAGTTGCACTGCCCCCACCTTCTCAAAGGTGACAATCCTTAATTTCACCTGACCAAGAGAATGAAAAAACAGACTTCTTTCCTCCCACTGCTGCAGCCCCTGTGAGTGGAGGGAGTCAGTGCTGACCTAATGATATTCACAAGCAGTTGACACTGGCCACCCCCAACCCTGTAGGAGACGCTCTGCAGTGCAGGTGAGGAGATAAAAAGATGAAAACCGTTCTTGGTGCCCAGCAGAGCTGACAGCATGCATTGCCATCGAGTATCTGTGTTCCTAGGCTCTTTCCCTGCTCTCCAGACTACTTTAAGAGAAACTAGGACACCTGCTATAAACAGTCACCTTGCTGGCTTCTTCCTTTTCACAAGACATAAGCTCCCCCCAAAAACCCTTCACCCCACTTTTGACCAAAACCCTTTGTTATTGGCTTACCCCTGAAGCTGACATGCTGTGTTTGTGATTCCTGGATCTCCTTGGGGCGCTAGAGCCTTCTCTGGGCCTTTCCACTCCCATGTTTTGAAAAGTGACTCTGTCCCAACAGCAGGAATCCAGCAGCAGGAAAAGCTGCTGCCAGAAGGCTGCTCTCTCTATTTGTGGTTGCAGGAATACCGAATTAGTATGATGATCTTTAAAACCCGCCTCAGTGGCAGCTTCCCAGGGAGGCTATAATATTTAAAACTTCAATGTTCACTTTTATCCTTTTCCTTGAGTGTAAAAATATTGTGGATTGTTTTCTGACACCTAAGAAAGTTTGAGGGAAATGGGGACCTAGGAAATCCTGAAACTGGGGAATTATTTTAAAGCTGTTGTTCTCTTTGATTCTTTCATGCAAATTTTTATCATTAGGTAACACAACTCAGCCAGATTCAACATCATGCAGATCCCAGACACAGCAAGCATGAAAATAGTAAATGTGGTTTTCTCAGTGGGTCGAGAAACAAAACAATCCACTGTGTTGGGGCAGGGCCATGCATTGCACTTCACCAGGCGAGGCATCTGGTACCCATCGTACATGTAATAGAACATGTACATGAAGACGGCTTCAAAGACTATCCTGAAGAAGATGCTGCTGGTGTATGTCCACCACAGTGGGCCCCGAATGTGAATCTTTTCATTTTTCAGCTCTTCGATATCAATTTTCTCACCATTTCTGAATCGCTTTTTCTTCTCATGCCTCCTGTAAGCTACATGCATGGCCACCAGCAGCGCAGGCGTGGAAACAAAGATCAGCTGCAGGGCCCAGAGTCTGATGTGAGAGATGGGGAAAAAGTGATCATAGCAAACATTCTTGCAACCAGGCTGAAGCGTGTTGCAGACAAAATCTTGTTGTTCATCTCCCCAGACTCTCTCTGCAGCCACAACCAGGATCATGATACGGAAGATGAACAGGACTGTGAGCCATATCTTCCCGATGCTGGTGGAGTGTTTATTTACGCCTCCTAAAATGGCCTGCAGAGTTCCCCAGTCCATCTTCTTTTCTGTGTCCTTTTACCTGCAAGATGATATAATACACCACACGGTCACTTTTCAAAAGGTGAAAAATCAGCTCTAGACCTTCTACAAACAAGAGGACATCCTAGCACTCACTCACCAGTCATAGGCAAATGCAAGTCACTTTTGTTAATGTCACCCATGTTTATGTGCTCAAACAGCCTATTAAACTCTCTCCTTCCACATACTTATGATGAGACAAGCATACCTTGACACATTTCTCAACAAGGTTTTCGGCAGGAAATAAGTTACATCTTCAAATACATTACCTCCATGCATCCTATGCCCTCCTTCCCTTTCTTGAGCTATTTCCCTTTCTACAGTTGACTCTCGTCAGTGTTTTGCCTCTCAGTGTATTTCCCAAAGCAATAGAAATTATTATCACTGCACCAGTTAAGGCCACATCTAGACGAAGTAGAGACTTCTCTAATAGTTTTCACAGGGCTTCTTTGCCAACATCACAGCCCTAGAAGGCTGGGCTGGCGCTTTCATTGCCTCCGAGGTAAGTACTAGGCCTTCTTCAGCAGAAGCCCTCACTCCAGCCAGACACCTCCAGCAGGCCTCCAAGGCTTTCTGCTGTAGCTCAGACATGGCCCTCCAACTCAGAAGTACAGCATTTGATTTTGCCAACACTGCTGAGAAGCCTCAGGCCAGCTCTGTCAGGGCTGCACATGTACCTAGCACAAACCAACAGGCGAAGGAAGATACCGCAAAGCCTGCCCTTCCACATTCACAGCTACCTCAACCAAACAGGAGACAAGCAGAGCCATAGAGCTGAGAGGAAAAAGCCTTCAGTTAAAGAGTTTATGTTGATTTTTCCAGATGCTATCACACCCCAGCAGAATAAACAGCAGGTCAAACTTCAGAGAAGCTCCATTTCAGCTTTCCTCCTGCTCTTGAAAACTCAAATCCACACTCTGCCCCTTTGAAAGTGAAACGCAAGTTTTGCTGAAGTCAGAATTCAGTCTCAGGGCTCAGCTTTCACTGATCACGGCCATTTGGAAACTATCACAGAATTGGACAAAACACTGTGAAACCAGAGCTGGGAAGTTGTGTAGCTGGTCCATCATCTCTCAAGGCTAGGGCTCAACTTTGCTGTGTGGGAGAGCCACACTGGCTGTGGGTAAGAGCTTGTATCCTCTTGGCGCAGGCCGTGTGCTGTGGGGAGAGCATGGTACTTTGCAACACCACAATGGTCAAAGTTTTCAAAATCTCTCATTCTCACATAACAGAGGGGGAAAAAAAAAGAATGAACTTCTCTACCCTGGTGTAGTTGCCACACAACCAAAGGACTAACGTGCCTCAACACATACCCTTGGTACAAGGGCCTAGCTTGTACAGACAAGCCTTGAGGCAAGAGGGAGAGGTCAGCTTTACTGTCATGAGGAAAGGTAAAATTGGGTAAGGCAAAAAAAAAAAAAAACACCAGCTTTGAGAAGGTGGCTGGAATTCCTTAGACTTTTCACATTTTGTCTCTACAGAAACTGGCAGCATTTTATGCAACTTTTTACTTTGACCTAAACTCTAGGCTGTGATCAGATGCCCATATCTTTCTGTTGAGAATTTCCTCATATCTGTTGCATAGTCATTAGAATAAAGTCAATGAAACCTTCACAAGGGACTAATCAGCACTGAAGGAGAAGTTTGAACTGTATATCCCAGTGGGATGCACAATTTGGGCTCCAAGCACGGTCTCACATTGCAGTTAGGAACCAGTGCTGCAAGTTTGGGGGGAAAAACCGACGTTTCTCCCTGCTCATCCACCACTACAGAAACACTGAAATTGGCTGCGGGGACTGAGTGAATCCACCGGGACACTCACCTCGCCAACCAAGCCATCATGTATTGGAAACTACTGAAGATCCCCACGTCGCGGTTACAAGCCGGGCGCCCCGAGGCGGCCCCCTGCGCCGAGCTGTGCTCCCGCTGACCTGCGGCGCGGCAGGAGCGCCGGGGCGGACGGGCAGCCCGCAGCGAGGGGGAAACGCCGTGGCCGACAGCCCCCGTTTGCGAACGTTTGGCTCTGAGGCCCGAGGGCTCCTCCCGCTGTCGGCTCCGCCGCGGGAGCGCCGCGGCAGCCTGCCTCCTGCCCCGGGCCCGCCAGCGCCGCCTCGTCCCGGGGCTGGGGGCAGCCAGCCCCGACCCGAGCACGGCTGCCTTCCCGGCGGGTCCGCGCAGGCAAGCGGGGGACGCGGGCGCGGCGTGGCCACCCCAGCCCCGCGGTGCCGCTCGCCACTGCCTGCGGCCGCCCCCGGTCCCAGCCCCGCCGGGGACGCCCCCGGCACACTGCACGGATCCCGACCCGTCCAGGGGGCGCGCAGCCTAGTCCCGATCCCACCGCTCCAGCACACGGGAGCCGCTCCGGACCCTCACCTGGCACGGCTCGGCAAGGCACCCGGGACGCGACGGGCGCGCCGCGCTGCTCCGCTCCCAGGTCCGGCGGTGCCTGAGCAGCAGCCGGTCCCAGCCTCGCCGTCCCGGAGCTTTAAGGTCCCTCCCCGTTCACCTACCGCCGCTTTTAGCCCGCCCCTCTCCCGCCTCTGACCGCGCCGGCTCCTCTGGACGCCCGCGGAGGCAGCGGGGATGGGCGCCCAGGGTGGGGCCGGGGCCGGGGCCGGGGCCGGGGCATCCATCCATCAATCCATCCATCCATCCATCCATCCATCCATCCATCCATCCATCCATCCCCGCCGCGGGGCAGGGCCGAGGGGCTGAGCCGGGGCCGTCGGCTCTGGGGCCTGGGCCCTGCCACCGGCCGGATCCTGCGTGGGGCGGGAGCTGCTGGGGAGAGACCGGGTACCCAACAGACCCCCGTGCCCCCCGCGGGGAGTGCCCGGGACGCCCTTGCCCAGAGCCCTGCCAAGGGACGAGCACCGGGCAGAGGGGGCTCGGTACGCTGCAAGTGCGGCCCTGCGCCGGGATTGATTCCCAAGCGTTAGCAGAAAACATGTCCCAGGAGGGATGTCCAGTCCTGTGGGACCCTCCAAAAACTGCCCCAGTGCCGCGGGAGCCCGAAGAAATTGTCACCGTTTGCCAATTTGGACAATGGCCAGATAAAATGCAGCTCCCAGAGGCTTTCTGTAGGGTGAGGCAGGGCTGGAGAAAGAAACCTCAGAGACCTTCTTAGATGGATGGAATTTGGAAGCAAGGAACAGGTAAACTACCTGCTAATTCGATACTAACAAATTGAATGATCTTGGTTGCCAGATGTAGGGATAACAAGGGCAGCAGGTGGCTGAGGCCAGGATAGAAGTAAGAGTTATGATTGTTTTCCCTTTGAAATCTTGTGGACTTTCTTACAGCTGTAAGAAACCTTTCTGGCATCCTCACTAGTGTGCACAGCCTTGATTTCACTGCTGCTGGACAAAGGGGGGGGGGGGGCAGGCTGAAGCCATTTTTGTGAGAGAAAATAATGTAGCGGAAAGTATGAGGAGCGAATCAAAGAAGAGTTACGTGCCACATGAAAAGTTAAAAGTTACTAGGTCTTCTTTTTCTGGACCTTGAGCTCTGTTGTTGGCAATAACAACAACAAAAAAGGCCTCTTTAGTTATAGCGTCCTTTAAACTCCCATCTTTAATGAAAGCTGCTGAGGATGTAGGCCATGGCCAGCCAGGCATGAATGAGTTGGATCAGTACTGCAGCCCTTACCTTGGGCTTTGACTGTAAAGTACACTCAGTGTTGCTGTTAGGCTCAGGTCTGCCTCACACCGTCTGCGCTTCCCCTGCAGCGTCCAACCAAGAATGACTTCCGTTAAAGGACGCTTGATTACAACCCAGTAAAGAGTCTTTGCTTTTTAAAACACTGTGACCAAAATTCCTACCAGAAAAGAATGCTAAAGAGCGTGTGTAGGAAAGCCAGAAGGCCGTGAAATGCTGTGCATATGACTTGTGAGGTAATGAAAACTTGTCTACGTACATAAAGTACTGCTGAAAATCTTGTGTTTGTTTCTGTATACCGAAGTAAAGATCTGTCCTGTATGTTGCACTTAGTACTGAGCTTGGTTTTATGAGGCATGTCTGGAAGTAGAAATGCTCTCATCAGTAGAGGTTTAAATAAAATTTAAGCTTGATCCAGTAATTTCTATAGATAACAATTACAAGAAACTAGAACTTGAGTGTATATCTGCAAAATGGCAAAGTGAATTTGGTTTTGCTCTTGGAGGTCTAGAAAATCAAGTCAGATATGTAACATCTTTAAATAATCTAAGAGAAACATCTGGAAGAATCAACTATGTTTTATAAAATAATAACCAAGTTTGATAGTCGTAAATGTAAGTGCTTGAAAGAAATCCACAGCTCGTGTTCCTCAGTACCACCACAGGTGTCTTCATTTACAACCAAGCAAAATCTCTGGTAAAGCTGAGTGCTACCTTTAATTTCCTTCATTTTTGTTTCCTTGCTTGTACGTGTGAGGAAGTATGTAATGCTTTGTTTGGGAAGGAGAGGGGAATCCTGGCAAGGAACTCTGACAGAGCACAAATCCAGGCGTGCAGGTTTATTTCCCTTATTGCCTACGCTTTGCTTAACACCTGGCTAGTTGGCAGGAGGTGTGAGAGCCAAGTATTAACACCTTTGGAATCCGTAAAGGTTCGGCTATAAGGGAGGGTAATTCTGGTAGCACTGAAGGCGACAAAATTATAAAGTGTGTGTATATGTACGAAACATGGATTCTTGTGGATTGCAAAATAATGTGAAAATAAAAGCTTCATAAAAATAGGAAAATAAATACTGTTATAACTTTCTCAACATAGAAACAGGTTTGAGCTTATTTCAAGACAGCAGAAATCTTGGCATTATCTTCCAGTAATGTCTTACAGCTTTCCAAAGGCCGTGTCTGCATCTCTGCATTCAACAGCCCCCAGGCACCTCCGGAGGCTCTGTCTGGATCTGTACTTTTAACAGCCCTTGCTTCACTCTCTGGCACTGCTTTGTCTAACTGTGTTTTGATGTCATCTGTATCTGGATTATATAAATATTTAGTATTTATCCCATATATATAAAAATCCACAAGATCCTGGAGTAATTAACTCAATAGCTTAATTATGTGTGGTGAAAAAAAACCCTGTTTCCTTTACTGAAAACCTGCTCTTACATAGTATCATGGGACTTTCCTGAGTCCTCACCATCGGGAGTAACGGCTAATTGTCTTTCCCTGTTTATCTCCTCCATGAATGCATAAACTTCTGTCATATCCTCTCTCCATCCTTTTCATTCTGTGCTGAAAGGCCTGGTTTGTTGAACCTGTGCCATGCAGGAGCTGTTACATACCTTTATTATCCTCACCACAACTTTCTGTGCCTTTTTTACAAGAGCAGTCCAAGTACCTGCACAGCTTATATGTGCACAGAGCAAGTCTTTCTGTTGCATTCTCCATCATTTTCTATTAATTCCTATTTACTTGTTCTCATTTTTCATACACCTCAAAGCAATGAGTTGACTTTTTCATAGGTACTCCAAGATTCTTTCCTAAGTGATTCAAGCAACTAGAATGGTACCTCTTGGGGTATGTGTATGCCCATATACTTGAATAGGTGTACTTTGGATTATTTAATTAATATGTATTAGTTTGTACCAGTAGACACTGAGATTCATTTGCTGTTTTATTATCCAGTTACTCACACTGGACAAGATCTTCTACTATTCCTCATGGTCAGGTTTAGTTTTGACTACCATGAAGCATCACTTCTATAATGTGCTATTCACAAGCATTTTGATTTTTGCTAATTCATACATAATAACCTCCTTATTCATAATTTTTGCTTAAAAGGAGACTCTTTCAACACCTAGCAGCTCGCTACTTGTCTCGCACAACTATTGTTAATCAACTGGAAAGGTAGCTATAGACTCAGATTGTACTTTGGAAATAGTTTTTATTTCTTTGAGGCTGAGCTAAACGTGTTACACCTGATATTTTTGCACTAACGTCAGCAATAAAAGCACCTTCCCAGTTCAACTTAGCACGTGTAACCAGTTTATCTCTGCATTTACTTTTCAAACACCTGTCTTAGTCATACTAAGACCAAAAATACCATACTGGTTTAGCCTTTGAGCAAACCACTTTGTCTCCTTCGATACCTTTACACACATATTTGTGTCTGAAATAGGTACCCAGCCATCATTTTCATGTTCACTTTAATTGCCCTCCCAGCCTTTAAAAAACAAGCCCTTGCATTTTATAGAAATTTTATAGAAAGTGTCGTTGGCAAGGTCTGGCTAATACAAATACATGGTCATAGGAACTCAAATCCATAAGGCCTTAGCTTCCATGTCTACTGGATAACACTGAATTCTTAAAGCTTACACAGCCACCATGTGTGGTACATTGCCTCCTCCCTCCCTGCCCAGGAGAGATGGCCTCATGTGTCATTTTCAAGGAACGTTTTATTTACAAAGAACAAACTTTTATCCTTTGACATAAATACTTTGTTTGCTACTTCATCATCTTTCAGCTTTTTTAGCAGCAAAATGTTAATTTGACAAAAATACCACTCTGGTTACATGCTGTAGGAGGAAGAGCAGAGAATGGGAGGCTGGTCTGAGTGTGAAAACAGCACTTTTTGTACTTTTTAAACCCAACTTTATGTAAGAGCTGTGAAGATCCTGGTTTATATCAATGTTGCTGCAGGTCACTCACTGGTCTCGCCGCAGACATTGATCCCATAATCCTTACAGTTTCCGAAAACTTCTCTGACAGACTAAGTTTAAGATCACTGAAAAAAGAAGCCAGTGCCTAAGACTTTAATCCTTTTTTGTGTTTGCTGCCCAGTTCAAACAATTCAGGAGGTTCCTGGAGAGGGCCACAGCACCTAATTTAATTCCGCAAGTTAGAGCTGTCTTCTACCAGACAGTTCCTCAAAATTCCTCTCCAAAATTACTCAATAGATTGGCCCTGTCTTTTCAGTTGGTGAAATCTTGGCAGTGCAGGACAGCAAGGAGGTTAAACAGGTTTCATCATTTCATCCAGCTGTAAAGAAGAAATCAACAAAACCAACAGTGTGACACTTCAAAGCGACACTTAAAGAGACACTTTAAAGTGTCAGTAGCTGCCTGCTCCCTTGTCACCCTCCCCATGCCGCCCCCGCCCCCCCCCCTCCCCCCCCCCCCCCCCCATGCCAACCAGAATTTTACTTTGTTAGTGGCTGCTTGCCTTTTCTCCCTAATTCAAAATGATGAGTATGGTTCCCTCAGCTTCCCAGGTCCTTCACCCAAGTCCTACAGCTCCAGAGACACCTTCCCAGGACTGCTGCCTGTTCCCACATAGGGGTCACCTGGCTTGCCCAGCTCGCTCACCCTGGCCAGCCTTGCAGCTCACAAGGTCTCCACTGCCCTGAGCTTGCAGCTCTTGGCCCAAACAGTTGGCGGGTATCACCCGTGTTTCCTATCTGTGGCTCGAAAAAATGTTTTGGGAGAGGGTAGCAGAGTCTCACGTGAGAGAGGTGGCGTGATACCTTTTCACAGAGAGGCTCCCGTTTCACCAACAGCTGTATCATGAAGATGCACCATAGGGCAGGTAGCGACAGACAGAGGAGGGTTTACAAGGGAGGGTCACGATTTTCTTTGCTTCTGGGAAGGTGCTTTCCACTGTCCCTCAGAAATAATCTCTCCCCACAGGAGAGGGGTGCAGGGTACAGGCCAGACCTAGGGGCACACCTTACTTTTGACTAATTCCCACCTTTTGTCATGCATGTTACACATCTGTAAATGTACAGTTAGAGTTCAGGCAAAGTTTTCTCAGGTTTGCCAAGAACACTTTACTCTTTGATGCTTATCTGAGGAGGTTTTGTTCTTCTGTATCTCTTGGAGCACACAGAACATGGAAGAAACCCACACGAATTTACTTATTCACAGATAAGGGAAAAGCCAATGAGAGCAAACGCTGGAGCCTGGGGAGAGAAATTGCTAAAGGCAGTATTGATGAGCAGCCATAAAGATTGCAAAGTAGAAAGGGTAGTGTCAGTGAAGCCTGAGAAGAGAGGCTGCATGCCAACAGTGGAAGAAGGACTGATCCTGTACACCTCACAGAGGAAAGGGGAAGACGTGAGAGGGAAGTGTTGGATTTAAAAGTCACTGGACTCAGTGACAGGAGCTTAAGGTGAATGGAAAGGAGAGCAGGCAACATCTGAGAACGACGTATGATTCCTCCATGGAAAGTGGACTGGGTTCACATGTTTTGCATTGTTTTCATTCAATCAGAATAAAGTACAATCTCTTGTTCCTTTTGTCAATATTCAAATAGCTGACTACGTAACTCCTCCAGCATAGGTTGCTGAGGTCTCAAGCGCAAGTCCTGAATCAAGTTAAAAACAAGACTAGGATGACTCAGTAACGTCCTGGTTGCACCTATGTGTGCATCACATTAACCAAGTCATTTCTTGAATGCAAATAGGTAATGGGAAACATTTCCTCTTGCTAAGCTAATCAGAGACAAAGGAGTTGAACTGGGTTTGGGAAGGAAGAGTCATGAGGAACTAAGGGGATGCAGTTAAAATCTCACGCTGTTAAAAAAAAAAAAAAAAAAGAAAAAAAAAAAAAGAAAAGAAGTGGTTATTACAAAGAGCTTTCCAGCCAGAAGAGACAGTCAAGCCCACACCAATGTGTTCCACCAACAGATCTGTGCTGGATTATAGCTGTGACCTGGAGATCATGTGTCTGTGTGCTGCTCTCCGTCAGCAGCAATCCCAGGACCCTTTGGGTGGCATCCCCATGCCCAGTGCTAAAACCCCTGGGAACAGGTTTGTGGAGCCCTATGGGATGCATCTGGGCAGTGTCCCAGGAAATAAGGACAAGTCAAACTCCCAAATGCCCACTGTTTGTTTTTTCATTCCCTAGGTTTTCTACATTCCCTGGTTTTAGACTTTTTTCCTGGCAATTCAACTACTTGTCAAACAGCACCTGTCACTTATCCCATCAGATGGCTCCTTCGCATGTCAAAGCCAAGTAGTTCTTTCTTTATTTGTGGGTAGTCAAGAACAAGGGCTCCCTCACCACCACCGAGGGATGAATATAATTCAGCAGTCTGCAAGGGGGTTGTGCACATAATTTGGAGAATGCTCAAAACCTGCTGACTTTGGTGGCCATCTGTACTCAGTGGAGCAGACTGAAAAAGAGCACAGTGTGACAGGGTGAGATAGTGACGCTGACTGGGGAAAATCTACAGTGCCTGCAGAGTTCTCGGGCACTGAAGCACACAAAGGTACGTGTAAAGTTGACGGCAGTGCCCCTTTGCAGAGACAACATCAGGAGAGCTCCTGTCATGACAGAAACCCAAGCAGGCAGCTGCATGCTCGAGCTTGACTGATAATAGTCAATGGCCAACAATTCGGAGCTGAAAGCCAGCAGAAATTGTGCAAGACCGTGAGGCTCTGTATTGTAGTGGAAATATGAGAGGAAGTTGAAGTAGGCTTCAGTAAGACCTCTTTGGCCAAGGGCCACGGAGTATATAATGGAAAAGGGTATATTCCCAGATTACACATGTGCTGTGAAGGTCAATGCAAGGCTGCCACATAAAGTAACAGATGTTGCACTAGGAAACTACAAGCCATGTGCACTCCAAAGAACACGAAATAGGTGAGGTAGTAGTATCTGCCCAGATCCACTCCTCCTCTTTGGGAGTAGTGCTTTTTGAGTGACAGCTATGGCTCATCAATGTCTGTGCTGGACACCAAGCAGCATTAAGGAAGGATTCAGATACCGTCTACTCTCTGATGTTCCACAAACTTCAAAAGATACCAGTGATGATCTATATGCTGCCTCATACCTAAGAGGGAAATGTTACCAGCAGAGCGGGGAGCGAAGTCAGCTTGCTGGAATGATTCTGCTGACCCGAAACAACCAGACACAAAAACAAACAGCAAAGTACACAGTAATGCCGTTGAGTTGACGGCAGCTTCCTTTGTCAGAGGAAGGCAGATCCTGCTTCGCTGGGCTTTGGGGGAGGTGGGGATGGACTACAGCACGGTATTGCTGCTTGGAAGGACTCTTCCAAATTCTGTGGCTATGCAAACCCCAGGCTAGCAGCACAGGTCTCAGACATTGTATTTGGTACGTAAAACCTGATAAATAAACACAAGAGTAAAAACAGGACAAATATTAGATAGCTTGCTAACATAAAGAAAAAGAAAAAAAGGAACTTTTAACTAAAGTAATTCTTATTCCATTGACTAAAATGTTCACAGGCCAGTAAGTGCGACCCTTTTCATGCCCAAATTTTTCTGGTTTTGCTACATTCCTTTGCTGCATTTCTATAAATGATAAATAAATCTTCAGTATAAATAGATGGACTTTTAATATTTAAGGGCTAGATAATGATCAATGCTTATGATTATGACCCCCACTGATAAATTCAGTCTACAATTGGAGATAACAGCTAAGGACTGAACCAGAAGTTCATGAAAAGAGTCAGTAATTTATGACAGTATGAATCCTTGTGAACAGCCATGGGAAGGGTGAAGCTGTTGATGGTTTGCATTTGTGTTGAAGTTTCATAGCCCTTCTCTGTAACAAGTCGGAAAGGGATAAGGATGTTGGCTCTTCACCGGCTTTGTGCAATAAGCAGTGGAGAACACTTTGAACGCGGCAGCATCCTTGGGGTACAAATGCTGCTGCTGAAGAAATCCCTGGAACTCTTCCCCCAGTAGTCTGAATTCTCTGTCTGCTATTTCAGGCTCCCTGTGACATCCTTATGAACTTTACATTTGCACTTCCCAGTCCTGACTTTCCTAGTAGCCCCTTTTTCTGGTCTGAAGGACGTTATCTTTTCAGCCCTGTCGCTCTCCCCAGTCTTTTTGTCAGCCGCTGCCACAGGCTGGAAAAATCTGTGAACTTGTCTCACTTCTGTGTTTCTTTTTGTTGAGGACCAAGAAGTCCTGGTGTGCAGAATACGCCCAGAGAGAAGAAAGGCTGTTCCCTGGGCCTGACTCAGATAGCGGAAGGTGACTTCCAAGCTCTTTGGGGAGACAGTTGTATTGGATGATTTGAAAGGAAAAGAGAAGCTGCAAACTGCCAGGATGTTCCCTGAAAGATCTCCCCAGGACTTCTGTGCAGCTGCAGGTGTGTTTCAGCTGTGCAAAACCAGGGAAAGGAGATCAGGAGGTTACCAAGTCTACGCTTAGAGTGAATCAGCTGAACTTGGACCAAGACAAAGGGACCAGTTCATTCAGGAGCGGAGCAGTAATTACTGCTAAATTAATAGAAGGAAGAAGTCTTTGATTTCTGGCTCTAAAGTCTGGTGGAGCCCCAGGGAAGGAAATGTTCCAGGTACCAAGGTCTTTCCGCCTTGCTTGTCATCGTGCTGCTGATCGTAGAAGTCCCAGCAGAGCCCATTGCAGACATCTGTGGGAAGGGATCTTGTAGACACAGAAGAAACGGAGCCACACAGCATCTCCTCAGACATGCTACTGAGATTGTTCCTAAGCAATGTAGCACTCAGGATTACAAAACCTCCAGGCAGAGACAAGAAATATCCCTTTCAACCAGCACCCCAAGAGGAGGAAAAATGAACCCCCTTGGGTCAGGAATGTTTCTGCCTCTGCTCTCCACTTTATTCAAGTACACCATAAAAGGATTTGCTTCAGGCAGGGAAAGGTGGACATCCAAGAAAACCACTGTCTTTTGCAATGTTTGCATTGCACGTGTACTCTCAGTACTTACTGCTAAAAAGTCAAGGGCTCCAGCTAAGCAGGTACTTGGTGGCTTGCTGGCATATTCTAATGGGTCAGTAGATCATTTCTTTTGTTAAGAAATAAATTTCTGACAGGTTGCTTCTCCCTCTTACTTGAGATTCTTTCCCAGCACCAAAATGTGCCTGCTGCTAGGTGGTTCCTCTATGAACTGACTTTTTTTATTAGTAAATGGTGGGTGGTAGAATAAATTGACTATGGAAAAAAAGTCTGTTCCTTTGTTATCTGACTACATAACCAAAAAGGTCAGAGGGATTTGGGGAACCCTCAAGGGGAAATGCCCAAACCCCACATGTTGAGTGCATGCAGTGTTGTGTTAGCTGGGACTTCCTTACCAGACCCCCATCTTGGCTCAGCCCACAGCCAGACTTGCCCACGGCTCTGTCCTGCACCCTCCCGTGTCCCTGCTCCCCAGCACGGTCACATACACTCTGGTGTGTCACACAGGCTGTCCACAGCTGCCAAGCGGGAGATCATAGCTGTTCTAGGATGCCCTCCAGGAGAGCCCCAGAGCAACTGCCAACACTTTAGGCGGGCTCCCTTTTGTCCCATGCTGCTCTGTCTGGTTGCAGTGGCAGCCCCAGGCTCACAGTCCTTCTGCTGCATACACCTCGATTTCTCTCTTCTCCTGAATTGTGTGTGCAGCCCCTTCCCAGTGTGGCACCGTGAAGGACCGGGATGCCTTTCCTGGTCAAGGCCACACAGGGAGACTGGGTGTTGGTCTGCCTTGGCACATAGCTATGCCTGCTTTTCTGCGAAAGTTAAAAGAAAGAAAAAGCTGTTCTCCAAATATGCTGGGCTTTCAGAGAAAAAGAAGAGGAGGGGAAGAGAGGCAAATTTCATGTCTTGGTGACCCACAGGCTGTGGGGTTCAAAACCAAAATGAGACCAGGTACTGCCAGGAGGCATTCACAGTGGGACCCACCTCTTAGGAATGCAGAGCACAGCAGCCCTCCTGGCGTTTGCATGAAACAGGCTGGCTGACGGCTTGAGTTGTACAAGGGAGTGTTGTTTGTACAACAGAACATGGGATTAAAAGAACCTTACACCAACTCTGTACATGTCTAGCTTGTGGAAAAAATGTAAAACAAATCAGGCCTCAGCCACACAAGACATTTTACTGCTGGGTATTATATTGTTACGGTAGAGTGTCAGGCAAGGGCGCTCATAAGTCAATTGCAGTAGTTTCTATTATTTCAAAAGAGAGAGAATCTACTGGAAATTATTCTGATTGATAGCATTTATGTGAAGCTACAAGGAAATTCCAGGCAAGATCATAATGTGCAGAGTTTCTAGTTCCCACCAGGGATTGCAATTGCTGTTGAAACATTTTATTTCCAAACTGCAACCCACAATCTCAGATGAGGTCATTCTTCCTTGTGTCAAGACATGTTGCATTGTCACGTAGCCTATTGTACCTCCTGAGAACTGGTATTTTGCCTGTACATCAGCAAAATACACATGCATGTCTATAACTTCAGAGACATGAAATGTTGGCATAAGACCCAAGATTCTTCATGCCCTTTTAGCTATGCACAGCTCCAGCTGGCCTGCTTAATTGGATTTGCAGCTCTTTTTTTCTTTTCTATGGCACTTCAGTACACTTCCAGCACTACCCACTAGTGTAATGGCACTGCCTGCTGATGTGAAAATCACAGCAAGATCACTAAAACCAGCTACATTGATTTTTCTTTTTTTCTTTTACTCATTTGATGTGTGCTATGACAGTTGTGGCCACAGTCTGGCTTCAGGATTGAAAAAGTTTGCTCTCCCTTTGTAATTCCAGAGAGCAAAGGAAGATATGGCAAAAGTTGCCTAAATACTCTCCAATAAGCCCTAGAAGCTACTGGTCAGATTTCTGAAATCCAGCATTGCCTGGTTAGCATTACATTTCTATACCACACCCTAGGACAGCTAGGGAGGGCTTGTGAGCTGTGCCAATGGCGGAGTGTGCTCTCGTCTCTCTCTCCTGAGGTTAGACCATCCCTTTGGACGTGGAGCCCAGAAGCAGCTCCTTTGGCATGGAAGACACTCCCACCGCTTTTCCTACCAAAAGCTGAGCAGCTTGCTTTCTTCTAAGAGCAGCTGCTGACGCTGATGACTTAATGCAAAATGCAGAATCCCGCATCAAGGATCCTCTCTTTTTTCACACCTGCCTGATTTGTAGAAGGCCACGCTATGCCTACACTGCATTACACAATTGCACACAACATTGCAATATGACATTTACAGACACAGGCTACGGCTACATTGGCAACCACTGCAGCCCAGCAAGAGCAGTCTGTACAACAGCTGGTGCCGAGGATCCAGCAGTCACACTGTGTACACATCTAGAGGGTTTGCTTCAGGCCAGCCCCCACGGCCCGACTGCCAGGGCAGCTGAGCATAGGGGCTGTGCTCCAGGAGAGGGTCTTCCAGTTTCGCTTGATCCAAAAGAGACCCTGCCTGATTCCTCAGTGTGAACCAAAACACCAGAGTGGAGGTAATCAGGGGATTCACTTCAGCAACATGTTCCTGTCTCAGGTTAAAATGCTAATGTAGAAACATCCTTAGGTTTTCCCAGACTCACCCAAGACTTGGAGATTTTTGCTTTGCTTGACCTGAGAGGACCCAAACCTCCATCTCCTACTCCCCGCACAATGCCATAGCCACCAGGCTGTAGGTTAGCCCAGGCTGATGTTGGTCTCCACCTCTCCCGCAGAATTTATTCATCCGGGCAGAGGGGAACAAAAGTCTGCAGAACAAAAGGACATGGGGAGGGAATGAGATAATTTGTGGGAGAATTTTCCCTAAGCACTAGAGGACTCAGTTGGTAAAGGGGAGGAGGCTCTGGAGTCTTTGCTCCCAGTATTGTTTATGCATTTTATGTTAAACACTGAATAAAAGGCTGCAAATATGACTCAGAAGTAGCGTTACACTTTCCTAGGCAATCTTAACCACCGGGTAAGTCAGGACCAGACTTGTATGCTCTCGGTCCTTCTGTGCAGTGTCCCACAGGAGCAATGAGTGGCCCTTCTTCCTTCCTTGCCTCCACACCTGGCCACCAACTTCAGAAGAGATGTGGAATTGATGGAGAAGTGGGATTGAAGGAGAGATGTGGAATTGAACCCTGCAGTCTAAAGGAAATACAGGTCTGTGTCTCCTCCTTGTTGGGAGACAGACGTACCCAGAGGGACAGACAACTACCCAGCCAGCTCCATTAGGAAAGGGGGCATTTTGTGAGGTGCCAGATCATGCCCAAGCACACAGAGGCATGTCTGCAGCATGCTGACAAAATCCTTCGGGGACATTGGTGGCTCCTCCTTCATGAGCGTATGTTTGTGGTGCAGAAGGATCGGGGTGTCCTGAGGGCACACTGCAGTCATTCCAGGGGCAGACGGGGAAAGCTCTCAGAGGTGCCTCACTGAAGTGTGTCCTGAGGAACCACATTATGTGTGTCCAAACAAGTGGGAAAGTGACCTCCTGAGCATGGTTTGTTTTCAGGAGTTGAGAATTTAAGAACTTCCTTCTAAATGTGATAGTTAATCATGAAAATAACACTCATCGAGGCTTTTGCTGGCAGCATTGCTGGGCTTGGCTAGTGCTGAGAGTTTATCCAATGTTCAAATTGGTTTAGCAGCACTGATGGCTTACCAAATTAAGCTAAAATAAGGTATACAAGCTTTAGACTAATTGAAGCATATCTACCACAGGAATTTTCAAGGAATTTAACAAGATAAATATAAAATTAATTTAGTTAATCCAAACAGCCTTTCTGCTATAGAAAAAGCCCAAGCAGAACCTTATCTTTCAAGCATGCCATGTCAGACAAATACATCTCAGGTATGACCCAGGTGAATTTGATTCTGCTTCAGATTTGCAGATTGGGCTTGTGACCTCTCATTTCTGCTATTTACTTTTTTTGCTTGGTTTGTGTGTGTGCAAAAAAGTAACATTTCTTTCTAATAGATCCATTAGGAAAAAATGCAGTTGCTGCTGGTTTTTAATCACGTTTAATAGGTGATTACTCTTCAGTGATTAATTTTTCAGTGGTCAATTGGATAATGCCTCCCAGCTCTTTGGTGAAGGAGGCTGTATAATACCAGAACTGTTAAAAAAAACCCCAAGAGTGAGAGTTAGCTTGCTGAGGAGTAAATTAAGCTGGTGAATCATGTGTGAACCAGGAGATGTCGTAAGACCATTCAGGCACTGGGAAGTGCAGCTGTATTGTCCTTTGGGTCAGCCTCCAGAGGCAGCAGCTGGTCTGAAGAGCTCCCTTGGGTTCATCAGCAGCTGGTATGATGTCTTTGACTGCCAAGGCCTTTGATTGCTGATCAAGGTTTTCCTACACAGTGATAAAGGGGTTAGATAGGCTTTGGGATGAGTTCCAAGAGACTATTCAGGTACTTGATAGGATTTAAATAAATGTCAGACACCTACGTTCAGAGCTGCAACAAAGAAAACCCCCACCCAGCTGCCACCCAGCCCTACAGGCACTTAAATTCACAGGGTGCCTTCCACTATGCCTTCCACTAAGCAAGTTCACTTCACTGACAGCTCCTGTTTTCGGTGTTGCTGGAGGGGCCAGGGGGGTGCAGACGGGGCCTTGCCCCACATCAGCCCCACCTCGGTGTGGGGAAGAACAGGGAAAATGCCGAAGGGAGAAAGTGTGGTTGGCAGTTTGGCAGGTCAGGCTCCCCTTCTGGAGGAAGCCCCAGTATGACTTTATGTTTTGCAATAAGCAGTGGATAAACACAAAAATAATCTTGGGATCAAGGTTATCCCCCTTAGCTGTGAGGAGGGAAAGAAACTTCAGTTATGCTGTGTTCCCCTTTCATCCCTAATTCCTGTGAAATACCCCACAGTCAGTGCAGTTCCAGGTTATCAGTTTCATATGTCTGTGACAAGTGAAAAAGTTACTCTTAGCGATGCCCCTTTTTTTCCTTACAGTGACCAAGAAATAGGAAGGTATCTCTGGCCATCACCCCTCACCTCTGCTGGGTGTGGGCACACCTTCCAGCTCCGTGCCAGAAAGCATGCGTGTCTTCGAAAGCAAACCCCTCATGTCTCTGACCATCCGTGGAGAGCTGCCAGCACAACTGGGTGACATAATTATCAATTTCATTATTGATTTCCCTCTTTGTACACCTAAATATTTTGGGTTTTTTTTCTCTATCATGTCTGGGCACAGGGCAGAGCTGACCGAAGTGCGAGCCTGGCCAGCTCTCACTCCTGAAACAGTTCAGGCCACTGGAAACCAGAGATTTGGATGAGGACTTCAAATTTTTCCTTGAAGTGCATTTTATTTTCCACCTGCCACTGTGTGACTTCTAAAATGATCTCTCCTCAAAGTGCCTTGATTCTTTTCTAAATCTCAACTAATTCTCTCTCATCATCTGATGATTTTGTCTTCTATCAGCTTCTTCTGGTAAAGATATCCCTTTAAACATAAATAATTACTAGGGATGCCAAAATAAGCATGAATCTTCAACCCAGAGTTTAAAGCAGTTGCTGGGAATTCTAATTTTTGCTGCATTTATTCTGTGTTAATACAAACTAGTTATTATTATTACCCCCTTTGGCTGAGGAACCGTGGGGTCAGAGCTGGGTTCAGCCCTATCCGGGCAGCTGTGGTGTGCAAGACATGAGCACTCCTGCTCACTGCTCAAGCCTTATCTGCACTGGGCAACCTTTGCAGGGACTGGCGAATTAGTTAAATTTTGACTAGATAAGAAACCGGAAACTGAGTAACCGTGAGTGTGGTGGGGTTTTCTGACAATGTATTAGAGCTCTGTCAGATGCTTTTAAACTGGTTTTTAATATCCCCAAATGAGCACATACTGTGTGTCTACCTGGGAGATGTTTTGATTAAACCCAAGCCATCAGCCCTAGTAACAGGATTAAATTCTCCCTCCTGTGTCACCCAGGTCTGGCTAAAAGCTGCAAGAGTCAGTCTGGGTTTCACTGTCGTAAACTTCAGCACCAGGGACATACCGGGAATTTTACCTGGACCATATGGTTCCCCTGTTGCTTTTCTTTCCAGATTTCTCATATATTGTAAATGGCATCAAAGGACACAGTTCAATTCTTTCTTGATGTCATTGTCACGCTTTATATGATGTTGTTGTCATTGTTATTTAATAATCGTCTAAATTTCCCAAATGTCCCCAAAGACATCACTGAGATGGGTCCCTGGCCTGAGAAATGCATCACATAAAAGATAACAGGGGCTTATCTTTTGGGGGGGTGATGGTGTAGATACCAGGAAAAATTAAATTAGCCATGATTCCACTATGGTTTTGACAACACAAAGGCTGCGCCATGCCACTCTGGAGAGTTAAGAGCATAACCAACTCTTCCCTGAAGGAAGTAAAATAGCCTAATTCCCACAGATCAGGAGTCCTGGCATGTTGGGACCCAGCAGGGTGTAAAACCTTCCTGCTTTACTGATCTTGCCACCCCAAGCTCCTCTGATTTGTGAACTCCTACATGAGTAAACAACTACCCAACACCAAGCCAGAGGAGAAAAAAGGCCCTCGGATTTGTTGAGAGCCAAACCATTTTAGGGAGCTCTCCACCTCCTTCTCTAAGTAATAGACTTTTCCATGGCCACCAGCAAATCACTGGAAACAGCTAAAATGGTTGTGAGAGGATGACCACATGTCAGTGTGGGTGATTTGGTCCACACGGCACTGGGGCGGCCTGGCTGCCTGTGGTGGGTGGGCACAGGCCCAACAGGGAATCATTTACACGGTTTGCAGGTCTGCTGTGAGGAGGTAACAGCTGCTGGGTGAAATGGGTCCTGATGTTGCAAAAGGGCTGTGCAGAAAGTGGCTGAGTGGTATTGCAGTGTTTTTAAGGAGTTACACCTTTAATCAACAGGGATTTGCTGAGTGACAGTGAGAAGCTTTGGATCTGTCCCTGAAACATCTGCAAGCTTGCAGAAAGTGCCAACGTGATTTTCACAGCATCAACGGGTAGGGGTAGGTGAAGTAGAAATTCTGGCATAGACGGGCAACTCAGCACCACAGGCAGCTGGTAGCTGGGTGGTGACAAGATGCAGGGAGCGGCACTCCAGTCTGTATGCCTCTTGGCAGGGATGAAGCAGGGTGCTGACTGGGGCCTTTGCTAGGACTTGATGGCTGAGTCAGGGCTCTGCAAGAACCTCTCCCTGTCTCCTCCTCCCACAGACCCACCTGCCCATTGCTCTGTGTGTCAGATGAAGCGTTGGGTGCTTCTCTGCAGAGAAACGCACCCGAGCCACCCAGCTGTTCATGCACACTGAAGAAGCAGTCATAACATCAAGAGTGCAGGGACAAGCGGGTAGGAAATTGCAGAAGTTTTATTTGTACCCCAGCCACATGTTTTTTGATGAAGCTGGCCAATTTTTGGCTTCTCTGGAAGTTGAAAAGGAGTCCATTCACCCTTTACATGCCTAACCTGAGAAATACAAGCCTGACAATACAGAGCTGTGCAGGGAGATGGTTGTACACACTGTCTCTGGCAGGGGAAAGGCTGCTACAAAGGTAGTGCTCTCGCTGCAGCCAGTGGTGTGAAGTCCCTGCGAGGAAGCTTGCTGAGGTGGAGACAGTCCCTGCCCATGGGCCCACCTGAGAGGAAAGCAGTGGCCAGTATGGTGTAGGATCTCAGATCCAACAATCCCTCTGGCTTCAGAGTCCATGCTGTCTGAGAGCACAGCAGAAATTTGTCCGTGATGATCATGCACCAAACAACTCAAAATGTGGATGCAGAACTCTTAAATGCCTGCCCCTCTGCCTTCCCACCATGGCAAGAGCAGCTCAGTGAGCATCAAATAATGAAGACAAGAAGCAGCATGATCGCTCTTAACCCAGGTCCCCAGGTACATCTTTTGCTGCAAATCAAGAAACACAGTCTATGAGTAGAAGTTGACCCATGAGTGATCAACAACAGGGACTCTTCTCCCAGGCTGGCTGCTGGAACCTCCACATCTTGCCATGCCATGGTCACGGCAGTGGCAATGGTAAGTGCCAGCAAGGCAGCATATGCTACTTTATGAAGAAAAGAAATTGCACCCATTTTCAAAAATGGTAGAAAGGAGGACCCTGGGAACTACTGACCTGTCACCCTCACCTCTGTGCCTGGCAAGACCATGGAACAGATCCTCCTAGAAGATCTGCTAAGGCACATGGAGAACAGGGAGGTGATTTGAGACAGCCAGCATGGCTTCAGTAAAGGCAAGTCCTGCCTGACCAACCTAGTGGCCTTCTACAATGGAGTGACTACATCAGTGGACAAGGGAAGAGCTACAGATGTCATCTGTCTAGACTTCTGTAAGGCCTTTGATATGGCAACCCCCAATATCATAGAACCATAGAATCATTAGGTTGGAATAGACATTTGAGATCACCAAGTCCAACTGTTGACCTAATACCACCATGCCCACTAAACCATTTTCTGTGTCAATACAGGCTGTGGGAGAGCAGCCCTGCGGAGAAGGACTTGGGGGATACTGGTGGATGAGAAGCTGGGTGAAAGCCAGCAACATACACTTGCAGCCCAGTAAGCCAACTGTATCCTGGGCTGCATCAAGGGTGATTCTCCCCCTCCACTCTGCTCTGGTGAGACCCCACCTGCAGTGCTGCGTCCAGCTCTGGAGTCCTCAGCACAAGACAGACATGGACCTGCTTGAGCAGATCCAGAGGAGGGACACAAAGATGATCAAAGGGCAGGAGCACCTCCCCTCTGAGGAAATGCTGAGAGAGTTGGGGTTGTTCAGCCTGGAGAAGAGAGGGTTCTGGAGAGACCTTATTGCAGACTTTCAGTACTTAAAGGTGGCTTATAAGAAAGATGGGGACAAACTTCTTAGCAGGGCCTGTGGCAACAGGATGAAGGGTAATGGTTTTAAACTAAAAGAGGGTAGATTTAGACTGAATACAAGGAAGACATTTTTTACAATGAAGGTGCTGAAACACTGGCACAGGCTGCCCAGAGAGGTGGTAGAAGCCCCATCTGTGGAAACATTCAAGGCCAGGCTGGACAGGGCTCTGAGCAACCTGATCTAGCTAAAGATGTCCCTGCTCACTGCAGGGACGTTGGACTAGATGGCCTTTAAAGGTCCCTTCCAACCCAAACCATTCTATGATTCTTGAAACAGGTTTATTTCAGGAGCATTGTAATACAGCTTTGGTTCACTAAGGGAAACAGAAGTAACAGTGGTAACAGAAAAACGTACCAAGCAACTGGGAGCAGAGGTCTGCCTCGTGTTAGCTGTGGCGGTGCTTTCCAGCAAGTCATTGTGGGGCAAGGGTGGGGGAGGCGCTGGGCCAGCACAGCTCGGCAGAGGGGCTGGGGAAGCTGAACTTGCTTGGACCTGGCAGCAAAGAGCTTGTGGCTGCAGTGTGTGGGGTAGGGTAGGCAGCCTAACTATGCAAAAGGAGGAGAGCAGGTTCAGACCATCCCATGACTGGTCTCATTTGGTTTTTAGTGCTTTAGCATGCAGGGTTGCTGGGAAGGGCTTAGGTCAATGGAAAAACAAAGCCAAAGTTGCAGGGGGGCTGGGCTGAGAAGAAGCGAGAGGGATGGCAGAGGGCACGCAGTGGGGCTGGAGCCGAGGGCTGCTGTGTGTGATGGGGGCAGAGTCCAGCAGACACTGCTGCTGCGCCTGGATGTGGTCAGGGCTCCTGCCTGTTTGATAGGAAAGCAAGACGGGAGAGTGGGAGGGGGTGCGGGGAAATTTGCAAGATTTTTTTCCAGAGGCTCTGATTAATCGTTTGGCACCACAGCCAATTTAAGCAATCTCCGCCCCAGGCATAATGAAGGGGAAATCACAGGGTGGGGAGATGCAGCAGGGATGGGCAGGGACAATTAAGTCAGCTGCCATCAGAGAAACTGGCTGAACTACCATGGAGTGGTGGCAGTGGCAGTGCCAGTGCAGTACAAACTTCTGGTTACCAGTTGGTCAGAGATTTGGGGAGGACACCCTTTTCCCAAAGGGTGGCTATGGGGCAAGAGCAAGGGCAAACACAGAGTAGGGCTGAGAGTGGGTGTGCTCTGTGATTTAGAGCAGCCCCAGCCAGCTGGCAAAGATGCAGGAGGAGGTTCAAAACCATGAAAAGCAGCTCAGCTTTTCCCTGCAGAAAGAGTTAACTACACCCCACCAAACAGAGCTGCCTCCCCTGCTCAGGCCGCAGGACATATAGTTGCAGTTGGTGGAATGGTGACTTGGAGAAACAAGGCACTGAAAGCTGCCATTTCTTCATGATGCCATCTACTTCAGCCTAACACAATGGGAGATGAGGAATTAAAGAGGGCACTGAAATCGTCAGGGACTTTTCCTTGGCAGTAACAGAAGTCAGGGGATATTTCAGATAAAGAAGAGTGTCCGTAATTATGGTTACACATAGTGCGATGAGAAACATCCCAGCCAAAAACATCTCAGTCACAACTGGTCTTCCCTGCTGAGTCAATGGTTTAGCACTAGTGGAGCCTTGGATAAGCTCCAGCTCTTTGATTTACAGCCTCCCTTGGCATAGGCTGGACAGGGACTGGCACATTTGTTCTTGCCCCGTCTGGCTGCCAGGACACACCAGCAGCAGGGCAGTGTTGCTAGGCTGCACCTTACCAGGTCCTGCTACCATGCAGGAAACGTCCAACCAACCCAAACCCATCCACAGCTCGGCCACGCACATGGCTGCACTGGTGCACAAATGACCACGCATGCCCAGTTTCTTCATTTAAGCTTCACCCATTTATCCAGGCTTAAAATAAGAACAGACGTGGAACTGATCTTCAAGAAATATCCAACGGCTGGAACAGGCTGGAGAGCTGGGTGGAGAGGAACTTAACGAGGTTCAATAAGGGCAAGTGTAGGGTCCTGCACCTGGGGAGGAATAACCCCACGCACCACCAGCACAGGGTGGGGATTGACCTGCTGGAGAGCAGCTCTGCAGAGAAGGACCTGGGAGTTCTGGTGGACAGCAAGTTACCCATGAGCCAGCAATGTGCCCTTGTGGCCAAGAAGGCCAACGGTGTCCTGGAGTGCATTAAGAAGAGTGTGGCCAGCAGGTCGGGAGAGGTTCTTCTGCCCCTCTACTCTGGTGAGGCCACACCTGGAGTACTGTGTCCAGTTCTGGGCCCTCCAGTTCAAGAAGGACAGGGAACTACTGGAGAGAGCCCAGCGGAGGGCTATGAAGATGATGAGGGGACTGGAGTATCTCTCTTATGAGGAAAGGCTGAGAGACCTGGGGCTGTTTAGCCTGGAGAAGAGAAGACTGAGAGGAGACCTTATCAATGCTTACAAACATCTAAAGGGCAGGTGTCAAGAGGATGGGGCCAGGCTCCTTTCAGTGGTGCCCAGCGACAGGACAAGGGGCAACGGGCACCAACTGGAGCACAGGGAGTTCCACCTGAACATGGGAAAAAACTTTACTCTGAGGGTGACAGAGCACTGGAACAGGCTGCCCAGGGAGGTTGTGGAGTCTCCTTCCCTGCAGATATTAAAACCTGCCTGGATGCAGTCCTGTGTGACCTGCTCCAGGTGAACCTGCTTTGGCAGGGGAGGTGGATTAGATGATCTCCAGAGGTCCCTTCCAACCCCTACTGTTCTGTGATTCTGTAATTCTGTGAATAAAACCCACTGTTTGAAAATTTGTAAGCAGGAAATGAAAATACCATATAGAAAGCTATTGTCATGAGTCCGCGCCTCAAATACTGTGTGCAGGTTTAGGCCCCTCACTGCAAGAAAGACCTTGAGGTGCCGAAGCGTGTCCAGAAAAGGGCAACGAAGCTGATGAAGAGTCTGGAGAAAGGGTCTTATGAGGAGCGGCTGAGAGAACTGGGGTTGTTTAGTCTGGAGGAGGCTGAGGGGAGACCTGATCACTCTCTACAACTACCTGAAAGGAGGTTGTAGTGAGGTGAGGGTCAGCCTCTTCTCCCAAGTAACAAGCGATAGGACAAGAGGAAATGACCTCAAGTTGCACCAGGGAAGGTTTAGATTGGACATTAGGAAAAGTTTCTTTACTGAAAGAGTGCTCAGGCATTGGAACAGGCTGCCCAGGGAAGTAGTGGAGTCACTATCCCTGGAGGTGTTCCAAAAACGCATTGATGTAGCACTTGTAGACATGGTTTAGTGGGCTTGGGGGTGTTAGGTCAACAGTTGGGCTTGATGATCTCAGAGGTCTATTCCAACCCAATGATTCTATGATTCTATCCCCTTTTGGGATTTAGCAGGCCTGCCCTTTATCATAGACCAAGAAAAACTACCCCTTGTCCATTTGAGGAAAACATACCTGCCTTAAGGTGTTTTCCAGGTTTATTGACATTCAGCAGAGGGCTATTTCAATTTTATCCCTGGAAGTAGTGAGACATGATCAGGCACAATCATTAACTGATCTCCATTCATATTCGCTATACGGTACGTGATTCGCAGCACGCACTCAGTCAAAGTCCATAGCTTGAGTTGCTCCGTGAAACGCAGTTCTGGAACAGAAGGAGCTGTGTCTCCACACACTGGGACCAGCACAACGCCAGGCCTGAGCCCTTGCTGTTTGTCCCTGGGCAGACTGGGGGGGGGGGGGGGGGGGGGGGGAGGGGGGTGATATGGTGAGGTACAGCCTGAGCATCCACCTTCCTGACCCTAAGGGAGCAGCTCCATTAAGTAAAGGTTTAAACCATTGCCATAGCAGGACATGGAGCCTGGAGAGGGAGCCATGATGAGGCCACCAGGAACTCCACCTACAAATGCAAACTTTTGTAGCACTTTTCACTTCTGCTAGTATTTTCAGTCTGCAGAGAGAACAACACAAGCACCCTAATACACAGTTCTGTGCACATTTTTTTCCTTGAGCTTGCTGGTAGACACGTTCAGAAGACTAGCAGCAATTTCTTTTCACAGCAGCAATCAAAAAAGGAAATGTGCTGTGAAGGCAGGAGGGATCAGGAGTTTGCTAGTGGAAGAGAATAGATAAATGACAAGGCTCGGCTCAGGCCCTCACGCAGGGACAGAGCTGACTCTAGGTATTTTCTCTGTCCTGTGGCTTGTGGCTGCACCCTGTTAGGGTTGTACTGGTCACACATAAAATGATCAACCAACCCAAACCCACTTACAGCACAGACACACAGGAAGCTGTGCTGGCAACTCTAAGAAAAAGTGTTATACAACTGCAGGAGGAAAACTGCACTGAGTGTAATCTCTGCTCCTAGGGATACCTGTTCTTTGTTACGCCCCTTGAAAAAGTAGCTCCAGGATACAAAAAGAGAGGGTAATCCATTTGCACTGGTGTAAAAAAAAAAAAAAACAACCAAAAAACAAAACAAAAAAACAAACACAAAACAAACCAAACAAAAAAAGAGCAACTCTGCTGAGGTCTGTGTGTCTGTGGCATTTTTATCATGGTGAGAAGCAACCCAAAACCAGAAAACACACAAGGCACTATAGAGGGTCTTGGACTACACCCTCTCCGACCTTCAGGATCCCATGCTTTCAACAGCATATCCCCCCCACAAGCACATACTCCCATGCACTCAAGAGTTACATGTGTACTTCCATTAGAGTACGGACAACAGAATTGGGGCAGCAGTGCTCTGGCTGGGAAGGAGGGGTGCGTACAGGCTATGAGCACTTTGGATGCACTTGTCCTGCTTAAGATCTCACTAGCATTCACATACAGACTCCCACTTCAGTGAGAAAGGTTAAAGTGTTTGCCTTTTATTCAGAAGACTTGTTGCATTCCAGTGATACCTTCCCATGTCCTTCAACCAAAGAGCCCCTAGTTTCATAACAGTACCATCAGTCTACCACAAAAAAAAAGCAAACAAATCAAAACCAAAGAAAGTTCTATGATGTGATACAGCATAAAGAAACAAATACAGCTGATACATTAGAGAAATAAACATTTACACAAAGTTACGGATGTTGCTATAAAACTGGCAGTATGCAATTAAAAGATTGGTAAGATTACCAGGTATGCTAGACATTTAAAGCAGGTCTACTTAGGCTGTATCTACATCGTCATGATGGTTTTAGGCATGACGTTGCACTCAGGACCTAGCTACCTCAGCTATCCACACTACATGTGGTGGGCTTCCACAACTTCCCCTACAGCCAGCAATGTCTACGCAAGCATCTCAAGCTACCTGTCCAGACTCAAGCAGCGCTTGCGAAGCTGTAAAGACGTAGCCTATTGCTGTCCCCTCCCTATGAATACGGTGTTACAGGGTTCATCTGCATATGCCTGGTTAAGAAACAAAACAGTCAGTTATGTACTGTAACACCTGAAGTAACACGGAATCCCAGATTTTAGAAAAATATTTTAATTGTCAGTTCACAAGTAAAAACTATCACTATTACAAAACATCTTGTAATACTAGACTATCTAGGTTGGAAAGAATTTTGTTCTTATTGCTCTTGCATGTAGTTTTCAGGAGCTGTGTTGACACGAAGGAATTAGTGTGTTTCCCGCTTATCACAGTCAGCCTGTAAGAGTACTCATAGGAAGATACACCTTCCTATTTAAGCCTCACGCAATTTTCACATGTTTAGGCTGCCCTGATTTTTCAGACGTGCATAATTCACCCTGACACTATGCGTCAAAGTCTTGCCCAACTTAAATTACGTCATATAACAAATTTAATTTGCAGCCTTTAAACAAAGAATGTTCACTCCAAAAAGAGTGAACGCCAGCACTGACACCACCTTAGCTACTTGAAAATCCTATAACTGTGTTCTGACAGCTATCAGATATTAACTCGTTCATTTCATTCTGTTTCGTTTCTTCCTTATTCTCATGGTTGGGGTGATGTTTTGGATTTCCAGCTTTTTTAGACCTTCTGAGGAAAAATTTTGTCAGTAAGTAACATAACTCAGCCACATTTAAAAGAATGCAAATGCTGGACACAGCAATCATGAAAATAGTAAACACTGTCTTTTCAGTAGGTCGAGAAACAAAGCAGTCTACTGTGTTGGGGCAGGGCCAAGCATTACACTTCATTAAGCGAGGCATTCGGAACCCATCGTACATGAAATAGAACGCGTACATGAAGACGGCTTCAAAGACCAGCCTGAAGAAGATACTGCTGGTGTACGTCCACCACAAGGAGCCCTCAATATGAAACCTCTGTTTTCTGATTTCTTCAATGTCCTTGTATTCGCATTTCTGGTCTCCCTTTCTGAACTGCCTTTTCTTCTCATGCCTCCTGTAAGCTACATGCATGGCCACCAGCAGCGCAGGCGTGGAAACAAAGATCAGCTGCAGGGCCCAGAGTCTGATGTGAGAGATGGGGAAAAAGTGATCATAGCAAACATTCTTGCAACCAGGTTGTAGAGTGTTGCAGATGAAGTCATCTTGTTCATCTCCCCAGACTCTCTCTGCAGCCACAACCAGGATCATGATACGGAAGATGAACAGGACTGTGAGCCATATCTTCCCGATGCTGGTGGAGTGTTTATTTACGCCTCCTAAGATGGTATGCAGGGCTCCCCAGTCCATTGTCTTCTTTTAACCGTCTGACCTAAGACAAGATAAATAAGGCAAACTGTGATTAATCAAAATGGGAAACAAATACCATCAAGCACGTGGTATAAAATAAAGGCAGTATCATATAATTGCAGCATATCCATTGGCTGTGGTAGCATTTTGTTGACGCAGTGGCCTTACCTATAAGCAGTTGTAAATAATAATCTGATCACATATCAGCAGTTAATACTTCATTACTTGATTACACACCTGGTATCATATTCATTCAACTTCTAGGTGTATTTGCCCACCAAAAACTGCTATTAGTCACACTAAGTAGGAAAAGCAGATGGGAAATGAATGAAAACAGCCTTAAATTAAAAGCTACCACTGCTAGCAGTTTGATAACAGTAACAAAAGAATAGAGATTACATCCGCCAAGAGTAAGGTGTTATGTTAAAAAAGTGTTAAGACAGTCAGAATTCCTATATAAATTAAGCCAAGTCGGCCCATCCTTAGCTTTAGAGTGTAAACAACGTTTTCACGAGTACATTCCAGCCATAAAGACAGACCTTGAGGAACTGCTGGTGATGCTCTGCACCTTCCATGAGCAGGTCTGATAACCTGCATTCACAGGTTTAAAAAACATGACTGTAGGGCTCTGTATGCTTAGCTGAAGTAAATTCCACAATAGCTTGAGGAAACGAAGGTGAAGTCTTCGTCATTATCCATCTCACCTTGAGTCGGATGTTTAAAATCAGTGCTTAAAGATTCATCCCAAAGTTGCATTTCTCTCCACTAACTACCAAGCGAGCCTAGGGTAACAAGGCAGACTCCTTCATTGTCAATGCCCGGCAGGTGATTTTTTTTTTTCCCCCCCTCATAACACAGACTGCATTACTCCTAGAACAGGGGAGACATTTCAGAGGCTGGGAGAGTTCACACAGGCCAGCAGTAGCCCAGAGACTTTTCAACAGAAGCATATAGTTTCCAATAGGTGAGTTTCAAAGTACTGTAACTGTAATGAATTAAAGGATTTCACCTTTGTCTCTCACATACCACCCCAGGAACATCACAATTGTCTGAGTTTGCTCAGCTTCCACAAACAGCCTTTCACAGAGAGCACTCAGAGGCATTTCAGCCCCCCTCCCCCCACCCCTCCACTTGAGAGGGATTCACAGAAAGTTAGTTTGCAAGCTACTCTGAATTCAAGAAACCAGCATTTCTTGTGCCTATCAGCCAGGACCCTTCAAAAGTGGGTCACAGATCTCTTTGCTCTGAAATTCCTCATGAAGGTTTTTATTTCTCAGCTTTGTTAATTCATTTGCATCTCAGAGACCATCTTTCTTTGGCATTTACAGCACCAGGCACTAATAAGCAAAATCACATTTTCAAGGTTTCTAGAGAAGAGCAGCCACGGGCACAAAGGCTATCATATCCATCACACGACAGAATTTTTAAGACTTTCCTAATCCTGAGCTGGGTCACACTGCGTGAGGAGGCAAAGGAAGACATTTCTTTGCCGTTGTCTTCCGTGTCACACTCCCATTCTGAGTAATGTTGAAAACCTTTCTGCTTTACAGCAGAATTACATACAATCAGCAAGTCACAGACAATAATACAGAGCATCAGTCAAAGTACACAACAGTTCAGGGAAAATGAGGACACTTAATTGTTATATGAATCCAAGGTTTGTTTGGTTTGGTGGTTTTTTTTTTTTCCCCTCCATGAATTACTGGAATCTAAGTGTAATCTCCCTTCACAGGTTCCATAAACTACATTTCCCTTGGATCATGGTGGCTGACTGTATCAGGTTATATTTCAGGAGGTGAAAACCAAGGGGGGGACCCAAGATTTTCTTTGGATTGGAGAGAACCTTTCCCAAGCCTCCTTCATGATGCAGAATCTGTGTGGGCTATTACCTCTGCATCTGTCTGAAAACTGCCCTGGAAGCAGTTACCTTCCTATCCTGCTCGGTTATTTTTCCAAGAAGAAAGTTCATTTTTCATTAGCATACAGATACAAAGAAAGTCTCTGGTTAACAACCCTATGGGGGTACAGGAAAGACCCTTAATACCAGAAATACTTACAAAATATACTAGCCCGATTTTCAAATACTTGTTTCCATCCCTTTTTTTTTTCCATCTGATTTTCCATGCATCAGACCAGCTTTTCTTTCAGGATTTGCTTTGGAGATCATTGTAAGTTAAACAGAGGAACAGTTACAACTTCGTTAGTTTTTTTATTAGTGTTCTGTTACCATTACACATGTACTGCAATTGCAGTACTTATAAAATGACACTACAACTAAGTATTATGACTAGAAACACTTATACACCCCTGAAGATAAATCCTGTAGAAGACTGGCACCATGTAAACTGTGGTACTACACACGGCGTTCACACATCCTTTAATTCCACCAGACTCCTTGCATTTCTTCTCCCTGTCAGCCATCTCCTTACAACCTGAAAGGCTGAGAAGTGGAACCTGTGTATCCCCTCCTCATAAGCCCCATTTCTTACGCTTCACCTCTCGCTGTACACCAATGCTGCTGCTGTTCAGTTACCCCAACTTCACAAGAATTTGCTTCCACATGCAAACACTCCTTCCTGTCCCCCTGTGCAGAAGGGGATTAAAAATAAGACTGCCTCGGGGTGTAGTTAAAGGGTACTTTGTCTTCAGTGGCAAAGTTAGCTCAAGATGCTTCCCCACCACTGTTTGCTCCTGAGGTCACACACTGCAGTTCTCCATCTCCTGCAACTTTGTGGGGTTGCATTATAAACCAGGCGGCTTGTTCACAAGTTATTCCCAGTAATAGTATGTTTTGGGGCTTTTTTAAACCAAATCCATTTCACCAGTCTGCTTTATATTACAGACCCACAAAACACCTGAAAAGCACAGCTTCATTTAAAAGACAGGCTGCAAATTGCAAAGCATGGGTAAGAATGAGCAGGCAGTGGGGAAGAGGGGTCGGCAAAGCTTTACTGCTGAGGACAATACATTGTGAAACGATACTCCTCTGCGACTTGCTCTATCTCCTTTTAGAGTATATTGCGCTTGCTAAGCCAAAACTCTAAGCAATTCTAGCAAAAGCGTATCTGTACCTGGACTGATGCAGAGAAAGCCACCACTTTGGAGAGGCAGCTTTTCACCCCAAGTCTCCTAGGGACATCTGTCCTTCCCAAAAAAGCCTTTGTCTTTCATATCTGCCCAAATCCTCCCCCCACCCCCACTTCACCATTCCCACCCACCTTTCCAAATCCTCCAACTTTCTCTTCAGCTCCTCCTGCCACCATCCGTTATTCTTCCTGCTGCTTGACAAGCTAGTCACCAACCTTTGTCCCTTCTTGCTGTACCCTCATGGCCTCTCAGGCTTGTTTTTATGCTAGTGGAAAGTCATATGACCTGGGACACTCCAGACAGTGATACAGGCACCAATTAGATACCAGTGAGAAGACAGCAAGACTTTACTGAGGGGTGGCACAGTTAAGACTGGAGGGCTATATTCAGAGAGCCTGAATTCCATCCAAATACTCTGGCACCAGTGTTTCCTACTGGCTGGCTTTAAACAGCTCTCATCAATGCAATTTAGAGAATCTAGTGAAGGCAATTCAGAGAGTGCTGAAGTGGCCACCTCTCTCCAATAAACAGGGTGACCCAAGTAGAATTCAAGTTAACTGAGTATGGCCCTCAGTGCAGATCACTCCAGCTAAACATCAAGTTTGGGTTATCTGTACTGATGTGATGGCTCATTTACTCCTAACTTACTCAAAAGCCAGGATGTTGACTCATGATCATAGGTTATCTTCCTTCCAGATACTTACTTTTAAGGCCTTTTTACTAGCAAGTGAAATATTAACTGCCTTGCTGACCAAAGGAGAAGAAAGCGAGAAAGCTACTTCCCTTTAATGGTTGGTAACTGATTTTCAGACAGCCAGTCCAGGTACTATTTCTATATGAGCAAATCCAGCTAAATGCCTACAGAAACATCAGTACGTCAGCAGTCAAGGACTCACCTGCTTTGCTTATCTCAGAAGTACAGCACAGTACAAGAGCAAGTTAGACACATGAAAGCTTAGGTGAATTTTGGGGGAAAAGAGTAAAGCAGGAATGAGGACAGGGACTGGTTATAAAGGAAGAAGCTGGGAAGAACAGAAGATAGCTGAAGTCGATGAGGTTGAGTAACCGAGCATTTAGAACCCATCCTTACATGGGAGCGTATTATCTTTAAGTGTTACATTTTCCTTCAAAAAAATTGCAACCGGGCATGAAAACAAGCCTTCCCAAGCCCCAGCACGGATCTCTGTCCTGCTACTAGCTGAACATTCTGTTCCATTTCAGCAATCGGAGGATCACAATAGTATATGGCTGTCACAGTAGGAGTTCGAAACAATCATAAAAGATCACCATGCTCCACGGAAAAGTTAGTTTTGACAGAAATCATTCTATATGATCACACAACATGTAGAGAGGCACATAAGCAGGTATTTTGTTTTGGTTTTGTTTTTTGTCTTTTTGTTGGTTTTTTTTTTTTCACTAGTAGGCTAGACAGCCACAAGAAAAGAATTACAGCTTAACTATTTCTGTAGCTCTCCAACTTCTGGGCAGTGTTGTTTTGTACTCTGCACTGCCATGGCTAGACTGCCTTCTACTTTAAAGCTGGCTCCTGTAAGCCTATGTTAAACCACAATTGCAGCGCAGTGCATACACCCAGTGAAAATCCCTGCCATTCACACTGAGGAGCATTGTCAGTGAGCTCCTGTGTTTATGAGCACAGCTCGTTAACAGACTTTTTATGACTCTGTTAAAGACTGTTATACTGGGAAATCATTAGTCAATGGTTAAATCCACAGCTTCAGCAAACCACAGCTAGAATACAGTGAAGGTAGAAACACCAGAAGACACGTTTTCGCATACACAGCATGGTGCTTGCTGCTATAGGATCTTACCAAGCAAAAAAAAGTAGTCATTAGCAAATATTACAATATTACAATTACAATGCTATAGGAACATCTAGGTGTCCCATTCAAGAGGCCCACAGTATGCTAGCTTATGCATAAATTCAGAGTAAGATTATACCCTTCTCTTCACAGCTACAAATTGGATAGCAATTTACTTATTCTACTAGAACTACATAGAAATGTAGAGGGTGTCCATGATGCCTCCACTCCTACCAGAATTTTAGTGTAGGGTGTACCAAGAGTTACCGCTTTCATGTGACAACAGCATCCTGGCCTGTATCAAAAACAGTGTGGCCAGCAGGAGTAGGGAGGTGATTGTGCCCCTGTACTTGGTACTGGTGAGGCCGCACCTCCAATACTGTGTGCAGTTTTGGGCCCCTCACTACAGAAAAGACATTGAGGTGCTGGAGTGTGTCCAGAGAAGGGCAGCAAAGCTGATGAAGGGTCAGAGAACAGGTCTTGTGAGGAGCAGCTGAGGGAACTGGGGTTGTTTAGCCTGGAGAAGAAGAGGCTGAGGGGAGACCTGACCACTCTCTACAGCTACCTGAAAGGAGGCTGTAGTGAGGTGGGGGTCAGTCTGTTCTCCCAAGTAACAAGTGATGGGATGAGAGGAAATGGCCTCAAGTTGCACCAGGGGAGGTTTAGACTGGACATTAGGAAAAATGTCTTTACTGAAAGAGCAGTCAAGCATTGGAACAGGCTGCCCAGGGAAGTGGTAGAGTCACCATCCCTGGAGGTGTTCAAAAACATGTAGATGTGGCACTTCAGGACATGGTTTAGCAGGCATGGGGGTGTTGGGTTGACAGCTGGACTCAATGATCATCTCACAGGTCTCTTCCAACCTTAATGATTCAATGATTCTCCACCACTTTCAGTAGTGCCTCCAGATACTGACACAAGACCAGTCTGCCAAGACAAAAGTCACTTTATCTTGGTAAATGCATTCCCACACAGGGTATGCAAAGAAGCACCGGTCCCAAGTGTTGCTCCCCACCTCCCAAGCTCGAGACAAAGATATCTCAGATGTCTCTGAGATGAGAATGGCAGTTCTAAAGCTTTTCTGTAGCAAAAATTCTGCATTACAACATCTAAACTGCATCAGACCCAAGATCATTACCAAAATTATTTTACAAGCCAACTTCACACAAGAAGCATTGCTGTATGCTGAGGTCCATTGTGCACTCAAAGGCGTTGCTGATACAACTTTCCCTTCAGGTCTTGATCCAAGCAGTTAATGCTGGGACCACCAGCTCATATAGGGGCCAACAGCAGCATCAAGGTGTCTTAGAGCTGTGTGTGCCATTTCATACCCAGATTTGAAGAACATGCAAATCTGGATTTCGGCAGTTTTGTACCAGCATACCTTCATCCTGACAACCTGGGGTCTAGTTATTGCTAAGCAAACCAACAAGCACTTAATTACTAATGTGTAAGTTTTGTTATTCCTATTGCTGAGTTAGTTCTGGTACCGTACTGCAAGAACAGCAGCATGGCCAGGACAAAACCAAAGAAGCTTCTAATAAATACAGATCTTCCAAAGACAGCATCCTTTTATTTCACCAAGAAAGGCTAGCATACAGGCTACAGCAATGACTTGCTAACTCTTTCAGACTTCCTACCTAATTGTCAGTCTGCTGCATGCCTCAGTTTCCCAGACATTAAAAATCTCACCATCTCACAGGGCTGCTCTGAAATGCTCCACTACAATTATAGGCTTCACATACTCAAACTTTTTTTATCAGTGGACCAAGACAGATAAGTGCTAGTTCAAAGCTGGAAGTATAGAGCTTGAATTCAATCATCCAGGATGTTCCTGCTACCTGATAAAGACCATAGCTCCCTACATTGCTATAGCTTTAATGCAGAGTTCAAACTGTAAGAAGATGCAGCTTTGAACTCAGAGTTTGGCAACCAAAATCCTTTAATTTCACTATTATAGGCAGCTTCCAGCTATTTTAATTGTACAGCCATATATTAAAACTTCAAGGAGCATTCAGCTAAAACACTTTGAAATATCAACAACTCTACTTCTTTCCTGAAAAGCTGAACAAAGATCAAAAGAGCAGTCTAACAACCACAAAAGCTGTGAGATTTTCTTTAGTGGCTCTTAAACTTTGTTCTGAACACCTATCTCCAGATCAGAAACTGGAGAACAGAAGAGCTATGACAGAGGGATTACAGTCTATCTGATTTGACACAAGAACAGGCAAAGACTAATCAGGAACAGGAAACCTGACAGTTGCAGGTCTGAACACTGCAAGCATTGTACTTTTCTTCAACTCAGGTTTATGAAAACAGGAGGCATTCTTTGCTCTAATTAAACCCGATGTGAAACCCAGAGGTAGCCTCTAACACAACAGATTAGGACTCAATATGTATGTAGTTAAATAAAAAAAAAAGCATGCTAGTTAAATACCTACAGCATTAAGGGTTCAGTTCTACTTATGATGACCCGCTTATGACTGTCCCATATTCATGCCCCTACAGAAGTTCTAAATAATTTTCCAAGCGTATTTGGAAATACTTACAGCTCCCTTGCTAGCCTACAACTGAAATGGCAGATTACCATCCTCCAGAACACCTCTGCACAAAATTCACTCCACTTGTGGAAATCAGGACATTGAAGTGCCAGTCACACTTGAGGCATAACAAGACAGCCCAAGTCCTATTAGAATTTGGCTCCTGTCAGCCATTTCCCCCCACCCCGTAAACCTTTCCTTCAAAATGTGCTTTAAATTTCTTGCTTTGAAAGAAATTCAAATCCCTGAGGACTATATCTTCAAAGATGCAAGTGTCCTATTTCCCATATTTTTAAAGGAAGTTTTAGAAACACTGTGCCCTGCTCCCAGTCATGAAAACAGCAACTTTTCAGGTGCGACATTTTAATGTTGTGGGTTGGGTTTTTTTTTTTCTAACCTGTTATTTACTTAATTCCTATTTCCTTCCCCCCGACTTAGGCAAATGTCAATATACCCTCTGCAAACCTACCCACTTCCACTTCAAAAACACTTTCTACAAAACTGGCAAGTCACCATCTCTTTCACACAGACAGAAGCTTGCACCCTTTTGGAGACGCTAAATCTATAAACGCTAAGATTTTATACTGCAGTGTAGCTTTCCCTTGAGTGTGTATTTTGTTATTTCTTTCATCAGAAGTAAAGACAAAAGCAACTTCTTCCTTTAAAAAAAATACTATTGCAGGAAGAAACATTTGTCTAAGGTAATAGAATTAGTTTCCATCTTTCTTTTAGGAACTAATAGGAGATGTGTTTCTCTTTTTACACATTCCTTCTGTTTTGACAGCATGTTATCTCTCCACATACATCATCACTTCCAAGTTTTTCCTTACACAAACTGGTGTTTAGCCAGGCAAGAGTCACAGTTCTCCTCTGTTCAGATAACTCATCAGTCATCATTAAACAACTAAAAGTAGAGGAAGAGAACAAGGAAAAACAAAGATTCCACCCATGTTCCTGTTTGGTCCAGTTTCTGATTTCATTGGAACTGTTCACATGAAAAAGAGAAAGAATCAACTTGCAAAGCATCCTCTTTACTCACAGGTACGAACTGAGCTTATGCAGTGACGTTACCAACAACTTGTACTTATATCTCAAAGTGCTGCCATTTTTCCAGCTACCGAGATAGCCTGCTATACCTTTTTCACTACACAATCACTTCTTGCACAAATTAAATGAGGTTGCCCAAGTCATCTACTTGGGTTATGCTTCAAATGGTGCAAAACAGTAACACATCCAGAGGCCCAAGCTTCAGAAAGTTGAGAGAACTAGCCCTGTCAGGACAGAATTAACTCCTCCAGAGAAATATTTTAATTCATGGCTTTTTATTGTTCCATTTTTAAGCTCTGTGATATGTAGTCCTTCTACCAATTATGAGACTGATAGTTCTGGGGACTGAAGTTGCCCAGAAACCCTGACGCATGCAACAGAGGTGCAACCTCATGGCTCTGCAAACACATGGGAAATCCCACCTGGAAAATTACATCGCAGTGCCTAGTTGACACATGGAGGTCCCTCCTTCTAGGCTGAGGCTTGGTCCACCATTGCCTTGTCCTCTAAGTTAAACCTAACATATCACATGCACGTCCTTCTGCCTTTCTGGGGCTCTTCAAGGTAAGTATCTGGCAAGCAAGGTTTCCAGGCTGAACAGCGGAGAGTAAGAGATACTAGAAACCACGTATAGCTTCTTTAACAACATCAAGGATGAAAATATATTTTATTCCGCTCTCAACTCAGTGCACACATGTACATCGTGGTAACCCCAAACAGAATCTGGGGCCAAACCCTCCTATCATTTCACAGAGGCCACAGCCAACAAAGTCTCATTAGTGATCGATGTCACAAAAACTGGGTTTAAAAGAACATTCTTAAGACAAAAGGCCACTTCCTTCTTTTAACCCTTTGCATGTTCCCTTAAACTATTTCCAGGCTACATAGTAAAAACTAAAGGAGCACAAGACAAAGGAATTAATTCTCCTATTGCGGGAAAAAAGAAAAAAAAAAAAAAGAGAAATCTTCAACATAAAAGATTGGGAAAGTAACACCCAACCTAGGAAAGCCCAATGGTGGGAAAACCAGCCATGCCCAGCACACCACAGGAACGCCATGAGTTTACCAGCCACTGCCATCAGCTGAGCAAGCACCCCTGCCCTCACTCCAACATGTCCCTCTGATTTTATTTAAGGGCTTGAGTACCCATTCCTCGTGCAGTCTTATCCAGCCCTGACACTCAGAAATACATCTATTTCTGACTCATACCTCTGATTTCCTATTCCCCCTGTAATTCTGAGGAATGTTTCCAGTGTGTGATCAGACGCTCACAGGACCTGTCAGTTTTACTGATGCAAGCTGTTTACCTTCATGCAGCTCTCTTAACATCTGTAGGCGTGTCGCAAATTACCTGTAATTGCGGAAGCCTTTATTTTGCTTGGTGTTTTAGCTGGTCGGGTACTTCACATAACGTGCTTACAAAGAGCTGTTGCGAGAACGTGAATTGGAAAAAAAAAAAAAAAAAAGAGAGGTCGTTAGGAGTTAAACGGGTAATTAACAGCGACAAGAGTACTCCCAATTAAAACCGCTCGTGGGGTTCAAGCGCTCCCCCTCAAGCTCAGGCTCACGAAGCGAAACCGAGAGTCCCCAGGACGGGCGGGGTAAACCCCGCCAGGCACAGCGGGGCCGCGCACACGGCGCCCCTCCACCGGCCCCAGCCCACCTCCGAGGGCGGCCCCCGCTCCCGCCCCGCGGCGGGCAGCGCCACCAGAGCCCCCGGCTCCGCTGCGGTGGGCCCCGGCCTCGCCCTGGGAGCGCAACAAGTGTGGCGGCACCGGCACGGGGAGGGGTGCGGCAGGCCCAGCCGGCCCCGCCGCGCCCCCCGCCCCTTCCACCGCCCCCAGGCCCTCGCCTCACGGCGGGAGCGCGGCAACGGCCTCCCCCGCCGCCGGCCCGGCGCGGTCTGGTCCTGTCCCGCTGCCGGCTCGACCCTCCCGCCGCGCCCCTCACCTGCCCCAGCGATGCCCACCGCTGCAGGGGGAGGGCAGCCCCGCCGGGAGCTCCCGGGACCAGGCACCGCGGGCAGCGGGGCTCAACACGGGTCCGGCAGTGCCTGAGCAGCAGCCGGTCCTAGCGTCGCCGCCCCGGAGCTTTAAGGTCCCTCCCTGTTCACCTGCCGCCGCTTTTAGCCCGCCCCTACCGACCGCCTCCCTGCGCGCCCGGCTCCTCCGGCCGCCCGTGGAGGCGGGGGGGGGGGGGGGGGGCGGGGCGGGGCGAGCCGGGCCGGGCCGGGCCGGGCCGGGCCGGGCGCCCACCTGCCTACCCGCGCTGCTGTGCCCCGGGGAGGGGGTTGTGTGGAGATCGGGGCTTTGAACGTGAGGGGCAATCAGCCAAAATAATGGGCGGGACGGCTGAACTAAGCCTGGGAGAGCAGGCAGGAGGGCTTCTGTCCCTCCCGGGAGCGTTTCCCGCCGCCCGGTGCTGGTTCGAGGTTGCCGGGGGAGAGCTTGGGGGGGCGGGAAATAAAGGTAGTGGCAGATATGTGTTTTGTCAGAGGAAATACATATCTATTTAAGATAACAGGGTCGTATTTCCATCTTGTCAAACCCAGGCATTCATAAGGGCATTCGGACAGGAAAAGACCCAGGCCTTTTCTCCCGAAAATCATTAAAGCATTACTGGCCAAACACAAAAGGAAGAGCCAGTAGTTTCTGGCTTTTTTTTTTTGAGGTTTATTTTCAAGTGCGATTGAAATGCTACAGCAGTGCCCTGCAAACTCACGGGCTTTCACGGAGCTGCAGATAATTGTCAGTGCAAAGACCTATTTTGGAAAGTTTTTCCTGTTTCCAAGGAATACAGTTGCTGAGGAAACGATTTACTTTGGGTTCAAAAATCCCTGCCCAAAACTGCATTCTCCATCTTGCACACAAGCACATCAAACTAGATAAATGGTTTCTAATCCTCTTAAATGAATTTCTTAAGAAAACGTATAGCATAACTGCAACAACAACCGTACATTTGCTCAGGGTGAAAATGTATTTGTGCTTGTTTAGAGTATACGGGCTCAAATGATAAACAATTTCCAGCTAAATTATTCTGCCCTTTACCTCCACCTCCCAAAATAAAAATAATCCCAGGGAAAACCTTTTGCAAAAGTCAATGGCTTAATTGATCTTGTGCTTATGAAGAAGAGGTAGAGATTTCTAGCACAAACAACTAAATTGTATTTCTGAAAGATAAGAAATTGCCATCAGTTGTGGTTTAAACATTAGCCTCGGTCTCTGTGGCACTCATCTTGCCTCCACCACCCCTTCTTACCCGTATACTTAGATCCATGAAACTTGCATGTTAGGACCACAAGAAAATTCATGTTGGAAGGGATCTCAGGAGGCCTCTAGTCCAACCTGCTGGTCAAAGCAGGGTCAGCTCTTATCTCGGACCACTCAATAGTTACACCCCATCCATGGGGGGCTCAGCACTTGCTGCAGCTGGAGTCAGTTCACTGCAGCAACTGTAGGACCAGGCCCAAGGTGTATGATGCTATGCTGAGCTAGACAAGCAATAAATACCTGAGGCCTGAGTCTTCCTATGTTTGCTGACTTCTGTGGGAGTTGTGTGTTCAGATGACATTCAAGGTTCACGTGTACAGTGTGTATGAGGAAGGGAGGCGGCTCCGGACCTGGCCATGCAGTTGCGTTTTGCAAAAGGGGAAGCCCATCTCCTCATGTAAGAAAAGCTTTAGAAGAGACTTCTGGGACTTATGTGTGGTTCCCTCTCCAGTCACCTTCCAGCTTGATTGAGTGACCTTGAAAAAATAAAACGTATCCCATCTCTGTCATTCCAAGGTCAAAATACTTTAAACATTGGGTATATTTAGCTACAGGAGGATTCTGGGGTTTGTGCTGTTTTTCAAGGCTGTGTTTGCTGCCATTAAGAGTCTTTTTTTGTAGTGAGAAAAGTATAATGAAAAGCTAGTGGAGACAAGACCCTATGGGTCTCACTGTGAAATTACCTGAAGGAGGTGAGCCATGGGCAGGGGTACAGCATGGACCTCTCTGAGCTGCTTTGCATCAGATCTTCACTGCACTGCCTTCAGGAGGGTGTTACGGTTGGAGGCCAACACCTAGTTATTATCCCAAGGCAGAAACACCCAGTTCTGACAGCAAAGAAAAAGTCTTGAGCGATGTTCTGTGTTTCAAAAATGAGACTAAAGAACTACCCGTTCTTTAGCTGGAACCACGGCGGGGAGCAGCGGGTGAACGGGTGGTGGGGAGCAAGGGGCCAGGTGCTCCTCTGCTGGGTAAGTTTTTTTCTCTTGTCTGTTGAATGCTGCTTCTCTGACATGGTAACTTCAGCATGCTCTTTGGTTGTATGTGATGATGCAGGGGACAGTAGATAGAAAGAATGGATGTGTGTCTGTGCTGGAAATCTAACTAATAGAAAAAGGGTTTCCTAGTTTTAATCACAGAGTTTTCTCTTTAATTATAGAGAAAAATGAAATATATTTAGTAATTGACTACTTAGTAATCAGAGTGAAAGTGTACAAAACAAGTCCAACTTCTCAGTCTTCTTATTATTCAGAAGTGTTAAAAAAGAAGAAAAAAAAACACCAGGAAGTTTCTTTTCCATTTTCCCATGGCAGACAACTGCTCAAACATTGTAGTGAAGTTGAAGTGGGAGGTTTTTCTTCCTGAAAATTTCTGGTTCCTTTCCGAACCTTCACGTCTCTAATTAAGACTCTTTTTGACTTCTAACTATTTTGCAGTTCAGAGGGGGAAAAAGAAAATTAAGTCCAGTCACTCAGTGTGAAACTGTTGTGCAGGTGTGTCTCAAAGTGTGTGTTCCTCTGTGGCACATTTGTTAGGGGACAACAGGCACACATGTGGTACTGATACTATATACTAAGTCTCAGATCAAGCCCCGTCCTTGTATGCTGCTCAGGAAGCTGCTCTTCAGCTTTTATTTTCAATTTCCTTTACTGGCCAGCATTCCTACAGGGATTGTGTTGGCCCTGATTTACACACTCTAAGCAAATCCCAGAGCCTCATCTAGCCAGAAATGATACCCAAAGAGTCACTTCCTTTTTGGTATAATTAATGACAATGTGTAGTATCATAAAGGTTGCCCATGTAATATTGCTGTTTATTAACCATTACAGCTCCTCAAGCATTTGCACTGCTATGACTAGCAGTACTTTTTCCCACCTGCAAGGGCTTTACAGATGCTTTTGCAGAACAATTAGGATTGCACTTTCCTTGAATAATGGGGCAGATGGCTGTCACCCTTCTCTTTTTGACCTCAGGTTGTCCTCATCAATGAGATCTTCCCTTTTTTTATTTTCAGTTGACATAGCTGACATTCATGAAATACCCCAAAAGAAACATACCGAGTGCTTTCCTGCTAATGTAACTTGGCAATTTCAGTGATGTTCTCTGCTTGTGGAGACAGAAGAAGGAACAGGAGAGAACCAAAAAATACACCTCAACCGCAAATGATGCGAGGGACCAACAAAAGGGGATGAAAATGTTTCCCAGCACTGTGAGCACATGACCAGCCTGACTCATGCTAATCCATATAATTTTCACTTTTTACCTCAAAATGGGCATAGGCAGCTCTTTTAGTACATAGCCATACTCTTCCAGGACACCATAGGAAAGCATACCTCCCAGGACGTCATTGGAAGGTGTACCTCTCTTGCATGCTGGGTAGGGTAGACTAAGTCATCATCAGGCACCCATCAAAGCCTCTCAGTCAATTTCTTAAGCTGACAGCTGTTGATATCCAGCATCAGCTTGATTTGAAAGGCAGAGCTTTCTCCATCCTTAGGCAGCCCAGCAATTTCTGCAAGGCTATTGCTAATTTGGAAGTTTCCATCTGACAGTTTCCATCTCCCCACCCCTTTGGTTTATTACAAATATTTCATCAGACCAGCTGCCGTGTCCTCCTTCGCTCTGGGCAAAGGGGGACAAGAAAGGCTGTCAGCAGCGATGCATAGTTGCTGTTGTGATGTTTCTCCTGGAGCAGGCAGTTGCAGCAAGAGTCCCCCACTCCGGTGGCACCTAGCCCAGGCTCCGGATGGACCCATGGAGCTGATTTAATTAGTTCGTTGCTCCCTGGTTTGATGTAATAAGTTCATTGTTCCCCAGCGCAACTTAATTGAGTCATTGTTACCCGATTTGACTGACTGATTGCTGCCTGACTTGATTTAATTAATTGCCGCCTGACTTGCTGAATAAGCAAGCTCCTGCTGCTGACTGCCAGCACCGCTCATGGCTCCTAACCTATGCTGTCTACCTCTGCCCCTTCCCCTATATCAACCTGCTCTTCTCCTGGGTCCTGCTCTCCAGTCTCCTTTAGCCACATCCTCTGTTCCCATCCTGCATCTCCACTCTGTTCCTGTAGCTCTTCCCCAGCCCGAGGAGCTTCTTTCACTAATCCTCCTTTTCCTTCTCCTCTGCTTTTCCCTGGCTTTAGCCCTGGCTGTGCCTCCAGCTTTCCTTCCAGAGCTCTCACCACTGCATCCCACAGTAACCCTCCCTGCTGCAAGTCCTCTAAAGTTGCTCCCGAGCTCCCTCAAAGGCTTCGCATTTCACTTGCTTCATGTGTCCCAGATTGCCCTTCCTGTAGTGGGATATTTTTATCCTGTTCTGCCTGGCAGTCCTACACAGGCCGCAGCACTTGTCCAATGCTCTTCTTTTTCCTCCATTTCCACCAGTTGCCTGTACACAGTTTTCTCTTTCTTTAAAGTATCATCCAGAAGCCTCTCCCCTTGTTATGTGTTACCTAGCATCATCTAGGCTCTTGGCTTTTCTTTCTTCCCTGCTCCAGATCCATTCACTTCCTTTGAAATTTCTGTGTCCACTGTAAGAATCTTCTCTGGCTGCTCCTTGTCTCATGCTCTAGTTTTGTTATCACCTAAAATGTGCTGATGATGGTTCACGTTTCTCGCTGACCCTCCATGCTCTGGCTCTCACTTCATTCCCTAGTCTCCCCAGATCTCTTTGACTTATCCCTCTGCATTTCCCTGTCTCCATTCAGCAGAAACATGAGATATAGCTATATCTTGTCCTCTTTTCTCTGCTGTTCTGCTCCACTATCCATCTGATGTCAATGCTAGGAGTAGACACGCACTTCTGCAAGAAGAGAATTACTGTTTTTCAAAGTATGTGTGTCAAGCTGTAAGTCTGCATTTATATTAATGATCAGCACAAGCTCAGGCTTCCCCTTGGCCACTTCAGTTCAGTGCATACAGGTGAAGTAGCTCTACCTGTGCTGTCAGTCCAGTATGCACAACATCCTGTGCGAGCACATATCCCACCTGGCTTTGCATTGACCAGGCCTTGTTGGCCATGTCATACTTTCTGGCCCATCTTCACTCTCTATATTTACCCATTTTCGCTGCTTCTTGTGTTGTCAGGTGCCTTGGAAGAAAGTCCAGGAAGGATTGCTTGTTTCTCCAGTGTAATCCTCATCACTTGGTGGCCAATTGACAGCTGGCTTCTATATTCCTGGGAACAGATTCAGGGTGTGTTGCCCCTCCTTCCTCTGGCTCCCTTTTTTCACTAAATGTTTTCTTGAAGAGAGGATCTCATTGTCTACGAAGACACCTTTCTCTTCCCCTCCAGTCTTTAAGGAGCCTTTACTCACCCTACACTGCATGGCTGATGATCTTCCACTTCACTTGCAGTGAATTAACCTGTCTGTGCATTGATTTTCGTGCATGTAAAAGCCATTGTGTTCCTAGAGCATTTTTGTTCAGACCCTTCTGGTTTTCATATGCCAGACCCCATTGATTTCAAATACCTAAGAACCTTGGGAGATGCTTTGGGAGAGCTGGGTCTTCAGTTTTTTTAAAATCAACCACACAAGTTTTCTTTTAACCAAAAACTGTGTTTCCTTCAGCTACAAATTCATTTCAGTTTGTTTCTTTTTCTTACAGGCTCCTGAACCTGAGCGCAGTTCTCTAAGGGAGACCTGGCATGATAGGCAGGGCAGGGTATACAGCTTCTGTATACCCTAGTTAATGCAACACAGTCATATTCCCACTGCTCTGACGTCTGTTCTCTCCCCTATATAAGCGACCCCCTTTGAATTCATCTTTGCAGGTCCTCCTACTGTTGACTTCGGCTCATTTGCTTGATTTACAAAGGCCATCTAACTTTACAGATGATACAGATACTGGCAATACCTTTCACATTACTGGTTTATGAAGGTATGACACCCAGCCCTGTTCTCATGAAAGCTAGTGCCAAACCTCGCATAAAATGCTATAAGAACAGGACTGGGCCACAGACTTTATTCTATTCTCCATGATAGTAATTAAAATAACATTAAAATTAGCTCTAGAATTAGGGGGTGTCAGACTCTTCTTGATATCTTCCATCTTCTGCATTTGGTAAGGTATCTTTCTGATAGTGGTTCCATTCACTGAGCTGATATATGCAAAATATGGGTGCTTGAGGCTTCTCATATTTAAGAAAGAAAGAAATGGGAACTGCCCTTCGATATACAATCCGCCTTTCCATTTGTATTTGCAAAGCACCCCTGTGGCAAGAAGGATGGCTGCATGGATGGTTAACATAATGAAAGTATTTATGGCCTTTTACCTTTATTTGGTGTGAAGTATTTTGTCCCTTTCTAAAATGTCAATGACAGTCTAAAGTTGTTCCCTTTCTTCAGCCCCACCCTGCACTTCAGAGACTTCTGCTGTTTGGGAAAACACTGATATCAAGCACTCTGCCCTTCCTTCAGAAATTGCAAATGAAGATAAATCTGTGCAAGTCATTTCACTGCAAGGTTATCAGAGGTTTTCATTGGTATCATTGCATTGATGTAATTATCGTGGTGCCAATATGCTCTAATAAAGACAAGGACAGAAATAAAAACCCCAAAAGTTCTACAAGTTTATTTGTGCAAATGGTTTTATCTCAAACTGAGAAACAAACAAAAAATCAGATGTAACTGTTTTGATGCACTTGCATGCATATGGTTTTGCCCTTTCACATGGGTGGTGTGTAGTTCAGAGAGGTCACCCTGTCACCTGGAATAATTGTGCCACCTTCCACAGTGTGCAGGCACAACCTGGAGCATGGATTGGGGCACGGAGTGCTGCTTCCCTGCACAGTGCATTGTGGGATACTCATCATGATGTAGTCATGAAAGGCAGTACTGGTTATGGACTGAGAGGTACCTGAGGTCTTTTTTCCCCACATATGGAAATTGGAAGACTTTTCTCTCTTCCTCTTTCTTCATCCTGTGGTTTTCCTTCCTCTCCGTTTCAATTCCAGAGTTGTGGTGAAGGACAAGATCATAGAATCATAGAATCATTAAGGTTGGAAAATACCTCTGAGATCGTCAAGTCCAACAGTCAACCCAACACCACCATGCCTGTTAAACCATGTCCCGAAGTGCCACATCTACACGTTTTTTGAACACATCCAGGGATGGTGACTCCACCACTTCACTGGGCAGCCTGTTCCAATGCTTGACCACTCTTTCAGTAAAGAAATTTTTCCTAATATCCAGTCTCTTGCCCTGATGGGAGTCAGGATCACTGGGTGAGCGTGTGGCTTCACCCCATGTCTCCAGAGCTGTGGGGGCTCTCCTCATGCTAAACAGTGGCAGCAACAAGTTTTCATCAACAACTTCCCTTTCCACCACAGCATCCTCCTGGCTTTCCTTAGTCTTGTCTATGCCAGATGAATTTATAAACACAGGACACCTGCTAACGTGCCAACCCTTAGTTAACATCAGTACAGCGATTTGAAAAGGCAAAATCATACACACATTACCTTAGATATACATGTTAGCAAAAAGCCCTGTTGCTCCCATGCATACTAACAATACCATCTGTGAATGTCACCACAGTATGTTCAAGAGTTGAAAATTTTCCAGTTAAATCACGCTGATAATTATCTTCTCTGACTATGGGCAGGGATGGTTGAATGCCTCTAATTCAGAAAGTATTGTTAGACTCTTCTGAAAGAAGGCCAACTTCCAAGGAGCAAGAGAGTCCTTGCTGGGGGCATCTCGTAGAGGCAGCATTTCGGGGGTTGTGTCAGGGGTTCTGTGTAGGTCATAAAAATTTAAATTAGCTTGATCTCATGCACACACACACACACACACACACCCCCTGAGTGTAAAAGCCAGGAAGCCACATGCAGTCTACGTCTGGAAGAGCTGAGTGAAGGCTGCTGGATATAGATAACAGCAGAGTTTGGGCAAAGGAGTTTGACCATTTTCATCTGCTTATATTTGACAGCCAGTAAGAGACATGAATTTGGGAAATAATGTATGAATGCAGAGCTATATAAATACACAAACTGTCTGTTTTCCTTACTGGCTCAGTCAGGCAGAGTAAATATGTCTAACCCTCTAATTCAGCTACTTCGCTATCACAGCATCCAGGCACACCACAAAAAACTGGTCTTCCTCTGAAGAGTTGCCTTTTTTTTTTCTATTCCAACATTATTTGCTATTAAAGGTTTACAATGTTTTATGCAGCTGTACAAAGAGCAACGAACAGCATTCTGCAGGACAGAGGGTCTATAAATTAACCCTTAAATGTGAGCTGATAAGGGCCTGCAGAATTTAGCCTCAGAGACACAATGTGTGCAGGAGCTTATGAAATGCAAAGAGCAAGTCACAATGAATTAGCCGCGAAGTTCCCAAATGTCTTAGCTCCTTCAAATGCTTTGCTGTCTTCTTCCATGGGTTTGTATAGAAACTGCATAATTACATAGTGTCACTGCTTTCATATGTTTTATACTTTTCTACATGTTTCAGCCATGAAAGGCCATGCTTTCTATTGGCAAAGAGGATGATTATGGTTAGAGTGTATTTAGGGGCCTTTAACTTTGCCCCATCAGTTGGCAACTGCAGCTGCATACTCACTTCCAGATATATAATTAGTCATAAGAAAATAGGTTAAAATGTCATCTATTACATTGAGATTTTCACTTTGTAAATGATCACACCTAAGAAATGTTGTTATTTAGGTTCCTATTAGAAATGTCATAACTAATGTCAATCTTCAAACCTCAGAGCTACAGGTGGGCATTTTCCCTGATGCCCCTGGGGCTATGAGGGTCTGACATGGGTGTTTTCATATGCCCACAAAATCATTCAAAGGGACCATTTGGATAAGCAGGTGTTCACCTACTCATGTTTGCAGAATCAAGCCCTAAATCAGGAAATGGCATGAGTCTCAAGCCCATGTGATAGAAAAACACAAAGTCACCACAGTCCTCATATGCCAAATACTCCATAACACCTTTGGCCAGAGTAGAAAAATGGCTCCCTACTGGTGCAGAACAGAAACCTCAGAAGTAATTCACATTTTTCCTCATGACTTGAAGGAAATGTTACCCATTTAATTTAATTAATACCATTAATTGCCTGTTCCCAGACTTCCAGGATGCAAAAGGAGCAGGCTCTCCTGGATCTTCACAGCTGTCCCTGGACAGCTGGGCCAGGTGTCCTATGTTGTCTCTACCTTAAGGAGTGCTGGGCTTCTGAAACAAGGCAAGGGCTTTTGCCTTACTAGCTATTAAAAAAATAAATCACATTACATTCCTCCCTTACCTCCTTTGTACCTTACCAATGAAATGAGAGAGCAGCCTTTCGGGACAGTGTTGGGTTTCAACCGTGACAAGGTCCATATGACTAAGGCTCCTGGGGGTCTCATGGCTCTTATGCTCCCAAGTCCTCTTTCTCTCCTCCCACACATCCTGCTGCTTCTCGCTTGGGATGTGTCACTGCACTTTACACCTTTTAGGCCAAAGGCAAGAATTTTTGCCTGTTCTCACAAGCATTTTGATTATCTAAGCAGCTCAACAAGCACTGGCAAAATAATAATGGGTTTCCACAAGTTATTCCAAATGGATTGTGACTTTGAATTAATGATTTGCAACAATTGAGTGCAAGATTTTGCTATGTCAGTTACTGGATTTGAACAGGAGCCATTCCCAGCATATGCTTACAGAAGCATCTCAAAAGCGAAATTCTTTAAGAAAACACTCCTTACACAAACTGAGTAAACTGGACTCTGTAACATAGGTGTGGGCTGAGCAGAAGGCTAGCTCAAGCACTGTTGTCCCCAGCCCCAACACTTGCCTAACTTTAGAAAGACTTCAAGTACACACATGGAGTGACTAATGAAGGTCTTGACAGACCTCCCCTCTTCCTCTCAGGAAGGAGTCACTAAGTTGGGCTGTCAGGCCCTGCAGGAAGAGAAAGGAGGAAGAGATCTTCCTGGCTTTCATGCCTCTGTGATGATCCTCAGTCCCCATCAGTCAAAGCCACTGACATAATCTCTCCTCTAGTGCCAGGATCCCCAGGTGGATGGGCCACGGTAGTTGAGTCAGACTTGTCAGAATAGCCCCAGTTAAAATCATAGCCTCTCTTTAACTTGGTCAGGTACAACTCGTACTTCATGGCCTGTATAAGATCCTACCTGAAGAGGTAAGAGATATATCCCTTGCCCTGTAGGAGATCATTACAGAAATCCTGTGGGGTGTCCTCCATCCCCTGAAGCATGTGGGCCACTGTCAGAAAGAGGGTGCTGAGATTAGCCAGTGACTATTTGCATCTTTCTGGCCTGTCCGCTGAGACCATTAGTATTACCTAAGAGTTCTCATTCAGCCAACACTATTGATTTTCAGTGGCCGGTGGGTGCCTCTCATCTAACACCTGCTCAGTAGAACAGGATGGTCTCTGCTTAGCCAGTGTCTCCCATCAGACACTGCAGTCAAGATTACAACTGGGAACAGCCCACCCCATCCAAAACCACCCCAGGCCACAGCTCCTCCTAACTAACCATGGGCTAACATGTCCACATGCTCTCCCTGTCCCAGTGCCCAGCCCTCTCCTCTCCTCTCCTCTCCTCTCCTCTCCTCTCCTCTCCTCTCCTCTCCTCTCCTCTCCTCTCCTCTCCTCTCCTCTCCTCTCCAGCAGCATGGTCAAGCAGACATGGGCTGATTGGGCAGAGATTGGGCAATGCAGAACAGTCACACCCTCTGCTTCTCCTGGTTTGGCATGATGATGTTATTTTCTGGAGCAGCAGGAAGACCTGTGGAACACCTGTGGCTCCTGAGGGATGCAATCTCCAATTTTTTCTGCTGCTTTGGGTGCATGTCTGTGTGGTAATCTGCAGTGTGGGGATTACAGAGCTGACTCAGGTTATGGGAAGTCTTGTTGTCTCATGACACTTAAAAGTCCCCATTGAGTCTGTGCTAGACACGTTTAGGTTACAGAAGGACCTCTTTCTTCATCATCCAGCAAACCGGTTTGCCTCCCAAGGAAGGACTCTTCCCATTTATCCTAACCTTCAGCCCAACAATGAATGGGTTCCTGCTTACTTTGTCCTGCCAGTCATCCCCTTTGTAGCTTGCACTGGCTAACACCTCTGCAATTCTGGCACTCATCATTTTTTATGGTTGGAGATAACAGGGCCTGGCCATGATCTCCTGTGGTTGCAGACCTCCAGCCTCCCTGATGTCCTCCTGGGGTATTCCTGCCTTGCTGTGTAGAGCAAAGAAGTGAGGTTGCCCTTTGGAAACTGCCTCTTGCTCTTCCTTCCCTCACTCTGTGCAGCAAAACTGTTTTCCTTCCACCGTGTTCATGATCTCCTGTGGCTGCAGGGGAGGAAAGATTTGCCTCTTAGCCATGAAAACGGATTTGTGTTGGTTGTAGATTTTTCTCCACCCGGTGAAAACAGAGCCAGGAAATTTGTTCTGGACTATCGAATTCAGCTTCTCCGTGCAATATTTTTGGAACTGGAGAGATGGGTGAGCGGGGGAGACCATCAACTGCATGGGGCCACTAGAACATCCCTGACATAAGACATGAGAAAAAATCTGTATGAAAGACAAGTGAAAGGCAGGCACAAAGACATGTTAGACTGTGCTCTGGTCATCTATTTGGTCCTCTGCCAGGAGGATAGAAAGACTAGAAAAAAAGGAAGGGCTTGGCAACCATCACCAGCTTAACCAAGATGGACAATTAATAATGCGTAGAAGAAGTGACTCAAGATTTTGATGCTGTCTTTTAATTTAGGATCGATGCGTGTGTAGATTACATGGCATGTTTGCAGGAGTACTCATAGAATATAGATGTTATTGGAGGAGGATAATTATTTATATTTGGTGTCCAGCCAAAAGTGACATTACAGAAAGGTCTTAAATGCAAGTTTCATTAAATAATTCAAATGCAGAAACAAGAATGGGAGGGTTGATCAGTGTGTACGGGATGACTCATATTGAACTGAGATTGCTTCATTTTTATGTGAATTGCCTTAAATTTAACAAAGCAAATCCTGTAACAGTAGTTGTTTTCAACTAGGGCAGGACAAGGCTTCAGCTCTTGGGAAACGAGCGGTTTCCTGCACAGAAAGAACATGTAAATAATCCCAACCTGGAATTTTGGAGGGCAGGATCTGTCCACGCTTAGCCACCTCCCTGTTCTGGTGTTTCCTTGGTCTCCCTGCAGAAGATGGAGCTGCAGAAAGCAAGCTGTTTGATGGGTTGTTTCCCTGTGCCACAGGGCTGATGCATTAACCCAGGGTGGTCAGGATAAGAGAGGGAAGCCAGGGTGCCTAGGAAGCCTTTTAACTCTTCACAACCATAAACATTTCTGTTTAACTTCCAGAATCCCCCTTCCCTCAGGGGAAAATGCTGCTTATTTCTCTTTTACCACTGGATGTGAATGCAGGCCTGTTATTACTGGCACTTGCTTCCCATGGATGCATTTTTCTTGGTTCAAGGGACGCTAGTAAATTCTGAATTTTAAGAGGGAAACCTGAGACTTTTTTGTTAAAGCCTCCTGTATTTTATGTGAGCAGAGAAGTTCTTTCTGTTCCAGTACATTTTCCACCACCAGGGCCTTGAGCATCAAGGACTCCTTCTTTACCTGGTACTTCATATACAACTCTGCCCTTTCTTCAACCATAAAATAACTGCACCAGTACAAAATAAAAGTCACTGCCCACCTGTAAAACAAAATTATATAGTAAACTAACAAGAGCAGAGAACAAGGCAGAAGTAAATAACTGCTCTTTCCCTGCCTTTATGAGAGATGAGTCGCATGCATAAAATCCACATCCCAAATGCCAGCAGGAAGGAGAGCTGTGCGGCGCAGATGTCCAGAGGGTTTCAGTTCGTCCAGTGCCTCTGTGATGTTTCCCAGCATAGCCCATACACTTCCAGGACCAGCCTTATCCAGCTGCCTGAGACCCAGACTGCTGCGACTGTTTGAGGGTCTCTCCTGGAGGTGAGACCCTGCCTCCTCCTGGGACACAGAGCCACGGGTTACATAGGTAATTCCTGGGCTGGTGACAGGACTGAAATTGATGTCTCCAAAGCCTGTGTGGCCTCTGGACCATGTCACAAGCTGAGCAGGGGTAAAAAGTATTTTCTCATTTTGCTGGTTTGCTACCTGGAGTCTTGGTCTATCAAACGGTGTCCATGTCCTACCCTTCTACTTCTGCTGTTCCTCAAGGACCCTATTCTATTTTCCTTTTCTTCTAATTGCTTATAAATATTTGTCCTGAAAACAGCCTTTCTGAAGTGGATACAATCCAAATAAAACCCAAACTCTGCACCATCAGAATTTCGTAGAATCACAGAATCATTAGGTTGGAATAGACCGCTTAGATCATGAAGTCCAACCGTTAACCCAACACCCCCATGCGCACTAAACCATGTCCCCAAGTGCCACATCTACATGTTTTTTGAACACCTCCAGGGATAGTGACTCCACCATCTCCCTGGGCAGCCTGTTCCAATGCTTGACCACTCTTTCAGTAAAGACGTCTTTCCTAATGTCCAATCTAAACCTCCCCTGACGCAACTTGAGGCCACTTCCTCTTCTCCTATCATTTGTTACTTGGGAGAAGTTACATCCTCCATCTCTGAAGGCTTTTAGGCCCTCTCTGTGCAAAGCACCATGCCTCTAAGTCCCTCTTGTCAGCATACAGTAAAGGTCATGGAGGAAAGGGAATCGGACAGCTTGCATTTTGCGTGCCTCCATGGCTTTGTCATGACACATATCACCTCCCAACTGTCAACACCACAGTGAATGTATAAAAGGTTTTCCAAACTGTTTTGGGAAATCACACAGTCACTTGGCTTCCCTGCTTAGTTTCCCCAAGGAAAAACCCCACAGAATGTGTGTTCCCTGGGGCTTTTCCTTGGGGGACCCTCAGGCATGGGGCAGGAGTCTTAAGAAGGAAAACTTTCCATAAGGTACTTGATTCTCGCCTTGATTCAACTCCTTCCCCTTTTAAAGGGGGGTCCTTAAAGCAAAGACAGGGTAATGCTTTCACCTTGGCTTTGGCTGGCTGGGGGCTGGTGGTGCAGCTGCGCATGTACCTACTCGCTTTCAGACTGCTCCAGAGCGCTCACAGTTCCCTTCGACAGCTCTTGTCCTGTAGATTGCAATCTCCCAGGGTAAAAAAGACTAGTACAGAGGACCATGGTCCCTGCAGGCCTGGTAGAAAGTGTGCAGTAATTGAAAGAATAATAATACGTCAGACATACACAGGCTGAGAAGGTAGCAAAGGAACTTAATGAAAGAACAAATCCTAACAAGCATGGGATACTAATTTTAAGAAGTAATTCACATATTACTTATTGCTTAAGGGCAAAATTCATGCTGCCTAACATACTTTCCCAGGTTTGCAATGCATGGCCTTTGCAACACAATAAGTAGGCACTTTTTAACACTTTCCATGTCCACGAAGATGTCTCTCTAACCCGTACCACATCAAATATTCACAAGAGAACAGCATGATTTCAGGAATGGAGATCCCTGATGAGATTCATTCATGCTCTCCCTCCCTGAAGGGTCCAGGCTGCCATTACCACTGTGCTGAGCAGGGAGGAAGATAAGATATCCATTAACCCCTTCATTAAGTGCTGAGATGGCAGTCACAAGTCAGGGTGCATCCAGAAGAGCCAGATGAGCAGCTTTTGCAGAGAGTAGAAATCCTATCTGAATCCTGCAGTGCTGTTGACAGTACCAGCAGCAACACCACTGAGTTTTTGTGCAACTTTCCAGTTCCGGAGCTCGAAGAAACCCACAGTGATTAACCAGCCAAATCTGCCATCAGGGAAGCAGAAATCTCCATTTTAGAGGTAAGGAATGCCAGAGCATGGAGAAGGCAACCTGAGTGCCCTAATGTCAAGCAGCTGTCAGCACAGGACCAGGAGAAAGGCCTGTGACCCGCAAACCTGTGTCCAAAGTCATCTTCTCCGCAAGACCATTCAGGCTTTGTCACTTTTTCTTTTTCTTTGTCCCCTAGCTACAAGAAAAATGCGATTATGAATTCTGTTGCTGTCTGTCCTACCCTGAGCTGTGTGGTTGCAGGAGGTCACAGCGGGGTTTATCCCACCCAACTGCCAGGTACCACACAACGCCTCTTGAAAACCAGGCATGGGCAAGCAATGTAGCAGGGTGCAGAGGGGACCAGCCATTGGGAGAGGCAAGCACAAAGCTTCTGCCAGCCCCAGGAGCAGCTTTCCTCACAGCAGCATGCACACATGCAGAGATAGCAACAGATGGTGATGGTCTCTAAGCTGTTGTTGATAGCAGCTTCTCCATTGTCTCCCTGAGCTCCCACCAGGACAACAGGTGAATAGATGATGTTGTCACCCATCCCCAAAGGGTTTGGTAGAAGAACACAAGGTCACTGAGCTGCTCTGCCCAAAGTCATGGCTGCAGGAGTAGCCAAGGTCTTGTTTTCTCACACAAGGACTAAAGGGTCCTGAGGAATGGGTGTTTCTCAGCCTAATGGGTGGCTTCTGAAGGTGAACGGTATTTGAGGTTCATCACCTGCACACAGGGGTATCTCAGTGTGTGCTAACACCTCTGCTCAGCAATCTGTACCCTGATCTCAGCCACCCCCTGTGGATCATAGCCAAGACAACATCCCACAAGAGGAAACTCTGGGAAAGAATTAGTGAATGTTTACTGAAGAACAGTAAAAATGTAGAAATGTTATCTAGAACTGGACTTCCAACTTCCCCAGCTTTTCACAATCCAAGTTCTCTTGAGGTCCTCACCAACAGCCTCCTTCATCATTAGCAGGAGCTAAACGTGTGGGAGAGGAAAGAAACAAACATCTTAAAAATCAAATTACCTTGCAAACCAGAGGCCAGAGAATATATTGCATGAGATAAATCTTCACATATAGATCTGCCAATGTTCAAAAGAGAAACTAATTAATTTCCTATCAAACATCAGCACATATTTCAAATGATGTTGAGTTTTCATTTTCAGTTCTTTTCTCCTCCTTTCTTCCTTTCTTCCCCATTTTCCTCTCTAATTTCATTTTGGTAAATATTTCTCCCTGTTGCTCAGATAACCATATCTGATTGCAGAGGCTTGAAGCGTAACCAATGATGAAAGACTACCTGAGGGATACTGGAGCGCGTACACCACAGGGGTGTGGACATAAACCCCTGAAATATGCCAGCAGTATGACCAGAGTTGTTCTACCTGTAGGTTAAGTCAAGATAAGAACTTGCTTGCCAGCTGCACAGGGGATTAGGCCAGACCAAATCCGTCATGGTTGTTAAAAAAACCACCAGAATGGGGCAGAGCCTGCGAGTGAGGAGGGCCAGGAGGGGGCTGAGCCCCCCATCAACCTCTTCTGACACAAAAAATGCTGGTGACCCTCTATCCTGCTGGTGCAGCCCCAGCTGGGAGGGTGCGAGGAGAGGGTCAGCCCTACCAGCCAGGACGGGGGCTTTTGCTCCAGGTGGGCTTTTCAGCTCAGGGCTGGCACCGTCACAGCAGGTCCTCCTGCACCTAACTCATCGGCACCTCTGCCTTTTCTTGGCAGGCTTCAAAGTCCATCAAAGCACAAGGTCCCCGATGGGTGCTGGGGTGGCGTGTGGCAGCGGGCAGTGGGTGCGGTGGCTGCCCCCCCGGCACCAGCCAGCCCTTCGGGGGGGGTTACATAAAGGCAGTCAAACACGTCTGTTCAGGGCGCAGGCAATGAGGCACGGGAAGAGCGGATGACTAATGGCCCCAGACTGGCCTAGTTGGTGCCAGGGCGGCTTTGCTACGTGACGCCCTGGCCGGTCCCCACAGGGACGGAGAACAGCAGAGAAGGGCCACTTCTTGCTGGAGTGGAGAGCAGGGTGAGGAAAGCCTCCCCTCCCGCGGAGGTGCTGAGTGGGAGTCTCCCCTCCCCTTCACACGTGGGGAGGGCTTAGGTTTTGCATAGGAAAGAAAGAACCGGAAAATACCATTGCAGCATGAGAACTGGCCCTTCTTCTTGCACAGCACCTTCATACAGAACTGTCTCAAAATTATTAACAAATGCCAAGCAGAGGCCAAGGCACAGCTGTGCGATGCTGTTCATGTGTTTGCAAGATTTTACAAGTGTTGGCTGATGAGATTCTTTCTTTGAAAAGCCAGGGCTGCTCGGGTCACCTGGAGTATGTGAAAATCTCTGCAAACACCACAAGCAATCAGAAGATGTCAAATCAAAACCAGCTCCCACAGTACTTTTATAATCCTGTGGATTGTGGCTAGAAGAAACATAAAGTCATCTTAAAGTAGCTAAGTGCTCTAATAAAAATAATTAATTAAAAAAAAACCTAATGACAACTAACGAAAAGTGTTCCTGACAATAAAAACCCATGTGATTTTTACACCAGGCTCCTGATTGTTTGATGCCCCTGAGCTGGCAGTACCGGAGTGGTGCCAGGGTGTGTGCACCCGCCTTCCGATTGCACAGCAACTGCAGCGCAGCCCGGGCAGGGTCCGTCCTGCCCCACGCGCAGCTCGAGCGGGGACAGGCACCGGTGGAGAGCATCTCTCAGTGGACAGCTTGCAGGTTTGAGAGGGAACTCCCAGTGGAATGCTATGGCCAGAGACGTGTTGTATTTAACACTTAAAAGCTAAATTGTTATTTAACACTTGAAAGCTGAAAGCAGAGGCCAACTCCTCAGTTGGCCTCTACTTTCAGCTCCGTGCCTTTGATATTAATGCAACTGTCAGTAAAATGAAGTAGTGTGTTTAAGCTTTCTGTGCTATTATCCAGGCCAGAAACAGTACCTTTCTGTGGGTTTGTAAGTGCCCACACTGCAGATCCATGCTATCTCAGCTCTCCATCAGGTATGACAATGATTGCTGCTTTCCTTCAGATTTTTTTGACCCATTTTTAATGGGTGACACAGAGGAGAGCAGGTCTCATCTGCCAGAAAAATGGGAAGGGAGCATTGCTGCAAATGGGGCCCTGTCTGTGCATCAGCGGCGGATATGCGCAGTGAGGGAAGGTTTTTTTCCCCCACAAGCATGGGGCCGAGGCCTTGGCCATAGCTTGCATCCAGTGGGGAGCACACAGCTCCCAGCTCGGAGAGCAAGCAGGAGAGGAGGGTGACTCACAGCCCAGCCCAGGCTTCCCTCCGTGCCGGCCACAAGAGAGGAGGAGGCCAAAGCCACTTATCATCCGCTCCCTGCCCTCCACCCATTTGCTCTCTGCTCATCTAGACAGGGCTGAAAATAACAGCGTGCAAGAGCAAGGGCGATAGGTGCAGGCAGCCTGGGCAGGAGGTCTGTGTGAACCAGAGTTTGGCTGGGATCACCACCGAGGCCGGCATGGGTTGCCCTGGCATGGCAGCAAATGGGTCTGAGAAGGTCTGGGAGAACACAAGTGTTGTCTTCACTCCTCTAACACAGGAGTGAGCATCTATTTGGTGTGATTTAATATACACTAAGACCTTTAAATGAATTAACTGGAGTGCTGGGTCCCGGTCTGGGTATGGTGCTTGCAGACCTGGACAAAGTGAGGACCATTCAAAGAGCACAAGAGTTATATAGACCAAGGGATTTAAAAGGAAAAACTGGGGAACTTGGCTCATTTAGTCCAAGAAAATAGTATTAGGAACAAAGATGGAAACAATCCTCTAACACATAAAACCTTCTTGAGGAGATGATCATTTTATACTACCCGTAGACATGAAGACAGTTTTGACTGGCTACTAGGGAACACTTACAAGATGTACAAGGCGTGGAGCGTGGGGAGAGGCTGGAGAATCCAGAGAGATTTTGCAGGAGTCCTTAGACAAAACTTCCCATGGTCTTGCCCTGTGCCGAGGGTGCCTGTGGGCAGGGGTCCGGCAGGGCTCCCTGGCAGGTGGAGGGTGCCTCAGTGCAGAGGGGGGACCCAGTGATCCCACCAGGTCCCTTCCTGGTTTGCACTTCATCGCCTGAAACGTGGCATTAAGTATTCTTGGCAAGAGTCATAACTTGGCTTGAACAAGCATTTGAAAAGATCCATGAAGCTAAACACCAATTACTGCTCTATAAGAAAGTGTTGAGCACCAAGTATGCCCCACTTTCTATGATCTAAACCACGTTAATTCTCTAAGAGCAATTCATAACACATCTGGAGCCAACTATTTCCATCTACTTACGGACAATGTTAAATGAGGTACTGTTTTAATTCTGCTGAGCCAGACAGAGATAATATCCCCAGGAAACAGATTAAGTCTGTGAAAAATAAAAAGGACAGCATAGGTTGCTAAGTGATAACGATTCGCAAAACATAAATATACAAATGAAAAGGAAGTGATTAATTCAGGACGTTCTTTACATATCACCTCTATAATCTTTTCAGCTGTAGCCCATTATGTACCTTTATCTCACAGCATACTCTCTTTATTTCTCTTACAACCAATTATTTTAATCTGTGTGGCTTTTTCAAACATACATCTCTAATTTATTCAGTTGCTGCAGCCATCCTCACTCTGTGGAATAACACCCATGGACCCATCGCACAGATTTGCACTTCGACACCAAAGAAAGGTTTGAAGAATGGTTCCATGTACCAGTGTCTGTTCAACACGGGTGGCTGAGCCACATCTCCATTTGCCGTTATCCAGGGAGGAGTTAGTGGTGTGGAGTCCAGCTCCTGTGAATGTGGCGCCAACCTGTTCTTTATTAATTCCTGCTCCTGCACAGCAACATTTTGCCCAGTGCCTTAGATGAAGACCTTGAAGATAAATGGCTATAAATCCAAGCTGGCAAAAATGATATTTGCAGGGCGATGGAGAGTGTTGTCACTAATATAAATATGACTGCTATTTATACTATGTTACCTACAGTGACCAAGGAACAGCATTCAGATGTTCCACAGGAATACCTCTCCCAGCCCCAAAATGCCAAACATTTGCTCACAAAAATGGTGACAAGCACAGGAGCTCCACAACTCCTTGGCTGCCATTAGCGCTTGAGCTCAAATAGTGGCCTAAAGGTTTGCCAATTCTTGGAAAACTGCAATCACATCATTTTTTTTTAATGACAGCATTGTCTTTTGAGTGTCTGCATGATTTATTGCTTTCCCTGTAAGGTGCTGCATCCTGAAGCAGATGCCTCCTGCAAGGAAAGAGTACGACCAGCCCATGGCATCCCCAGCTCCCTGCTTGGATCTTGGGGGTGACTGGCTCTTCCTTGCTTCACTGCTGCCTTTAGACTGATGTGAATCCACAGACAGCCACTTTCAGCAAGGCTTCTTTCAATACCAACTCCCATCATGCCCCTAAGGAAGCGTTGAGCTGACCCTCCACAAAATCAGGAAAGTGCAGTGAAACCTGCCAGTTGGTACCTCTTTGCACTCTGCCTGGTTTGGGAGATCTTTTCTGGTATTTCGGTGGCCTTTTCCCACTAGCTGTGCAGCCATGTCCTGCTCTGCAGCTGTTTCCCTCATCTGTTCCCTCAATCTGTCGCAGCCTCAGTTTTGACACCGATCCCTCCCGACAAGCTCCCTGGTTATTTCAACACACCGGTGCTTATGTTGGGATGCACTGTATGGTTCAGTCCTTCACCTGAATGCACCTTCACCTGAATGCACTCCCTGGACCTTCACAGCATTTGTTCCCTTATGACTAGTGTTACTGACCTACATTCATGTGTCTTAACTTTATTTCCCATTTCCTTCATGACTTCCCCTTCCTAAAAGGTATGAGTATCCACTCTTGGTGATTTCTTCATTACTTTGTGCAATGGCGATGTCTCAGCAGCCCTGGCTTATTCATACCTTTCGGGGAATTATTTTATTGTATTGCTTGCACAGGTTTACCATATTTGCTTACTCCTTTCTGTGAAACCTACCACCATGCTATCTTGGATCGCTTCCTTGAATATTTATCCTGTGGTTTCCAGAGAGCTTTTTTTTTTTTTTTTTCTTATGATCTAAAATGCTACCAAAATATCTCTTTGGAAACCAGCTTCTCAGAGTTGGAAATGACCTTCTCAGAGCTAGCCTTTACTTATTTTGATCAAGCGTCACCCCACCTTCTTCTTTCTTTTCCTCTTGGCCTCTCTGTCAGATAAACTAATTGTTGGCTGCATGAGCAGTGGGTGTATGGTTTTAGTAAGCATTGGGCAATGTTGTATATTTTAATTGTTTTTAATTTGCATGCTTATAGGGATGAAGGGTTTCTGATTTGTACTAAGTGTATCTGCATCATCTCCAAGAGATGTGTATCTAACCTTCCCTCAAAGAACTCAAAGACCTTTGCAACTGCTCTAAATAGCCTGTTTAGTTGCTTAACTGACACTTAGGAAGACTTTTTAAAAAAATCTAAGATGTGGATCAAACTCTCTTTGATGCTTGTATTTTCACCTAGGATGAACTTTGTACAACCTTGTAAAAGCTTGAAAAATATTTTTAAATTTATTTCATGAGCAGTGAGCCCAAATGTACATAAGCATGTGAAGACAGTCTCCATGCCCACAGAAAGGAACAAAGCTCATGACCGAGTGGACAGTTAAAATAACTGCCAGCCAAAATCGTGGGCATTAGAAGGAGGTGTGGAAGTACGAGCAGCAGGTGATAAATGTGCTTGGCTTATCGCTGCCTTAGGGTGACAGGGGTTCAGCCCCCAGTCAGGCTTTTCTGACTTGCCACGCTCAGGGCTGAGACCCTCAGATCAGGCTCCTGGGCAGCCCTCAAGCAGTTCCCTCTGCTGTCTCCAACCCGCTTCCCCTGGGAGGGCAGATGACCCAGATGGTCGCTGGCCTCCACTGAGAGCTGCTGCACTGGACAGGAAACAGGAATGCAAAGAGGCAGTTGAGCAGTGAGTGGGTAGCTGAAGAATTAGGGAGATTGTAAGGGACCCCCAAACAGGCATGGATTAAAAAAAAAGAAAAAGATGGGGTAGTAGGGCAGGAACTGTATACAGCCACAAATGCAAAAAAAGGGCTGCTAGGGGAAAGCACACTGTGTGGGAGCAAATGGTGGAAAGAAACAACGACGGTGGGCAAGGACCATTGCCCATCTTCCTGGGCAGTGAAGGGGGATGCTGACATGGACCTGAGGATGACACAGGGCACGCTCCCACCGTCCTGGGCTGTGCTCGGGCTGTTTGGCCCTGTGCTATCTGCTGTGCTGCCTGTTAGCTTACTGACAAAGGTGAGAATGTACTGTCATAAGATTCTCCCTAATAAATCTACCTTAATTAAATCATCTTGCAATTTAGTCGTGGAGACTATACTTTCTCCACCCAGCTACCGTGGTTTTCCCAGGCACGTGAGCTGGGTATTTAAACCAAGGATGGAGTTTGTGTGACTGTAGCAGGTTCCATATCCGGACTGAGGAAAAAGTAGAAGCATGTATCAAGCATTTCATAATGTCCCCACAAAAGGAATAAAAAAAAAAGGAACAGGTGTCATGGATTTGCTAAAGATAATTTTCACCAGGGGAAATTGAAGGATATACCACAAAACCGACATGAAAATAATAGTTCAAGTGAACAAAAGAGGAAGGACCTCCTGAGGAAAATCATGTTTGGAAGGACAGTATTCCCTGAACAGGCCTGGAAAGCAGCAAAAATGTATCTCATGGATGGAGAATGTAAAGAAAGAATATGAAGTGTGAGCTGGAGGGAACAGAGGCTCAGAGAAGCTGCACCAGTAAGAGTGATAAAAGCCAGGGCAGTGAGCAGCAGCATGGTGAGTCCACCACACGTGCCACCTGCGGAGGGGTCTCTGCTGCTCAGGGAGGACATAAGGAGTTGAAAAGGCAACTAACAGGAGCCAGAGGGTGGAAGAGCTGCCCTGGGAGCCTAAAAAGGGGACATAACATCCCCCATTACAGGGACCATGCTTGCCACCAGGGTCCTGCTTTTACCACCCTGTGCCTTCTAGGTCCAAACATAAAAACTCTGTGGTACAAAAAGGCCTTCTGCCAATAACTTAGTTTTAAGGCTCACAGATCTGTTGATCACCAATGATCTCAGCAGGCACCGAGTCGACAGATAAGTACTGAGTCAGCCATAAAATAGGGAGCTTCATCTTGGAACATATGATGAGATTGAATCAGAGAAGTCAAACATCACTGTCAACAGAGAGGATTATGAAAAGGCTGTGTTTGGCTCTCCACCACCAGCAGCACACGGCACTGTCTTGTGAGGAACATGAGTCAAAGGAGTTGCTGCCAATGGGCAGCTGGGCTGTGCATGGGGAACTGCAATGTGCTGCTGGGGAACAATCAAAACAGGCCCTTGAGGCATCAACGATGATCTAGCAGGGTCCAGATGGCCAGAGGTTCGTGTTTGGATCCCATCTATTGAGTGAAAAAACATCAGTTGTCACCACAAACTTCATTTGCCTGTAGAGGCTGAAGTGGCAGGTGGGTACAACATCTGGGTGGTAATCAGTGTGTACCTTTGAAATGAAAGATGATCCTCTGAGCAGCTGAGAAACATCAATAATAAACAAAAGGGTCATCAAAGGAGACTAATGTGGAAACAGAGGTGGGTAGTAAATAGTGAATGGACAATTCAAAGGTTTAAAATAAAGGAAAAAGAAGAAATATAAAGAAGCACGATATATAACCATATGGCATATGAGCTTGGAAATCATGCAAAGGATCACATATTAAAACAGAGGTGGAAAATACAAGGTCCTGCTTCCCTCAGAGAAACTTCTCGAGGAAACGTACCCCAAAAGAAGCAGTTATGAGAAGCAACCAGAGTAACGCAGTTCCAGTGCCACCATTGAAAACAAACTCACCAAGTGTTACCAAAAGTAAGAGACAGCTATGGACGTAATGCTAGCCAAACCAGTCTTCCCATGGCAGCTGAGTTTTATTAGTTTGGGTCTTTGTGCTTTCCTACTATAAACAAGGTGATCATGTATTGTTCTCAAAGTCTCTCAACACTGCCTTAATTAGGCAGCTTCCAAATGATCTCTGTTGTTTATGCCATATTATTCATAAATCATGACCATGGTCATATTCAAGCCCTTATTGTAGGCTCTAACATCCAGTGGTGATCACCTCTGCCTTTTAATACAGGTTTCTGAGCCTTTGATATGACCATCTGAAGAAGGTCCTACAACATGTGTTGGCAAAAGAGCCAAATGCTGCTAAGATGAGCATTTGTCTCATGGCAAGTTCTCAAGCCTTCCTCGCACTGAAGTAATGCCATCAGATGGGTGGCAGCTGGTGGTAACCTGCGTTAGGGAAAATCAGAAAAGCTGCAGCAGGGATCATGGAGCAGAGAGCCTGGACCAGCACAGAGCTGGAGCAGATGGACCCTACTTAGCTTTGGCGGGTAAATTATCTTGGAAGGAAAAAATTGATTTTACATGTGAATAGTCCAAGCTTTTTAGCCTGGAAGACAGTGAATGAGGAAGAGCTGTTAACATCTGTTTCTACCTATGTAACAGGCTTCCTATGAGCTGGACTGGGCAGACTGGTCTATTTAAACATTAGAACCAGAACACCTTTGCTACAGAAAGAGGGCAGCAAGCCAGGCAGGATGCCAACACATATATCTGGCCTAAAAAATGGAGCAAAACCCCAGACTGTGAGCAAGGCTGCTCACATTGCCTGTTTACTGACCTGCACCAGCACGGCCAGGAGCTGGGTGTTGGAGGAAGGTCCTTTTGTTGACATTCAAGAAACTCATCGGCAGGTTACAGGAGAGGTGGCAGCTGGAAATTACACTTTCTTTTGCTCTGCATACACGTGGGGATGGGATTGGGAACAGGGTGGCCATGGCAGTGACTACCTGATGCCACCATCACGGCAGGTTTTATGTCAGCCAGTGCGATGAGTTGCTGGGGCAGCGCTCTCCCGAGGCAGCACTCTGCAGCGGAGCCTGGACTGTAATTTTTCTAAGAAGAGACTTGAAACCAAAAGCTATAGCCAGACACAATAAGCACTGTTCACACAGTGTACCGGGGCAATACTAAAAAACACATGGCTCGCTTTACTGATGGTTAAATACAATTGGATTAATCACTATCTAATGGTTTTCCTTATAACAAACTATTCAGATACTAAGGTCAGATTAAAACATAAGATCAGGTTATTACTTAATGAAACAGGTTTGTATTTGTAGTAATATAAATAATACCTGCATCTTGTTAGAAAATTTATATTTTATATTTTTCTCTGCTGTCATATCCTTATTTTTAATAGCTTTTCTTTTGTAAATGACAGACTAGAGAAGTATGCTGTTGTCTCATTCAGCAACAGAAGCTATATTCAAATTAAAAATCAATCAGACTTCTGTAATCACCCTTTACTATGAACTGATACAGATTTTCATGGGGATGATGTTAGTAATTAACTTTTCTTCTTAAAAAAGGAAAACCAAATGCAAATGCAAGAAATGTTTCTGGTTTACAAAATTACACAGTGCGACTTTGCGCTACTCCATCAGCTTCTGTACGATACGATCAGGCACAGGCACTGCCCGTTTGGGTAAATTGCCTGGTTATGCAATTCGCTCTTCCCACTACCCCATAGGTTTGAAATGGCACAATTACATCTTTCCATTACTGCATGGGTTTGAAATGACACTGATGAGTAATATCAGAAAATCTGTTTTTGTGGTCATAAGGTGCTGTGGAATGTGGAAACTCCGCACTTCTTGATCTGCCGCCTTTGTGTTACAGTGATAATTCCAATAATTGGTTTCTTACTGCACAGAAATACTTTCTGTATTACTGCTAAGAGCTCACTATACTGACAGATTGCACCCCATTAAGTTTTTAAGTAGAGCTTAAGAAGAAAAGACAAGCTCCACAGCAACACAGCTGGGAGTAATGCTGACCAGTAGCTTTGCTATACGAGTGCTGCTGCTGCTGCTGCATGTCGGAGCAATGCACGCATTATGAACGCATCCGTGCTGCATGGAAATGGCCAAGGTGTTCACTGGGGCAGCTGCTGGAGTGAAGCACAAGGCAATGGTAAACCATTTCCACTGGTAGTGCCAGGTTTAATTTATGTATAAATGCTTACTGAGCAAGACAAGGGGAAAAAAAAATCCACAAAAAAAAAAAGATTTCTCTTTCAGAAGAACCAGTTATGTCATGACAGTTCCCAGAACTCCAGAGTGACAGAGAGGATTTTGCAGCCTCATCACTTTCTCCCTGTGCTGCAAAAATTGCCTCCATTGTACTCCTTAGGTCTATTACCTGTTAAAGCCGACCAAGAACAAGCAACTGTGCCTTCATATGGAAAGTATGTACTGTTATGATATTGGAAAAATTACTGCAAGACCTGATGTTAAAGTTTAAACACTGAATGCAAAGGAAGGTTTTCACAATGTTTTAAATTACAGAGGCTTTTTAATGTCTTCTGTTGGAAAACATCTCCGTTTGTTGTGCCAACACAGAGGTGTTGGACCCTTATGGAGGCCTTGGGCAGTACGTTAACACTATAACAGTAGTCATCATCTATGCTTAAGCTAAACAGATCAAGCATCCAATTTAGGGCAAATTTACAGCTCTATGTTATAGAATCTTTTAAAAAGTAAGTTCAGCTTCTGCACAAAGCTTTCCTATATCTACATGCAAGTATGGGCTCTTGACCTTTACATGTTAGACTACATTTTGCTCACAGATAAAAGAAAACAAGTTTCTGGATGATTCCGCATCTTACACATCTCCACTTCTTGTGAATGCAGGTCTGAAATCCAAGCAGCTGGAAGAAGTCTACAAAGTGATGTGTTCAAATCCCCATTCCACACTCGGGTTCAAGAAGAACCCTCATGCACGCCAAGTGACATTTTATTCCAAGCGTCCCTCCATTTCAGTGTTTGGTGAAGGGCAGTCCATCCTCGCTGAAGGAACAAAAACCCTCAGAGAGAGAAGGGAAAATGCTGAGGGATGTGCAACCCCACAGAGCATTTATTTGAATATACATTAAGAAAATAAGTCACACAGTTTTCTAGCAAACTAGAAAACAAAGTGGTTTGATGTATTTCAAAGGTCCACTGAATTTTGTGGAAACAGTGTGTACTTACAAACAGCTCTCCTTGAAATTTGCTCCGCTCCCATAGGAGTGGTGCAGGCTTTTCCCTTCAGCCACAAAGATGCTGGACCAATTTTTGATGAGCTTTTGTACATGGCTTCACTTGCAGCTGGCTTGCAGTCGGAGACAGCTGAAACCATCCTCGGAGTGTTTCACAACCAGGTATCAGCACGTGCAAACCGGAGCTTCAGAGCAAATTCGAGGGGAGAACAAACACTCAAGGTTGCCTTGTTTTGCCTCAAAAGGGCACTCTAGCATCTTTCTTCCCCAATTCTTATGAAACTCTTGATACAACAGCATTTCCTATTTAAATTGCTAGTTTATTTTTTGACCTCCCATTTATAAAAGCCTGTGCAGCCATGGCTTTGTGCCTTATGGCATCACATGCAGCCATGGAGGATGCGGGCACTCACTTTTCCCAATGGATAGCTTTGTATGGACATAGCAGTGAGGAATCAACCTTTCTACTGGTGTGCTCCCAGCACATGCCGTAAGTAACATTTAAGCCTTTGTGAGTATTAAGATATGCAGCTAAATCTTGCCATTTGAATGTTGCTTTTGTATGATTAAATGTACACATGCAAATGAATACACCAGATTTAAGCTCCTGTCTCTCTGCTATTCCTTATTATAAAAAATCAGTATTTATCATTATTCATATATGAATATTAGCTTGTATTCGATGGTCAAATGACTCTTCCAAATTAAATTTGTACAACAAACGAAAAAACTCAGAGGGGAAAAGAAAGTTCTACCTGAAAAATGAACGATATGAAATACCAATCAATGGGTAACTCTCTAAGCAGTGTGCTCTAAGCTGCATCACCCCTGAACTCTGAGTAACACGCTGAAGGGAGGAATTCCTTTCTCTTTCTGAAATCACAGAAAAGAACGGAAAGAAATCTTTGGCTGTCGGCTTGAGACAAAGCCTTACCAAATCAAATGTGCATTTTCCCCTGGGCTCAGTTTTTGTCTTTCCACTGACTTTGACTGATTTGCAATAGTGCTCGCACGTGCGTGCACACACACGAAAAATGGAAGGCATGGGCGAGTGGAGGCTGCCCTGCCAGCATGACTGGAGCTGGGGGGAACGGGAGCAGATGAGCAGGCAGCTAGAGCAAAAGTATTCCTTTACACTTGTTTACTTTAACTGGATCCAAATTAATTTGTGGAACATTCCCTTTGGGCCTGGTAGGCTCTTGAAAGCAAAAGACCATTTGTTTTTCCTACTGACACACTAACTGCTAGGTTCGCATCTGCTGGGCTTCTCTTCTCATGGAGGGCTCCCATCCTCTGTATCTCCATCTCTGCAAGGGTACCACAGCTACATGTTCTCAAAGATTTTATAACTCCATACTATGGCAATGCAATCCTGACATCTAACTATAGAAGCACTGGCAGCATATCTCATCAACTGAGACTGACAATGACATCATTTTGTCTCAAAAGGATTTTTTCTGTTTTTATAACAACCACCACAAGCATGATCTTGCTTCCCAAACAAGGCATAGTTCATTTTTTGCCTAAAAGATGGTATAGATAGAATAACACGATTTCGTAACACCATGCCAAGTAGATAATATGGCAATGAGAAAATACTCACATTTTAACTTTAAAAATATCATCATGAATAAACAGAAGAATAACTACAGAGTAGGGAAAGTAAATTCACATGGCTGCTTTACAAGCTGCAGACTACTTCCATTACACTCAGAGATTTATGAAACAGAGATATTGGACTTCCCTCGGGCAGGCAAGTGAGTATTTTACTGCATCTGCCCTTTCTTCCTCATCTTACACATAACAGGCGGTTTGATTTCCAATAGCATTAAATCGAAGGCTTTGGTATGAACACATGGGACTCTGCTTCCAATACGCAGCAGTAACTAATAGTAAAGCACATGAAATAAGGAAAACAATAAATATTCCTAAAACAGAGAAAAACGCAGTGCAACAAAGACAGGGATTTAGAAAATTCTATAGGTGTACCTTGATTAAAATAAGACAAGGTTTTAAAATATGCAATTATGTAAAAAAGACACTACAAGATAAATTCTTCCAAAATATCTCATAGTTTACCATAAAATAGTTGCTTGAATATTCATATTGCTTTTTCTCCTGAAAAAACAATCAAACAAAATAAAAATTTGACCATATCTGCAATAGGTCTGCAACTTTGTAGGACTGCTGGTGCTAATTCCAAGAGCCCTCTCTTTCAGGTGCAGTCTATCACAGGATGTCTATTGCATTTGAGGGAAAAATGTAATGGGATAAAAGCAGTAAGACAAATTTGAAGAAAATAATTAAACCAATTAATTCAACAGAACTGGAATTTGTTTGTATCTTACAAGCTCTGACAAGTTGCTCCCCACAAGGGATCCTTCACTGTCCAGTTAGCAAACCTATTAGCAGTTCTGTCCAAATTGTCAGCTAATTACCCTGGAGGAAGTCAGTGATGGCCTATTACGAGAACCAAGAGGGAAAAGTAATGCAAAAAAAATGAAAAGGGAGAGAGAGAGAGGGGGGAACCTTCCCCTCCTGGCAAACCCTGCTCCTGCCAGCAGCCACAAGCAGTGAGATGCTGAACAAGGTGAATGCAGCATTTGTTCATCGTCAGGAGGGGTGGATCCTGGGCACCAACAACATGGGATTTGTGGTGGCTCAGACTTTTCTATAAGGAATTCTTTATATGTGAAAAGTTGTGACAGTTTAATGACATGTTAATCTGCCCAGGAAAATGCATGGAAAAACCTGAATGCAGATTTATTTACACCTGTTCATACCATCCTAAATCTCATTTATGATTTAGGTTAAAAGTTGTCTTGACAATTTGAACTAACCTATATACATTCTTTGGAGTTAATTGTCTTAAGCCAGAGCAACATTTCTGATACAAAATAGGCCAAAATCAAACAGAACTTGGAATCAGGCTAATGCAGGTCATGAGGGAGCTCAGGAGGTCCTTGGTGCAACCTCCTGCTCAGAGCAGGCTCAGCTCTGGGGTCAGACCAGGCCACTCAGGGCTTTATCCAGTCAGGGCTTGAAGACCTCCAAGGATGGAGACTGCACCACCTCTGTGGACACCCCGTGCCTCTGCCTGACTGTCCTCATGGGGAAAAAAGTGTCTCCTTACATCCAGACGGAAACTCATGTTTCAGCTTATGTCGATTGTCTCTTATCCTCTCACCCAACCCAGTCTGGCTCTGTCTCTTTGATGACCTCCCCCAGGCACTGAGGGTGCTCGTAGGTCCCCCCGAAGCCATCTCTGCTCCAGGCTGGACAAGCCCAGCTCCCCCAGCCTCTCCTCGCAGGACCAGTGCTCCAGCCTCACCATCTCAAGGGCCTCCCCTACCATTTGTCCAGTGTCTTTCTTGTAGCCCCAAGCTGGGCACAGGATTCAGACACAGTCTAACAACAGATGAGTAAAGGGGGTTAATTGTGAACAGGGTACAGGTCCCTGGGATGAGGACAACCCATCTCATTCCTTTAGCTACCTTTTCCTAATGCTGTCCAGTTGTTGTTGCATCTACCAACTAACAACTTTGTGTGCTTCAAACCCTAAGCAAACGCCAGCTAAAATACATTTTTTCGTCAAGCATCTGCCCCGCAACTTGTAGCTGTGAACCTGGATGAGAACTGATGCTCCAAGGCGAGCTTTGTTGTACGCCAGACCCTGCGGAGGAGTGCTCACAGCACAGAAGTGCTCCGACTCTCCAGAGCGCTTCTCCCCCCACAGAAGGCCATTCCCCTACAGCAGGGCCCCACATCTGCAGCAACTGGTCACCAACACATGAACTAGAGGAGAGTGCACATTATTGCTTGTCTATTTACTCCCACAAATTATTCTACCAGGGCACTGGTTTCTAAAGACGTATTATGTAGTGCTACCAATAGAGCATCACACTGGAGCATAGAAGTTAGTATCTTCCTCATTAAAATATTTTATTCATAAGCAAATAATAAAAGTGGCAGCAAATATTTGGTGACATGATTGAGTTTTAAAATATCTCAGAATAAACAGAAGCAATGCGAGCTAATTGGTTATGACAATGTCATATGCTTATAGCAAAACACGTCTCATCCTGAAATTGGAACCTCCTACGGCCTAGTCTGAAATACAAATACATACATAAAATGAGGAAATCGGCCCCATGTTTAGTTTACTATTGTTTAATAAGGCATCGGGAGTGAGAACGGACCTTCCCAACTTCAGATGTCTAAATGCAGGTTGAGCCAGTCACTGTGGCAATAAAAAGCAACAGAAGGAACTGACAATTCTAGGTCTATATTGGGATAAAATAAACTGAGCTTACAAATTTTCCTTTTTCTCCACTGATACAAAGAAGCATAGGACAACCTCTGCATTATGCCTCCCATCCCGTATTTCACATCCAGAGGTGTGTTCTTCGCCCACCACTTGTGTCAAGCAACACAATTTACCTTAGGTCTCTTTTACTGTGACCTAAGCAGAAATAAGTGGTATTGGTATGTTCATGCAGACATTTCTGCTGTTCAGCTCAAAATGGGAACTATCTCAGTTGCAGTAACCTGTTTGTGTGCTGCATGCTCTGTGAAAAACAAGAGCATTAGCAAAATGACAGCTTAAAACTTCTGCATCTGTGCTGTGACTGAAGTTGCATGACCAGTTAGCACAAATTCAGAAATGCTTAACTCAAGCAGGGTGCGTGCAATGCACTGTTTCAAGTTACTCTTACTACCCATGTAACAATAATGCCCCAAGGTTCCAGCTAAGATCAAAGGCCAGCGATATTACAGGGTGCCTACCTTCATAAGAACACTTTGTCTGCTGTGGACCAAAACAGGCCACTGCAGCACCTGAGGATATTACTGCTTCCAGGTGCACACTGCATCCTTGAGGTGGGGAGATGTGGTGTCTCCTGTAGGAAGGGGAGCAGTAGAGCACAAATGCTACATCTAAGCCACTGCATCTTTCCCTCTGTAGGGCAGCAAAATAGCAGATACCTGGGGTCCCTTCAGCTACAGCTGTTAATTTCACTACAGATGAATCCCAAAGAAGCAGTTCTTGCTTCAGATAACGTACAAAATAGACATGGCAACAGAGCGGTGAACTGGCTTCCCAAGATCACTCAGATGGTCAGGGAGTAGCCTGGGAGAAAATCCAGACCGATCCACTACACCATACAGTCTCCCAAACTAGCTACTAAATCAAAATCTTGTATTTCTCATAGACAAGTCTTAAAATGGGGCACATATTTATGCAGCAATGCCAATGGCCAGCATCAAACATCTAACCTAAGTTGGGGGCAAAGCCATGGTGTATCAAGTGCATGGTCTTAAAGACCGAGTAGGTCTCTGAAAAGTCTTACAGAACCAGGGGTAGGGGATGAGGGGGGAATTCTGCTCTATTTTCTCATACTTAGATCATCAAACAGGTACAGAAGTGCCAAAGGGAGGGAAAGGGGGAGTAATTCTCTCCCCTACATTGTGCAACAGTTACAGATATAAGGTGAAGTGACCCTTACTGCTGTTGAGGTCTCAGCTCACCAGCCAGTGAATCTACTCTTTGCTCAACACAACCTTCTCCTATCTACAGTCACTGCTTTACAAATTAACCTCGCTGTCGCAGCGACTGGCGGGTGAGGGCTTATTTTCTCCACCGACAAACAACTGATGTTTGCCTATTTCAGATCCCTGCATAAGCAAATATTGTTTAAGCGCTGAATTCCTAAGCAAGCTGAAAAATGCATTATTTAAAAAATGATTGTGTTCCAGCATTGCACAATGTTCATATTGCTAAAGCTACTTAATGCTTACACATCTAATGCATATATGTAGTAATTTGATACATTTTAACTGAACTTTTTAATAACTATTTCCAGTTATTCGTGAATTATACCACGACAAACTTGGACCAAGTGTTTCATTGGTCTCTACATTTGTGCATATCATTGGTTGCACATTCAGTCTCCTCTTCTGTGCACTCAAAAATTTCTACTTTTTATGAAGATCTGCTCTTCATGTGGTCTCTCCTGCTAGACAAGGTGCACCTCAGTCAGACTTCATTTGCTTTTTCAGTTTGGCAAGACCAGTGAGACATTCATCTCTCCATTTTCTCCTGGCATCCAGGGCTTTTGGAACAACTGGAATTTTTTCAGACATTGCCTGGAACAGAAAATTTAAGATGATTAAATCTCATGTTTTGAGTAGAAAGTTTCTCACCAACACTGTTTTTCTGCTTTCCCTGCATCGGACCATGTAACCATCCACACAAACTGTAATTTAGTCTGTTAAGTCACAAGTAATAGGCCACTAATTCTTTACATGGGTGACTGGAAACGACCTAATCTGTATGAGAAGAAAAGTGCTCGCACTTGGAGAACGCTGGCCTGAATATGGCAATGAAGGTGCCTACAGAAACAACAAAGCATCAGCCTCTTCTCTCGGCTTGCCCCACACAATCACTCTCTAGTCTCTTTGATAATAACCTTTGATAATTAAGGAGGAAGGAGGCAACCTGGCCATTTATGCTGCTGAAAATGTGCTCTAAACCAAATTCCTCTGTGTGTGTGTTCAAAGCTGTGATCACTCTTCTGGCTCCTAATAAACGTAATGAGGGATACCATGTTTATTAAAAACATTTTGTCTTAGGAGTGACAGTTACAATCAAAATGACAGGGGAAGACACATAAAAAACCCAGAATCATTATTTTTTTGTTTATTGGAATATGGTGAAGAGAAAGTACAGTACTACTTGAGGACACAAAAAGTTACCATGCAAAAATGATATTGAAAACAAAATGTGGAAAATTTCTGAGTGCACAATCGAAGTTGTTTTAGAAGTGCCAGTTAAATGTATCACTGAAAGAAGGAGAGGTAGTAAGCTCTGGCCAGGTAGTACATTGTAACAGATTTTCTTTCAAAGAAAAACAGCTGTTTTGAGAGTGCAGGTAGAGATCACAAGGTTATCTTTGCCAAAATAGCACCTGAGATCTTAGGTTTAAAAGGCAAGTGCTGAGAAACTGGGTAAAACCTGGACCTGCTACCAATGACTGGCAAGCTGCAGTCACTCCAGAAAAAAATCAAAGGGAGGGACAGAGGAGTAAGATAAGAAATGTTTAATGTTTTACTCTTAAGAGAGGATTCTTGCAAGCCCATCTTTGGTATTGAAGACTGAAGATAAGAAAGAGACAGAGAAACAGATGTTGAAGTGGAATCCAGCTTTCTATAAAGAAAACCAGACTGTTTCATATCAATTAAAAACTTCTAATCGTGAATAATTCCACAATTATTATTGGTTGTTATTATAAGCAGTCTATGTTGTTTAACCATAAAGGAATCTCCTTCCCTTTTAACATAGCTGATGTTGCACTACCATAAATAGGAACAAAAATGCTATCTTCCAGACAGACTGCCTCCATATTTGGAATTAATCTCTGACAGCCGATCTGGAACAATTCAACACATACATGTGTTCTTTAGTGAAGCATTAAACAAGGCAACTATGAAAAGGCAGGGTTAGGAAATCACAATACTTCAGTTAATACCTATGGTTGTACAAAATAGCCTATAAAGTGAGTATAAACAAATTCTGGGCTTAGAAATGTTAATAGACAAAACTAGGTCCCAATCCAGCATAGCACTTAAACACATCCTATCTTTAAACATGCAAGTAACCTTACCAGACTGCTCACGTGCTTAACTTAAACATGTATCTGCGTGCATTACAGACTGGAGCTCCAGTTTGTAAGTACACAAAACCAAGAAAAAGAACAGCAAGAAGAAAGAAGCTACAGGGTTTATGCAGGAAGATGGAGTAGGATGAAGACACAGGGAGAAAAGTCATGTAGGAAAGGAAGCCTGGAGCTCTGCGTATTACGTTAGAGGACACAGGACAGAAATGGTAAGAAATACCACAAAAGATTTCATGTCAACAACCCATAGTTGTTAGCAGTTGACTCCTCTGCCTAGTAATAATGTTACTCAGCTGCTAGATCACTTTCCCTTGATGTATGTCAAAGTGCTTTGAAAAGGGACTTACATGCATTCTGTACCGATCTTTTAATTTAAAGTACACAGTCACACAAGAAATACAGACTATGAGCACCTCTAACAGTAAACTGAAGCAGTACAAATATTAAAATAAAAGCTAACGTTCTTTGTTCTGAATGTCACTGCATTTATCAACTCCGTATTTACCTGACTGATTTTCTGCTCAATTCCACCCGAAAATTCTGGAACTGGTCCAAAGGCATTCAGAACAAGTCTCATACCTTCACGGTATCTTTCACAATAATTTGAAATACCTAAAAATAAGAGCGAAAAATTACATTTCAACAGAAATTCCTACTCAAGTTCAGTAAGGTTTACTGTGCTTAAGCACTATCTTAAATCAGAGTCCAAAAAAAAAAAGGTGCGCTCTTGTGCTTAAGACACCCAATTGTCATCAAAGGAAAACGGATTCTACCCACCACATTTCCATTAAGGTTAATGGAAAAATCATTTAAGATATGCCCTCATTGCGAAGCCAATTAATGTCACATACGAACCAGCAATGCTACGTCATGAGGGGCGTAGTGCACAACCATGGATATACTTTGCTTTGTTACTTGAGACCAGAAAGCTTCCCCAGCCAGTGTCCACGAGGCAAGTGCTCTCACCTCTCCTCTCCTCCTGTTTCATATGTGTCATATCAGTTGAAGCATTCCTGTTGTTACTTTTATTTATTGACCTGGAGTGTATCAAAAGCCCAGGGGGAAAGGGTCAAAGGCATGGAGACCCAGGTGGCCCCCAGTGAATGAGGAACGGATGGATCTTGCAGGTCAATACCTTGTATTGCAACTGGGGTTAACAGCAGGGATTTGTTTTTTATGACCACAGGACCCTCTTTGACAGTTGAGCACTGCTAGGGGGAGAAGAGATCCACCTGACAAAGTGGAGAAAAAGCATCTTTGTCCAAAACCTGGCCAATCTGGTGAGAAAAGCTTCATATTAGGAACACTGGAAAAGTGAGACTGTAACCTGTAGTCCAAGTGAGGAAGGGTTGCACAGGGGTGGAAAGAAAAGAATGAAGGGTAACAGGTACACGAGAAACCTCAAGAAAGTGTAAAAAAAAGGCAGAAGTCCATGTCCAGTGTATGGGCGCAAATGCATGCAGCCTGGGAAACAAGCAGGGGAAATAAGAGCTCCATGTGTGGCCACACAACTACAACATTGTTGGAGCAACTGAGGTGTGGTGGGATGGCTCGTGCAACTGAGTGCTGCAGCGGACAGATACAGACTTCAGGAAAGACAAGGAGGTAGTGTGCTTTCTGTCAAGAAGCAGCTCAGATGCACGGAGCTATTCTATGGGACGGGTGACTGGCTGGGTGAGAGCCTGAGGGTCAGCACCAGTGGAGAGGCCAGTAATGGACAGCATTCTCCAAGGGCAAGAACAGTCCATCCTGATATTCAGGAAGACAAGTAAACGTATCAGAAGATCAGCTTGGATGAGCTCCAGTGCAAAAAGGCAGCATACAGGAGGTGGAAGCAGGGACAGGCTGTAAATGAGAAATTTAAAAACACTGCCTAGGCATGTAGGGCTGCTGCCAGGAAAGCCAAAGCTCCAGTTGAGACTTGCAAGGATGTCAAGGGAACAAGAAAGATTTCTGCTGTTACCTTAGTAATAGAAGGCTGAACAAGGAAAGTGTGTTGCTGAATGGGTGGCTGGTTTAGCGACAGGAGAAACAAGTAAAGTGGAGTTACTTATTGCTTTCTTTGCTTCATTGACAAGGTCTCCTATGCCTCTACGCTTAGAGGCAGGGTTCAAGGAGAAGAGCTATCAGTAGTAGATGACAATTCAGTCAGTGACTATCTGCAATAACTCATCCCCACCGGAGACCATGGGATGAGACAGATCGTATCCAAGGATATGAGAGAAATGGCCCATGCCCTTGCAAGGCTGCATTCTGTCCTAGTTTAAAAACCATGCCAGTCAATGCATCAGTGCCATCATTTGAGATGCCCAGACAACTGAAGGCAAATATTGCACCCATCTTCAGAAAAAGTTGAAAGAACAATCTGGGGTACTATAGGCCAATCAATCTCACTTCTGTCCCTGAGTAAATCAAGGAGCAAGTCCTCTTGAAACAAATTCCTGGGCACAGGAATAAGAAGAAAGTGGTCGTGAGAGCCAGCAGGTCATCACCAATGGGTACACCATGGTGTAAATCATGTCTGATTGACCTTGTTGCCTTCTGTGATAAAATCATTTGATTTATGGAAATTAGGAAAGTAGTGGATATCATTCACCTCAACTTTTGAAAGGCATTTGACACTGTCTCCCATGATATACTTTTATCAAAGTTAGGACATTAAGGTCTGCATACTTGGACAACAGGTTGGATACTCAGATTCAGAGGTAGCGGTTAATGGGTTGTAATCTACCTGGAGGCCAGTAAAAGTGGAGTATTGCAGGAATCTATCCTGAGACCTCTACTGCTTAACAGCACTTGCTCACAAAGTTTGTGAATGATACCAAATTGGGCGGGGGTGGGAGGGGCAGGGGCGTAGACCAGCTGATACATTGGAGGACCAGGCTACCGTCAGGCTGGAGGAATGAGCCAATACAAAACCTAAAAACAATTCAACAAGGACAAATGCAAGGTCCTGCACCGCAGAAGAAAGAGCTCCTTGCAACAACACAGGCTTGTGAACACCAAGAATTTCTGGTCCTGGTAGGCAGCAAGCTGAAGGTGAACCAACAGTGTGCCCTGGCAGCAAAGAGGGCCAACAGCACCCCGGGCTATGTTAACAGCACAACCAGCAGACTGAAGGAAGTGATTACCCTCTTTTACTCAGCACTCACTAGACTGCATCCAGAATACTGCATTCAGTTTGGGATCCCCCAATACAAGAAAGACACTGACAAACTGGAGCAACTTCAGCAGAGGCAACCAAAATGGTGGGGGCTGGAGCATTTGCCCTGTGAGGAGAGGTTGGGGGAGCTGGGCTTGTTCAGCCTGGAGCAGAGATGGCTTTGAGGGGACCTGACAGCAGCTCCTCAGTGCCTACAGAGAGGTCACTGAACAGACAGAGCTGGGCTCTTTACAGTTGTTGCATGGCAGGAGGACAAGAGAAAATAGGCACTATTTGAAATGAGAGGTTCAGACTGGATACTCCAGCACTGGCACAGGTTGCCCACAGAATCTTCATCCCTGGGGGTTTTCAAGACTGGATGAAACCCTGAGCAGCTTGGTCTGACCTCAGAGCTGTCCCTGCTGTGAACATCTTAAAAACCATGTGGTCAGAGAACCTGAGAACCAGCTAACTGGTAATAATGGGTAAAACAGCAGTCAAGTACCTTGGCTGAATTAGGGAAAGGTCCAACTTCCATCAGCTCAAGTAGGAATCTAAAAAAAATTACTGTTGAGGCACTAGAGAGTAACTGGAATGATAAATGCACCAAAAAGAGAAATTGGTCATTTAGTCAGACACATACATCTAGCAGACTTTTTAATGCTATTAACTACCACATAATCAAGAAAGGGTAAGGCAGCCTTTCCCACTGTACATCAATCAAGAAGTCATGAGCTGCATCACAGCAGTAAATGAGCAATGCTTGTCTGGCAGTATGAGTGTGAATATCCTGATGAACACCCTAGATCTGAGAAGAGAAGTTCTGAATATCCACTAAAAGCTGGTGACAATCTTCCTTTCCTGAGAACCAGAGAGACTGAAGAATTTCCATCCTTAACTCATTAGCTAATTATTAAAGCAAAGAGGAGAAAGCTGCAGAAGACAAAGGCAAGCAGTTACAGTCACCAACTCTTTCACAAAGGCTCAGGAGATCTTATAGACTGAGTATCATGAACCTGAACTGCTCACGGTCTTATCCAACCACAAAATGCAGGAAATGTAAGTGGGGTGGCCTGACTACCACACAAAAGAATGCAACTCAGGTCAAGAGTCATTAAGCAGTCTCTTTCCTGAACAGCTTGTAGACAGTTCCCTGGAATGCAATACTGTGTGATATCAATACCGTAGAAATCACACCTGTCTAACCCTAAATGGCTGAGGTTGAAAGGTGGATGAAGGAACAGAAACCTCTGATTACTGGCAACTATGAATCATAACTACACCACTTATACTGCTCAACATGCCTGAAATCGCTGAAGTAAAGGTTTTCCAAAAGGCTTCTGAGGTCAGTAAGACTATGGAGAATACTCTTGTTTCTGGACCAAAGACAGAAGAACTTTCAAAGGACAGACGCTTAAGGAAGTATTAAATTTCCCTGAAGAAATCAGCACTCTGAAGTCACAATGACCACCAGATAAACAACTGAAAGGACACAACGGGAGAACATGTCCATTGCATGACAGCAACGTGGAGAGATTTGAGTGTATTCAACTCTCTTAAAAAACAGACTAGAAACATTCTCCAGTATCTGAAAGAAGGAGGTGCTGAGAAAAACATCAGCCTTGTTAAGTAGCTCAAACCTATATTTGGTGCCAAGAGTGTGCCAATCAGCATTCAGTCAGCCTGTTTCCTTGTGTTATCTACCCATGGAGCACATGTGTTCCTAGAACACACTCTGGGGTGTTCTGGCCTTCTCCAATGCAAAAAGGGAGGTCTGCTGGACATACAGGTATATTGGTGCTCCAATGATATGAAAATTTACTATTTTGCTCAATTTTCTTGATTGACACACAGCCAGAAATGTTAAATTGCCTGGTGGGTTCCAAAACACCATTGGCAGGAAGTGAGATTCAGGAAGAGCATCGTTACTGTGGGATGTGGAACAGGCTGTGATACAATTCTATCACTTTGTTGATGGAGTAAGCAGAGACCATCCTCCTCTGTAAACACTCTGGAAAGGACCACTGGTTATCAGGGTTTACTGACGATACCCTGACATTAGCATAACTGCTTGCCTGTTACATGTTAACACCTGGGCTCACAGACTTTGGCACCTGAAGCCAACCCAGATCAACCTACAGGGGATATGCTATCCACACGAGCAACCTTGGGAACACAAGACAATTCTGGAAGAGGATCATGCACCAACCACAAGACAATATTTACATTTCACGTTGCTCATGTGAGCTTTTTCTTCTAACAGTGAGGAGTCTAGGCAAAAAGTTTGCCCCCACATCACACAACATCATCGAAAGTTCCCAGATGTAGAAGTAGAAACAACTGACGCTGAAGAGTGCAGAACTATATGGACTTGGGTACACCTTGCTAACTCACAACTGCTGGCAGCAGCTGTTGCCAGCTGGACAATCACAAAATCAAAAATAGCAATTCAGTCAAATATGGAAATTCAGTCAAATACGGCAACTCAAGCAAATCCACATGAGCAATTGGTGACTGAAGGAATGGTAAACAGAGCAGTGTCAGTTACCAGTTATTCTGGTGCTTATCTAGCTGACTCAGGTCTATGACATCTAGATCAGTGCTGAATAATTCAGCTTTGGTACTTGTCCAAAAGTCAAGGAGAACCTCTCAACCACCTCGTAAGCTTGTGTTATAATACCATATATCTGAGTAGTTTTGATTCTGGTACAGTCAGGAGAAGGTAGAAGAGACAACTGTGTGCCAGAAATCTTTTCCATGAGCCTCAATCTAAAGAGATAACATTAGTATCCTGGGAAAGCTGAATGCTTGGACACAGCTGATCCATTTACCTGGCGAATGTGAACTCCTGAGCTGGAGATGGCCTTCATAGCTCACTCAGCCAGCTAGTCCTGGAAACTGAGTTCCTACTGGAAGCTCACCTACAACTTGAATGAATCAGAACCATTTCTGGGTGGGTGTAGCTCACCAATGCATCAGAGACATGCCAAACACAGGCTAGGTAATACAGTTCACTCACTGCATGCTATGTATGAATGAAAAGAAGCCTTATGCAAAGTCAGCAAAATAGGAAGAGGTTAAAAAAAGTTACGAGTCTGGAGAAGAGCAGCAGCATTAGCATAGTTGATCTCAACATTGTGATTGAAAGGGCAACATGCAAGCATGTATCCTGCATGCCAAGCAGAGGGTAGACACTGCAAAAAAGAGTCTCAAGTGAAGGAAATACACCGAAAGTTAGAATACACAGATGGTCTCACTCTAAGATTAAAAAAAAAAAAAGTTTCAAAATAGCTAACTCAAGATAGCACTCCCACTGTGAAATGTTGGTGGAGACCAGTGCAATCTTTAACTTGGTTTAAGTAATCAAGATCAACCCTATGCTGCCAGCTTCAAGAAGGCACTTGAGCAATGGTGAATATTGCTAGAAAAATCACTTTGCTTTTCAACTGCAAACTCAAAACTGGCAAATATTTGACTCCAGGCCTTTAGACTTAGGAGTCCTTTGGTTCAAAGGTCAGGGCTATTGGAAAGGTGGATGAGAAGAGCACTTGACTGGAGCACAGGGACAAGAAGATGGAAAACAAGTGTGACAGAATCCCTTTAACTTTAATCCTTGTTGATACTGCCCGGGGAGCAGCTTAAGCTGGAAGAATTAGCATCTGTAAACAGTGTGAAACAGACAGGGCAGCACCTAGGAGCAGGAGAAACAGGAAGATGATGGCAAATGGTGCTATTAAAAACAATCAACATCTCTCCTTGCATGCAGTTGCTGTGCCCACACTGTGCCCCACTATCTCCAACTGGAGAAAAAGAATGAAAGATGCAACTGCGACAGAGAAAGAGGGGAATCCACTCACAGCACAGGACTGACAACAGTTTCCTCTTGTCTATGTGGTTTGTTGGCTCTCTGTCTAAACATCCATCTTCCTTGTGCACTCACCTCATCAGTGTTGGAGGGAAGGGGCTGTGGGAGAAAGCAGATGTTGTAGCAGGCACCTCAGAACCATGAACACAGAACTGAAATACCTCCAGGGAAGACAGGAGTTCCCTGAATCTTCCTTCCACCTCATGTTTACAACTATGGTGGAAAGTGGAAGAAGAGGAATGAATAATAAAATGTTCTAAGGCAGTAGTGGATACAGGATTATAGAGATGAAAAGGGGAATAGTCTATCTTCCTTGATAGTCCCAAACCCACCCAGCATTTCTGGCCTGTACAGTATAGTTACAGACACATGTTATCGCAATCTAGATGAGGGCATTGATCCAAAGCTTTTCAGCTGCCTGTATGTATCTAAGAAATGCAAGGCTCTTTATACTGCCAATGAAGGAAGAATAAGCTGCTGCTTATTTAGCTTCAATTAGAGTCCAGGCAGTTTCCAAAATAGCTGAAGAACTGTCCCACAAGAATTTGTTCACATAACTACACTTTGGGTTTGCAGGCCCTTACCTGAAGGACTTGCACTGCTGTGGTGCGAACATGGGTATCGGTGAAATGCCTCTAGTTGCATCATCAAGATGAACAGGGCATTGATAAAGGAAAAGGAACTCAGGACAGATATTTAGCTTAGAAGTACACGTAACACGCTTCAGTGCCCTGAAAAGACCTCTTTACAAGTGAGGTTCATAAGCATAAAGGTGATGGTAGTAGTAGGAAAAAGGAAGGGAAAACATGACAGTACAAAATGTGGTCCGTTCATGCATTATAGAATGTAAGCATCTTCAGGTATCTTAGCTTCTTCTATGTTAAGTCTCATTCCTTCCTCTTCATAAGAAAAGACAACAGGCATGAGGGCTGAAGGATGCAAAGCAGGCAAACTTGGTAAACCAGTCTGGCAAGGACACTACACATGGGGCAAAACAAGGAAGGTACCAAGATATTTATGACAGAAAACAAGAGACAGGAGCAAGTGTTACTAGCAAGGACAGGGAACACACCAAAGATAGAGGGTGCCTTATGTACCTAGTATTAACTTGATGACTTTGAACCTGAGGAACAGCATAATAAGATACTGTAATGACTCAAAAAGAGTAGGCGAGATGGTCAAGCCACTGATGTAATAGCATCAACAATTTGAAGAGACCAGGGTGGGGCTGATTTTAGCAGGTAAAATCTAAGGAGAGGCTGCACTTGGTAAGAATGAAGATGACTATGGATGAGAACAGAAACGAAGAGGCATATTTCAGGAACATCATGGAGGAATCTGTCAAGGATAAGTTACGTTCAGAGAAAAAAAAAAGTCCCGACCTCTTTGTTTCACTGATAGAGAGATGACATTTCTAGACATCACAGCTCCAAGGAAATCTTTCTAAATGTAACCCTATCTTCATCAAGGGTGTGTCTGAACACAGATGCATGCTCTTAGTTAGGGTGTGAATTCACAGGACACTGGCTACTCTGTATTAATTCCCATATGAATTCACTTAGACTGTAGTTGCATGAATACTTTCAACTACCCTAATACAGTGGTAGCACCAAAAATTTGTGCAGGACTGCTGTGAGCTGGATCAAGGAATTAAACTGAGTTAATATGAACCACTTCTTCTGTTAGATCAGTTTCAAATCTGTGAAGAATTCCTCAGTCTGACCACTTGGTGACCACACATATTCTTCATCAGCCCAAGGGAGAAGGATGCATCAAGAGATGTTCTTTAAAACACATCTATAATGGCTTGAGCAATAAAGAATCACAGAATCATAGAATGCTTTGGATCAGAAGAGACTTTAAAGATCATCCAGTTCCAACCCCCCTGTCACAGGCAGGGACATCCTCCACCAGACCAGATTGCTCAAAGCCCCATCCAGCCTGGCCTTGAACACTGCCAGGGAGGGGGCAGCCACAGCTTCTCTGGACAACTTGTGCCAGTGCCTCACCACCCTCACAGTGAAGAATTTCTTCCTAATATCTAATCTAAATCTTTCAGTTTAAAGCCATCACCTCTTGTCCTATCATTACATGCCCTTGTAAAAAGTCCCTCCCCACCTTTCCTGTAGACCCCCTTTAGGTACTGGAAGGCCGCTAGAAGATGGCCCCAGAGCCTTCTCTTCTCCAGGCTGAACAACCCCAGCTCTCTCAGCCTGTCCTCACAGGGGAGGTGCTCCAGCCCCCTGATCACTTCGTGACCCTCCTCTGGACCTGCTCGAGCAGGTCCATGTCTTTGTTGTGCTGGGGGCCCCAGTGCTGGACACAGTACTGCAGGTGGGGTCTCACCAGAGCAGAGTAGAGGGGCAGAATCACCTCCCCCCACCTGCTGGCCACACTTCTCTTGATGCAGCCCAGGATGCAATTGGCTTTCTGGGCTGCAAGTGCACATTGCTGGCTCATACTCAGTTTTTCATCCACCAGCACCCCCAAGTCCTTCTCCACAGGGCTGCTCTCGAGCCATCCATCACCCAGCCTGTATCTGTGCTTGGGATTGCCCCGACCCAGGTGCAGGACCTTGCACTTGGCCTTGTGGAACTTCATGAGGTTTACACGGGCCCATCTCTCCAGCCTGTGCAGGTCCTTCTGGATGGCCTCCCTTCCCTCCAGCGTGTTGACCGCATCTCACAGCTTGGTGTCATTGACAAATTGCTGAGGGTGCACTCAATCCCACTGTCCATGTTGCTGACAAAGATGTTAAATAGCACCGGTCCCAATACTGACCCTTGAGGAACATCACTCATCACCAGTCTCCACTTGGACATCGAGCTGTTGACTGTGACTCTTTGAGTGCAACCATCCAGCCAATTCCTCATCCACCAAGAGGTCCATCTGTAAAATCCGTGTCTCTCCAGGTTAGAGACAAGGATATCATGTGGGATAGTGTTGAATGCTTTGAACAAGTCCAGGTAGATGATGTCAGTGGCTCTTCCCTTATCCACCAATGCTGTAACCCTGTCATTGAAGGCCACCAAATTTGTCAGGCACAATTTGCCTTTGGTGAAGCCATGTTGGCTGTCACCAGTCACCTCATTATTTTCCGTATGCCCTAGCATAGTTTCCAGGAGGATCCACTCCATGACCTCACTGGGCACAGAGGTGAGACTGACTGGCCTGTAACTCCCCAGGTCTTATTTTTTTCCTCTTTTTAAAAATAGGGGTCATGTTTCCCCTTTTGCAGTCAGCAGGAACTTTGCCGGACTGCCACAACTTCTCAAATATGATGGATAGTGTCTTAGCCACTTCATCCACCAGTTCCCTCAGGACCCACGGATGCACCTCATCAGGTCCCATGGACTTGTGCGCCTTCAGGTTCCTCAGACGGTCTCGAACTTTATCCTCTCCTATAGTGGGAGGTTCTTCGTTCTGCCAGTCCCTGCCTTTGCTTTCTGCGACTTGGGCAGTGTGGCTGGAGCACTTGCCAGTGAAGACTGAGGCAAAAAAGACATTGAGTACCTAAGCTTTCTCCATAGCCCAGGTAGTTAGGTCTCCCATTTCCTTCTGGAGAGGGGTCACATTATCTCTGATCTTCCTTTTATCACTAACGTACCTATAGAAGTTTTTCTTGTTGCCCTTGATGTCCCTCGCCAGTCTTAACTGATCAGGGCCCTGGCTTTCCTAACCTGATCCCTGGCTGCTCGGACAATTTCTCTGTATTCCTCCCAGGTTACCTGTCCTTGCTTCTACCCTCTGTAGACTTCCTTTTTTTGTTTGAGTTTGTCCAGGAGCAGCTTGTTCATCCACGCAGGCCCCTGGTTCTTTTGCCTGACTTCTTTGTCAGGATGCATCACTCCTGCAGTTGGAGGAGGTGATCCTTGAATACTGACCAGCTATCTTGGGCCCCTCTTCCCTCCAGGGCTGTATCCCACACTACTCTGCCAAGCAGTTCCCTGAAGAGGCCAAAGTCTGCTCTCCTGAAGTCCAGGCTAGTGAGCTTGCTGTGCACCCTCCTCGTTGCCCTAAGGATCTTGAACTCCACCATCTCATGGTCACTGCAACCAAGGCTGCCTTTTAGCTTCAGGTCCTCCACCAGCACCTCTGTGTTGATGAGAATAAGGTCCAGCATAGCACCTCTCCTCGTTGGCTGCTCTACTACTTGGAGAAGGAAGTTATCATCAATGCATTCCAGGAACCTCCTGGATTGCTTGTGCCCTGCTGTGTTGTCCCTCCAACACAAGGACCAGGGCTTGTGAAAGTGACGCTGCCCCTATCTGCCTATAGAGGGCGTCATCCGCTCGGTCTTGCTGGTTGGGCAGCCTGTAGCAGAGCCCCACTATAATGTCACCTGTCCCTGCCCTCCCTTTAATCCCGACCCATAAGCTCTCAGTCGGTTCCTCTTCCATCTCCAGGCAGAGCTCCATGCACTCCAGCTGGTCATTGACATAAAGGGTGACACCCCCTCATCTCCCTTGCCTGTCCTTCCTGAAGAGCTTGTATCCTTCCATTCCAACACTCCAGTCATAGGAGCCATCTCACCACATAAGATCAATAAGATCATAGCCCTGCAGGCGTGCGCACGTCTCTAATGCCTCTTGTTTGTTCCCCATGCTATGTGTGTGCGCATAGAGGCATTTAATTTGGGCCCCCAATGAAGCTGACTTACTGGCTGGAATTTTTTTGTGCTGCTCTTCAGGTGCTCTCCTGCTGACCTGAGATCCCTCTCCAGGCTCTGGGCATCTATTGCTGGCATTGGCATCTGACTGCTAGGAGTGGGGTGGATTGAGGTTCCCCTCCCACAGTGACTTTAGATTAAAGCATTAAGAATTCCTGTGCAAGTCATGTGCTTCTTTCAGAAGGTGGAGGGAACCACTTTACACCTAAGAGTCCGTAGAAGGAAACTGGTGCGCAGCAGCCAACAGGCTGAAAAATTCACACCTCTGCTTACTGCATGCAAACTTCTTCATATAGAAAAGCCCTGCAGCTGCATAGAGGCAAACAGCAGTTCTAGAAGGACTACAAACTGCTTTCTTCAGCCTATTAGGAAGTGAATTGAATGTGTATAAACATGTACAAAATAACTGGTGGGTTCATGAAAGAAGAGGGTTTTGTACGATTATGTACCACTGTGATATTTCATCACAGTAGTACCCTCTTACAATTACTCCTCAATTAAGTCGAGATATTGTCCTAAAATGTAACACGCGGGTTGGACAGAAATGGAGGTAATCTTTCTTTTCTTAGATTACACTACCTTAACTTAGAGATTCTCACACCTTTTGCTTACTAGCTTGTGGTGCAAAAAGCTCCTGAACTGGGTTAGAACTTCGATTGCTCCCTATGTGGCGGCGTTAAAGCAGCGGCCGTAGCAATGGAAATAATCTCTGCCTTTGAACAAGCCACCATGCCTGCCTACAGTAATTGTTAACACACATGCTTGGCTATGTTATGCCTAGCCAGACAAGAAAAATTTCCTTCTTTTGAACTATGCCTTATGATTCCCCCCTTTTCCTTTCCATGTTTTGTGCTTTTCATACAGCACAACCATTCTGCTCCTATCATCCAAAACCAATTAATCTGGCAAGTGCTTCCAAGACAAGCAAGCATTCCAACTTCCAGCAAGAGAAACACAATGTTGACCATGAAGACTCATTCCTAGCTTATCAGATATCTGCACTTATATTATAGGGGCTGTACATCAGCCCAAATTTCCACACAACTCCTGTAGACACCTGTATGAATACCACAGTGAGTGACAGGTAGAATACGATCCTGGAACTGTGTTTTTATAAATGCAGGCAACAAACTAGCAACCGAGATCCCTCAGCCTCCCCCTGTCCAGCTCTTCTGCCAGTATTAGCAGCTTAGATCAAGATTACATTCCAACTATATCTCACTAAATAAACCACTAATAAAGTAACTGATCCAAGACACCCAAACGTGAAATCCATACGAAGAACTTTTGCTGCAAATATGTAAACGGGTAAAATTACTCTAGTGAAGTCTATTGATGTTCCTGGTAACAGACAACAGCATGTGCTGTTGTGATGCTGCCATATGAAATCATAAGATGACAAACTCAAAAGACAGAGCTTACTGAAACTGCAATCAACATTAATTTTATTTACTGAAACCACCAATCAACCCCAAAGGGTTTTCCTTCCTGTCTGTTGCAATTCAGTTCTCAAATTGCTGTAGCTGCTTCTGCTCCCCTTAGTGACTTGATGCTGTCAGTTTATTCCATGTTCAAGGCTGTTGGCTCACTGCCATATATTCAAAATTCCTAATATTCATGCATGGATTAATGAGTTATCTAAAGTGGCCTAGATAATAGCTTTTGATAGGACCATTTATGAATACAGAGGAAAGGATGTAAGAACTAACACAGGGGACACCTGGCATTAGCACATAGGAAGTTCCTGGGAGGAGCTTGATGTATGCATCCCACAGAGAAAGACATAATACTGATCTCATAAAAAAAATAAATAATTCAAATAATATTCTTTCTTGAAAACCAAACAAAAATATCACATCACCCTTACAAAAACAAACGAACAAACTCTCAAACCCAAAACTTCTCCATCTTCCAGGACCTCCCACAAATAACACTATTTTTCTTTCATACGCTTCCTCCATCCCCAATATCTTTCCTTACCGATTAGGAGAGAGTTTAAGATCGTGGCTGTATCTTACGGCTGTAAAGAAAGGCAGCTGCTGCGGAGTTGGCGAAGCTGCTAGACAGGCTAACGAACAAGGAAGAGGGGGCTTCAATGTCTACCTCCACTTCCCTCTACTGATAAAAACCAGACACTATTAGTACAATGCATCAGAGTGGGTTGTCCTGGGCAATCAAGAGGAGGTCCCCACTATGTGAAGTAATACTGGTCAACCAAAGAGAAGTTGGCACAGGTATGGAGCTGTGACCATAAAGCCATCACATGTCCTGACATAAGCAATTTTGATATAAACTGTCTCTGATGAGAGCAATAGCCTGACTCAACCTGCCAGCACACAAACAGGAGCAGTTCTAGACTCATCTGCAAGATTGGGAATGAAGCAATACAACTCATGAACCAAGTTACTGAACAAAGCAACAAGGTTCTTTTGTGTAAGTGGCCCAGTCCACAAGTGTACTAATTATGTTATTTTGGAGTTGATTTTAATTGAGAATATTATATAATGTTAAAATAACTCCACAGGTATATTCTGATTTTGTATCTTGCAAGCACACCACAAGACTACTCTTCTGGTTTATCAGTCTCTTGGATTATACTTCATAATTGTTCTTCCTCTGATTGGAATACTAAAATTCCTAACAGAAGGTAGCATTAAACCTAGAATCTGGATAACCTCTGCCATGAATAAGCAACCTACCAGTTGCATATGTTACCTAAAACTGGTTTGAGATGGGAAATTTCAGAAATGTTTTTGTAACAATGACTACTGCCTGATGGGAGGAAGGAAGCTAAGCTGGATCATGATGGAACATCAAATGCCAGAGGGCACTCCAGGAAGAGCATAAAACCAACCCAGATGACTTATATGATTCCACTCACGTCAAGTAAACATTATTTTAAAATCAAGAAGTCTAAAACATGGATTAAAGAAAAGCATTCACAAATATGATGTGAGCTCTAAAAAGGATTAATTTTTTTTTTGGTATTCACAAACATTTTGTTTTGGTTTTATGTTTTAGCAGAGGCAGTTCAGCATGCTACTCAGACAGAAGAGCTTGTGCATGGATGGTTCCTGCAGAAGATGGCATGGCAGCTTAGTGGAGTGGTGGGGGCAAGATGGGACAATCCTGGCCTGAAAGACTCCAGGTAGATTGCTGTGCTTAAGGCTAGTACTACGTGCATCTGTTCAGTTCTATACAAAGAATGTATATGGTTTACGGTGAGTAAGTCTAAATTCACTAGAGAGGTCTGGAAACTGCCAGATATTAATAGATCAGAAGAGGGAAACTTTTAGGAAGGTGCCTCTATTTAGAGAATGGATGCTGTTTACCTAACAGTGCACAAAAGCAAACACTTTGTGACATTTAATTTACTTATATACAACCAAAGTGACAAGCTGAAAGACTGGCAGAAGATCCACAACTCCACATTCATGCCAAAATTGTTTAGTTAGCCTTAAGATATGCAAGTTTCTGCCAAGTAACTAACCAACAGGTAGACATAAAATAACACTTTAGTTGTGCACTGTATTTTATGATCTTTGTTTCTTATTTTTATTTTATTATTGTATTATTAGGAATTGTAGGAGTGCCTACAAGATCCAGTAACAGAGCAGCGACCTACCATGTTAGGGACAGCACAAAACCAGAACAAAGACACAGCCCATAATATAAAAGGCTAAAAATGTATTTAGTTGATAGTCACTTCTTGAAGTTTTCACATTTTCTTAAATTAATTGCTATGTAATATTTATTTCATTTTATGCAATTCACTTTTATTTAGCTGGGATTCATGTATACTATTTCAAAAACATCTAAAAACCTGTCTTGATTATGCAAGACATGTCGAACAGCTACTTGACTGCTTTGTCAAGCCAACTTTGTACGCACAGTATTTTGCGGACGGAAGCAATTTTACTTCACTCAGGATCTAAGCCAATTTAAAGCAAGCAACCTCCAGCAACATTTACAATGAGATTTTGCTACAAATTCTGAGGGGAGGGAGAAAAAAAAAATTAAAAATGGCACTCATCTATGAAAAGTGAGTTTCTGTTGACACTGGATTATTAGACAAACTTTTTTAATACTTTCTTTTCCTGACACTCAACATAGTCCTGAACTATGGGTACAGCACCATTTGCAAAGTACTGGAAAAAACACTGGAAAAAAGGAAGTACACAGCTAGTGTTTCAATGATTTGTCATCTTTCATCTGATCACTTACAATAGGATAGTCAATATCCATTTCCTTCCACATGACCTCAAGTTTTAGATAAGTTTTCCTTTTCTTATCATTACAGTAAAGAGAGACACGAGTCATAGCTGCAGAAATCCTAACCTGGTTTGTTATATAGCTTTTCTTGAGTCTTCTGCAACATAAGCCTTCCCTTCATCTCACAGAAGCACATCATATCATACAATGGTTTGGGTTGGGAGGGACCTCAAAGACCATCTAGTTCCAACCCCCCCTGCCATAGGCAGGGACATCTCCCACCAGACCAGGTTGCTCAAAGCCCCATCCAGCCTGGCCTTGAACACTGCCAGGGAGGGGGCAGCCACAGCTTCTCTGGGCAACCTGTGCCAGTGCCTCACCACCCTCACAGTGAAGAACTTCTTCCTAATATCTAATCTAAATCTCCCCTCTTTCAGTTTGAAACCGTTACCCCTCATCCTATCACTGCACTCCCTGACAGAGTCCCTCCCCACCTTTCCTGTAGGTCCTCTTTAAGCGCTGGAAGGCCACTGTAATGTCTCCCCAGAGCCTTCTCTTCTCCAGGCTGAACAAGCCCAACTCTCTCAGCCTGTCCTCACAGGGGAGGTGCTCCAGCCCCTGATCATCTTCGTGGCCCTCCTCTGGAACAGCTTGAGCAGGTCCATGTTCTTCTTAGGCTGGCAGCTGCAGAGTTGGATGCAGTACTGCAGGTGGGATCTCACCAGAGCAGAGTACAGAGGGAGAATCACAGAATGGTAGGAGTTGGAAGGGACCTCTGGAGATCATCTAGTCCAACCCCCCTGCCAGAGCAGGTTTGCCTAGAGCAGGTCGCACAGGATCACATCCAGGCAGGTTGTGAATATCTCCAGGGAAGGAGACTCCACAACCTCCCTGGGCAGCCTGTTCCAGGGCTCTGTCACCCTCAAAGTAAAGCAGTTCCTCCTCATGTTCAAGCGGAACTTCCTGTGCTCCAGTTTGTGCACATTGCCCCTTGTCCTGTCACTGGGCATCACTGAAAAAAGCCTGGCCCTGTCCTCTTGACACCCACCCTTTAGATATTTATAAGTGTTGATAAGGTTCCTCTCAGTCTTCTTCATGCTAGAGCCCCAGGTCTCTCAGCCTTATAGGAGAGATGCTCCAGTCCCCTCATCATCTTCACAGCCCTCTACTGGACTCTCTCCAGTAACTCCCTGTCCTTCTTGAACTGGGGGGCCCAGAACTGGACACAGTACTCCAGATGTGGCCTCACCAGGGCAGAGTAGAGGTGGAGGAGAATCTCCCTCGACCTGCTGGTGACACTCTTCTTAATGCACCCCAGGACACCATTTGCCTTCTTGGCCACAAGGGCACATTGCTGGCTCATGGTCAACTTCTTGTCTACTAGAACTTACAGGTCTTTCTCCACAGAGCTGCTCTCCAGCAGGTCGACCCCCAGCCTGTACTGGTGCATGGGGTTACTGCTCCCCAGGTGCAGGACCCTACACTTGCCCTTATTGAACCTCATTGGCTTCCTCCCTGCCCAACTCTCCAGCCTGTCCAAGTGTCACTGAATGGCAGCACAGCCTTCTGCCATGTCAGCCACTCCTCCCAGTTTTGTATCGTTGGCAAACCTGCTGAGGGCGCACTCTGTCCCTTCAACCAGGTCGTTGATGAATATGTTGAATAAGACTGGACCCAGTACTGACCCCTGGGGAACACCACCAACTACAGGCCTCCAGCCGGACTCCGCGCCACTGATCACAACTCTCTGAGCTCTGCCCTTCAGTCAGTTCTCAACCCACCTCACTGTCCACTCATCTATCCCACACTTCCTAAGCTTACCTGTGAGGATGTGATGGGAGACAGTGTAAAAAGCGTTGCTGAAGTCAAGGTAGTCAACATTCACTGCTTTCACCTCATCCACCCAGTCAGCCATGCCATCATAGAAGGCTATTAGGTTGGTCAGGCATGATTTCCCCTTGATGAATCCATGCTGACTACACCTGATAATCTTTTCCTCCACATGCTTAGAGATAATAGCCAGAATGACCTCCCTCGACCTGTTGGCCACACTTCTCTTGATGCAGCCCAGGATGCAATTGGCTTTCTGGGCTGCAAGTGCACATTGCTGGCTCATACTCAGTTTTTCATCCACCAGCACCCCCAAGTCCTTCTCCACAGGGCTGCTCTCGAGCCATCCATCACCCAGCCTGTATCTGTGCTTGGGATTGCCCCGACCCAGGTGCAGGACCTTGCACTTGGCCTTGTGGAACTTCATGAGGTTTACATGGGCCCACCTCTCCAGCCTGTGCAGGTCCCTCTGGATGGCCTCCCTTCCCTCCAGCGTGTTGACCACACTACACAGCTTGGTGTCATTGACAAATTGCTGAGGGTGCACTCTATCCCACTGTCCATGTTGCCAACAAATTCATATCAGTTTACCTACCTTCTGCATTAAGATGCATGGTTTCCAGAGGTCCAATAAATGCGTATCGCATTCCCAATCCATCAGACATCACAAGGTCTAAATCAGTAGGAGATACTACTCCTTCCTAAGTAGCAAAAGTAGGACAGGAAGAAAGATTTGTGAATGTTTGGTTTCAATACAAACCTTTTTTTTTTTTTTTTAAAAAAAAATGCTTTCTGTACATAATTAAAAAATTGAAGTGGGAATAAAAAGTAAGGCTAGGAATAGCAGTTAGCTTGCAAACAGAAACACAATTGTTTGCCAGAAATGCCCAGCTATTATGCAAGCCTTCCTATGGTTCAGTATAAACACTCATTCACATCTCTAAGATTGCTGTACTTCGTAATCCAAACACACTTTGACAGTATCTTATTTTTAAATGTATAAATTAATACATTTCTTCACACAATATGTATTATTTGTCCATACTAGTTTGCCTGATACTTATTATTTAAAATAATTCACGTACCAAAATTAAACCGAGCTGTTTATGTTAACCACTATACTTTTTACTCAGAAAATGAGAATCCGAGAACTCGGAGCAAATGTGACACTTTTAATAGCACATGACTAAAAGAGTTTATATGAAATCCAAGTACTATACCAGCCCTTTTAAATACAGGAGTTTTGGCTAAATCTTACACCTCCCTTGATATTCTCTTAGTGCTGGATTTTTGGGCAGAGTCACAATTGGCAGAACGGGGGTGCAGCAGTGGTTACTACTGCTGAAGCCACTTGCAAAAAAACCTGGGACCAAACACGCAGGCAATGCAGCTGCCACTCCCTCCCACAAAACTCACTGAACACTCAGCCTATCCAGCCTCAACCTGCCCAGGTTCTCGAGTTCATTGCCAGCCTTGCATCTCTGAGCTGGCAGGATATGGAGCATGCAAAACGAAGCATTTCTTCTGTTAAAAGGTGAGCACTGCTGTTCCACCCACATGGTAGCACATATGGGAAAGCCAACGCCCCCATCAGGTTAGGGCAAGCTCACGAAGGCTTGGGAAAAAAAAAAAAAAAAAAAAAAAAGACTTAACAGTTCATTACCTTAACAGATTTACTTGAGAAGAATAATATTTATTATACGAGGTTGTTTTCCACCTACTAGAAAGACAGGAATTAACTAAGACATGTTCTAACTACTTCCATCAGATAAAGCTTGGTTTCAAGAACTTGCCGCCTTTATTCCCATAGACAGCAGGACATTTCCTTCTAGTTAAGAAGGTGGAAGAGGCGCTGAACTGCTTCTAATCTGTCTCCTCACCCTACCCTGAGATGTTCTCCCCACTCAGTGCCTCTTTCTCCACAAGCCCTTTGAGCTGCAGAACACAAGTATGTATACTCATCTGCTTGGCCAAAGACACGTCTTTTTCTGTTAAATTTCCCTCTCGCAGGGCCCTGTCTGAATGCTCCTTCATATCACACAGTGATCAGCTAGAGTTACGGGCATGCAGGACAGCTCTCCTGACCTGTTGTAGACATCGACATCTGAGCTAGACATCTAGACTCTCTTTATAATCACTAGGGAGAAAAAGGAAATCAGCATCCTAAAGCACACATCTAGAATAGGTAAGATGAGTTGTGTCCTAAAAGGGCCTAATTCTCCTCACTGACTGAAAGATGAGTAAGGAGCTTGGATGTCAGTGTCTACATTGTAGAAATCCCATCTTAAGTGAGCTGAATCCCACCCACTGTCTTCCCGTGTTCACCAACTATATCATCTACTGTTACTTTAAAAGGAAGTTACAAGCCAAGGACCAACATAACTTCTACAGCTGGCCACAGACATCAAGTTTCATCATTTCAGGCTTAAATAGAGCCTTTCATAAGACTCAGCCTCAAGTCTCGATCTGTTAGCAGGCATTGCTCCTATCAAAAATAAGCCTGGCTGAATCCCTGTTGCAGGTGGATTTTGAACTCTGTCTTGAAAAGGAAACAATAACGTAACTATGAAGATCTACCCATCATACATGGAACACACAGCTCTGGTAACAATTTAATCAGACATAAAATGAAAGGGATGAGGAAGCATTATTTTTTTCAACTTAAAGGTACGGCATAGGCATGGTAAAGTAACACACCTAGAGGGAGAGAGGAAGGTCTGCATAAAGACAGGACTAAACTAAACCTCAGACAGCATTCGGACTACAGACCAGCATCAGTGTAACTAACACAGGCACTATACATTCTGTGAAAGTTTTTTCCCCTGACATGGCAACACAACTTCTCTGAACGACATCAGCAAAGTCAACAAAAGCACTCTCCTGTCGGGAGTGCTTCATCCAAACAATGGGTTGTGCTGGTAAAGCTGTGCTTGACGACTGAATTTTTTTTTCCTGGTTGACACGGATTTGTGGACAAAAGATTAACCACAAGTTCCAGACAAGCATTTGAACCACAGCGGCAGTTAAAAACTGTAAACATAACGTTTAAGAGCTAACGGGCTCTTGAAACGCTTCAGAATCATTGCAATTAATTTTCAAATTAAAACCCCATTTATTTCTTTTGATACCACAGTCCTCAGCTTCGGTACTGACATTTGAAGACCAAGTGCCCTCAGAACCATGAGATGAGTGCTTTGCTCTGGGCCTTCTGTCTATAGCTGTAATTTTATGGTTACAGCTGCTAAAAGGCAAAAATAGCTGCTACCAGAAGGAAAACATGACAGATCCCTCCAGCTGAGGGATGCATTATTCTATACATACGAGCTCTGTTTCTCCTCAGCACACAGACCCTCTTAAAGAAAAGCCTTTTACTTTTTCTCTTCAGAAATGAGAAACACATAAATGAGAAACAAGCTAGACCATCCTCCCCTGGGAAATAACCCTACTCCTCCTTAAGGAGATCGGTGGAATGATTCAGCAGGGTGGGTGCAAGGTCAGCAAGGTGTCTTCCACAAGGATCGGGGTTCATGCTAAGAAGTAAACAAGAAAGAGTTCCAACCCAGTTTCATTAAGTCTAGGTGTGAAACAATCTTCTCAAGGGGATTTTTCATCCTCTTCATCCTGGGTAATCCTTCTTGTAAGCCTTCCCCTCAAGCACTTGTCAGAGGGAAAAGGAAGCGTGTTAGAGTTCACCAGAAGCTTTCGCAGCTACAGAATTAAAATCTTCATTTAAAATAAACCCCACCAAAATCCTCAGTGACCCCAATAGCCAGTCAAATTTCAAGATTTAGACTAGCTCAGGATCCTCCACGCTCCTTGTGACACTATTTATACACCACCATCTCATCTTCCTGGAGATTTTGATCTCCTGGGATGCCGCAGTATTGTGCTAATGCTCCTCTGGTATTTTATTAGTGCTTCTCACTATGCAGGGACCCTTTTCTGCTTTCCAAAAACCTGTGGGGGTTCTGTAGCCTCCACCTTTAGGCCCTGACCCAACCTGCTTGGTTTTAATCAACAGTCTTTACATCTGTGAGTCACATCCACATTGCAACTTCTGTCACTGACTTGATTTGTAATCGTATTAAATGTGACATGGCCAGAAAAACAGTATTACTTTTTCTCATACTAACGACAGATCACGTTCTCCTACTCACTCCAGTCTGTCTATAGAGTCATTTTGGACTACACTCTGGCCTGGACCACATACTTTCTTGTCTCCAAATTTGCCACTTCATCGTCCTTACCTCCCAAATTCAGTTGTTTTTTTTTTCTGATTGCCACTAAAATATGCATTCTCTCTCAGCAGCACTTGTTAACACCCTTTTCTTCACTATCACTTTAATCAAGTCACTTCAATCCACATCCTGATGAGATCTTTTTCCAGTCCTGTCATTTTGAACATACGACGTTTCTCCTAGATGCCTCTACCAGCTCCATCTCATCATGTTTGAGAAACTTGTTATCCTACACCCTTCACACCTCCTTACTTTGCTGGACTTTATCTTCCTTCTGCCATGGCACCCTCACTCACCTTACCCTGTAAGAAACACTTAGTATCAACACTATTTTTCTCCCTGGCCCTTTAAATGTCCTTTTATGATATCCCCCCTTTTATGGGGCACTGTAACTAGATGTTTAACACTCTACCTTATCTTTGATCTTTTGGAAAGGTCCTCTGGATAACACTACAACACAATTATTAATAATAAGGAATTTGGAATTTAAAAAGTCTTGCCAGCATGTAAGGACTGCCAAGCTAGTCACCTGAGAAGGGAGAGGTCCATAAATTAGGGACTGAAGCCAATGCGCCTGATTGCTGTGAAAATGAACTAAAATGGACACATAGCCAAATCATGACTACTTATTTTCCAAAAGATTAACAAAAATGGCAGGGTTGCCCATTCTTCTCATCTTACAATGACTATAACCTAAAAGAAAACCCACTTTTAAAGAAAAAAATTAAGACAGTATCAAAAGCTCATAAAGAGAAAAATACAGACTCTAAAGACACTTATCATAAGATCCATCACACAAAATAGTTTTAGCAGGTTCTTAAAAGCAGCTGAAATTCCTAAATTAGATCAGGGCTGAAAAACTGCCATGTTCTACTCACTATCTCTGCTGCTGTATTTCATGACCTCCTTGCAAATTGCAGGTGACGCTTAGAAAAATGTTTCACCAAGATAAGCTTTCACTCAGTAATCCACTCAGTAAAAAGACCGTGCTAGATGTTCAGAGTAAGGTTTGAGACTTCTCAGTTAAAGCATTGGTGAAACTGTTTGGTAGTTATTTTCTGGATGAAGTCAACCAAAACTTTACCTTTGGAACAAGACTAAGTCAAGCTAGTTAACTAACATTCTTTTGCAACATAATCCCAAGCTACCGTAGAATGTATTAGTACCGGTAAAAGTACAAAAGTAATAATGTCAGCAGTACACAGGGTTCCAAACTTACAATATCAAAGTTCAGGCTTGAGAAGAAAGGAATAAGGATCTTCAATGTCAACATCTCACAGTACATCTTTTATACTCTCATCATAATGAGCTTTGTAACACTTCTACCAGAGACCTAAGAATTTAAAACATAAACAAGAAACCAAAAAGAACATCTCTCACACATGTTGTATGGTTCTACAGAAAGTTCTCAGATTTTTCTCAGTTATATGACCCTAAAGAGACAGACTGGAGTGGTCCCAGTATCTGCATTTTCATTGAATAAATGTGGAGCATCGGCAGACAGAGCTAACTGATGCAAAAAGTTCCTACGACAAACACCTGCATTGCCCAAGTGCTCATGACTTGCAAGTCAAAACAATGTTCAAAAAGACATCTTGTCACACAGACTAACTCAGACCCAAAATGAAACATCTCATTGTTGCACTCTGCCTCAAAGGTGAGCTCTTGTTCAAATTCCTTCTTTTAGGCCCATAAATGAATTGACGGTCTTTGCTTCTAATTCTTGTAAAGTCAAACTTACGGATCCTTAAATCCACGTTCCTAATTATCCACATCGCCAAAGTTCTCAGCACCCAATTGTATGTCCCCAAATGAATTTTCATTCTCCTGCTTTCCATCAAATCAGGATCTCAACCTTCAGGCCTCCTAATTTTTCACCACCTTAGCTCTGCACTTCCCACTCCCAGTCCTGCATTCACAGCACTCATTTTGTGCTCAGCTTCAAAATCGTAGCCTCCCTGTGTATGCTCCTGGGGACCCAAGCACCTTTGGCAAAGACAAACTGTATCCCAATATCCACATTTCTCATTGCTACTTTCATCACTTTGCCCTGAATTATGCTTCTCTCTCTGCTCTAGCATTGATGCCCATATACAATTTGAGCACCATGTGGAGTCTGAGCCTGAACCCAACCTGCTGGCACGGCCTTACCTCAGATTCCTGGCTGCGTTATAGCCTCTGCTACTTTTGGACCCACACGGTGGAAGCTGATGAGCCCCACACATCATCCAGCAAGCAGCTATATTTCCCACATTGCTTTCCATAGAGCCCCATGGTCACGTTCATGCTCTGTAACAGAGCCCTTCTCCCATTGAATGATCCCTGTCCACACCCAACACAGCACTGCTGAAGTAAAAAGAGACACTGGCAGGTCATCAGCTGCCAAGCTACAACTAGGAACTAAAATGTATCCTGCAAGGTGTTCAGTCCATTTGTGATAAAGTTTTCCAGATAAATGTTAGTACACCGGTAGCTGCATGTCTGTCCCAATGCATTTTTTAACAGCACATTAATACTTCCACCAGAGAAGCTTCCGCTACTTTCTTGAATGAAATAAGCAACTGACTGAAAAAACAAACCAAAACAAAAAAGACGGTCCATGCAAAGGTGTCTGAACTTGGACTTTGGTAACAGTATATGTGTACATGAGTGCATGTATAAGATCACTTTGCTGCCATTACTATAAATATTTTTGAGGTGATGACACAGATGAGAACTTTCAAGCTTGCATCTCAGCAGAGTCCTCAAAAAACAAGACAGTTGTTTACAAAAAGGGGCTTTTAAGTTTTAAGATGATTTCAAGGGGCTTCAAAACACTTGGAGACTGCTGCTATGCTTCTCTCCTGGTTCACACATAGCGTTTATATCTGGAATATTTATGTCCTTGTTATGTAGCAGTGAGCTGATACACTGCACTGCAAATACAACAGTCCAGCAACAACACAGATTTTTGTCAAGCACTCACCATGTTAAAACTAAACAAAACTTATAACAGAAATAGGAGCACTGATTGGTTTATGACATGTAACAGCAGGCATACAAAGATACTTGTTCAGACCTTTACAACCACCAACAAAACAAGTAAGCTTGAAATTATGTTTTATAGTTCTGTCTCATTGTTCTTTTACAATAGTCAAAAGCAATATACAATTATTAGCATAATAATACCACAATGTTCATAAGTAATTCCATAAGAACATCTGTGTTCTGCATCCACACTGACTTGGATTGCCTCATCCAATACATGCAATTTACATATCTAACCACAAAAGGATTAAAGCAGTCATTTTGGACAGGAAAGCTTTATTAATATGTCCCTCCTAATATTTATATGTTCTCTTCCACTCCCAGTGCTTCTTAGGGTACTGAAAACTTTTATTACCAGAAGGAATCAATGTGAGTAAAAGTTAATTTTTAGGATACTCTCAGACTGCGAAGTGGGGAGGCTGACGCTTTCAGTATTTTAACCCTCAACAATCAAGGACTGAAAAGTGACTTAAAAATCAGAAGCAAGAAGTATTTTTTCCCCAGTTTGAAAGTGGAAAACACCAAAAGAAAATAAATAAAAGGCAATAAAAATTACTAAGTTGGCAGCACAACAGTAGAAACACAGAAACTGCCCCAGGCCTGCAGCTCTCGCCTATGTGTAGTGATTCTCCTCCCATCAGAGGCAGCGTGTTGCCTGAAGTCACACAGCTGACACTGCACACCTTTGATACCCGCTATTTGTCCAGGCTTTTGGAATGGAAATACAGCCATCAAAGCTGTTAAGAGTTTAAATCAAGTACATATACATTTGAAACACAATGAAATTATACAAAACCAAAACAACTTGGAAACTTTGATGATGCACAATGAAAGCAACTTTCATTACCCTGGTGAGGCCACAGCTGGAGTACTGTGTCCAGTTCTGGGCCCCTCAGTTCAAGGGACACAGGGAACTACTGGAGAGAGTCCAGAGGAGGGCTGTGAAGATGATGAGGGGACTGGAGCATCTCCCCTACGAGGAAAGGCTGAGAGACCTGGGGCTCTTTAGCCTGGAGGAGATAAGACTGAGTGGGGACCTTACCAACACTTACAAATATCTAAAGGGCGGGTGTCAAGAGGATGGGGCCAGGCTCTTTTCAGTGGTGCCCAGTGACAGGACAAGGGGCAACGGGCACAAACTGGAGCACAGGGAGTTCCACCTGAACATGGGAAAAAACTTTACTCTGAGGGTGACAGAGCACTGGAACAGGCTGCCCAGGGAGGTTGTGGAGTCTCCTTCCCTGCAGATATTAAAACCTGCCTGGATGCAGTCCTGTGTGACCTGCTCCAGGTGAACCTGCTTTGGCAGGGGGGTTGGACAGATGATCTCCAGAGGTCCCTTCCAACCCCTGCCATTCTGTGATTCTGTGATCTGTCAGTGCTTCGAGCACTATTTTAACACTATTCACATACCACCACCCACACAAAAGCATCCACACAGGTTCATCCTAAAGGTTCACCTCAAATCAATACCTCTTTTCCAACAGTAGCCCATGAAGGGTTCTTACACTCTTTCCATAACCAAAGACCAAATAGAGACCGATACTTTCAATGATATGTACTGCCTCAGCTCCCAGCAGTCCAGTCTTTTGAGACTTCAACAGCTGGAGGTTGCTTCTGCACGGTCTTCCTCCAACAAGAATGTGTCTAAGTGTTCCCTGATCCCATTCATATTTTTAGCATTCTAGGTTTCTATGGCAGAGACTTCCACAATTCAGTTTACGCCTCTCAGAGACACGAAAGAAGCCTAGCAGATTTTTGAGGCATTACTTCCCTGGCTACCTGTGCTGACCAAGGCTATTGTATCAATATGCCTATTCGTCATCACACTCACTGGTCCACAACAACTTTTTGAACTCTTTTAAAAGAGCTAAGGTGTAAGTGCTAACTTCCATTTCTGCAGTATTATGCTAGTTGGTGTGTAAAAAAGGTGCTTAAATCAATATTTCATCAATATGATATGAGTTTTGGGATTCTTGGATAAGTTTCACTTCTCCTTCACAGTCCGTCATTACTCATTTACTCCTTCCTCCTCCAAAAATCTTGTTCTTAGCACAACTTGTTCTACTTCCACATTAGTTCCCTTTCTTTCAAGGAAAGGTTACGGTGTGGAAAACCTCCTTAGCAGTGAACATCGCAGTTCAGCTAGCTTTTTCCCCACGAACTTACCTTCCTTGTTCACATTTTTAGTAGTTGTTTTTACATTTTTATTCTCAAAAATCTTTTAATCAGTGTTATTACAGTTTTAAAAGTAATTTAGAGGTTACTATACTTTCTATCCTGTGTCTTTCAACATGACTACAGCTTTCTGAAGGGGTTTTTCTTATCATATATTTCAGACTTCATATTAACTTTTTTAATAACAGAAACCTTTTTTTTTTTAAATTTAAAGAAACATCTCCAGTAGAAGATCAGCTCCTTCCTAATAACATTGTTCTACTTATTATTCACCACCTCCTTCATATTGTTGTATTGTGTTGCTAGTGGAAGCTGACTACAGGTAAGTAAAATCATTCAGCAACTATGTTCAGATACTGCTTTGGAAAAAGAGTTGCTTTGTTTACGATAGGTTAATATCACTACCTTAGTTTTATGATCTTTACTTATATTTGTGTGCATGGTTGTTTTAAACAGCTCGAAAAATCAAAACACTCTCCATGACAAAAAAGTAAGACCTACTCAAACCCAGCTGAATCTCTTCTCAACAGAATAGCAATAGACTCATAATTCACCTCTTCCTGATGAAAGATCAGACTTTGCAGCGCAGAACAGGTAACTGTGGGAAAAGCTGAAGGGACACAAACAAATGATTCTCAGCTAGAAGACTGAATGGGTAGGAGGAGAAGAAATCTGTCTTTACCGACAAGTATCAAATAACTGTTGAACCTATGAGTGCAATTCCTGAAAGGCCAAAGAGAAAACCATTTAAAATATTGTCATAACCACTGCACAGTACAGCAACATTCAGAAAACAAGAGGAAATGATGAGACAACCTAAAAAAAGAAAAATCAATATTTTGAATTCGGTGCTTTTAAGACTGTTCTTTTGATTGTCCTGAAAATGACAGTATTCTGCAAAGAAAGCAGGACAAAGTATAGTGGTTATGATCATATCACCTTGTTTTTGTCAGTCTTTGCTATTTATAACTGACATTACTTCTTACTCTTTTTAATTTATATGTTAATATATATTTCACATTCATAAGGGACAGTTTAACAAAGATGACAGAAATTTAAATATACGATCTTGCTTGTCACATCTACGAAACTGTCAGTGTGAGTGTAGAAATTGGGAAAAAAAAATACATACACCCGCAAGTCTCCAGGCTTCACTTATCACTGCATACTGGAGCCGATTCAGAACAAACCCCTCAATTTCTCTGCTTAGTTTGACAGGAGATTGACCAATCTTCTTCATCAGGGCATACGTTCTCTCTGTAGTAGAAGGATCTGTTTCTGGATGAGGAACAATTTCAACCAACGGCACAAAGTAAGGTGGATTTACCTCAAGAAGAAACATAAAACAAGAATGTCAACTATCAACAGATCAACAGAACAAGTTATAGCTTGCTACTAGTGTGGATATTTTCCAGTGAGCACAGTAAGCCTGATCTTCAGACCCTGAAAGGCTTCAATCCAATAAAAGCTGGCATATTAATTCAAATTTTAAAAATAATTAATCTTGCATTAAATATACTCTGTTTAACCCCAGACAAATTCATGGAGCTAGACTAATAATGCCAGTACTCAAACAGTACTAGAAGACTTTATACTGACTGGAGTAACTGATGTTTTCTCAATATTCAGGCTGTTTGTTGTTGTAAGACATATGGTCACCACCTGTCCTTCCAAATGAAGCAAGGCATTTCCTTTTAGATATTCAGGAACTTTATAACAAAATTATTGCTGAACATCACCTGTAAGATGCAACACTTAATAGATAAGCTGATATTGGCCCAAGCCTGTAAATACATGCTAAACACAGTAACAGATATCACAGAAAACATACTTTGAAAAAGTTGCAGAACAGGCTACCTTCAATACTATACCTACTTTAAGAAAAAAATTACCTTTCCCTAACTCTTTCCAAATGTAATTTCTCATAAAGTCAAGACTTCTGTGTAATTTATTTTTGAAGTAATAAACAACAAATCTGAAGAACATCCTAGAAACAGCTACAGTTCTTCAGTTCATAGTGTTACAGGCAGTAACACTGCCTGCATGTTCTTTCCAAAAGCAGCAGTCCTTCAGCCATATTCTTAAGGTGTTACACTCCATGCTCTGTCTAGTTTCCAGGCAATAGTAGGAGCTAACATACCATAAATTACTACCAGAAATAACACTGACATTTAAAGAACAGTAATCAAATACTGATTCTTTCCCCGTGCTCCCTTATAGTCAACTGCTCTTAACTGTGCTCATGTAAATGCAAGTACAGGATTTAGTCACAGCAGCACATAAGCAGTCTTTCCTCTCCGCGCGTTCTTTCTTTTCAGTACTTTCATAGTTCCCTTTACTTCAGGGTCTGACCAACGCATAAGCTAATGTAGGTTACAGCTGCCCTAACTACTGATGTAACACACTTCATCCCCTTTGAAATGCCCTGTGTTGCAACATAACCTCTCTGTCTCTTCAGCAGTGCCACCACCAATGCTGAGAACAGCATGATGGGTGCCATCACAGGCGTGATGCCAGGCAATTTAGCAAGACCCTATACACTGCAAGCACCAAGATGTTCTCTGAAGGCTTTTCTAACCCTCAAGTATATCACAGGTTCCAATCAGGAAAAGGACAAGTTAATTGTTGAGAGAGACTGAGGCTACTATAAATTTCTTCCAAGATTAGTGTTGACAGTCTTCTTATTGAAATATTCTATTTCATGAACTTGGCATGGGGAGTATATGGGCGTGTTCGTGAGCACACTGAGGAGACTTAGGAAGACTTTTTTTAAGATTGAGATAATAGATGTTGGTAAAAACTAAAAGTGGTAAAGCTTAGTGGATGAAATTAGGGGTGGGGGAAGTTTTCTAAAAATGAGAAACCTTTCTGCAGGGAGCAGAACTTACCTTATTCAGCCTAACAAATTGAAAGCTAAGAAAACATATGACAAAGTAAACACAGAGAAAGAATTAAGCTACACAAAAGCTTCCGACAAACATCAAGTTGATTTTAATGGACTGTTAATAAGATTGGAACAAAAATTAGAAGACAGAAATAACTTCCATCAGGAGTAGAGGAGTTAAAAAAAAACAAAACAAAACAGATAGAGCATAATACATTTTTAAGGTGATTTGATTAGATGGTTTCTCGTACAGCAAGGGACTTCACTCAATGGCACACAGTCTCCTCTAGCTCCGTATCTCTAGCTGCGTGACCTAGCAGGTGTATACAGCACATGAGGAATGAATCGCTCTGCAGCTAACCTCTACAAATACGCTGCCTGAAACTACTTGCAGAGAACAGCTGTACCTACAAGTATTGCATGCACTTCTACCACACACCTGGGCTATGGGATTTAATTTACTTTTTCTAATTACTGAACCTATTGCTGTGTTAAGCAAAAGGATGCCCTTCAGGCATTTAATTATATTTTCCCTCAAGACGCTCACCTGTGCCAGAGGCTTTACAACTTTAGCTTTTAATTTTTCTGGTATATCAAATTCCACACTTCTTGTTTTCACAGCATCTTCCAGAGCTGCTTGCTTCCTGCAGCCACTATTTCCTATGTCCTACTGGTATGTTCAAGATGTTAGTGAGGCCATGGTTAAAACAAATAAAAACAACCCACCAAAAGCCAACAACTACTACAAAGCAAGCATGTTTCCCAATATAACAGATGCAGAAAGGCCCCTGGAAAAGTACACTCCTCTTTGAGTAAAGCTGAGATTACTAAGAAAATAGTCTCTGTTGGACTGCAAAGCCATTTCAGAACAATTAGACATTTTAAGGGGCTCCAGAGTATTTGCTTTGGAAAATAGATACATCCTTACAACATCAACCTAGAAAATGTTTACGCAGACACTAGCTACTTTTCCAGATCTGATAAAACCTGGTTTCAGAAGTGGCTCCTACTGCAGCTCCAACTAAAGAAGTCAACTGGTACAGACCAGCTTGGGAAAATAGTAAGAAAGAGTAATGTAAAATCAAAGACTGACAGTCAGAGAATAGGCAGAAGCCCATGAATTGGTTAAAAAAAAAAAAAAAATCATAGCTATAGTTACTTAATAAAGAAGCCTAGAAGAGACATTATTTCGTCTCTTGCACTACAGAAAGTTACAACCCTGGAAATACACAAATAAGGAACTACTGAATTTTAGACTGGAGACAGGCTAAACCGAGGCACAAATAGTATGACTTTTTTTTTTTTTTTTTTTTTTTTTTCAAATTAAAAGGGGTTGAAAACTATACAGAGAGAAACAAATCCTTTTGTTTCTTTTGCTTCCAAGTCACCTCAAGGCACAATGGTGGTAGAGGGGTGTTAGAAAAGGACCAACCAAATGCTTTGACACTGCAGGATTAAGCTACAGGTAGCTGTAGAGACCTCAAAGCAGTGCTGTATTTTTGTGTACACACTGCCACTCTTGAGCATGCCCAGGGAGCTGACATTTATTTTATACCCTGAGGGATGCCCTGGAGAGATGACATGTATTTACCAAGTTGCAGGCAGCAGAGCAAGTTTCTCCAGATACTGCAAACCTTCACAACGACAGTCCTCTTAACTGATCTCTCAAACACCAGACTAACATTAGGCTAACAAGTTCATTAGCTGTTGAGTAGTGGAAAACAAAAGCAGTAAGAATCCCAGTGATCAAGACAAAACACTCTTCTATGCCTAGAAGAGACGTGATAATGCTGCTGTCTGGCAGCCCCACACAGACCCCTACAGAGGCTCAAAAGTGCTCTTCAGCATTTTAAGGTTCTGCTGCCACCTCTAGTCATGCCATTTCTGCATCGCTGCCCTGCCCCAGCTGGTCACAAAACACGCAAATTCAGCTCCAAGTACAATTTATCCCATTTTATCCACTTGCTTTTCCTCTTTAGGTACACCGCTTCTTCATCAGAAGTCTGAAGAAACAAGAGTAAAAAGCTTCCATCTTTCATTGACATTACCTGACAAGCAGGTACCCTACTTCTACACATGCAGCTCACTGTTTGGATCCTTACTGTAACCCAAAAGCAGCTGAAAAAGGATACTAGAAAAGACTACGATGCCATAAGAAGAAAGTAGTGAGTTTTATAGGTTTGTCTTCAACACACAAAATTCCTACATTTTGAGAGCCAGTAGTTTGAGTAACACACAATATGAGCACAACAGCTTATACAGAATGTACCTTGAGCCAACAGGATGAAACATGCATACGTCCTCTCAATTTAGTAGATGCTGCTGCTCACAGAACGACCAAACTAAGCTCTTCTGATAAGTCAGGCCCTGCACACTAACAATGGCACACAAGCACTCCAAACATCCTTCTATATCTCTCAGTCTGCAGGGAAGAGTTTGGGATGCAGTCTAGTTAAACACCCGTACTACTACAAAAACAAAACATGCCATTATACTTACTGGATGTGACACAATACACTGCTTAACATGTTTAAGGCCAGTGAACAATTTGCTGGGTAAGAGACATGAGGTCGAGCTGCTCAAGATAACATTGTCACCAACAAGAAGGTCTAACTGACTGAAAATCTTCTTTTTCAGTTCCAGGTTCTCGGGAGTACATTCCTGGGAAAAACAAAACAAAACAAAACAAAAACAAAACAAAAACACAAAAATCAGTACAAGTCTTCTAGTTCAATAGTATTTATCCATATATTTCAGACTTCACTGATCCCACCTTGACACCTAGGAACTCGGCACAAACCATCTATTTTAATCGGCCTAGATATACCAGTGAGTCATAACACAAAAATACCTTCCCACATATAAAGAAACAGAAAGCCCAAGAGTTTCTCTATAGCAGAAGATGGACCACCACATACCACATTTAACACAAACCAAATTACTCTGCTTTGTCTAAAACATAGACTTCTACTCACACATACAGATAAGACAGCATGGAGGAATAAGACCTAGTCTCCATTTTTTTAAGAGAATCTCACATGAGAAAAGTCAGTATTCTCTCTCAGACAAGATGGAAATTATAGGTGTGTCTCATAAGAAGACAAACTTACGACCTCCAGAACTGTGACAGGAGATTCCAAGGTACAGTTCTGGAACCTGCACTGAAACACCTCTCAGTGATCCTCACACTTTAAATTCTCCATTCACTTTAGCTCTGAGAGATTTCTGAAGCAGAATGTGCACTACCAGAACTTCTCCCAAAGCTATTGAGCACATTCAGCTCTGCAGTATTGTGTGAAATTTCACATGTATGAGCCAAGAGCCACAATCTACAGTCACTAGAATTTCAAAGTTATCCTCAGGAGCTGCCTGAAGGAGAGCATGCAGAAGTCCACCAGTCTGGGAGCAACAAGGACACTGGAGAATAACTACAGCAGATCCCACAATCAACAGGAAAGACTTCAGTCTACGAGAAAAAAAAACAGGGGAACAAAGCCAGCTTGTTTTCTGTGGTTTTTTGAAGGGTTTAAAAAAATCCAAACAGGATCCCAAACTTGCAAACCCTCAACCTTCCCCTTAAAACACACAAAAAATACCTGCTCTCTTCCACCTCTAACCTTCTCCCACCTGTCAGTACTTCATTCTGTCCTTCCTGTTATGCTGAACCACACACGAGGGTAGGGAAAAAGACCATACATTTAATATAATCCAAAATTTACATTTAACACCTACTGTTTCAGACAGACTCTGTGGCAGGAATGCCCAGGGCCAGAGTTTTTAGCCCAGTAAATGCATTAGAAGTAATTTAAAGTCTTAAAAAATAAGCAAGTTGCATGTAACAGTACTAAAAGTTCCACAATTCAGAGACAAACAGGGTAATTTAAGAATTCCAGATAAAGCCTAAAGTAATACACAGCCTTATCAAAACAAAATGATACTCTGCTTATAATTCCAGGATCCCTGCTTGCTGGTTAAGTTCAAATAGTTTCTTTCAGTAAAGCCAAAGATGAAGAGAACTCTGCAGATACTGTTCAAGCTAGTAAAAGAGTTGCTCTGAATAGCTTTATTGTGAACTTGAAACTCTAAGCCTCCTCTCACATCAGATGATAATCAAAAAGGCAAACTCAAATCTGCTGGAAACTCAAACCTGCCACGGTTACGTAAGGTTTCTGAATGGGCTATTTGCTTGAAGTTTCTTGTATAGTGTCACAATTGTATTCAGATTGTTGGACCACTGCAATAAAGTTTCTGTCCTCATCAAGCACGCAATTATTTTCTCAGAGACACCAATTCCCTGAAGAACAGGGAGAAAATTAAGCTCTAAACAATCCATTAAACAGGAACCTCACTTGCTGTCAGTTATGGGGCCTGGAGAGGTCTGAAGCTATTCTGTTTACCCTGAGAAAGAGAAGATCAAACAGTGAGCAGATAAGATACAGTTTTAAAGCTACCACAGTCTCTCTCAAAGAGTCAGTGCACAAAGGTTAGCATACACCTCTACGCATTTTAAGTGACACTGTATATTTCTGTGCCCTTTTTGTAGAGAAGATCACACTTCTCGTTTGCAGTGAACAGTACACCTTTATTCCAAGGCCTCAATACTTGAACAAGGTTGCTACTAATCTGACTTCCAATTTAAACTTTATTAGATATCTTTTTTAACAGCCTGACTACAACATGACAGTTGTTCATTTTAAAACCCACCTCCTGAAAGAGCTGTATTTAATTAAAGGCTTAAGGGCAATAAGCATTACACTGTTCAAATACATGTTCAGAAAACACATAGCAGCTACCTGACCAGCCTGTGAACTCTTAAAGAACTACACAAAGATAAACACGTACTAGACGCTCTCCCTATCAGACAGCACTGATATCCAGACAAGGTGACTGAGGTCTAGTTGCCCCTAATTAAAAAGTTGACACAAGCCCTTGAATGCCAGTACATGGAAAGCTAGGGAGTTTTCCCTGTTTAAATCCAGTGTCTTCGTGGTTTTGTACAGCCCTTTCCCACCACGCTACCTAACATTTGTGCTCCCGCTCATCTACAAGCACAACTTCATTTACCTATATTTAAATGCTGGCATCTATCCAGGTTCTTCCTATCCATTCTCAGATATGCCAAGGGAGCAACTCACCTGTACCACCTTCTAGGAAAACACTATCTTGCAAAGTATCTTCTCCTTACACTAGCAATGGGAATCACTGACAAGGCCGCGGATTTATTAGCACTGGGAGGTGAAAGAAACAAAGCATGGCCTGAAGTAAAGCACCGCAACACAGTGGTATGGTCCTGAAATAAGTGGTATTGTCCTATACAAGCATGTCAGTATAAGATGAAAGCCAAAGATTTCAACTGGCATGTAGAAGGTCAAAGATTAGTAACCATTCAGCAACAAGCAAGCCACTTTTGTAAGAGCATCTAGAGATGCTGTTCCAAGGAGCAGCATCAAGCCCTCTCAATAGCAAGTATGGAGTCTGATGGGAGTCGCCAAGTATAAGGAACTGCTGAATAAAGAAGTTTGAAAGCCTTAGCTGCACAATGATCAGTTCCCACCTCCTGACCAGATTCCGTCTGCTGCATATTCAAAACATAATCATGAAAACATTTCTTCCCCAGCAATCCTAATACAAAGATTTATGATAACATAAGTTCCTGCAAGTGAAGATAGATCAATCTCAAGCTCTTCTAGATGCCTCTTCATTCTAGGACTGTATCCCATGCCATGAGATTCTTCCAAGCAGATTTTGGCCTCTACAGGCCAGTTTTCCCCCCTGAAGTCCTGGGCTGTGATCCCACTTTTTGTCTTGCTTCTCCTCTCAGGATCCTCAACTCCACCATTTCATGGTCACTGCAGCCAAGGCTTCCCCCTAACCTTCCCATCTCCAACCAGTTCTTCCTTGTTTGTAAGTATGAGGTCCAGCACAGCACATCCCCTCTCCTGCTCCTCAACCACTTGTGTCAGGAAGTTACCATGAATGCATTCCAAAATCCTCCCAAATCGTTTGTGCTCTCCTGTGCTGTCCCTCCAGCAGATAGTGATGTGGTTGAAGGCCCGCCATGAAGACAAGTGCCTATGACTGTGAGGCTTCTTCTAGTTGTCTGAAGAAGGTCTTCTCTTCCTGATCAGGTGGTCTGTAGCAGACATCCACCACAATGTCTTCCATATTGGTGGTCCTGTTAATCCTGACCCATAAACTCTCAACTGGCTCCTCATTCAAAGTGAGGCAGAACTTTGTGCATGCTAGCTCACAGCAGGCAGCTATTCCTCTCCTACCTTCGTCTTGCACCACACCTCCAAAACCTGTACTTCACTGCCTTGCTGCAGCTGCTACAGCAAGAGTGCTCTGTAGCCTTGCCCTAACCACAACTGAAGTTGAAAATTATTTCAAGAGTTCTGTGACTTCCCTCTTCCCAGTAAATTCAATAGGGCTTCAAGTAGCAGGTAAACTGTTTAGAAGCCATAACCACTTTGATTGCTACAAGGACACTCTTCGTCTTCCGCAGTTGAGGATCTCCAAACATGCCACAAACCCTGGCTCTGTTCCTCTATTTATACACATACAATTTACGGCATTTTAAGTGGTTTCAGTATTTCAGTGCTGCGATTTAGCTGACAATTTTGAGGCACTTCCGTAGAACAGTTCCCAGAGTCAAGTAACAGCAATCCTCTCCTCTCATAGAATGAAGCAGCTTTCAGAGCACCAAACCATCTCACAAGCTGGACCCAGCACTCCTGTGACAGGAACTCCATTACATCCAGCTTTTTGTGGGAATACAAAGATCTTCACAGGATTAAGAGACAGAGTTCTGAATCTCAGAAAAGCAGCTTTTCTGAAAGTTTTAGTGCCTAATCCATTTATACAAATACTTTCATTATCTTCTATAGCTATAATCCACTAGAAAAAGAACTTCAGGCGTAATTGTTCTATTTTCAATCTACCAAGTCACTTTAGAATGTCTTATTTCTAAATAAAGCCAAAGTAACATAAACCTACATAAAGCAGGGACCTGTGGATTTTAAACAGCATTCAGGTTATCTGTATAAAAACAAGCATTAAAAATACCTGAAAAAGAGACTTGGAAATTTAATTAAATGAAACACAGATTTCAAAGCACTACTACTATAGCTAGTGACTGTACAGTCAAATACAACTATTCAATATAATTTTACCACATCTAAATAATGATAATGAAAAGATTCTTGTAAAAACCTTGTTGACTTCAGAAAGAAAAAGTACATATGCTAAAATAATCTCTATGCAAATTAAACTGTGCAATTTTACAACCAATTCTGTTCCTAGCAAAGTTGAGGTTACTAAAGTTATCAAAGCAAGATTATTTGCTCCACTTGTGGATGCATACAGACTGCTGTGTTTCTATCATTACCACCATTTTATAGAATCCATATCAAACCCAAATTATACTTTAAATAAAAGTGTTTAAATGCTCACTACTGTCGTTAGTATTCCAGTGCTAATTATTATTCCTTCTATTTAGGCTTTTGTATTGACATCCTAGTTTGGCCTTCCCCTGCAGGGTTTACATCTGTATTTCTGTCCTGGAAGACTGAAGGTGCACCTTCTGTTAAGGAAACTGGAGCTTATTTCTTTCATAATTCATGTCAGACACTGATGTGCATTTCTACTCAGTAAACAAGAGTCATGTACACGAACTTGGGGAACTATACCACCTGCAATTAAAAAACGTGACATTTTGACTGTAGAGTTTGGGAGTTCAGATAGTGAAACAAGCAGAAAGAGAAAATGGTATTTTTAATATCAGAAAAAATTATTACATCAGAATATCAATTTGGCTTCAGATATTGTCAGCCATTATGATTTAGCTCTAAAATTTTGAATGCGTTAAATAGGTTGGTAATTTCGCAAAATTCAAAAATTATTACCTATTTCAAATGCAAGTACTTGACCAACAGTATTTTGGACTTTTCCATCATGCTCCCCCACAAAATGGCAAAGTAGTTTTAGATGCTTATTCTGATACACTTTAAAGATGTATAGTATGTGGATATACCAGTACATTAGGACACTAATTCAGACAAGGTGCCAAATAAAAATGCATCATTTCAAACTGCAAAGACGGTGGGGTGAAACATACTAGCTTCAGCCTCCTTTCAGAAAGTGTTACTACCCTCATCTGAGCGTAAAGGCAGGGACAGCAGCTGGGTAGGAGACAGAGCTGCTTGCTCACGGCTGTACTGTACCAGTTTGGGGTGGAGCACAGAAACATGACACACAGCTGTTACCGAAGGAGTCCCCAGGCTATTGCACACCTTTCAGTGCGGTGTCAGCATTTTGATCAGCTAAAATGAGGAAGATTAAAAGAAAAAAAAAAACAAAAACAACACAAAACCCCATACATAAGCCACCAACTGCACAGACTCTGACAATTGACATGATTATGTTAGAGCATGACTAGACCTCGAGCCCCCAGCAGCTAGTGCCACAGGGAAAGCAGGGGGAGCAACCTGGCTGTGCACCACAGCAGGCAGGTGAGGTTAAGTGGGACTGACCCTGAAACACTTGGAGGTGATGCAGGAACCCAAAGCATATGGGATACACACAAGGGAACAGAAGCTCATCAGGCTGTTTGCCCCTTTTCCCCCTGCAGATATTCATTCCACATATCTGAGTACACAACTTCCTCCAAGATAGTTTCAAGCACATGTCCAAATACCAGATCCTTAACAAAAATATGTTTGGCAACAAAAGACTCCTTAGACATAAACCAACTCTAGTTAGCCCAAAATAAGCCACACAACCTTGGCAACCAAGGCTTTATTTTGAACCAGAACAAGAACTGGTATCCTGTAAGCCAAGGGTAACAATTGCATGATAAGCTCCTTTAACTGAAAAGCAGACTGGCAATTTGTTAACAATGACAGGGCCACATTATTGACATTTCACACAATTATAAAAATATATAGAAATATATGCTCACATCCTGGGGCCTCAGTTACAGACTTTCTAAGGGCAGGTATGCACTGAAGTAAAATGTGCATTTTACCTCCACAGGGGAGAAGAAGGAATCACCACATGAGGATTTTAAAAACAGGTTAACCTACTTTTGACAGACAATTCTCTAGGTATGACTGATCCTGCCTGGACTGGACTAAGGAACCTCTGAAGTCCCTTCCAGCCTGATTTTGGATAATTCTGGAGTTGGTAAGGCAGCAAAGCTAAAGGTGAATCTTCTGATAAAGGTGGGGTGTTCTCATTAGTGCTCTGCTTCTCAGCAAAACAGCTTCAGTAGCAGGGTGGGTGGCTGGGTAGAACCCCCATAAGGGTTTAACTGCAATTCATAGAGAGTTTGAACTTGTTTAAATCTCCATTCAAAATATAGTTATAAGAGTAACATACAGAAAATCTACAAGTGCCTGGCTTTTAGAACAGTGTTAAGTTCATATTCAGAAAACCTTTAACAGAATTTGAATTCATCAACTAAAGGACAGTAGATGAGTAAGCTTATTACAGAGCAGTTGTAAAAGCCTAAGTTAAAACATCAGTACTTTCAGGCTAATTAATTTTTTTTTAAAAAGAAAAATTTAGGGCTATAACTCACTTCAAATCTAAAGACGTGATAACTTCTTAGTAGTCTTGAATTTATGAGCTCATACCAGTGTGAAATCTGATGTTTCTTAAATCCCCTCCTCTTGAGTGACATGAAAGACCGTTTACCACATGATAGCGTACAAGCAAATAACACTTTGGTAGGTGAAACCCAGCATTTAAATGGAAACATTTTGTACTTTCCTACAGTTCAGGAACATACCCTGTTAAGGAATTAGAGCAATAAAAATATCAAGTTACTGCCATTTTACACAGTTCAGCATAAGCGACTGTTTTACAAATGTCTGCTCAACCTTTAGTACAAAATACAAAACAGGATTTGAGGAAGTACTAGTTTTCAGAACTAGATTTTCTAAAATCAAACTCACTAATTTGGGGGCAGTTTTGTGGGATTGTGTGTGGGTTTTTTGTTTGGTTTGCTTTTTGTTTAAAACACACAAAGGAAGGCAAGTTTTGCTTCATCTAGTGTCAGTATCATTCCACAAAGAGATCCATCTTCCTCTATAATGTTTATGTGCCCTGCAGAACTTTCAAAAGACAGACAAGCTGATCAGGCTGCTACAGAAGAGATGAAGATCCTTTTTGTTCCCTTAGGACAGGGCAATAAGACCTCAAACAGGTTGATTGACATCCTCCTCCCCACATCCTTTCTCAAAGGATCAGGTCTTCTGTTTTCTTCTACTGTGATCCCATCCACCCTGCAAAACACAGGCAGTGATCTAGGAAAGACAGTGGAAATACAATACAGCTGTAGGAAGGAGAACCTGAAGAGCAAGATTAACTGCTAGTCAGGATGTCAGTTAGGGCAATGACAACTCCCTGTAACAGGGACCAAAACAGGTCTGTAAGGGTAGAACAACACCAGTTGTTATATGCACAGGATAGATGAGGAGTGAATGTTAGAAAGTTTGGAAGGACAAAAGTCCATTCAGCAGCTGTGACACTGCCAAGCTGTTTACCAAACATTGTCTTCTAGTTCAACTCAAACACTGACATGATAAAATATTTTACATTAAGTCTTTGAGAACAGACAGTTTCAAACCCTAAAATCAGGAAAAGTTTTCTCACAACCTCTACAAAGGCAGCAAGTCAGGTCACATGCTTAAAATCAGCTCCCTCAGAAGCCGAAACATAACTTTTCAGGTCAGTGTTTAAGATAAGTAGAGTAAAACCAGGCCTAAAGTTATATTTAACCAGCTGAGAGCAAAAAGACTCATGTTTGTCTGTCCAGTGCTCAGAGCTGACCAGCAACCAGTCCAGAAGCAGCCATCTTACTAAATGCTTGCACACTCTGCCTTCTAGCAGCTTTGTATTTACCAAGGTACATCATTAACACAGCTTCCAAACCAGAATGGTCATCTGTCCTACGAGCTCAGGGCAGCTGAAGACTCATTGCTGTCTGTGGATATTCTCTCATCCACAGAAGTAAAGGAGTTCTTAAAAGCCATCAGGAAAGTAAAACAAAAACTAGTGGCAGAAACTGGTACCAGACAATCAAAGACAAATTTTTATGACAGGAGACACGAGACACCTAGTGTCAAGGCTCCCATGTCAATGCTAGTTTCCCATTCTGAGGCACCATCAGCCTTTTTAAAAGCTGGTTTTAAGCTGGTAACACTGTTTTTCTAAATACTTCTAACTAGGAGAGATAAAAGAGCCAGTAAGATCCAAAAGAGATCAGGCTGAAGATCCATTAGTATTGTTATCACCAGTTCAAATGAGTTTGCAGGTGTAATTGGGAGGGGGCATGCCCTCTCTTTTTAAAGAGGGATGGGGGGGGGGGTTGGAAATGATACCATTCGAAGGCTTTTAGGCAGAGTTCCTTTCAAATGAAAAAAGGATAAATACCTCAGACCATGAGGTGTAAGTTACAAGCTTAATTTCATCCCCTTGCCAGTCTGCTTTGTCCCATGCCACAGCAGGGCTGACAGGTTTGGCGATCACCTCTCAAGTCACCCTCCATGGCCAGTTTTAACCAGCCCGGCCAGGCCTCATAACTCACAAGTGTACACAGCAGCTCAAGTGTCAAGAGTAAGATCTCATCAATAGTTAGTCATCCTCCTCTGAGAGCTAATAAACTTTATTATTCTGTTAGTAAATTGTTCCAAAGCAAAACATTTAAAAAAAGGTATGTTTTCATTTTACTAGCACTGTGGTAAGAGATCATACAAGTGCTGATTTTAATAGTGAAAGGAATACTAGTAAGTTCAGTACCCAACAGTCACAGAAGGACAAAAGATAAAAGCTGTCATATATTTATGCACGAAAGAGCACAGTATAAAGAAACATTTACCTCACTCATGATAGTTCCATGCCAGGGACAATATAGTATAAATGTATCCATTGATTTGTCTCCCTGGAGCTTTCACCTAATTGAAAAGAATCTTGCAGTGCACATTCAACTAAATGCTATAGGTTATGCACTGACTCTTAAGTAGCATAGGAAATCGCTATGAAGTGAAACTACCACTTCCATAATTTTCTTGGTGACTGTTCAGTTTTAGAGCAAAAACCAGACTGATTTCCTTCTGAAGCTAATGCAAAGCACATCAGTCAAGATAATTTACTTTATAAAAATGCTCAGGAGAGGGACTATGTAAAATAGTATGCATCAAGGCATACATTGTTTTTAAAGATTCATGACATTACTGTTCTGAATTTTCTTCTTACTCAGTCCTTCTAATTATTTCTTGCATCTTTTTCACTTTTATGTCTTCATTAATGCCATTTAGGAAGTTCCACTTTTTACTACTTCATCCCATTTGTTTTATGTCCCATGAAAATGGCATAGAAAGCAACTACCTGCAGATTTCATTCAAGGAGTGCAAACATCAAGGAAATTTTTAAAGCTTGAAGTGGACTTACTCTGCAAAGGCCAAATTTGAAAAGAAGTTAAGATTTAACCAACTGAAAGCTAGGGTAAAGAAACACAGCTCTCATGGAAGTCTTCTGACAAGTTAATCAGTAGGTTATACCACTAAGCAAGAGAAGAGAGTCCTCTATATCCAACTAACATTAATGCAACTGATGCTTTATTTTTTAAGTAATTAAAAATCAGTACACTTGCACTCACTGCAATTAGTCAATCTTGTCCTTCCAGGTTCCAAGCTGCACTAGGCAATGCTTCTGAAGTTTAATATGGTTCAGCAAAAGGTAGTCTGTTCATTGATGGAACAAGGCTGTGAGCCTAGAATTAAGATTCTTTTATATCCATTCTGCCCCTACCTTCCAAGAGCAAATTAAAGACTAGTTCAACTAATTTGCCCACTTACATTGTGTATTTTTTAACACTTTGTATCAAACCAGAAGTTGATGCTATGGTTTGAAACTGATGAACGGATACGAACATCCCCAACAGTGTTTCACACATATGATTTGTTACTCATGGGCATACTGCAGCTATTTAACTTATTTTTATTTATTTATATGCTAAACAATTACCTGTTGAGACATCAAAAGGGCTAAGGGAATATAAAACAGTACCAGAAAGCTTGAGTTATCTCAGATAGACTGTTGCTATTCAGAGACTATCAATGCAACACCGTTGTCCTCAGCTAGCTGAAGGGAACGCACAGATTCTTCTCAGAGGTCCATGCTGGTAGGATGAGAGTAAAGAAACTAAAGTTGCAAGAAGGGAAAGTCCAATTAGATATTATGAAAGAAGCTGCACAACGAGGGTAATCAAATGTTGTAACAAGTTGCCCAAAGAGACCAGAAGTGTTTATGCTTAGAGATATTCAAAACTCAACTGCACAAATCCTGAGCAAGCTGATGTAAGTTGGTCCTGCAACAGGCTGGACCTGATGATCACCACAGGTCCCTTCCAACTCAAAATTACTTTGATTCTGCAACATTTGCGCAATGACTGTTTCACAGACCAGCTGATGGGCAGGTAGAGAAGGAGCACGCAGGGCATTGTTCAAAAAAATCTTACTGCTGAAGAACCATTCTAATAGGAACAATAGCATATTATAAATCAACATCTCTGTCAGAGCAACAAGAGCCAAGAACTCCATCACAGCTGTGCTCAGCTTCAAAAGAAGATAGCAAAAGAAATGAGGACAGTAAGGAGATGCAAAGTTGGCAGTAAGAAGCATCAGATCGGTACAGGTAGCACACTGAGAAAGTAAAGACACCATATGGACACACCAGGTAGTAAGAAACGCTTGAAAGAGCAAAAGAAAACAGAGAGAACTAGAAGAGTCTACCAAACTTCACAAAGTTGACACAGCACACCAAATGAACACGGCCATGTAGTATTGTTAATTTGCCAAAATAAGACAAAGCAACGGAAACACCCACCACCACCACTCCCTCACAATTTACAGGAGGAGTAATTAAGAAAAATTTCCCTTCCTTCTTCAAAATGCATGGAAAAGAAGAATGCATAGGACCAACAGATGATCAGAGTACAGAGGGATTGTCTGGAAAACACACACACAACCGTGATTTCATTGCAACTGTTCTGTTTCTCCTTCTAATCCTCATAGAATACTGAAGCCTTAGTCTTGGGAACTCCCAGGGTCTGTCTCAAACTGAAAGTAGCTGAAGATGTCATAGAACAGAGGAGAGAGGAACCAGAACCACAGTACTGGGACATGTTTTGATAGGGTTGAAATACTCAACTCTGTTACAATGACATACAATGGCTCATGTGAAACAAAACTGAATGTACACTATTTTGGTACCAAAAGAGCAGAAGAGTGGCAAGCATGATGCAACTTCTATGAGAACTTCAGGAAAGATCTCAACAATAAGCCTGTAAGACTAATGTCTCTGTCAAGCAAGTTAAGAGAAAAGGGTAGCACCAAATGAGTATTACATAAACAGGGAAGAATCAAAGCAACTTTTCGGAGGGAAGTCCTGACTCACAGACCTAGTAGAATTCTCTAAAGGAAGCAGAAAGCACAGGCACAGGAGTTATGTAGCTGATGCAGTTGGTATGAATGCCCAGAAGTCTTGTAACAAAAACCAACAAAACCTTTCAAGGAAGTTAACTGGTCACATGTGAGATAAAAGGTCCTTTCATGGGCAATAACTGGTAAAGAAATAGTAAGCAGAAGGTAGCACGAACAGTCAGTTCTTACTCAGTGGAAGATGCTGACCAGTACTGTTTGACAGATAGCTGTGCCCTTTGTTATATCCATTCACAAATGACCTGAAAGTTAGCTCATAAAATTAAGATGGTTGTCATCATTACAACCGCAAATATTTCTGGAAGGACTTCACATGATTTAGTGACTAGACAATAAATTTTCAGATTAAACTCAGCAGAGGTAGGTGATACATATGTAAAAACAATAGTAGGAACTGACAAACTCTGAGGAAGGAGTAAGATATTGGGGTAACTGTATATAGTTTCATGATCTGCAGAAAAGGAAGTGAACACAAAATAGTATATCACTGTAAAAATCTATACTGTATTCACACCTTGACTCCTGTGTGAGGCTTTGCTCTGCCACTCATTCTCTCCCCTTCCACCTCACCAACTTGGAAGGAAGTAAAGGTCTAGAAATTTGTCCCTTTTTACTTCAATTTATTATTAGGGATGCGTTGCAGCTAAGCAGACTGCAGGATTTACAGGCTGAAACAGTATACGCTGTAAACTCTTGGGTGCAGCACATATATATGTAGACACAGTTAACAGTACAACACTGGAATAATACTGGGGGACCACGTAGGGTAGAAGATGGCGAGTCCAATGCAAACTCATCCATACTTTATCCCAGAAATGGTCCCAAATTCATCTATTCCCTGAACTATGCCCATGACAGTGAGCAAACTAATAGTTAAGCAGCCATAGATTATCAAGTCCAGTAATTCATCTTGTTCCCTATCCCAATTGTACTTAGCAGCATAGATTCCAGCCCTATTTATCAAGCCTGTTTTTAATACTCTAACACTCTGTGGGATAGCTGCTTTTGGCTACAGCGCTTCCCCACAGTCTAAATAGAAGTCACGCCTGGGCATAGCCATATTCCCTGCCTTCCTGAGGTACCTGGAGAAGAAGAAACACATTTTAGTCTCAGCACTAGAATGCGTGGTGTCCCCTAAGAGATAATCTGTCCCCCAGGAATCTACTGGCCACCTTCCCCTCACATTTGTCTTTCTAACAGGTACAGTCTGTTACACATGGAGGTCAGCAATTCTCTCTCAGCTTAGCTGCCAGCCTCTTCCAACATGACCCAGAAGAGACTTGCAAGGACTCTCAAGTAGGAGATCCTGCAAAAGGGCACAATCACCCATGTCAGGATACTAGGCTAGAAAGAACTTCACTTTTAATAAGCACAACTACCCTTATGGAGTCAGGATGTCGAACTAACTCTTCACTGCCCACCTACTGCACAGTACGGCTCTTGATCACCTTGCTAAACTCTTTGCTGGGAGTTGTCAAATCTTTGCTTACCTGAACGAAAGTAGCACCCTCTACTGCTGCCTTCAGGTCTGTACAGACGCTAATGAGAGCCAACTGCTCCTCCGCACTCCGAGCTCCTTTCAGGAATCCCGACTCCTCCAGATCTTTCATTTGTTTGCTGACAGAAACGACATATGCATTTAAGTACTTTATCATTGTTAAGCCACCATTAATGTCTTAAAAAGCTTCTTAACAAACCAGTAGTACTATGCTATTTGCCATGCCACAGCACATATTTATAATAAAAATAGAAACGTTAATCTCAGACATTTCTCTTTGCTCCCCCACCTTAGAATATTTTTTTCTTCTCTTCAAGCACAGACAACTCTAAGACCTACTCCTAGATGCAAACTTGTCACCACCTAAAATCTGTTTTCACTGGTGCAGGATCAGTAAGTACTCAAATTTAATGGGAAGGGAGGTCTCTAACATACTTCACCTAGTTTTACAAACAACAGCTCTTTTGTTATGAAGCCTCAATGTAGGAGCTCTGTTTAACTCTATAGAAATAAATACTTTCCACACAGCCAGGAGTCCTTCCTAAAAAACCCAAACCACTACACAGGTCATGACTACAGAGCATGTGGCAAAAATCTAAGTAGTTGAGTGGCCAGAGCTTTAAATGAATGTTCAATTATGCACCACTGCTGGGTCTGGACATGCCATCTTCTCAGAAAAACTCTCCACAGTTTGAAATCCTCAAAAGTCCAGAGCAAGCAAGACATTTTCAAAACTATTAAAAGTCCCTTAGAGGAGCAATTTCCACAGAAATTAAGTGGAATTAAACTATCTGATGATAATCATCCTGAAGCTATTTGATGTAGCCATTATCACAGTCAAATCTGTCAGCTCCCTCAAGCCAGAACTCCTCTGAGCCTTTGGATATTATTCAGCAAAAATTGCTCATCCTGAAGAGATGAGGAAATTGAGCTAATGATTAGCAGCAGGAAAAACAAACAATTAATCCTTCCTTCTCCCTACCAACCTAGTTCTGGAGCTTCGGCTTCTTTCTGCATGCTGCCTTACACTATAGAATCATTTAGGTTGGAAAAGACCTTTAAGGTCAAGTCCAACTGTTAATGCGGCACTGCCAAGTCCACCACTAAACCATGTCACTAAGCACCACATCTACATGTCTTTTAAACACCTCCAGGGATGGTGACTCCACCACTTCCCTGGGCAGCCTGTTCCAATGCTTGACTGCTCTTTCAGTAAAGACATTTTTCCTAATGTCCAATCTAAACCTCCCCTGGCACAACCTGAGGCCATTTCCTCTTGTCCTATCACTTGTTACTTGGGAGAAGAGACCAACCCCCACCTCACTACAACCTCCTTTCAGGTAGCTGTAGAGAGCCATAAGGTCTCTCCTCAGCCTCCTCTTCTCCAAGGTAAACAACCCCAGTTCCCTCAGCTGCTCCTCATAAGACCTGTTCTCCAGACCCTTCACCAGCTTTGTTGCCCTTCTCTGGACATGCTGCAGCACCTCAAGGTCTTTCTTTCAATGAGGGGCCCAAAACTGCACCGAGCACTCGAGGTGTGACCTCACCAATGCCGAGTACAGGGGCATGATCACCTCCCTACTCCTGCTGGCCACACTATTGCTGATACAGGCCAGGATGCTGTTGGCCTTGTTGGCCACCTGGGCACACTGCCAGCTCATGTTCAGCCAGCTGTTGACCAACACCCCCAGGTCCTTTTCTGCCAGGCAGCTTTCCAGCCACTCCTCCCCAAGCCTGTAGCGCTGCCTGGGGTTGTTGTGACCCAAGTGCAGGACCCGGCACTTGGCCTTGTTAAGCCTCATACAATTGACCTCAGCCCATCGATCCAGCCTGTCCAGGTCCCTCTGCAGAGCCTTCCTACCCTCGAGCAGATCAACACTCCCACCCAGTTTAGTGTCATCTGCAAACCTACTGAGGGAGCACTCAATCCCCTCATCCAGATCATCGATAAAGACATTAAACAGAACTGGACCCAATACTGAGCCCTGGGGAACACCACTTGTGACTGGACACCAACTGGGTTTAACACTATTCACCACAGCTCTTTGGGCTCAGCCATCCAGTTTTTAACCCAGTGAAGAGTGCACCTGTCCAAGCCATAAACAGCCAGTTTCTCCAGGAGAACGCTGTGGGAAAAGTGTTAAAGACTTTACTTAAGTTCAGGTAGACAACATCCACAGCCTTTCCCTCATCCACTACGTGGGCCAACCTTGCCATAGAAGGAGATGAGCTTGGTCAAATAGGACCTGCCTTTCATGAATCCACGATGACTGGGCCTGATCAACTAGTTGTCCTGTATGTGTTGCATGAAAGCACTCAGGATGATCGGCTAAGTAACTTTCCCCAGCACCAAGGTTAGACTGACAGGCCTGTAGCTCCCTCTTCTGGCCCTTCTTGTAGATAGGTGTCAACGTTTGCTAACTTCTAGCCAACTGGGACCTCCCTGGTTAGCCAGGACTGCTGGTAAATGATTCAAAGTGGCTTGGTGAGCACTTCTACCAGCTCCCTCAGTACCTCGGGTGGGCGTAAGTAAATTGCATGTGCATGTAGCTGGAGGGTAGAAAAGTTGTAGCAATCAGAGGAGCTGTACAGCCTGGAAAAAGTTAAGTGTATTTTTGTACTACACAAATCATATAACTGAATATAAAAATAACCAGCGACCCATCATGTGTTTCCTAAGTGACTGTGGCACTGGAGCACACATGACAGTGTTCATTAGGGGTTTAATGGGACAGTATGTGTTAAATGGGCAGAACTTACTCATATAGGCACAGATTATCTCCACTCCCAGCCAAATCTCAGTCCTTAATACACCTGCCCAGGCCCCTCCATGTATCCAGACAGTAGTAACACTGGATTTATTTTTGTATCGAGAGATCTCAGAAGAGATGGGAACCCATTTGTTTGTCACAATCTACAGCAGCCAGAGACACAGACACCTTCCTTAGTCCTTAGGAAGCAGGACAGGCAGCCAGCCACATGGTCAGGGTAATACCAGCCCCAGACTGCTCCTCCAGTCCAGCTCAAGCACTCATACCCTGGGGCAGCATTTCCTCACCCCCTACCAATGACTCTGCTGCAATCACCAGCAATCCTAAACACACCAGAAGGGAGCAACTGGACCCAGCACTCCGTTGCTGTGGGAGGTATCATCTATTTTTCAAGCAACATCTTAAATTAACTGAAAAGGGATAGGGATGTAGATCATACTGCCTCTTTTTCAGACCACGTGCTGAGCAATGTGCGATAAAGCACTTGCACTTTGTCAGACAATCTTTTTATTTGGAGCTCTTTCCTGTCAACAAGTATTGAGTCCATAAATCAAATAAAAACATCAAGGTTCCTCCTCCAGATTTTCCTAAACAAAATGAGTGGGATTCATCTCACCTACCCTGTCAACAAGCACATCGGAGACAATGATCTTCAGCTGTCTTTTAGAGAAGGGAGAACCAAGTGTCTCAGGTGCATTTGTCTGATTCTTTTTTTAGACACCCAAATATGCAATCTGTACTGTCTTATAATGGAAGTACCTATTCCCCTCTGCCCACAACAGAAAATAGCTCAGAATGAGAGGTGTAGAACACAGTATTCTGAAGTCAACAAAGATGAAAGTTTGCAGGGATTTATTTAAAGACAATCCAGTTCCTACTTAACTACACAGAAGCAACCTCTGCAGATTCACTGATTCTTTAGCTTGAACTGGCTCACTAAATCTAGCATTAACTTTCAAAGAATCAGAATTTTACTTCAGCATCCATGTAGTTGTGTCCAAGAAAACACAGCAAATATTTGCTCTATTAGTTTTATCGTGGTTTAGTAAGAGGTCATAAACATCTGCTGCTCTGCAAGTTACTATGATGTCCTTTCTCCTACTCTGAGTAGCAGAAAAGAAATATTTTGTTTCCCAGCAAACAAAATAGCTTCCTAATATACCTTTCTGACACCAACCCAGAGCAGCAATACCTCATCCTGGGATCAATTCCACTAAAAATCAAGGTAAAGAGCACTCGGTGGTTGCTTCGCAGAAGCCAAAAAGGCACAGAGCAGTTCTGCTCCTGGTTTAGCACAGCAGTCAACAGGAAAAAAATACCTTCAGATCATCATGGACTTAGTACATTAAATTAAAGTATTTCCGATAACTTGGGAGCAGGTAAGATGTCAACAGATGCTCTGTTTGAAGTTGGTAAAGGTGACACTGCACCTCCCAAACCAGAACATGCACCCATATTTCAGATTGGGAAGAACAAAACCAACAACGACAACTATCCACATGCATGCACGCACACCGTGCTAACTCCCACAAGCATTAACTTTCTCCTCTTCACTGAACTGCTTCAGCAGATAATCATTTCTGTACTGCAAGTTCTAACACTTCCTCTTTATTTTTGCCAGAGATTATCATGGACAATGACTTTTGGCTCTTTTAGGCAGAGCATGCCTGGGTAAACAGCTAGGCATTGCATTCTGTTCATATCGGACAAGAGCTTTGAAAAGGTTCAGTTAATTCTTAGCTAGAAAACAAAGCCAAGTCATATACTTTTTAGACACGGCTCAGGTCTGTCTTGTTTGCTTTCCTGAAGTCCCTCAGGCTTGGTGCTAAAATTAATATTTCTACTAGTTTATGCAGTCCAAAACTGATAACAAGAATTCTATTAATAGCTTTCTGCCTCTTTTCTCAAATACAGATTTAGGCTCAAAAACCTAGACCTTTCCTACCCAAAGCTAAACTAGTCAGAAATTCCTTTCAGTAAATTTTGTTTAAGAGCACTTCAAGAAAGAAAAAAAAAAAAATAAAATAAAATGTGCTCAAACACACAAACACAACACCACCACCACACCACCCCCCCCGAAATCGTCAGGAAATCCATCAAGTGTCTGGAGGAGTTCCCCATTTGGTTTCTTAACCACCAGCAAATGGACAGCTAGAAAACACAGACTTCTGCCTCTTGAGCAATCTGAATGGCAAAGGACAGAAAACAGGAAAATTCAGCTCCATTTTCAAGCTGCCAGGGTACAGCACAACTTGCTAAGCAGAAGCTCCATCCAAGACTGAAGGCTTCTAGCACACTAAAGGTGCCAGTGCTTCAGCTGTAAAGAAACAGGTGCACCTAAGCTAGAGCATCCAAACTTCTGGCTCCTTCACACTTTGTGAGGCGAGGTAAGGAATCAATAATTCTAAAGGTCTTAACCATCCATTCATCAGAAGTTCATGTCCCAAGTGCTCTTGGCCAAATCCAGCAGACTCTCTCTCACAGGCTCTAGATCAATTTTAAAACACAAAAGCAAAATTTAAGTTTGAAGAGACTACAACAGAATTATTTCCCTCTTTGAAGGAGAGGGTAAAGTTCTTGTTCACTTTCTGTGCAATACTACACTTCTCTCATCCTCCCTGGTCCTCTGAAATGTGAGTCCATGATCGGTAACAGAGGGATTCAAAAAGGCTACAGTCTTTGATTAAGATCTGACTTTTATTTTCCTTCCATAAGCTCTTACAGAAGTTTGCAGCACCTGACTCCTGTTCCACACCTTTCCTTCTCTGCCAGTGATGGCCATCCTCTCACTTATGCTTCTCTGTCATAAGCCATTACACACTACATTGTGCACTGAGATTAATTAACCCGCAAAACCACCATCTTCATCCTTTGGAACTTAAGACTGGACTGACTTTTTTTCCTTTCTAAACAAAAACCTTCCTGTTAACATCACCAGTCTTCATGTTGGCCATTTATTTAAACTAGTACGGTTATTTAAGGCATTCCCAGGAACAGGGAATATGTGCATTACTTAAATTTTGGTCTTCCTTCCCAGGAAATAATTCTTCTTTGGGCTCACTCACCAATATATTTATTGACATTTTGGTTGTTTTGTTCCACAAATTAATTTTAAGTCTTCCAAATGTCAAGCCCTCTTTATATTCCCCTGGGGTATTAGATTGCCACAAAAGCGTGGGCAAAGGAAGGGAGCATCCCCTGATACTTATTATACCTGAAGGCACAAACCAGACTGCTTTGTACATATAGCAGTGCACCACTGACCTCTACTGGATGACTTTTCATTGAAAGCAGCCTAGACTTCAGGGTGATCACCCCTGAGAATAACCATAGATTGAGGTCACTGCAGCCACATCCATAGCACACACCACAGGACTTTGCTCTGCAATTGTGTCATGTGCACAGCGTGAAGAGTTTGACTCAATACCCATAAGGTCTTTGAAGAATGAAGAATTCACGTCCATAAGAAAATGCTACCTGCTTTTAGAGCTCACACTTTGTCTAGCTCAGGAGTTTGACTGTTATACCTGACCGCCCATGCCAACACCACCCTGGGAACTGAGCCCATATTTACTTCAAGACAAGGCACGCAATCTATAGTAACACTCCCAATCACATGAACTGCCTGGAATGCTCTTGTTTAAAACTCCTACTCTAAGAGTCTTTACAGAAGACCTTGCAAGTGATGCTAACACTTAACCCATCTTGTCCACACTCCACTGCCCCACCTTTATCCATAGCTACTATCGGGCAGTCATAGTATTCACCACACACTGTTGCAACAAGCAACTACTTGCAACGTTGAGGACCAGTTAATCACAAACTTACTGCCCAAACCAGCAAGGAGCAAGGAGAAGGGAGGGAAGATAAGACCAACATTATTCTTCACAAGCTCAGCAAACCACCATTGCCCAAAGGCAAGGACCATTAACCAGTCATGACACTACTATCTAGTGCTCTCTGACAAACGAGAGGGCAGTTGGCATGGCAAAAAAACCCAAACAACACCAAACAGAGCCCAAGACACAACAGACCAAGTAGGCAACTGAAAGCCCCCGACACTGGGACCAGCTCACTGTCCACACATAAAATGGCCAAATAGTAAGCTCCTAGTATTGAGTGGCAATTGGCCATTGAAAGCGTTAGCAACCACTTTCCCTCTTCCTGCTTTCCCCAGACTAAAGATAAGCACACAACATACCACAGAAAAGCTATTACACATTACGTCATCTTGAAACAGCAATACAAGCTGGACCACAAGAGTATGTATATTTCTGTCCAGACAATAGAGATCCAATGCTGTCAAATGCACTTCATACATAGCAAAGGCAGTATATGAACAAGGGACAGTTGCACATCTGCTGCTGACACAGTTTTAAAGAGGCACAAAGGACTACAGAGGAGCCGGGACACAACATAAGAGCATGGTGACGCACAAAAGCAAATTAAAGCTCTGAGACCTCCTAAAGTTATCACACACACAAACTCTTTTCCAGCCATGGCACTCTCAGGATGTCTATACTGCCATTATATAAACGGGATGCTGCAACAAGAGCAAAGATTTTGTAAGAAGAAAATGCAGTTATGGTCATTATATTTTCCCATGGTAAACTCAGAGTCACAAATATTGTTGAGTCCGAGCACGGTCTGCAACTCATTACAAGTCACTTTTTAACCCTCAGAACATCAGTTCCAATGCTGTCTCCAAATCTAGTGAGCTAAGTAAGTTCACTCATTAGTTTTGTCAAAATCCTTTTGACATCTTGGCATCAGAAATGACAAGCTTATGTTGTGAAACCTTCCTGCTAGGAAGCACTTTCTATGGTTCTTAATTTTTGTTTGTTTGTTTGAAGTTTAGGTTCAAGACAGAATTTCTCACCAAAACCAAAGCAGGCCTACCTAAAACAGAGACTCACAGTTCACATCCCTGCTCCTGGCCACACACACCCAGCCTGAAACCCGCGTCTCCCACAGTCACAGACTCACTTGCTAAAAGGGGCCCTGGGAAGTCTCAAGTCCAGCTTTGCACCTTCAGCATACATATTGCTAATACCAGATTTGGTTAGCCTTGGTTTTTTTGTAGTCAAGCCTTGAAAGCCTTCAGGGATGGAGATTTCACCAGCTTTTTGGACAACGTGCTACTTCAGCATACCAAGCAAACGCCAACACCGTAATTGTTTTCAAAACACAGCCTTTGTAATTGCAAAAATCAGTCTTATTTAAATCATATATCCTAGCAGCCCAGGGGACTGGCTGCCACGCAGGAATTAGGTGAGAAGACAACATTTCCCTTTGGAGGTGTTTTCAACTACAGAATGGCCAGGCAGAACCTTTGGAAAGACAGAATCTATCACGTTCCAAAGCCTATTAACATGTTCTCTGGTTAGTTCTGCAATTTTCCCTAGCTAGTTCACTGCACTTTTCAATGGCAAGGGGGAGAGGGGGGCAAAGACAAAACTGAAAGGTAGACTCAAGCCTATGATTTAGCACAAGCTTCATGTGGCAGTGTCAGGCACTCAATATCAAAATATACTTCAACAAGAATTGTCTAATTAAAAATTGTCCCCTCAAAGGAGATACATAAAACTATCAAGGAAGACCAAAGCCAAGCTGCATTTTGCCCTTGATACAAATACAGTATTGATACAATACAGCACTGCAGAACAGAGACTGGAAGAGGAAGCAAGTTTGGGAAAGTATCTGACCACACAGCTTGGAACATGCCACGAGCTAGGAAAAGAGGGCAAAGCCTGCATCAGTGTATTGGGTTTGTATGGCAAGGTTTTGGTAGCTGGTGGGCTACAGGGGTGGCTGCTGTGAGAAGCTGGTAGAAGCTTCTTCTGTATCTGACAGAGCCAATGCCAGCCGGCTGCAAGATGGACCCACTGCTGGCCAAGGCCAGGCCCATCAGCGACAGTGGTAGCACCTCTGGGATAACGTATTTAAGAAGGGTGAAAAAGTTACTCCTCAGGAGCAATTGCAGACAGAGAGAAGAGTGAGAATATGTGAGAGAAACAACCTGGCAGACGCCAAGGCCAGTGAAGAAGGACAGGGAGGAGGTGCTCCAGGCACTGGAGCAGAGATTACCCCATGGCCTGTGCTGAAGACCACAGTGAGGCAGGCTGTCCCCCTGCAGCCCATGAAGGTTAATGGTGGAGCAGATATGCACCCGCAGCCCATGCAAGACCCCACACCAGAGCAGGTGGATGCCCAAAGGAGGCTGTGACCCCATGGGAAGCCCATGCTACATCAGGCTTCTGGCAGGACCTGTGGCCCCATGGAGAGAGGAGCCCACACTGGAGCAGGTTTGCTGGCAGGACTTGTGACCCCACAGGACATCCACGCTGGAGCAGTTGATTCCTAAGGTACTGCAGCCCATGGAAGGTACCCACGGGGGAGCAGTTCATGAAGAATTGCAGCCCACAGGAAGGTCTCACAGAGAAGTTCATGGAGGACTGTCTCCCGTGGGAGGGACCCCATGCTGGAGCAGGGAAAGAGTGTGAGGAGTCCTCCCTCTGAGGAGGAAGGAGTGGCAGAAACAACATGTGATGAATTGACCGCAACCCATTTTCCCCATCCTCCTGTACTGCTGAGGTGGGGAAGGAGGTAGAGAAATCATGAGTAAAGATAAGCCAGGGAAGAAGGGATGGGTGGGGGAAGGTGTTTTAAGATTTGGGTTTATTTCTCATTTATTACCAGTCAAATCAGAGTAATATAATTAAGTTCATTTCCCTAAGTCGAGTCTGTTTTGCCTGTGACAGTAATTGCTGAGTGATCTGTCCCTGTCCTCACGTTGATGCACGAGCTTTTCACTGTATCTTCTCTCCTCCGTCCAGCTGAGGAAAGGGAATGATACAGTGGCTTTGGTGGACACCTGGCATCCAGCCAGGGTCAACGCACCACAATCAGTGTACTACCCACACTAGAAAACCAATCCAGTTCCCCTTTTTTATATATACAAAGTGTAAGAGGTCACCAGGCAGCAAGAAGTGATTCAAATGTCTTTTCTAGAGACTAGTCTCCTCCTAGAACAAGAAAGATGATGAGCTTCAGTTACAAGGAAAAAGTCTTCCACAATCCTGTCTATTTCCTTGGCCTTGTGACCTGCCATACATTGGGCACTTCATGGCAAGTTTCCCCATTCACAACAGTACTGGATTCTTAAAGTACTTTACTTGGCCAGGGGTAGGGGAGTGCTACTTTTTTATAGCTCCAGCATCTTGTTCGTTTTTCATAGCAACTGTGCTCCTACAGCATGGAAAAAGTTAAGGTTGCGTAGTACAATACTGCACTTCACTAGATACCAAGTCAAATAAAATTCATGGTTAAATTAATACTTAATGAAGACAGGAAGTGTGCTATTCTGATCTCAAGACTGCTTGGCTCCAACTCTTTAAAGGCCTAACATCTTTGAATCATGCAGAAGAGCAACCTATAGTCAGATAAAGCTAACATACATGTAATTCTCACTGAACTGCCTCATTTTTGAGTTTAGATTCAGGACCATGCAATCTTAGCACCACACATCAGTTTTCAGAAGGCAGAGTTCTGTAGAAGTCCATTCTGGAAGAACGGAACTCAGTAATAATTTATTTTCATTTTTAAATAATTAAATTTATATTAATTTAAATTTAAGGGAGAGGGTCCCTATCATTTAATAAAAAGAGGGTCAATTTGCTTCCAACCAAATATTTCCATGTTTTGATACTACTATTGCATTTCGCTTGTATCTATGTAATAAAAGTAGTAACAGTAATTTTATGTGCCCATATGCCTAGATACAACTGCTACTACACAAGGTCAACTTCAATCTGTCCCAGAAGATGTTTCTACTTGGGCTAAGAGAAGAAAGGATCAGAAGACAGAAAAGAGCTTCTAGTATAAATTTACTGTTTAGCGCAGTTGCATATAATAATGCAGTTTTCAAAATAATCTTGTCTTTGTATCCTCGCAGAGACTACTTTCTGAGATCTTCTAGGATTTTTTTTCTGATGTTAGCTATAGCCTTTACGCATACAACTGTTTGGTTTTTATATATTAAAAACAGCTACCTGCCTGTGTCCTGGAGGAGATAAAAGCTTCATAACTATGTAAACACCATATTTAACCAGCACCTACTTCTACAAAGAAATCACAGAATGCATGTGCAAATATCCAAGTTTTAATGTCCTCTTCAGAGTCAGCTAAACTTTCTCCCCTTGCAATAGTCTTTCATTATACATGCACAAACTGTTCTATATAAAATAGGAACCAATTACATAGGGGAAAAAATACAGGATTTCCACTGTAATTAATCAGTCTTTATCAGCACCATAAATATGTTTAGAATAGTAACTATTTGGAAAAAGTTTATGTATTACAAGAACCGTGAAGGGTTTTTTGGGGGCATGCCCTAAAGCATTTCTGCATCATGTGCTTTAGGATTACTTTCAGGAATAGGGTACTACGTGTTTTTCTAATTCTCATTATTTTAAAAGTTTATCAATCTTGCATTCAAACCAGAATCACACTGACTCAGAAGAAAGCACACCGGATATGAAAAGTTACATTTTCCAAGGCAGGTTACTGCAGGGCGTATTCATTAGGTCAAGTGTGCCATAAAGCTGATCATTAGTTTGCTTCTTCAGGAGAAGTAAAGGTTGTTCCATTAGAGCAGACACTGGTTAATAATACCACTGGTACACCCAGTTCAACCCAACGCACAGTCATTTTGTGTGTCAGGCACTGACTGCCACGTGTCTGGCAACAGGTAGATAGGTAGTAAAATCCATCACACCATGTTAGGCCTTAGTAAACACACACTCCTTTTCTTCCTGCATCTTGTCTACTGATATTGTGGCAACAATAGATATTTCCACTTGTTTCAGTAGATCCAAATTCCACATTTTAATCTTATTTTTTTTACCCATAGCCAAGTGTTTTGAATGAATTTACAGAGTATGTTTCAGATTTCCCAGCAGCTACACGCAGGCTGTTGTGATCATCATAGGTCCATCCCAGACTCATTCCAGTCCTCTTGCAGGACTATGTGCCCCTGCTGCCCACCAGTTGTTGTGGGAGAGTTGAATTCATTAGGTTAATGAACCCTGAGACACCCTTTATATAAATTCAGAACGAGTTACAAGTCAACGCACTAAAAGTCCATCATGTAAAATAGTTAATAAATATTGAAGTATCATTTCTGCCAAAGGAGTATCATCTCCTTTCAGAAGTAAAGTGAATGTCGTTTACTCAAATCCCACTTTTGTTTTGTTTAGAAAAGGGAAACTACAAACAGTCCTCTGCACATTCCAGTTTCTCCTTAATACATATGAGTACCTCTATACACTAAAAGTTCGTGAACTGCAGACTAGAGATGAACAAATACTTTTCAATACTAAACCAAAACAAAACCACAAAAACCCTAAGCCTAAAAACTTCCCTAAAAGTACTGACTATTTGGTGAGAAAAAGGAAAGCAAATCCCAGCAAGTCCAGAGAAGTAGCCACCAACTGGCTTTGTCAGGTGCTTTCTCCTGCGAGCCCTCACTACCTACTCAAGCTCCAGCTTTTACACGAGTATCATATCATTAACTCAAGGAATTTACTGCAGGTTTGTGCTATGAAACCAGTGCAAATAAGTTCAAGTTTGACCGTATTTTGATAAGATACAATCATTAAAATACTGGTTGAAGAAACTGCATAGTTTGTATTCTTGTCACAAAAACTAGTGTCCTGAAACTAGACTTTTTAACAAGGATGTTACAACAGCCAAGATAACTCAACTTATAATTAACTTGTCTAAGAACACCTTACATAAAAGGTAAAACCTGCCTTGAACTCCTATGGGACAGCACATGCAGGCACAGGGCAGTACAGATACACCCAAACAGCACTCTACCCTATTACATGTGATATTCTGTGCTTCACTTTTCCAAGCTAAAAACCTTGAAAGGCTAAAGTCCTCATTTTGCTACTAGAAAAAGAAAAAAATTAGGGGTGACGTAGTAACGTAGACTGCAAAACTGCCCCCTCTGCCCTCTGCAGCAATCCAGAATCTCATCACAGCTACCGCCATGACAGAAATTCTGTAAAGCACCAAAGTGTCTGTCATCAGGTGTAGCAGAGGCGTTCAGTCTGACTAACACCTACCTGAAAGAAAAAAAAAAAAAAATTGTAAGAGGTAGATTTCCCCCGCTTTTGTTACCAAGCCTTTTTTAGCCAATCACACTAGATAGCACATACTGTTTAACTTCTGAACTTCTACAACTGAACTGGCCTACAAGGGGCTCCCAAAATCACTTTTTCTTGTTGTAAGCCTTGTTAGAGAAAGCAATCAGGATGCAACACACCACCACCCATTTTTATGTGCAGCTTATTCCCCATAGCAGCTGACAACACAGCAGCTCATATATTTCACTCCAAGGCATCATGAAGTGAGGGTTGATGCATTTAGGTTGATGCTGGTCATGAAGCAACATGAATTTCAACATTAAATCCTGATACAGCAACATAAGATTGTGCACAGAACTACTCTATAAACGCACTCTCTCTCCCACAGGCACACAAAAGCTTTATTTCCAGGACAAGCAAGAAAAGGGTGAATAGGATCAACCAGACACTGTCCCTTCTAACGTAAGAACTACGGGCCAAACAAAGCAACTGAGGAGCCAGGTTCAAAACAAACAAAAGGGAACAGGTCTTCACACAGCAAGCAGTAAACCTGCAGAATACAAAGTCCTTTGCCAAGGAGGCTACAAAAGGACTTACACAGGTTCAAGGGAATGTTAGAGAAATACTTCAAAGAAATCTAGTTAGATTTACTGAATACACAAGCACTGTAGGTTGAGGGAGGGAAGCAGACAGGCAGGACTTGAACTTATAGCTCTATCATGTACCAAAAGCACGTGGCTTTAGCCATAGTGCCATAGGGCAACAGAGAAAAGGGCTGGAGGACTGTTGGTCTGAAACAGCGCAATTGTTCTGTGTTCACACCCTTGAGTTTGCCCCTTCTAAAGATGCTTCCCAGACTCTACTACAACTGATCAGTAGTTGCACCTTTAGTGGAACTAGACACCTGTTCTTCTAGGACTCAAAAAATATAATTTTTTAAAATTCTTAAACTAATAAGATACTAACAATTGTAGCAGGGCTCCTCAGCAATCCATATTAACCTACTTCCATTTTGAAAGCCTTTCTTGTCTTTCTATGCAAAACCTCTCATGTTTAAGTATTTTAAGCTTAGCCTACAGGTAACTTAATCATGGTAAACATCATTTCAAGAATCTGGATCTAATCTTAAGCTCTTAAATCACTACTTCAGAATTAAAGTGCTCTTCAGAAGTGTCATTAAGAGATTTGGGACCACAGTTCTTCTGATCTTTACAGGACCTGTACTTCTAAGTTGAAAGTCTTCTTCCAAGCTTAAAATCTATGTTCCCTTAAATACCAAGATGTAGCTACTCATTCATAACTACAGTAATCCACAGTTTCATTACTGTCCCAGTCATTTCAAGTCAGGTGACCTACCGAATGTTTTCCAGCGCACTTGTTAGCTGTTGTTGTGCAATATCATAAAGTTTCACTTTGAAGCCTCCAGCAGCAAACAACATGGCCCAGCTGCGACCAATAAGTCCACTGAAAAGAAAATAAATATCAGCCAATTAATAAAGAAGCATTTGTTTTGGGGAAGGGGGTCTGATGAGCATCGCAAGAAGGAAAATGGAGCTTGGACCTTCAATATTTGTTGAAAAGATCGGTTACATATCAGTAAGAAACAAATCCCTCTCTAACAGAGTAATATCCTTTGCTAGCTGTGTAGCAGCTTCCCTGAGAGCTGGAAGAAAGCTAATGAGGAAGAAAAAGAGGAAACAGAAAAAAAGACAGCAGAATTCAAAACAGTAGTTCCCAATATTTTGGGACACTGGACTCAAGTATGAACAGTTTAATCTTAACGAGCAGTTGGTGCAAGTAATTAAAGAGGGTTGTTTTGTTGGGTTTCTTTAATTTTAAAATGCATCTGCTCAGTTCATAGTCTAAAGACAGACATCAGCCCACTGGTCAAAAAGTTCAGGATCCTGCTTCAGAGATGATCAGAAAACCTAAGGCCCAGCTACCAACATCATGGGTCCTGTACAATTCAGGAAGTACCACAAGCATGTGAAAAGGGAAAAAAAAAACAAAACCCACAAACATGGGTTTGATACTGCTTTTCCACCTACCAGGCCCTAGCACCACCCTTATCTTTAGACCAAGCACCCTACCATGCTGTAGGCGTGCAGGAACAGTCTGCCTACATCTTTTGGTGAAGTCACATTACAGAGAAATACATAGAGGAAACTTGCAGTAAGTGACAATTCTATCACATCTCTTAACACAGGTTTTAACTTAATTAGATTTATAGCAGGCATCAGCCTCTTCAAATGGAAGCACTGAAGAACAGTGTAGTGAGTTTAAATAACCAGAGATCACCAAAAAAAAAAAAAAATCTCCACAACAGAGAGAAGAACAGAACTCCATGTCCATGACTTAGTGGGGGGGTTGATAATTAAATGCATTTCCTGTCATTTCCAAGATCACTGAATTTGTAGCATTAAACTTGAGCAACCTCAGGCAACTGGAAAACACAAGGCTGCTAGGGCATCAGTAAAGAATTAAAAGGGGAGTAAGAGTCAGAGATAAAGTAACAGGCCAGATGAGAAAAGAAGGCAAAGAAAACAGGAACATGTTTAGCCTTTGGCTTAAATGTAAAAAAAAAAAAAAAAAAAAAAAAAAAAGGCGGGGGGACAAAGCAGGAAGTTTCAGGAAACAGCAGGAATCAGTGGAAATAACTGGAACAAAAAAGAGTAATGAAACTTTGCATTTAGTGTTGTTAAGTGGACAGTAAGTTCTCACTCAAAACTTACCATTTAAAACAAACACACATAACTTCACTGTAGTAACCCCAGATCTCAGCAGTTCTCAGGCAAACTACAGAACACGCACATTTATGGAAAAGGTAAGGTATGGGTCAAGGTTTGTTAGCTACTGTGGCCTCCTGGCTAACAAATATTTCTAAAATAAAAGCATTTGGATCACTTAACCTTAAACAAGCATATCTGTGCTACCAGTATCCTTATAAATTTGCATCACCTCTCTCAAATTGCACTTTTAAATTAAGTTTCCTTAAATCAGTGTTTGACAAAAAAAAAAAAAAAAAGTTTATTTTGATACAAGTTTTTAGGATTGTGGGATTTATTTTTCTTTTGAACTACAGAGCGTACAAAGTAAGTCAATGGTAGGTATCAGACCTTCATGGTTACTCCATTGCACAGGACAGCAACATTACAACCTGTTGTTAGCATATCTGACCCCAAGACAGTGGTTTTTGACACTTTTAGAACCATCTTTTGGTCCAGTGAGGAAGTATTAACAACCAGACCTGCTCACACAACTTTTGCAGGCACTACCAGAAACAGTTTTTCTGCCTTCAGTGCAATTGCACGACAGCAGCCAGAGTGAGAGCCCAGCTCTCCTGACCCTTTGCACACCTACAGTGAATACAAGTTTCCCAAGCACCACCAGGGAACAGCTTTGTCACCATCACACGACAGCACCGAGACACGTGTCCCGAGACCTCAAGTGGTCTTGCTGATAAAATTTGTTGCAGCCCACACTTCTAGCACCAGGTTACAGCGGTGTGCAGGGGGCTGTTCACGTCTGGCACGTGGTTTCTCTCCCCACGAGATTATTGTTCAAATAAAGACCTTCAGTTTTAGCTCGAGAAGAGGATGAAATGATGCATTCCCACACAAGTCAGAAATACTGCTGTATCTTGTGGTAACAAAGCATTACTACAGGAATGCCCGAGAGAAACTTCGGAGTTTCTTGACACAGCTGACAAACAGGACTTTAAAGCTGTGCTTGGATTTCTCCATTCCTATTGCACTTACACACACAAAACATTGTGATGGAAAAGGGCAGCAGCCTTTCAGAGCTAAAGGATGACTTACTTCGAGTAGAGATGCTGTGAATGCTTGTTTGGCTGTGGGGTTTTTTTTTCTCCTTAAAGAGGCAGAGAGCTGTCATGGTCTTGAGCAGACACCCCTCCTAACGACCCACACAGGAGCACGCCCCCCAGCGTCCCGAGTTCCAGCAGCCGCACGAACCCGCAGCTCCCCAGACCCCCCTCGCACCGCTCCCCCCGCCCCAGCCCCACTCGCCCCACCGCCTGCCCCGAGTTAGCACCTCGCTGCCCCGTCCGACGCCCGCAGCGGCGTGGACGCCTGCGGCAGCGCCCAACGGCCCGACACCGCCGGGACGGCGCCCGAGACCCTTCGCAAGTCCCCGGGCATCCGCTCCCAGCGCCCTCGGGGGCCCGAGCCGGGCTGGCAGCCCCTCCCCGAGGCGCTGCGCCTACCCGCGGGAGAGGAGAGACTTTACCTGCCGATGATGGCAACCTGAGAGGGCTCCATGCCTGCCGGGCCGGGGAACGGGCGACGGAGAAAGGGCACCCGCTGCTAGTGCCACCTCTGCCCTTCTGCGCGCCCGCCCCCACCCACCCACCCACGGCTCCCGCCATGTCACGGCCGTCCCCATTGGCTCCTGCTACGAGCGCTCCGATTGGCTCCGCCCCGCGCCCCTCAGCGGCCGCTCCCGGAGCCGCCCGGCGGCCTTCGCTTCCCCGACGAGGAAGGGCCCGCCCCCCAGGCGGCGCGGGCAGCTGCTGGGCCGCAGCGGGCCCCGGGCTCCCGGTCGCCTCGCCGACGCCTGCACGGGCACGGAGAGGTCTCCCCGCTCCCCCCTCCCCCTTACCGGCGGCGCTCACCTAGGCCGAGTCCCGGCCTCCTTCCCTCCCCACGCCCTAGAGGCCGCAGAGGGCACGGGCGTGACACCTTCTGTCGCGGTGTCGGCGCCGTCCTCCCCGCGAACTGAGCGGGCTGGCAGCGCTGCTTTGGCCCCGTGGAAAGGCAGGCCCTGCGTGCTCACCCTCGGGCTGCACCGAGGGGTAGCAGGCGAGGGTGGCCCTGGGCAGGATGAGGGGCTGAGGGCGGCCTTTGCCGGCACGGAGGCCTGCCTGTCATACCCATGGTGGGGTGGGACAAGGCCGAGGTTTGGCTAAAGGCTGAGTTAGACCCTGCCGTTAAGAAGGTAGACCCCTAGAGCCACATAATCAAAGGTGTTCAGGTGCCCCTAGGTGAGCTCCCAATGACACCGAAACACCTGTGGGAGTCTGGGCCTTGGGACCTTTGGAGACACAAAGACCCCACCACACTTTGGCCAGGCACAGCACATCAAACACCCCATTGCTCTTTAGTTTTTGCCAAGAGCACAAATGAATTTCAAAGTAAAGTTCAAATTTAAAACTAATTCCATAGCTTTTTTTTCAGAATAAGCAAGGCCTTATTATTCTTAAGAATACCTTCTTCTTGAATTCTGAATTAAAAAAATATTTTTGCTATCCTTGGGTTTCGTACAAAAACTTACTAAAATTGTGCAAAAATTACAATGTCAACATAATTATTTAAGCTGCTCTACAACATCTGCTGCTCCTGCTGGCATACTGCATCACTCATTTTTCCTAATTCTGTGTAGTTCCTACTCACGTGCATATTGCTCTGTAATGATGCTGGACGTTCCTGAAAAGAAACAAAAGTTAACATTTTAAATACTTACTTGTTATTAAAGATTACGTTACTGTACTCAATGGAGCTGAGAAATATTTGCAAGTGCCCTTGCGTTCCTAGCTTTCTGAATAAAAGTAAGTTGAAAATTAGTAATTTGTTCCCAGAATAAATGTTTCATAGTTACTAATTAAGTTCAGTGAGCCTTTGTTTGGCTATCATTTCTGCCAGTTTCCAAGAAAAAAAATAAAATAAAAGACCTACATAATCACTTTCTGTACATCTGTCCCCCTCACTAGCACTTTGCTATTTCCAAGCACATTCAAGAAGGAGACAGACATCTCAAAAGTATAAATTCCTTAAGGCCTCACAAAGACCGCTCAACGGACAGGAGGTGGAAAACCAAGCCAGCGTCTCCTTGACTTCCTGACCTTAACACCACCCCTGTAACCTGCCAGAAGCTGGGAAATGCAGGCGGAGCAAAGTGGCCATAACTGGGCCACAGGAAGATTTAAGGAAGTAGGACAGAAGGGTGCAGGATGCCGTGCCAGTTCTGCTGCTCATAGCTTGTGTAGGCTGGCGTAGAAAGCATTGTTTTGTGATTTTAGCAAGTACCAATTTAGGTGCTTTGAAGACTAATTCAAAATGGCATGACTTGGCACGTGTTACACACACAAAGACCTTTGTCTAGCCAAAGCATAACTGAAGCAATCAATGTATACTTATTCCGAGTACTCAAGTTTTTACTTCAAAGAGAAAAAAATTAAGCTCCTAGAAGATAAAACTATTGTCTCTCGGGCTTTGGAAACATAGTTTTCAGAACACGTTCACCATCATTCCCATTTGGAAGTACTTATCAGTTACTTTAATATTCTTTGACCTCCTGAGATTGGTATTTGTACCTTATGTTGTCTTAAGTAATAGGCTGTTAGACATAAAAGCCATTACAGATAGACAAATGGATTCAGCAGAATCAAAAGCTCAGTTAAACCGTTCAGGAGATGTTACTGAAGGGGTCTGAGAGCTAATCATAGTTGTGATAATAGCAATTACAGGGCCTTTAAGTTCTGTTGGTGAACAAAACAAGAGGTTTGTGGCAATGAAATCTCAAGTACATTATTATCATCCATGTATTAGCTGACAAAGCCACATAGCTCTGCGTTAGTTGTTTGATTAGGGTATGACAACAGCCATATTCCCCATTGTGCATGGTGACCAGACATGCTGATGAGTCCAAACTGAATAAATCAAAAGTGGAGAAAGAGAGAAGTCTGCAAGAACAAAGGAAAATACAAAGAATTAAATTCTCAGAAGTGTAAGTCAAGGGAAGAAAATACGATTAAAAAACCCCACAAAGTTTCATTTTTGTGTAATAGCATAAGAATTTTTAGGCCCAGTACTTGTAGCCTCCATGAATAAAGGACAGTGACTCTTCTCCCACTTCTGCAACTTAGATGGGAGGGACAGAAGGTACCCTAAGCCCAGAAACATCAAAACCAATAACCAGTAATTTGATGAAAGGTCCTGGGCTCCATTTGGGAATGAAAAGCAGGGCTTGTACTTGCAGGATGAGAGGCCCAAGTGGAGCAAATATGTACTCACCAGCGGACGTATTCTTTCTTGTAAGTCGAACAGCAGTAGGAGCAGACTTGACTTGTGTTGGGAGCTGCAAAGTTGATCCCTCCATGTTTTTAGTCTCTTCCTGTTGAGCATGCTCGGCTGCTGCCCCACGTGAGGAGCTGACATCTACCACTGGCTGCGGAGAGGAGGTGGGTTTATTGCAGGGAAGGAGCAGGATGGTATAAAATTCATGGAAAAAACAAGGGGAAACAACTAGCATTAACTGTGAGCCACAGGGAGGTGGAATATGAAGGAGATGTGAATTCCCCCTTGCAAAAAGTAAAGGAATTGCATGCTTCTAAAATACAGAGCGTGCTAGCCTGAGCTTTTGGACGTCCTCGCCTAAGCTTTTGGCAGGGGATGAAAACAGAGGCGTAGTTCACATTTGTTAAGTATTAGGTTGGTTTAATAGATTACTTGCTCACCACAGCAACCAGAAAGTACATTTCTTTTGTAATGGACTGTGGTACATTGCTACTATTATCCTAATGGTTCAGAAAACATAATGCCTTAAAATGAGAGCTTGACTTCAAGAACTTTTCCTGTTCTGTAGAGTTCTACCTTATAGTTTGCATACTGTCATTATAACTAGTGATTATACTAAAATTATGCTGCAATTAAACTATAATTTTAATTATTGCTAGCAGCTAATTTAGGTGGTCTTTCACAGTGTAAATGGTCTGATGCAAATACTACCAAATACTACTAAAATGCTGATTCCTAATGTCCTGGTTTGAGCTGAAACTGAACTAATTCTGTTCAGTGATTTTAGTTAAGTCTTTTCTAAGTAACTGCACTTTTTGAAATCACCTAAAGAAGCTATCTGCAGGAATCAGAAAGTATATAGTAGTAAAACAGATATTATAAAAACATGATTCAGCAAAACTAGATGGAATTATACCCTTTAATAGTAAAAATACCTGTTACCAAGATAATTTTCCTTTTGCAAATGTCTTTTAAACCCAAACTACAACACACACATTATTCATACCGTATGTATTATTCATAATGAGGCTCCTCCATTCATTTTTTTTGGTTTTCAAATTGTATATAAATTGCTTTATTTACTTGCTTTACTAAACATCGACTAAACAGTAAATTGATGTTCAGAGCAGAACTATATTTAATATTTTCCACCTTTAGAACTGTTCTGAAATAGCTCATTAAAAACTTTCAATATAACTCTATAAAATATTTTTACCTAACTAATTCCTCAGTAAGAACCTAACCCTGAAAACATTCTGATCCTTGTACTTATCATTGCATCAAGTAGCTCTAGAAACTTTATTTTCTAACTTGAATTCTCTTAATGTAATTTATATGTGTTTACACGTTATATATGCACAAAATCTCAGAGATCACAAATATAAAATGGATTTTTAAATCTCCTACAAAAGACAAAAGGCTTCTTTAACTTACTGTTTCTATGGTAGGAAACATTAAATGGAAGAATTTTATGTTAAAAAGTGCTATAGAGGTGGGTTTTTAACAGCACAGAAATAATAAGCTAGTATATAAAGATTCTAACACCCATACTGTTCATACATGTGATAACAGAGGAAAGTAACAAGCAATATAAATGAGCCCAGAGTATCAAGGCCGTAAAATAGACCAGTCAGCAAAATACTAAACAGTTGAAGTTTGAATTTTCAAGTATGGGAAGAGCATGATCTGAGGCTTAAATTTTTTATTTGTCTTAAAATAAATTTAGTTACCATTAAGTTCAATTACCATTCAACTCTTAAATTTTCAACTAAAAAAAAGAAAATATTTTGAGAGGTTAAATATTAGAAAGGCTTTAATTTTAAATGCATTCCATATTTTCTTTCCCTTCACTAATTCTCCAAGGCATGCTGATAAGATCCGTAGTGCTCAGAGGAGTAAATGCAGCTTCACCTTTTGTGGCAGTTGAGCTAGGTGAAGGGTCTCCGCATGACAGCAGAAAATTCTGAACTCCTGGTCCATCCAGAATTCAATGCTAGAAAATTACTTTTTAAAGATTATAATGGGAGAATTACTTTTTCAATTCAGACTGTTTTCTAAAAACACCAATTAGTGGTTGATCGGCTGACCAGTTAAACTGCCAGAGCAAGGGTAAGGTACACGCTAACAGTGATTGTAACAGGCAAATGGTGGCCAGTAACCCTGAACCCGAGTTAGCAGGTCCTGGAACGGTTCATCTGAGTCCTTCTATGCAATGATACCACTGCAAAAAGACAGATACACCATGGATTGAAATGGAAAGAAATATGTACTGTTAAAGAGTATAGCTTCATGGTCTCCTTAATCTGGCATAAATTTTGGCTGAATTTACTAGATGAGGTAATTGACATCTTGAAAGGTAAGTGAAGAAATACCTGATCAGATCTGCAGTTTGCTTCAGCTGCACAAGCATCTAACTCAATGATAGAGGACTGATCTGGGGCAAGAAGGAAAATCAGGTGAGAGAAGAATAGGACAACTTCATTTAGTGACAGTTGGCTTAATCCAATTTAAAATTATCAGGAATTCACAGCATACAATGTTGCTTGGGCTGTGTACTAAATTTCCCACTTTTTTTTTTGGCAGCTTCACATTACAGGTTGCCCTCTGGATTTAGCCAAAAGCAGTAAAGACAATTACATCATATGGGTTTTTTTCCTGTAACACGACCTTAGAAGATGTCTTATAATCACAGCCTATGAGTAGGGTCCCATGTTGCCACAAAGGATCCTGTGATTTTGGCGGGTTGTGTTAAATCTTCTTGCATTAAGGTCTAGTTATACCTCCTAGCAACAGAAAAAAAAAAAAAATTGTAGATTAACACAGCTTTTAGAAATATAAATAAAGTCTGTTGAGACTCCCATGTTGTGAGGATGTCAGCAGTAGTAGCTGGACTGAGAGGCCTAAGGAGCTGGGCCAGGGCATATTCCCAAGCTCCTGCCCCTGGTGCACGCTCCAGCGGTGTGGGCAACGTGCGGCATTGCCAGGGGCTGGACCAGGTGCTGGAGTCAACTGTCTCTGGTGTGAAAATAGCCCATTATAGTGTTAGTTAGTTATCATTCTCCCAAACAATTCCCAGTATGGGCAGGGACCACACAGGGCAGGGACCACTTACAATGGCTGGTTTGAATATGTACACCCAATTTGGGAAGGTAAGAAAGTTTGATAGTAAGAACATGGTCGGATTCCAGTGGTGCCTTGTCACTGTTTCATTTACAAGATAGATGCACTGCCTCCTTATAATGGTGCCTTCTTTCCACTGCCCTAGATAATTGGGCTAAAACATCAGAATATGCAGGGCATCAGTATGCCCAGGTCCTCCATATGGACACGCTGGGTAGCAGACCTAGGGCTCCTGCCACAGAATGTACCTGCTGCTCGGGTACATATGAATGTGTCTGGGGACAATCAGAAAAATCTAAAAACCGTAGGCTCAATTATATATGAGGAGTCACAGGCAGAAAAGAGGGGCTAGGAATGTATATATATTTCTGGTGCTGAAGTTCATAATTTGTGGCAAGTAACTCACCTGAAATTTTTTCCAGCTGATGTCTGTTGTTTGGTAAAATACTTGTATTCCAGAAACTTCAGGTATAAAGACGCTCATGTCCAAAGGCCTCAATTCTGAAGTTTCTGTGTGAAAGTGGTTCACGCATGGAACGTGAACAGGTTAATGCAAGAAGTGATAATGTCTTAATACTTCTTTACGTTATCTTTGTTTCTCTTGTTGGGAGCCAGAGTAGAAAGACCTTTCACTCATATCCTCTGTGCCTTATCTCTTCAGAACGGACTTTGAGGCTGAAAGAAGGTGAGCAGCAGAAAGCCCTGACATTGCATAATGCTCACAAACCCTGACGATAAAAAGGGTGTTCTGACTGACCCTGCACTGCATGCTGTCTTTGCAGCTTTCTTATGCTGTTAGTATAAGACAGTAGGGGCAGGTTACAGTTGACCTCATAACATATCTTCCCTCTCAAAAATAGTGTAGGCATGTTCAGAGAACCCTGCTCTATTCTGTTTCCCATTTAGGCATGGGAAACTTTCCCTGGAGTGTAATGATTTGCTGTGGGCAAATCAGCTGACACTCATCAGGGTTTCCAAAATACCAACTAAGAGAAAGTAGTAAAAATGGTAGTAGGAATCATCTTTTTCTGAGACATTAGGGCCTTTAAATTTTATTTTGTTTCAGAGACTATGGCAGATGGGAAGCTTTACTGGCTTTTTTTATTGAGCCTTTCAGTTTTGAGATTAGATTTCTCACTGGAAGAAATGGTGCAGCTGAGCCCCCTGAGAGCGAGCAGTGACTGGGATGAGGTCTCTACCCAGAGGTGGCTGCCTGAGAGCCATGCCTGCCAGTGGAGCCCTACCGTGCTCCAGGGGGCATAGGCCAGCAACAGCCTGGAGCTCCAGAAACACGCCCTGAAGTACTCTCATGTATAGAAGATATGCTTGAGCACAAGGTTTGACAGCTATGCAAGAAGTCATCTGCTTTTCTCTCACTATAGCATATCTATAGCATAAAATACCAATTTGCACCATAAAATGACAGCAGGTTGGCTTTACTTCTGGGAGGAGATGGAAAGAAATTTAAACTAGGTATAAGGATGGGAGAGATTTCCTGAGATCACTTCCAGCCTGAACTATTCTGTGATCCCATAATCCTAAATTCCCTGTTATGGAGAAGTCTAGAATATTTCCCCTATTCTGAATTGTAATTGCTATCTAATGTTTCAGAAACACTAAGTAATTTATTCTAATAATTTTCCCTTTAAAGTTGGTAAATATTATCCATGTCACAGAATTTTATTTGCATGCAGCAAAGCTATGTCTAGCAGACAACAAATATCATTTCCATTTGTGTTTTCCTTGTCCCATGGACTGAAAGTAGGCAGCCCAACAAATCTGCCATCCTTCACAGCAGTTTTGTCTTCCTCTTCCAGATGAGGAAAGCCTAAGGGGGAACTAAATATGTTTGTACATCCATCATATGATGCAACTTTTATTCCTTAGCACACAGGCCCCCATCTTGGAAATATGCATAACCTAACTCAGGAAATTAAGTGTATGTTTAAATGTTTGCAGGATCAATTTACAGTAAGTCCTAGAACAAGCAAAAAGTCCCATTTCGTTCGCATTTAGCTCAAGCTCAGTGATCAACACTAATCCACTTGAAAAATCTGTCTGGAAGAGTTCAGAGCAGTCGTTTCCCATCTAAAAGATAGAAATTCTGGGATTTGTGTGGGTTCCTCCCTGCAGTTATAGGTGTTGGAGAACAGAATTTCCTTGCTGTTTAATTTGTGGAAAGGAGATGAGGCCGCCTTTCCTTTTTTAACCTCAAGACTAAGCACTACCGAGCCGACCGTGGCAGAAAGCAGAGAGCGGCCGCCCACACTGCTCTTGCGCTGCCATTTGCCGCGGGAACGTCCCCTCATAGCGGACGACGCCCACACGGGGGCAAAAGCTTCGGCAGTTGCTCCGCGCATGCGCCAGGCACGGACGGCGCCCCGCTCCTCGCCTACCAGGCATGCGCGGGGCAGTCGGGGGCGGTGTCCGCGGGCGTCTCCCGTAGCAACGCGGCCCGGGCGGCGGCTGGCGGCCGGGAGCGGGCCGCAGCGCGAGGTGGGCGATCGGGGAGCGGGCCCTGTGCGCCGTGTCGGGGCGCGGGGCCTTGGCACCGTGGTGTCGGTGCCCGGAGCCTCTCGCCGCCCTGCCGCGCTCTGCCCAGCGGGAGGCAGCGGGGGGCGATCTGCGGCCGGGGGCAACGGGCCTTCGGCGGGGTGCGCAGCGGTTCGGCCCGGCTGAGGCCGGTGTGATGAAGTGCGAGTGTTTCGTGTTACAGCTGACATCAGACGTTACCTTCGTAAGTTTCTTGTGAAGACATGTACCAGGCAGAGAGAGACCTCCTCAGTGAGGGCAAGGCCGCAGGGCGAATGCGGGCGTAGCGGACACTAAAGTATTTGTGAAGAAAGACGCTGGGACCCGGGCTGCTTTAATTCTCCTTGTTCAAAACGACTTGAATTGAAATGGGGGAATTATGGGAAGAATGTTGCATAGAGAGAGTAGCTGCGGCTGTGTGGATGTAAGGTAACAGGTGGAGAAAGGAACATTTGAAGCTAGAAGAGAGCTCGTTAGACTAACTGCTGTGGTTTGATGTAATAAAAAAAAAGGCAAACTTTAGAATATGAGAAAATTATATAAAATCCAAATTATCTGAGGATGTAAAGATACCATTCTGAAATTAATACAGTTGCATGTTATGATCATTTGTTTTTAATGATAAATATCTTTAGAACAATTTTCGTGACAGTGGTGTCAGTACCTAACAAAACAGAATTGTGTGAAATGGTGCCATTTAATATTGTCTATAAGTGAACCCTAGTGTTTATGACTAATCATAGCTTGCTTTTAATTTCAAAGGCAGCAATTAAAAACTAAAATGAAGTTGGAGCTTTTTTGAACTTGTAAACCTTATTACTGTTTACATTTTTAAAGATTTCTATAAAGTCACTGAAATAATATTTGGCATGTTAAATATTTCACAGAAAAATGATGCAAAATGTGCATCTGGCTCCTGAGGCTGATGAAGATGATCTTTATTCTGGCTACAATGATTATAATCCCACGTTTGACACAGAGGTAAAAGCATTTGCTGTTTCCCGCCTTTCCCATAAGTAGGATTTTAAATTCTAGGTACAAGATAAGAACATGTGGATGCAGTAATGCACAAGTGCACTCTTGCTTTGAAGTTAAATTGTTTAGCAAGAAATAAAGTTTCACCAGGATCTTTTTGAATAGTTATTTTTTTTTATAGTGTTCTATTCCAGCAAAATACTTGTGTGCATCTCATAGCAGATCTAATCTGCTTTAATGGTTAGAATTTATGAAGTATAAAAGCCTAGTTATTTGAAGGCCATATTCACATTCAGGCACATTCACTGTGGTGTTACCCAGACAGTTTGCAGTGGCAAGTTTTCTGACAAAAGAGGCTACTTACTGGTCAATAGGTCATTGATCTCTTACTGTGCTGCGGATGGACATAACAGTAGAATGGAGTCCTGCAGGTCTCTGCAATCGGTAGAGGAACATCTGGGATGATGACGGTAACCCTGCAGACCACTGGTAACTGCTGGCGTAGTGGAATTGGAACAACGTGGGGGAAGTGGGGGGTGAGGGTGTGTTTTTTGGTCCAGACCCATTACTCTGCTCAAAGCAGAGCCAGTGTGCAAGGCTTGGCATCTTGTGTGAAATCCCAGTGCCAGATTCATGGGAGTTGCAGGGTGACCTCAGAGACATGAGATAGCTTAATGTATTGGCATGACAGGCATTAATGTTAAAAATTAGCAATAGTGCTAGTAGGAAGCTTTCAGACAGAAACAAAATTTCATGTTAAATTTTGTCACTAAAGCTCTCCTTCCTCAGTGTGTTTTTGTTTTTCAGAGAATAATGAATTTTTACATTTCCTAATCTAAAATACCAAAAAAGAGAGACCAAATGAAATAATTATTATTTATGTCAGTAAAACCTGTCATTCAGTTGTCTTCAAGACAAGTATTTTTGAAATAAGAATTGGGTTTTTTTACCCGTTCTCAGTAGTCATAAGGTTCTGGAGTTGTGGCTTTGGTTGTGGTTTTAAAAGAGTTGATATTTTTATTTTATCTTTTCTAGGATTTAGAAAATGATGTAGCTTTTCAGCAGGCAGCAAGAACAAGTCATGGTAGAAGACCCCCTGTAAGTACCTTTTAAAATACATTGCAATAGTGTAACTTTCTCTAAAGCCCTAGCTCTGATTTTGGCACTGGCACAAATGTACCTTGGGAATCTCTTATCTTTTTATGTCTGCTGCTAACATGAAGGTACAGACTTTAGTTATTTATGTGGAAAATAAGTAAAAAATTAGCAGAGCAGAAGTTCTATTAAGTTCTGGAGTTAAGCTAGAGCAAACAAGGAATTTCAATTGGAAATGTGTATTCTTGTTTGATAAAATGAAATAAAACCATGTTAAAGAGCAAAATTATATATTCTGAAAGGACTTTGTTTAATATTCTGCACATAGAAATACTCACTGACATAGAAGGTTAAGATACATATTAGACAGTCGGATTTAGAAAACTGTGTGTTCTGATAATTTTTTTCTCCATGTTCATGTAATTTATATTAATTTTCTTACTTTAATTTAGCTGTGACTTACTCTTGTATCAGTTTTCAAAACTAAATATAAAGTTGGCACCTGCACTTTAAATGTACGTACTATATGTCTGAAGAAGGGCTGGAACTGCCTGATTAATCTTAACTTCTTTGCCAGAATAATCAGGCTCTACAATAAGAATCCTTCCTATAACAATTGAAGCATTATTTCTATGAATTTACTGTAGAAACTATATAGAAAGACTGATAATTAACACATATGTTTGTTAATTGGTGGGGGTTTTTTTGGTTAGGTGGTTTTTTTTTTCCACCCAGGTGACAGCCAAAGTTCCTGGTACATCAGCTTCAAGACCGTTAGCTACTGGGTTTGGGGTACGTTTTTGTTCTGTTGTATTCTTAATGAAAAAGAGGTATTTACCAAAAAATACATTTACCATTTAATCCCTTGTACAAAGTGCAGTCTTTTTATCTAAGTATTTCCTTCCAGTGAACTACATGTATTCATTAATTTTAATTAATTCACAACTCCACACTTGGTCAAGGCATGGTTAGGGATTTTTTTTTTTCTTGCTCTCCCAAACCGTTCTGCAAATCAACTTCCGTACTGCACAAGGCAGTAGATTTCAAGGTATTAACCTGATTTTCTTGCAGGAGGAACTAGATGGGTAGTTATTTGTGCTTGGGTGAAATTAAGTCTTAAAAAATACAGGCTTTCAAATCACCTCTAGTTTAATCAGAAAAGTTGGTCATATTCTTTGGTATAGTTAGCCCATTGTAACTCATAAATAACTAACATTTTAACCTGTTTTTCTATGGAAACAGAAGTTATGCGCTGATGACAGACATCCACTGTCCCCTTATCCCAATAAATTTTCAACCTCAGCCTGTCGCAGTGAAATTTGAAAAGAGAGTGCTCTTCAGTGTAAAGATCCTGCAAGTTTTATGACAAATAAAGAAGGGATATCACATTGCTTTAGATCTCTTATGCAAGTTAGCTGGGTAACAAGTAACACCAAAATTCTTTATAAATCTTTGAAATACAACCTTTACTCTGAACCTTCTGTTGCCTGCTCTGGATATACTCCTTCTGAGACTGCCTTTTCTTGGCAGTTGTGTTTGCAGATGTTTAGTGTAGCAGCATGCTGTGACAGGATAACCTGCCTTGTTAAAGGAGCTCACAAAAAGGCACCTCCTAAGGATAGTAACAACTGAAATGTTTCTCTGCATTAGTAGAGCTGGAAACCTCCAAAGCATTGTCCAGGCCACAGTCCTACCTGCTTCACTCTGCAGATTTGCTTCTCCTACGCTACAGCCCTTGTTAATGTAATTCAGCCTTAGCAGAAAAAAAAAAAAAAAAACCACACACAAAAAAAAACAACCCCAAAACCAAAAAAACAACAAACAAACAAAAACGAAAAATGACCATAATGTGTGGTGGATAGTGGGTAAAATAGTACTAACATTAGTACTATTAGTGGAAATTAGGGGAATAATTTTTCATGGCCTGAAGCCCTTTATTTTTGTCTGTTTGCATATTGTAGCAACCTTTAGCTTTAGCTAAACCTTTAGCACTTGCTACTAAATATTTCACATTTGTTTCTTCATATTTTTAACACTACTACAGGACAGTGTGTATCATGTCAGCTAATGGAAAAGATATCCACTGGCAGTTTCAAAGTATAGCCGTGTTTGTTGTAATATAAATCTTTATGAAAGTATGACTTAAAATCTGCACCTGTATTAATCTCTTATCAGCTGTACTCAGAATCTTTCCGAAGTATTTTGTGTAAATTACGTGTTCAGTTTAAAGGCAGCAATTTCAATAATTGAATAATGGAAAGTACTGCTGCCTCAGATCAGTTTCTATGTAATATTTTTTAAAAGGTCTGACAGAAATATCCAAATACATAAAAGCCAGTATTGTGAATTTGGGCTAACGGGAAGTGTTCAACATCTTTAAGTCTGCCAGGCACTGGTGGTATATCGCATATGAGTAACATAAATGGGAATTTTGCTATGAACTTATGTGAGAGTTAAATCGACTTAAAGCTCAATGTTGAGAAGATTGTGCACAGCCTTAACAGGATTCTAATGCTTTGTGAATGCTGCTGTCAAACGATTTACTTATTTTTGTAGTCAAAGGCAACTTTAACTTCATCTATGGGAAGGCCAATGACAGGAGCTATACAGGTAAAAGTTTCAATATTTACATTTTGTATTGATTTGGAACAGTGAAGTTTTCTGATAAGTGTTGGGTTTGATACAAGTGTTTAAAAGTTCATTGAAATAGGAGAAATTATTAGTCTGTTTTAATTTGTCCTTTTTTGAAAATACTACTGTCAAAGCATGAAGGTAGTGATGAGTATTTTATTTGAGCACAGGGTTGGAAGCAACACCAGTGTAGTGCTTTTTAACACTTACTGACATGCAATGAATAGTTTTTCATTGATATAGGAAAGAGGTAGTTTCTGGTTTTCATGTTTTTCTTACATACTTAGACTGTAATAAGAATCTGCTGCAATTTACCAATGTCTTTCCCACCACCGTGCTTAAATGTGTGGATTTAATGTTAAATATATCTGTAGCCACTATATTTTTTCGTGTCCACCCAGGTGGGAAACAGGAATTATCAAGGAGCATCAAGAGTAGGGCTGATCCCCAAGGGAAGGCAATCCAGGAGCCTAGCAGGAAATCGCATGGCCAGCAGTACAGGGGCCTTACTAGCCGGGACCCGGTCCCACAATACCTGAGCAAGGCAAGTAGGATCCACCCAGAAATGGTGGCCATATCCAACCTAAAGCCCAGAACGCAAGGCAATAGCATGGTGATGAGGCAGGTCAAGATCAAGTAAAAAAGGAGCGCAGAGGCCAGAGTTAGGACCAGTGATGACTGGGCAGGTCCATAGTGAGAAGGCAAGGCTAAAATCAGTCCACAGGTTGAAATCTGGATCAAGGGACTCGATAGCCAGGCGTAGCTGTAGAAATAAGTAGTCCTCCAACGAAGCTCAGGTAGGGTCTGAGGGACCACGGTTGAGCTTAAATAAAGCACCTGGACCCACGGGTAGGGTGTGTGGCTGGAGGCCCCAGGTGAGTCTGGTCAGGACCATTATTAGTGCACTCTCTGTTCTGACAGGAAAGTTTAATTAGGTGGCATGGGTGGGGTCAGACATTCTTGTGTTGGGAGGCATAATGTTGCTTAATAAGTCACAAACACAAAAAACCCTGTAGTTTGTGCCTCTCTTGATTTAGATAAGTAAAACATTCTGATCCATACTCCCATAGGATTCTCTTTATTGTCAATAAAAAATTAAAAAGCAACTGAGTTCTGAAACAGCGTGACAGTAAGCTAGAGTACATTACAGATCTCAAGGCCAACGGTTCTTCAGAATTTTCTAAAAATAAAAGGTGTTTGAAATTAAGTGTTCTGAATACATATAAAATTTACACAAAGTAATACGTGTTCCTTTGTGTCAGTTAGAGTTTCCCGATAGTGTTTGCTTCTCTACTTTGTAGACAGTTATCACAGGATCATAGAATACCAGGTTGGAAGGGACCTCAAGGATCATCTGGTCCAACCTTTCTTGGCAAAAGCACAGTCTAGACAAAACGACCCAGCACCCTGTCCAGATGAATCTTGAAAGTGTCCAATGTTGGGGAATCCAGCACTTCCCTGGGGAGATGATTCCAATGGCCAATCGTTCTCATTGTGAAAAATTTTCCTCCTGTGTCCAGTCAGAATCTCCCCAGCAGTAACTTGTACCCAGTATCCCTCATCTTTTCCATGTGACCCCTTGTAAAAAGGGGGTCTCCATCTTCTTTGTACACACTCATTAAATACTGGAACATGGTGATAAGGTCTCCCCTAAGCCTTCTTTTCTTAAGGCTGAACAAACCCATATTATATGATGTATAATATTTGAGAAATAAAAACATCTTTTAAAAATATAGAGCTTACTGAGGTGGTAACAACTGCTTTTTGTATTTAAAGGTTTTGTAATATGTAACTGATGTCCATACTGTCCACAATCTATTTTTTAGGAAGATTATTTTAATATGTCTTCCTTTTATTTAAGGATGGGGTTGCTCGACCAATGACAGCAGTGCATGCTGCAGGTTACACTAAGGCAGCTATGAGAGGTATGGTTTGTAGAAATAACCAGCTGCCAGAGGGAGATTTTATTTTACAATTTTCAGTACTGTCTTAATTTTGCAGGTTCTTCATTTGATCCTCTTGGCCAAGCAAGAGGTCCTGCTCCACCTCTGGAAATGAAAAATTCAGAAAGGTTTGTTCAGTTTTGCATTAAATTATTTCAAAGCATTAACAGTGACAAAAAAACCAACCACGGGTAGAGGTTAAAGACATCCAGGCAGTTAGGAAACGTTGAGGGGCCAAGCTCTCAACTTTGTGGAATAATGCCACAAACATTTACGCATGCGGTTGGCTGACTGGCTGGAGCAGTTGTGCTGACTTTCAGGAATGCCTGATTTCAGTGACTTCTGGTTCTGACTGCAGCTCAACAACCTGGACGTAGTTGTTGCCACACAAATGCTGTGATACTTATATAGAATTGTGGAGGATTATGGACAGCGTGTGACAGGCAAGGAACACCATGATTCATGCAGCTCTCTGGGAAGAACTTGGGGGAATTTTGCCTGCTGTTTTTCCCTTTTCATTCTGACCTTAGCACTTGAGGTGAAACTGAGGTTGTGAAAGTTTTGCAGGCTACTGGGAACGTTGGGGAGTTCACTGAGAACAAGTCATTGAGCTTTTCAATACAGAAGTTATATTCCTCAAATACAGCTGTGTAGGAATAGGGAATCCTACTGAAATGTTTGGTTATTTAACCAAGGGAAAAAAAAATCTAGATTAATAACAACTGTTTATTAGAATCTGCATTTGCAAGCTATACTTTAAAGTTATCTATGCAAATGAAGGTTCGATTGATTGCTTTTATACAATATTTCATTTCACTAAGTGTTTGATTTGAAAGTTTTACTAGCCCATCTGTTTGTTCTGTCATTAATTCTCCTGCACAAATTTGGTCCATGAAATTTGCATGTCTGTCTTGTTCTCATAAGGGGATTTATGTTTTCTTAGGTCTCTGTTCTCAAAAGTGTGAATGTGATATCTTTGGAGGATCTTCTCTGGGCATTTCACATGTGTTCTTTGATAAGAACAGTTAGTTGTGACATGTGATACATCACTGTGTTGTTTTATTGAGACTATCCTGTGTAAAAGCTTAGTGTTTGCAGTTATGTTACTAGTGTTAATCCTTTTATTGTCATTTTAGTTCGGAAGAGAAGATTAGGCAGTTGGAAAAAAAAGTGAATGAACTGGTTGAAGAAAGCTGCATTGCCAACAGCTGTGGAGACTTGAAATTGGTGATTTTTCTGGATTTCACTTCATTTTTGCAATTATGTGAAATACAGTTTGTATAGATAGATGTTTCATACTGACTTGGGTTCAAATATTTCAAAATACTAAAATCATCTTAATTCTAACTTTGCTATGACTTCTAATCCAATGATACCTTGTATTGCCAAAAAAAAAAAAGTAGGAGCTGTATTTCTTGCATATATATTTGTAAGATTTCAGTGTTACAAAAACTTCCTTGGCCCTATCTCCATTGGCTGCTTCAAAAGGGTCTGATCATTTGCCCAGTCTAACCTATGGACTCTGTGGGAGTAGGTTAACCTTCTTCAGTACCAGGCTTATAGAATCATAGAACAATTTTGGTTGGAAGAGCCCTTCAAGATCATCAAGTCCAAACTTTGTCCTAGCTCTACTAACACCACTAAACCATGTCCCTAAGTACAACATCTACCCATCTCTTAAACACCTCCAGGGATGGTGACCCCACCGCCTCCCTGGGCAGGCTGTTCCAATGCCTGACAACCCTTTCGGTAAAGAAATTCTTCCTAATATCCAGCCTGAACCTCCCCTGGTGCAGCTTAAGGCCATTTCCCCTTGTTCTATCGCTTGTTACTAGGGAGAACAGACCGACCCCACCTCTCTACAACCTCCTTTCAGGTAGTTGTAGAGAGTGATAAGGTCTCCCCTCAGCCTGCTCTTCTTCAGGCTAAACAGCCCCAGAACCCTCAGCTGTTCCTCATACAAGACATGCTCCAAATCCTTTACTAGCTTGGTAGCCCGCCTCTGTACCCTCTCTGTCACATCAATGTCGTCCTTGTAGAGAGGGGCCCAAAACTGGACACAGTATTCATAATTGGCATCTTTCCAGCATTTGATCCTCAGATGCATAAGAATCTTGTCTAAGGGATATTCAGTTTCCTTGGTGTTGCTTGGGCTTTTTGGATAATGTAATTTTCATTCAGGACTGGTGCTTGGCACCAGAGTCAATCTCACTTAAGCCACCTTCACAGTACCCTTCCGTGCCAGGGGCTGTCCGGTGCTATAGCATGTCGTAGACACTATATTGCTTTTGTTGCACCGTAAGGGGTCAGCATCAAGATGAACTGTTTCATCTTCTTTCAGTCCTTCAGACAAGGGGACCTTCCCAGCTAAGCAAACCCTAACGTGCAGACACCAATATCCTTCATGGGACAGTGGCAATATAGCATGTTGATCTTGGGTTCCGGTGTGTCAAAATATTTTCTTTCTTAGGACCAGGCTTATGTTTTATTCCATATGCTTTGGACTGGCCAGCTCCAGCTCCTAATCTACTGGAGGCAGAGCAGACTCAACTGTTAGAATTAATGATATACATCAGGTTCTTAAGGACGTAGACCCTTTGTGCTCATCTGTTGCTCTCTCAAGTTGATGGCATCTCATCCATAAGGGGAAAAAGTAACTAGAGCTATGAGAGATGATGTTTCTTGTTCAGTCATCTGAGCTGCAAAATTTTTTAGTCGAGGAGTGTATTCTGAGGAGGTATTTTTAAGAGTACAAGAATGGGTAAAGCATCTTTCCTCACTGCTCAGTACTGATTATTATCACTGATCTGATACAGATCCTAGGCTAGATGGCGTTTGATTTGATCAAATTCTCATATTTTGGAGACTAAGAGCTCCAAAATTCATTACAAAGAGTGCAAATAGTCTGTAATGGTCTGAGCCTTGCTACAAATTGGGAAAACGGCACTGTTTGTCCATTGTACAGAACATCTATATTAGTGAATCAATCAAAAGGTTTGTAAATTGTAGCATGGTTACCAGCACAGTTTTGACCTGGGCTAACTAACATTTTTTAAACAGTTCCTAGACATGGTTGAAGGTTACTAGGTGTAAGGAACTATTTCCAATAGGCAGTTTGAATGTATTTGGTCTGTAGTAGAGGGTACTAGAGCAGTGTTGTGCAAGTTAGTAGTGGCTAAATAACAGACTCTAGCCCATTTGATTTACATCTAGAGTAGATGTAATTAATTCAAGCTGTTTGGAAAAGTTAGCACTTCTAATAAATGTTGTCTTTGTCTGGCACAAATATTTTTCCGTCTGCAGTCTGATTTAGATCCTTTCAAATGTCTCTTTAGATTTTGTGAAAAATGGTGGCTACAGCATCATTTAATCTTACCTCAGCTGTCTTAATGTAGGGATAGTCTTAGCTGCAGTTTGGATCTGTTAAGCAGCATATATCTTTTGATAGGTCATCTTTGTTCAGAATCTTTGTCTTTGCATTGAGATCTAGAATTCATTCAGCTCTCGTGAGCTGCACTGGACCCAGTGACAGTGACGGCTTTGTTGGAGGGACTTTATATTGTCCAGTGCTCTTCACACATGGTGAAGGCCTCCTTGCATCTTTTATGCAAGGTGATACTGTGTGCCTATGTGATACTTCTTGTCAGCCTACATAGGTTATCCTTACAATCTTACCTGTATTTGGCTGATTTCTTAAGTAGTAAACCTTTATTTGCATGTTTCAGGCCTCCTGTAGGGGAGATATTCCCTATTACAGTGTCAGGATCTGCCACTTTGTAGAGAAATACCTAGTGTTTCATTAAGAAGCATACCTGATTCGAGTGTTTCTTCTCTCTTTTAAGATAGCTGTTTACCTTTGGAACTAGTACAGCAAGATGTATTTTTCTTGTCAATGATTTTGTCATGTGTAGTGAGAACACTTTCAAATACAGACTGTGACTGGAAGATTCCAGTTGTCTTGAGGACTGCCTTTCAGGGTGGGTAACGCCCCATATCTTTTTGCCTACTACCACCAAGCAGCATTATTTCTATTGCTTTTGAGAAAAAAGCTGTCCCAGCTCTCTGAATACATTCTTGTTTCTCTGATCAAAAGGCCTGGTATATGCCTTGTTTCAGTCTGTGCAGCAATTCCAGTGATCCTGATCAAATTAAGACAAGATGGAACATTGATCATCTTGATTGTGATAGGTCTGCCTAGACAGTTCTGATACCAGGTTGATACTGTGCTGTGTGAGGACTGCCTTTATGCTTGTGCCTGCTAGGATAACCGTCTGGAACCCTGGTCTACCTTGGTCATATTCCTTTCCAATGATTTTTGGATTATCTGTTGACCTTGTAGCCCGATAGCTCCTTCGGAGAGAGGGATTTCACTTATCATATCTTTGCCTAGCAGCCCACAGTGTAGGGAGTTTTCATTCCTTGGGGAATTAAGAAGGCTTCTAGTAGTGAAACTCTGAGTCCCAAAGTAGGACTTAAGGCTGGTGTATAGACTGGATGGGTCTGCCCTTCAAGCCAACAAAAATCCTATTATGCTGCACTTTTGTGACAATTTTTTTTTTTGCTGCTGCTAGCTTTTGATCAGAGAGTATGAAAGAAGTTATCCGTTTATTGAGTTCATTTAGGATAAATATCCTTACAGACCTATCCAAACTTATTTCTGATATAATGTCTGAATTTCACCTTCCCTAGGAGATGTGCCAGTCTGTTTTGTTAATTTTTCTTGAGCCTCTTGCATATATGGCCAAGAATGTTCTTGGTTTCTTGATGTCAAAGGGTTGTTTCTTATGTAGATTATACCAGACCATTCTGAGGGTCCTCTAGGGTGGTTGTGTTAATTTCTGACCAGTCCAGCAGAATATCCATTTTCCTGCAGAAGTCATCAAAGTTGCCAAGTTGGATTTGCCTCCTATTAAAAGGACTAAGAATCAAGCTGTATCTTGAGAAGTACTTCCTTCGCTACTAGCTGCCAAACAGCTACCTCGCGTGCTAGCCATTGCTTTTTTAATCATTGCGCCCTTGCAGAGGCATACAGGGCTGCTGATGGTGTTTGTAGACCCATAGCATTACTTGTACAAAGGATCTTGACGCCAATCTGCAGATTATCTTCGGATAAAATAATTTTGGAGTTACTGAAAGTGTACATGTGAATGTACATGTAAAATACCGCTTGTGGATAGATAAAACAGGGAAGCAATTTACAGGCATCCAGAATTAGTCAAGGTATACGTAAAGCATACATTTGGGTAACATGCATGTTCCTGCCTTCATTTTCTTCCTTCCAATGTCGCCTTACACTGGAGTTCTGCAACTAAGGAAACATGCCAAGCCTAAAAGCTCTCTCTTTTTTTCTTTTTTCTTTTTTTTTTTTTAACATTTATGTCCAGTTTCTCTAGTGCACTAGAATAATCTACTAGGGTCACTATAATCCAGTGATTATGGCGTGTGTATGTGTGTGACTGTAACTCTCTAAAATTATGCAGTTAAGCAGACATAGGCAACTGTATGTCTGTATTGCTAATTAACACCTTTCTGTGGGTTATATTACGACTTTTCAGCCACTGGGTACAGTCTGTGCAGCTGAAGAAAATGGACATGAGTATATTCTTTTCATACTTGTTTTGAATATATTTTTGTCATCTTGGATTAGTGAGATTCAAGGCATTGCTAAATTCTAGTATTTTATTTAAGGCTCTCGAAAAAGCAAAAGAGGCTGGAAGAAAGGAAAGAGTATTGGTGAGACAACGTGAACAAATTGCTACTCCAGAAAACATCAACTTAGACCTCACTTACTCAGTAAGTACTTGGAAATCGTCAACGAGTGAAACAGGTTGGTAAAAAACCTCCTAAAGAGGCATTTCAGTGTTTGCTGAGTGTATGTGCATTGTAATGCTCCTAGCAGTGTACCAGATCAGATAATGGTCTATGTTTGGGAGTGGGGGAAGTTTATGAAGATAAGTGAATGGTTTCTTAAAGTTAAAAACTGAATATTGCATTGCAAAGATCAGTTGATATAATTGAGTCTGTTCCCTTGCAATCTCAAGTACCATAAAAACCACATAGTCAACATTAAGTGAAGAAGGATGCCCCTGAACATGTATTCCAGCTATCTACTTGCATGCAAACATGCATATCAAAATATAAGAGATGTAACCCTGTACTTCAAAAATAAATTGTCTGGAAAATGTAACATGTCAAGAAAAGAAAGGGAGAGAGATCAAGTTAAAGACACTGCCTTTAACTTGAACCATAATGTAACAGAGAATGTATTACATGAAATAGGGTATGTTAACATTCCTAAATCCTGAATCTTAAAGTAGGTATCTAAATTTACATTCTGGGTTTCAAATTAATATTGGACTTTTTTTAAAAGAAAGGATACAACAACCATAAAAATACTTAGGGGAATTTAAAGTTGTACTCCAGGTAGTGCTGTAGAGAAATTATTCACAATGAATACATTGAATTAGGCAGATGTAGTAATTTATTTTATGGTGAAGGTCAGAGTAAAGCTGGGGAAAAAACGTGGAGGTATTTCACCTGGCACCCACGGAACTTCTGTTTTGAAACAGCAGTTTGGAAGAATTCTGTCTTTGTAAGCTGAGTGACCACAGGTAGTAGGACCATTTTCCACATGTTGGGAGTCATAAATTACACGTAGTTTCCAAGAATTATCTTGTATGAATTTTTTTTAATAACCTTGCATTATAACGTTGTGTTTACTTAAGTCTAAGGCCCACTTAGCATGGCTTTTAATGGTAGTTATTTAAGTACAAAAATAAAAGAATTAACTGGAATAAGTAGATTTGGAACTTGTTTTCTCTATGTCGATGGACAAGAACAAGGGAGCATTGAAGGCAGGAAACTTAAAACTGGTAAAAGCAGTATTTCCAAGGTAAAATTAATCTGAAATTATCTGTTATGAATTAAAGTTTATTACTGTGGAGAGAACAATGTATTTTCTTGTACTTATAATTCCATTTTTCTATAGGTTCTTTTCAATCTGGCCAGTCAGTATGCTGCTAATGAAATGTATGCTGAAGCACTGAATACTTACCAAGTTATCGTGAAGAATAAGATGTTCAGCAATGGAGGTAGGTTACATTCCAAAGTGGATTAAAATTGGTATTCAGGCATTCAAATTGAGGACTTATTCTGCATTCTGTTGGCTTATGGAGATCTCCACCCTCGTGTCTGCCAGTCAGAGTGGATGACAGATACTCATGATTTCTGACTTGGTGCAACTTGATGTGGTTTGGCTCCTGGCTCATGAAGTCTTTTCTTTCCATAGGCTGAGCTAAACATAAAGCCAAATATGTAGTTTTCTCATGCCGCACACACGAAGTTGTCTACTTTAGCGCTATTTTTTTTCCTGTTTTTGACTCAGCTTTCCCCTTCCGAAAGCTTCCTGTAGTATTTTACACATCTTTGAGACTCCTGCAGCGCACTTTTCTCAAAGATGCTTATTTGCAGCTGTCTTCCTGGAGAACACTATAAAGAATCTCTACCTCATCCCTCAATTCACAATCAAAATCAGAATCCATCTTATGTGATGGTTCATTTCTAGGTTTCATTACTACTTCATCTCCTTCTGGGTGAAAATTCACAGAAGGCTGTTCCATGCAGTGCTTCTTTAAAGGGACACTGGTACCCTATAATGAAGACAAATTTATTAAGAAGTTGTTCTGCTCTGTCACTTTGAAACAATTTAAAAATACTGTAATTATGCTTTGAAAGGCTGTAACTCATTGACTTCTTTTGATAGGTAGACTGAAGGTCAATATGGGAAATATATATTTAAAACAACGGAACTATTCCAAAGCTATCAAATTCTACCGTATGGCTCTAGACCAGATTCCTAGTGCCCACAAAGAGATGAGGTAAGTTTCTGCTAGTAGGCATGGTTCTGAAATACAGGTTTTGGCTATAGTATGATTTGATAGTTAAAAATATAACCTAATCCTGATTTCTTTACTTAGGATTAAAATAATGCAAAATATCGGAGTTGCATTTATTAAAACCGGCCAATACGTTGATGCCAGTTCTTCATTTGAACACATAATGAGCATGGCCCCCAACCTGAAGGCAGGCTTCAACTTGATCCTATGTTATTTTGCTATTGGAAATGGTGAGCAAATGAAAAAAGCCTTCCAAAAACTGATTGCAGTTCCCTTGGAAGTGGATTATGATGACAAATACACTTCACCAAATGTAAGTTTGAACAACCTAAACTATGTATGTTTGAACAAAAGAAACTGTCTTTACGTGGTGAATCAGGAGAAAGGGGGAGAGACATTGAATGCTTGGACTGTACTGAATATGTACATTTATATGTATTTATGCATCTAAAATAACTTTTACCAGCATGAACTTAGTGTGGCAGTACTACTCAGAAGTGTAAAATAATGTTGAGAACATTCAAATCCTTTTTTACTCAAAAGATATGATGTACATAAAATCCACACCGCACAGTTGTCTCCATAATGATTTTGTTGAAATTCATCTGGGCTAACTTACATAGCTCGGATACTGCTTTACCTCCTGTAATTTATACAAAATTTTCATAAAATATTTACAAGCTAAAATAAAGGGAGCAAAGCAATGAGTGAGTTAGTGCAAGAGATCTCAAATGTGGGCTAATAAAACTTGTAATGCTGTAGTGTTATTTTACAGAAGAAACTTTCAGTAAAGTTTACAGATGCTTATTTTAGTTTATTAGACTTCGTTGGAAACTGGACTTCCTTTGTACTGTGAAACCAGCAGCTCATGATGTTAAAGACAGGAAAAAGTAATTCATAGGTTTATGGTTCCCCCTTCGAAAGATCCTCTATAGAAAGATCAAGGCACACCCCCTATGTTCTCTTAGCAATCTTCTTTTCAGTGATGCAAAGCTTCCATTTTCAGTCCTAAAGATCAAAGATATAATTAGTCTTCAGACTATTTGCAGCTTAAGAATAGCTGTTGCTTCCTATTGTCCACACATAAACAAATAAAATTTAATAGATGAAGCATATATATTTATATTTATCGATAAATATGCATGTAATTTCTTATCTATATATTTATATATAATTGAATACATATATAATTTTTCATATTAGAAATTATGTAACAGAAGGGGTTATTAAACACTTGAATTAATTGCAAGCTAAGATCATTCATTGGAAGAAAAGGTTTAGACTGGAGATGTTCCTTCCAAGGAGAGGCAAGCTATAGTTTTAACAGACATTCCAACTTCTGTATTTTGCTATGAAGAAGTCAGAGAAAAAATCACAGTTTCCTTCTGGTCTTTATTTTTTATAAATCTATGATCTGTCCCAAATAAATAAGGAAGGGTGGCCACCCAGCATAGCTGCGCTAGTCCTTTTAGAACTAACAGAGGTGTGTGATAGAAACCACAAGATGATCATGTGAGTTACTGTAACGAGAAGGTGGCACAAGTCCTCATCTGTTGAATATCGCTACCTTTCAGCAGATGCTGAAGTGTGCTCTTGTTTTTAAGCATGTGAGTATTCTCGCTGTGATTTGTAGCCTTCCCAGTCTGATACACGACATTAACTACACCTGTTAACAACCCTAATGTGAGCTATGACCACATACACGGGCAGAAAACCAGGATTAAAGTAGTTCTAGTGCCAAATTTCAGATTTTATGGTTAGAAAACTGCTTAAACTGAAGCTAGCTTCTTGAAATGTGAAAAGGAAATAACTGACATTGTAGACAATGTAACTGACATCAATTTGTTTACAACCATGTTGTCTATAAAATACTTAAAATGCATGTATACTGGCATAACTTGCAGTTGTTTTGTCCCCCTCCAGGATGACCCACATACGAATCTACTGATTGAAGCCATTAAAAATGACAGCTTAAGACAAATAGAACGTGAGAGGTAACGGTGGAGTCTATTCTTCCTTGACTGTTGTGGCCAGGAAAGTATTATCGGTCATCTTGCACGTCCACAGCTCTTGTTATAAAAGTGTCCTCATAATTCTTAGGAAAGAGCACACTTGGAAGAACCATTTGGATCACTCGGTGTACTGTACTGCACTAAAGTAGAATATCCACCCCAAATGCTGTAGGTCACACTGCTTAAAACTTGCAGCATTGTTTGTTTTGTTTTTTTTTTAAATACAACTACAGTGTGCAGTGAAAAGAAAACAGAAAAAACTTGAGAGCTTTATCAAGTTACAGGGCAGTGGTGGTAGCAGGGCACTGGTTAGGTGGAAATCTAAGATTGTCCTGAGTGCAGGGAGTAGCAAGAACAACATTTGATTATTTTTTCCATATACGTTTTTGAAGTAGTGACATGTTTGTGTGTTGGGTTTTGTGTTGTTTTTCTGTTAGGAAATCCATGGCAGAGGAATACATCATGACAGCTGCTAAACTCATTGCACCAGTAATTGAGACATCTTTTGCAGTGGGCTATGACTGGTAAGAGTCAAGCAGGGCTTCTTGTTGTCTAAACTATATGCCAGTGTCTCATGCTGGTTATGAAATCAGATTCACAAACAAAACCAGTCTAGGAAACACTGCGGCACATCTCAAACACAGCGTCAATGCTATTTTCAGGTTGCCTCCATAGTGCTGTGTAGAAGAACAAAACAAAGCATTAGAGTCTGTTCTCTGTTAGATATTAATTTATCATTGAAACTCAACTGGTAATTATACGTTTTGAGCTGTTCCATATTAGCACAAAAAGATCATCTTGATGTTCTGTCGAATTTGAAAATTGAAGAAATTTTAGAAGGGCAATGATCGCTGCTCTTTACTGTAAGTGTGCATAAAACATAATGAAGACTTGGGGTGCCCTAAGAAGTTTTCATTGCTCCATAGAGTCATTATATAAAACACTGGAATCTAAATATTATTAGAAAGGTTTATTTGCATTTAATTTATAAACTTTAATGTTTATAAATGTAAACTTAATCTACTATTTCTTAAATATTTATACAAGTGTATACAGTGATACTTTGCTGACACAGTTTATAATTTTGACTTTTGTATCCACTTTTTCAATTTACAGCTTAGCTTTTGCTTTCTGTGGTATTATCTACAGCAGAATACTCTTCTTTAAAACAAAACAAAATAGACACACTTCCTCTAAGGACAGTATAAAAATGATTAGTATAACTTTTCAAGACATACTTTTAACCAGTTTTTAGTTTTATATTATAAAGACTTTGATATTTTTAGTATTTTTAATAATGTTATTGGAAAATGTGCACAAATAAATGTTGTTTGGCCATACCCACAACATTACTAACAGGTATGTTTAGCGTTTGGGAGGTGAAGGAAGTTTGATGGGAAAAAGAGAACTTTCCTTTACCTGTTTGGGTTTTTTTTTTTGGCCAGTTAGGATTATTTTCAAATTTTGCAGGTCCTATAATTATAATTTACTAATAAAACTGTTTACACTAACATGCAATAATCTCTTACACAAGACATGTTTAGTCTGCTAGAGCCCACAAGGTGGTGTTTGATGGTTTAATAATCATTATAACCTTAAAATATCTCTACTCTTGCCACTCTGACTTATCAGAACTTAAACAGTATGTCTTGTGAAAATTACCTTGCTGCTTTATAACTTCTTAGCATGAGTAAGTCAGACTTGTTTGCTCTTGTGTTTTTGTTCAGAAACTGGAAAAGGTTGTCATATTCAGTTTCCTTAGTGCTATCCACAAAACATTTGTGATGAAGTAAACCACTCTGATCTGTTCTGGCTAATTAAAAAACTTCTGGTGAGATGTGTGGGATTTGCTTTCTGTTCTTCTAGGCTGAGGTGTTCAGGCCCAGTGAAGAAGTTTAACCAGCAGTTTGAGCTTGGTTTTCCAGATACTCTGCTTTGCTATGAGTCCTCTGAGTATTAAACGTGCTTTTAATCAGATTAATGTTATTTACAGAGATAAAGTGGGGATAAATAAGCTTCAGATTTCATAACTTCTTACTTAAAATGTGACATAATCTTGGGACTGTTCTTTCATAGTCCATAAGGAACAGTTGGATAGTTAGATCTCATGGTTAAAAGATCTTAAAAGTAACAGTTGAAAACTGGTTTTTGACTTTTTTAATAGCAGATGTCTTTGCAGAAATTGCTATTTTTTTCAATATATTTTTTCCACCAATATCAAAAGGCATTTTTATACTTTGTATAGAGACTGTTCATGTGCCTACCAATTATAATAGCAAGCAGTTTGTTAAATTAAACTTTTGTTGGCAAATTAGCCAGCTATTAGAAGAAAACAAAAAGGCCTTCCACCAGTTTAATCCCTTCCGCTTTTTTTTTTTTTTTAATAGAAGCATCCCAGAAAGTTGTTCATTTACTGTGCTTAATTCCAAACAGTTTGAGAGAACAGTATATGCATACAATGAATAAAGGTCTGGCTTCAAATGATTAGGTAATTTTAAAGTACACCACATCAAACCCTGGAAGATGGTGTCAGTGAATTGACATCTGAACTGTCTGCTCTGTTCTGTTCTGCCCTCATTTTGCAGAAAACCCTAAGCCAAAAGTAACTCCAGGATGACCAGAAAGAGGTTTATTATTATGACTTTATTATTATTATTACATAGCTCGGGGACACAATCTGCAGCCTCTGGCTTTGTTCACTAAGCTGGTTTATGGGTGTGGTACTGTATGCAACAGGAGATCAGGTTTGATAGAGTTTATCCAAAGAAAATGGTTTGAAAAATTATCTTAGTCAAAACCTGACATCAAGTATCACTCAGTGTTGGAAAATAACATGGTATTTAGGCAGCTGACTTAAAAAAAATCAGAGCAGAGATAGTAATATTAAGGTAGGTTGTGGGAATAAAATGTTCTTTCAAATATTTTTAATCAAAGTGCTCTTTGCCTCTGTAAAGAAAGAATAGCTAAGAACAACTCATTTTGGAAAGCGAATGGCTGCCTCAGTGTGTAAAAAGTGGCGTTTGCACAGATGCATTTTGTTTATCTTTATGGCTTGCTTTCTGTTGCAGGTGTGTTGACGTAGTCAAAGCTTCCCACTATGTTGAGTTAGCTAATGACCTGGAAATAAATAAAGCCACTACTTACTTGAGGCAGCAGGATTTTAACCAGGTATAGTAACTTTTCACATTACTGCTTTTTAATACTGTATTGGCAAAGGTATCTTTCTTAGCCACAGCGTAGTTGTCAGCAAGTGAAAGAATGATTTATGCAAACATAATAATTGCACTGATGCTGCTCAGTACAATAACTTTATAAAAACACTGGTAAGAGATGAGTTTAATCTAATTTCTGCCACAGAAGTAACAGTGAATGCAGTTCATGTCAAAATTAAGACACCTCAATTTAGTTACCTTCACTGGGTGTCCAGGCTGCCATTACAGTTAATAGAACTGCAGTCCGTGCGGTGAATGGAGGCTAGGAAGCACGCTGCCAATCAACGTGGAGGTGTTTTCATTTAGTATGAGCTGAATCTTTCTCTCGGGTTGACTGTAGTACCAAAATACATGCAGATGCACTTCATATGTATCATTGTTGTTAGGTATGGTATTCTCACTGTTCCCTATGTACTACAGCGTTCCCTAAAATACTATAACCTGACCTTGAACTTCAGTCAGCCTTCCTATCCTTCCATTGAAATACAAACTGGAATTAAATTAAGCATCTGCTCAGGAGCTTGGACAGTTCTGCATCTCTCATAAAAGATTGCCCCCCTGGAGGGCACAGCGGGCTAGGATGAATTGCTGTTACTGAAAAGATATTACAGCAGTTTAAGCCACAGTGTATCTTGGCAAAGGAGGAAGGTCATAGAAATGACACAGTATTGGTACTTCCAAGTAAAAGTACAGCTCATTGCTCAAAATTCATTAACTGGAAGAAGTTCAGAAGATATACCAAAATCTTTGTGATTTTACAGTTTTTATCATGCATATTATTACATGTTCCCTTTTCATTGTTTTGTTATATTTTTAAATGTACATGTGAAGTAACTTTTGGCTATGTTGAAATTATTTATGTATGTTTGTTTACGTGGGTAAGATGTCTTTCTGCAAGTGGCCATCCAATCGCTAGTTAGACAAATTTCTGCTGATGACTTTTGTGCTGAACTGCCTTCATGTTAAAAATCGTCACCAATCTCTTGCTAATAAGTGCAGCAGGCTGTTAAGTGCAGCAGGCTGTTAACTGTAGCTTTCCTTTTCTACACATGTAAATTGCCAATGTAGGTGTATAAATGAATACCACAACTTAACTATGTTTCAGTTTTTGGTGTTATCTAAGTGAATGTGCAGCTTCCTTGTAATGTTTTACTTTAAGACAAATGCATTTTTTTTCCTGTTAATCAAATTTTTATAAGTTGTGGGACAATTTATAATACCAAGTTTTTGTCAAAATTGGTATGTCATCTTCTGCCTGTAAAAAACAAACAAACGAACAAAACAAAAAAACCCCAACCAAACCCCCCCCCCCCAAAAAAAAACCAACCCACAAACAAAAACAACAAAAAAACCTGCTTGGTTTGAAATGTGAGCAGTTGGAGAACAGCTTTGTCTGAACAGAAAGGAGCTCAGGTATCTGACAAGATTCTCTCAATTTCCTTCTAACATGCACTGTTTGGTACATTCAGTGGTAGGAATATTGAATAAATAGGAAGGAATATAGCAACCCCCAGGTTTGCACGAGTGGCAGGAATTATGAGAGATCATATACTGCCAACTTACAGCTGAAGCTGAATACCTCTGTCATCTTCTAAGGTCCTTCACCTTCCCATAGCTTGGAGGGATGCACACAGGGCCCCATGCTTAACTTTAGCCCACTTTGCCTTCTCATGTTTAAGCTCTTCTGTTTTCCTGAGCAGTTCTTGTTCCTTCTGTGCGTCCTGTCCTCTTCTCCTTCCCTGTAGATATAGCAAGAGAGTTATCCTTTATTGTACTGCATGTCTGACTGATAGCTTTTCTGAGATCAGGAGGCAGCTTGAGAGTTTGAAAAATTTTGTTCAAATCTAGTAGCTTTATTGATGATAGCTTTTGAAGAGTGACAGTGTTACAGGTAGGTAAAGTCATATGATCTCAAGAACTTACTATTTTGTTGGTAATTTTTTGTGATTTCCAGTTACTATACAGTATACATTTTTTTAAAAAAAAACAAACCCAACACAGTTCTCAGAGGTAAAATGGGATACAGAGATTGTTGGTGGTGTTTCTGTGGAGTACTCAAATGGAGGGAGAGGAGAGGGTGTTGGAAGTTAGGAGTAAGTAGAGAAGATGATCTTTTTATTGTGATTATGTGGTAGAAGATCTTTAACCTGCACTGGAACCACTTAATAGTAGAGTGGGACTGCAGAATGGTGATTGCAGAGAGTCTTTTTTGTTGTTGTTGTTGTTCTAATAAAACTGCAGCTGCCTCTTACTCATCCTGTCTGCCTGTTTTTCATATACTTACTAACTCACCACCTGCTCAACACACCTTTGGCTGAAGAACAAGAATAGAAACTTTTTGAAATACTCAGTTTCAAGGCTGAAAGTTTTATTGTGTTTCAAAAAAAAGAACTAAAATAGATTTCTGCTGTAACTATAATGGACTTAACTATTTGCTCATCATAATGAAGATGTTATTTTAAAACAGTCCTTGAAAAAAACATTCAGGGTGGAAATTACCATGCTATGTCTAGATTGTATTTTATTAGAAAGGGGTTTTGTGTATTAGATGTTTTGAATTTGTTCTTAATTTCAAAGAAAAATTTTGAAAATTAATTTAAAACCAAAATTCTGCAGATTAGCCATGTAACTCCTTAACATTCTGGCAGACCCTGCTTTGAAGTTTGACTTCTGTAAGCAAATAATGTAGGCACATTGGAAACATGTCACAAAGAGTAATTTGAACAATGTATTTCGATTGTTGAATCTAATCGTTATTGTTGGGATTAAAAAGTTAGAAGTTAGTTATAAATATATAAATTCAGCTGATGAGACAGTGAAAGCATTTCTGCTTGGCAAGGACAAAAGGAGTATTGCTATGGATTTTTATCCTAGGGCTCGTAATTGCTGAAATGGTCCAAGAGATCTACAACATAATTCACCAGTACACGAAGAGAGTTCAGAGTCATACAAACTTTCCAGTATACATGAAAAAGAGATTGCTTCTACTCTAATCTTTATTGTGAAAGGTGCCAGTAAAAGCAAGGTAAACAAATCAGCTACAATGGGAAATGGCTTTTCCGAAAGTGACCGAACGATGTAGCTCTAAGTTCACCAAAAATTAATTCCATCAAGAAGCAAGTCTTTGCTTAAGAGTAGGGCCCCTCAGACATAGTAGTGTTACGTCTGTAAATACGTGGGACCATTCCCTTTTTGGAGAGTCACAAATAGATACAAAGCTTAAAATTATCATAGTCGAAGTCTTACATTTCAGAGACCGTAAAATCTAGAGTCTAACTTTTGAAATGCTTTTCTTGATTGAAATTGGTGTGTTTCTTTAGAGAATTTCTATTATTAGGAGAACACTGTGATCTTTAGTAGTTGATAGTTCTTGGGTGGAATGTAGTTGACTAAATCAGTGAACTACATCTAGCTGTATATACTTTGTCATTTTACACATCATTAGTACAGTCATGGGTTTTGTGTAAAGTAACTGTAAAAACCTTATGTATGACAGACAAACAAAACTTGTTTCCTTTATGCTTGTTTTGGCATTCCACATACAGCATCATGCATTCACTTTGATATATAAACAGCAGCTTATAGGTTTCATGTAAAGGAAGAAGCAAACTTTTGAATTCCTAGTGCTAAACTGAGGTTGTCACATCTGTGTTGTAATAGATGACGGAACTGGGCTCACAGTTTGTGTAGTTAATATAAATATTTAGTGTAAAGCAGCCAGATTTTCTCAATGATTTAGTCTACGATTACAAATATTATCCCATAGTCAATGAAAAAAAAAGCTGCCTTTTATTTCAAAGTTTCTTTGATAGTTTATTAGCTATAAATTTGTTTACTTTGTCCATAAACTTCTTTATTTTGAAGCTTATGGAATTTAGTTCTCATGTAAAAGTTTAAAACAAAATCTTCTGGCCTCAGTCTTCACGTTTGAGTACTTCCTAAACTTAGACAGGTGTCATCTTCTTATGGCACAAACCAACTGCAAGTTGAAATCCAATCCTACACTGTCTTGCGTATTTTTTTTTATATAGGTGTACTTTTTTGGCTTTTTAGTGAGCAGAAAAGGACTGACATTAAAACTCTGAAAGAACTAGAAAAATAGGTATAAGAATTTCAATTAGTTGATTAGACTAAAAGCAAATAATATAAACTTGTGTTTTGTATGTATGGAATTGTCAGATATCTCTGTACTTCAAGGTAGCCATATCTAATCTAAATTTTGAAGAAGTAATAAATAGCCAATACTATTAAAATTTTGTGGTCAAGATTTATATTATGTATAATATAGATATACTTCCATGTGTACATGCTTACAAGCATGTGTTACAAGCTGTAGTAATTGTCATGTGAGTGTATGAGTTGATAGCTTTAGCTGTTTGCTACTGTGAAGTTTATCAATGCTTTCTGAAAGAATTGTGGTGTAAGTTTTTGCTTCAGTGGGAAGTAAGTTGTTTTCAAATTACTTCTAGGCACTGGAGACTTTGAAAATGTTTGAAAAAAAGGATAGCAGAGTAAAGAGTGCAGCTGCAACAAACCTTTCATTCCTTTATTATTTGGTAAGTATTCGCTTCAACAAAACCAGGTAGAAACTGCAGTTTATGTAGCAGCTTCTGTATCTGCAGCGATTTTTGTGTCTGTCTAAATAATCTCTGTAAACAACAAGGAACTGCATGTGGAAGGAGTTACTCTGGAACACTCGTTCTTGGCTGTAGTTGGATTTTGGAGCATGTCCTTTGTATACTGTTGCTGGGAGGAAGAGTGAGATTGAGCCCCAGGCCAGGGAAGGACGCCTGCAGCATGATTTGTGCAGAAGCTCAGCAGCTGTATTTAAGACTCGGGTCCTGAAGACCCTGGCTGAACTTCAGGAACATATGAAGTTTAGGCCAACGGGTTTGTGTATGAAGTTTGTAGGGTATGGGGATTTATTTTTGTTTTTTAAAGAAATGCTAGTTTGTTGCAACAAAGAAAACTTCCAGAATGGGGCAGAGTGGCAAAACACGCCCTCAAGTGTTAACTTCTCTGAAACTTGAAAGAGATGATCTGCCTCATGCAAATACATAAGGAGTATTTTAGGACTGAAGAATGTATTAATATTTTCCATCCTCAATCTTTTGAAATCCCACTATATTAACTGTAAGAAGCCACAGCTGCAAGAAAATTGACTGACTAATACAATGTTTGTTTTGTTCATGTAGGAGAACGAATTGGCACAAGCAACTAACTATGCAGATTTAGCTGTAAATTCTGATAGGTACAATCCAGCAGCTCTAACTAACAAAGGAAATACTGTTTTTGCAAACGGAGACTATGAAAAAGCAGCTGAGTTTTATAAGGAAGCTCTCAGGAACGATTCCTCATGCACTGAAGCACTTTATAATCTTGGTAAGCCAAAGGTGCTTTTGTGATTTAGCTTTTGTTTAAAGGTAACACTAGTGTTTCATAGAATCTGGCTTTCAAAGTTTTCTTGTATAGAAGTATATATTAATTATTATTACTTTATTCAGTAATTTCTGTTATAGCAGGGTATTTGTACTTCTTATCTTTTCTGCCAAAAACTACTGATGTTAGCAATATCAACTAGTAATTGCAGATGATTAGGTCACTTTGAAGATAAAAATTTCTACTACTACCTACTAAAGACATGCCATTTTTACTATTAAACCATCAGAGTCATTCCCCTCTAAAAGCCCTCCCTTTCCCTCATTTGTCTGGTTCAAAAAGTGAGATTACATGTTCTTGGTCTTCGATTAGGTTTGTGTTCCTTGTGTTTATCAGTATCGTAAGTCATACTAGCTGGTGAGAATTGTAAGTGTGGCCGTCATGAACAGAGTCTGTCAGTGTCAAGGCAGTTACACTGCCTCTGAGTACAGTGTTCCTATTTCATTTTTCTTGGTGATTCTGTCAGTTAACATGCTGAAGTCTCATTTTTTTCTCATTGCATTAATACCATAACCTTTATTTTTTAGGTTTAACATACAAGAAGTTAAACAGAATAGATGAAGCTTTGGATTGTTTTCTGAAACTCCATGCAATCCTTCGAAATAGTGCCCAAGTCCTTCACCAGATAGCAAACATGTATCCTTTTCTGGATTAGGATAAGGGATGGTGGTTTTAGTAAACTCATTTAATCTGCAATTAATCTGTATTTCCATCATGACACAACGACTTAGAAATTTACTGTGGTGTCCACTGTAATTAGGATGACCACGCCTGGGTTCATTCTCTGATGTTTGTGGAAATGAGAACAAGATCTTAGAACCTTCTTCGACGTTTCCAGTGAAGCAAATGAAGAAATAAGACTGTTCACATTGCAGGGAATACATTTACACTCAGTATTAAATTGTGTCCTGGAAAATTAAAAAAGCTGCTGAATTTTATTATGAAAATAATGTGGCAGATGTAAGCACAGTTGTGTAAAACCTTTAAGAAAAAAATAATATAGTTAATGAAAGTGAAGTTCTGTTCTGAAAGCTGTTTTCAGATTAGTTAGTCTATGTGTAAGAAAATAATTGTGTCCCAGCACTGCAAAAGCTCAACAGATTGAAAAGCTGAGGAGGAGAGGGGTTGGCTTTGCACATCACCAGCGATGTTCTACACTATGAATTTCTTTACTAATGCTTCTGAGGATGTGCAATCCATAATAAAATCCTCCCCAAGGCAGAGCAGATTCTAGTTGCTGTACCACACTTTTAAGAATAGTGAAGGTAATAAAAAATATATTTTAGTCAGTAAAATAAGTAACCTCCAAAAACACAGAAGGGCTGTGATCTCTATTCCTTGTGTAGTCCCTTTACAACAGCACAAATGACTCTCCAGCTCCCATTTCCCATCTGGGGGAGAATTTCTTTGTTCCACTGCTGTATAAAACTGCTTTCCACCAATACCCTTCATGGAAAAAGCTTGTAAGGTGCAGCAGAAACTGAAAAAGTGTGTTGAGCAGTAGCTTCAGCTCACATTGCTGCAGACGTCTGAGCCGTGCTGCCCAGGGGTGGCTGAGGAGGGGAGAGCACGCTGCACGCCTCATCACAGCTCAAGCTGCCCCTGGACCAGAATCTGACGTTGTCTGTTGTGCTTCTCGGACATACAGCAGAAAATCTCACTGCGGGCAGAAGTCTGTTCTTGAGGATAGCAGTTTTACCTAATCACTTGCTTTAGGACAAAATTAAGTATTACAAAAAACTAACCAAGTTGTAAAGGCTACAAATAAATGGCCTGCTCCTCACACTTCATTCTTGATTCTATAAATGAGGCAGTCAAAGTAAAATTAGAGAGAGGGGAGAACTGAGCCCAAAGTTCTGTTGAGCCCATAGTGTTTTTAAGGTGAAAAAGCAGCCAAAGCCTCTGAATATTTCTTTCTTCAGCGTAACAAAAAACCAAATGAAATTAACGACAGTGACTGGTGTATCTGTCCAGCATATCGATTACATCGTGTAAAGTAGTAGGAGTTCTGAGTAAATCAGAATGTCATCGGCATCAGTCCTTGACTGAAGAAAACTCAGATACGAGATCATGGAAGATCCCAGTCAAGCCATAGAGTGGCTCCTGCAGTTGATCAGTGTAGTACCAACTGATCCACATGTACTTGCAAAGCTAGGGAGATTATATGATAATGAAGGTGATAAATCCCAAGCTTTTCATTATTACTATGAGGTACTTGCTCTTCATTGCTTTTCCAATGCACTTTGTCATAACTAAAGAAAATTTTGCTATAGGTTCCTATATCAAAGTAACAGTCAATTCATTTAAACTTTTAAAAAATGTCATCCAAAAAAGGAAAAAAAAAAAATAAAAAATTGGGGGGGAGAGAGAGTTGACAATATCTTATTTTTTGTAGTCAGATCCTAAGGAAATACATAACTTGTGTTTCCACATGGTATCTCACCTTGGACTTCTGTTTTTCATATGGTTGTTGTTTACATTAACCCCTAACAATTTCAGTTTCAAATACAGTCTGAGAGGAAATAAAAAATGGATATAATGTAATTTTAAAGGTGTGTAGCATGGCTGCATTGATTGGATATATCTGTATAATGGATATGGAGATACATAGATAGAATGTGATTGTGTTTGTAAATTTCTGTATATGTTTTTAATGGTATAGCTACACATTATGTATGCACAATTGCCTAAAGACAGGCACCCTCTCTCATTTCAAACCAGCTATAGTATTGTCTGTGGTTCGTAGAGATTCTTCTGTTTTAGAAACAGGAATAAGACAGAAAATTGCTCTGCTGCAATCTGAGAATTCTTTTCATCTGTGTAAAGCAAGGATGACCAAAGGCTGTGTTGCAATCTAAATACTAGTGGAGTTGTTCTTGATGATAATTTTGCTGCTTGTTTCAAGGGGAATGTCTAAAAATCCGAAAATGTTATTTACGTACATATGTGTTTCATAGAAACTAATTACCTTTAGGTGAGTTTTCCAGCAGACTGGTTTGCGTGTGGAGTTGTACATGTATTGGTTAGCGTTGTTTAACATTTTAGGTAACTTATTCATAGGTAGACGTGATCTAAGTAAACATTTTTGCTGTTGCAAACTATTTAAAATAGTATTTCAAATAAGGCAAATAAAGCTAGGTGGAAAATATTACAGACTTATCTCGGGTAACTTCCAAAAAGCATTCTGTAATTAGAAAACTTGGCATGCTTTTTTTTTTTTTCCCCAGGATTACTTAGTATAGCACACTACTTCTATTCATATATTACACATCTTTGGCATCTGGAGAATTAAAGACTTAAGTAAGATATTCCAGAAGTAACATAAAGATGTTGTTTATCACTAAAATTGTGTTTCACCTTTCCTGTTTTGTCAGTCATACCGGTATTTCCCTTCAAACATTGCGGTCATTGAATGGCTTGGAGCCTATTACATTGACACCCAGTTTTGTGAAAAAGCCATTGAGTACTTTGAAAGAGCAGCACTTATCCTGTAAGTCATCATTGGTTTATGCCTACTCAAATATTTTGTGATTAGACAGCTGTAAGTATACCTAGAGATAAATTAGTTGGATAACTTTGATACAATAAGTAAATGCCAGAGTTAAGAGTATGTGGGATATTATTTAATTTTCTCAACTTTCTGTTCATTTACAGCGTGTCTTTGCTCTTACTGTGCAATTTCAATGTTAAGTATGATCCTCCATTGGGCCCAAGGTAGTATTGGGTATTAGAATCTCTTTTCTCTATCCTCTGCAATTAAACACAGCTATGAAGTGGGGAACAACTCTCCTAAGCCATTAAGATCTCCTTCTCTATGGCTTTATGTGAAATATTTCCTTTCTGTTATTTTATCATGCAGTCAGGAGTAGATGAATGTGCCTTTTAGCAATTCTTGCTGCATTTCTCCTTTTCACAGAACTTCTAGTTCCATAAAAAGGATATTACAAATAAGAGACGTAAGCAAAAATCTGCAGTGCAGAATTAACAATGGTCAGTAAAAATAAGTTGACAGATCAAATTCATCCTAATAGAGATATTTGAAATATATTGAGTTCAATTCAGCATCTTAATTGCTGCAATTTTCCTTTAGCAGGATATGGTGCACTTAAGAACGTGTATAGGCCACATATTTTATTTTAGATCAGAAAGGGAGTTTATCAAACAAATGGTTAATAAACAGAATGTAAATCTGTAATCTAGAGTTCAAACAGAATTCTAAAAAGACATGCATACAGCCTTTTTATGTGGAAACAAATATTTGTCTATATGTTCATGAATAATTTTGTGTTAATAGACAAACTAAAGTTCACTCCAACAAGTGTGGATTTCTCTATTTCGTGTTTTGGGAAACCTATCAAAAATCAGGCTAAGCAAAACTCAGTTATTGCTTGTCCTTAGATGATCTAAAATCAGACATTCTTCTTGTTCTGTGAATCTGAATGAACAAGAGAGCTTGTGAACAAAAATTTGTACAATATTATACAAGGAAAATTATACTGCAAGTAGGTTGTTAGAAGTTCAGTAAAAATACTAATTCTGGTTTTGAAATGGCTTGTGTTAGAGTAGACATTAATTATAGAAGAGATAATTTGAAGTTTAAATAAGGAATAAAAATTGACACAAAAATCAATAGAAAACCATAGACCTCACCCAATTGTGGTATAATTATAAAAAAATAGAGATGTAGATTAGATGAAAATACACACGAGACAGTTCACAGAAATCACAGTTCACCAGTTTGCCAGTATTCTTTTTAATGTAAATACTGGCCGCCTTAATCAATTATATTGTAGTCAAGCTGTGAGATTGCATATGCTGGCATTCACGGCTGCCTTAGAAACTTGGGAAAGAAACAGCTGAAACTAAAAAGCATTATTTCAGTCTTGTTTTGGCAAAGATCTATGTATTTTATGCTTCATGTTGCATAAATGAACAGTCCATGTTTCAGTCCATGCATGAAACATGAAGTATGTGGATTGTAAAGTACTTATTCATCATTGGCATATGAAAGTCTTCATTATTATTTGCAGTTATACTCTATCTGTAATACAGGGAATTATTTCTCTGTGGGGTGAGATTGTTATTAGTGGATAACAGAACATAGATGTTTTGATGTTTATTTGGTGTTAAAAATAGAGTCTAGATATGCTAATTCATAAATGAATTTTGGGTTATAAATTGCTACTAACTGTAAATAAAGTTACATTTATATTAAAGTTATATATTTATATTTAAAGTTACATTAAAGTTATATTCAAGTTATTTATATATAAAGCTACATTAATTATAACTTTATTTTAACCGTGACCAGTATTTTTTAGTTTAACATTGTTTAGTGTATTCAGTGTTTTAATCACAATAATTACTTTTTAAATTGCATTCTGAGGTAACGTTAGACAATGAATTGAGAAACAGTTTTACATTATTTCACCAGCATGCACAAATCAGTAATGAAAAGGGTTGTGCAGCTAATGCTGGCTGCTGACAATTTGCCCGCTCTAGAATTTTCATACTGAACTGTGTAATGAACTGTATTACGGTGTCTGCTTGGCTGCCTTTATGGTTTGCAGGAGACATACTCAGCTGAAACTAAAAAACGTGAAGCAGCTGTCTTTCATAAGCTTGTTGGGCAACTAGCAGGCAAGCAAATTATTTAGAGTTAAAAATGGCCTGTGCCATTCAAGGAAAAACTGAAGAGAGTAAGTATGAAACTATTTTGAAAATGTTCACATACAGTGCTTTTGGGATGTGCTGCTGTTGCATCGTAAGCCACGTGTGCAAAGCGCTTTGGCCAATAGAGCACCATTACATTGTTAGCATGAAAATTTCCTAATTTTCACATTATCTTGTTAAGAATGAGGAAAGAGTCCAACAGTTTTGTTTTATGTGTTCAAACTTCTCCAATATTTTCTCTGACCATATCTGTCACCATTATGTGCTAAAATGAGAAGGACAGGTAGCAGCCAGAGTTCAAAGCTGTAAGTGAGGAGTGTGCTTCCTGGCAGGGATCACTTGGGCGTGCGAGGGACCCTACTGGTACTACTTTTGGACCCCTCACTACGAGAAGGATGTTGAGGTGCTGGAGTGTGTCCAGAGAAGGGCAACAAAGCTGGTGAAGGGCCTGGAGAACAGGTCTTACGAGGAGCAGCTGAGGGAACTGGGGTTGTTTAGCCTGAAAAAAAAGGAGGCTGAGGGGAGACCTGATCGCTCTCTACAACTACCTGAAAGGAGGGTGTAGTAAGGTGGGGGTCAGTCTCTTTGCTCTAATAACAAGTGATAGGACAAGAGGAAACGGCCTCAAGTTGTGCCAGAGGAGGTTTAGACTGGGTATTAGGGAAAATTTCTTTACTGAAAGAGTGCTCAGGCATTGGAACAGGCTGCCCAGGGCAGTGGTGGAGTCACCATCCCTGGAGGTGTTCAAAAAAATGTGTAGATGTGTCACTTCTGGACATGGTTTAGCGGGCATGGGGGTGTTGGGTCAACGGTTGGACTTGATGATCTCAGAGGTATCTTCCAACCTTAATGATTCTATGAGCCTGCGACACTGTTTCCAGCTTCCTCAAGAATACAGTTTAGCATTTTGTTCTACCCCATTGTTTGGTTCTGTACCTCAGACAAAGATCAGTGGTTCACATGTCAGATCTGCTAATGGTGTCTGGTGCGCAGAAGTGTGAGCAAGGAGAAAGACTCACACAGGACTACAAACGAGTAACATCGAGGCCTGAATACAGGAGCATGACACGGGTAAACTCTGTGTGAACTGAGGAGGCTAAATCCTTCCTGGGAAGGCATATGCTAGGTGAAAAATTTTAAGAGTACTTTAATAGTAAGTCTTTACCAATGCTGTGCAGATTATTTTGCTTATTCATTGTTTGGTAGTGTGCATAATCTTGTTTTGTTTATATGCAGACCAACACAAGTGAAGTGGCAGCTGATGGTTGCCAGTTGCTACAGGAGAAGCGGTGAGTTCTGTAACTTTTTTTTTGTGGTTGGTTGGAGGTTTGTAACACTTTTTTGTAATTAGTTGGAGTGGTTCAGCCTGGAGAAGGGAAGCTTGGTGGGTATGTGAAGGGGGCTCGTAAGAAAGATGAAAGACTTTTTACCAGGGCCTGTATTGACAGGACAAGGGGCAATGGTTTTAAATGGAAAAGGGATAGACTTACATTAGACATAAGGAAGAAATTTTTTAGAGTGAGGGTGGTGAGGCACTGGAGCAGGTAGCCCAGAGAAGCTGTGGCTGCCCCCTCCCTGGCAGTGTTCAAGGCCAGGCTGGATGGGGCTTTGAGCAACCTGGTCTGGTGGAAGGTGTCCCTGCCCATGGCAGGGGGGGTGGAACTAGATGGTCTTTAAGGTCCCTTCTGACCCAAACCTTTCTGTGATTTGTTTTGTTTTGATTGATGTTTTGATTTTTTTTTTCCTTTTGATCTTTCCTGTCTCATGTAAATACTAGACCTGAAGTTCATTTGAAAATTCAGTTACATATTATTTTGTTATGAATTTTCTGTGTGTATTTAAGAAAACATGACTCTTCTTTTAAGTCCAGGAAGTGTGCCTGCATTGATTTATGCATGAAACACTCCTTGTGCTGTTAAATAAGTAAAATAAAGATGACAGTACAGCATAAATGATCTGATAGGTTTTTTTAAAAGAATTATACTACCATCTGATCCAACATAAGTAATTCGATTTTAAAATTGCTTAATTCCCATTCCTTTTCAACAGCAGATATAATTTTTCTATATTAAAATAGTATTTGTGTTACACATCAAAAGATAGCCTTCATGTGCTGTATTTTTTTACTGGGAATGTAATACACCAATAAGCAAAATGGAAAGAGTCTAATCTTTCTGGGGTTTTTTCATCACCTATAAATGCGTTCAAGACACCTGATAATGTAAATGATACTCTTTTTTCTTGCTATCCCATTTTGTGACTCTCCTTTATGCTTCTTTAGAACTTCACAGACTTCTATAATAAATAAGTGCATTTTCTCACTCTGCTCAGTTACTTAATACAACAGTGAGAAAAGGAACAGAACCTAGGGAAGTCAGTGAATTAAGAACAGTCAGCACCACCCAAAACTAGACAGATTAACTGTTTTCCCAGGAAAGAAACAATGGGTTTGGCCGTTTTTTAGATCATTTATGATTCATGAGCAAAATTCCCAGCTTATCGTGTTAACACATAGCAGGTCAGTTTGATCTCTGCCTTGCATTAGGAAAATAAAAGGAGTAATACCTCAACACACTTTTGTGTCAGATTTTTTATGGATATGAGGTTTTAGATTCACAGGGTCTATCAGTCCTTTTCGTAATAATCAAGCTGAGCCAAAATTGAAGGCAAAATTCTTAAAGAATAATTACTTTGCTACCAGATCTGGGCAAAGGAGAGAAATACAGTTAGTATTCTGATAGAAGGAAGGACAGGTAGCGCTCAGCTGTTTCACATTTCAATTTGACCAATCCATACATTTGCAGCCTCAGGTAAGCCCTGGTATGTTTCATACAGCTTGTCTAGTAGTTGTGCCATAGAACAATGGGGTCCTAGAGGCAGGTCAAAAAAAGGCAGAAATCAGGAAACTCCTCTTCATTAATTCTGTTACTTAGAGAGTAATTTGGACTGCTTTCAGATGCTCTTAATTTTTACTATCAGTAATTAAAGAATGTTAAGTTTGGTTTTATCAAATTTAGTCTTATAATATCAAATCACGTACTCAAACTAAAAAGGTGAAGTGATTTTAAACTGTATCAGTTTCTCATTAGATATTATTTTTTATGTTTGGATACGTGCATAGGAGATGTTTGCTTTGTTTGCAGGTAACTACCAGAAAGCTTTAGAGAAATACAAAGTCATTCACAGAAAATTCCCAGAGAATGTTGAATGTAAGTTGTTTCATTGACTGGTACAGCTATCAAAGGAGACTTTGTTACATTGAATATGTGTTAGTAGTTGTATGATGTAAGTATTTTTCATATGAAAATATTTTCATGAACTAACATTTTATTCATGCTAATGTTGCATGTTTTCTATGACAACATTAAAGTGTGATTTGAGAAGTAGTAAGGTCATGCTGAAGAAGAGAGACGAAAGTAAACTTTAACTGTAGAGGATTGGTTGAGTTCTTTCTCATATGTACTTCCTAAATTTTATAACTGTGTTACTTATTTAATCTTCCTTATGATAAAATATATGTATCTTTACTTCTAGTCCCTGCTAGTTGAAACTCCTGCTGTAAGTTTCTAGATATGAGAAAATCTTATTGTTAAGTTTTACCAAAGCCAGGCCTTCCAAAAGAATGTAGAGGGTGAGATTTTGTCATTGGGTTTTTAAGTGTAGTTGGTTGACGACTCTGGAAAATCCGTAGAGAATTTCAATCTAAACTACAGGAAACATAACTTTGAAGAGTAAGACATTTTGCAGAAACAGTCACACCTGTACTCTCTAAGTGAAAAAGCCCTGTAGAAAATAGGGGTTGTCACTGGTTGCAGAAACATCCTCTTACACCCTACACTGTGCCTCAGTGATTCCAAAACATGAGGTTGTTGCCAACAAGCCTATGCTTTTGAATGTGTGGGAAGACATTCACTGTATTTTAAAATAAAATTGTATCATTCTGCTTTAACAAACGTACTGCTTTTTTAAAGAGGAATCGTACAGCTCTGTTGCACAAGAGAAATTCAGTATTACGACTCCTCACCGTTATATGCAAAATGTCATGTTCATATTGTTCACATGTATTTCAGAGGGCTAGAGTATTTGGTAAACCTTTTAGAATGCTAATAGTTTTCTGAATGTGGTTTCTACAGTTTATGAAACAGAGGCAGGAGTTAGACAAGACAATTTAACTGATTTGAAAGTTTTCTGCTGCTGAAACAGGTTTTTTTCCACTCATCACTTCCTGGCTCTGTGCTCCCAACCCATCTCCCTTATGCTTGTTCTGATGCTTATCTGATCCCTCAGTGAACCAGTTCAGCTCCCTGAACCAGCAGAAAACTAATTTGGCATGAAAAGAAAATAACATATTTGTGAAAGCAGTCAGGAGAGTAATGGATGATGTCATACGTGTTCCTGCTTCAGAGGCAGTTCTTTCAAAGGGATGTTGACAAACACGTAGGAATAGCAGCAATGTTTTCAGAGTTTGGTATAGCATCTAAGAGACTGTTTTGGGGGATTCTTTTGGTTCTATCATACAGTTATAGTTGGTCTTGGTGTCTGGTTTTGAGGTTTTTAATTCTATAAATACTAATCTTTAAAAAATCAACCACAGCAACAGGAATAAAACCAAATTGTTCTGATTCACTTGGCATTTGTAAAATTATTTTCAACAGAATGCTATTGATAGTGGCTCCCTGGTAATAACTTAGTATTGTTATTATGCTTTCCAGTTTCCAAAATATTTTGCAAATGTCAAGAGTTCTGAGCCGGAGGAGTTAGTATGTCTTGTGCCTTCTACATATATAAATGGTATTTGTACTGTTCTTGGATATAGACACTGCATCACAGAAAACCTTGAATTATTTGCAAAATATCACAGCTTCCATAGAGATACTGGACTAGAGTTACCTTGATTTCACAGTTCTTTGCATTGTTTGCCGTTCTGTATGTCCGGTTCTGTTAGGGTACACCTCTAGTTTGACCTGCTTGTCAGCCCTTTTATAACAGTGTTTTGCTTTTCAATTAGGCCTCCGATTTTTAGTTCGCCTCTGCACAGATATGAGGCTGAAAGAAGTCCAGGAATATATGACAAAGCTCAAGAAGGTGGAAAAATTAAAAGAAATAAGAGAGCAGGTAAGCTTGTTTCTTTCTGTGATTATACAGTATCACTACATGCATAGATGAAGCTAAAATAGTGTTTATGATACTTGAAGATAAAATGTGTATTAACTTCCTGGTTTGGGGAGGCTTGTGTTTTGTGTTTTTTCAGTTTTTAGCTTTAAATTACTGAGCAGCTTTACATCTGTCTGAATGGTTTCTGAGCACTGGACTTTCTGTGATTGTAAATACTAGTGAAAGATGGGTTATGTGGATGTGATGGGAATGATGGATCCACCCGCATAATTCAATGTCTCTGGAATGTCGTCTTTCCTACTTATTTGCCAGGCTGTGTAACGTGTATTTATGAGCCAAGTAATAGCGCAACTACAGGGAGAGAAGGGGTGCCTAAGAATTTGTCCATGTAGTAGAACTCCTTTTCGCTACCTACAAAGCTGCACAATTGACAGATTACACACGTAGAAGTGAATTATTCATGTTAGTGCCAATTTTTAAATGGAAAAGAAAAATTCCATGGAAAAGCCACAGGCTGTGAAAGGTATGAGGTCATAACTTGTGCCCTATTTAGAGGAGTGAGTCTGTGTGTGCGCATGTGCATGCGTCGTTTTCTTGATAATCCTGTGATAAAATAAGTTTTTAAAATTAAAATCAGCTTCTTGTTTGGAAAGTACTATCCGTGCTGTTGACCTGTGAACTGTTCAAGCTTGCTTTTCCTGTCCAGTGAATTGCCTCAAAGCTATATAGTCACATTAGGATACGTTAAGTCTTACCTAATTTACTCTGCTCCTAGTAACATTTACTTGGCTCCCTTTTGGTGTCAGATAATTGTGTAAATGCATCCTTAGTTACTTCACTTTTACTTCAATTCCACAGTCTGAGTATGCACATGTATAGTAGGATATTTTAAAAATGAAACTCACAAAGGGAAACACTGATCAAAGAATCCAAATTTATGCTACAACCTTATTTTGGGGGGCTAGTTGAAGTACATTGGTTTGGATTTTCAGTAAATGTGAAATTTAAAACACTTGGAAAAAATGGACAAAAGAAAGCAGTCCACAAATGTAGTGGGGCTAATATTCCTCCATGTCTCCCCCATAATGGTAGCAGTAAGCAAACCAGGACCAGATACAACGTTCCTGTTCTGTAAAACTTGTAATTAAGGTATCTCTCTGAAGTGTGTTAAACAGGCTTTGCTTTGGTTTCTGGGGAATATCAGTTCAGTGTCAGTGATATATATAGTTCCATAGATCAAATACCTCAGTGGTTTACTGAAAGCTCAGAGATGAAACCAGTTAAAACTGGATTATTTTATAGTTGGTAAGTGAGAGAGAAAGGTCCCTGAAGATGGAGAGGTTATCTGTTTCCTTGCTTATAATAGCAGCATTTTTTACACTGAAGGTGTTAATTATGTACCATAGATCTGCAAATGTTGAGTATTCGAAGGAAAACACTTTTACTTTGAGAAAGTTAATGTTTGAATATGTAAAAAAATTTTTAAAGAATTTGTCATATCTCTTCCTGTTCATTTTATGTGTGAAGCAGGAGCTTTCCTGAATGTATTTCTGTACTTTCTGGTAGGGAAAAAGCTACCAGTAAAATATTTAAAAGATTAAGTTGTCCAAGTCATTTAAGATTTTAGTGACACAGAAATTACGTTTAAATTATGTGGGTTGTTTTTAATTCTGACTGCATTGTGTTAAGGGAATTCATCGAGTAGTACCTGAATGGCAAGGGAATCCAGCACAGATGCATGGTAACACAAGTTATTGCATAGCTGGGTTGGTCTAGACTGTTCAGACTTTAATAGCGATCATAATTTGGGCATGACACGGAAAGCTCACTCTGTATTAACCTCAGTGTTCCTGTGTAAGAGTCAAGTGACTCTATCCTGTCACAAAACTAACCTTGCAAAGCAGAGTCATAGAATGGGTTGCATTGGGTTGGAAGGGACCTTTAAAGGTTGTCTAGTTAACCCCTTCTAACACCTTCCACCAGACCAGGTTGCTCAAAGCCCCATCCAGCCTGGCCTTGAACACTGCCAGGGAGGGGGCAGCCACAGCTTCTCTGGGCAACCTGTGCCAGTGCCTCACCACCCTCATCATAAAAAAATTTTCTTTCCTTATGTCCAATGTAAGACTGGCCTCTTGCAGTTTAAAACTGTTGCCCTTTGACCTGTCACTATAGGCCTTGGCAAAAAATCTTTTCTGAAAATCTTTCTTACGGGCCCCCTTTAGGTACTGGAAGGCCGCTGTAAGGTCTCCCTGGAGCCTTCTCTTCTCCAGGCTGAACAAACCCAACTCTTTCAGCCTGTCCTTGGAGGAGAGGTGCTCCAGCCCCTGATCATCTTCGTGGCCTCCTCTGGACCCGCTCTTAACAGGTCCATGTCTTTCTTGTATTGAGAACACCAGATCTGGATGCAGTACTCCAAGTGGAATCTCATGAGAACAGAGTAGAGGGGAGAGTAAGGTATCTGTGATGGCACTTCTAATTATTCAAAGCATTAATGTAGATCTGCCCAAATATTTTCCTATAGCTGTTGCCCAGAAAAGAAAACAGGCTTTTAAATTCAAATAAGCCTGATTCTATTGTAATTTAAACTAAACTGATTTTCTTTTAAACTGAAATGCAGGAGGCTTAAAAAAAAACCAAACAAACCCAAACCAAAACAACACCCTTGCAGCTCCACAACACCAACAGAAATAAAACAAGTTTCTGGTCAGCTCTGTCAGCTTCATCCCTGCAGGTAGGCCCGTACTTGCAGCCTGAGTAAGCTCAGTGAGTTTCTAAATGGCAGCAAAATCCTGCCCCTGTGGTTCCTAGTGCATTCCCTTCTGACCCTCTGAAGCCTGATTGGTTGCTTTCTGCTCCTTCTTGCAGCTCCTTGTCATGGAGGGACACGCTCCCATCTCCCTCTTCTGGCTCTCTTGTCTGCCACACTCAAACATCTCCCAAGTTCCGTGTCTCCTCAAGGAACAGAACAGCTTTTTCTGCCCCCCAAGGAACCCACTGACCCAATTTTCTTAAAAATCAACACCATCATAGATGTAAAGGAACAAAGACTCTAAGAAAAGAAAGATGTTACAGAGTGCGCTGCAGTGCAGTGCACTGCTGTCCTATGTTACAAGTTGAGTAGCTTTCTGTGACAGAATCTCAACGTCAATGCTGTCTTGCAAACAATAGCCCTGCAGTTCCTTTTTGCTATTGATATTACATCTGGGTTCTCATCCCCTGGTTTGGGGATTTTTTTGTTTGCTTCGTCAGTTTGTGTGCGTGTGGTTTTTTTAGTCTTACGTCTACCATGTGGCTTTGGAAATTACTACGTATTTTTGTCTCAAGAAATTCCTTCTGTCATCCATGAGCATATAGTCATAAACTATACTTCCAAGTTCTAAAATGACCAAATTTTAATATTTCACCACCTAAGTTTCCAATAGAAACACTGGTTTCAGTTAGTAATACCAGTTATAGTTCAATTCCTGCTCCCAGACTACCCCATGGCTTCTTGATTGCACTCAGTAAAGAGAAAATAGATAATTGCTAGTGTGATATACCTACATTTCAAAGTCTGCAAACAGACTTTGTCTTCCTGTAGAAATTTATCAAAATTTGCTATTCTGGCATTGTTTTTCCAGAATAAGTATATCCACATGGAGTTTATACCAAAATAAATATTCTGGAGTATTTATTTCACTCAGTTCTCAAATACGGACAAGTTGTTAAATGCTTCCAGCCAAGAATCTGGGAACATCTGTGGGGTTCATTCCCTGTAGAAATTTGTCTCCCTGCCTCTCACAGCATTGGATTTCTACTGGAGCCTTCATATGTTGGTGGTTTTTTGGGGGGGGAGGGGTATTGGTTTTTTTTTGGTTGGTTGGTTGTTTTTTTTTACTGCATTAATCTTTCTTTTCCATGTTTCAGTTTAAAAAAGACAGGTAATAGTGTAAAAGTTTATACAACCTTCTTGGTACTGATAGATACACACATTACTATTTATTTCCGTTAAGTGAACTTAATGACTGAAAATGAGGGGGTGATTGGGTGTGGTGTGAAGCAGTGATGATAGGTGCAAACACTGGGGCAGACTTACTGCCTTTACCTTCAGGCATCTACATCTGGACTAATCATCCTAAATGTCTTTTGCAGTCTTGGGAGACAAATAGGCATTTTTAGGATGGAAATCATTGGACCTGTTTTAAATGTCTGCTTTTAGTATGGGATGGCTTATAAACTACTCTCTTGGAACTTTGCAGGAATTAGTCATATGCTTAAGCTGTAGTACTTCACAGTATCTTGGAAGTTAAGTCCTAGGATGTAAATGCCATGAGCACACTATCATATAGGGACCGCTTCTCCTGGGCAGACAGAAGCTGAGCTTCCACTGGCAGACTTGTCAATCATTCAGCATTTGGAGAGTCTGAACGTGCTTCCTAAAGGAACAATATATGCTGCTTCACTGGCCTGTGAACAGGGTATTTAATCCAAAATTCATAGAACATATTTTAGACTTGAGGATTTCCCAAATTAAATAAAAAATATGAGAAATTCTGGTCCCAGACTGGATCACTCCAAGCCCATTGCTGGTTTCACGCTTTCACTGCTTTCCTGTGAGTTTTAAGGGTCCTTCCTTTTTCTGTTGGCATGAGTCTTGAAAGTTCTTTCACTTCTGTGTCATTCCAACTTTGCCAGACTCCATGAGGGTTTTTTTCTGATGAAAAATAAATGAAGAAGCTACAGTAATTGACCTGAACACATGGTTCGGTAGTGTGCACGTGTATTTGAATCAGACCCTGAATTTATATGTTGAAATAAGATTCAGAGATTACTTTATTAACAGCTGAGTGCTTTAAACACCAAGTTTTTGTACCTAGCCATCAAAAAAGTCCCTCACTGAGATGTGCCTTCTAGTAACTGAGGAGATATATGCATGAGAAATTTGGTGTTTTGCCAAATCTGTGTGTGCTACAGAGGTATTGCTTTGATAAACTGTTAAAGTTTTCAAACAACACTACAAAAAACACAGCTGGGAGACGTTTATGGTACCTGCCTCAGTGTGAGAGAGCTGACTTTCTAAACACGGCTTTTAAAGTATTTACCTTCACCTTTATCTTGCATTTAACACTCAACAGCAAATTAAATTTTGCTGTGAAGTACAGTGCTGTGCCAAGTATTCAAAATTTAAGATCTATGGGGTGAATAGTTCTTTTTATAGATTTCCCTACTTCCCCTCCTTGAATCTTTACAATAATAAAACGCTTGTGGGATTTACAAGACGTTAATAGGCAGAGGCTACTTTGAACTCCTGCGAGGAGGGCTATGTTGCCTGTTTTTTCAGCTGCACTGTACAGAGGTACATCTGAACTATTTTTATGCACATTCCTTGTATAAATTTTATCTGATGAAAAATAATTCATTGAGATATTCTCTTTGAATTTCATAGAACTCTTGTTTTATGTAAATACTGGATTTAACACTGATTTTAAGGACAATTTTGTGCATTGAAAAAACAAGGTTTATTAGTGACAGTATAGTAAGCCTAGTTTAAAGTTGTTCTACCATTTTATTAATAAGCTAATTTGAGTTTTCAATAATTATCTCTAATATATATTACTAAATGGGAGTTCTGTTCTGTTCCTTTCAAACCTTTTTCACTGTTCTCCAGCGCATTAAATCTGGCAGAGATGGCAGTGCACGTAGCCGCAGAGAAGGAAATGCTGGTAGTGGTAAGTACTTAATGCCTCTGCTTAAATACCAGATTTGTCAGGATCCTAAAGCAAATAGTTTTTCTTAAACTGTTTGTAAAACCTCCTTACATTCCGAAACGCACGCAAATATGCACTGAGTAATATCGAAGTACTTCCCAAATTTTGTTTCACACTTTTTGATTATCTCATTGCTGTATGAAACCTCAGCCAGTGTAGTAGCATGGATTTGGTCTGATTTGTGCTTTATATACAGATCTCAGTCAGTTCCTAAAGCTAAATTTCTACTTGTTTTCAATACTGTGGACTTGAACATTTTCATCCCGTTAACTCTGGAGTATTTACTATATGGAATCATTTGTTATAATAAAACAGAGCATGTAAGCCATGAAAAGCAGGACTTCATTGTGTCTTTATTTAACATGGAGGAAAGGGAATGTTGTGCCCACTATCTAGCCTGTACCATTAGGTGTTTGTTACAAGTTTGAGAGGCTATTTTGTGCAACCAGCTCTGTAATAAGGAGAAGACAGCTGTACTGTCTTTGAGCCCCTTCTTCCCCTTTTCCCAGTATAGCAGCATTAAAGTATTAAGAGTCCTCCATAGAGGAAAGCTTGTTCTCTGACTCCTAAGTCTCTCTGCTCTCTAGATTTACGATGCTGACTTTCATAAATGTAAAACTCTATCAATGCAAGTCTGGAAACTGGCCTGCTTTGTCTTTTCTGCGTCTTTTCTGCACTAGGTAGTCTGCGTATTGCAGAGCTAATGATTTTTCCCTCCCATTATTAAATCCATGAAATGTTAGTAATGTTAAACCTAACTGTTCCCTGCTGCTGCTCCTGTAGGGAAACTAGCAGACTTCAGGCTACTTCAGCCACCTGGGGAAAAAAAAAAATCCCTATTTTGACCCAAAAAGGAAATGGTTTCTTTGTATTCTGCTTTTGGTTTATCTAGTCGGTGGGTCTTATAAAATGATAGCCCCTATAAATTTTTGCCTCTCTTCCCTTCCTTTTACAGAGAAATAATTTATGGACTTATTTTCTTATTTGGTAATTTTATTTCTCCACTGACACAGCAGATGCTTTACTACATTTGTCCAATTCTGTAGGGTCGTGAAAAGTCATAGAAATTACTAGTGTAGTCTTAAGATGACTGTAGAATGCTGTTACATTTGAGGACTGCTCTCCTGGGTTCTCTAAGGGTTAAGAATGAGTGTTGGATGCTTAAGTGAGATCTTACTCCTTGTTCAGCTCAGTAGTTTCACTAGAGAAGCTTTTAAATCACTTCTAGATATAGTCGAAAAAACACCATTCACCTAGGATTGAATTTTACCTGTTCTGGGCCTCAGGCCAAAGTAATTCTTAGGGTGAAATTCCTTATTTTGGTAACAGAGAGGGATGGAAACATTTCTGGACTCTCCTTTCTTACAGAAGCCCTGTGATCAGGCAGCCAGCTGGAGGTGCCAGCAAAACAGCAGCATGAGACAGCATCGGTCCCTGTTTTCTGTCACACAGTGGAGATCCACTTTGGCTTATAATAAACAGAAATGAAGAGCAGCAGTGGTAGCAGGCAAGGGTGTACAGGCAAATGGCACAAACAGTCTCTTCTCTTACAGCTACATTTTGTAATTATCCCTCCCCTCATTAGTGAAAGAGGGGTATGTTATTGGGAGAGAGCGAGTCAGTAATTTAGCAGAAGAGGATATAAATAACGATCAAGCTGGAAAGATGCTAAGACATCATTAATCCCCCAAATTACCAGTTTGTCAATACTTCTTTTAAAGACAGAAGTATCTCTGGAAAGTTTTCTTTTTTAAAAAATTAAAAAAAAAAAAAAATCCCTTCCCTCTGAAGTTGACCACATGAGGAGCTTGACTGCAAGCTCTAGTAATTCCAAGGTATTACGCTTTCCCCCCATAACCAGAGTCATGGGAGAAGAGCAAATGCAGACATTTAGGATACTGACATAAAGAGGATGAGAGGGTAAGCAGGTCAGAATTGACCTAGAATTTGTCCTATCAATAATTCTTAGATAATTGCTCAAGATATTATGTCAAATTCATGAAAGAATGGGGGTGGAAAACAAAGAGAGTTTGGGAACGAGTCTGTGTCAGAACATGCTTGAGAAGTCTCTGTTATACAAATTCAGTGCCAGAGACCCAACCTTTCTGGAAATGACTCTGCAAACAAGCAGAGGTACAAAGAAGGTCCTGTATTGAGCCTGGAGGTAACTTTCTGCTGGGATTCCTAAATAAGAGTTGTGATGAGATGTACCACTTTATATATTTTTAGAAGGAGTCAAAGGCATTACACATTTTTAACTAGTAACGTTGACTCTGGGGAACCTTATCAGTGAAGAAACTGCACACTCACAGAAACAGATGTTAAGGACTATGTTGTGGTTTGTCTTGTCTGTCACTGAGAATGACTGAGAGAAGCCTGAGGACCCGAACATTGTTTATTCACATGGGTTATGAGTCTGAATTTTGCAGTTTAAAAAATTTCTGTACATGGCCTATGAAGTATAAACGTGGGTTATTTTATATCAGAATCTTAATGCACTTTTGATAAATTAATAGCTTCAAAATAAATAAGAAACATTTGTATACATTTTAAGATTAGTCTTTTCCAGTGGTGTTGCCAAGACCAAAAGTGACCATTTTCCTACACTATACGAGAGATTTGCTATCGTTAACTGAACCCAGTGAAGTATGGAATCCTCCTCAGTTTAGTACTTACTAGCTAAATACAGTGGGTATGCATTCCCAATATTTTAAGTATAATGCATGTTTTATTTCTTTCCTCTTACCAGCTCAATGTCCCTATACTTGCTGGCATTCCTAACAGATTTTTTTTCCCCCCAAGTATGTTGTCCCTATATAGTTATTTATATTAGGAATAGTAATAATTTACTCTTCCTTGTTTTAGGAAATATAATCTAAAATTGCTTTTAAAGAGGAAGCTAAGAGGAAAGATAAATAAGTCAGCAGGGTTTGTACTGCATAGGATGCCTACTACTTTGCTGATATATAAATTAAAACAGAAGGTGCGTGAGATGCACCAAAGCATAATTTGAAGAATATGATTTGTGTACCGACAGAATGGAAAACGGGAGACCAAGCAAACTGTCATCTATATCAGTGTCAGTTAGTCTGCTCTTGCCTTGTGAGAAGGATAACCATGAAATCTAAAATGCCTGCCCAAAATTGAACACATTTGTTCACTCTTATTATAAAAAGAGTGAAATTTTCTTCTCCCCACAATTACCAGATTTACGATTTTCAGTGGTTTTGATTCTTGTTGGAAGCAGATGGCATTGGTACACTTCCTTAAAAGTCTTCTTTTTAATTTAAAAAAGGGGAAAGGAATAAAAAAACCTCAAACCTACAAAACCCTGAAGGGAGATAACAGTACATCTGAGTTCAGGCAGTTCTCAAAGATTTCCTTTCCAATAATAGTTTCTTGTTTTCATACTGACTTTTTCGTGTTTGAAGAGATGTGATAGTAACATCCAGAATTTGGAAGTTAGGGCACTGGGGGGTTTACTACCCAAAGAGATTTTTCTGTTCAATAGCACAAGGGTTTTCATAGATAAGGGGAAGTATGACTTGAAGGAACACATTACCATAGCAGTGTTTACTTGGTCTCTGCATTCGCCCTGCTCTCTGAATGGGGAGTTTTGTGCTGCATGAGAGAGGAGGTTTGCGCTGGATGAGAGGAGCCGTGCAGTCTCGGACAGGAGCCCAAAGAAGCAGTGTTGAATTCTGAAGATGAAAGGCTGTGCACTTTGCGTTCTCCTTGTTACCTAAGCCTGTCCAGATGAATTTGGGAAGGAGACCATGCGAGAATAATTGAGGTGTCTTTTCCCTTTTTCATTTCACCTGTGACTATGTCAGTGGCAAAATGGGTTTGTCCATCCCAAACAAACATCCCATGTTTAAACACCCTTTACCAGCCCATAGGGATCTCCTCATATAATATGGAAGCACATTACAGAGGTTAGGGCTATAAGCGTCCTAAATAATCTTGACACTGATAGAGGCAAGAGATTACCTTGTCACCTTGCAGCCAGGATTTCACGATCACTTATATATTCTAGGCTTTGTGTGTTGTTGATGATGCCTCATTAACTACAAATGGTTGTGGGACAGTTCCATTGGCTGTGTGTGGGGAAAAAAAAATTGTTTTAAATAAATGGATAGGGAAAATATCTGAGCGAAGAAAACATCTTTATCTGTTTTCTGCTCCTGAACTCGCCTAAGGAGTTAGTTGAACTGACACACCATAAACAATTTTCATTCAACAGAATTTCAAACCGAAATGAACTGCAGTGGAGTTAAAAATTGCATCTGCTTCCCACGCCAGTCGTGACATTAGTATGACATTCTGCGGCTATGCTGAATTTACTGTTCTTTTTGGTCAATCCAAGCCAAAGCGCTCTCTTCTCCAAAGATGGTGTCTTCAACCCAAATATGAAAGACACACAGAGCTGCATTTAAACACATTTTGGGTTTAGTGAAGCATCTGTAGTCTTTAAAAGCATTAGCCCGCTATGCACTTTGTTACGTAAACATTTTGCAGAGGTGGCAGATTACCAAACCACCTTACCCTTTATATCTTTTCCTGATGAGTAAAATGGTACTAAGAATTCTAGTTTATGTCCTTTGTGATACTGGAGTAATTTCTAACACAGTAATCTCATCGCTGTAATTGCAACTAGTGAGATTCCTTTAAAAAATAAATATAAATGTCATGGATTTTATGGGTTGAGGTGATACACACAGAGGTATCTTGCCAAGTAGGAAGTAGAGAAACACTTAAAAAGATTTAGAATCTTTTTTGCTAGATACCACCAGTTAAAATAGGATTATTCCAAAATAAGAACACTTTTGCAATACGTTGCTTTATTCATTATTCTGCCATATAAAATTAACCATTTTTTAAAACTAAGTTTTAAACATTCTTTCCCCTCTGCCCCCCCTCCAAATTGTATGTGGAGGAATTAGTTCAAACTAGTTGTTGTACGAAGCTGAACACATCTGAACGAACAGAACATGTTATAATACAATAATGTAAATATCCTAAATAAACTACCAAAAAAAAAAAAAACCAACGCTTTTCATCCAGAGTTTTTATTATTATCTTTTGTCCCAATGTTGGCTTTGTTTTCTTGTGTGTATTACTTTAGTGAAAGTTAGTTTCATTCCTATAATCCAAAAGTTGGAATGTGTATAAAATCTTTTTCCTGGATTGAGAGGGGGTGGCACAGGGAACAGTGAGTAGAAACTGTAAAACTCGCCTCCCAAAAGTATGGATGTTTGTGATAAAATGCTTTAAAAACAATTCCTCCCGTGAAGTCCTCTTCACTGTAGGACACCAAAATCCTGAAGTCTACAGCAAGCTTATATTCCTTAACATTGGCTAAATTATGTATGTACGTGTACTGAATAAAAACACATAGATGATTTATCTGCAAACAGAACTACAAAAAGTAATTTCAAGATGAGATTTAAACTTCTGGCAGATCATGTTATATGGTCAGCAGAACTCTTAATAGCTGCCATATTGGTAGCCAAATCCTGTATCCCATGGCATAGTGTCAAAAAAAGCCTTACCCCAAATGGCTCAACAGCTAGGGCACTCCTCCTGAAAGATGAGACTGTGTGTTTGAACTCCCTCAGGGAAAGGAAGGCATTGAAGCCAGACCTCTTGCTTCCTGAGCTGCTGTCTGACATCTCCATGTGAGGTAGATGGTGTCAACCACCTCTTACTCTCTTCTAGATGTACTTTAAAATGAAAGAAGCTGCTCTTCCACGTTTTTAGGTGCGCTCAGAGCACAGTGCAGTCCACGGAGACTTGATGTGAGTTTTACATATTAGCTTAATTTAAACTAACTGTGGGCTGCTACCAGAAGAGATGTTAACATTCCCTTCCCTCTTGCTGTAGATACAATAGTCATATAGAGGTAAGGTGAGCTGCGTTCCTTTGCTGATCCACTTGAGAAGAAGTTTTCTTTAGGTTAGTTTTCAATGTATTGGTAACCGCTCCAGCACAGCCTGCTGCTACTTGACAGCAGGTGGAGGGGGATGCACTGCAGGGCGGAAAGGGCAGGGTGCCCCTTTCTGTGGGGAAGTGGGGCTAGATTGGTAGGTCCATAGTAAATGAAAAGGTGGAACTCGTTACCTCAGGTTGTTATGGATGCAAAGATTTCACAGGGGCTCAAGGGAAGACTGAACAAGTTCTTGGACAATAAATCAACCAATCCATTATGAAATATGAAAAGCTGCCCCCTTCCCCGAAACGCATGCTTGATTTACAGATTGTTGGAGGTGAGGAAATTATTCTTGGAGAGTTACTGTATATGCTGCTCTACTTATGATGCTCTTCCCTAAGCATCGTTTTGTTCTTTTGTATGGACAATAAGCCAGTTTAGATAGGTCTTTAATCTAACCTTGTAAGGCATCCGTATGTTCTTCCTGCCTAAGTGTGAAGAGGACACTGTGCCCACAGACACTTACTCTTCATAGTTTTCTCCAGGGTGCATTTAGTAAAGGTGGGACGTACTGATCCAAGTAACTTGCTGCTTCTGGAAACAACAGTCCAGCCCTTCTTGGCACTTTACATTCCCATTCCTGGTCCTATGCTGCTGCTTCTCTTGCACTACTTCCAGCATTAATTTAACACTCTGGTGAGCTGGTTTAGTTCATTAAATGCAGTAAATAATGTGTTTGGGCAACTGAATCAAGTCTGAAGCGTGAACAGCTACATTTGCTCACTCACTCACTCACAACAGCACTCACAATTCCATTTACTGGCTCATAAATGGAAAGGGGAGCTTAGGCACCAAGGTCGCATGCTGAACATCCTGCAGGCATGTTGCTGCTCAGGATGGCCATTTTGGGCAACTTGATCATAGCAATAAGCACTTAAGGAACTTCAGAGCTATGCAGTGAGGGGCAGTTGGTGAGGTTTAGGTACTGCAAGGGTTGGATATCCACTAGATGGGGCGAGAAAAGGGGGAAAAATTTGTCTTTGAATTTTGAACTTTCTGCTTCATTCCCTTCCTGGATGTAGCCCTAATAAGACTTAAGGATCCTAGGATATCTGAGAGCGCTTCTGTTTTCAATTGCTTGGTTTAGGGCAGTAAGATGTACAGGTAGCTTGTGGGTATTACATTTATCCCAGCTACTTTGGTTTGTCTACCATCCTTTTTTTTTTTTTTCTTCTTCTTCTTCTTTTAGTTAATATAAAATCTTTCACCTTCCTCTGGTAGTGTTACTAAATCCCATGTGTCTTCCTCCTTCAGAGTTGAAAATCTTTGATAAGCCATCTTCTTCCTCTTTTATTTTCATTACACACAGTTCTTCCTTTCTGGAACCAACCAATTAAACCTATGGAGATTCTTTGACTAGTCCAGTCGTCCCCTAGTGTAGTTTCTGCAATATCATTCCTGTCTTTGCATCTCCTTACAGCTTCTTCCAACTTTATTATTTTGTAAGTCACTTGTTTTCCATTCCAGAAGACTCTATGCCTACTCCTATCCTACTTTTTCTTTTCCTGTTAAACATTTTGTATTCTCCTCTAAACTGCCCGCAAACTGTTTTCATCCACACATGTCTGAAGCTCAGCACTAACCTCCTTGTTGCGCAGGCCTGTCGAAAGCCCACTCAATTCAAGAGGGGGCCCTTTTGTAATTTCATAGCCTTTTGGTTGAGCTCCCCCAATCAAACCCATTGATTTCCCTCAGTTTCTTCAAATCCTTCGTTAAGCATTCACTTCTTCCATGGAACCTGTCAGTGAGAGCTGATCCAAGGGAGGTCGATGTACATTTAAGTAGCTTCTTATTGCTTTGAAGTTTCAGCTGTAATCTGTCTCTTGTAAACATATGAACTGTCTGACCTGACTGTATGTATTCGATCTCTCTTGGAGCAGAGACATTGTTTTCCAATTCAGGGCTGAGCAGACTGAAGTCTGCAGTAGTACTTATAGAGAAAGAAACGTTTGTCATCTTTGTGGAAGTTTTGTTGTTTTTTCTTGTTTGTTTCTTTTTTTTTCAAATAATAACAATATTTATAAAAAGAACATTTAGAGTAAATAAGACAATGGAAATGTGTCGCCAAGTCCAGACTTTGTAATCAATCTTTGCTGAATGAAACTCATTTTTCCTCCTTACAGATGGAGGACTTTTAATAACAACATTGTTTCATGTTGTAAATGAGCATGTTTGTATTTGGCTGCGTGGCATGTCCTGCCTTGTAAATATACCAAGCCAAACATGAAACATTTTCTCCTAGGAGAAAAAAATTGCATAAATACGTGTTGTAGCAGACAAGACTGAAAGCTTGCCATGAATGTGGAAAAGAGATTTAGAGGTGAACAGAATATTTAAAGTCTCTGGAATACTGCTGTGGCAAGAGAATATTAATCTGACGTCTGGGCACAAGGCGGCCCTCGGAGCCGACACATTCCTTGGGGCCCCGCTGCAAACTGAGCTGCCAGCACAGTGTTTACAGCAAGATGCAGGGCCAGGATGGTCTGTATGCATGAGCTGTGCCTGCTGCCATGCAGGCAGCACGCGCCAAATACACCCTTCTAATTAAAAGCCAAGTTACTGTTGTGTTTAACTGTGACAGCATTCAACAGGTGGATCATACTAATATATTAGTAAGCACACAGGCATATGAAATGCCCATATACATTGTGACAGTGTTTATATTTATCATGCTTATTTTAACTCCAAAATGTGACTGTAATTTATAAGCAACTGAAATGTCAGCATTTGAAGCAGAAATATTTTAATGTGTTTACTCCAAAGTAACACACATATGTGTGGACACAGCATCCATTGTGTTTTAAAGACCACTATTACAAATGAGTACTGTATCCATCATGAAAAGATGGTTTCATCCAAATCTTGTTTGACAAATAGTAGCTGAATTTATGTTGTTCTTGTATCATGATTTCACAGAACATAACAGCGTGTTATTTGTCTTCAATTTTCCCCCCCCCCCAGATAGCAGTGGTACCAAAGGGGAAAGAATGAGCGCCAAACTAAAAGCTTTGCCTGGAACAAGTGAACCCTATGAAAGTAGTGGCAGTAAAGAAATAGGCAAGTGGCATCTTATACCTTCTTATTTTCCTGGCCCTTAAAGAGTGGGGAGATGGAAAAAATAAGTTACTGGAAGAGCATGTAAAATGGGACTATTAGGAAAACATTTTCCTCATGAAATAAATGTGAAGAATGGCTTTAGCTTCATTGTTCAGAGCTCACTATAACGTAATTGTAAATATTAAGAAATGTGGCCCATGTAAAAATGTATTACTTTCGATATCTGTCTGCTGCATCCTTTAGTCAGTTCTTGTGGTTCTGCAGTCGTAAGTTCTTCACTAAGACTGAATTTTCAAAGGGGTTTAAAAACCCAGATCCGTGGGGTATGTGGTACTTCCTAAAATGCCCTTCCTTAACCAACTCATGTTCATGTGCTCTTTCTGGTTTGCATTTCAGACACACCTTACAGATGTGTAATGCTAAAATCACTCTTGTATTTGATTGTATATGTCTGAAACAAAGCTAAAATTACTTGCAGGTAACTGTTTCAAATGTATTTATTTAAACCCTAGACGCCTCCTACATAGATCCACTTGGCCCACAAGCAGAAAGACCAAAAACTGCAGCAAGAAAAATAACCGAGGAAGATGACTTTGCTGATGAAGAACTAGGAGAGGATTTGCTTCCAGAATAGCATATGCTCCACTCACAATTTTTTATCCTTTTAAAAGTTTTAGCAGAAAAATTTTCATCCATGATGCTTTTGTAGTCTATTTTGATAAATTATTTGTGAAATACTTTGGATATGTGGTATCTTACATTAAAAACACGGATTTGAAGTTGCAGTGTCTTTTATAATTGATTTTAAAAAAAGTAATGCTGAGGTTATTTTACTTGTGCATAAAAACTACACAGGTATTCAAACCCCTTGCAAACTATATCAAATGTGTAAAGCTTTTGCTTTCAAGAGATACATCCAATGATAATATGAAACACAGAAACCTCTAAAATTTCACCTTTCAATGCGAAATACCTCAAAGCAATGTTACAAGGTTGAAAGTCCCATATCCTTCATCCAAAGCCAGAATTTATTTAAGGCCTGTGAGTTGACTTTCTGAAAATGCTGGGTATGTCCTTGGTCATCTTTAAGGCCCCAATTCAGCAAAGCATTTAATAGCAATACTGAAGAAAGCATCTTAATTTTAGTCTATGCTTAGCTGAACTAGGGCCATTTGCAGTCTCTTGGCAACCCCCTGGGTATTTTTGCAATTACAAAGATGAAGTTTTTATTTTTTTTATTTCGAATGGTCGGAGTGGACAGGATTTCAGTCTAGTTTGTTCAGAATTGCTAATTAGATTTCAGCTTTTGAATATATATGTTGGGGATTGTGGCACTGACTACACAGAGGTAGCATTCTACAGCCTAGGTTGAGTATGTGCAAAGATGTTAGTTACACAGGTCACCATTTTGCTTATGAACTGAACAAGTTTGATCTGAAGTCATTGAGACATGTTAAATAGGAATGTGATTTATATCGCTTTTCAGAGATAAAAATATTAGTCAGGTGTTCAGAACTTCCTAATAAATACATGCAAAACTAGTACACTGGGGTGACAGGGACTTAATTTTAAAACATTGGTGTGAGTTTGCTGTAATAGTTAGATTTTGGTTATTGCACTTTGAAATGTGAGGATTCAGTCTTGTAAAATTTCTAATGCTCATTCTCAGTGTTGGTGCTTAGACTGTTTCCCAGCTAGTGACACTGGAAATATCTTCATGAAATGTTCTTTTCAGGTTTTAGAAACATCTGCCCGTCTTAGAGGATGTCTCTGCAAGTGGTCAGAAATACTTCTGTAATGGCACAGTTGTAGGAATGTAGCCCTGTGGGGTTTCTGGTACAGTTAATGAACTGCTTTGTACGTCACATGTTTCCCATGATACTGGTGCAGCACTCAGTCTAGGACTGCACCAGCTTCTGATTGGTGGTATAAGCAGAGCACATTCAGCGTGATTTATGGAACGTCCTGAGGAGCTCACCAAAGGAGGAGGACACGGTAAGCTCGAGGGCCTGATCTTTCTAGAGGATGGAAAAGAGCGTGAGAAGGAAGTGGATGCTGTCCTCTTATTTCTGCAAGTCCTTCCTGTGCTGCAGTTCTCTTAGCAGTGGGACAGAAAGGAAAAAGAAGATGACCTCATCTGCTGCAAGTAGGGACAGAAAGGGAAAGAATGGATGGCTTATGTGGCTAAAGAACCTGGATACCCCACTGCAGCGCTAACGTGCAAGCCAGAGCAGTCTTTGGCTTTTTGACTCTGTTCAACTCAGCTGAGGAGACCTTCCGTGTTTTTTAGAATGAGAAATACAGAAATGTGTTGCCTCTTTTGTCTGGTGAATCCCTAGTTTCACTGCAGACTTTGCCATTTTACTTTTTTCCACTCCTTGATAGTAGCCTGAAGATGGTGCACACCTGCCAACACATTGTCTGTCCTTGGACTGTTGTCAGCTGGGTGTATTCTAGGTCCAATGCAGAGCCAGCAGGAACTTGCTGTCTCTGGCATTGGGCAGCCCGGACCTCTCTTCATCGAGGCTACCCCTGCAGCCTCACCACTGCCAAACCCTTAGCACTGACACCCAGTACAACAGTGTGTATTTTTAATAATTCAATGAAACTTCAGTCAGAAGGCCAAAGGAGGGCAGACGGAAAGGCAATCGAGTTGATCAGTTCTCAGAGGACTCAGGCAGATGACACCTTATGGTCACACTTGAGACCCAGCTTTCTCTTGCCTGTTCTTCACTGCTGCCGTACCTACTGCTCTAGTTATGGGATGGCATGTTGCTGGATACCATGGTAGTTCTTTTCTGTCAGGCTTACAGTCTTGGAAGACCTGGAGCTCCAGGATGCAACGTGTCAGGCAGGAGGGAGCATTTTCAGCTACAGACTGCAGTGGAGTGAAGTATCTGACTAATCACAGTGGGAGAAAGTGTTTGGGACCATGGCAGGGAGCATAGGTAAACCTGTGAAGCACTCCAAAGGAGAAGACAGGCAAGATACTGTCATGGTCTTCTAACACAGAACCATTTGAGTAGAGCATCTAGTCAAACACTGCAATTGCGTAGATATGTCCATGATAAAGTGGCATGAATTACTAAGAATCTGGGATATGGTTCATGACTTAGTCCATAGAAACACTCCTATGGACATCAGAGGGATTTTGATCAGCAGCCGTTTCTTGGTTCGGTTTGCCCAGAGGCCTAACTGCACGTTGTGTAAAGTTCTGTGTTTTACAAAAAAGAATTGCACTGTTCCACTCCTTCACAAACTTCCAGGAACTTCTGGAACATGTTGTTTCCTGTGGCATGAGGATCTGATTATATAATGCTCTGCGTTACGATGTATTTGCATGTTATTTTGCAAGCACAGTTGAGCTTGTTCTGAACTGACAGAAAGCCATGTGATCCAGCTCCAACACCGGAATAGTAAGTCCTGCTGACAGTCAAAATGATTTATCCCAGGTTCATTGCCTTCAAAACCACGTTAACTATGGCTGGGTCTCTACTAGAATTGCAACATTGCCAGGGCAGGTCCAAAGCAGAACAGCTGATGTGTTGCTATCTATACTTGAAGACCAGTAGCACACTCTCCAGTACAGTTTTGGCCCATAACTATTAGCAATCTCCCAGACAATTCCCTTGCATAACCCAAAGGTTAGCCTGGGCCAGGAACAATTGTTCCTAAGCAGGTTTAGTGCAGCCTCTTGCAGAACATCTGCTGTGTGAGACATGCTGGGTGAGAGAACACGATATATGACACCCCACCTGGACTCAAGGCTGGAGAGTGATCCCTGATGGAGGCTAATATAACTGGAATCTGTTCAGGAGAAAGAGGCTATGCGCATGTCCAAAGTGCTATGTCAGCACGTTGTTGGAAAGCCTCAGGCTATTGGTAGGTGAGCACACCTGCATGATTCGGGCAGCTCAGGTCTTGAAGGAAGCATGGCATGCCCATGGAGTGCAGTGTCTAAAATAATTACCTGGGGTTTACATGATTATTGTGCTATGTTGATGCGGTGACCCTGGCCCCGTCCTGGGTAGCTTGGTTGGCATTTAGCTCAGGTGCGATGTGAGTTGTGTTCCCTGCTGCCATGTAGGATGCCCTCAGTCCTCTGCTAGGTCTCAGAAACCGCAGGAGTGGAAACACTGCATGAGCTACATAATTCTACCTTCCTCCCAAAAATTCAAGCAGAAACATTTAGTCAGGTTTGGTTGTGCAAAACAGACTCCAGCTCCAGAAACCACACTGCAGGTATGTGCTTCCAGCACCATTTAAGCCCTGATTTTGTGTTTATCACTCTGGAATTAGTAGATGATTTAAAATTCCTGAATAAAGTTTTGGCAAAAGCAATAGGACTGCTATTATATTAGTTCGTTTTTTTTATCCCACGAGGGCTGCAGTAGTAAATATAGGAAAATGCTAATCCTCTTGAGGAATTGACTTGTGAGCTATTTTAGCTTGTATTATTGTCTTGGTTTGAAAAGACAGGTGTCTGTGGAGGAAGGCAGGAGCCTCCCTTGAAATGGAGAGTGTAACCCCCTTCCCTCCAAACTATTATAATTTTGAAATTAACGGGCCTTCAGGCAAAGATATGGGGAATAGGAATAACAGTTCTTTACTAATATATATATATGTATATAACACAAGGCAGGGAAAAAACAAACAACCCACTAGTTTACACTGACAAGAGTCAGGAATACAACCTGACACCCTGTTAGGGTGGCAGTAGCAGTCCGATAAGATGCTGGCTGCAGTCCTCCTGAAGTGATGAGTGTAGTTCTGTGGAAGCAGCGATCAGGTAAAAGAGTCTGGTCTTCCTCCGAAGGTCCAGTGTTCGGCAGGTAGCTCTTGTCCTCTGGAACTCCAGTGGGGGGAAAAGCTCCTCTGGGAATCCAGTGGAAGAAAAGCCGCTAGGGTGTTCAAAATCTCCGTTTTTATTTGGCATGGACTGCTTGGCTCCTTCCCCCCCCCTCCCCGGGCGGAGCATCTCACAATGGGATGGGGAGTCGTGAGGCAGTTCCTTGATGGGCCATTAACAGGAGATAGCCCAGGAGCGAGTTACCGATGGGTCAGGCGATAAGGCATTGTTGTGCCCATTGACAGGAGATAGTCCAGAGGGGGGAGGCAGGGAGCACCGCCCCACCTGGTCTCAACAGCTCCTGAAGATGGTAATAGAATATATTTTTTTTCTTTTGGCACATTTTACACTGTAACCCAGGACAATTATCATGAAAAATGTATTGGCCACAATATCAAACAATCCTCAGTTGACCTCTCAGACCTGAGATATTCTGTAAGTCTTCTTCAGGATGTGCTGGATTCAGTTAGGTCCAAAGTTACCTTTCTCTTTACATGTATGAAAGATGTCTCTTTGTACAGTAGGGTCTCAGGGAATGACCCCATGAGTCACTGTCATTTTACTAAACATACAGAAATTCGGTTTCCTTGAATAAAGGTGAAAGCAATCACAGCAGTTCTATCCCTTGAGACAGACACTTGTCTTCTTGATTCTCTCTAGAGTCTTCTGTGTCTATTACTGCTTCAAAAGTGGACAAGGAAAAAAATCCTTTGGGAATAATAACCTTGTAGATAACGGGCTGGTTACCCTTGTGATGAACATCTTGGCAGCATAGATAGCCAAATATAAATTATTACCTGGGTAGTATTTTATTTCTAAACAAGCCTAACCCCACAATATCAAAGCAGTCTCATTCACATATTTCATGTTTCACCCTGAACATCCTTCACTACAGATTGCTTAACTCATTACTTTTCAAACAAAGCTACTCTAGAGTAACATGGGAATTGAAAGCTGTAGAAACAAAGGATAAAAGAGTTCTGCAAGTTTTATGATGCAAGGCTGTTTCTCTTCTTGGTTCCTTTGCAAATGTAGTACGAGACCATAAGAAATGAATCTAATTTGGTAAGCTTTGATTGTTCTTGATTTCAAAGGCACAGATTCTCAGCTCTTCAATAGAAAGGCTATTTTTAACCTGTTTGCTCCTCAGTTTCCCCCTTTTAAAAAGAAAGCCATTAAGGACTCCCCACTTTGCAAGAATTCCATTTACAAAGCTAAATTGTCTAACAATTGCAAGATATGCTGTGATCCTGCTGTAGAAGATGCTATGCCAAGGAAGCTGCAAAATCATATTACAATGCTTACAAATGCAGGGAAGAGGGAACGGAAACAGAATCAGCAGTCTGGGTGACAGGTTATCTGCAAACAGAATGTGAGGGAGAAGGACGTCTTTGGCGAGTAATTTGCTTCCCCATCTGAAGGTTTATACCTGCTGGTGATGCCAGCTCAATGTTTGTTCCATACAACAATATGAATTGTTCGATTTGAAGATCTATATGATAATTTTAAAATGTTTTTCACATCATTATTTCAGATGGAGATGGGACCTCATTAACGTACATGCTATTGTCACAGGATGGGGATGAGCATTTGGAATATGCCAGTTTAGGGCAATGTATCATTGCTGTAACGAGCACATTACTGTAACATCATTAATAATGCTTGTCACAATAACGTGCTTTATTTATGTATGAAGCATAATATCTGGAACCCAGGCTGCAGTGGAAGGTAACAAGCCCAACCAAGAGAAAGTCCTGACGAGGTCGCTCATTGGTGATTACTCTGTCCAGGAAGGGCTACATTCTTACACCTACTGGCAGGTTTTCATTAACATTCTAATAGTTCAGAAATAAATTTCCAAATTATCCTAATAGTCTGATGATAATGTTTTTGAATAGGATTTTTGTCTCCTGCTATGACATATTTTTCTCCACCCGCTAGTAACAATGTAAGACTGAAGATAAAAACCTTGTGTGGTTTTTGTACATTTCAGTGTTTAACACTGCATGAAATGATCTCTGATAGAATCATGTGCTGAGAATGTTTCTTATTAATATGATATCACCAAAAATGTCTGCCTTATTCCTGCACAGCTCAGTTTTCTTTTGACCATCCTGAGTTTCTCATTGCAGGGATTTGTGAAACTGAACTTACTAACTATCACTATGGTGATAATGTCAGGAGACAAGCAGCTGCCACTCCCAGTTATGAATGTTGCATGACAACCCCCAGAAAGAGCATTTAGAATATTATATAAAAGTGAAGGAAATACATTTTTTACTACTCACTACACTTCCTTCTGCCTCTGCCCTTTTCCCCCAGCCAGCTCAGGGCTGGGCTGTCCATCACCCTTGGCACTGCCCCCACCGGTCAGGTGGTGGCTGTGTCACAAGGAGTTGGTGACACGGGCACTCAGGACGAGTATAAAAAGGGCTGCACGGTGAGCTGGCCCAGACTGGAGGCGAGCAGCTGGGTGAGCGAGGGCTGAGGCAAGAGGGCAGGGAGGATGGAAGGGCGGGCTGCTGCCCTTCCAAGAGCTGGGCCCGGGCAGGGAGGTGGGGGTTGCCCGTGGCACAGCAGAGGGTGGCTGCTCCTCCTTTGTCTTCTAAACTGGAGGCTCACCTGAGGAAACAACCAGACCATGCCACGCTCCTGTCCTCAGCCACTCAGCCAGACAGATTTGTTACTTTCTACAAGGATGCTGACATAAATAAAGATAAGGAATCAAAAATTACACCAGCTCCTGGCGCCAACCCCAATGATGTAGTGGCCACGTCATGGTGGTCAGCAAGCTGGCAGTGGCCCATGTCACCGTGGGGCTGGTGGCACAGCCAGCCCAGGATGGGTGTCTCCTGGCTGCCTGGGAGATTTGGGACTGGCATCCTTGGCCTGAGGCTGGGAGAGCCCCAGGCAGGGTGGCAGGGGCTGCCCAGGGGGAGGGAAGGTGGCTGCTCTCGTGGTTGATGTTACCCTGTCTTTTACAGCCGCAGCCCATATTGCAGCACAGTCTCTCAGGCAGCTGGAAGCTCCCCACAGCCATGGATGAGGGGAGCTCTGCACCACCCACCCTCTCTCTGTGAAACTTCTCTCAAAAATAAACTTTTCTGATTCATGAACCCATTGGCTGCTTCCTGCTTGTGTGGTCTTTGGGGGGAAACGTGTTCGTAGCCATGTACCTCTCTGTAAATCCCTATGTTATACACTGCCTGACAGAAAGGAAGCGGGCAGCCCATCAGAGGATGCTCTGAGGTGATGGTTTCTAAACGTGACAACTGTCCGATCACAGCAGGAAACAGTATGAAACATGTGGGGATATGACTTCATCAGCAACAGCAATCTCCGTGTATGCAGCGGGCAAGGCCTTCCTGTTGTCATCTACTTCTGGGAAAGCTGTAAGGGGTGGCTGGTCCTGCCAGCCAGCCACAGGCCAGGATGAAAACACGTGGGCCGTGAGACTATCCGAAATGCCGACTATGTACCCCAAAATGGCATCTGAAACAACACGGTGGCCCCTGTGAAGGTTGTGGGAGGGGACTTCCCACTCCCAGACCCTTCTAGCACCAACAGGAAGGAGTGGCTGGTGTCGAGACATGGCCATGAGCCAGCCACAGAGCATATGAAATCGAGCGGGTCCCATTTTACAAAAGGGCAGCTCAGTGCCATTTCCAAGAGCAAAGCGTCATGTCCTTCAGCCAGCGGGGTGAGGCAGGACACAGTCTGTGGGCTCCACACAGACCTCGCCACTGGGTCAACTGTTGCTCAGGGCATGGACCGCATGTTCTGTGCTCTGTCCCTGGGAATCTTCACCTGAGGCCACTGCAGGAAAACATCTCACCGCCTTGTCTGTTTTCTCTTAAAAAACAGCCATGAGCCATGGAATTCCCTACAATTTCACCTAAAGGTGCACACAGCTGCTATTCTGAATTTATTGATTGAAATATTACCATATATTGCATCAAATCCAGGACAGGCTTAGTATTACTAAAGATTTTTTTCCCAATATTTCGTTATATAGATACCTTAAATTTAAATTCTTGAATTTTCTTAAATTCTGAGAAAATTATAAATCAAAGTCAATGACGCTGATACTGGCATCTTAGTAACTTCTCAAACTCTTGGGAAAACCTAAGCTTTGACAAAGTGTATAAGTGCATTTTTTATGTTTCTGATGTCTCTGGAGTAGACTATGGCCATGAGAGCCAGCATAGCACTCTTTTAATTTCCATCTAATAGAATCTCATTTGCTCCCCTTCTGTAATTATTATTATTATTATTTGAATCAATGAGATTGCTAATCAGACAATATGATGCAACTAATGTACAGAATTAGAATATTGTCTACATGAGACTCAGAGCCTTAAACTCACTGGTAATTTAAGTACTGTGCTATTGTTTCCTCTCCTTCTGCCCTGATTTTTTGAGGCACACCTCTCCCAGAAGTGTCATGCATAAAAAGAAAGTGCCTAAAAGTAATTTTTTGCAAAGCGAAGCATGACATTCTCATGCTACTCACAAAGTGCTGAGAAAAGATACTGGTTTATCATAGGAAGAGTAATATAAAAAGATCTGTCATGATAAGTATTAGTCATGTGGCCACGCTTGAAGATGTTAATGTAACACAAGGCCAGGTGCAGCATAGAGCTCAGGGGGTTGGGCTGGACTGGGCTAAATGGACAGCCTCCTTGCCCCAGTCTGTCACCTGAGTATACTACTGCAAAGGAGAGTTTTTAATTCAATTTGAAACACAATCCTTCCTCAGAGTGAAAACCTGATTCAAATGCCATACAGTTCAAGGTTAAGATACCACTCATGAGTGACACTGACCGGTGATGCATAAAGTACCAAAACCACTAAAAAGCACAGTTAGCCTCAACTCAATGACTTTTCAGAAACCACAAAATCAAGTCACTTCATCACATTATAAATGCCAGGTCTTTCAGTTCCAGCCTGGTCTGTGAAGCTGACGTATTTCTGTGGTACCAAGCTGGGCTTTCACAGTCCTTGTATGACTGATGAACCTATTTTCCCTTATTCCTGATCGGTATTTTCATATTTAACTATCTTTACACTAAATGCCTCAACAGATATACAGGGCTTAATCATAACATACCAAATAGTTGATTCAAGTGATAAATTCTTAAGGCTGTTTTTGGTGCAAACCATTTCAGTGGACCACATCTTTTATGATCCAGACTACCACAGATGCTTATTTTGTGCCAGAGACCCTGAAAACATTGCATGCCATGTCTGTTAAAAGCACTGGTAAACCAGCACAGAATGGATGGAGAAGTCATTAGAGGTGAGACTCACCTTAATCTCATGTAGATATGTACGATGCAAGCTTCTCACCTTCTGAAGCAAGCTTCCTTTTCAGTTAGCAGAGCATGACATTGTAGTGGGTGTCTGTCATTGTAGTGGGCCACTTCAGCAGGAAGAACGGGTGGATGAGGCCTTCTAGAGGCAGCTTGAAGTGGCCTCGTGTTCTCCAGCCCCAGCCTTCATGCAGGACTTCAACCACTGCAGTGTCTGCTGGAGAAATACCACAGCAGGGCTGTGTTTGGAGAAACAAACCAGAGGTGCTACCAGCAGCTGGGCATGTCGGAGATCCCAAACGCCTTACAAGGGAGAGTGACAATTGCTCCAAAGTGACTGAAAAAAGTCCGGACTGCAGCAGTCCCCTCCTCAGCTACCATTACCTAGATGGACTTGTGATATTTTCAGCTATAAATCCCCCCATTTTTTCTCATCAGCCTTGATACTTCGTCTCCAACTGGGCCAAACCCATCCTGGTTCTGTCTCAATTTCCTGCCCTGGCCCGGCGGGTCCCGCTCAAGGCTCAGGGGCTCAGAGGCCTGAGGAGCGCCTGGTGCCATCTCAACGTCGCGGAACGGAGCGCTCGGGAGGGGCCTCGACACCGCCACCCCCAGGCCTGCAGGGAGGGCCGGGCGGGTCGCTCCGCGGGGTTGCTGCGGCTGGGCCCCGGGGCGGGACAGCGGCTGGCGGCAGACCAAGCGTGGCCGTACCCGCGGGGCTGTCCCGGTGGCTGGCGGCAGCGGGGCGGGATGGCGGGGCCGTGCCGAGTGCGGGACCGGTCGGCTCCCGGCGCTGAGCGCTCGCCTCCTCCGTGAGCGCCTAAAATGTTCCTGGCATGCGAGGCCAGGAGAGATGCACTGAGGAGCGGGGCACTTTTCCAACAGCTCCGCCGAGAGAGCCAGTGGCACAGCGCGGCTCCGCAGCCCGCCGCTCTTCTCGGCTTCCTCGAGCCAGCCCAACCGCCATGCAGCGAGGCAGGGTAAGGGGCTGCGGTCAGGGGCAGGGGGGCCCGGGGGGAAACGCCCCGACCACCCGGGCTGGGGGGCTCCGGGGTGCAGCGGTTGGGGGGGGGGGGGGGGGGGCGCGGCCGGTCCCAACCCCACTGACGGCGGCGTCGTTGCAGGTGCGGGCGGCGCTGGCGGCGCTGCTATGCGCGGCGCTGCTCCCGGTCGGCCCGGAGGCCGTCAAGGCGCCCAAGCGGCCGGCGCGGACCCGGACCTGCGGCGAGCGTCCAGAGGAGCTGCTGGAGCAGCTGTACGGGCGGCTGGCGGCGGGCATGCTCAGCGCCTTCCACCACACCCTGCAGCCCGAGCCGGCGGGCCGTCAGCACAACGCCAGCTGCCCGGCCGGGGGCCGGCCCGCCGGCGACAAGAGGTTCCGGCTCCCCGTCAACCTGCGCAGCGCCTCGCCCTGGGCCTACAGGTGACTGCGGGGCAGCGGCGGGACGGGGGGCTCCAGCCGCGCCGAGGGGCGAGGCGGTGCCAGGGTCCCGGCGGGCTGAAGAGAGCCGGTTCCCTTTGTGGGACCCGCCGTGCTACGCCTGCTCGGGGGCTTCACCGCCTTTTCCCGCGCGGTGCCGTGAGGGTGGTTCGGCAGGCGCCGGTCCTGAGGGGCGGCTGCTGCGGGCAGCAGCAGCCTGAGGGAAAGGTGTTAAAATAGACGTCTAAATAGGCAGATGGAAGGTAAATAGGTAAAACCAACTTGTGTGAGGCATATGGCTAACGGGCAGAAAGAGAAAGGAAAAGTGACTGAGGTGGAGCAAGTCGTGAGATGGAGCTCACGCACCCACGCCCACCCAGCCGGGAGCTCAGACCACCCCTCAGAAAGTCACTTCTGCAAATTGTATGTGAAGTTCACCCAGAGGATCCTCAGCAAAGGACCATCACCAAGACAGCCCCCCCTGAGTCTGTGGCAGCCCCAGAGGAACTCAGATGTTTTCCCTGAGATGTGACTCCGGGCACTGCAGTGATGTCTAGAATATATCGGAGTACAGCGTGTGCTCTTCTTACACACCAGCAGAGCTGTATCTTCGCTTAGCCCACTACAAACCCTCCCAAGGGCTTGCTGTCCAGTTTGCTGTAGAAGTGTAGGCAAGGAATGAGTACTTCAATTGTCTACATCTGTGTTTTCAGCCTACGCTTTGCAAACAGCCCTCCCCTGAGGTGGAACAGGGGCTGACAGAATATTTTTAAGGGGGCATAAAAATAACTAAGTAAATCTGTTGTTAGGCTGGTTAATACACAAAACAAGGGTCAGCACTTCTGTAGGGAACTCTGGAAAAGCTTGGACACCACTGATCTAGAACTATAAACCCACTGTGTGGTCGCATTCTCTCTATCAAGTCTTCTGGTAGTTTTGTCTGACTAAGACTTACAGAATTGGGTTCTCTGTTTTCAGCTTTCTGTAAAGACACTGCAGACAACAAGAAGCTAAAACACGCACAAACTTAAAAGGAACTGACTTTCTTGCTACTTGCTATACATTATCCTTCATATATAGCTCGATGCAGTTACTATGTATTCAGCAAACCTAAATATCTCCTTGTTAGTGATCTCCAATAAACATTTATTTTGTGGCATGGGTTTTGCCTGCTTTTAGCTTAAGAAATAGTCCTACTGAGAGAAAAACAGTTTATTTGCTCAATAACCCTTTCATAAACAACATATTTTTAGAAGTAGTATTTTTAATATACCTTTTCTGTAAGCAGGCTGAGGATTTTTTAAAACTACCTAAACGTGCAAAAAGTATGGTGAACAGAACACCTACCATTAGGCTCAGGTATTTTTTTGTATTGGTTTTGCCAAATACTAGTGGCCTGAAAACAGTGCCTGCCATGCTTACATCTCGGGCAGGTATTTATTTTCAGTTGGAGCTCTGTATAGGCTTACTTCGTAACAGAGAACCAGCTGCTATTTGGGGCCTGGCTTACAAAATGTTTATTACAAAACTATAAATCCACTGTATTTTCCATGAAAATGTTTTCAAACAGACTGCTAACCGTTCACATAGAAGTAACTTCATGACATCTCCAAGCTAGAAATTGTAAAAGATAGTGAAAAAAAAAGTGTTACGCTGTTAAAGGCAAAACCTAAAATTATTTTTAGAGGAAAAATTATTTCTCTAGGGTGAAGAGGCTTGAGTATACTGTCTAGTTAACAGATCTCATTTACAGCTTTTTTTTCTTGATTGCATTTTTACTGTATCATTAGTGTGCAATGAGATGGCAACAGACATTGCAGCATATGTAATGAAAGTGTAAAATACAATTGCTCATTATGAACAGTAATGTGCATTTGCTTTTACAACCTGCTGTTTCATAGATTTTGAGGCCAGATAAAAGCTTTACGAAGATCTGCTGTGATCTGTGGTGGTCACCCAGTTACCCTGGAAGCAAGCTCCCAAATCCCGTTAGAGCTACCCTGCGTCTTTAAAAAGGACATGCAACTGTCCATTAAAGATTGCAAGTAATGGCACATTACATCTTGTCAATGGTTAACCAATTTCACTTACACGAACCAAACAATTTCTCCTCCACGGCAGGGGTGTTATTCTGAAAAACTGCATAGAGGTCTCTTCTGTAATACAGAACTTCCTTGACAAGCCTACTTATATTTAATTCCTTTAATCTCTCCTAATAAATTGCTTCCCTTCACTCACTCGTTGCTGACTCCTGAACTGCCTCCTGAATCACCAGAGTTGTTCCAGTAATGAATGCCCAGAAATGAATTCACTGTAGGCAGACCCCTCTTGTACCCCTAATAGGACACCCCTCAAAGCATGAATTTGTTTACTGGAAACTTGCATCAAGATGCCTGCCCCGTTTCAGCATGTCTCACAGACATCCGGCTCTCCAACTTCTTTTCTGCCCCTAAAGAGTTACAGTGCAATTGATTTCTGCTCTGTGCATAAAGGATCTTTTTTCTTTTTTGACCTGCATTTTAATGTCTGAGATACCTCGTGCTGTTTCTCTGTCTTCATTGGTGTTGCAGCAGTTCCCGTTCTTACCATCTGCAGATTTCATTAACATACTGTTTATACTCCCTATTCCAGGTCATTAATAATAAAGATATTAAGTCTGGCTCTACTTACCTTCCCCTGCATATCTCCCTAGGCACCTGTTCCCAGCTGTTTAACGCTGCTTCTTGTAATTCTTCTGCTCACATAACCGTTCAGTTCAAGTCAACTGAAATTTTTTCCTATCAGCATTTGTGAGAAAGAGTCAAATATATTACTTGGAGATCTACATATAACGTTCACCCTACTGCATCTCATACATCCAAGTTTATCATTCTATTTAGTGTGTAAGAATTAGGTTTGATTGGCTCAAAAGTACAGATAATCCTTGTGTGGCTTCTTTCCTTTTCTTTGTTCTGTGCTTCCTATTTATTTTCTGTTACTTGGTCTTTAATTTGGTTATACAAAAGTCAAGACTTACATCATTTTTGGCTTGCTACAACCCAGAGGTACAGGAGTTGCACATGGATTGCACCACAGATCCATCTGGTCCACGATCCTGCTGCTGGCAGCAATCAACAGTTGGTATTTGAGGTAAAAGTTAGAGAAAGGATTTTAGTTCATCTACCTGATACTGAAATTCCATCCTGATGGCCACAGGAGATCAGTATATAACTCAGAACACAAAGTTTAATCACATGAATCGCTCTTCACCCCGCAGAGCTATAAAGAGGCAGCAGAGTTCCCCAAATTCAGTTGAGTGGAATGAAATCTTAAGCATACTGGCTTTGCTCAGCACTTCAGGAAGCTGGTCTAAGAATGACCCAGGTTTGTTAAAAAATAGAGCCAGCGGCAGAAGCTCTGCCATGAAATCATCAGGCTGACTGTGTGCCCATTTGTGACATCTACCCAGGAGCTTGCTTGTCCTTTTTCATAGTATTACATGGACAGCTGATGAAATCCAGAAAGCCTGCTTGTACAAGGAGGCATGGGAAAAGGCCGTGGTCTTGGCTGTTGCTATGGCTCGCAGTTGCTTCGCAGGAATTAGTGATACAGGTTGTCTTATCACCCATGGCTCCCTGCCAACAGCAGGGATGGGTGGGTGCTGCTTCTTACAAATTACAGAAGCCATAATCATGGTGAACGCAGGCAGAGCTCCAGAGATGCACACACAAGGTGCTCAGGGACAAGAGCCATTCTAAAAAGGATTAATTTTAAATGCATGCTTAAAACGTTTGGAGGGTCTGATCATAAAGCTCAGAGTAGTGGTTGAAAAATCTAAACCCACTGAAGTCGACAGCATGTTTACAGGCAGTGTAGATTTGTGATCCCATTCATGGTGCTGCAGAGCCCAGATGCCATTCGTTAACCAGCTGTGTACATCAGCCTTATTTTTATTCTGTTGTGTTAAAGTTATAGTAACGTTCATACCTAGCTTGTAGGAATACATTCCGAGTCTTCTGCAAACACACTTCTACACAAATTTAGCCAAAACTCTTTATGTGTATTCAAGGAGGCATTCCCATTTCTGAATTTCCAAATCTCATGGCTTCTGTGTCTGTCTCTGGAGCCTAATCCTGCATTTACTAAGGGTTAGTTACAGAATTGAACTTTTATTGTCAGTGTTGATCTGATCATGAACTCCCATGTTAGCTAGTCCCCCTCTCAATCATTGCCCAGATTGTTTTTTCCGCTTTTCAAAAACCAGTTTCAGTTGATAAGCATCCTTGGTTTAGTGCTCATCTACATAAAATCTTAGTAAAAGTAATACAGGCAAGTCTTTTTTTACTGGTAAAAGCCAATCTTGTCTGTAGTGCTCTTGAAAAAAGTCATACAAGAGGGCTTTCCTTTAAATAATACTCCAATGATTTTCAAGGACCTTATCCAAGATGTTTTCCAGGATTTAACATCACCATGCGGCACAGTGTGCATATCCCAAAGATGCAGCCGAGGGAAAGAATACAAGGGGATGCAGAACTGCCATCCTTTTTGTTTGAGTACATGTTCATACGACTCTTCAGAAAATGGGTTGGCACTAGGCTATTTTATGCAAGCAGTGTACTTACCGCCTGCATATCAAACAAACTAAGCATAATGCGAAAAAAGGACACCTGCTGTAGAGAAATAAATGTCTTGCCAAGAGGGAAAAACAAGTTGTTAGCTCTTAATCCTGTAAGTATTTCAGAGTACAAAGTGAAAGGATGATGATCTGCTTATTAGACTTCTGATAACATCCAGCTGTTTTCTGAAGAGTCAGCTGTACCTGTCTGCCCTGGCAGGGCATCTGACCCACTGGATTTAGAAGCTTGGAAACTATGAAGTGATAATATTATTAAAAATACTGCATATGAAAGTAGCAGTAAAGGACAAGGCAGATTAAGTCTCTGCAAGAGTTTTACCTCTGACAGAAACTTTTCTCTTGAGTTTCCAGGCTTAGTATGTAAATGGCAGGAAGTTTGTTTTTCAGTGGGAGCTCTCAAAGCACTCGTAGGGTCATAAGGAAAAGCAGCCTAGAACTAGTCACACTTCATTAGCAGTTCCAGTTCACTACAAACCTGCTTCTTGTTCCAGCAGATTGAAACACAGCAGCCCGGCATAGCTCACTGCTCCTGTCATTTGTAAATCAGGAGCGCTGGCTCGGCAGAGTCAGCTTTAAATCCCAGTAACCCGAGTTCACAGAACAAGGGCAACTCTCACCAAAATGGCTGGGCTGTCTAGTTTGCAGCAGTGGCCTCAGCAAATGACACAAGGATGCTGGGGACACTTGGGTGCCAGTGGAAAGTTGCAATTTTCTGGTCCTTCACCACTCTTCCCAGCTGCTTCTGTTGTGTCCACCCCAGTTGGGTGCATCCTTCACTATGTGTAGGAAAGAGTCAGTGGGAACTTGGAGCATGTGTTTTACCTGATGAATTAACCAATCAGCCATGTTTGCCCTGTTCTAGGAGAAGGCATAAAAACATGACTTGGAGTGCTTGGAGTAACAGAGACACAGCAGCTGAGGCCATGGTCATGAGTGATTATGTTCAGTACATGCAAACAGAGGAAGCAGGTCACACAACTAGGTTACTGGTGTCTGTTAGTGGTTCAGACCCAAAGCAGTCTGGGCTGCCTAGAAAGATAAAAATGAGGCTTTAGTTATATGGCCTTCCTTAACAGGTTTGAGCTGAAGATGCAGAACCTTGGATATGGCTCCGAAGTTTAGCGACATTTGAGTTCAGCATTTGATTTCAAGAGACATTACTTAGAGCCTTCAGCCTTAAAGTTCTGGTCTGGATGCAAAACCACGTCTATATTTTGGATCCATCTATGCGTTTGGGTCCTCTCTGATTCCTTCTAATCCTCACATGGTGGAGTAGAGGTATCTACAACAAACTCAGCAATGTAAGAGATTTTTCTGTGGGAAGTAGAAAACCACACCACACCACCCTTCAAAAAAACCCCTCATTTATACCTGACTTTTGCCATGTGGGAATTTGGAAGGGAAGTTTGTTGTAGACCATGATTCCAGCGACAGTGTTCTCTTGTTACTAGTGAAAACTCTTATGTTTCCATCCAGAAGCATATTCGTGCTTTCCAGTAACATCATAAACCAGGTGCTAGAGATAATACAGTAGAGGAAATACCAATGACTTGACATATGGCATGTTTAACAATCCACCACTGAAATTATTCACATAAGTTTGAAATGGGAATGTGTCACAGTAGAAAAGCCTGTATTCCACTCTCTTCCCTTCTGCTGGCTACCAGACATTTTATTTCACATTGGTGTGAGATCCTGTAACATGAAGGTATTTCCTGGGGAAAGTAAGCATGTATAAATGGGACAGAGAAGCTTTGCAAAAAATATCTGTGACATCACAGATGTCTGGCTGTGAGAGAACTGTTCAGATTTTTCTGTAAAAAAAAAAAGTCTCTTTTCTTTGATGACAGGCTAGTCAGGTTTGTGTTTGGCTAAGGCTGGGATCCTAGATGTGTTTTTACCTGATAAACTGGTGATACTTCTGAAAAGGGCAGCTCCCTCCTGCCCCCATCTACAGCTGCTTGTTCATGCTGGCTTGTTTGTGTGTATGTGACAAGACAGCTGAGGACCAAATCCAGTTGAAGGACCAAAATCCAGTTTTTGATGAAGTTACTCTTCAGTTGAATGAATTCCCTGATCAATCCTATGACCAGAACAGCAGCATCAACCCAGGGGCGGAGGCGAGGGAGAGCCAGGCTGCCTGTTTCAGCAAGCGCAGATTTTGTTGACCAGAATTGACTGTGCAGTCACAACTCGAGGCAGACTTATGCTGCCTCTTCCACAGCTGAAACCCCTTCTCATCTCAGACACTGCCTGAAAAGACAAAAGGCTGACGCTCTGGTACCCAAGGAAGTGGTACAAACACTGGGAAACGCAATTTAGGAATCACTTTAAATCTACTGCAGTTTTCAAAATCAGTTATTTTGAAACTGCTGTGGGAAGGGGGCATTGTATACTCAGTAGTTTGTATCATCCCATAAATAATTATATTGATGACAGGTATTTAATTTATTAATTTTTCTTATGTAGTTGCCCCATTTTGTCTACTGTGTGGGATCAGTAGATCTACTGATCCCAAGTAGAGGGTGCCTTAAAACACAGTGCAAGAATTTTTACTTTTGTTTTGTTTTGGTTTTGCAGCACTTCACATCACAGTAAAGAGTACAGGCTTGAACATTCTCTCTGGTATCAAATCTTTGACTGTTACTCACTTTTTTAGCCTCAGCTGCTGTAATTTCCCATCCAAACACAGGAAATCATTGATTTAGTTCGCAAGAAAAAAAATGCTTTGCTTCACTGTTAGGGAAACTTAGCAAGCAAAGAGGCAGTGAAATAACTGCAGCAGAGCCTCTGGGCAGGCTGGGGACCTCCTTTGGAGGTTTTTAAGAACAGGCTGGACAAACATGGGCAAATACATCTGAGCTTGCCTCATGGAGGCATTTGGATTAGGTCACCTCCCAATGTGTCCTCATGCTGTCTGCCAGCCTGTTCGATTCTTCTGCTGTGCACCGTGTGTAGGTCTAACGGTCTACTGTGTGAACATAAGAGCAGGGGGAAAGAGCAGAAAAGGGTTTTCTGTTACCTGACAGGGGGTAAGTGTTTCTGATAACATACTTGGGGGGTCAGCATCCTCCCAAAGGGGGCGTGGGCTCTGGGGGAGGAGCACGGAGAGGCTGGCGGTGCTTCTGGGCTGAACGCTTCTTCAGCCAAGGAGCGCAGTCATCCCACTACAGCTGGACAGTGCAACCATGCTGAAGCAGGGCTAGTTTTGTAAGTGTGAGAGCAGAAGGTGATCAGGAGGAAGCTTAAAGGTACAGAGAACAGCTGACAGAAGAGTTAAACATAGTTTAAAATCCTCTTTTTCTGGAGACACAAACATCTTTTCTAGAATAATGACACGCAGTTGTAATAATGTACAAGTTACAGCCATGCCCAGCAATTACTTCCAGTATAAGCAGGAAAAGCAGGTGAAGAACAAAGCAACAAATACATCACCACCACAATAAGCAGCATGGCTACACACTCAACTGCCTGTACTCCGCTGTGTACTTAAGTCATTTATTTCAAAAAACAAGCAGACTTTATCAGCTTTTACTCCCTTTGCTTAAAACAATAGCTGTAGGTCAGCCAGGACCTGTATGACTTGAGACCACAGTATCTGTTTGTTTCTGTGTCCAACAACATCCAGAGAGGAATGCTGGAACTTGGACTTTGTTGGTCGAAGCTGTACTTGGGTTACAAGCTTTCCAGCTCCTGCTAATCAGGAATTTCCAGAAACAGAGTATTAATAAGCAAAAAGGAAGGGTCAAACAGCAAACAGTAAGATGACAAAAGATAAAGGCTATACTCTTGAAGCTTTGGGCCAATGCTTTACTTCAAAGTGTAACAGGAGAGGGCAGAAAAAAAACCCCACTAACTTTGCAGTTTATCTTAGTGTGGGCATGCAAATATTACTTTTCGTTGGTTAGAGGAAGAGACAGTGGAAGTGAGTGAGAGAAAGAAATAGAGGGTTCTGCTTTTAAGAGGAAGGCACCTTTATAACCCCAAGTATACTAGGGAGCAAAAACTATTGTGGAAATAATAGTACAATTTAATTCTATTTAAATTATAAAATTTTAAAACATCATGTCATAGCTTCAACAATAATAATGTTAACAAGGATTTGTATCTATTTTTTAAGAACTCAAGGCAGATTAAAAGTTTGAAAATGCCCAAGTGTCCTTTTTAATGCTCTATTTACCCATTCAGTCCAAAATGCAAAACTTAACTCAGCTTAAACCCCTGAATCTCACATTTTAGAAAGCCAGTCACTTCATACTCCATGTGCACCGTAGGACCTGATCAGTTCTATGATTTGTTCATGTTTTTCTTTACGCTTTACAAATAAGAAGCCAGATAGCAACAGCTACAGCTATTTTTCCTGGCAAAGAAAACAAAAACATTATATAAATGTTTATGGTCAAATCACATTATAATAATGTTTTCCAGATGAATATATGTATTTTTAGAGATACTAATGAATCTTTATTATTTGCTTCCCTGTAGAATTTCGTATGATCCCACAAGATATCCTAAATACATTCCTGAAGCATATTGTCTGTGCAAAGGCTGCCTCATGGGGATCTTTGGAGAGGAAAATTTTCACTTCCGCAGCACCCCTGTGTACATGCCAACAGTCATCCTCCGTCGCACGTCCTCATGTGCTGGGGGCCGTTACATCTACACAGAAGATTACGTCACTATCCCAGTGGGCTGCACTTGTGTACCTGAGCAAGAAAAAGAGGCCGAAAGCGTCAATTCCAGCATAGATAAGCAAGAAATGAAGCTGCTGGTAAGCCAGAACAAGCCGTCATCAGAATGAAGAATATATAGAGTCCTGTTACAGTATGGGCTTCCCATCATCATTTCACCACCTCAGGAAACAAACACATTGATTTACCCTCTTTTTCTACTTACTGTTAATTCAGTTATAAGATGGAAGGTTTTGTTCAGTCACTCAGATCATTAGAGAAGACAATTCATATTAAGAACTTTAGTTCATGTAAGTATTTGTTGAAAATTCCAGGGTAGCTTTTTTTTTTTTTTTCTTAGAGCAGAACATTTTATCCTTGCTTATTCTCAGTAAATTTTAGAAGGTGATGCAACTGTAAGACATGCTAGCTATTACTATAGCAGACTACTGGTTGTAGATATTTTTAAGGAATCTCTTATATTCTACTTTTAAATACTCCTATATAAAAATCACATAGCTGCCACACGTGTGCCAAATCAGCAGTTAAAAGGATCGTTTCTCAGGCTGGGAGAGCCTTCCTTTGTATTGCTCCAATATGCAAAATATGCACAGCTCCAAGCAGTAATCTTGGCTGTTACATCTTTGGCTAGTTACATCTTTGGCTAGTTACACACTACAGCAAGAAAACCTTTGCTGAGTTTGAGCCATTCATGAAACAATATTCTATGAATTTGCTATTTTTAAACTTACCAAATTGCTAAGGGTACAGAAGGTGAGAAAAAGCATGCCAGAATATTGTAAAACTGCAGTGGACTTTTCTGACGGGGACTAAGTCTCATTACACAGACAATATCAATTAGAAAAAACACAGATTGGGTCCCAAGAATTCTGTATTTGATTTCATTCATCATTAACCACGTAACTGTTTCTTGTGACAAAACTGCATTCTGTACAGTTGGAAGGCCAAAACCTTTTTCATGTTAGGAGAGGTGATTCCCCATTAAAAAAAAATAAGTACGAAGGATCGGCTTCATTTCAGGTACACTGCAGATGAGTAAACAGGCTAGGTCTTAACTTCAAGATGCTACAGAGGTCATTGAGGTGAGTCCCAGCCAGTCCAAACTTGTTAAATCCAACTGATTTCTACAATTAGCGTTACTCATTTTTCCCTATGCTACATGTAGCAGACAATCACCTGCAAAAGATGTTAGTTTGTGGAAGAGCAGTCTTCCATCTTTGCAGCTTACAGGAACTTGATGGCAAGCCCTAACCAGAAACCATAGATACACAAAAACTTGCATTTCCAGAACAAGAGATTGAAGGTTGAGTCTAGCAAATGAGAATCACAGGCGTGCCTTGCATGAACATGACTCCTCAAAGGGCCACAATCACCAAAGTTGATAAATCTCTAAAGGCACAGCAGAGAGTATTTTTCTACAGTTGAAGGATCGTAACTGCAATATTGTTACAAAAAAAGAATAAACACCATATGCAGCAATGTATTTGCTGCATCAAGAATCTCAAAATTTGGCTTAATTCATAGCGGAGGAAGTCCCCGCGCATACATACATATGCTCCTTTGGAGTGTCACTGGATGAAGAATGGAAAGACTATGAGCTAACCAGAATTAACAAGTTAGAGAATGAAAATCATATGACAACTCCTTGTCTTGGTGCATAATTATTGACTGTGCTCTTTATGACTCAGTCTAGGGTAACAGTATTTTTATACTGCAATCTGTATAGCTTCTTACAAAGCCTAAACCAACTTTAAGAACTCCAGAAACCAATACAAGATTCCCATCACAACGTCAGATTGAAGTTTATAACTGTGTTTCTTGTGGAGAGGATTTTCCACAGTTCTACTTGTCTTTGGATCTGTGTTTCCTCAAATTGGGATGCTTCTGTCTCAATGGTATTCTCAAAGGAAAGTTCAAAGAAGGTCATAAAGTGTTTACACTACTCAGAGAACAGCTAATTGCCTAGCTGCTGCCAGCAATTAAAGGTAGTTACCTGCTCCCTGGAGAATGTAAATACTCGCAGCAATTACATCCACTTTTCCTTCCTCCTAATGTGGAAGAACTTCTCACCCTCTAAGAGGGAGAGGGTAATCAAAGGCAGAGGGGCTCAGAAGGGAAGCAGACCCACAAAACTGGAGAAATACTGCATTAGATGATGCTTCAGCAGTCTAACTTCTTACGGTTTCACTATTAAATTGTGGGGGTTTTCTCCACACGCACAATTCAGACAGGGTGAAGTTGGACATAGAAACTTCAACATAGAAAGCAAAGTCTTCACAGTAAAAGGAAGTAAAAACCCAAACAGCAACAAAAAAAATGCCAAATCACCCAGCCCAGAAGGGCTACCAGCTAAAGCTCTGGCTAAACACTACCCTCCAGCAAAACTCATCTGTCTGCCCACACACTTTTGTTATACAAAATTGTCTGCAACAAATTAGTTACTAGAGCACATGGATTTATTTGCATGATGTGGAGAAAGAAAAAAATCTCAGTATTTCTTGCAACTCTGTTGTCCTGCAGACATAAATTATGGAGTCATTTTGAGGTTTTTCAAGTAATGAGCATGTTCTGGGAATTCTTGGGAGTCACAGGCTAAGACCAGGTAAATGGAACATTATCAGTTTTGCCAATCCAGAACAGATGCTTTAGCTTACATGTAGCTTCAGGAATTGGATGACTGAAAGGAAAGTACTAGGGAACTGCAAAATCCCACTGGATCAATAGATTATGTATGTTGGCGACCTCCTGTTCATCATACTGCAAGTGCAGAAAGCTTCCTGGTTACAAGCAACCTCATCTTACTCAGAAGCCCATTTTCCTTTTTAATCCTCACCTTCTTCTGTGGCAGACTTTTTAGCTGAGCCAATTTGCTTCCCGATCCAGCTTTCCAGTTAGGTGTCTCTTAAAAGCTGTGCTTATGTTTTAACATGAGCAACTGTTTGATAATAATTTGTTAGTGAACAACTGTTCGTTAATACTTAACATCAAGAATTATTAGCTACACAAACATTTGTTAACCTTCGAAATGTCCTTCCATATATAAACCCTCTCCACATTACTCATGTGGAAAAGGTTGAGTACTAAATGTAGTTTGTGTTTGTTTGGATTTTTTTTTTTTTTTAAAGAGATCATCACATTATGGATTTATATTGGTTTCACTTGAACTGTGGTGTGACATTTTCCAGCTTCTAGCCCTCTGGTTCCAGCTGCTGCAGCCTTGCCTTTCATTTGCATGTGGGGAGGGAGGGTTCATTGGAGTTGCTTCAAGGCTTCACAAACTGTTGACAAAAGGCAGACATGAAATGCCTCATTGAACCAACTCCAGGCCCAGTAAATGCAAACAATTCAAAGCTGAAACTATCTGGCAGCTGCAGCTGATTTGAGAAAATTTTTGTTGTGCCAGGAAAATCTATTCCTTCAATGAGTTGTCCCTGGAATGCATTAGGAGCCACAAAACACAGAACAATATCCTTGGAAAAGAGATTATTTTCTTCTCTGTAGTATCACTTAAGATAGGTTGGAAAATCTGCATCATTCAGGAAGGCTGAGGACAGCCCGAGATGCTAGTTGTGCTTTACTAGCCAGTCATTACATGAAGGTGTTTGGCTGAATAGGCAGCAGTCTACAGCTGCAAGTAAACATGAAATCGCAGGGGGGGGAACGTGGACCTGAAAGCAGCAAGGAGAAAAGGGCAGAAGGCTGTGATGTGCTCAGAAAGTACAAACACCCTTAATCTCGCTGGGGTTAGAGAACAGCCATAACCACCTTGACTGAGGCACATGAGGGAGATCTAGTCAGTCCTGCATGTTTTGCCAAGTAGTGCATGAGCTACCACTTGTTTTTGCCGTGCTCCCGTCTAAGGAGGCTGCAGACCCCGAGCAGACCCAGAGCAGCAGCACAGCTCTGACACCGGCTGACGAGGGGATTCAGCAACCCGAACCCAGCTGCCGTGTTTCCCACCTGGCTGCATGGCACTGGGGCTGTGCGGGGCAGGTAACCAAGGGAGAGTGACAGAAGCAACCGTCAGAGATAGTTCCCGCTTGCTCTGGTACAGAGGGGCGTGGGCAGAGGGGTGAAGTCGATTGTGTGGGACAGAGATGGGCTAACTGGGCAACATGGAGCTGAAAGCAGCACCGTTTTTAATGGGAAGTGCAGACTGGATCTTAGTGGAAGCAGTGCCTTGGACTTCATGCAACAGCATTTCCAGAAATATTTGTTACCTGGGGTGAGCTGCAGTATATTCTCTTCAATCTACAGCCATTGGCCTGTGCACAAGACCCCAGGTTTCCTCTGCCAAGTGTCACATTCACACCGACAGCAGGGGACTGAGATGTCCTGCTGCTGCACAGTACCTGTTACTGCAGCCATGAGGCTGTAGCACATATGACTGCAGTCATAAATGCCACTGGAAAAGTAGCACGGTGATACCACTTCACCACAGTCTGTCCCAACAGAAAGCCCATCCACAAGACATCCCTAGTAAAGAGAGCCAATCTCTACTTGACACTGAAGGTTTTTTTCATAATCCTATTACAGAAAAAAGAAGAGATTTTACTGTCACATAATACTTGTAAATTGCTGCGATGGCACAAAGTACAAATTCACTACAAATTGTGACTGGTAGCCTTCTCAGAAACACAGCTACTTCCTTGGACACAAGCATGACACAAACAGCTTACCTCCTGCCATTGCTGAAGGCTGTGAATGCCACTAGTCAAGCTCTGCTTGAGCAGCTGCCTATGCTCACCAGGCTTTTAAGAGGGAAGCCGGTGGACAACGGGCTGCTCTGTTGAGTGCATCTACACAGATTTACATGTACCCACATTTTCATCTTCACAGTGCCTCTTTTCAAAGCCATCTGACCTACATGTGCAAAGTAGCCGTTATTTTCTTGGTGAACTGAATTTCTTGGCACAACTGAATGGTTTACTTTCCTTTTTTTAAGAAAGGTCTCTGATGAAGTTAGCAAAGTTGTCTTTTTAGTTCTGATACAGAGCACCCAACAATACACTTTTACCAGAACGAAGCAGACAGTGGAAGCAAAGCAGCAACATAGGTGAGGCTTGTATTTGAACAGCACTTTCTAATTTAAGTGGTTGGCGGGGGAAGAACATCATCCCTTCTGGCAATCATAGCTGTCCCACTTTAAGCCTCTACATAGATAAAAATAGTTTCAGGAGTTACTTCATTGTCTCCATCTGCTTGGTGTGCAAGACGTGGTGGTAATACACATAAAACAGTTTACAATTGTGAAGTATAGATTTGTGCCAATACCTATGCATTTAACATTCTGGTTTGCTTTATTTTGAAACTCGCTGCATGAAAGTAATGGCATCGCCTCCTGGAAAACAGATAAACCCAGCTGTGGGTCACCTGTGGACAGCCATTTTCAGGCGGGATTCTGGCTTTATTGGGCTTGGCAGCAAGGATGGCTTCTGGCTTGAAAGGCAAACCTGTGTCAGCCATGGGCTCACAGGGACTCTGAAGATCCCAGTCTCCATTCTCTTCTCTGCTGCACTTACCTCGTTTTAACAATTCCCATTACCGGTCTGACAGAAACCAAGGCCCGTGAAACAGAAAGAAAACTGGTATCATGAAACTCAGGAACGCTGTATGGGGGGAGAGGCGGGAAGGAAGCAGCAGATCCAAAATGTGAGGAGGGCAAAGCCTTAGGAAAAGAACAGCTCTCTTGGAAGACGGGGAAGAGAACAGCACTGGCTTGGATGGTATTTATGAACCAGAAACATGATTCTCTGAGCACCGAAAGAGGATTATATTCTATGTACATTATTCCTGCTCATCTGTTTACTCCACCAGATGGGAAAATCTGCATCCAAAGAGCAGCAATGCACAGAAACATGAGTATTATCTCGACCTTATTAAAAGTCTTGTCTCACAAGCTTAATTAGGTTTATCCCTGACACAAAATAAATTTCTTAATACTTCATTTCAGGTGCTTCATTTGGTAGATGGAGTATTTCTGTTAGCCTTTTACATGGTCCCAGTATGTAAGTGTGGCATATAAAGACAAGTGTTTATGTTTTGTGTAGGACATTTATAGCTGATAAAACTGTTGAGTGCCTTGGAATTTGTGAACCAGCTTTCACCCAAAAATACATTAGTAGTGTAGTCAAAAGGTTAGTCAAAATTTGCTTTAAAAATTCCCAGTCAGCAAAAAAACCTCTGCTATCCCAAAGCAAAGATTTTCTAATGTAGCATCTATATTGACTGAAATATAGCCCAAACCTTGTATATAAACTATGAAATTTCCCTGTTGGAAACAGCGGGAGTTTATCAATACATTCTGTTATACCACAACGGCCTTGTAAGACTCAATGATTTCTAAGATGCTTCTGTTCTACTGCTCCGCTGCTGTCTGTGGAATGGGAGGCAAAGATGGAACTGGGCAACCAGAAAAAAAGGACTTTTCTTCTAACTACAGACCTGACCTACCTGCTTGATACAGAAATCTACTACAAAGCAGGCACTATATTTAATCAGATCCAGATTTAAGGGACTAACATGGATAGGTCACATTACTACAGAAGCATCTCGTAACCAACAGCACCTCCAAGGGAGAACTCATAAACATAGTCTGAAGCACTAATGCAAGGGCTGGCTGATGTGTTGCATTTTTATTTAGTAATTACTTTGTATTCCAGGTGATTTGGCCTGACTAATGTATAGGAGTCTTGATGAAAGTGAAGCTCTTTCTAATGGGGAAATCCTTATTGTGCTTTTTGCAAGGAGACATCAGGTTTATACCACCTTAACTAGTAAACAAACAGCCTATTTGTGTGGGGTTTTTAAAAGCTCATGACTTTCTGTTGCGCCAACACATAAACATGGCACAATAAATGCACCATACTTCTGCAAAGAGACATTTAACAACTTACATTACCTCTTCTCTAGTACAGCATACATACATACACAAGTTTATATGGTGGTAAGTGATGACAAAATAGATCTTATCTTTTACAAAAAGAAAGTCTGGGTTTGTGACAAGGCTTTAGAGAAAAGGTGAAATAATAACCACAAGTTTTTAAAAAGCCAGTCTGGCAACAATAGCACATAGTAGGTCTTATCTCACTTGGCAGCTGGTAGGTAGGTCTGATTATTATTAAAAGCAACTGGAGAGGCCTCCCCAGAAGGAGACGTATTTTCTATTCTAGTTATCCTTTATAAAAACATCAGCCTGCTGGATAATGAATCTGAGAACACATGACATGTTCAGAACAAACATCTCTCAATCCTTTTACTAAGGGAGCATCTCTGAAGACTGAAAGGAGACCACTGTTCACACTCTTTCAACCATCCACTAGCTACCAAGTCTGATGTCTGTGAGGCAAGCACCTAGGTGTTGTTATAAGCCAACCAGCTAAAATCACTTCAGAGAGGTCACTGAAGAGTCCTTGAAAGGTAAAAACTACCAGTTAGAATGAAACTCTAACAGAGAAGTTCCCATTATCCAGCACCTGCATTGTTTGGTCCCCATTTATCTAACAGATAAGATACAAAACACAATAACGGCAAATGCTTACACATTTAAAAGTGAGAGGCTCTCACACCGTGTTGATTAAAGCTAGCCCAGTAAACAGTACTTGGAGCTGAGTATTTCAGCATTGAGAAATGTGGAGTCACTAATAAAAAACAGAAGGGAGCTTCACTGAAAAAACTGTGGATCTTCTTAGGAGAATCAGTCCAGCCCAGAAGCATAGTTCACGTAACATCGAAATTCATTGGCTAAATTTCGTGAGTGTTTTGGAATAAACTTGCATATCTTCACACCAAGATGCTTTGCTGCCTGTTCCTCCATGATTGCACCTGCAGCAAAAATAATTAGTATTCGATGAGAAAAACAGTAACAGAACGTTTGGGCTTTTCTAATAGCTCCTCCCAAATGCATATACAGAGAGCCTGCTTTTTTTAAGGCAGCAAGGCTTAATGCAGCTACACTGTCAGTCCTCTTTAACAACTGAATCTACTGGGAAATATAAAATAAATGAAAGAATGGATGTCTGCAAATGAATGTCCACAAAGTTTCATAAAAATAGGTAGAGGGTAAGATCAGTGCCCCTTTTACAGAAAACAGAAACTTGAACTCAATCTTCTTGCTACATGCCAAAGAAATTACATGGTAGGGAGCCCTGGGAAATGCAAATGGATTACATATACTCTTCCACTTAAATAAACTGCAGTGTGATACTTACAGCTACACGTGAGAAATCACTTCCTTGAGCAGTACTTCTCAAACATTGTAAACTGAAGGATGACCTATCCATTTTAGGGGAAAAAATTCTGAAAACCATCCTTGTGCATGACTGCCATGCGTGCAATTAAACAAAAAGTAGGCTTTCTATGGCCATATTTTTTTTTTTTTCTTTATTTTGGCTCCTTGGTTGACTTCCCTCGAATTGTATATAGAGAGGCGTTTTGTCCTTTGTCTTGCAAAAGTTTCCTGGATGTCTTAAGAGTCTTGTAATAAGATTACAGTTTAAGAAACGCCATGACTAAGGCAGATTCTCATCCTTAAACCAGCAAGTGCATCTTCATGAAGTTGACTTTGTTTTTCTTTTCAAGACTTGGCTAAAATTATTCCACTTTACTCAGCAAAGGCCATTACAACCTATTTGTCATATTTCTACTTAGCTCACTTAGATGCTAAGTAGTAGGTGGCAGCTGAAATCTTGCAGCTACTGACACATTTAAAAAATCACAAATTCGTAAGCTTATTAAATAAGACATTAACAATAAGTTGCACCTATGCTTGTCATACCCAGATTTTAATTATTGCAATTACAGAGAGCGACCCTTTTACAAGAAAAAAAAAATATTTCTGGAACTTTGCAGGATGACCTTATAATTCTTCAAAAATTTAGTAAATCTTGTAATGCCATATGAAAAAAGTACTGACTTCAACTATTAAAAACTACATGCCTTCAGTTTAAAATGAAGGTTGAACTGAAGTATTCCAATAAAAAGCTTAGGATACATATTCCTCCTTGAATTAATGATAAATTAGTATTATTGAGTTAGTATTTTTCTCACTTTAGTAAGTTTGTCTTTTGAAAGACAGAAAAAGATGCTTGACGGTGACCTAATAATTTTATTAATTATACCTGTGCAAAGCAGAATCTTCCCTTTTGTTAAGTATTTGATGGTCTCTGCAGTTTTTTGAAGACATTCCTCAGACAGATAGGGTGGATCTGCTATTACGATGTCAAAACTGTGTGGCAGGAGATTTTCAGGCAAGTTCAAAGGGTGGTTGTAATCATAGAAGATAAATTCTTCTCCATATACAGAAAACCTTCTGTCATACTCCAGTATACACACTGAAAAATCTTCACCATCCTGTTCTTTCAGTTTCTGGTACACGCTTGGTGCACTAACACATGCTATCCTGAAAAAGAAGCAGTAACTTAGAATATTAACTTAAAAGGGAAACAACAACAAAAAAACCCTTACAGCAGTCCTCAGGGCTGCTTTGGGAAAACATTTTAAACATTAGTCCCAAAAGTGTAAGCTATTCTTCCTCCATTGTTACAAATAATGACTTTAATAACAGAGTTTTCAGTATTAAAGCCATTACCTATTCAATCTCCATGCTGCACAAAGACCGTAAGCTTAACTACAGAGAAAGTCTTATTTCAGAACAACAAGGAAATATACTTGAAAACTTAAAATTAAAACCAACTCCTTACAGAAACAGGAAGAAAACCAAGTTTATCCATCTTTTCTACAGAAACGTTGTATGAAAACAGACAAAAAAATTACAAGTCATTAATATGCTCTGGAGCTCTTTGTATTTCTCAAAAAAAAAAAGATTCACAGTGAACTTTCACAAGGCAGAGCCAACAACATTCAATGAAATGCTAAATGGTAAGATCAGTATGCACAACTAGTTAAATAAGTAACAGCAAAGTATTTCTGCAGCATCTCAACTGAACAAAGATGAAGTACAATGAGTTAACGAATTAAACTGCCTGCTCTGTCTATATAGCAGAAACAAAATATTTACAGAAAAGACATGTTAAATCTGTAACGTAATTATTAAGACCTACCTGCCACCTTTTCCAGCAGCCATAACCGCTTCATTAGCCAGGCACGATGCAGTTTCATCACTGTACCAAAACTGGCTCAGTTGCTGAGAAGGATAACACACGATTACAAACAACGTCAAATCTTCTGACTGTGCTATGTACAGTTAGCTGTGGTGAGTCATACTTGACAGAAACCAAAATCTATAGCAACTTCTCAGTTCACAAACTGTAAAGCTGGAAAGGTCACTATTTTCCTGACAATCTTTTTACTTCTGCAGTCCAGCAACATGCAGCAGGTAGCTTACACTGCCTGTTTCCAAAGCATTTACCGCAGGATCAGGAAAACCAAGTAATGCAAAATTACTGATGAGACTGTGCAGATGCACAATATTTATGTGCTCTTAAACTGAGTTACTTTAGCAGAAGAGAAAAAAGGAACCTGAAAAGTGACAGTATAGAAGGAAATAAAGGATAAAAGTACTAAATCAGAAGAGATCAGAAAGAGTAAAAAAAAAAACCTACCAACCCAGAGACAAATCAAAGATCAGTCTGTCAGAAGAAAAAAAAGCAGCAGAGCAGCCATCCACAAAACCAAAGAAATAAAACACAGAGGAAATACACTGTGAAAGGAAAGATCAGATGATCTTGTTACACCCTGTCTCAAACTTGGGGAAGAGTCTTTACTACCTTCACATGCCAGGCTGGAGTTAAAACTTCCAGAAGGGACAGCTCCTTCTGTTGGCAGCTTTATTCCCTCTCCATGTAACTTCAGGTTGTACACCCCCCCCCATGTAGAACAGACAACTATACCCAGATTTAATATTAAAGGAAATATCCCTACAGTGTTACTGTTCATGAATAGTTTGATTTTGCTACTTGAAGAACATCTTGAGTGTTCCCCTTTTTAATTTCATTTCATTATCCATCCACCAAAGAAACTCAGTAAAGGCTGCTCCTCTAATTGCTTTGTTCACTGCAGTTTATAGTTTCTTACCCAGTCTTCTTCTATGGAGCCAATGGAATATTGATTAAACCCCTGGGAGGTCTTCATGCCCTCTCTCTGCTGCTGTTCCAAATAGAACTCCTGGAGGGCAGCCAACGTATGGGATGAAAGCTGGGGAATGTCATCATCATCATCATCCATTTTTCTAGACGTCAACCAGAGAGAAAAAAAATATTAATTAAATTAACCCTTTTCAATGGTGAATGCTTTTAATAACAGCAGAGTCTTCTCCTGAGGTAAAACAACCTCCAGACAAAGCAGACTTAGTCTAACAGCTAACTAGGCAAACCTCCTAACAAGAGGAAACATACTCCCTCTGCTTAGGAGCTCTTAAACCTGTGAGAGGCTGGCCAGAAGTAACATGTCTCCAGAGAGAATTCAGGAACAGCAGCAACACTGTTCCCTTTCTACACAACACAGATTTGGCTTGTGTTCTTACAGGGAAGTGGTCATTACAGTTCTTGATCTCCTGAACCCGTGCACCTTTATTTTGTATCAGCTGGCCGACAAAAACCTTTAATGGCTTTGGCAAATCTTATAGAAATTATTCCCTTCCCTCCTAGAAATAATGATAGCTACTGGTCATTCCTTCCCGTGTTCAAAAGTCACACAATTCTGACTCAAAATGAAGTAAACTAGCATTCTAGGATCAGCATCTCCTGGCTTTAACTTCCATGCCATAAAACCATTCCTCGGAATGCCAGAAACCTTGTACAAACAAAAGCAGGCAAGAAGCTCAAGATGTTTTTCTAAGATAACACTACACGACCAAAAATCTGTGTATTTTGTGTGCAAGGACATGGACATAACTCATATGAAAAAGACACGGTATATACTAATGGAAAACTACAGCCATTTTCAGCGAACTCGCTGCACAGGACCACTGCACCCTGCTCACCCGGGCAGCTGAGCAGCAGCACCTGCCTGCCCAAAGGGAGAGCTGAAGCGTTTTGAGTCCTTCCCAGAACAAACAATGCCACCTCGTGGAATGAAGGGGACGAAAACAGGAACCCAGCATGTGAAAAGTAAGTACCAGAAAAAACTTGAAAAGATTCTTCTCTCAAGAAACCCATTTTCTCTGCATCTGACCTAAGAATCAGTACAGGAGTAATGACTGTAACAGAACTTGGAAACAGGCGTGCATGGCCTTCATGCAGAAGTCATGAGAGAACCGCCATGTGAACTACATGCAACTTCAAAAGTTGAGTACAATTTGAAGTTTAGCTGCTCAGCTTTTTTCTTCTCTGTGTTCCCTGCATTACAGCGAGAACTCCAGAATTCACGGTCTCCTCCCCTTCCATCCTTCCCTCCATGCTGCTTGCCCTAGCAGAGCTTTTGAGACATTTCCTAAAACACAGCTTCCGCTACTTGCTGGGAAAATGGTACCATTAACCTGCCACTGTGAGGTAACTCGCCAGTATTCACTAGGATAAATACTCTGCCATTCCACTGGCACGGTATTCACTTACATGGGATAAGAGCAAAGCACTTGGCTTTTCCACAGTACTGTTTATTGACTTGCTGGCTTCTTGGGCCAGGCTGGCCATATAGGGCATTGTTCAGAGCCTAAAGACCCAAGAGGAACTTGCCAAGCCACTCTCCATCATTTATCAGCAATCCTGGTTAACAGGAGAGGTCCCAGCTGACTGGAGGCTGCCAATGTGACGGACAACTACAAGAAGGGCTGGAAGGAGGATCTGGGGAACTACAGGGCCTGTCAGCCTGACCTCGGTACCGGGCAAGATTATGGTGCAGTTCATCTTGGGTGTGCTCACATGGCAAGTGCAGGATATCCAGGCAATCAGGCCCAGCCAGCATGGGTTCATGAAAGGCAGGTCCTGTTTGACCAACCTCATCTCCTTCTATGATCAGGTGACCAGCCTGGTGGATGAGGGAAAAGCTGTGGATGTTATCTACCTGGACTTCAGCAAGCCATTTGACACCATCTCCCACAGCATCCTATTGGACAAGCTGGCAGCTCATCGCTTAGACAGGTGCACTCTTCACTGGGTTAGAAACTGGCTGGATGGCTGAGCCCAGAGAGTCATGGTAACTGGAGTTAAACCCAGCTGGCAGCCAGTCACAAGCGGTGTTCCCCAGAGCTCAGTTTTGGGGTTGGTCTTGTTTAATATCTTGATAAAGCTTGAGCTGGATGAGGGGATTGAGTGGTCTCTCAGTAAGTTTGCAGATGACATGAAATTAAGTGAGAGCATTGATCTGCTCAAGGGTAGGAAGGCTCTGCAGAGGGATCTGGACAAGCTGGATCGATGGGCTGAGATCAACTGAGGTTCAACAAGGCCAAGTGCCGGGTCCTGCACTTGGGTCACAACAACCCCAGGCAGCGCTACAGGCTTGGGGAGGAGTGGCTGGAAAGCTGCCTGGCAGAAAAGGACCTGGGGGTGTTGGTTGACAGCTGGCTGAACATGAGCCGGCAGTGTGCTCAGGTGGCCAAGAAGGCCAACAGCATCCTGGCCTGTATCAGCAATGGTGTGGCCAGCAGGAGTAGGGAGGTGATCGTGCCCCTGTACTTGGCACTGGTGAGGCCTCACCTCAAATACTGTGTGCAATTTTGGGTGCCACAGTAAAGACACTGAGTTGCTGGAGCGGGTCCAGAGAAGGGCAGCGAAGCTGGTGAGGGGTCTGGAAAAGATGTCTTATGAGGAGCAGCTGAGGGAACTGGGATTGTTTACCTTAGTGAAGAGGAGACTGAGAGGAGACCTTATTGCTCTCTACAGCTACCTAAAAGGCAGTTGTAGTGAGGTGTTGGTCTCTTCTCCCAAGTAACTAATGACAAGACAAGAGGAAATGGCCTCAAGTTGTGCCAGGGGAGGTTCAGGCTGGATATTAGCAAGAATTTCTTTACTGAAAGGGTTGTCAGGCATTGGAACAGGCTGCCCAGGGAGGTGGTGGGGTCACCATCCCTGGAGGTGTTCAAAAGACATACAGATGTGGTGCTTAGGGACATGGTTTAGCGGTGGGCTTGGTAGTGTTAGGTTAATGGTTGGACTTTATGATCTTAACAGTCTTTTCCAACCAAAAAGATTCTATGATTCTATGATATTAGCCTGATGCAAGAAGGGAACTCCAGACTCAAGCTACCTAGTAAAACCAAAATTGCTAATTTTGCCCCAAGTTTTTTGTAGAATAAAACATAAATGCTTTAAAATTATTTATACTATTATGTATTTAATTCAAGTGTTTACTACAAAAAAATGACTCCAAGTGTACACAGACAATATCGTTTCTAGCAACAATGCTCTAACAGTATACAATGCTACAACCCATTTTCGGCCCTATACGAGTACATTTTTCGTTAGGACAGATGTTAGATGTTTAAAACACTCCTCATCTCACAACTTTTTTATTAAGTGCATCATACATGTAGTAATCTGGTTTGCTATTATCCCCTAGGCAAGGTACACATCTATGCTTTGACTAAGAAACTGAAACAGATGCAAACTCTCAGTTCTTAAGTCAAAAGCTGAAATTTTGATTTTATGTTCAGCAAGCCCACATCGGCATTTGCAAGGACTAAATCCATGCCCATGAAATGAAACCCTCACAGATAAAATTGCTGATGAAGCATTATCCACTGTTTCAGTAGATAAAAAAACATAGAGCCACAGACATCTTCTAGAAATTTTTAGTTGGCTTTTAATAGTCTTCCTTTCAGTTTGCAAATTTAAGCCTTAGGAACCAAGCAGTAATTAACTGTGAGGTTGCAAGGTAAGGTAACTCAGAGCATATGGTAGAAATATCATGTACATCTATTAAGAACACCTTCAAAATTCACGATATTTTTCTGAACATGATATATTGTCTACATATACTGACTTAGCTCATTAGCATGAAGATTTTCATGCTTATCAGAAAACTATTAAAGTAAATGAGTTTATGTGGACAAGACTTGTAAATTCCTTTGGCTTCAAGGGAGAAATTTCTACTGTTTGAAAGCCCCTCTGTACCCCTCCCAAAAAGTTCACTGCTCTTAAGTCCAGAAACAACCCTGAAAGTCTTGGGGCAGGATGGGGACAATGGTGTGCAACCGTAATGAGCATCATCTGGAAGGGGCTGCAACCACCTGCCTGGAGGTGAACAAGTCCCAGTCAGAGGGACTGGAAAGCTACTGAAAGGCTGGACATGTGCCCTACTACCTTAAAACCAGGGAGGTACCACACTCTGCTGAAGCTTCAGCTCCTTGATGCGTACGGGGATCCAACTCCAATGTCCCCAGACAACGATCAGAGGGGTGGCCACACTAACCCACACAAAGGTGCTGACGGAGTCTGTCCTAACCATAGTAAAAGCCCAGAAAAACAATCTCTCCTCCTGGAAACAATTTCGCAGATCTTTAAATCCTAAAAAGAGTTGATTGTCAATGATTTGACAAGATACTGGGAATATCACCAAATGCACTTTCACAGGAACAACAGACAGGACGAAGTGTATGACATACATCAGCCTACAGTAATTTAGACAAACAAATCCTGCTAGTTAGCACAGTCTAGCCAGAAGAAACTGAGGAATACTAGGCCATACCCACCTCTGTTTTGCAGAGCCTTCTAATACAAATGAAAACATCTGAGAGTTTATCCTTGAGCACAGGCAGCCTGCTTGTTCCCCTGCAGACAACTAGGAAAAACTCAAATCCTCGAGTTTTTGGCGCCCAGATGCCATGAAACAGAATGGCCTCTGAACAGGATGGCCAAGCCGGGGGACGTCAGAAACACAGAACTGACAAACCTGCACAAAAACCTGAAACAGTTTTCTTACGTACTAATGGTTTTGTGGAGTAGGGAAAGAGGGACAAGGCAGGATTTGCGGACCAGGAGCAGCTCACATGCCACAGATCTGAGAACAGCTCCCTTTCAGGATTAAGTCGGGAGAACTTTTTGTTAATGTCCACGGCAAATGGTTCAAGAGAAAAGCTATACTCGTTCAGATCAAGGGTTTATACTGGTCATTCTTCTATCCTGAAGGTGGCCAAAAGCAGCTGTCTCAGAAGGAGCGAGATAAGACAAGTATATGTGGTACCTCCCCACTCTCATCCCAGACTTTAACCATTTTCCACTAAGGGAGCTGTTTCTGCATCTGAAACAATTTATTCTGTGAACACTGCTCTCTTGGAGACACTTGCCCAGTATCCCTTAAATTCACACAAAGTTTTTAATCTATAATGTTGGCTGGTAAGAAGTTTTATTTATGAATAACTACCTTTTCTTGCTGTGAACATGGCTATTAGCTTCACATGTTGCAAATACTTCATGTATCGGAAGAGAAAGCAAACGGCTGAGCCCTTACACACTCTCTCCTCATCATTCCACAGACACCTGTAAATCATCCCCCTTCCCTCACTCTGCAAGTTGGCTCTTTTCTAGCCTGGAGGGTCTTGGTCCACTCCATTGACTGACTGAGGAAAGTCTTTCTGTGCATTTGCTTATCCTTGTTAATGCTTCCAATATATCCTTTTTTTGAGATGAGGAGGCTAGAACTCTACACGATATCTAAGATATGGGTGATCACACATTTATGCTGTCATTTTATGATGTTTTCTGTTACAGTCTATTTCTTTTCCTAAAAAATTCTAACACTTCATGTGTTTTTTCTGCCTGCCATCAAACACTCATATGATGACTTTGGAGAATCACATATCATAATCGCAAAGTCTCCTGCCTGAGTGTCTGATGAGAACATCATTAAGCAGAATTTACAAAGAAATTAAAAAGGATCTGCCAAGAGCTCTAGGCTCATAGAGCACATACGCAACAAAACTAAACAGCAGTTCTGGTCCCTTTATGTCAGGAAAAATCAGAAAATACTAGAAAAGGTTCAAGAAGGGTAGTGAGACATGCAAAGACTAGAATAGCTTTTGCAGGGGAATGAGTGCGAGAAAGAAGTAACTGAGAAGGGGTATGACAGGGCCTGTAATCACGAGCGGCATGAACACCGTGGGCAGAGATCAACTACCATTTTCCAAGGCAAGAACTAGAAGGCAACAAGTATGGGCTGCAAGACCCCTGATTAAAAAAATAATAATAATCAAAAGGAACTGCTTCTTGACACAAGGTGCTGCCGAGCTACAGAATCCCTCAGTGATGAAGTTCCACAGTGCTTCAAAGTGGCAGAGGACAGTTTACAGAAAAGAAGCTCTCAGAGGATTACTAAATACCTAGAAACTGCATTGGACTCAAAAAATAAGGTCTGGAGGCCAGAGGGCTATTTGAAGAAAAGTACGCTAGCCCAATTCGCATCCTTTTTAACAAACACAGAGGGAGAGCAGGCTGGACTCGGCGCCGCTTACCCTCCTACACGTGGACGACACACTGACAGCTTCTGAAAAGGGCCCTTTTTCCCCGTTCCCTCGTGTTTAATTGCTTCAACCGCACAGCCCGCGGCTTCTCCCGCTGCCAGGAGCTACCCGGGAACGCAGGCTCCCGCAGCGGCGAACCCCCGCCGCCCCCCGGCCCTCCCCCCGCCCCAGCGCAGCCGGGGACCCAGCGCAGCCGGGGACCCAGCGCAGCCGGGGACCCAGCGCAGCCGGGGACCCAGCGCAGCCGGGGACCCAGCGCAGCCGGGGACCCAGCGCAGCCGGGGACCCAGCGCAGCCGGGGACCCAGCGCAGCCGGGGACCCAGCGCAGCCGGGGACCCAGCGCAGCCGGGGACCCAGCGCAGCCGGGGACCCAGCGCAGCCGGGGACCCAGCGCAGCCCTCCCCGCCGCCCCAGCGCGGCTGGCGGTCACCTGCCGCCCCGGCAGCCCCTTCCCAGCCGGCAGCGGCGCGTCCCCGCCCCAGCGGCCGCGTGCCACCCCCGTCTCCCCAGTCCGTGGCGCGCTAAGAGCCGCCCCGCGGGGAGGGGCCCCGCCGCTGCGGGAGACCCGGGCCGGGGGCAGAGCAGGCCTCAGCCCTGGTCCCGGCTCCGGCTCCCGCGGAAAGGGCAGCGCCGGCCGCCCTCACAGGGGGAAAAGCGGGCGGTGGGCGGGCGGACGGGCACGCGGTCTTTCCACGCACTACTTCCTAACCCGAGCGCGCCTCCTCTTCCCACTCACCGGCCGCCGGATCCCTCCGCGCACGCGAATCTCTCTCACCCCGCCCCCGCTGCACCGGCGGCCGCGGGCGGGGCGGGGCGGGGCGGGGCGGGGCCAGGCCAGGCCAGGCACTGCCCGCCCTCCCGCCGGCCGCCGCTGAGGGAGCGCCCGGGCCGAGGCGGTGTCGTGCGCGGGTACCGGTGGCCGCCTGCGGAGCGCCCCCTGACACGCTCTGCGCGGACGTCTCGTCGGAGCCGGGGCCGGAGGCGCCTGGCCCGCGGCGCAGCCAGCTGAGGCTGCTGCGGAGGCGCTGCCTTCGCTTGGCTGTCACTGCTGCGGTGGCTGGGTGGCTTTAAAGCGATCTGCAGAGAGGTGACCAGCTGCAGTACGAGCTTCGTGAAAACCTACGGCCCGTGCGGAGCCACCGCCGGGGACCGCCTCCGCGCTGCCGCCGGCGCGGGCCCCTCGCGAGCCCCACCTACTGCCGCCGGTTCCCGCGTCCTTCCGCCCCCTCTTCCTGCGGGGCCGGGCCCGGGGAAGCGCGCCTGGGCCGAAGCAGTTATTTCAACAGGTACAGAAACTTTAGCTAGGGTACACCTGGAGTTAGACATCCGCAGGTAGGCCGGCTGTGGAGTCCTCAGCACAGGACAGACACGGACCTGCTCGAGTGGGTCTAGAAGAGGAAAATGCTCAGCGGGCTGGAGCACCTGCCCTGAGGTGAGGACAGGCTGAGAGAGTTGGGGTTGTTCAGCCTGGAGAAGAGAAGGCTCTGGGGAGACCTTATCGCGGGCTCCCAGTACTTAAAGGGGGCCTACAGGAAAGGTGGGGCGGGACTCTTTGTCAGGGAGTGCAGTGGTAGGATGAGGGCTAACGGTTTCAAACTGAAAGAGGGGAGATTTAGATTAGATATTAGGAAGACATTTTCTATAATGAGGGTGGCGAAACACTGGCACAGGTTGCCCAGAGAGGTGGTAGAAGCCCCATCCCTGGAAACATTCAGGTTCAGGCGGGACGGGGCTCTGAGCAGCCTGATCTAGCTAAAGATGTCCCTGCTCACTGCAGGGGGGTTGGACTAGATGGCCTTTAAAGATCCCTTCCAACCCAAACCATTCTGTAGTTTTATGTTAGACTTAGAAATCATGGGTATATCTCAACTTAGATGCCAAGTGCTGAAGAGCTTTTTGACTTTAACACCAGCCTAGCTCCCCAGACTGTTTTTCTTGATCTGGCTCTCCTGCCCAGTCTTTCCCTTTGAATTAAGCATTACCAGGTTGGAACAAGCTCCCTTTTTTGCACACAGATAGAAGTCGAGCTTCTTCTTAGATAGCTTCAAAAGACAGCAAGTTTTAAAGTACCTTCCGTATTTCAGTTAATTCACTAAATCTTTCCCTTTGGGCATAGAAACTTCTCATCTCCCTTTCTCATGTTGTGCAGGCACCACGTGCTTATCTGTCACTTGTCACTTCATATTGCCCCAAAACAAAAACTGAAGAACTTCCTCCCGCTGTTTTTTTCATTCCTTCTTTATAAAGTTTGGTCATTTGTAAAAAGCCTTTTCATAACATTGTCTTTCTATTGTTCGGTGACTCTCCTATAAACCAGCTCATAGAAGGTTGCCTGTCAGATTATTTATTGTTAACGCAACAGCAGACTCTCCTCACATTCTCCAGAGCTAGACGTTCCTATCAGCAATGACTTGAATCAGAAACTGCTATTTTACCTACAACCTGTTGAATATTTATCTGCTGCAACACTTTGCTGTGGTTGAACGGAAAGGCCCAGGCTCAGCACTGGGCACCTACAAGCAGAGCAGAACTATTTCTGTGAAAGACAGAAATACTGAATTCTGATGAAACATTTTTGCAGCGCAGCTTACATAGGCAGCAGAGAATCAAATCTTCTTGCCCCCACAGCATGCGGGGCTAGGCCAAGTTTTCCTTCAGATCCCCCTATTTTTTACTTCTCTCTTCTATTTAGAACAAGGCTTTGCATGACAGTAGAGGACTGTGGGCATTTCCATTTGGTTTTAGAAGACTTCCAAGTAGTCCGGATCTGGCATTCAGCACGTTATCCCCTTTGTCTTTGAAAGGTCTTACCAAAAAAGGTCTTCATCCCAGCACAAAGACTGTCTTATGTGAAGTGCACCCATATCCAGTCACGTTACCACCACTGCTGTGATTTAAAACAAATCAACCAACCCCTTTTCCCTGCATTGCTGCAAAGTGACAGTTATCTGACACCTGCATAATATTACTGAGTGCAGTAAGAAATCTGGTTTAGATTCTACAAAGAAAAAACACTTAAGTAATTTTCCTATTTCATGCATATTTGTAAAGCATTTTACGTGAAAAATGTTCTGCACGGGGCTGATACTGAAAGGATAGAGGAGACTGGGCAGACACATACTGTCAGTCCAGATTTCCCAGAGCAAGATGAGCTATAGCCATGATGAGCTATTCCTCCTCACCAGGAGGGTTACAGAGATCACCTGAGGGCAACATGGCTGTGTGGGGGCTCAGGGGGTGGGCACAGCGACATTGTTCAGGTTATAAATCAGACACAATTTGGCAGCAAACAGCTCAAGACCTCGCCTGAATCCCTGTTCTGAGATGGTTCTAGAGGGAAACCTCAGGAGGAGCTGGAGGGACCCTGTAGGAAGGAAAACTGGTTAAACCTTGCAATGCATTTCTTTGGGATGTGAGGAAAAGGCGGCACAAATATGGGAACACCTGTAAAGTGCACCCTGCAAGAAATTTCCTACTAATAATTAGGCTTTATTGTGCCCTAATCTTTTTACAGAAAGGTATTTCTAGTTAAGCTTTCCCCCCATCCTTTCACTGACAGACCCATGTCACACGGCCGTGAGTGACACCAGGGTCTCTAACACAACCCTGGCCACACAGACCACTGCTACTTTACCAACATACTTGCTAGCACTTCATATTGGACCAGATCAGGAACAGAGCATGAAATAAAACACACAATTCTACCCTGGAAAGTAATAGCAACTTGTTACTCATACGTTGTAACAAGTAAACTCATTGGCTTTTGGTGTTTGAGTTGTTATTTTTATTTTATAGCCCACTGTATTTTATTTTTTTTACTAATGGAAGTCTATACTTTTCAGTCCTCTCGCTGTAGCACAAGCCATAGCCATATGAAAAAGTATAATCAGTTTTAACTAACATGAAAATAGATTATTAAAATCCAGTAGAATCTCTGTTGTTGCTATTAAGTCTAAAAAATTTATTAGCTCCCCCCCCCCAAAATCTCAACATTCTTAGGGCTGGCAAACCAACTGCACGTTCAGTCGTAAAGCACACCGTGTTACAACCATACAGGGATTCCTTCTAGTTCATGTCAACATAATCCTACTTCTGAAGAATGGAAAATAATAGAAGCAGAAATATTCTTCTTGCAGAACAACTTGCAACATCTCATCTTTGTAAGAGAGGCTCACTACACTTGTTCTTTCAACACCGAGCTCTTCTCCTACAGATGCAGGATAAAAATTGCGTTAGAGCCCCGTGGGGTAGCTCTGTGGGCCAGATGCACTGCAGCTTCCCAAGACCTTGGGTCACGCCGTAAGACAGACCACCAGTCAGCCTCTTAAAATCTTGCAGTTGCTCTGAATTCCAGTACAGCAGGAAGTTCTCATCCTCAAACACTTTATGGATTCCCAGCTCTTTATTGGCGATGCAGATCTTCTTAGAAACATTACAGGGACACATGATCACAGTGACTTCTCTCTACTTTGCCAGGCTTTGTGGATCCCTTGGAAGCAATTCAGGGGCCACAGAGAGGGCTCAGACTTCGACTAAAAACCACTCTACTTACGTGACCACTACTCACTCAATACCACCTAGTGGTATTGCCATTTTAAATGGATTTTACAAGTAATTAAAAAAACCACCCTGAAACAGAATTACCAGTATCTATACCTTTGTACATTTTAATATCCCCATTGATTTTACTACGCGGTGTTGCCCCTGATCTATGCTGCTCTTTCAAAAAGTGCCCTGAGATACAAGCTAACGTACAAACTCGATGGAATTTTCTGGCCAGAGCCTTCTCATGGTTGTTTCTGCTTTTTACCCCCAAAGATGTAATCACTCTGCCATCACAAGAAGCAGGAAAGAAAATATATAAAATATATTTAGCAAAACCAGTAAAATTAAAGTGGAACAGAAAATGCAGTCAAATAGCAAACATTATGTACAGCAGCACATTTTACAGTTTTTCCTACACATACCTCTCCACTTATTTCACACACACTTTTTAAGGAGAAGGAAGAAAATAGAAATAAGCTAGTGTTTAAGAAAGAAAACATACTTTTTTTCCTGAACAGTAAGTGGGGTTTATCACCATTTTTTGCTTTTGAAACTCCAATTTAGACTATATATACCTCTAAGAAAAACAAGAGGACACCATTTTCTCAGTCCCTAGAGTAAAGTTACACTGTCCTCCTTTTACAGACTACACTGGTAGTTGAACAGTTACAGGATCTAGACGTTATCTGGCCATCTTAAGGGATGTACGTAACAAACATTTTAACCAAGATACAAAACAAGGTATCCGATTTTTCCAGCTTTCCTGAGGCTGAGTGAATGGTTTAAATACATGTGCGCTTACCAAAATCCCCATTTTACAGTACATTTTTAACAGTAGTTTGTCAAGAAATCATGAAAGTGCATAACAGCCTAAAAGCAGGCAAAAGGTACTTCAGCAGAACAGTCTTTCCTTAAAGTGGCAGAAGAACGTCAGCCTTCCCAAAGTAGAGTTGGTCTTGTGTGAGGACATCAGTGATCTTCCTAAAGACTCCACAGTGTGGTGGTGGGGTTTTGGCTTTGAGTTTGGTTTTTTGTTTGTTTGCTTTCTGAGTTACAACAATCATTTGAATGAACAAGAGACTATTAGATGCATCGGTGCAGTTCTAAAATTAAAGCAAATGTCCTGACAACTTACTAAATCAAGTTATGAAGGAAGCATTCAAATCATTACTTGTGTTGGAGTCTAGTGATGATTTTCCATCAGTCAGCACCAATACAGAGACTGGAAGCCGTCTGAATATGCCACAAACCTAAACGGCATCATCCAAAGCAGTAAGTTAAAGCAAATCGAACATTCACGCCTTCGCAACCATAGCAGTAGGCCAGACACAGAGGGGAAGAAAAAGGGAAGTACATCACACCCAAAGCTCTGCCTTACTCTAACTTGGAAGGCAAGAGTGTGTCAGAAAAATCAAACCCGGTAGCATCGGATAGACGTTAAGGTGAAAACAGTTGTTCCACGAGATTCAAATACAGACAGGAAAAAAACTAGTAATGAGTCAGTCACAGCGGGTAACTTCAGTGTTCTTTTCGGAGATATAGATTTGTCTAGAATGCTTCCCAAATTGAAGATGTTATAATTTAATTAACACAACTCACACCAACAGTATGCCAATTCATACAATTCCAAAATAGCAGTTTCTCTTTTCCCCAAAAAATGTGTTGATGACATGGCAGGCTTTCACTAATCCTTGTCAGGATAACATGGATTATGAAGTTATGGGACAACACTTGTATTACGGATTTCTTTTTCTTCTTACAGATTAGCTGGATTTTTTTTTTCTCCACACAAGGTTACAAACTTTTAACCTTCTTCTCCTCCTCCCCTCTTCCAGTTCATGTACGACCTCCTCCTCGGTTGTCCTGCCAAAGTCCCCTGGGAAGGCTGAGCTTTCCTACCTTTCTGCTTCCAATACATGGCAAATCGGTGAACGGAAGAACCCACCGCTACCTCCATCACTCACGCCTGAAGCAAATGTAAGTTTCATAAAGGCAAAATTGATGGGTTTTGCATACACTTACACAAACAAGTGTGAATAAAGGCTTTGTACCCAAATCATTCAAGTTTATTCCAGACCTCATATTTAAGGTAAAGCAGAATAGTTCCATTTTCTACAGGAAAGGCTCTTGGATACGCTGCTGTTAATCCTACTGGCTGCTTTCAGGGATTTCCTCAGTTACCTTAAATGCTTCTGTCCTTCACCAAAACATTCACTGAACTAAACCAGGCCAATATAAATATACAACTGCAATAATTTTACTTCTGAAACCAGTAAAATTCTAGTGATACATACAGCTAGATGTATAGCAAGCTGTCACCACCACAGTTGTTGCGTAGTTTTACTTTCAGGATTTGTGAAGCTTTTTTTTTTTTTAGAAAAAAAAAAAAGATGCAAGTGCATGAAAGTAAGAGGGGAACAATAGAAAACAGCTGCTGTTTATCCAAAAGTAATTGTATTATAGCACATTAGGAAACGCTGCCTGTAACATACTGTTAGATGTCGCTTACATGGGAACAGATTACAAGCTTGGAGAACATCTCCGTGCCAGTTATCTTCAGAAACTGTTTAGATTAAATCTACACCAAAAAAACTCAAGACCCAGAAATCAGCATTCCTCCTGGGTAGACAAACACACCAGTAATAGTGAAGAGAAAAGTCACCATTAAATTTTTTTCGGAGAATGGGGGAAAAGATTAATCTGATTATATATTCACAGCCACTTCTGGTAACTGTAGGCCAGTGTGAGATACTCCTGTCGCACACCTAATCACTTTTTTTTTTCTGTTGATGGGCAAACTTGTGCCTTACGTGCCAATGTGAATTACAGTTACCCATCAACTTTTGACTGAATTACTGTGTGTTCACAGTAGGCAAAGAGCACAACGTGTAGCCTGAGGTTTCATTATGATCCTACTTTTGTTTCTACCATAAGGAGGTGTAACAAATGCTATTTCAAACACAGGTGAGATTTTTGAAAAATATTAAACAAGAATACACACAAATCACACACGGCCAAAACAAAATAATAAAAGTCTTTAGTGGAAAACAATTTTATCCTCCTCCTGCTAATGGATCTTAAAAATACACAGAGTGTTTACTTCAAAATTGAAAATTCAGTTGTGATAAGGCTTGATAACACAGCCATTTCCCAAGTCTTATTGCAACAAATGGTGAAATATTTCTATGCAACTTCATTTCTTCAACTGTACAGGTAAAACAATACTTGAAATCAACTAGCACTTCAATCCCTGCATTTTTAATATATAAACTCAACATAGTACTGAATTATACATTTAACATATTTACACACTTGACCAACAGCAGTATGAGCATTTATTGCCTTAAAACTGCATGTTCACTGCATGGAGGTTCCTTATTTTGCACAAAGGGAACAAATGAAAGAGGATAATATTTTTTTCCTAATTATAAACTCTAGAATGGTTCAGTGGGAGACTGAAATGTGCTGGGGAATGCTATTAGGAAGCATTTTATCAACTTCAAGTATCAAGCTGTAATAGACTGGAAAATCACACAGGTAGGTTCTTTCCCTTGAGGCTGGAAGGGTCTTCCAAATCTTTTATAAGAATGGCTTAAAAGGACAGGAAAAGCAGGACAGGGAAAGGGAAGAAATGGAAAAGCAGAATCTACTTTAATTCACCAAGAAGGGAAAGGCAGGGATATCTTATTTCTCAGTTGCTAGGGCCCCAAGAAATCTCGCAGTGAAAAAAGGGTTTTGTAAGTCAGGTAAGAGCTTAAGGCTCTAGAGCAAACCACTTCATGATTTGCTTCATGACTGGCGGTAGAAAGCATTAATCTCCTTTACTGCAAAGAGGGCACAGCCTACTCATATTAAAAGCAAATTTAAAGGGTGGATGGGACTGGTTCTTTAAATTGTAATTGTTATCATTAGGCTTTGGTTATACAGAGTGACTGGAACAGATACCGGAGAAATGTGTGGTGGTTGTTCCTTGCAGAAAAGCATAAAAAACCCAAAAGCAAACAAAACCCCCTGACACCACAAGTGGCACCTGCCACAAGCAGAGGCACCAAAGCCTGAATAACGAACAACTGTCCTCTCACTGTGTAGACCAGAACCGAGGCACACTGGTGGGGAATCTTATCTTATTTAAGAAGCCACCGTTTCAATTGGCTGCAACTGAAATCACTACAATTTACTGCCAGCATTACCATACTGCAGTAGACGAGTCTTGGGGAACGCTGTGCCACTGCTGCCTCTACTGGCCTTTATAATTATGAAAATCTTCTGTTTTCATTACAGTAAATCTTACACCTCACAAAACTAAAATTAGAATATTTAATATTTACATAGCATCTCAGATCCTCAATGCATTTTATAGGCATAAGCTAATCCTCACAACATCCCTGTGAGGTAGGTAGGTATTATCACCATTTTAACAACAACACAGTTCTAGCAACTTGCCAATGGCCACAGAGGATCCAGTGGAAAAAATGATACAAAATTAGAGGAGCCTGGCTCCTACTCCTGCGCTTATATTCATCAAGCTACTTCCATAAAAAACACCCCTTCTATGAAATTATTTAACCAAAACTGAAATTACTTGAAGTGTTTTACAAGAGAAATGCTGCAATTTGTATTTTTTGAATAGTTTTACAAATTCAAATTTGCTTTACTTTTTAAAGAAGTAGATTTTAAATGGACACCTGACTGCTCTGAGCAAGCTTGTTTTCTAGAACTACATGGCTTAGATATATAAAGGGATTTACCCAGGTAAACACTGGGGCTTTAGCGAGTGCTACACGCTATCAAAGAGATGACTAACTCAAACCCCTCGCTTTCAACTAGTAGGATTTGGACATGGCTGAGAAAACAAGTTTCTCATTCCTGAGGAAAACGGTGAGCCCTTTATCACTAAACAGTGAAACACAAACCTCTGGGCAGTAAGTAGCAGATTCCGGTGGTAATTCAGTGAAGACAATTAAGGCATAAATGCACACAGAAGTGGAAGTTTCATGTAGTAGTAGTTCACTTCTCCCTGTTCATGGGTAGCTGTGCTTTCTCAAGAAGTTTTTGAATTTCATGACCCAACCAGATGGTCATGCTTACTAGCACTGAAAATTATAGGGTGAACAACAGAAAATTGCTATGCCACCAGCATTAGAACTAGCTATTACAATGGGGAAGGAGCTGGCAAAATGGGAAAGAAACTACTTGACTTCTAGTCTCAGAATGAGAACACTGGAGCAATAATCTGTTTTAGCAAAAAAAAGTCTAGACAAATATATTTGTTACAATTATGTCCTGCAGCATTTGTAATTCAGTTTGAGTTGCCTTTTTTTTTCCCCTTCAAAAACCAGGGGCATTTGTAGAACCATTATTCTCTTTGCACAGTGAACAGAAAATCAATGCAGTGATGCTGTAAGTTTCAGAACACTGATGTGGAGCCAAGCCTCAATGTTCACTAAAAATGGTCTATGAGTCCTTCCTGTGGACTTGAATGAGCTTTTGCATCCAGATTTACAGCAACTGGATGTACAGAAGATCACTGAAGGATTTTTTTCTTTCCTCCTTTTTTTTTTTTTTGAAGGGATATAGAAACTGAACAGTTTAGGCAGAAGCAGCCACCTAGCCAGCAGGAGTATGAATTAATAAAACTCATTCCCAGAACCTTTTGCAACAATTTCATGGATGTCACTAAGCAGAGACACCTTAGCATTTGCTTTCAAAGAAACATAAAATGGCATGGAAAGATCCCTGTTGAATATATGAGGACCAAAGAAAAATTAAGAAACAAGAAAGGAAGAATGTTGCCTGGCCTAACACCAAACAGGAAAATTACCCAAAAAAACCCTTACTAGGACAGTTTCTCTTTAACATACATTATTATTTTTAAATGAAGGGCAAAGGAAAGTTTTAAGCAACCTTCAAAACCAGTCTTTGAAAGTAAGCGTTCAGTCTTCAGCAAGTCTTGATGGTCAAAAGACGCTGTGTGCCTCCGCTTGTTACAACACAGTGGGCCTGGTAAGAAAAGTAATGGGTAGGCACAATACTTTGTCCTGAATACTAACTCAATTTGTGCTCCCATTCATCAATCACAATACGCACGAGGATTTTAAATTTTAAGTTAATAAATATTTTTAAATAGCGAGCCAGCTTTATGATTAAAAAAGTGATAGTGACAAGAGCTAGTTACAAAAGAAATGGTGACTCAGAATATCCGTTATTCAGTCAGATCCAAAAAGATCTGAAGTATTTGCTATGATCTCTTCGAAGACTTTGGTCTAGGTATTTGACATAAAGCACATCATGACAAACTAGCAGCTCCTACTGCCGCTCATGTTCCCAGGCTTTAATGCCCTTCATCTGAAAAAAAATGAGGTTTCAGAGCTGCTGCCCTATCTGATGTACAAACTCAGAGAAACTCCAGAAGCAGTTTCAAAAACATAGCAAAACCCAGACAAATTTTAAAAATCAGCCATCAGAAAAGAAGGATCTGCCAGGCTCATTATCTTTTGTGCCAAGTGCACAATCAAGAAACCTTTTAAAGAAAAGCACTAGACTTTCTAGAAAAAAAATCGAGAGCAATACCCCTGTTCTAAAATACTACACAAATTATGTTAGTAATAAAATGCTAGCTGGGAAGGTACATTATCTAACAAGTTTTATGGTCACTTTTTAATGTGTAAATCTGCCCTAGCCCAGTTTTCTCATAAATTAAAAGAAGAAAAGTATAATGAAGAGATGGCATTTTTTGCCTTGTGGATCCATGCTTGAGACAGGTATGGATTTAACTAAAAAACAAGAAAAGCCTTAGATCACTTATAGCACATTATTACAGATTTATGTCTTTTAAAAATTCTGGCTATTGTGACTGATTTTGAGATGAACAGCTGAAGAATGGCACAGAGTTGCAAACACGACGCTATACATAGCCATGTAAAGGTGTATACTGTACATTTTATAGAAATTTTAAAAACACATGGGAAATATTCAACAGCATAACCTAGCAGAGGTCTTAAACAAAAGGGCCCACTTCTGCCTCCATGTATTTCCACAAAAAATCAATTTTACTAGACATGCAGCATTTGTGCTTGCTTCAGTTTTCTCTGGCTTATGACTGGAGACAAAGCAGGCCTTGCTTTTGTATCGGTGTGCTGCTCTCCCTTGTTGGTCCACTACACTCAGGGCACTATATTCTGCTGTTGTAATAGCTAAAGTGCTTGATACAAAAAAACCGAGCAAGAGCAGAGCAGCTGGGAGGGCTCTGCAGAAGTGGAGCTAGATTCAGCAAAACCAAAAATCCCTTACAGCACTACACATCCCAATTACCTTTCGCGACTCCGGCCAAACAAATATGGCCCTTGAGTTAAAGGGTCTGACACCCCTGTTCTAGCATAATTGCTTTAGCTAATGCCCCAACTTTAAAAAGTTTGCCAGTAACTTACACTTTGAGTTGTTATTGCTTAAGCAAAGAGTTCAGTGTAGAAATACATTGCAGTTGCGTGCAACCCAGCTATGAATCAGGACAGATACTGAAAGTAAAACTACACATGAACCTTGTGTTAGACACTCATTCCAAAATGACACATCAACATGGAGGGCTGCAACAGGTACACAGCAGCTTAATGCCAACATCCTAAACCAACTCTGAAGAGTCAAATCTTGCCTTAAATTTCTTATCTAAAGTATACGAGCTTTTTTTCTCTTTTAAGTTAAGGCAATGAAATGGCTACAGTTCCTAAAGTTCATTTTAGGGGAACAAAAATATACACCTTCTTTTTCGGAACTTTAGGCAGCAGAACATAATGTAAAATCCGGCACTGCATTAAACATGCAATGTCAGGTTGATGTAGAAAAACAGAACTAAACACAAGTTAAAATACCATTTGGTTTTTCTTCCCCATTGGAACACAAACTCAAACTTCAAGAGAGGAAAAATAAAGCTTAAAATCAGCTAAACTGTTTAGAGCTTTAAATGTATCTGCATCACACTCTAACATGATTTTGGGTAGAAAAGAAATCTGTACTTTTATCTGGCCACTCATATTTTAAACCAGTGCGGGGGGGAAAGGCACTGCATTTATTTTTCATTGTGCCCATATCTGTTTGCACATATATGGAAAAAATTTCAATTCAAATTTTCTATTCGTTCTCTCCGACACGCAAGTATGACAGATTGCAGCTAATACATAATAGCAGAAGCTGATTCAAAGTTGACCTCTCCTATTCCACTGTGTTACGTTCAAACTTCCAGGCTCTCTAGAATCCGAGATGGCTGCAAAGAACCCAGAGACAGGTACAAGATCTAGTCAGCATTCAGCATTTCTCAGTGCATTTTGCAGAAAGGGTCTAAATTAGGCATAGAGTTTTGTTGTTTATTTTACACAGAGAAGTCCACCAACATTTGCCATAAATTCTTCTAAACTTTTTAAGAAGGCCATCTTCTGCTTACGGTCCAGTGTAGGAGGAGTGCTGCTTGCAGTAAGCTTGTTGAAGGCATCTGCTAACCGCTGGTAAATTACTGGATCTTGTTGAGTTGATAGTAAAGTTTCAACTAGTTCTGAATATTCAGCCTGTTAAATAAAGGAGAATCTTATTAACTTAAAAAACCAAACCCACCGTACAATATACACAACTTCTCTCATCAGGACAAAATCCAGAACCAAGGCTGTGACAGAACACTGTCAGTACCTCTCCACCTGTTCTCTCCAGTGTCACTGACGAGCGTACCAGAAGCAACTCGCAGCCTTTCACCTACCAGACAAAGCCCTTCAATCAGACCAGGTTTCTTAGTAAGGCTGAAGAAGCCTTTAGAGCTAGTACAGTGCTTTGCAGTGCAGAGAGAGAGGAAAACTTCAAGGCACACCCTTCATAGGCTTATTCCTGCAAATCGCACTTCACAGTGTTCAGCGTGCCGTACCAACCATCCCCTCCCACAGGTTCTCCCTTTTCTAGATTCCCTTTCCCTGAGGCAGAGCTTAGACTCCTCTCTAAGAGCTTCCTACTTACTCGGACAGAACCAGAAGACAAAGAAACATGTTAAACATGACTAAAAGGACACTGCCAAGGGGCACCTGGAGCAAGTCCAGAGTCACCACTGAGCTCTGGAAGCAAGGGTGAAGGACACAGGAGCCAATGACAGAGAAGTCAAGTTCAGCTAAAACTGAATTTGGCAAGGGACATCAAGGACAACAGCAGCAGCTTCTACCAGTACATTAACAGTAAAAGAAGGAACAGGGAAAAAGTGGGTCCTGCTGCTGAATGGAGCAGGTGATTTAGCAATAACAGACAAAAGGCTGAAATTTATTAGTTGTCTTTACCCAGCACTTGTTAGATTAGATGTGGAATCCTGTGTCCAGTTTTGAACTCCTTAACATAAGAAGGATATTGATGAACTTGAATGAGTCCGGTGGGGTAGGCCACCAGGACTCTTCAGCGGGTGCTGAGAGCACCTGAATTATAAGGAGAATAAAGCATTCAACAGGCTGCTCAGAGAGGCTTTGGAATATCCATCTTGGAGGTTTTCAAGACACAGTTGGAAAAAGTTCTGAGCAACCTGATCTGAATTCAGTGTTGACCCCACTTTGAGCAAGAGGCTGGACTACAGACCTCCTGAGGGCCTCTTACAACCCAAACGATGCTGTGATTTGTCAGACTAACCACTCTCCTTCAACAAATGACCGGTTTTCAGGGTGTAAGTGTCCAAGTGCCATACCTGATGCAAACACACTAACGTGTAGAATGCTTCACCTGCTGCAGTCGTCATTTCTGTATTGTGCTTCTGAAGTACCAGCATATCAAAGACCATCTGAAATCACAAAACAGAAGCAGTTACGGAAGCGTTAACTTTCTACTTTACTAACATTTGCTGCTGAACTTCATCTTCACTTCTGATAATGATAATGAACATGTATTTACAAACATCCAAGGTTGTTGTGTGTTTTGTTGCCTTTTTTTTTTTTTAATCTAGGTATCAGTAATTGGAAAGCCAAGTTCTTTTAGAAGTTGAGTCTTGACTTAACAGCACAAATTCACATCTCAAAGCACTGAAACCTGGTGTTGATCTACATGTGTTCTTCAGGAGAAATGGCATCTCTTACATTTTTCTCCAAAAGCTGCAGATATGCCAGAGAAATAACAAAAAAAGTCTTTGCTCTTCCAGAATAAAACAGGGAACTTTTTCCTCAAGTTTTGGAGACTCCTACAGCTCACAGAAAGCCAAACAGGGAACAGATTAATAAGAACGGTATTCTAATCTGAAGTGGAAATTCAGAGAAAAGGCAGAAAGCTATGTGAACTTGGAAGAAATATGAAGATAAAATTATTTAAGGTGTTTCTCATTCTCTCAGCTTGGCTGATGTATGCTTTTAATGAGCAATCCCCAGAAGTCTGAATGTCAGTTTGCTAAGAAAAGACGTCTTAAGGAAAACTGAAGTCTTTACAAAATCGGAAAACAAGCACACAAATTTCACAATTACTTTGTTCCCAGTTAGCAGGAACCTGGTTGCTACCAGCTCACTCCAAAATTCAATGAGATAGAGTGGATGGTTCTAAAAGGAAGTTACTAAATACGATACTGGAATATGAAAACTCCTAATTCATTGGATACACTGAATAAATGACAGCATTTCCTTCCTAGTTCCCAACTATGCTCTTTTTTCTGCCTCTTGTTCTAGTACTCTGTCCAGCTTCCAGTTCACACAATTCTGGAAGCTTCCTATTTCACAGCTTTCACGGTAAATGGAACTGCTGAAATTGTCAATCACGTTCATTCTAGAGTTCGTGTGCAGAGCATGGATAAATATAAATTGCGTTCTGAAAGGCTCAGGTCCTTTGTTGACTGGCAATTAGTAACTGCCTCCCTCCACACCTCCATCCTCCTTTGTACTCTAGTCCAATGTCTCCAGTCCTTCATGGCTCTCTTTCTTCTTAAACTGCCGGTTTTTAGGTAACAGGCTGTTTCTTACTGTATATGTGATCCTGATCAACCCGGTCAGATGTGATCGCTGTTTGGCCTCTTGACGCTACCTGTATGCAAAACACCAAAGTAACACGAAACGCAGGTGCCTTACCTTAAGAAAGTGCCTTGTTGCTAGAAAAAGGGTTGAATCTGTTTCTTGTGCTTTTGCACACTGTTCTGCTAACGGTGTTACAGCCTCCAGACAGAGCTGGCAAACCTCTGAGCTCATTCTGATAATGGGTGTTAAAGAATCTAAGTAGGATTTCAATTAAATTGTGGTAAAACGTCCCAGTTGTGTCACTAGAAAATATTTTAAATGCTTGTATGTTCCAAGATTTCTTTTTAGTATAAAGCTGTTAATAAAAACATTAAATTGAAAAAATAGAAAAAGGGGAAAAAAAGAATTCCAATTTTGTTGCCGTCTTTTATTAGCTACGTGCCCTAAGGTAACATAACCCTCTCTGACATAACATTTTCAGAAAGAGTCCCTTATGGTCAAGCTCATCTGTTTCTGACACGTGCCGCAGATTAGTGAAAATGGTACTGCCATTATGAGAGGGAGAGCCCATTGGCACCCTGACAGGAAATGCTCTGGAGCCAGCCCAGTAGAACAGCAGCAATGTTTTGTATTACCAGCTGAGAAACTAATTCAGGAATGGCTTTGGGATACCAGCTGAAGGCTTATGAAGTTACACACTCTGAAATGAAGTAATGGAGGAGGCAGGAATGGCTGCCAGAAAAAACTTACATGCTAAACCACTTAAAGGCTGCATTCAGGCAGCACAAGTCAGAGGCAATTCAGCTAATACTAGAATCTCAGTAGTCACTACAGTGAAACTCTCAGTGACCAGACAGCAGACAGTAAGAGTCCATTACCAATACATAATTATAGATACAGATATTGATAAAAGGGGAAAAAAATGCAAAGAAAAAAAAGATCCTATTTTTAACAGGTCCTTACAAAAGCAACGCAGATTTTTAAACACTCCCAAGGTTTATAAAGGATACGATGACATCCCTAACTCCAGTGAGTACATTAGGCTCTTAAAGAGGTCCTCTGGTAGTTGTGGAATTTTCTCAGGGAATATCTCACAGATGAAAGTGATTAATTTGTAATATTGATTACACAGGGATGGAAACTGTCAAAAGAAAAACACGGTAGTTTTAGAATCAATCAATCACATAACTCTATTCTGACATAACTTCCATCTGTACAAAGAGACAGGACTGACGCTTTTCACTGAAGAAGAAAAGACAAATTTAGTAGTCACCTTCAGAGTCGTTAGAATGGCTACAACTTTATTAGCAGACACTGCGGTACAATAAAGAAAGGTAAAGCTAAACAGTTGGTGGTGGGAGGCTGGTATCTGCTCTATACCAATTCAAGGAGTTTTACTTCAGACATGAGCAAGTCTAGTCCTGTGGGATAAAAGCCTCATGAGCATTTGGAGCACAATAGAGGGTACATCCTTTGACTCAGTGTCACCTAAGATGAATGCAGCTCTCATGCTCAGCAAGCACTACCAGATGAGAAAGCACCTTAAGAGGGGACAACCAAGACACACTTCAGAAATGTTCCCCTGATTCGAAGTAAAACATTAACACAGCACAACCCCACGAAATACTGCCATTCCATTGTTTCGTATTTTACTGTTCTACTGACAAGCTGCTGATGTCTATGATACGAAAGCCAGCGGTACCGTGAAAATAGTTACTACTTGCTCCCAGATTTATTTTTTAAAATTCTTTTTCACCTGTTTATTTTACTAATATCACCATTTATGCTTCCTATCACATTTCTGACACTATCAGAAAAAGGACTCCACAAGCCACGTTTCAGGTTTAGCTAATTGTTGACCTGCACAGAGTCACTTTTAGAAGAAAAAAGTTTTGTTTAGGCCCTTCAAATATACATTTTCTCAGCTTACAATATTTATTTTCAGATAGTATCTAGAACTACGGAATAGTTATTTACACTTTAAAAAGCCTAGAAAACTCAACTCATGGAGGTGGAATGCACATAAGAATGAATTCAGGGAATTCATTACTGTAAAGCTTTCATATTCTAGAAGCTATGTCTAAAAATATACTTACCTTCAGCAGATCCTGGGACATTAGAGGCAGAACTAGATTAACCCCATATAAGACAACATCTGCTGCTGATACAGATCTATTTGTAGCTTGCCCAGGCTCATGTCCTCTAAATACTTCATCTGCAGAAAAGACAAAAAATGTTTTGTATAAAAGGAGGATTAAACATACTGAAAGAAGAGTCCCATTTCTTTATAATAAAGACATTTTTAAAAATAGGACTATTCCCCTCTCCCCAAACAAAAACATGAGGCACTGTATTAAAATAGAAACTTAAGTGAGGGGAGGCTGCCACATCACTCTATATTTATATTCATTAGGACTAAGCATTTCATAATCACATGTACCAGATGGCATGCTAAAACAGAACACTTCAGATACTCTGAGGGCTCCCTTCCATTACAGAACATTGCATTTGCTTCTAGTGATGGCTGCTTCAGGCCTGCACACATAAATGGATAGTGAGCAAACATTACTGCATGTTTATACTTTTAATATATATTTTATAAACACAAGGAGAAAAACAAATGGGAGAGTTAATGCACAAAATAGTTTAGACATTGTCAAGTTTTCTCTAGTTACAGGCAAGACCTACATTTCCCATCAACTGGCAGTGACCTTACTTTTACAATTCCTGCATTGAGCCAGCAATAGTATGGAGACAATTTTCCATACATTTGATCTCTGGGCATTACATTTAGGTAATATTCACATTCCTTAGCTTCACAGTAAGTATTTTACAATGTTTTCCATGCAACTAACATCCAGTGTCTGACCTCAAGGAGAATATGTTACGTGGCATGAGTTGTCCATTCAATGGACAAAGTCTAAATCTGGTTCTGTATTTGTGTGGTGAATGCACGACAGAAAACTAGACTGATGCAGGGAATTTTGGAGTACAAGGTTCTCTCTTTCCAGATGTACCTCAGAAAAACAATGAACAACATCAAAACAACCTGGGCAGATTCAGCTTGTTACGGAGCATGTTTTCTGTGCAAACTGTATAGGACATGGTAAGATCTGAAGCATGCAAATGTGTTTCAGCTTATTTGAAAGCAATGCAGCACAGGTAAGCTAGAACTGGCAGATCATATTCAGGACTACTGCCATTTCAAGTGGCAAATATACAGAAGAAAGTAACAGGCTGGGATACAAAAAAGAACCCTTAACTACATCCACATACCATAAAGCATGTTCTGTGAATGAGGAACACAGAAAACCCTCAAATGTGACAGAATTTTAATGAGTTCAGCATTTCACAAAAGTTGGATCTTGTACTAAGAAGATAATCCATCTGCCCTGTTGCTGTAATTTACTATTCCAGCTTCTCTATGTTTTTTTTTTGTTATAAAACTGCTGCTACTCCATGTTCAGACTTGCAACTTTCAGATATCAAGCTGTTTCATACATGCCCTATTTATTTTATGAGAGCAAGAATAACTTCAGATGCTAAAGTACTGTGAAAAGTCCTGCCTTTGCTACTGGCACATAAAATAGTGATTTCCGTATCCTGACCTAATCAAGCCTAAACTTCAGTTTTCACTTCACCTGGATTGAATGCATGCCCCACAATGGTTTTTACAGGTTAGAACACAAGTTATGGTTCAGCAATTACCAATTCCTTCATACCTGTATCACTGAAATCTATGAATTCTTTTGATAGAAGATTGGTGAGAAGCTCCATAATAAGGAGGAGATCCTGGTACTGGTCTTCTTCTGCTGTTACATCTATCCGTTGTCGACCTAGATTATTCTTGGAATACACCTGGAGCAGAGTTAGGCAGGCCTCATACAAGTTCATGGCTTTGGCCTGTAAAACGTTAGATAGTAAGAAAGCAAGTGACACACTTCGTTTTAAGATGGCATTATGTGGTTGATGATACCTCAAGATTCTAATCTCAGTTATATAACCACTTTTTGTAACAACTACACACAAATCAAGGAAACAGCCACACCTTAAACAGTATGAACACTTACAGCCATATATTGGTGTTCTGCAGATTGAAACAGCAGAACATTGCTTTTATCAATTCCTCAATCTTAAGCAAAAAAAAAAAAAGTTTAAAAAATGAGAGTGGCTTGGGACACATCTCGCTAACCTCACAAACTAGACCACCAACGAAATCCCTTGGGCACTCACTTCAGCTATTGAAGTCTGGAGTGCAGTGTTTGTGCACACCCAGTGTGGAACAGGCAGGAACATTTCTAGATGCAAAAGCAAAATTAGCCAACAGTGCAAAGATGTAAGGGTACTGCACTGACTCATTTTACCTGATAACTCCTTGGTGTCTATTAATGCCTTGCTCAGGACCAAGGAAGTGTCTCTATGGTACTTGTCACGTGAAACAGTGCTGCAATTCTCCTAGATTAGCCTTCAGAAAGTTTGATCTGGTTAAAAAAAGTACTCAGCAAGGTCTGCACTCTTGCCACCCACACATAGAGTTAGACTAGTGATGAACTGTGGTTAAGTTTGTTGGTGTAAGAGCAGTCTAGATGTCCTGCTTTTAATCTTTGCAAGTGTATGTTTTTAAACAAAGGAATTCCTCTAACAGATGTGACCATGTAGCATTTCTTTCTCTATAGAACCTAAAAATCACTGCACTTTGTTTTGATTAATGGATAGCACTGTATACACATGTACACACATGCACGCACATACACATGCTCTTCCCCTCCTTCCCCTTCTGGTTATATTTACCTCTCCAAGGTAGCAAATTTGTTTATGTGCAACTTCAACAAAGACTTCTATTATGAGATTAACAGTCTCTGGTGTGTTTTTGTATACTTCCATTAATCCAATGCAATTATTAAGGAAGTCCATTAGGAAATTGAAGAGAATTGCTACGTTATCAATCTGGGTAGCCTCAGCAATGCCACAGAGTGCTTCTAACGTTGCAGTGATTTCCTGTTTCACTTCCTCCTCCTGACAGATCTGTTGAAAGTTTTCTTGGTTTATCACATTCAAGAATCGCTGCTGAAGTGGCTGAAGAACCTTGAAATTTTTTAGAAAAGTCACATTAAGATAAGCGTACTACTATATGAGATGCAAGGGTTTTGCAATTTAGCAAGCTCCTGGGTTGCTTTTGGCATGGCAGTACGAGAATCAATCAGTTCCAGTTTCCAACGGCTCAATTATGGTATCTGTCACCTTAACATAAGCTGAAGTGGTAGTCATTAGCGATTCTCATTGTCCATCACCACCTGCAGGCTGGTTTCAAAATGAGCACCTCCGTAAATATTTTATGTTATTTTGTAGTGCTTAAACAAATGACAGTGACTTTCTCTGGCTCACACTATTTGGTGCTCTTCCAAATTCAGTATTAGGGGAAACATTTGTTACAGTTCATCACTGAAAGCATTCAGCTTCATGTTCACAATTATCTTTGTCATGTTACAGCTCTCAATAGTGCAATCTCTTTTGTAATCCATAGTTAAATGCTTTTCCCAATTACTTCCAGTGCATTAGTCTTACCTTCAATTGCTAATTTCATAGCTTTGCTAATGAAAGCAAGTTTCTCTCAGAAGGCCAATGCTTTACCAACTCACATAGTGCTTCCTGATCACGTTTCTGCTACTTTCTAGCACCAGCTTTTCTGGTATTAGATACATGAGCTTTAAAGGAGCCAGGGCACAAAAAGCTGGTCAAGGCTCTTCATTATGTTCCACATTAGCTTTTTACTTACTGTCATTATCAAGCGAGTAACTCATAACGCCACCAAATTAAAGGAAGAAACAACACAGTTCCAAGGGAAATTCTTAACCTTTTATAACAGCCTTTCAAGTGTACTGCTATACTGGCTGCTTCACAAATATTCCAGGTAATTATTAGTTGTTTCTGTTTAGGTTGTGATGTTTTAGATAAGAATTTTTGGCAGCCCATGGCTGCCATACAACTATTGCCCTTCAAAGAGAGAATAATTAAAAAAAAAAAAAAAAATCAATAGTAGATGCTCAAAATCAAAAGATTCTGTATGAGTTGTTTTTGAGTCACCATCAAATTTCCTAAACTTGTTTCTATTACTTGCTAAAATGGAGGTAACAGAAGCATCAAAATAGCTTACCTCTGTCCAGTATTGTTGCTTTGTTTCTGTATCCATGTGAGCAAAACCTCCTAAAACTAAAGCTTTCATTAGTGTTCTCTGCACAGAACTGGACAAATAGTGAAGAGGAGGGCTTCGCCTTGCAAACTGTTTAGCTAAATTCCACCAGTTTTCACACTGAATAACTAAGTTTGCCCTAAAAGAGGGAAAAACAGTTTAATTAAAGACTTCACAAAACTGTATGAACAGAGCACATCAAGTTGCTAGCGGTTGTCAGAAGATTTTTATTTTTTTAAAATTCCTTTATTCTAAGGCTAAATCGCCTTTTGACTTATGTCTTATTAATGCCTCACCTCTAAGATGTCTAAGTTATATACTCTGAAAATAGCTCAATTCATATGGGAGGAAAGCAGGGAAGTGCTTTAGTTTTACACACATACACACACAGAGTTAATGCACATGTTGCGTGGATTAAAAGCTTAGTCTCATTATGTCATGATAAAATAAGCAGTTTATTCCAAAACTAGCTCCTGTGGGGTTTAATTTATTAAAAAAACAAAATTCCTCAGGTGTTTAAATCCTCAATCTTCAGTCTTTCAGCAGACTGTGAATGAATGATTGCATGTATCATTGCATGTCAAGTCACAAAACACTCAAGAATTTCCTGCTTCACAGTTTGTAATACCAAAGAAAACTTTTAAATTTGTCTCAATCCGCCAAATCCTGGATTTTTTATAATTTTTTTTTTATATGTTTACAAACCACATTTTATACTGGCTTAGCCAGTATCTGAACTCTTAATCCAGAAGAGCTTGTTCAACAAAAATAAACAACGACGCAAAAATCCTTGCAATAAGAGTGGAGACCAGGAGAGTTTTCCTTTCTCACCGTTTTAAGAGTGAGGCACGAAGGTTAGGGAAGGAGAGTGCACTTCTAAGCAACAATAACAATTAGGTTATGTTTTGTCAAACACAGGTCTCACTCCTCACTTTCTCAGATAATTTTTTTTTCATTTACAGTATGTTACTAAAGTAATTTGACTTACAGAGACATGAAGTGCCCTATATCTGAATTACGTTGGCCAAAAAAATTTAAAGGAAGCAAAAGAAATTTTTTTACTTCCAGAGATATTGCAACTTACCGCTCTCTCCTTTCCACTAATGTTACTAGCAGTTGTACAGTATCATTTGCAAGGTCCTGCTCTGAACTCCACACTGCCAGGTTACTGATCACTTTTTCTAAAAGGTAACCCACAATCCACTGGGAACCCTCTGTATCAGCACCAAATGCTGTACTAAATGGCAGACTTATCTATAAGAAAAGCATTAAAATGAGTGAGTTTTACAGAAGCCAGAACCCCAAAGTGTATGGTAATCATTGTCAGCAAATTCTTTTCAGGCTGTCACTTCTTCCCTACTTAAAATACACAAATGTTACATAGACAAAGGCAAAGAATACCTGTAATAGAAAAATCTTTGCCAAATTTATCTTGCAATTTTAAGCACAACACCTAAAAACAAAGAGAAGTTTCAACCTTATTAGAAAATCAGGTTTGAGTATGTCTAGCTTTTAATGTTAACGAAAGTTCAAAAGCTTTAAAAATTAAAAGAAAGATCCCAAAATCATCTCCCAAAAGTGCTTCCATGAATTTATGATGAAATCCCTCAAAATTCAGTGATAAAAATTATTAGAAATAAACCTAGCTGTTGATCTAGAACGAGTCTTGTAAAAACTTATTTTCATCACAATTTTTCTGCATCTGCTTTCTGCAGATTGTTCCTCCAATCTGTGTATCTTCTAGGAAAGACGTCACATCCTGGTCCCGGCACATTAAAATATGCTTCCTTGAAATTGCCTGTTCTATCTTTAAAATAAGTTTCTCTAGAGTGAAATCCAAGAATTTTCTAATACTTGTGCAGGGGCTTCCTCTGTCAGCACACCACTAACATTTCTAGCTTTAAATCCCCTTATAGATACATGACGGAGCATAAGGTTCAAATAGAGGTTTCAATCACTTTCACATGTCAACACAAACTAAACGTGTGATTTCCTATATACTCTATTTTATCGTTTCTTTCGTGGATCTCCTCCTTACACGCTCTCCAATTCTTCCCCAACTGGTACCTTTGCAAATTCTTAGCTCTGTTGTAAGTACAAGCTGAATAATATGATTCCAAATATTTACAGGTCTACGATACACCTATTTTGTTAAGGAGGGGCCTCCTGAAGCGTTAGTATTCTTAGTTGCTTCAATAGTGGAAATAAAGAGGAGGAGAAGGCGTCTTCCTTCTCAAAAGTTAGAGCCAACAGGACCTCCTCAGCAGGAGTGGCCCCCGTCAGCTAGCTGGATTACAGTTAGTTTGATAAGCAAAATCAGGATCAAGGTCTCATCATGATTAGTGCTGTTCAAACACAGTAAGAAGTTGCCCTTTACAAAGAGCGCACCATTGAAATCATGATCTATACGGTGAGGACATATGAGAATGGGGAGAGGAGAGAAAGTAGCATGACATTAGCTAATGGATACCACCCTGTGATGGTGTTAAATGTCTAACTCGGAATCACGACCACGTTACTCACTAAATCATCCATCAAGGGCAACCACTGTATTAGGGGTGAACTGTAAGATCTGATGGATAGTGAGAAGTAGCTTATAAAATGGCTGTAGTCAGCGAGCTTTACCCACTATGCAGCCTGAGCACGCCCTACGCTATTCTGCTATGGCAATGGCTAAAAAAATAATATTAAAATAAAATAAAAATTTTTTAAAATCACATGTGCACCAAAATGTGCAAGAAGGTCCCCTAACGACTTACATTTCTAATTAAAAAACTGAAGAAAACTTCAACTTTCAAATAAATTCCAAAATAAACCACAACCCATTTAACATTAAAAATGCTTTATCATTGCACTTTAAACCAGCTATGCTCACATCTGCATTCACAGGATAATATTATTGCTAATACTCACCAATTGCTTCATAAAAGTTACATCCTTACCTGATCATACAGCTTTTCATCTACTAGGAGATAAGTCTTCGCCCAACGCTTGAGGAACCATACAATATCTTTGCCCATCTGGGGGCTCAGGAGGTGTGTCAGATTTGCCCTTATTGCTCTGGATTCTACTTCTGACACTCTTAAAATAGCAGATAACAACCTGCGGATTTAAAATACAACAAGGATGGTTCTGGAGAACCAAACACTTTAATTTCTCATGAAATATGACAGAAGGAACAGGATAACACAAAGTAGTTCAACTCTAATGAAGTAAAAAGAACCTGAATTTGTTTCTTTAAACACAAGGAGAAACAGGCTAGACTGGCAGATATCCTCCAAAAAGTCAGAATATGTATTAAAAGATAAGGCGATTGTCTTGACATCAAAAATACTGCAACAAAGAATCCTCACAAGCATTCTGATATCAAGGGAATGAAGACAAATGGACTAATACTCAGAGTGCTTGAAAAGCTTTTATAAAAAAAATTGATTCTCCCTTCCTTGTACCATCAAGCTTAGCGACCGAGTGGGTCCCAATTGTGCAGCTTTTGCAGCATGATGTGTACTAAAGAACAAATACAGCCATGACCAGTTATTTATCTCTTTTTCATTACTGCAGAGGAAGTCTGAAATAGCAGATCACCAGGTGATTGCATTTATATGCCCAAAAAGCTACATTAAATATTAGCTTTTGTAGTACATTGAACAAATTTCGTAAGAATGTGAAAGTGCACAAGGAATTTAGGAGCTGACAGTGGCCTATTTCTTGAAGACATTTCAGAGCTATTGCCATAGAGCCTCAAATCTCTCCTTATTTAGATCGGATTTTTTTTTTCCCCATTACCACTGAGACACTGCATCAAGAAATCCTGTTTGGTCGCCACTTCTTGAAGCTGCCAATAGTATCAGCAAGCAGTATTCAAACTGCTAAATACTAAGCACATCATTGCTAATGAGAAGATCCAATTTTTCTAGCCTCTTCCAGAAGAAGAAAATGTTAAGTACACAACAACTAATCTTGGGTGAAGAATCTTCTGTGTGAAAAGCGGAATGCAATCTTCTGAAGCATGAGGGTTCCAGTTGAGGAGTCCTTTGTGGGCATCAGCCTTCTTGCAAAGAGAGAACAGAAATCCCCTCTCCTGCTCCTTTTACAGGCTAATAGCGATACGTGTACATAAGCAACAACAATTCCTCCCACACTGAGGAGCAATTTTGCTGCTACTGCCAAGCTTGGGCAGTAACTCCTGTCCAAAGTAGACACGCTCACTCATGCTCTGGAAAGCATTTATTTAAGTTGTACATGTGCTGAATGAATTACAGACTATATATTATATTAGCTGAAGATTTTGATCTACCAAGTTTTTAGTAATTTAAATAATTTTAAGGATTTTCTGTAACAAATAGATCAAAGATGGGCTTTCAGTAGAGATATAAAACCATTTCTGTTTATTTCCAAGACTTTGGCTCATGTTCTGTTAAGACTATTAGGTCAGCCTAGTCATTTCAGCCTTCCCCTCTTGACTCAGTTCTACCCGTTTGATGCCTTACTCTCATTTTTCTTCTCAGTCTTTCCCCTGGATCACCTTGACTTGAAATATCATCTGTATTTACCCTGCCTTTCTTTACCCGAAAAAAATCCCACTTTCATCTTTTCTGTCTTTTCTTCATCTCTTTTACAGCATCGCTTTAATATGTCTGTTATAAAACCATTCTTTGCTCTTACTTTAATACCAGTTAAGAGAGACATTTCTTTTCCAGTGTTCAGTGTTCACATATTCTTTTGTACTTTTCAAATTCACAGCAGTCCACTCACATTCTCACTTTTTTTCCTCTGAAAAAACATTTAACGTACTTAATAGCATGAGATGCATCCTTACCTAATTACAGAATCAGTTCTGTTGTACCCTGGGATGGAAGAGGCCTTTTCTCCTGGAGATCCCAGAATCTGAAGTGTTGTATTGATGTCAACCTCAGCTGAATGTTTAATGGAATATTCCATTACTTCTGGAGGTATTAGCGGAGTCTCTCCCTGAGTATCATTAGCCAAGAGGTAGCCTTACATTAAAAAAGAAAGAGTGATCACAACTTTCTACCCTAGGTTAACTTATCGCTTTTTGATTAAGGAATCCATCGGCTTAACTCAAGACATCACACCACATCAAATGTTCGTACAAACCCTGACTGACATTGTTTAGATACATGTAAGTTAACTTTAGAATCCTTAAAGCCATTCAGTAGAGGATAACCTGAAGTGACAAGAAACAAAGACTGGAAAAGAAACCACCAAGTTATAAAACATTTAAAAAGTACTACAGTCAATTCAGCTATTGGGGGGGAACCCCAAAACCAGATTCTGTTGTCACTTTTTTCTTCTTCTGTTATGTGATAAAAAAAGCCTTGATTTTACAGCTTCCCCACCGAGTCCATCTCACTGGGGGCTTCCGTTCTGATAACATTTCAAATCTGTCAGAAGCTTTCAGACAGCAAGTACATGTGCTATAACGTTTTCATTGCATAGCAACTGCAGATCAGGTGAAACATGGGGGTTTATACAATACACTGGTGTCCAGATACTTAATATTAATTCCAGCTTTAGTCATAGTTTTCAATGTCTAATCTCATAACCATCTGTGAGCTACAAACTCCACCTCAGAGTAAACCAAAAATATTATAAACACATTCATGTCAACATCTGAGGGCGACTAAAATATCAAATGTTCAAAAAGATCCCTCAGAATATTTCATAAAGTATACCTTTATCCTAAAAGTACAGACACTGCCTTAGTTGTCATTAGGTTTTGCAAACAGACGTAAGATAGTTTCATCTAAAACTCAAAACTGAAAAGGTTCTAAATTCAAGTTCCCTGAAACAAAACAAAATGGCAGGACATGGATTATCAGCACTGAGATATTCTGGAACTTACTTGATTCTTTGCCACCACTGAGCAATATCATTATCCTGATCTCACGCTGATTCCCTTATAAAGTCACATGCCCCCAGACAGTACAACTGATATCATGAACGGACTAATTTCTTGAATAGGTTGACTGATAACACATCTCAAAAAAAATCAGTAACAAAATTAGCTGCGGGAATTTCCAGAGGACATTACCTCATGTAAAGATTTTATCAATCTTTTAAAGACAATGTTCATGTTACTCAAGGCAGGTGGAAGTAAAACAAAGACTTTGTGAATAGTGTATGTAGGATGAAAGCATCATAAGGGATAAAATTTATGGTCAGTTAAGAGTAGTTAATATATAGGGATTTATTTTTTTTCCTGAGGTGTTCCAGCTGCAATAAGAATACCAGAAAAAGTACTACTTAAAGCTCTTCACTAACCTGTGACTAAAATAAGCCAATGAATATCCTCGTACAGGTCATCAAGCACTTTATTGTCAATTGAGCCTGATGCCGGTGAGGCAAGTAACTGCTGCTGATGTCTTTGCAACTGACCATGGAGCCTTGTCACTCGGTCTTCTAATAAACTGTGGACAAATAACAATAAAATAGCTTCACTGTTTTTAAATTGTTTCAGCAAAATTGGGCTTTTCATATGTGATGGTATCGATTTACATTCGTGACTTTTTTTTTTCCTGTACCTTGTAAGAAGAGGTATACAGTGCTCTGCAGCAATTCTCCCCAGCATGCCTACACTGGCCAACTGGTCACAGAACTGGTCTCTGTCATCCTCCTGCAGTTCACTTATTTCTTCTTCTTCCCGAGAGGCCACGCCATTGGCAGTCTTTGGTTATTTCAACAAAATTAGAAGCAACTAGTTAGTATTACGCTTACTAAATTCTATCACCACCACAATTTTCTACATTGTTTTCGCTTTTTCTTTCAAGGTGTTTTGCATGGATGAACAACAGACTTGTACAAAATTACACACAGAAGAGTTAAACAGAGGAGCAAACATGGCTTCATATTGTTTTGAAACCAGCATTTCACAGTGGCAAAATGCCACATCCAGTTAATTGTGTATTTGCTACCATTTCTAATAGTGCTCTCAAGTCAAAAGATTCACTGTTTGTGTAAAGGGTCATGGATAAGAGTTAGGGACGTTGTCCCAGTTGTCCAGCACAGGCTGAACAACAGCAAAACAGCTTCTTTATGCCCCAGGATACATCAATCAGCTTTGTCGAGCATCCACTGCTGGAAGTACGATATGAGGTACTGAATGACTCTGGCTCATAGAGATGGTCTGCAAACCCAGTGGTCTGATGATTGCTGAAGTACATTTGCATTTCAAACCACAAATATAGCAGACCAAGAACCACTTTAAACACAGGAACTTCCATGCTTTCCCCTATTTGCTAGTCAAAGATACTGTTCTCAGTTGTCTGAGATACTACATAAAATCACATAATAGGTAGTATTTTTCATGATAAAATGAAAATCATCTTTTCATTAAAGATTTTCCATAACCCATTGTTTGACGGGGAACAGTTGTTAAAAAGTAAATGCTATAACCTCAAGAAAACAGAAGACTAATAATCACCATCATCTATTTTCTTTCTTGCTGATGCAGAAGTTGCACTCTTTGATTTCTCAAAGCTTACCTTGGCTGCATTATAAAACTACTTAAATAATAATCAGATGAAGAGATGAAATGTGATATGTAGAAACTAAGTACTGATGTCAAAAATGTTTTTAAAAATCTCACAAAGAATCATAAAATTTACACAACTAGAAGTAAAGTACAAGTGACAGAGAAAGCTATCAGTCTGCTTTGTTTCTATAAAGGCTCTGGAAAACTGAATCCACACACAACTCCTTATCCAAAGTGCTTTTAACACATCTTTATGTAACCCAGCAAATTATTCTCTTTTGGCAACTTCAAAGTTGCAGCTGTTTACTGAAGGGTGAGCCTCTGCTCTCAAAGCAGAGACTGAAAGTTCCTGTTACTGCTTTGATATTGAACAAGAAGCATTCTAAAATGCCAGCTGTGGCTTTTAAAAGGTTACCCGTGGGATAAGCGACTTATCTCACAGAATGACATGAATTAACCTGTGTACACAAGTTATGTCAAGACCGCCTGACATGAATTCAACGTTCTCTGGTGAAATATTTCTCTCTTTTTTGGCACTGTTATTACCATCTGTTACATATTGAGATAGAATTAGGTTTTATATGGTGCTTTTCAGAATGAGGTATCTCAGAGACAGTTGCATAGCATCAAATTAAAGAGAGATTTTATACAGTTATTGAATTGAATCTGTGTGATAATTAATTAATCCAACATCTACCTCCAACTTGCTGTATGAGAATCTATTTCACTAAGATGCAGACTCCTGGCAAGAGACTAATCTGCTTTCTTAATGGTTCAAGATATACTTGCGGTACTTCTAGGTTTTGTCTAGAACAGTCACCTCAAAAATTTAATTGGGAATTCATTTTACCCAAAAGAACTGCATAATATTGCAAGTTTCTTCTAGTCTGAGCACAGCCATTCTGCATTTTTTTTCAGTATTTATGCATGTCAATTGTACTTCAAAAGTATACTTTGAAGATAATGTATGGGAGGCAACAACCATATAAAAGGCTTCCAGTTTGCATCTGTGGGAAGAACAGCAAGATGCATGTTGATTTGAGTAACAGGTTTATTTTTTTGCTATTTTTTAAAGCGATTTCCAACCTTGTATTCCTTTATTTCCTCTTCAGAATGCAAGGAACAGACTGGAAAATGACCACCAAGTAACAGATTCAGCAAATTCTTCATTTCCAAAGTCACAAATAATAATTCTATAACTCCCTTGAGCCACATAATATAGTACATACTAAAAGACATGGACTAGTTAATATATAACATCATCAAGAACTACTACAACGAGGGCTTACCAAATTCCTTGTACCATCAGGAGCAGCTAGATGGCACTGAATGTAGGAATTAAAGACCTGAACAGCATGTTGGGTAAAGAAACCTTTATGGAAATGTTTGTCATCTTGTACCAAAGTAAGCCAAGATTCCAGCAATTTATCATATGCTTCCATATACACCATGTCATCTTTGTCAAGCTGTAAGAGATGAAAGAAACAAATAAAAAAATCTTAATCCTAAACTAAACCAGATGAACCTATTTCTACTCATTATTATTTAACAGATGTTCCTCTAATGTTGAAACAATTTAAAAAAAAAAAAAATCAGTCACAAACCCCATCTAAGTATAGCCAAGAAAACATCGGAATGACCTGAAGCAACACATCGGAAAGGTCAGTGCAGCTTTCATGCTTGCTAGGCTTTAAAAAACTGTCAAAGTGATTAGCTATTTCTCTTCATCTCTGTTCAAACCCAAAACAGTCTTCAATTAAGCCTTTAATGCACAATTAACTAAATATGGGAGCTACTGAGCTTTTACCCCAAAGATGCCAACCAATCATCTCAGCTCTTACCAGTAACAATAAAGAATTGAGCCATTTCTTTTTAACTAAATAGACACATATAGAACATGTGCATATACATTTATACATATTCCACTATTTCTGAAATAAAGAGAGAAAAGATGACGATTCCCTGTTCCATTGTACTATTTGCATGTGTTCAAGAAACCTTGCTACAGGTAGACAGGTTTGATGATGATACACAACTCACTCTATGAACAAACAAAAAAAAGGCATAATTCCACAGAATAAGCCTGCACCTTCAATTTCTTAGTGCATTTTAACTGATGCTTCATGGTTTTGGTTATTCATGTGTTTCTACATAGTATATAAGCTACGAAAGGAAACAACGTATCTGAAAAACAAAGTCCTGGGTTACAGGCAAACTGAAGAACCCAAATAGCAAAGATGCCATTTCTTTTTAAAAGTATTTTTAATGAACCTATCAACCTGATTTGATACAAAAATTAAACTTCAATAAATAGGTCCAACTTCAAATAACTGTGACTATATGGATAAACATGCCGCTAAAGTAGGATATTTCTTTCCTCTAAGAAGTCTTCTCAAGTTTTAACCAACAGGATCACTCACAAAAGTTACTTTTGAGATAGCAGAGCTTAATAAAATGATTCCTTGATGAAATAAAGAGATATTAAGGCCTTAATCATGCTCCAGACAGAAGAATTCCTGACTTTCAGTGGAGTTACAAACACGGCTGGATGAACAAGACAAGGAAAAGAAAACATTGGCTGGATGACTGATTAAGAGTGAAAACTGATATCACGTTGGAAGCATTTCAAGATCGCTGCACAGCATCATTTTGTAATTGCAAAGTGGTCATATTTACAGGAGTTAAAATATGGGACACATCGATGCAAGTGGGAAAACAAAAGCTGAAGATGACATGGAGAGAAGCAAAATTGTATTCAACACTAACATAAGCCACAAATTTAGGATGGACACCACCACATGTCTTTTTAAAACTTGGCTAAAGGACACATGAATTCACAGACATTCAATCGGGAAATATTTTGATATATGTGTAATACATTTACACATATAACTTACATATAATTTCAATTATTTATAAGAGCATAAACCAATAAGCAGACGTGTTTTTCTGAACAACAGAAGAACTCAAATTAGCCAATTCATTTATTTGAGAAGGTAATACAGAAGTCAATGCCATGCAAAAAAAAAAAAAAAAAAGTTTTTTAACTTATGGTATTCTCATAAGCAAGCTAGGATTAGTAAGTGCCTCCATTAAGTATGCGCCCAAATAGCAGAAAGAGTTTATCCATACAGGACAAATTTGGTCACAAAGGAACAATAAAAAAATTCCCAATCCTTATTTCAGATTAGCTACAGTTGGGCTACCGAAGGTGTCGCATACAGTTAAAGCAAGTGACGTGCTGTAGACTGGGGAGCTGAATCATTCTGCTGGATTCAACAGGAGCAATGGAAGAGTCCGGTTCAGAACTCAGATCTTCAGGAGAGGCAAGATACAATCAGTAAAGTCAAAGCAAAGATGCTTAATTTCTCTAGTATGGGAAACTTAAAGAAAGAAAATCAGTACTTCTTCCTTCACAGTCTGCTGACCCTTTGAAGAAAGAACACTTCTAAAATTTGTCAAGCAGCAAGAAGCTGGAAAGAGTTGGAAGCACAGCAGAGGGGACCAAATTCAGAATGATCTCTCCCATCACATGATATTTTTAAAAAAATCACGAAACAGAAACCGCATTAAGATTCGTTTTGAGAAAAAGAAGCCTTCGCTATATTATCTATTTGACTTTCCACCCAATATCCTGTTCGTACTCTTCACTAATTCAGATGAACTATTTGGTTTCTACTTCTGTGGAAGCACCAAGTGCTGAGCAAAGCGGAGAACAGCTGTGGACAAGAATCTCTCTCAGACCCAGTGCTATTATAAAGGAAGAGATTACTCGTCCAACTTGCACTATAAACTAACGCGCAGCATTGCCGAAGCTTACTGCCCTCCACCAGCGTACCTGTTCAGGCAAATGTTTCAACTTCCTTCAGCCAATCTCCTCAACCCCAACAGGCAGGTTAAATGTAAAACAGAATTTGAACATGAAGTTTGGATTGTGAGTTTTCCCCCCCTAGTTGAAAATCAGTATTAGCTGCTTTGAGTTGTTTGCATAGTAAGATTTAGGACCTCCCAAACTCTGACAGTTTCCATAGCAAGTCTTCAGCTAAGTAGATTCCCTGTGCCCGACCGGGTTTCTTCAATGCTCACATGAGATATTCCACTAGCATATGAAGTGGCAGAAATATGGGGAAACAGCTTTTCCCATCAGCAAAACTTAAGGAATACTCCTGCCTGCATTCTGCTGCACTTCGGATTTCTGAAAAGTTCCAGAAATATTATCTGAGGACTCACTGAGCCAAACATACAGAGTAGTTTATCTATCAAAAGCTCTTAATTATGGACAGTACAAGAGCTCACAGGTGTCACTACAACCAGCCTATGCAAGAAGCTTGGGGAACACATTAACCATGTCTGGAACATTCCTAAACCAAAAGATTGTTTTCAGGGATGCAAAGTAGTATTTCTACAGGCACGGCACACAGTACCATTATACCACCTGGATTAAGTCAGCAATAACTGAAAAGTCTCGGCAGCATGCCTTATTGCTGACACACTGTTAAGGTGTAAGAATTATTTTTTTGAAGTTCCATCACCACAGAATTCTTTATCATCCTGGAAATCAGAGAAACAGCATGAAGCTGAGATATCTCTAAGAGCTATGACAGAATGGAAGGGGTGAAAGTATAATGTTTCTTTCTACAAAATGATTCTATGATTACAGGACGGAGAAAATTCTCTCTTAAAACAAAAAAATCTTGCATTATCTCTTTCTGATGTTGACAAATCTGAGAATATTTAAGTTTAATACTGAAAAGCCTTTCTTCAGCAAAAACTATGTAATTATGTAAGTGTAGGCAGCAACAGTTTACAAGGCATAACTGGCCAGTCATTTCCAAAACAAACTTTGTACCAAATAGTGGCACAAGCTACCTTACACTTTTGCTGAGAGATGAAGTGTTTTGAACGGTGTTGTGTTGAGCATGGTTTTCATTAAACATGGTTGCATACTCTAGCTGTCACGTAACAAGAGGCTAATTGAGGAAACAGCATCCCCTTGGTCCCTTTAAATGACAGGTGCCTATGGGTTTGCTGAATCTTTTCTATTAAGGCTTCAGGAACATTCCTAACTGTGTTGGTGAGCACCAGAACATACGTTCAATGTTCTACTAGAAAATACAATCTTAGAGCCATCGAATGGTTTGGGTTGGAAGGGACCTGAAAGACCATCCAGTTCCAACCCCCTTCCATGGGCAGGGTCACCTTCCACCAGACCAGGTTGCTCAAAGCCCCATCCAGCCTGGCCTTGAACACTGCCAGGGAGGGGGCAGCCACAAAATCTGAAAAGCAGGGCAAGTTTTGAAAGTAGCTGCATTTTAGATTCTAAATTTAATCACCAATTTTTTGATTAAGACAAGAACACACTTGAAAGTTGAAGTGCGTGCTGGGCCAAACGTAATGCATTTTAACCTTGCAGCAAAGACACGATCTAGTGCTCGGCAATGAATGCTAACTAATACGCCTGTGATCTCTGGTAAAGAAACACATCCACCCACTTTATAACTAAATACTCCTATAACTGTTTTCAAACTCAGGTAATTAAGCCCAGTAAGAATTCATACTCTTTGATGATAATGGGGCAATAGTGGCTGATCTCTTGGTAGTCTCATGTTAAAAATCAGTAGCTACTACACAAATAGCTTGAGTGAAGGTTATTCGCCTTAATTCTTCTGGGCTTTTCTCCTTAAACCAGGTCTCCTTAGAAGGTTTTATTTGTAATGCAATTTTTAGAAGCAGAAGACTTAAGAGTATCCCAACTGCTCTGTAATGTTACAACCAAAGTTTGAAAGTAAACAAACAGAAAAAAAATCCTCTGAATTCCTGTGCTAGATTCGTACACAGAATTATCATCTGAACCGTGTCAGCAATGAAGGAATGATTTGAACAGTTTATAAGTACAGGGTTAACAACAGATCTTAACAGCTACATTCACTTAAAACAGAAGTTCCTAACTCAGAACTCTTGACAGAAGTTAAGTTTCAATTTGTCCATATGTTCATGTAGTCATTTTAAGCTTTCAGGACTTTAGCTCTTTCATTATCTACAACAGTTTTCAGAGAAGTCCTACAAAAGCAAGTCAGCAATATTTAAAGACTTTAATATTTTTAAATTAATCCATTCTTTTTAAAAAGAAAATACGAGACAAGTGCTTTAAATCAAAACAGTCTGAAAGATGCACATTGTGTGTAAGTCTGTTCGTTATGTTGTTTGAAATAAAAAGAAAAACCTCTCAGACCCGATTTCAGAAATATCTAGAACAAAACCACTGAATTCACAACAGTTATTAATAAACCAGCCAAATTCGCACGTCACTTATGCTTATCACAGATAGAGAGAAACAAAAAAAGGCTACCTACTCTTTGAGAGCAGATACTTACCACTTCTTCCAAGGCAGCACTTCTTCCAAAAGAACAAGTGAGGTGTGCAAGGCAGTTAACAAATGAAGAGAAAAGTTCATTTGGAATGGCAGTTAAAATATTGCGAGGAAATACAGTTATCAGGTTGCTGATAATACTGGAAATTCCCACTGCTTCAGAGTCTTCTATTTCAATTCTATAGGTAGAAAGAGCAGTTAAGTTTTTTTACTATTACGAAAAATGCTAAAAGTGAATTGATTTTGTTGATATGTTTTCAACCTACTTCACATTACTTAAGCGCCACCTACTTTAAACTGCCTTTTCTTAATTTCAGTAACCCAAAAGTAAGCAGAAATTACACCCAGAAATAAGCAAGCCATACCAGTTCTCCACGCAGATATGCTACGCTCCAAACTAAAGATTAAAAGATGCCATCTAAATTTAGAGAGCAGGCATACATACCCATTGATAGTATTCAGTAATCCCTCAATGAAGTGTGCCAGGTAATCAACTTGTGAGCCTTCATCGGGAAAGACTGGCCCATGCAAAGATGCCAGCTGTGCGAGGCACTGTAAGGAATCTTGGGCCATATCTGTATCTTCTCTGATTTTTCGATGTACCTTTCAGGAAGTGAGATAGTTAATAATACACGGAAAATAGGGTGTTCTTACAACAGTCACATGGCTCTCAATCCAAAAGAGCACATACCAAAAAAAGCTTACTATAACTTCCATTCAGTCTGAACTGCAAGGGTTTCTACAACTCTCTAAACCACAGTAAATGTCAAGATCGTGACTCAGCTCTCAAAATCGCAAGCCTTGAATTAACTCCCTGAAACTAACATTTAGTTAAGTCTCACCTACATGTTGAAAATTGAACTGTCTACTGGCTGTTACGTCTTAAAGAGAGAAACAGATGCCAGCCAGTCAGACATACTGCTCCTTCTAAAAACAGCAATAATGACAGTCATCTCTATTATGCTAACTATGCCTAGGCTACGGAGTCTTGCTAAAGTTAGTCAACAAGTTCAATCAAGATTATATAGATGCTGCTTTAGCAGAGGTAAACACTGAAGACATACAAAAACGAATGCATCACTTCCTTGGCAGCACCCGTTCATTATACAAGGCCAACAGTAATCTTCCCGCATTTCTGTGAACTGTTATGTCATTACTTCTGTTGGTGAGACTTTCTAGATTCAAATCTTAATATTTCAGTCATCATATTCTCATATATTTATTTTAGTTGTCAAGTGCAGATTTAAAGAATTTTCTTCAGCTCATGCCTCCTATTTTTTCACATAAGATTTACTGAATAAATAAATACAGGGTAGCTTTTTCACCCAGAAGCAAATCTAGTTAAATCATTTCAGCAAAGTTACACATAAAAGTACAGTTAAAACACTAACCATTTCTCTGTGGCGTTATAGTTGCAACTTCCCCCAACTCATAACTAGTTGGATTAGCTGCACAGTTAATCTCTGAGAGATCAAACTAGAAGGAGAAACAAACCCTGCAACAGAAATACCCCTCCTAATATACATCCCACACTAGGCTGAGATTAGAACTGAAGGCTCCCTCTTTAACATGGCAGTCCTGCCAACTTTTGCAAGGTTATTAAAATTTCTCAGATCAGATAAATGAATATAAATTACTACCATTCACTTACATTACTTCAAATAGCAAACTAATACTAGAAGCCTCAACCATTGCAAATCAGGAATCTAAAACCAAAACTGCCAGCATACTGCCCTGGCTAGCACACATCCAACAATAATCAAATACAGGCGAGTTTTGGTTATGATTAAGTAAAATGCAAGTGTATTAAAACAATTCTGCATGTTATTCAAAACATTATTTTTATCATGAGTAAGTAATTGTAAGCCAACCAAAGAAATAGGTATCCAACTCCAACAACTTCATACTATTAAACGAGGAAGGGTTAATATGTAAGCCAAAAAGATATTTGCATGTGGAGGTTCACAGCTGACAGTAGCAACTGTCTGGGTAGTCTAGACAGCTGTTCAGATTGTGTGTAGCCGCTAAGAGTTCTGCCAGTGATTTTTTCACCTTTTCAAAACTGCTGGAACAGATAAACTTGCAGTCAAAAAAATATTTTTTAAAAATCTAATTTCTCAAAAAAATCCTATAACTAAGGACACGTAGCTAAACACGTATCAGACAACTCTCAAGAAGCACAGGAGAGTTACACTTACTTTGTCTAATAACGACTTTGTCCAAGTTTTGAGCACATTATTTCTCTGCTTTGCAAAAATGAAAATAGCCTGAGAATGATGAATTCTCAGGTCCCAAGAGACGTAACGAGATAAGACAGCATAGTAAACGAATTTATAAGCCAATATATGTTGCTGCTGCAGTAACTCCTAGCTAAGTCTCTCAACAGTTGTAGAAAGAAAACAATACTAGTTTTACCCAGTTTGAGTATCATGGGGTTTTTAAGTTACAGAAATTGAGTACTACACTCCCTTCTCCTAACTCTACCTCTTCCCCTCCTAACTTAATCTACTTTAACTTGTTTGGATTTACTTTGTGCTGAGGAAAGATGCAGAATTCTGTATGCTGAAACTTGCTAGAAAACTGCAACTACATTACTTATTTTCAGCTGTTCATTGAGCAAACACTTTAAGATCAGCAAACACATACTGTTCATTTGATCTTTTGTGAGAGCCGTTACACCTTATCTAAAATACATACTCTACTACTACTCATCGCGCTTGGTTTCGTTTGATGAGTACATGTCTAGATAACTACACACCTTTTTCTTTTGTTAATGGTAATCAGTTTAAAACAATAAATATATAGGCAAAAATACATATTCGGTAAACTAGGAAAAACACAATACTTCTGTCTGCTTTGATAAGCAAGCTGAAGTCAACAGAATCAGTCCTACCTGATGCAAAAGGAGAGTCCAACAATACAGTTTTAGAACAGGAAGGAGCTGCTTTCCTTGTGGTCTGGACTATGAAAGTTGAAGAAAGAAACTTACTGTAAAGAAAAGCTCCATAACTCTGCTGTCCAGGAGGGTCTCACGCCAGGATTCTGTTGGCTTTAGCATCACATTTTGTGAGGATTCAAACATAGCTATATAATGTCTGCCCAGTTATCTGGTGTCAAGGTCAACAATAACATTCCTACTTGGCTTTAAAAAAATCCTAGATACAACAGGATCCATTCAGAAAGAATGTAATGGAAACAAACTTTAAGCCTCTTCACATACACAGCATAATTCATGCATGAGGCCAAGGAATAAAAGGTATTAAGTATTGAAAAAAAGAATGCTCCAGGAATGTTAGATAACAGTTTGATCATAATTATGAGACATACCATAGTGATACGATCACTTTGATAACCAGGGTGTCTAATGTGACACAGCGAGAAGGGAAAAAAGCAACCGCAATTAACAGGTGTTAAAATTTATGCAAAATAGGAAATAATTTTCTAAAAAATTTTCCTGGCAGCTTTTAAAAAGGCCTTACGATAGCTAAAGATAGCGCATTGAAATCTATATCCTATTTTTCTAAATAGCCAAATACGCGTCACAGAATGCAGACATGTTAGCCCTGCATTAATCTACATTTTTTAATCACGCTGGGAAGAACAAAAGCACAAGGCACCGCAAGGCATCGTCATATTAAACACATGTCTGTAAGCGACGCGCATTAAAAGCACGCACACCGCAAAGCACGATTTTGCTGCACTTGTTTCTGTTCTTATCATGTGTTTTCGCATAACTCAATTTACAAAATTCTGCAGGTGCTCTAGTACAGAAAAACAGACGAGCAAGAAACATATAAACAAGCAGGTTACACTCTCTGTCAGTCTGATCATGCAGAAGAATGCTTATCAAAGATTTTTGAGAGTGCTTCCTTCTGTAACACCCCCCAATCCAAGCAGCAGTAGAACTGCTTTAACTCTGCAACTTACATTTTACTACATCTTTTTTAAACCCTTCATTATCCTCTCTGATCCTTTTCTAACCCAACCATCGGAATAAGTAACAGCAAGCTTACTTATTGGTAACGAACTGCATTAACTTTTGTACTGTGAGTCATCAGGTATTATAAAGAACATGTATCAAAAAGTACTTAGGTGTCTAGAAGAAAATAAATTTCACAATGGTATCATCCAACTTTTGATGGGTTTTGTTTAAGAAAACAATACATAAAGCAAACATTTAGCTTAATGTGAAGAACTGTGGCACAAGGCAGGATGCACGACTTTAGTTTATTTACACTTGCCTTCTGAGTTCTGCCAAAACCAGAAATTCCTAACAACTCTGTGCAGAACCACATTCCAAAAAAGTGAGTTTTTCCACAGCACAGCATCAAGTGGACCTTCACTGGCGGTACGTGTCCAGAACTGTTGTCAGCACGTTATAATGCATAAGAACAATCAGGGATTTTCACATTAGTGCAAAACAAAACCAGTTTCACCATTTTCAAAATTATCAATGTGTGTTGAACCATAACAGATCTGCATTATTTCAGACGAGCAAAAACTAAAAATTACAGAATTGTCTATTTTACTTCCATCTGAAGATGGATGTCATTTAAGTGATCAAAAATGCTTCGGTGCTCCCAGATGAAAAAAAAATAAACATGGGCAAATTATCACATGCAAACATCCTTTATCAGGAGTAGTATTACAAATTAAAACTATTTTTTTCTGGCAAATTAAGCTATGCTTTTTTTCCTTTTCATTTGGAATGTTTTAGGAAAACCTTTATTTTTAAATTCTTTATTGACGAGAGTGTCTTTTGCTGTAACTTTCCAATAAAAAATTGGCTTGGAACTACATCAATGTCAGAAGATGATCATAGATACATTATCGGTCTCTGAAAATCATTTTGCTCTTTATTAGGTTGAGTGTACAGAGGGGACTAGCTACATAACACTTTTCATGTGGAATGAAAGAAGGGCTAGTTTGCTGTCACTATTTTAACAAGCCTCAGTATTTAGCAGCCTTATCCTGTTATTTTTAGTACTGTTTCTCACGCTAATGGACTGATGACACATCTGACAATAGCAGATTTGTGGGTAAAATATCTGTTCACTGAACAACACAAATTATGCCTGCACCTACCATGGAGATCTTACAGCCATTCTCCATTACGTACTAGATGTACGCAAACACTAGGGTAAGTTGGCTGTGGAGATGCTTGCCACCATGAAATACTTCAACTTACTTTGTGCTGTGGTTCAGCCTTATTAGCAGCAGTCCGGTTATGCCAAATCTTAAAAAATGGCACTAATTACCCAGTACATGGGTGTACACAGGACAAAGACAGTCTTCATCATAAAAAAAATAATTTACTTCTCAATACTTATGAGGAAACAAAAAGTACAGAACTAGCACAACACCGTTGTAAGCGCTCAAGCCTTAACATAAACTCACAATAAGCATAGATCAGTCTACTATGACATCCTGGAGAGTTTGGGGTTTGTTTGTTCGTTTGTTTTTTAAGTGAAAAACAATTGTAAACTATTTCTGGTAATAGATACAAGTGTTTGCAACATTCTCAAATCTAAGAAAGAATGAGTAACTCGCATTACAGTTCACTTTGAATGATACAGAAATCCAAGCTAGGAAACAGCTACCAGAAGCATAGCAATGTTTCCCCCAGTTCACAAGACTTTGGACACTGATTCCTACAAACACTAGAAACTTCTGCTTGAATTGGAATGGACTATTCAATAAGATGTACCAAGCTCTACTGAAAAGTGTAAGACTATAACTAGGTGCCTTTGTGTATGATACAGCTCACTAATTAGTGCCTAAAGAGGACGAAGAGAAGACCATAATGTCCAAGACAAATTTTCTTTCATCTTAGCCTATATTTATGTATGTAGACATTAGCTCTATGCTTAGTTTTGCTTAATGAGCTGGAAAAATAAGAGTAATCTTTTTAAAGTTATAAATTTGTAAATTTTAAAATTGTGATTTGGAAAAAAAAATTGAAGTTTTATATGCTTTTTGGTGGACATATGAAAAACAAATAAAATAGATGATAAACAAATATGTAGTTTTCCTCCCACTCTTTGCCTCTGTCCCAGGAAGGGATCAATGGGCAAAAGACAAGCATCAAAATACTTCATATCCTAAGGCAGCCATGAGGGATTAAAACATTTCACTTCAGGACTTCCCACAAATTCCAGTATCTAAAAATGGACCTCACAGTCTTTTTCCTAAGAGAAGCAAGGCTTGCCCTTCCACATTAGGAACTCAAAAGTCAAAGCTGCGATTTCTTCTGCCAGACCCCCACTCACAAATTTGTCCACAGGTGCAAAGAACGACTCAGAAATGGAGGGAAAACTGGTGTGCTAAGGCCCAAATATCTTTCTTAGAAGTTGTTTTATAATGACTTTACCTTGTTGTTTGGAACATTTCTGGAGAGCTTTGTGTCAGTCTTAGACTTGTATTTTACAAATAAAAAACTGCATTGGAAAGGTAACTTCTTGGAAATCCGCCATCCAGCATTGTAATGCTAACATACTGATTTTATTTGGCTATTTAAGACCTCCTCTGGCTTGCTAGCTAGTCAGCCAAGCACATGGGATGAGTCTAGGAGCAACTGTCTAAAACTGGTGCAGAGGCTTGCTGCCCCCTATGGAGAAACGCTTCACAAATCTTTATATAGCTTATGCTCTCAGCAAACACATCCAGCATCCAGGAGAAGGAACGTTCGCTTAAATATTTAATTATTAAACACAAGTATTCTTAACTGTCAGAAGAATGAAACAACTCCTTTCTGTTGGAGACGCTGGACTCAGATTGCAGCAACAGGCATAGGAAGCGTAGGAAGACCCAAGCTAATTTTAAAACTGGCCAGTTCCGGAGCTGCTAGCGGTGTGGCCATGCCAGTACCAAGTCTCATGTTGACACCCAAGTGGATTCTGCAACTCCTGCTACATTTTGCTGCTGTGGTTACACAGCTAACAGTATTCAAGCTAATCGCTTTAAGCCTAACTTACACTTAAAGCACCTATGCAGAAGTGACTGCCATGCAGATGCAGCTCGAGTCACGCCTTTCCACTATATACTGGCTGCCATCTAGAAGCTGATGACAAATCACTGCAAAACTGGAAACCACTAGGGCAAGAGAGCGGCAGAAGAAAAAAACCCAATATATTTTATCAGTTCCCTTTCCTAAAAAGGGTCATTGTTGGTCTCTCTTCCTCTTCTGATACTACCGCTTTTAAGATGCTCTTACATTGCAAAGTGATTTCAGAATTCATTCAGGAAACCACAAATGATGAAACACTAATTGTTAAGAAGTTCACCATCAAGACAAACATGTTTAATGGAATTGCGACCAAATTCAGGAGATCTGTCAATTTTCTTGGTTTTGCCCAACTTTGTCTTAAAAAACTGCTAGAAAGGATTGTCAAGAAAACACATAGTACCCTAGAAATAATTTCTAAACATCAGGGATTTCAAGGTGAGGTCAGTTTTCACCTAAGAGCGATAAGTCTGATAAAAGTAAAATCCGGCTGTCTTTTGCACTTTCTTATATACAGCCATTTTAGTTACACTGAATTTTTCTTTATATCCCAAAGAACAGCCAGGATAGTACCCCAACCCTTCATCTTTCAAAGACAGACTGCTGCAGTAAATTCAGGACAATCCCAGGCTGCTAACAAACACAAGGCCTAAGGAAAGCAGCCCTGCTGCTGTAGGAAATCTGTGTTGTTGCTCCTTGGTACAGTTCAATCATTTCTGTAGCTGCGCAACAAACCAAACTGGGGACCTCAACCTGCTAAACAAAAGTTTTCAACTAGGTGGTTCCCTGCTCAGTATCATGCTTATGTGAGGTGCTAGGGCAGGATGCTTTTTCAGCAGCAATGCCACCTTGAATCACCCCTCAAAACAAACCTGAAGCTTTCTGGAGCATTCTGTGTGTTTTTCATGCTCTTCTATTATATGTAACAGATGCTACCAATCTGTGTTGGACTGAGTTCAAATCCTGAAAGTCTGCAGAACTATATGGTTCACAGGATCTCCCAGAAAGGTGTCTCATTCTGGCTTGAGGTTTAAAAGACATTTTCAAAAACTGAGATATGAAGAGCTTTGTTCCTTTAACTGTGTGGCCGAGGAACTCACACACTTGAAGGAAAAAAAAAAAAAAAAAAAAATCAGACAAAAGCTTCAGTCAGTTCATACAATTGCCATGGCACCATTAATTTCAATGGAATGGCAGCGATGCACATTAGTGGAGTGCCTCTCATTAGATTTACATAACCTGCACTTTAAATCCAATCCTCTATTCTACATTCACTTGAAAATTTGCCAGCTTGCCTCCAAGCAAGTAGAGGCACCAAATCCAAAACAAGGACTAAAGCTCAAGTTCCTCTTTATTCACATACTATAATCCATATGTTAATGACTAAGGGCTAAGTAGTTCCATGACAGTTCCTAATGACAGATAACATAGGTCTTTTTATAGATGGGAGACAGCTGGACAAAAATCTTACGTCCTGCTTAAGAAGTTTTGCATTTGAGGACATTCATCCAAAGGCCATTAGAATGTGGCTGCCAAGAACAGATAAATCCCAAAGTCAAGAAGCGAGAAACCTCTCTGGAGATAAAAGAATATAAGATATATTTACATCCTGAGTCCACAGGACATGTGTCAGGCATATTCAGCTTCTTAATTGGAGACTTTGGACACTCACAATGTACTAGGAGTGAGATCCTTGTAAGGCTCTCTTAACAGAGGGCTGTACCTCTTAGTCCTGATCACCTGCGCTTCCTCAATTAGCCATAACATCCATTTAAGAAAAGATGAAGTTAAAACTAGCTCCATCTGAGTAAACAATATTTAGCCATGCTGTAACAGCACTGAAAAAAGAAACTCTATAGAAGCCAACATGCCACAACAGACTACCATATGTTCTTAGTACAAAATAGGAATCCTATGTTATTGTCATTTCCAACAGTACTGCCAAGAACCTCTGAAGCATCTGCAAACACTAGGTGAACTAATACCTTGAGGTAGCAGATAAAAATAACAACAGATGATTGCCTGTGTGTTCGAAAATGAAATGGAAGAAACTGCACATGACTGAAAGGAGGCCTCCTAGGTCACCTGCCCTTCCTATTGCAGGCACATCCCAAGACACCCGAAAAATACTGAGCTCCAACTTGAAAGTAGGTAGGTCCCAGCCTCTCTTCTTTCATTGCTCCAATGAGGTGGTTGCTCCAGAACGCATTTTTCATGCCAGCAATAGACAACACAGACATACTACAACTCTTCTCTTATGACTGGTGGCAGCGCTGTCCAAGACTGCGCTTAACAATGCAGCATGTACTAAGTTATCCTATAACAGCACAAGAACTCTTGAGAAGTCCCATGTTTTGATGCAGTTCTCACTCCCAACTTGGTGATTTAAATAACATGCCTCTTGTCAATGGTCACTGTAGAGTTAATGCACATCTATGCTACTTCCTTTTTTTGGAGATATAAGAATCTTCCTTAAGATTATGTACAAATACTGCAAATTACTGTTATGCTGCAGGGAATACCGAGAATCAATACTATCTTGCTGGGGAAATACCAGCTAAAGGAAAAAAAAGATGTATCTGTTGACACAATGGATCATTTTACTGCATGCTTCCAGTATTAAATTTATACCCATTGCTTCTGCATATGTACTGTCAAGATTTGGAAAGAGGATACCAAAAGGATACTAACTGATCGATCAACACAGCAATTCTTAAGTTCTTATGTAAAGTGCTATCTATTTATAAACTGCAGACAGTTTCACTACCCGTGTCCTAACAATCAACAGTTACTTTTAAACCAGTCTTCTTAAGGAAGAGACATTTATGCAACAATACAATCAAAATGGTGCTGTAAACCCCAACAGTTTCTGAATCTTCATCAGCCAAGACCTGCATTTGTCAAGGATGATTAAAGCCATTCCAACTTCTGTTTAAACAGGTTGCTACACAGAGGAGGGAGACCCAAGCTGGTGCTGGAATTCTTACAGCAAAATGAAATGTCTAATGGTAGAAAATGGTAAAAAGACGGTATCAAGTAGAGGAGAAACAAGATTCGAAACAGAACCATGTAAGAGCACTTGTGATGGTTCAGACTAAAGGTCCAGCCAATCTCTACAAGTGGCCAGAATTTAACAGCTGTAGTATCTAAAGTAGGCCAAGTAGTAGAAAACACTGTTAACCTTAAGCAGCAGTACAGCTTGTTTAGCTATTTCAATTAACACTTATTTACTAGCACCTATAGACTGAATCACTTCATATTATATAGAGGTATACATGAAAGCTCGAACTCCCAAGGCTCCACGTCTTTGTAAGTATCTAGCTCCACCTGTGTAAACCTTAGCCTAGGATAAAGTGCTCATGAAGAACTACAGCCTTCACTTTCAAACTGTAACAAGATCGGTATTTAGGACTACATCAGAGGTTTGCACAGACAAAGACTGAATTTCAGAGGGAACCACCACTGCATGACACAAGAGCATCTCCTTTCTATTTAAGACTACAGGTTAGGAGGAAAAAATAAAAAAGTGTCCACACATTATCTGAATCCTTACAAATCCCAAATCCTCTTCCAAAACTTTTTATAAGATGCAATAATTTGACTCCAGTCTCAGTCCCATAGGCGCATGCACTAAATGCCTCTCTGGACCCCTGCCAAATCAGTTCAGTGCTTAATAGGAGTGGAATATTTACTTTTAATCCATGGCACCTTCCATAAAGACAATATAACTGGTCTTCTGCTTTATAGTTGTGAACCAAGGAATATCCAGTTTCAAATAAATTTCATTTTTGCTGCTTGATGCACAATGAACAGAATCAAAGACAACAGAAACACACTGATAACACCTTCCGGCTATCAGACCAGGAAAGCAAATAAAATCCTTTGAAGTGGATTTGAAGGCAACATCAAGATTCCTGCACTATGTGTAACTTAGTAGCAATTTGAAAAGGTTTTAAGAAAAAAAAATTTATAAACCAGCTTAAAAATTTGGGTCTTGGAAAGTTTGCTGAGCATCTTAAAGACAGCCTAGCTATTAGAAGAGGCATTGCAATGTTTTACTGCAAGTGCAATCTTAACTCTGTATGAAATGGAAAATGTGATTGATTATTTCTACAATAGTCTTCTAGCCCCTTTTTTTCATCTGAGCATTTTTGTATCTTTTTACTTCTCTCCCTCACTAAGACTCTTTCTCATTCCCATTTCCTCCTCTACTTTCTATCTCCACTTTTCTCTGGACTTTGATAATTAGCACATCACAAAGATGTCAAAACAGAAGCAATGGCACCTGTGTAAAAAGGAGATGCCATTTCTCCTCTCAACTAGCAAATAGTTTTTCTTCAGACTGAAGAGAACCTATTACCTGTTCTGGTATATGACCATGATCTTTTATGGGGAGTTGGTTGAGCACGCACCTTCCTAGATGATGGGGCATTTACCTGCACCCTCCTCTTCTCTGAGGAAGAAGAGTAGTACAGATCAATTCTCCACATAAAAATTAAACAGAGGTTCAACCTCTTCACCATTTGCCACTTGGTTCTGCACTAAAAGCAGCATATTATGCTTCTCCTCTCCCCTGCACCAACTAGATAAACCATCAACCTGTAACTGGGGGCTGCTCTGCTGAACTAGTTTTGACTTTTGTATAAAACACTTTAAAACTGTAATGAAGAATGACAGCAGCTTCTGTATGTAAGCATCTGTTAGCAAGCATGGGGTGACCAAGAGCACTAATGGAAGAAAACATAAATCAAGAAGTAAATAAGGCTTTTAAGTTTTACATTTTTCTCTCCTTACAAAGACTTCACTTATCCAGTAGAAGAGACCCAAGTCAGCTGAAATGAAGGGCCTGACACTGAAAGGATATAATTTGGAGGAAGGAAGTTCCAGCTTAAGACCTGATTGGCTAGTGCAAGATAACGCTGAAACACTGAAGACATCTGAGCATTGAGGTTTTCACGTCTGCTGAATTCCTGAAGGACCTCTACTGTGAGCATGAAGATCTGCCGCAGATCGTCCTCCTACAGTCAGTACGAATACAATACATTAATAGAGTCTCTCAGTCATTAATTAAAATGTTGATTAAAAAGAAACACTTTTTACAAGAGAATTTTCTGGTTTCACCCTATTTTTCATTAAAATACAGAAAATATTCTGAAGTTGTCAGTCAGAACACCCCCACCTTTTGCCAAAATTAATAGATTTTGCTTGTAAAGAATAAGAAAAAAAAAATTGTCATAAATGCTAGTCATTAAAAGAAAAACTTAACAATATGTTTTTAACAACTGGTGGAGGAGAGGGTTGGTCTTTGGCATGAAAAAAAGTTGGTAAGTTGTTCCACAACATTCAGTTTAAAGCAATGCCTTCACAAAAACATTTCTGCCTGGCCAAACAATACATTTGAGACAACCAGACTACACCATCTGCAATAATATTTTTAAATACATAGCTCTCCTTGGCTTTAAACCAAAGCTATATTTAAGACTATCATTGTTCCACAGAGTATTCGTTTTGTTTGCAATTGGTAGCCAAGGAATTAAAAGAGTCCAACCACATAAAGATCTGTAGCTCTACGTTCATAAAATGGGCAAAAAGGGATTGCACCTTTTTGATACAAGTTTTTTAAAAATACATTATCAACTTTCCTGAAGTAGCCAGTATCTGCATTTATAACATAATATTTGTCCTATTAAATGCTGTTAGGCACGCACTGTACCTGAATGCACCTGGCACAAGAAAGTACTTCTGCTTCTCAATGTTTAAATTTTAGAAAGACAGGTAGCATATATTGATACAGAACTAGTTTACCTGAAATATACGTTTACAGTTACCATGGAACTCCATGCTTAGTCCAATGTTGCTGGTTTTACTTGAACTTGAGAACTCGCTCAACAACGCCGTTAAAATGGAACAGGCCAAAGTTTGCTATAAAAAAAATAAGGGGGAATAGTATAACTAAAAGATGTCCAATAACGTAATACCACCTACATTGTCCTTAGATTTTTTTTATTAGCATTTTTCTGTGACTATTACTTCAGTTTCTTCTAACACAAACTAGAACAAGTTAAACTTTCAGGAGTATAAATCCTTGGGTAAATCATCTCTGCAATCATCAAGGCTCCTCCATCCTTACAAAAGAAATTCACGTGTCTGAGCAAGATAAGAGCTAGCACCTGCGCAATCATCACTACAAAACTGAAACAAACTTATTGCAATCCATTTCCCAGCCGTGCTGTTTACTTTCTCTCCCTGTGCACAGTGCTTTACAGGTATTAGTTTCAGGGAAGATTCAGTTTCCACTTATTTCTATTGATCTAATAGTTCAGGTCACACTGAAGTTTTTTTTGGCCTTTCTTTGCATTTGCTACACTTACCGTGTTGGTGCTTGCCCATGTTTAGACCACCGAAAGTGATAAAAGCTAGTCAAAAGCAACACCTGCAATTCACCATCTACTAATATCTATTCCCTCTCCCCCCACCAAAAAAAAAGGAGAGGAATACACAGAAAGCTTCGGTGTTTGAAAGCTTGTGGATACTTCCCTCCAAAGCACAACATCCACAAGCCTCCGAAATAACCCTTGAAACTACTCTATTAGAATGGTGTCTCTGAAGTGATATAAAAATTGGTGAGAAAAAGGCATGTTAATTTTAGAGAGACAGATCCATGAAAACTGAAGGTTTAAGTGTCTTTTTCATTCTCAAAATTTAAGGTAAGGTAAATCAAATGCTTATGCTAAAACACAACTTAAAAGCCAGCTTTCCTTTATGAAACACACTGCTCCAGCCTTTGTTGCTGTTTTTTGAAATAAAAAAAGCTTTTTTTCCTGATGCCAAAGTCCAGTAACCATCATCACCAGTTTTAATACATTTTTTTGAACTGATCATTAGACAAAAAGGAGAGCAAATATTGTACAGTGGAGATGCAAGTAGTACTTCAGAAGTGTGCCCTACACTACTGTAAAAAGTACAATAGAAACTGTACACCGACAAAATGAAAACACTTCTTGTTAAAGAGATGTTCTTAACAAAAAACCTCAAAATTACTGGCTATCCTCGCAGACTGTTTGGAGCCAAGGTGCCAGGGATGGACAGAGGGATAGGAATTGTTAAAGGGTCATGCATGCCAGCAAGTGTCCAGGGGTTAAACAGAAATATGCACACTACCTCTGAACACCCGAAAGATTAAAGTGGAGATGATACTATTTATGCAAGCTCATACAACAGCTGAGACCAGTGCCATCCACCCACCAACTGCAACATCTTTGTTCAGAAATGCCTCTGAAGTCAGTACCTTGACCCCCCAGACAACTAGTTATCTTAGCCAGTATACACTAAATTAACATTCTTACTTGCTAAATAAGTCCCAGACAGATCGAACATAGTGGCTTCGTGGTAACATATGGGTTTTCTCTTCTACTACATAATAAAGCTGTGCAGTGGACCAGCATATTGCTGATCAGTTGCTGAATCCAAGCTTTCTCATTTCAAACAAACAACTATATTTCAGGTGATCTATTTTTCATCTACAATCACCAGTCACACGTCATCTATGATAAAAGCAATGTTTAGCCAGTGAAAAACAGCAGCACACTTCAAACTGCTCCAGCAAAAGTGCAATTTTGTCAGTTCTATACTAGACTTAGAAATACTTCTAATTAGCTCAAACATTTCAGTATTTTATTTCTAAATTTCTGTGTAAGCTATTTACACAATAAGTGTTTTTTATTTAGAGGAAACCCAATCTCGTCCAACATAAAAAAAAATAGTGTAGGCTAACACTGAGGTTTAAATCCAACATTAAAAGTTCCAGATGAAAAGAATTAATCTGGGTTAAAAAAAAAGGCAACTAAAAGAAAAAAAAACACCCCGAAGTTTGGCTCTAGAACAGCACTTCAGATAATACATGTTTTTAAAGGAATAATGCAAAGTTGCCAGAGATCACTGCTCAATTTCGTTATGCGCCAGGAGATGCAGAAGTCTCACGAGGCTCTTTAAACACTTTAAAATGCATGCTTTTATTTCATGCTTGAATTACTGACAAACTGATACTTTTCAGCTCAGAAAAGCCCTGATGTAAGGACATAATTAGTTGCAGTTACAAATCTATATAGTTTGAGGCTCTACAACATACCAGGATACCAAGTGGTATTAATGACGACAATGGCACAACAGCCTGGCTAAACAACAGCCTTGATAAAGCAGCCTGAGCAGTGACCTGCCCCCCTGATTTCAGTAAGAGCTATTTCAGCCCAGCTCACAGCGAACACCAGGGCACACCGCATCCCCTCTGCTCTCCTCCCTCCCACTGAATTCCCAGCATCCCACCAACTCCTTCACTGTGGTATTTCAATACCTGGGGTGCAAATCTTGCCCCACTCCCTCACCATCCCAGGGGCACTGTGTGCTTTATGGGCACATCCATGCCCTCCTGGCCCTATCTGCATCTACGTTTACCCCCTGCATCCATGAGGAATTGTTAAGTATTCCCATACATCCAGGTCACCAGAGCAGGAGAAGACCAAAGACAAGATATTGGCCAGTAACTTAAAATTTACTGCAACAACAGGCTGAGAGGAGATTGGTTTCCTAGAAGGTATGTGCCAACCCCCAGGAGTTTAGCGTACAGGCAAGAGCAGAGGAACAGATCTACACTTGTAACCAGCCCTTGCAATGTCAAGCATTTGCACAGAGCTGCATACAAAACCACCACTGCTTCCCAAAACTGCCATAAGACTATAGGAATCCATATACTGCTGTGCATATCAGTAAGATGGCCATTTTCATATGAATATTGACTAATGTTCTATATAAACTAATTAGCTTAAAAGAACATGTGCCTACCATCTGTTGAACTCTTCTGAATACACAGTAATACTTCAGAAACTCTGGAATAAAGCTTAAGTACACTTCACTCAAATTTTACTTTATGAAAGGTAACTTTACTGAAGTTTAACTACTAATATTTTGAAATAAATTTTTTAAATTTACATTATATTTGGTGTGAAGACACTAAGTACCTCAACACAAATGCAGGCTATTAGAAGAAAGATTACAAAAAAATCTGAAACAACATAATTTCAGATAAACCAATACCATTGTGCTCTGTGAAATAAAATTACTTCCTCTTACACATAATAAAACTGAACGCACTTAATACATGTAAAGTTCTAGGGTGGAGGGATTTTTTTTGTTGTTTTGTAGCGCATTTTTAAGGTTTTTGCCACACCACAGAAGAGATTAACAATCCAATTTAGTAATACCATACAGTATAAGTAGAAAATGCATGTGACACTGGGCAACATATTAAAAGTCGGATCTGAATGTCTACTGCACAGTAATGCCATTAACTTCATACTAGTAAGAGTACACCTCTGAACCTACTTTGACTCATTCACTAGCAATTTCACTAGTTCTGCCACAAGTACATACCCAAACAATAACCCCATCTAACAAAGTAAAATACTTCTCTTGTTGAGGGCGGACTGCCTCTGAGAATAGCTTGGCACTCACCCCAGTTAGCTTTATTACCAGGAATAAACTTTATGAAAGATCGCTATACATAAAATAGACTCTCAGCTGCTCAAACAGAAGATCAATGGGACTTGTGATAAGAGATTAACTTAGCAATCAGACACCCAGTAGTAACATCGTTTTAGTGGCTTTCTTTTTAAATTTTTCCAATAAAACACAGACACTGCAGAAAGACCATGCACCATTTTAACAGTAAACATCATTCATAAAACTCAGATGCAGAAGGTAAATGAAACTTATGCCTCCAAATGGAATGTCCCCTATAACAAAAGTTAAAGCCATAATATTTGAAGGGATTTCACACTTGTGCCTGGACTGCCCATGGAATAAGTGAACTGCTTCATTTGAGGGTAGTTAGGTTACAAAGCATCTGAAAGGAAGAAGAGTTCAAATACAGCTTAGGAAAAAATGGACATGTGGTACACCAGCTCTGAGGCAGAAAAGCCAACAGACAAAGCAGAATGATCTACAACACCCAAAATATTTCCTCTTTTCTGAAATTCAGAGCAGATATACAGCTAGGTTGTCAGAGGCTTCATTAAATCATTCATTTTACTACAAAACCTAAACTATCAAGCAACACCCCCCTGCCTTCTGCAAGTGTCATTTACACCTACAGAAAAATTAGTAAGTATATTTAAAAGAATAAAGGTCTCACCTGAACAGAGCAAATCATAACATCTACCCTGTTACGTTAGATCGCTACCAGCCTGAATACACATTTAAAGGATTTTTTGTCTCCATCCGTATAACGTAAACTCTGTTACTCAAACCAAAGGGAAGCCACAAGAAGCATTTAATAATATCCCTAAACCGGGTAATTTTAACTTTCACAAGAGCAGGAAGAATCAAAGAGTAAATCTATCAGATGTAGAATTTGCTGTGCTGCTTCTTAGGTGGTAAAATTCTGTAGCGAGAATGTGTCAAAAGCAATTTTAGCAAATAAATTGTTTCAAGCAAGGCTTCCTTTATAAAGGTGGTTACATACTTCTTCCCTAACGTCCTTGAATAGGCACAGCTGTATTTGCTAACATTTTCAGAGTACCTAAATCCCCAGAATGTAAACTGTAACTCCAAATGGAAAGGTTAGCAGGATGGCCGCAGGACCAAAAGAAACACCGTTATGTACACAGAGTAATCGGGGCCAATCCAGCTTTCCAACTTCTGAGTATTGCAACGGGGGCAGGAGGAAAACCCAGGGACCAAAGTAGTAGTTACCAACCAAAGCAAATCAGAATATATTCTGAAGAAATACAAGCAAGCACCAGGAAGAACCCACTAGATTTTATCTGTTTGTTCCTTCCCAAATGAGCCAACTGGTGGAAAAAAGCTGTAGAGCAGGGACAGGGTGATAGGAATAGGACTCACAGCTGCACTTTTGTGCTGTCAGCAGTAAGGGACTGGCTGGGCAGCGCACCCCTTTCCTCCCATTCCCCCTCCGCCACCGTGCAAAGACAGATGAGCAGCACCAGGTTAACACACCACACCCTACAGCGGCACAACGGGCAAGACCCTGCTTCCCTTCCTTGGGGGGAACAGGCAAACCAAGCAAGGGAAACCCCCAAGGCTGAGCTGAGAAAGAGAAAACCCATTCCTCCACGAATCACTGGGGGCCACAGGAAGATGATCTTGTGGCATGTGAAGCATGCAGGCTTTGGCCAAAGAGAGAAGTAGCAGCCTCTACTAATAACGGAAGAGGTCCGGGCAGAGTTTGCTGGAGCATAGGGTGCAAAACATGCTTTTCTTTGTTTCTCTGGGGACAGGAGAAGTTGTGAAGGAGAAATCATGGGGAAGAGAAAAAAAAAAGTAATCAAAAAAGTGGAAAAACTGAAAACTATTTATCTAGAGGTTACAGATCCTTTTCCAGGTTCTTGTCTGAAAGGCACCAGTGAATCTCCACTCCTGCAGTGGTTTAACGAACAAATCCAAGACTTCCAATTAAATTCAAAATAATGAATAGTAAGACTAGCCATGCAGCTTGCCATCAGTATCACCCAGCTTTATATATATCATCCTGTCAAGTGCGCTTTGGCAGGCAGGTGTCCCCTCTCCCCCCGCTTTTCCCAGTATTCATTCCTGGTCCTTCTTGCCTGCCTCTGCCTGCCATACTGTCAGATATGCCCAATGAGCTGCATTACCTGGCTGTGCTCCACAGCAGATCTGCTTAAAGAAAAAAAAAAAAAAAGAGAGGTTAGGAGGGAGAAGGCTGGTTGCACAGATCCAGTTTATTACTGAATGCATACCTTCAGAAGGGCAGTACCTCCAAGAGGAAGAGGGACTGCTCTAGGTGAACCTGCTTTAGCAGGGGGGTTGGACTAGACAATCTCCAGAGGTCCCTTCCAGCCCCCACCATTCTGTGACTAAATACCAAGAAGCTAGGGCCAATAAACTTCTCGCCTCAAGCCTGTTTATTTGTGTGTCACTGCAGTAATAAAAGAAATACAAGGGTAACATGCTAAAAGGCATAATTTCTTCCTTCCCAGTGAGTCCAAGGTCTACAGGTGAGGGCCTACACACCTGCACATCTCATGAGACACCAGAACTGAGGAAAAAAAGTGTCCTGGATGCCATACATAGAAGAGTGGGAACGCATCTCTCTCCTGGATCGTATCTCCTCACTTCCCAGCCCTGTCTTTGAAACTGTAGCTCTACTGTAAGTGATAATACTGGGAGCTATCAATTTCTAATATTAAAGTTATTAAGCAACTAACATGGAGCCTTGCTGCACTGCATCTCTTTACGGAAGCAGGCTTTCTTTAGAAAGAAAAATTGGAAAACTTTAAAAGGCACCCTGGTTAATAAAACTACTAAAAAATACTTACGTTTTAAAAGTTCTTTTACATTTCTATTACCAAGTTTTAACCTCATATTTGGAGTAGTTTCTGGATCCCTAAAATTCCCAAACCAATCTTTAACACACTAATTTAGGCCTTTATAGAGCACTTGTCAGCATGAAGGAAACAGCTTAAATATCCTGGTTTACCATCTGGTTTTTATACTCAACATGTCTCAAGGACAGTATGGTTCACAGGACAAGGTAATCATTTTATTAGACCAGAAGATACAGCTGAGGGTAGAGGGGGGGAAATTTACGTTTTTGTCAAAATGTAAAAGTCAACTCCTACCCTACCACGTGAGACAGCAACAGCTAGACAAGGATCCAGAAGTAAAATCCTTCTTAAAGAACAGAAATAAGAACTACAAATGCTAAATAAATGTAACTAGCTATCTTTGCAACCACTATTATTGATAGATTAATTTCAATTGAGATGAATGCCTGGAGCTCTGCTTATTAATATTTCCCGCTGTTCACATGAAATCCATTCACAGCACATTCGTCAGCAGTTTTAGGTAACCTGAAGCTTCTGAATCTCCTCTCTAGCCCAACCATGAACATTGGGAAACAGACCAACAAGAGATTTTAACAGAGTAGGAATTGTTAGGATCCCAGAGCTCTTCCAGTAAGTCTTGACAAGTCTTCTTGCATACACAGAAAAATTTAGACTTCAGGTATGGAGCTTTATATTAGAATACAACCTACTGCATGCATTGTAGATCTTAAACACAGCTTCTGTGGCTTCCCAGTCCCGTGTCAGGTCTACAGCAGTCAGACCCCTCTGCATCTGCCTACCTATATTCTGGAAGAAATCGAGGTGACCCACATCCTAGTCCAGTTTTAAACAAAGTCCATCTGATTGTGTTCACAGGCAAACCAGTTCCTCGTCCTGGGAATCAGTCACCTTTCCTGCCAGGATTCCTGTCCTACTGGCAGGGATGAAGGACAAACGAAATCCTTCAGCTATGCAAAAGCAGAATATTCTAACAATACAAAAAGAAAAGGCCAAGAAACTGAAGGCGTTTATAGTCAAGAACTTGGCCCATACAATTCTCCAAAATGTTGAAATCAGTGATAGAAAACATGTATTTAGCATTTTAAGATTGGCCCATGATACTGTGTCTACTGCCAGAAGCTTTGTCCCTCAGAGATTAAGATTTTGAAGAGAGATTCTGAAATTGCTGTTGGAGGGAGATTACTGACTCTCCTTCATGAAGGGAACGATGGCTTGTATTGATGTTACATGTGGAGCCAGGCAAAACAAAACCAGGAACTCCAAAGGCAATCCTTGTCCTCCCAGAGGATTACTACCTACACTCATTTATAAAATAACAGCCAGACCCTCTATAGTTTGCTTTCCCTTTTCAGACACAGGTTTCTTCCATGAGATTCATAAAGGTCCATATGGCAGAGAAGCGGCAGCAGGAGCCAGTGCTCCAGGTTCAAACCCTGGCTCCAAGCATGCATCTTTCCCATCCCTGTAGCATTATAACCTCTCCTTAGTGCCCTGTTATATCCTTAACATGTACACTGTGTTCCACTACTAAGAGATTACTCAATACAAAAGCCATCTTTTTCATCTCCTGCCCACTTTCTTCCTCTTATCACTCTTATTCCTCTCCTCCTCTTCCTTCCAATCTCCTTTTCATTTTTTCATTCTCAAGAGTTCGTCCATCAGTCTTGTTCCCACGTCAGTTTGCCACATTACTCAACATACCTTTAGGTTCCATCCTCAAAATATACCCTTTTCTAAAGGTATTTTTAACTAATACTCGAGAAGTTCAGGTATTAAGCATATCAAGTCCTGCAACAGGACACATGCAAAAGACACAGTAGTGTGTACATTCACTGCTGTCCTTTTATTACACCAGCCTTCAGGACTTGACCCTGCCAAGATGTTACTGAAAAGTCCCAAAGGTTTCATGGAGCAGGAATAAACACAAAACTAGCACAGATGTCTGACAGGAACTGGGTGGAGGGTTGCAGGGAATGGAAAAGATTAAGTACCTACTTTATGCTTGTGAGACAAAGGGCCAGGAAGCTTCAGAGCCAGCAGAGAAGAGAAAGAAAGCAAGAAACTACTTCACTTGTTTTAAAAACAACTTTCTCTCAGTTACAAACTGCTGAAGATGATGAAGTGATCTGCTGCTGACTCCATATGTTATTTCTCAGCTGCTGGACTGAACCTTAGGTAGGAGGACACAACTGGGTAGGCAGTAGGTCAGAAAAAACATGGAGCAGAAGTCTGGGAAGGATACAGCAAGTGACTAAGAGACTCAACAGAGAATCAGGAGTCACAAAGTTATGACAGACTTCTGAAACTTGAGGGTACAAGGCTGGAGGCAAGAGCGCACATCATACCACAGGAAGGATGTATTTAAAAAGTGGAAGGAGTCAGGGAAGCACAGAGGGCTGGAAGACATCTGCTGGTGTCTCCCAACACCCATATCCTAGGCTCCTCCCTGACTTGGATAGAGGCCTGTGTTATAAATAACTAATATAAACATGTGTCCAGTGAAGTGCAGAAACACCTGTGACACTGCATGGCACTGTCCTGATGGCGCACCCTGGATCTCGAAATCAGTACCATTCCCTCAGATCCATACCGCACCTTGAAGCGCTGACTGCACACGGCAGCTGCACCGCTGTGGTTCCACACGGCCTGACGGGCATGGCTGAACGCTACAGGGACACTAATGAAAAAAAAAATACTCACCCATATTTGAAAAGATAAGTGGATAATTCATTGTATGAATTATTTCATACAACCTTTCAAAGTTATTATATATTTATACAAGAAGTGTGCCCTGAACCCACTCAGAGCTCAGCTGTGGCAGGTACTGCGCTAACACACAATTTTATTACTGCTGATTATTGCAAATGCCAAGTCCCAGGTCACATGAAGCTGTGCCAGTACCAGAGTTTCTCTTGCAGCAAAGTCTCAGAAGACTACAAGAACATTTTTACGAAGGAGAACTATTTTATAATATAAAACTTCATACATACACGGGAGCATGCGTTTATAACCAGCTTGCCAAATGTATACTGCGCCTTAGAGAAAAGTTGTTCCAGCAGCATCACGTCATGTTTTGCTAGTAAGTCACATCAGCATACCGGAATAGAACACATCATTATATAGTCAAGAAATTTTCACTACCATTCTTGCAACTTGAGCACAAATACTTTGGCACAAGTAATACTTGTGGAGAGAGGCAGATAAAGGGAAATGAAAAACTGAGCCAAACTTGGTCTCTGTACAGTGGCAGCAAGAACAACTTGGAGAAGAGGGGCATGAATATCGCCCCTTCCCCCAGCCACAGCTCCTCTGGAACATGCTCTGTCCTGCAGTAAGCCCGAAATGATATACTTAGAGCAGGCAGTCTTAGCTTGTTGTATGCTGTGGTCAGTGTAGCGTGTCCGAATATTAGCGCATGCACAGAAAACTGCAGAAGATTGTGCAAGAGGCAGTTCAAAGAGGACTTCTCTGTCAATGTGCAATTTCTATTTACTCCACCTTTGTATCTTTCTGGAAAGATCACATAAACCACATGAGCATACACACTGCTATGTCTAAAATTTGAAAATCTCAGTTGTAATTCAATTTTAATAACAAGGCTATGTTTCCTGGAAAAAAGCAGGAACTCAGCTTTGTTCTAAACAAATACCCATTTCTATCCAAATCATGCACAACCAAAAGGCTAAATGTTCTCCTTAAGGTAAGTAACTATGAAATGAGGGTTTACAAGTGTAACTGAAATTTCCATACCCCGGAGGCATATCACTTGTGCTCAGAGGTGACACACTATTTTTAGGACCATGACATGAGCTGCATTACTTCTAGCGTACTTTGATCGAATTTTCAGAGTTAAACATTTCCCACTCACATCTAGTACAACTGCTGCTTTAAACGCTCAGCAGCGTTACGAGCCAGTTCCCTCAAGGGTTTTTTTTTTTTTGAGAAAAGCTTCAGTTAAAGTTTCAGCATGGAATCTACATACCAGTCAATTCTCATTTGGTAGGAGAAAAATCACCTCTCTTTAATCTCTAGTTACATGCTTCTATTATGACCTATTCTAAACTTATCTCCTGGCATAGCAAACGGAATTTCACTAAATGCATAGATAGATATTGGACACCTTGTTTCCACTTTGAGATCAGTATGGAAGGTAACACTTACCCCTAGTAGTATGACATTAAATCTAGAGTAAGTTTTGTATTTCCATTCCACGTTTTACTTCCTCACACCCCTTTTTCTCCACCTACCCGTCTCCCAGAGAACAGCAGAGGTCTATGCCTCTTCCTCGGTAGCCTATTCCGACAGCTGAGCCACAGGAGGGTGCAGTACTACACAGATGGAAGGGGAACAGAGTGTATAAAGGACCTGCCAGCTAATGGAAAATCCATTCTAGATCGTGCTGTTTTATTAAAGAAACCCAGAGAAACAAAAAAATCCTCGTGGTACTTAACGCAGCTACTCAGAGAAATCTATTCCCTAAAAAATAGGGTGTAGTTGTGTACCAAAGAACTACACATGCTACTCGTAGTCCCAAACTATTCTTATTCAAAAATCTCCAACTTGAAAAATGATTGCTCAACTAGCTATCAATTTCTAATTTTAATTTTCAGATAAGAGAAGTATACAAGACTTTAGAGTTACTAAGTACATAACTTATGCTGCTGATACAGATTGCTTAAATTTTGAAGAAAAAAAAACCAACTTACCACAGTGGGGTTACCGCTGCTGATCAACTGGCTGACTTCATGAAAAATGCTTTTGCAGTCGATTGATTTGTCTAATGATCCCCGTTTCACTATCACCGCTACTGCTAATAGAATCTGCTCCCGAACGTACTTTTGAAGGCTGTAAACAACATTGTAAAAATATATTTGCAAATAATTCTGAACATCAGTGCTAAATAAAATTTTAAATACATTTCTTTTTCAACCATTTTGTCTGAATTCGTAAGGACAAGCTGACAACTCTACAGAAGTAAACTATCAAGAAGGGAAGATAAATTATTGTTTAAATGGTCTTCCACCTCTACCAAAACAAAAGGATGACCCAGACTTTACACAGAATCCTACACATTCAGAGATATTTTTTCTATACTTACTTAGGCCTTTGTAAGACATAGGTTAGAAGGAATGTTCGCAGTGACTCGATGCTAGTTTTTTCCAAGAGAATCCATTCTCTTACAACTGCTTCCATTATTGCTGTAGCAGCTTGAAAGAGGACATAGTCCACTTTACTAGTTTCTGTGGGGAAAAACAAAGGCAACTTGAGTATCAGAAGATATACATGTATTTAGATTGTAAGTATTTCCAACAAAAAAAAAATAATAGAATGTACTATTATTTATTATTAAATGGAATTTTGTTGCTGTGAAAACAGACAAAGAATTTACAACTCAAAAGGGGGGGGGGAAATTAATCAACAACCCAATTATCAAATTGTCCAATATTACTCGAGTCAGTCACTCAGGGGAAGAAAAGTTGGCTGGGCAAAGAGACTGGGCCAAAGATCGGGAACAAAAATGCTAACACAACTGTGAAATAAAATAAGAAAGATGATGGATTTAGTCCCAAAATATTAAGATACGATTAATTTGACAGGCATGCCAGAACTGAAGACTCCTTTATCATTCTTGCGCTTGCCTTTGGAACCAACGGTGCATAAAATTGCATTTATTTTATGGATGATAATGAGGATCAAGTCCACTTACATCTAAAAATAATATTTATGTTTAATTATCAAAGCGAAGTTTTACAGACTGGTGTATTTAAGGTTTTCTACATCATGTTCAAGCTTCCGTATTTATCTTGAAATAATCAAAATGTAACTTCCAACCAGAGCGTAAGAAACATTAGACCTTATTATCTGATTGCTTTGATTATAGAAGCACTAAAGAAACCAGAAAAAGATGTTATGGAAAAAGCTAACAGTTTGGGTGACCATACAGTATGATTTAAAGAGAAATCCCAGAATCCAAATTTAATTTATACGACAATAGAAAGCCACAGAGACTTTGGTTGTCGTTGTTCCTTTGCTTTTAAAAATTTTAACTTAGAAATTGCAGGTAGTATCTCAGTAACCAGTTTCAAAACATTCTAGGCTCTGCAGAAAACATAGAAAGAACATTCAGAAAGGTTGTAGCCACAATATTGCAAAAGCATGGAATATGAAATGGGGAAATAACAGAGTTTGAGCTACAGTGGGCAGCCTGCCAGGACTGGAAAAACTGGGTTGGTTTGAGAAAACCTCAGTCATGAGACGATGGGCTTTAAATGTCTACAAAACAAACCTTCTTCCCCTGATTATATACACAGAAGTTTATAATATACGTTTGCTTTACATGCATGTTCTATATCCAAGACAGCAGCCAATTTGCTAAAATGTTTTTAATTTAATCAGGCTCCAAATCTAAACCCTACACAAGTAAACATGCTTAAATCAAAATAAACCACCTTTAAATCTACTTAGCTTAATTTGGAAAACTAAAGTAACCACTTAAAAGATTAATGTGTATGTCTAAAGCATACAAAAAAATCAGCCAAATTATTTCTGCATGGGAATTCTAATTCTCACATTTGTTAACTTCTGAGTCTTTGGCTTTTCAAGCCACACAAAGCTCACACAAAAAGATAATGCTATTAGAAAAGAAGAGGATGGAATTTCTCCTTTGAGTCAAGTACCACAGATGCACAACTGCAATCACTAAGAGCAACAGCACCGACCTCCAGCACTCAGCGTAAGCTTGTGACTAACTAGTCAGAGCACCATTATCCTCTACGTGAAGTTACTAAGGAAAGGCAGGATGAGGTTTTGCCAGTACCTTTAACAGCTGTAAGCTTACAGCAGAAGAACGTACAGCCTCATGCTTCCTAGGTTCAATTCCAGGTTTTTAAAGAAACTACATGGCAGTGGCTGTCTCCCTTTTCCTTATACTCATCATCTCCATTGCTCTCCCTGTATCACTCGTACACTCTTGCCATCAACACCCTTGTTATCTCTCTCCACCTCTATTCCAACTTTTGTCTTGATCATCTTTTTTTGTTTCTTTCTAAAGCCATCTACTCTGATCCTCTGGTTCCTGGCCATTCTTACCTGCACATAGCCCTTCAGTACACTTCAACTCTTTTATTCTTTGCCATGAACAGCTTGTTTCCCTTCCCTGGTTCCTGATTCCATACTCCCTGCCTCTCCCTTCTCAACTCCCAAGTCTTCACCAGCTGTTCTTTCTGTCCAGACTGTACAAACACTTACTCAAGCAGCACAAAGTTTTGGTAAAAGTCTCTGAGCTCCAGGTCTCAGCATCACAACTACCTCCGCTGCCAGGAAAAACCTACCCCATGCAGAAACATGCTGGTTTCTCAATGGTGGTACCATATGAACAGTTTAAGGATGTAATATTTCCAGGCATCCAAAAGGTGTTAAACACAGGACTACATTCCTTCCAACCAGCCACATTTCAGAGAAAAAAAAACTAAATTAAAAAAAAAAAAAAAAAGAGAAAAAGAGAGTGGTAGTTCATTACTAATACTAAACCAAGCTCTCTTCTTTGAGAGGAAGATGTGATTTAATGAATTTTCAATTTTTGTTTCTGATTAGTGACAAATATATCACCTATAAGAGACCAAAATGGTCTGCAAACAAAGACTACTTAAGTATGTTCTTTTGTCCACTTAAAATTCTCTAAAAATCAATGTGAAAATAAAAAGCATCTATTTTGCCATCCCATAAAGCAAAATGTGTGATTACAGTCTTCAGGAGAGGATGAAGTACTACTGTAACATAATAAAACCAGAAGAAACTCATTTGTAGAAAAAAAAAATTTTGCTTGGGGAGTGGGTGTAGGAAAGGAACTACGCTGCTCTATGTATCATAGTGTAATTTAACCACACAGTAGCAGGCCTGCTGCAATACTGACATCACAATATTAATGAATTGTAAGTCTCTAGTCCAGTAAATTTAAAAATAACTGCTAAAAAAACATACTGTGAAATGAATTAAGTAAGAAAATAACATAATTCTAATATTTCGCTGCTAATTCCAGAAATTCTTTCTAAGAAAAGTTGCTTTTTGTGGGTTTTGGCACGTGTTCTTTTCCACAAATTTCCAGGTTTTCCTCAGCAGGTTTAAGAGTCAGCTTTCACTGAAAGTTCCCCCTCACCTCCTCCCAGCACTCACATCTGGTCAGTACAGTGGTGCTGAGCAGGAATCTTACATGTTTACTGCTTCTGCAATTTTGAGATTATTTAGCTGCCAAACTCTAATATTAAAGTCTCTATAGTGCCTGTAAAAACAAATTTATTTTTAAAGACTTGTAACACAACTACATTTCAGCATTTCCATTAAAATCCAAGAAATTTCTGATAAGAGGTGACACCTACCTATATCGTTCCTTTCTCCAGAGGTGTAATCCCACCAAACTTTGAGTCAATACTCTATTGCTTCTACCAAGTGGACAGAAATTTTTCTAACTACTTTTTTTTTGTTGTTTTTAAACACAACAGTTGGGCTGTTAACGGCAACTTACTAAGATATTCAACCTGAAATAAATTCTCACCATGGAAAATTTCAGCACCAGTGCAAAATCTGGCAAAAACTTATAAAATTGCATTGTTGTGGGAAGCATCAAGCCAAGCAATCACACTACAGGCAGTTCTACAAGCTCCACAGATTAGACAGTATTACAATAACCATGTCGCAGAGGAACCCTGAATCTACTAAATCAGTTTAGGAACTTAGCTACATGAAGTTACACCTTACACCTTTAAAGCTGCCAGAAACAAAACCACCAAGGGCAGCAATAGGCTTCACCCTCCACCAAAACATACCCCCTCATCAAATCAAAACTGATGTTTGTATTCATAGCTGCAGAACAGCTCAGTTCCAGTCATAAACACAGGTACATGCTTAACTTCTTTTACTAAAACTTACCCAAAATATGTTTGCAAACAGCAAATGGTGATTTTGATTTTCTAAATGATAAGAATATGTGCTCAGCATGTTGACGTTGTTCATTATTGACCATGGAAGGTGGTGCCTGAATGAAAAGAGGAAAAAAAAAAGAAGTTATTTAAGCACTGAAACCCCATCCTGATTGTAAATACATGAGCAATATCGTGAACTTACAAATATTTGCCTTGTTAAACATCAAAACCAAGTATCTCTTGGTAAAACTGCCTGCTCTTTCTCAGTCACTGCCTCTTATTATATACCACTGTGTATTTATATCATGTGCTCATATGTGTGAACATTGAGACATCAGGCAGAGAGTGAATAATTCTAAGTATTGTGTTCCTAATGACGCTTCTGAAGAAAGATAAAAGTTGGATCTAAATTCAACCCAATCCTTTTTCTACTCAAACCAAAAATATCGTTGCACACCACTAAATGCTGCTACACACACTCACAGTCATGGAAGCAAAGCACTAGTTTTTCTTTAGTTCTACACTTGTTTTAAAATACTGAATTGTATAACAAATTCAAGGGATTAAAAAAATTACTGTGGCTATGTTCTGAACTGCAGTAGTGGCAGTAACATACTACCCTCTAGTGTTTAACGTTAAAGTTGGCATCCTAAAGAGTGAATGAAGGCTCTAATTGAAGAGACAGGTCAGCCCATTTGGGGATGGCCCATCCCTTTATATACCCACCCCCTTACACCACCGGGCACCTTGGCTGCTCAGGTAATGCCTGCTGCTCCACTACGGCTGAAAGCCAGCTCCATGGTGGCTTTCACCTGAAAATCAACTACATGTCAAGCCTGAAACTACACAGTAACCTGGACCATTGCAAGGTGGGGCACTGCCTACGGAGCACAGATGAGAGCTAACTGCCTGCATTGCAGCCTCACGTCACCGAGCAACCCCAAGATATCCCCAGCTGCCCCACAAGGTAAAAACAAGCCTGCAGAAAACGTCTGCACAAAATACTCTTACAGGGGATTGGTACCACCAGGCAGCGCAAGCTGAACCGACATGCCTTTGAGAAAGGCACGTGCACGCATAGAAAGCTTGCATCCGAACTGCAGAGCCAGGTCAAGGTGACAGTGTAGGTTATGGAACTTCAGCTGAACTTCCAGGCTCCAAATCCAGTCCTGTCCCTAGAAATCTGAGGAGAATGTGTGCGCCATATATCTTTTGGTTTAGGAAAAAAAGCACGAAGACCTTCGCATAAAGACCAAGGGTTTCAACTTAAATATAATTTATTTATTTCCAGTAAATAAAACATATCAAATCTGATTTAATTCCTTCACCCTTGGCAAAACACAAGATGACAGAAGATTCAAATATGAGTAAGTAATGCCACAGATTAAAACTCACTAATCTGAGTAAACGAAGCAAGTGAAAGCAAGTTGCTGATCCTTGGATCAAGAGGGTTCTAACAAACAGTTGTGCTCTTTCTTACACAGCAAATTACTGACTCTCACCACTGTTCTTGTGCAGAAATGATGAATGCCTGTGAGGGGAGTAAAATAAGCAGTGGAGGAAGGCAGCTGCAAAAAAGCCTCATGGATGCAGAATAAATGTTCTGTCCCTTCACAAATGTGCTCTGCTCTACCACCAGTTTGGGAGCAGGACCTCCCTGGACAGTGATATGAATGTATGTAGGACAGCTGAACCATACCAGCTCTGGGGACAAGACCACAGTGTTTGTCCATGTCCCCTTCTGGGCAGGCAGCAGTTTGAGTTAGGCTGGGCACACACGTAGACGGCAGCGTGCCTTCAGTTCACGGCTATCTTCCACATCCTTGGAGCAGCATCTCAAGGGCTAAGTCAGCTGGTGGCAGGCAGCTACACGCACAGAAAAGCTTTTGGATATTTGGGGCATTATGCACTGCTGAACCACTGAGACAGAAGTAAGCCCCATAGCAGTATTTGAGTCCTTCCAGGACACTGAGCTTCAGTGAACTCCACCCCAATGGAGAAACCCAAACTTTAAGAACTTTTTAAGCAGAACAAACTTGTAAAGAAGCAGCCTCACCCAACTGGGGCAATGTGACACTTCTGTGATAAAGCCTCAACTCTCCTGCATGCAGCCAGGCATCAGCAGGAGCTCTTCCCAACCACTTGTGCCTTCTGCAGTCTGAAGGACAGTACTCTGTGAGGACTCCAGCTACACTCACTGCAACACAGCCAACTGTACTGAATGCCAGAAGAGTATTTGGAGCAGGTTATCAAAAATGCAGGAATGACCTACACAGAAACAGCTTGACATGCAGTTCCATCAGTGCTATCACAAATAAACAAAACCAAACAAAAAAAGCAGTCCCCACTTTTTTTCCTCTGTTGTATGGGCATTTGTGTGAACACACAGAGAACCAGACTGGGGAAGTGATCACTGAAAAACACCCCACCAAAGGCAGGTTATTTTCACCTGGATCAGTTCTCCAGCCTGTGCCAGCACAGTATAGGACACTATGTCTGGTGAGAAGCTGCTTTTTTCAGCACAAATTACCATTTAAAGCGCATTTAATCTTCAGCCTCTGTTGCTGTGCAATGCCATGGGAATACTCTGAAGTCTCAAGGAACACACAGCTTTGGTCAATGAAGTTCTGTGAGATCTAAGAATCAAAGTTTTTCAGACAAGTGACTTATTTTAATAACTCTCTGCTACCAAAAGGAGAGGTCCCACTCCTTTCTTGTTCTCACCTGCACGGTCTTGCATTATCCCTTCTACCAACTAGCCCTCAAAAAAAAAATGGGCAGGGGGCAGGGGGCATGAACACTCTTTTGTTACTTTAATAAGCATCAAGAAGTCAGTCAAGTGCCACAGCCAGTGCAACAATGGGGAGAAAAGGAGTGTCATGACCTTGCCCTTTCAGCAGTACTGACCTTGCAGCTCACAGCTCTGCAGTCTTGTGAAGCCTCACTAATCACAGACACATTAGGAAGAATCCTTTGGGTGTGACAAAGCATAACGTTTTGCAAGTCTGGGGTCGTTAATATTCACATTCTTAGAGCAAGAGCAGCAAATCAGGGCTACCTGATCTTGAACTACTTTTGCATTAACAAAGCATATTTGAGTTTGTCAAATAAAGATCATACTATTTTCAGTGTTCTGTAACGCTTTCAAGGACATAAGCAACAAATTATGGCACGGTTAAAAAAACTTAAAGTTTTATGGAAAACACACCCTTATGCTTATAATAACTAGAAAAGAGATCTCTAACTTTACATTAAGTCTTCTACATCTCTGAAGTCTGATTATGGAAGACCTTTGGCACCTTGGAAAGGCACACAGCACATCATATTCCTGTATTAATTTTAAAAATCACAATAATTTAACAATACATTATGCACTTAGACTCTCAAAACTGTCCAGAACAGCCAAGGGCAGCAGGTAAGCTTTAAACTGTACTAGAGCCTCCAGAGGGAGCTCAAAGCTCAGTCTACTGACTTGGCGGCATTCAGGCAGTAGGTAGCGGTGCACTGAGAGTAAAGCCCACCTAATTAAAGCCTGTAAAGGAAAGCCCAGCATACACATATTCTGTGTACAAATTCCACATTACAAAAACGCTGGCTCAGGTGAGCCCGAGAGCCCTGGAAGCTGGTGCCCAGCATCCCCTTGGCACAACAGGGTCAGAAACATACCCCAAGTACCCATTGTGCTGAGAAGGTCCCCCCAAAATACTACACGTTCACTGTTTTCTTGCTGATTGTCTCCTCCACACTTTACCATCCAGCTTACAGGGAAGAGAAAACCAGCGTGGTAATGACCAGGCTCTTTTGGCATACTGAAACTATTTCCAGGTATACCATTTCCCTTTCTGGACTGTCTGATGCTACTGCCAACGCCCATCTGCTCTCTCTTTTGTCTTACAAGTTACCTTTAAAAGTTCTCCAGGACAATCACGATCCTTCTGGTTTTAGCATAGCAAGACACTGGCCCAGAAGAACCGAATTCCCATATGACACAGTATTATAAATAAAATTACAACTCTTCAGCTACCAAGGCTGAATACAGAACAGGAACAGCACCTGCAGTACCTACTGATCGGATCCAGTGTGACTACTGGCTCAAATGGCAATTATTCAAACACGAGGCAAAGAGAACTTGAAAACAGACAAGACTAGAAATACTCTGGCAGACTAGCACTAATCTTTCAGGACCATGAAACTTATCTGAAAGCCTAGAAAACTACTAAGAAAGTAATGTAACCCCTTCCCTTTCATGTCAACCATTTTATAAAAAAGAAAAAAAAAGAAACATAGTTTGTTACTTCATCAAGTCCTGCTATCAACTAGTCTGAACAAAAAAAAAAAAAAAAAGGTGTGGGGAGGATTAGTAAGGTATTTGATGACAAAATTGTAACAAAGCAAATAAGCATATGTTAGAAGATCTAAATCCTGCACGTGCTTACAGAAATCCCACACTTCCTCTGCGTGCTTGTAAAAAAAAACTTTACTATGCCTTTTCTGCTCAGGGAAAAAGCATGGGAAAGCCAAAGTCTTTTGCTTCCCTTCTCACTCTCCTTCTTAGAAGAACACAAATAATTGTGATGATTCTCCTCAAGCCATCAACAGTAAATGCATCAGTGGGAAAAAAATCTTTTTGAAAAGAACAGAAACACTAAACCTCAGGAGGAAACAGAACATGTGAAGTCCAAAGTAGAAAACTCCTTTAACACCTCACAGTCAGAAAAAGAGGACTGAGGAAAAAAAGAAGAAAAGAGATGGAGACTGAAGTTCTCCCTATCACAGTAAGTATGTGACTCAGTCCTCAGCAGTCAGCATCTTCCTAGTATTTTGGGATACAGGTGCAGTTTGAAGAAATGTATTGGCACAGATCAGCCAAACAGAAAAGCTGTCCGAATCATAGGTACAGAGATGTTTTTCTGGTGTAGTGTAAGCATGCTTCAACTTTCTTTACAAAAACTGAATGCACAGGGAATGGCTACAGCTCCTTCTGTACATAAAAAGCTGTTCTGCAAAGAGCAAGTCCCTCAGTCTGCATCTCAGATGCAGGCAAGCATTTCAATGTTGGGCAGTGATCTTCAAAGGTAGGAAGAGAGCGCGATTAGGCTCTTATATCCTTGATTAGACTCTTAATAGTTTCCTTTCACAGACTCACATTATCACCCTACATTTGGGGTTTCACTTTTTGTATATTACAAAAAACCACTAAAATCAGACCACTCTCAGGAGATAACCTATCTTAGCTTACATTGGTGTTGCAGCAATGAGACAACTATTTTGGAAGAACAGGAACTGTCAGGTAAAACTAATCCCAAATCAGGTTTTGCCTTCCTTGACTATCAGACTAGATACTTTACAAAAACCTAAACATAATTTGCATGCAATTACCTTTTCTTTCAGTGTGGAACTCAATAATAACAAAACTGGATTCAGCTTTCCATCAGAAATAGAAGTTTCTCTTCAATTAGTTTGAGGTCAGCACTCTCCCTTTAAACCCTCCTCCTCCCCCTTCTTACCACTATGAGAATGTTAGAAGAAATCGTATTGCAGACGAAGCCCCATCGCCCCTCTCCCCACTAACGGAACAGGAGGTATGTCAACATTGTTTGCTCATAACAACTGTTTACCTCTGGTATAAGCAATCCACTGACCTGAAAAATGCAGAAGTCACAAATGCAACAAATTAACAATATTTAAACCCTCCAAACAGCATGGGCTCCTCAACAGCAAGACAGTACTGGTAGGTTTTTAACTAGCTTTCCCATTCTTACTGCCTGAAACCATCCTTTTGTGCCTGCAACCATGTTTTTGTACCACGGGAAGATAAAGAAGAGCACCTGATACAGGGTACCATTTAATTCCACAAGTTTATATATTGCCACTTTTTTCCTCTCCAAAACAACCCATCTTTGTTTCTTCTTTAGTTAACACAGATTTCTCATTTCTAACTTCAATAACCTTTTTTTCTGCTCCTCCTTTGATGGTATACCACCAATTTAAATTATACAATACTATTCACTGATTCTACAAGAAAGGACAGCACAACTGGGAACAATTACAAGGGCTAAAAATCTGGCACACATGACCTAGCCAGAAACTGATTTAACACAAATAAAAAATACAAATAATTTAATATATAATTTAAAATAGTGACACTCAGAATAGGAAAGAAGTAGATATGAGAATGGGTTAGACCAACTGTCATTTGGAAAATACACACATGACTTGAAAACATCTGGAAGGTACACGTAGAAAAAATAAGGAGTAAAAATAAGGGGCTTGGGGGTTTTGTTTTGCTTTAAATAGAAGTAGTTAGATGCAGACAGAGGATCTGAAGCTACACATACGTGTTCAGAACCATGTGCTTCATATTTCTTACCTCAGTAACACACCTTTAAAAAAATATTTCTATAATTATGACTTGTCAGGATGGAAAGTGCCAAGCAACAAAGGTAACAGAGACATGAGAAAGTCAGCAAATGAGCTGCAAATATCGGATGCTCTCTTCATAAGACTAAAGCTGAAGTCACCATGTATTTGCCAATAACAGGCTGAAGAAGTAACACCACATCCACATTTAAAGTGGTGTCTGCTTTTTTAGCTCCTTCCCCTTATTTCTGAAAACACTTTTTGCCTTTTTTTTTTTTTTAAAAAGTATGAAATCTCCCCCACTCCCCTCAAATGATTCTGTTCAGGCAATTTCATGTTGATCATCATAGACACACAAAATACAACATTTTTGATCATATATTATAAGTGACATCTTTTCTTAATGATTTTAGATGCCAGAGAATACTACTTATTGGTCACTTGTGGACAGTGACAGTATCTTAAAAAGAACAAACTCTAACATTCAAGTGACAATTCCACTATTAAAATCAATAATGGAATAGTCTTTTATTGAAGTATGATTTAGTTAACCAGTTTGCACTGTTATCTCTGCATCATACTTTTCCTAAGAAAAAATCCTGCCCGTGATCATGTAAAAATACAATTAAAGATGGGATGAACAGTGTTCAGACAGAAAAGTTTGCTAGAGACAAATTCTGATTTTTCACAGACTTTTGCTGTGGCAAGACAGCACTGAATACAACCGAATTCAGCTTCTTTCTACAATTACACTGGGGGAAATCTGCAAATTAGCATGTCACAAAGAACAGTCACACACTCCTCCAGACTTTGCTGCTTGAGAGAACACAGAGAGTGTGCACCAGAGTGTTTTAAGCTGACACCCACAGTATTCCCATCTACAAAAATGGTCCCCTATGAACAGTACAGCCTCAACACTAGTAGGATAATGGAAAGGCAAACATGCCCACTAAGAGAATTTTCTTGGGTTTAAAAAAAAAAAAAAAAAGATCGAATGGCTTGTACCTGCTACTACTAAAGCCAAGAAGGAACTTTCTTGCCAAAGGCAATGTTTATGTCTGCAAGTAAAGTACATTACAAACTTGACCAGGGTAGAAACAAAAATCCAAGATTTCTACTTAAGTGTGACTTCATAAAATTCACCAGAAACTCTCCAAACCGAGCTTCCCCAAATACGCAGGGGAATCTCGCCTTCCTTGCAGTCAAAATAAAACTGTTCCCGAACTCTGGTCTGTGGGCCATTACTGACTTAGGAAAAACCAATTAAGCATGTTAGTTGCTCTTCAGAATGCTGTCTACACTCTGTGCTGCAGAGAGCCTGGAAGCCTAACAGAGACAAGAATAAGAAACTGAATCTGTACCAATATACGAGGATAAGCAAAAGCCACCACAGACTGCAATGGCACCACTGGATCTGGACCTTGCTGACAGCCACCATCAGGCAAGATACGCTCAGAGAAGCGAGGAATAAAGGAAGCCCAGATGGCTTGCCAACACGTCCCAGCAGGCAGGGAAGCCAAGTAACAGTGAGGCATATGGAAAGGAGAAAGATCATGAGTGAACCTGAGAAGCATGTGCAGGGGAACACCATGTGATAGTGATAATGTAGCTGAGGAGTACAGGCAAAAATAGAAAGAGAAAAAAAGGGGAAAAAAATAATCAAACAAAAGGGCAAGCAGTAATTTTTAACTAGCGCACTTACTGCATTTAGGACAGCTATATATATCACTCTATCCATGTAAGCAATTGTTGTAGCTAGAACACACCTAAATAATCAAAAGTTGTGAAATTTAACTTACTGTGCTCTTCTATAAGATGCTCAAAACTCCCTAAAAAAAACAGATTTCTGTATCTTAAATTAAAAAAACCACCTTAAAAGAATTACTCCCCAGCACAGTTCTACTATATAGGCGACTTATACAAAAGAATCAGATTCTCACAATAAGGAGTTTCCAAGCTTAACTTTACCAAAGTCACATCAAGCAACATACCCCAAGACTTCTGGGGAGTCAAGCCATAACGAGTTTCCATCCCGGTTTTATCAGTAACACCTTTCAAGCGTTTTATTTTTCCTACAGTATGTCACAGCACATTCAATAACTGTCACTTCCCTTATTAAAATAGCTAATCAAAGAGACCAAATACAGGGGTCAGACACAGAGAACTGGATGATTAGCCACTTTCTTCCTCAGCTATTCACCCCACTTCTCTGACAGACACAGATAACTAACAACACAGGGATGTCTGATCCATTCATGAAGCAGGTGCCACTAGTCAACAATTCAGACTACATGAAGATGCTCACTCAGCTCTACAGCATTCAGCAACTGCTTCGCAAGTGGATCAGACATTCCCACCTCGGGCACCAGGCCAGAAGGCAGTTTAGACAACTGGTATCCATAGCAGCTCCTGCTGTCCAATTCAGATCTGTCCTTACACGACTACCACAGCCTTGAGTAATAGCTAAGTTACTACAGAAAACCTAGCTAGCATAATAAACAACTTCAGCTATGTTTCAGCTACTTCCTTTGCACTTGCTTTTTGGAATAATAATTTAAATTACACCAGTAACCCATCTTCCAACTAAGAAGATACCCAAGATTATTTCTGAAGATTGGTAAGAAAGATGCAACAGATGGCTTCTGATCAGACTTGCAATACACACAGTAGGGTAGAAATTTACAAATTTCTGAGCAAATATTTTGTTTGATTTAAAAAAAAAAACCCAACAAACCCAAACAAACAAAACTTTCCCAGAAGTGATTATCATTTGAATTATTTAAACCCCAGAGTGCCCAGTATTTTTCAGTATATATTTGGAACAAATCCATGACAGCTGTAGGAATAACCTCCTACATGTCTACTCATTCATGTCTTGCTTTCATGCAGAGACTTAACAATAGGGAAGAGAGACTTGTTTTTCCTTCATATCAGATTTTGCTTTGTATTTTGGATCTGAAGTACTTTCTTAAGTCTTTTGCAAGTAAAACAGGAGACAAGTTGTGGTTTGTGATAAGATCTATTCTCTGTTTTGAAATGGTATTATATAAAAATGATCAGAGGACTCTAGCACCTCCCCTATGAGGACAGGCTGCAAAAGTTGGGGTTGTTCATCCTGGAGAAGAGAAGGCTCCAGGGAGATCTTAGAGCGGCCTCCCAGTACTTAAAGGGGGCCTACAAGAAAGAGGGGGGCCAATCTCTTTGGCAGGGCCTGTTGCAATAGGACAAGGAGCAATGGTTTGAAACTAAGAGGGCAGATTTAGACTGGATATAAGACAGACATTTTTTACAATGAGGGTGGTGAAGCACTGGAACAGGTTGCCCAGAGAGGTGGTAGAAGCCCCATCCCTAGAAACATTCAAGCTCAGGTTGGACGTGGCTCTGAGCAACCTGATCTAGCTAAAGATGTCCCTGCTCACTGCAGGAGGGGTGGACTAGATGACCTCTAAAGGTCTCTTCCAACCCAAACTATTCTGTAAGATACTATATATACACACGCATTAATTGACTAGAGAGCCAAAGTAAATCACTACCATCAATATCAAAACATTTTCTGAGATAAGACTTCCTTTCCGAGATAAGCAACAAAAACTAACAAGATTTTACTTCTCTACTAACAGTTTGACCCTCAAATATAGACTATTACAAGCTCTCCACTGAAATTACCATTCATTTATGTGCACGATACATTTCAGATACATGATTTGTGGTAACCAGTCTGCAGAGGAACCGTTTCAACTGTTCATGTCTGCTTCCCAGTGTCAAAATAGATACCCAAGACCTGCTGCTTGAAGAAGAGTGGGTAGGACTTGAAAGGCAGAAGGGAGCAAGGCAGAGTGGAGTCTTTGTTTAAGGAAGCAGGATGATATATCCGCAAGAGAAAATAATAGAGGACAATGAAGGTATAGCCCTCAGCTGTGATAGGACACTGACAAATGGATGTCTGTAGCTGGTCTATGTACCACACAGTGAGCTGTTCATCCACTACCAGCTCTGACTGTTGTCGGCCTCCTCACAGGATTCATTTAGGACTTTCTCTTTTCTGACCACTGTGACCATTGCTCAACGAGAAAATCCACAAAGTCAACTAAACTAACAGTACATTGACTCATGTCAACCTTCCAGAAGCATTAGGTGAACAGGATTGGCCCAGACTCCATCCACCCCACAGAGGATTGCTCCAGCAGAATTTGGAAAAATTACTGAATTCTACATGTCCCAAGAGTTACAAGTTAAAACTTGTCAGTGCTGGACCAAACTCAGAGCTCCGCACAAAGTAATCACGAAAGCAGCACACAGAATTATCACAGACCTTATACACACTACCATCAAAATCTGGTTTCCTTTTTAAATCTTAATGCTGTCTTTACAATCTCGGGGTCAAGAAAATGTTTCAAATTGGTTTCAAGAGTATTCAGTGTAAATTTGAATAGTCTTTCACTTCTGTAAGTTTAGGCAATGAAAACCAGGATATAGCGTAACACAGCGGTAAAGACAAAATGCTTCAGAAAATTATGTGTGCACTTTATACCTATTTGTTACTGTATCCTCCATAACTGCAGTTAAGACATCAGTTTAAGCACATTGAAAACAGATAAATCTGATAAACGTCCTATAATGGATATTTAGCTTATGGTAGTCTGGCTGTGGACAGCCAGAGGATGAATGCTGACATGAGGTTACAGTTCAGACCCTTAATTAAACATTATTTATTCCCTAATCTCCACACTCACTGTTCTAATGTTTCAAAGCACAAGCAAGGTCTGACCCACAGCTCTGTTTAGCAAAGTAATTTCTGTAAAACACGTGGCTAATGGCAATAGGTAAATCCACACAGAGTCCCTTGAAGTCAGTAAGATCCTACAAAGCAACAAGAAGGCAACCTGTGCAGACCAGAGAAAGCTCAGTCAAGTGAGTCAGAACAGATACGACTCAAAATGGAAAAGAAGGACGGAGACAATAAAAAGATCATAACTACACAGAAAAGTTATGGAAAACTGATCCAAATATTTAAAAACTTTTAATGCTAACAAATAAAATCAGCTTACTTTGACCTCAGCAGGAATGACACAACACCAGTGCAGTAGCACAGGAACCCTAAAAATACATGTTACTAAAGGAGACAAAAAGTCATACAGCGCCCTTTCTACAGCTGCACTTGCACTAGCCTCATATCCTGCTCTCCTCTTCCTTCCTCTGACCATCTCCTGAAGCTGGAGTGAACTTGGCGTCCTCATCCTGCAGCAAGGAGGAGAAGGGTTGGTGGAAACGAACTGAACTTTTCCCTTGGCTCCCACCAACTACAGGTGCTTCTCTCCTTACCTCGCAAGGAGGCATGGAAGATAAATAGGTTCCAAGTTCAGGCCCTGAGTCTGTTATCCTACAGGGTGGGAAGGAGAGGCGTCTCAGCATCAATACAGAGCACAATCTCCACTGCAGGGCAGACTACTCCCATGACAGGTCCTGGTTCTCCAGCAAGAGATAAGACCCTAGCCCATCAACAGCCCCTGAAATCCTAATCACAACTTGATTGTAAGATTCAAGTTGCTCACCTCTGTATTGCCCATTTCTGTACCTATAAGACAGTATAGGCACAGCTTAACAAAAAATGCCAGGATTGTGACTGAATTTCAAAACAAAATTTTAAGAAAGAACCATTGTGACTGCTCTTCTACTAGACAGCAGATCATAATAATGCTGGTAAAGGCAATACTCATTTTCCAAAGTTCACAAGTTAAGATGTAGATGATATATAACCCATTTATCAGGCTCACTGTACATCAAATATGGGCAGCAACTGCTCTCCTCCTGCAAGAGAAACTTTAATATCATCTGTAAGCGAAGAAGTGTCTTATAGTATCTATTTTTTTCCGTTGTCCAATTTCAAATTATGCTTGCTGAAAGAACAGCCATAACCACCACCCATTGTTGCAAGGGTGGCGTTATTTTTGCTCGCATGTAACCTTCTACAGTAAGCATGTGCAGATGGAGTAGGACATCACAGGGGTAACAGGACGCCACATGGGTAACCCCCCCCCCACCTCACACACACATCCACCCCAACACAGAAGTTAAAAAGTCATTACTCCATAAACGTAAAAGTCTTTCACTCCATGAATGATTTAAGCAGAGACAGTTTTGGTTTCTGAGAGTTTTAAGCTTTGCCTCCTATCACAAAAGCATTTCCTCCCACCAAGCTAATGAAGAACGGCAAGCACACAGGGCAGCCAGCTTCCCTGCCAAAATTCAGGTTTTAGCACTTCCTCCTCCATCAATCTTGCTAAAATTTCAAACCCATTTTGTCCCATCATAGTTATTTAGAAGGAGTTGATTAAAAGCAAGATAAAGGAGTTTTTGAAGTTTATCTAAATCTGATACGGAACATTCCTTTGGCTTAGTGTACTTTCAAAACGGCATGGCCTAAAACACCTACCTTTATTAATGGTTTTTAACTGTTAGGGCATTAATGGAAATTTACAGGCAGACACAAGTAAAATACACATAAAATACAATACCTGAATCATGTAAGCAAACAGCAATGTAGCTACAGAAACATGAAATCAAGGTTTACCAAAAAAAGAGCAACAGCATAGAGGCCAGAGGAAGAAGTTCATCACCTAAGCCAGCCCGGAAGATAAGGAAGCCAAGAGAAATTGTGAAATGGAAATTTATTTTGTGAAGCGAATAACTTCTTTCACTCAAAATCAATGAAGAATTACCAACTGTTAGTGAAAATATGCAGAAAAAGCTCCTTTCCCTAACATTTTGCCCATTACTGGGAAACGGCAAAAATACATTTAGAATTGTACATACTTGAGAAGGTAGGATGTCATTTACTTTTACCTTCACTACTCTGCTCTTGCAAACACAGCCTGAACCACATTACTGAAGAAGTTACATCTCTCTCTATTCATCCTCCAATACACAGAGGAGCAGACACACGATACCTATTTTGAGAAATCCTCTTCTAAAAATCATTTTTTTAATAGAGAAAATTTTTTCTTTTATTCTACGTACATAAAATTTCAGGTTTTATTTAGAAGAGACAATTTTTAAGACTCCCTTAATGTTAAGTGCCTGAGTTCACTCTAAGAAACCTGCATAAATTAGCTAAGTCTCACGTTCTGGACAGTCACAGGGCTCCACATACTTACTGAAAAATGATTGTGAAGAAACGTGGTCATAATTATATATTTTATTCTCAACACTGTTACAGAATGTTAGTGTAACATGAACAGGAGAACAGCTCCAGAAACAATATTGTCATTTCTCTTGATACTAGAATTTAATATTTATATATTCCCTGCTAAACAATTCATTATCCTGAAGCTACCCAATATCTGTTCTTAATCCCACTTAAAACAACATCACAAAATAAAGGCTTTGCAGCTAAGCCTCCCTAACTCTCTCAGGAAGAAGCATGTTTGGGTTTTGGGTTGGGCTTTTGGTTTTGTTGTTGACAGGTAAGGAAAGGGCTATTCATATTTTCTTCACCAGGGAGGAGTGTACATGCTTTGTAAACCTATTTGCACATTTTCTCAATAAGGATGCAAGATGTAGCCATCTGGGAAGCTACCAAAAAACAATGGTTAAAAGAAAAGTCAAATAGCAACAACATTATTAGCAAAGCAAACAGTAGAAGTCAGTGACTGAAGAGTTGATAAAGCTAAGCTAGATGTGAACAGTTAAGACCTTAATGAAATAAAAAAAAATTTTAAAAACCCAACCAAAACTATGATCAGTGCAGAAAACACACAAAGCTCTGTTTGCACATAAGACCAGTGAAGTTTAAAGTAACGCTTTTCAGCCACTGCTTTAACAAGACGCAAATTCAGCTTTAAGGCAGCTAATATCAAACCAGCATCTGTAGCTGCAAGGGGGAACATTTTTCCCCCTGCTCCCCCCAGGGCTGCAGCCATGTTGCAACAAATACACAGATCTGGCCTCCCATTTGGGGATCTCCAGTTACTGTATACAGATGCATACAGATGCTGTGGGGGAGTCCTCAGGAAATCTACCAGTGACAAATGTGTAACAAGTAGCTTTAAGATGAGGTGTATAACACAGGAGAAACTAACCGAGCTGTAAGGTGAATCCCACAGCAGGCAGGCAGGGTCCGCCAGTGCCAACGATGCCTGGGTAAAGTCATGGCAAGACGAATGAGGACTGACTGAAGGGCCCATGTGATACCAAGACCACCAATACAAGACCAAGCTGTGGCAGATCAACTTTAGGGAAGTTCGTTCCAAAACCTTGAAGACCACCTATTTGCAGAGCCAGACAAAATCAGCAAAAAGAGAAGAGGACCCTGCCCTCGTTTCATGCCCAAGGCAGAGAAGCTACACGTGTAGATCCTAGTCCAGAGAGGACCCCAGAAGGATGATGCTTGCCCCCACATCACCAACGTGGGAAAGCTCCCCCTGTCCCAGCCAGCCGGTGCACTGAGGTATGACTTCTTTTGTGCTGCCACGCGACAGAAAATTGGCAGTTCCACAGTAATTAACAAGTTGCGTAAATGATCCGATGTGCTTGTGTTTGTACAACTGTTTCTGCTGTTGTGTTAGCTTTGACACTGTTTGTGTATCATCACTAGTACCACAATTAACACTAGTTGAATATTGTTTCATAATAATAAGGATGGTATAACTCAACGTTGGTTATCATCCAAGTGCACCATTGATCTCTGTAGGAAGCAATGCTTAAGTCCCAGAGCCACAGATGCCCTGTGGCACAGGCCAATGCACCAGCCTCTGGAGTACACCCAGCTACTGGATTTTCAGATTCTGTGTTAACGGTGCTGCAACCCATTTTGTGAATTCTACAGGCTAACTGCCCTCCTTCACCTGTTGCTGGAGCAAAAACCTCAGCGGCCAGCATATTTACTCGTGATGCGAGAAAGTCAAATTCCAAAGCAGCCTCAAGACCTGATTGAACATGGCTCAACCAGCTTTTGGTGTCTTAAAAGCTATCAAGTTACTCACTTCCAAAAAACTGGAAATATTAGTCAAGGAATGTATCACTCACTCCAATACAGCCTTAATGCCATACTATAGCAACCCCCTCAAAACACCAGCACTCTAAGCATTACAGTCCTCTCTTACCAGGAAAACAGAGTACTTCAGTAAAGCACACAAAAAGACATATATCATGTAAGTTTCCTGCAGCTCTTCCCATGAACAGATTCTGAAATACATTTGTGAAAGATGCTGGTGTCATTATTTTCCTTCATTACAACAGGATCCTAGTCTAAGCTGATAGTAGTGAACTAGTGATAGTAGTAGGTTGTTCAGCATGGAGAAGACTCCAGGGGGACCTTATAGCGGCCTTCCAGTACCTGAAAGGGGCCTATAAGGCGGCAGGGGAAGAACTGTTCACAAGGGTTTGTAGCGATAGGATGAGGGGTAATGGTTTTAAGCTAGAAAAGTGTAGATTTAGGTTGGACATTAGGAAAATGTTCTTTAAAATGAAGGCGGTGGATCACTGGAACAGGTTGCCCAGAGAGGCAGTGGAAGCCCCATCCCTGGAGACATTCAAGGTCAGGCTTGATGGGGCTCTGAGCAACCTGACCTAGTTAGAGATGTCCCTGCTTATTGTAGGGGGGTTGGACTAGACGACCTCTAGAGGTCCCTTCCAACCCAATACATTCTATGATTCTATGAATAGGGGCTGCCTCTCCAGAACTTCAAGGCTGTGGTTCCTGGAGAAGCAATGCAGTGACTGAGACCTTCCTCCTCTCCTTCCAACCACGCTAACTACTCTCCTCGACACATGCTATTATTTCATGCTGGCTTTGACAACTGTCAGGTCATTCTGTAAGCCAGTCAAGCTCACTAAACTAGCAGATACTCAGTTGAGCAAAAAGACAAGTAATGGTTTTCCTCAGGCACTTGCTGTTAGGATGGTTTAGGCTTCTGTGAAAACATAGCCCATGCCTGCGTCATGCTTACAAGCCTGGGACTGCAGATGTTCTTCCCCTTGGCCAAGGCTTTTGAAATCCCAGGGACCACCGTCATAAACAGTACAATTCCATGCCAAAACACCTTTCTGCACTTTATTGATTTCACAGCCACAAATTAATTATACAAAGCCTTTAAGAGACCCTGACATAAGGCACATAAGGCATATTTTCAACACTACTACAGCTGTCCCTCTACCATTCTGCACAGCTGCACTGAACACAGCTGGACTGCATGACGATAAATACTGAAATTCATAACTTCAGCACAAGCCATGATATATCACGATATATCTTTAGCCTTTCTTCATATTCACTTTTATAGTTCTGTAAATTTTGAATTTGGTAGGCACCAATAAACAAACTTATCTGACTTCTAGAGTAATAAAAAGCAATAAAACTTCATTCACTCGCATCTATATTAATCCAAATAAATGTAAGTGTATTTTTCATTAAAAAATAAATAAATCTGTGTTGAACCAAAGAAAAAGAGAACTGTATCTGCTACTTCCCAAGTGGTTTAACAGCATAATTTGACTAAAGTTTCTTTTAGGAGCATAAGCAAGCTTCTTCATCTTAGCCAAGGTAACAAAATTGTTTGTAATGCAATACAGTGAAAATTACCTGAATTAACAAACCCTTTTCTCCCTGCATCCACTTCCCAATCCAGTTCACTATGCAGCCACTCAGGTGGGTGTACTACTACTCTACATTTTGGTAGAGACAAAGGCAGCACTGTACAGCTGCCACTCATCATTAAGTCTCAGAAGTAGGAAAGTTCGGGGTTTTCCTTTTTGGAAGGCAATGAGGGGAAAGAAGAGGGACTATCTAAAATATGTCCTGCCAGTTTCCCTCCATTTCTTAAAATCCCTGTTCAAACAACTACTCACTATTCAACAGGATGTTTTAGACAGACTTTAAAGGGATAAAAAAGAACTGCAGACCTGTATCAACAGCTCAGATCTGACACCCTCCCTTCTATGCCACATTTCCCAGCACATTAGTGGTTTTATGCCACTCATACACCCTGCTATGCATCAAAATTGCTCAAAATGTTAACGCATTCCCTCTACCAAGTCACTGCCCCAACACAGGCATCCATTCCATCTTGTTTTGTTCCAGAGAAATTGAGGAAAGCAGAAAAGGAGACAGATACAAAGAATACGTTTTCCCCTGGTGAAACATCAAAATCCAGAATTTCATCCCTACATCAGGCCAGGACACAGAAGTGGAGATCTTGTGTATCCCTAATCCAGACAGACTTTTTAGCATCAAAACAGTGTCAAAAACTGATGAAAAGGAGTATTTTACTTAGCTGCTTGTGACAGCATCAGCTCAACTTAATAATCAAGAAGATTTCTTCTACCCCTCCATATGGAAAGCTGTTAACTAATGAACACAGATTAGCATAACAACGATAAGACTCTTAGGAAGCAGGTTAAAGGGAAGACAGCAGTAGGTAGTGCCTGAAGAATAATTATCCAGATGGAGTTATGGACTAATGAAGCTCCCCAGTGGATGAATCTAGGAGCAGACACGCAGTATTTTCACTGACAACTCAGAAAAAAATACAGAAATATGCCAATGCAACAGTGACAGGCCAAATGAGCATGAAGCGTGATTCAAAAAGACAAATACTCCCTCCATTAAACAGTCAGGGGAAATAAACCCTAAGCATGAAGAATCCCATTTCACCAGATCTTCATTTCATCACACGCTATGTTTGCTTTTCAAAGATATCAGAATCTGTATCAATCCTCACATTCCTGTTCTCGACTCCTCACCCTTAGTACTGTGTGCTTGGGGTATTCTTCCCACACATTTGTTCTCAGCTCCCAGGTAAAAGTTTCATTAGCATGCCACACACTGCACATGCTTATCTCCCAAGCTGTAATCTGAAACGTGTGCCTGTAAAATGCACTGACCATACCAGTTCTTAAGCAAAAGGAGGAAAAACTATACATACAAAGTCCATAGATGGACTCTAAGTTACTTAGTACTGCTCCAGAAAAAGATTTGGACAGCTTGGGCATAGTCCTCTGAAGTAATAAAGAAAAGCACAATGTTAAGTACTATTAGGAAAGAAATACAGAATACAAAAAATCTACAACCATCTAAAATCCTCAAGTATCCAATCACAAAAGAATGCAGTTCTGGTCAGTCCATCTCAAAAACAGTATCATAAAACTAAAAAGCTACAGAGAAGCACAGGGATGATTAGATGTATGGGGAATCTCCCACATGAAGAACTGACGAGACCCTTCAGTTTAGCTAATGCATGACTGGAGGATGTAATATGATCGAGAGCTACAAAAACCACAAAGGATACCATAGAATAAAAATCAAAACAATGATTGGGTATTTCTCATCATTCAAGAACGAATGAAATTATCAAACAGCAGGCTTCTCTCAAATAACATAACATTGAGGTTTTGTCCAAAACCACCTGTGAAGTCATTACTACCTGACAAGTATAATATAAAAACTCCTTAGTTTTGGAAAAAATTAGAAAAAATATAAATGCATTCCAGAAACAACTGGACACATTCACAGAAGAAAAGTTGATCAACAATCACTAAACACAACAATGCTACCTCAAGCTCTTGAAACTGCTAATTCAAATAAGGTAAAGTGTATACTAGTGAAAGGATTACCTTTATTTTTCATAGCCTTTCTCTAAGTCAGCAGCTAGAGTCCATCACTGGAAACAGAACTCAGCTAAGCAGATATTTGGTCTAATCCAGCCACAATGTAGCACACATCCAGCTTGTTTTGATGAGCAATGACTTGGAGGACTTCACAAATCTTCTCAGCACTAGAATGATTCATTTTGTCTGATTTCTTCCAACAGGTAACCTGCCACAACCAAATCAGAGCTGGTCCAGCTCTCCCTTTCACCCTTACTATCAGTCATGCTTCACAGCCTGAAAAGCTGCTCCGCCATGAAGACAGTTTGCAATGAGAAATTGAACTTCCTCATAGAGGGAGGATTGTCATGGCCCTGAGCTCCAAGAAAGACAGGTCAAAAAAAGACAACCATACAAATTGTCAGGGTAGATGATATAAACCATTTGGTTTTGGATTTTAAGGATACTAATGTGCTCCCTTACGCTCTTGTTCTCTAAGCTTATTTCAGCAACTGAAAGATGAGTTTGTATGACCACTGTACTACCCAACTGTAGCCTGAAACCTCCCTCAGAAAGGCAGGATAAGCCACAAACTAAGTAGTACCCCAAGGCGATAGTAATGTGCGAATCCCCCACCACCCCCTAAACAGACCACAGTGAAACGAGAACATTTAGAAACTTTTAAAGGGAATTATTCTGCAAAAGCCTTTGCTTAAATGTTCTTGAACCCGTTAATGCCACTGAGACCCATACTGCATAGAATAGCTTAGGATGACAGGGACCTCTGGACCTCACTTCGCTTAATCCCCTGCCCAAAAGACAACTCGTCTCAAAGTTAGATCAGGTTTTTCAGGGCCATCTTCAGTCAAGTTTTAAATATCTCCAAAAAGGGGAGATCCCATAGCCTCTCCAGGTAGCCTGCTCCACTGCCTTCACCAACCACGCTTACAAACATACTGCGATTTTTTTTTTCTTTTTTGCCTTCTCTCCAGCTGGAATTTCCCTTTCCGAAACTTGAAATCTGTTGTCTTTTCATTGTGCATCTCTAAGAAAAGTCTGACATTTCTAATATCAAGACAGTCTGAGTCAGCAAGTAAATTGTACAGTGCAGGTATATGATACACTTGACCCAACCTGACAGCTCACCACTGCTAATAGGGGCAGACCAGCCCTGTACATGTCCAACAATCTAATTTCAGCCCCTCCCATGCTAGCTCTGCAACCCAAATGGCTGCACAGATAGCCAATTTGTCTTGCTAACCTGACAGAAACCCATTCCCTTGTTTAATTCCTATGTCATATCAGCAGTATTAATACGTTCAGCACAGGGTCACAAGGGAGAAAGTGGAGCTGCAGGTAGGAACAGAGCACCCCTTTTTGGAGGGGGGAAGGGGGAACAAGCTATAACCTGTGAATTCACATTTAGGTGTCACAAAACATCATAAGCTAAAAAAAATCCAACCTGCTTTAATAAACTCTGCAATAACTAAACAGTCATACGCGTGCTTCCTACGTCATCCTTTCACCTATGGGATGACATTTACATTTCTTTCCTTAATAATACAACCGGTGTCTTCTCTCATCCATGAAGACAGTTATTAAAACAGTGCTTAACTGATACTAATTATATTCAGCATTAATTACCACCTGAGCTAAACAGAACATAATAGATATGAACTGTATATAATTTGGTGAGAGGATGCCATGCCAGCTGGAAACAGAGGAGCAGTAAATTCATTCAGTTCATACACATGCTGGTTTATGGTCTTCACCAAGCCAAAGTCGCACAGGTCAAAGGTGTACACACCAGCCTGGGGCACTGAGCAACCGCACAGCACGTTACGCTTTAAGTTACAAGGCACTATGGGAACCTTACTTCAAGTAAACACTATTTAGCTTTGTTGGAAAGGTATTAACCCAAAAAGCACACACTTGTTCATATAGCAAATACTCTTACACCAAAGAAAACTGTCACAGGATCATCATTCGAAGTCATATGTGGCAGCTAATGACAACCCAAGTTTTTTCTTTTATAACAACTCTTCAAATTTCAATCATTTTCCAAACTAAGCCTTTTGGACTTGGGCTACCTAAAGCCTGTTCAAAGGTGTTCCCAGTAGCAAAGAAAAAGCATTTGCATACAGCTGTAGAGGAGCTCAGTGAAAGAACAGCTTGAATCTTTCCAGTTTTCATACGCTGCACACCACGGTTTGTAAAGTCCATAAAGATCAGCAATTTATGAGATCAGAACTAACATATCTCTTATCTGACATATAAAAAGTAGTTTTCTGAAGGAAAACTCTACTAACCCAGAGCAATTAAAAAAAAAAAAATCATTAAAATACTTATCAAAGATTTAGAGAGCTCACAGTAATTCCATACTTACTTTCAAGGAAAGTTAAATCAACACATTCAGGGTTTTATATCAGCATATCTGAAATCCTGTAGTCCATTATTCTCCCCAAGGCTCAGTATTTCAGTCCGAAATCCAGACAAGTATCACGTAAACCACCACTACTCCCTGCTCCATCCTCAGGTACACTGCACCACCTCTGACGCCTCCCTAGCCAACTGTAGTTTGCAAGGATTGCTACTGTCTCAGCTGCCACAAGAAAACCTCGCTGAATCCCTCCACAACTCCCTGCTTTGTCAGACCATTCACAATTGTCAGACCATTTACAGCTCTGCCCTTCCCCATCGCTTCAGGTACAGCTCCTCTGCAAGGTGCCAGCCTCTACTCACCACCTCATTACTAGCACCAGGTTCACCACACCTCCCCATGTCCTCAGATTTTTACATAAATACCTTTCTAAGTGATCCCGCCAGTTTGATCAGTTCAAGCCTCCAGACTGCCACACACAGTTACCTCCTACCCTCATCCTGGAGCAGGCCTTTTACCAGATTTTACCAAACAGTGTAGTCCTCTGGCTAAAGCAAACTAAGATCATCACTGTCCAGGTGCAGTCCTGAAACACAATTCAGCCCCTGTTTTTCCATAGTTGCTAGTGAGAAAGGCCAGGAGCAGAGCACATAACCCTTTCAGTCTCTGGGGTCTCACATCCACCTTTGTAAAACACCCAGGGAGCTGCATTCCTCTCCTCCGTCGCTCCAAAGACTTGATGATTTTTGAGAAGAAACACAAAGTAATAACCCTAAACAGTTCTCACAGCTCTTCTACAGCCAACCCAGCTTAAAGCCTGATCCTGAGTCCTTAGCCTCACGGATAGCTTTAGTAAATATCGCCGCTTTATCCGGCTTCCCCAGGAAGAGCCATCTAACTGTCAGTTCAGTGCCGTCTATTAAACTTCCAAGAGCAGCTGCGGAAAAGAAAGAAGAAGAACAAGAAAAAGCTAATGACCGCAACAAGTCAGCTTTCATACCATCAGAGGCTGGAGAGAGGAAGCTAAAAATTCAGTAAGGATCCTGACCACCATGTGCTTGCTTTTACCGAGACACGCTTTTACCAGCAAGTTTCGTACCTATTCTTCAACAGAAGCACAATCACTACCACAAGGGGCTTGCAGCTTTTCACTGTATTAAGGTTTATATTGAATTTAACTCTGCATTAAGCTGCATTTCGCTCTCTATGATAGCAGAGCTACACTAGGGAAACGATGCCAAGGCGAGGTTTCTAGCACAGAGGCAAACCTTTGGAGATGCCACCCCACGCACTATCAGTTTGATACTGAAAACTACCCAATTGCCAGCTTCCTTCCACACACGTGTCCTGTCTCATAATAATACTTATTACGTACTTCCCCTACGCAGACAAACACTTCTGGTAATTACAGTGCCTGCGTTATTTTTAAAACAGAGATACACAAAGATTATAAGAAGGTCCAATAATCTACACAGTTACATTTTGCAAAGGCAGGCATGAAGCAAAAGCAGCTCAAAGCTTAAAACACATCATTGTTTGCATACTTGGGGGAGTTTTTTTTCTAAAAGCATCAGGCTTGTTGCTAAGCTATCTACCTCTACTTTCCTGTTTGGAAACACAGTGAACGTTTTTCAGGCTTTGATTTCACAAGGAGTAACACACACGTATTTTGATGAGGACACCCATGAGTAAAGCAAATCGCCTGTTGCTTTACAGTCTGGCCGCTTCAGCTAAACCGCAATCGTTCAGGCTCTGGCCATCAATCAGTTATCGATGTGAGGCAAACTTTCCTACTGTTTGCTCAGTTCTTTTGAAATCCCTTTTATATCAACAACTCACAAACTCTATTTCTGTTGGAGTCACATTCTGGCAATAGAAGTTTTGTGGGGAAGGCTTCCAACTACACATCTCTAGATCTGCAAAACCTGTAAACAACACAGGCCAACACACAGCTTCTCATTCAAATGAACAAAAAACTTCTACAAGGATGTGTGACCAGGATGTTTTAGCACCAGTCGCCGCTGCAGATAGTCAGCTCCATCGCATTTCTGACCTTGGCCGTATGGACTTTCTTTTCCATGCGATCGTGGAAAACAGCACACAGCGCATTCGCGCTCCGCACCAGTTAACTGCTAATAAAGAGATGAGGGAGGGAAGCACCACTAAGCGCTTCGCTTCAAGGCGGCAGCGCCGTCAGCCTCCGGCTACTCCCTGCTCCTCCACCGAAAGGAAAACTCTGGAAAGGTGCGGCGCTCAGCCCGCCGTTCGCGGCACTTCGGAGGTCGCCTCCACGCTGCCGGCGGTGCCTCATTGCCCCCATCGCGCCGGGGACCGGGCACGACCGCCCGCCGCCGCCACGGGAGGCGCCCCGGGGCCCCGGCCCCCGCCGCCGGGAGGGAAGAGTTGCTCACTGGCAACTTCGTCCTGGGTTTCCGCGGCGGACAATGGCGGTGCGGGGGCTCGCGGCGTGAGGGGACGGGGCACCCCACCGGGGCGGGAAGCTCGGGGCGCCGGCAGCCGGCAGCCTGCCCGGGGCGGGGGAGAGCGGGCGGCACATGGATGACCGGCGCGGCGGGGGCCGACCCCGGCTGCGGGGTGACAGGGACGAGCCGGCGCGGCGGCGGCGGACGCCCGCGGAGGGTAAGGCCGGCCGGGGAGCGGGAGGACGCGCGGAGGGGGCGGCGGAGACGCCGCGCCCCGGCGGGCTGCGCCCCGAGTCCCGCGCCTGAGGGGCGAGGGCGGCGGGAGGCTCCGCGGGCAGTGGGGAGGGGGGGGGGAACGGGACCGGGGCGGGCACCCCCACCGCGAAGCGCCGCTCCGGGCGCGGCGCTTGCCGCCGGCCGCCTCACCATCAGCACTTTGGCCGCGTTCTCCAGCTGGGCGATCACCTCGGGGGCCCCCCCCGCCGCCGCGGCCGCCGCCATCATGGTCTCTCTTCAATGACGCGCCATGCGCTGCATTCTGGGACGAGGCGGCCGCGCAGCCAATCCCGGGCGCGGCCCGGCCCCGGCGCGGAGGCGAAGCGGCGCCGCCGCCGCAGCGTGACAGCCGGCCACCAGCCAGGGGGGCTGCCGGAGCCAGCCCCCACCCTGCGCGCCGCGCACCTTCCTCCCTCCCTTCCTTCCCTCCCTCCCGCCCGCCGGCCGACCCGCCCGCCGACCCGCCTGCCTCCGGGGCGGGCCCGACTCGGCGCACGCGGCAGGACCTGCGGAGCCCCAGGGCGGGGCCCGCCGCCGCCGCCGCCGCCCGTAGCGGCCGGTTCGAGGCCGCCGCCGCACCTGCCGGGGCTCGCGGTTGCGGCCGCTCCGCATATGGGCGGAGGAGCGCTGCCAGGCCTCCCGGGCCGGGTCAGGGAAGGGTGGCTGAGGCCGTGGCGTCGGCAGGGCAGGGCAGGGCAGGGCGGGAGCCTCGTTTAGGCGCTGCCCGGTTCGGCCGCGTTTCCTAGCGCGTACCGGTGACCTCGGGCGTTCGTGAGCCCGCGGGCACTGGCTGCCTGCAGTTCCTTGTGCTTAGCGGCGCTTGGAGGTTTTTAGTGGGATGTGAAGGATTAGTTTTTAAAATACAGCTTCGGGAGTGGTGGAGAACGGAGGAGGCAGCCAGCGTCTTTGCAAGCGGAAGTGCTTTACGGCAGAAAGAAAAAACAGCCAAGGTTTAGAACTGATCTAAACCGATTTTTTTTTTCCCCACCTAACTCCATCTGGAGCCCACTTTATGTTGTTGTACGTGAGTTACAAGACAGCGTCACCTCTGAAGAATATGCTGGAGAGAGCATTGTTGTACCTGTAGGAGTGAAAGGACTGTGGGACTGTGCCTTCACTGGCATTTAATTTTGGTTTAGGAGTTTGCCTCTTAAACAAATCTGATGGTTTCCACTCCAGTTTGCACACTGGAGCAACTTGGAGCTTTAATACCTTGAGATGAAACTAAATCGGAAGATCTACAACTGCCGAGGAGTATTCTGTGCACAGGACCGGGCTGGGTCTCCTTCAGAGTCCCTCACAGTGTGACCACTGAGCAGCATCAGCTGTTTAGTTCCCTGGATCCCACTAGACCACTCTTAACAGCACTCAGTTGTTTCCAACCATAGTTCTCTCACCCCCCATCCTTGAGAAGACATTAACTGACCTCTAGTCTGAATTTCTGCAAAGTTTGGAACTTAGCAGATAACTGAGCAGGCTGAGAGGAGACTTGACTGCTCACAGACTGTTCACGTATACCGAGTGTAAAGGTGCGATGTTTCCTTGCAGGTGGTGCAATGTGATAGCTAAAGGCAAAAGAAAGGGTCAGGGAAATGGAATCATAGAATATCCTGAGTTGGAAGGGACTCATATGGATCACCAAGTCCATATCTCAAAAATCAAGAGTGGAGAGAAGGAAAGAAAAGAATACTGTGAGGAATTCAGCACTACAGCTGTCCTTTGTCAGATTTCAGGAAACAGTGGAGCACTGCAAGCAGGAATGGCCTGGGGTACAGACTATTGTGAGAGCTTCATATGTTCACCCGTACACTAATAGGACTTCACAATTGCTTTACATTACCCTGAATGCACAAACATCAAAATGCTTACAGGTTATGAACATGCTAAAACAGAGCTGAAGTTAGACCATGAATAGTTAACGTCTCTGAAAACGTGATATTTGAAGCCTGTTTGCACTAAGCAATAACAAAACAGTATCTAAAAACACCTTAACAGAAAGATGTCACTTATGCTCCCTTAGTCTACAGACATGCTTAAACCCACTTTATTCTGAGATACAGATGTATGTTCTATTCTTAGATTCTGCTTCAGAGCAGGCAGCAATAGGCAGTAATATCTTAAAATCCCAAAACAAGATTAATCAAAACTCATGTCTGTCAGTTCAGAGGTACAAATCCAGGAACTCAGTTTCTTCATCTAACCTCCTAAACCTTATCCTTACTTGTCTAATCATTTGTCAGCCAGAAATACCTCCTTCCTATTCAAAAGAAGTATTTTTCTACAAAGAAATGACAGCTTTCAATGCTGAAGGGTGCATGGCAGTGCTCACTACTAGAAAGACTAGAAGTAGCAACAGAACCCCGTAAAAGATTGATTCTGTGGTTTACCTAGGAAGTAGTGTAATTCATGCTAAAACATTAAATGTATTTCAGGGTAACATTTAGCTTCACAGTTGAAGAATGTGGGAGATCAGCAGGGCTGCACTGAAAGCAGAGATAAGTAAAATAGAAGCAACAGTCTTAGATGGAGGAGTTTGAAGGTGGCAAAAGTGTGACAACACACTTAAGTCTTGAAGTGTGTTTATTGGGCAAATGGTGCAATGTACAATGAGTCTTGCTCTAAAGAACAACATAGCAAGAGCTAAAGAAGTTTGTACAAAGAGATAATGTCAAAAAAACTCTGAAGAGTATGAAAAAAGCGATTTTAAATAATTCTGTGTTCAGTAGAGGACTACTTCAGATGAGATTTCTGTACTTGTAGCTTGTATTCAAAATGAGACTCTTCAACAACTTCTTCAGCATACTCAAAGGTCCTTCATTCTCCTGTGGTCTTGTGTGTTCAGCAGCGCACTTGAATAGCTGTGGGAGCAACAGAAATAGAATGGCATTGTTCAGGTTGCGGGGGGCTCAAGAGATCTTGAGACCAACTTTCTGCTTCTTCAACCTTCTGATCAAGTTGCTCAGGGCTTTGTCCAGCAGGGTCTTGAAAACCTCCAAGAATAGAGAGTGCACAACTTATCTGGGCAACCTATGACAATATTTGATTGTTGTCACAGTGGAGGTTTTTCGTCTTAAATCAGAGCCTCCCTATGTGAATATTGCCTCTCATCCTGCTGCTGTGCACCAGTAGAGAGTTATGCTCCGCTCCATTTTGTTGACAATCTTGGGTACTGGAAGGAAGCTCTTGGATTCTGCTTCAAGCCTTCTGCCTGAACACAGTTCCCTCAGCCTCTCCTCACAGGGCATGTGTTCCCACCTCCTCACCGTCTTGATTGCCCTCAGCCATACTCACTGCAATTTGTCAACTTCTTTCTCATACTTGGGGGCCCAAAGTGTGATCTAGTTTTCCAGACATGATCTAACAAATGCTGAGTGAAGGGGACTAATAATTCTCTTGATCTACTGGCTTCATGCCTGTAAAAACATCCTAGTATGTCTTTATAAAGGTAGCCTTGCTCACTGCTGTGGTGTTAGCAGACTTATGCTTAGCTTGGTATCTGTCAGGGCCAAGTAAAGTGCACGACTGGGCCTTAGTTGCCCTGACACCCTCACCTGGCACTTTAGCACATGCAGTACTGTAGGTTTACCTGTGCCAAGTCCTGCCTTCTGTTGTCTTGGCTTATCAGTTGGCCTTCCTGGCTGGACCTATGTAATATATAGCCTTGTCTCGAACCCTTTCTCCTGTGTGGACCTTGTCTCTGACTCTCTTCTGCTGTTCGTGGCTGGACTTTCTGTCTGGACCCTGGACCTGACTCATTATCTCACTTTGTCTTGGACTCTCAAGAAGACCTGTCACCAACTCAGCCATGGCCAAATCCTATGGAACTGCACCCTGGTTGATGAGGGCACTGCCCTGCCTGTCCTGTGGTCAGCCTTGCTTCCCAGCTTATCCACCCTCATGGAGTGGTCCTGCTCTTGTTGTTCATGACACGGTCCACCAAGACTTCCAGATTTCTTTTTCAGTCAGTCCTCAGTCTGTACTACTGTGGTGGTTATTCCATCTCGGGTAAGGTTTGACACCTTAGGATCCATCTGTCTATTCCCTGAATAGGCATAGTGGTAGATCAGTCTGTGTCTCTTCCTTCTCCCCCTGAAGTTGTCTGTCTATTTGAGCACATTTGAGCTCAAAAGTAGCACATTCATTAAATCCACCCTTTTTTTCACAAAAGTATACAATATATGCAGACAAAATTTTGCATTTTACCATATCATTGTCAGGTGCATCTTGCCCTCATTTCCAGTGGAAGGACTGAGTGGAGTAATCTGCAGTAAAAATGAACATGTTCAAGTAGTCACATTCTGTCTGGCCTGTATTACAGTCTCAATGTTCTCTTGGCTAGCCTTAGAAAAGCTGATTGTTCATTTGTCTTGTCAGAGTGAATGCTGAAGCTATTTCTGCTGTTGGCTAAAAAAGATGCATCACATTCTTCCTTAACGCTTCCCTCTTTTGTGGTGTTAATGCTCTTAAAATAGTTCAAAGATTTTGGACTCACTGCCAGAAAGAGTGTTGTCTGTAGCAGAGCCTGTGCTTCCTGCTATATCAGTCCTTCTCTAGCTTGCTTTCTTCCACAGCTGAAAACATCCAACTAGTGCTAGTTTTGGCTAAAGATTAAGATGTTAGGGAAAATGAGCCAACATTTGGTAGTAAAACGCTCATGGATTAGTTTTTTCATTTTGTTTTAAGTATGTGTTAATCGGACAGTCCTGTGCACATACGCCAAAACACTAGGAAAGATCTGATGTAGTCAGGAGCATCTAACAACGTCTAAGGTAAGGAAATAGAAGTGACTGAGCACTAAATTAGATGAGATAAGGAAATCAAAGTCAGCAGGGAAGTGGATCACTAGTATGAAAGCGCAATGACAATTGCAAGCTTGCAAGCGGCAAGCTTGGGAGGAATTAATCTTTCATTGTTGGTTAGGTAGAAGCTTTTGAAACCATCCTTTTCTGTCAGGACTTGCATTTTGATTTGTTTCCTATTCTTGATTTCCTGGTGTTCTTGCGAAATGACTGTTTCCCTCCTGTTTCCCAAATGTGTTGAATGTACACATAGCCTGAACTTATTTTTTCAGCAGAACTCATTTCTCTGGCCAGGATGTCCAGTTTACTTCCTATCCCAAACACCTTTTTCCTAATATCTACCTTCATTGGCTGGATTTCTGCAACAAATCCTGCAATAAATTCTGCAATAAATTCTTGCAGTACCTTCTGATTTGTTGCTGGCTTTTCACCAGCACCTACCAGAAGACTGTTCAGAGTAGTGACTCCAGTACTAGCTGTTGCAGTTGTGGTAGTCTGTGATGCTCATCTGCTGTGACACAGATCTCCCACCAGTGTGAACTACTTGACAGGGTCACTTCAAACAATTCTGCTTAATTCCTTCAGACACCCTGGCTAGATTTCCATACGAATGGCATCAGTCAACTTACACGGGAACAGAAGTCACTGTACCCCTCTTGAGGAAAAGCTTCTGCCAAAATTATTATAAGCAAGTCTGGTAGCCCTGCCCAGTGCTGTTGGTCAGTGCTTCCTATTATGAACTCAGTTCTCCATTGCCTTTGAAGTTTGACGCAAAGATTAAAATTTTGGGGATATAAATTTCTATGCAAGGAATCTGTTACAAGCTTAGAGAATATGTAAACTTGTGCTAAAATGGTAGTTGCTTCTGAGAACAAGGCTAGGGAAAAATAAAGTTGAAAGATTGAATTGAGGCTTTTGCAGAAAGCCACTTATTTTTGGAAAATGGGTTTAGAGTTTGAGAAAGGGCAAAATTTTGATTGGAAATTGTCTCTTCCCATACCTGATAATCAGTTTGTGTTTGGCCACATTTGAACTAATAAACTGAGAAGGTTTATACATACTTGATTTGATAAAGCAAATGTAGCCTGTGAATTTCCCTTCTTAATGACAATTCATCTTAATGTTCATGGAGGATCTCAGAACAATCCTTTGCCTTACAGCTCTCATGCGTGACTGGACTGCACATGTCTCATCCTCCAGAGCATGCCCCGGCCCCTTACAGCTTTTGCTTCTGGCTGAAATCTCTGCAATCAACATCCATTTCTCCCTTACTCCTGCTTTCCTTGAGGACACAGGGAATGGTAGTCTTCCTGTTATTCCCCAAAGTATTTTTCATTAATAAATTAAGATCCAGCTCTAAATCAGAGGTCTGTGAGAGAAGCAGCTTGTCTGTAGTATGAACCTTACCTTTCTTATTGAGGAAGTGCAACGTGAATGAAAATGATTAAGCAGATTCTGGGAGTTCTGGGAAAGTACCTGTCTTTGCCTGCCCATTCTTGCATTGCTCTGGTGAGGGGCTTAAGCCAGGCTTCGTATTTTTGCTGTGTGTCTTATTTTATGGGTCTTGACTTGATTTTCAGCAGCACTGAAGATCTACAACTGCAAGTAAAGACAGCGAGAGCTTCATTGGAATAACTAAAAATAAACTTATTTGGTATCTGAAGAAGAGTTACTTCAGGTTGTTCACACTCTGAAGTAGACATTGGCTCTTCAGTTTAGTTCTTAAAAAGCAGCAGTATGCAATGTTGCAAAGCTAGATTAGTCATTCAATCCATTTCAAGTGCTCGGTTTTGTTAAGAATGGAGTTTGACTAGGAACAGAATGTGTCGTGAGGTTAACTGGGAAGAGGTAAAATATTAGGTATTTCAGTGATCCACCTCCACATTGTAAGACTGGTTCTTACTGGAAGGAAGGTACAAACCATAGCAACCACCGATACACAGACAGAGATATAGGAGATAAGAATGCAGTTATGGAGAATTGGGGTGCTGTGCAGTTGTGTGTGTGCAGTACCTGTGACAATATCAGGGCAGTGAACGTGGCCAGAAGCAGCCACAGCACACCCAGAGCGGCAGTCAAGTTGCCACAACAGCAGCCTGCAGAAGGGGAATTCAGGAGGATGTCAGACACGAGATGACTGAGTCACACTCAGTATTTATTAAACCAATATTCTGCCTAAGAATTGAGGCATGCACCTCTCAACCTGGCTTTTCACAAGCAGGCCGTTACATTGGGGTAGATATGATTGAGACTGAGAGGCAAAATGTCAGTAGAAGAAAAAAAATGTAGGCTAGGCAGACAGTTACTAGATCTAGACTTGTGGCATCTTGTGACACGTATTCCTGTATTTGAAGCTATAACAGTAAGTGTTTAAGCATTGTTTAAAACGAGTGAATTGCTTTACAGGAAACCTGCTGTGTTTGTTTTTGTATCTGCTTATGTTCCATTTCTTCCTGGCTCTGCTTGTCTAGCTACCACTGTGTCAGTTAGCACTTCAGTGTACAAGAAAGGGGGAGCTGAACATAACAGTCGCTAAGTTTAGCTATTTTGATCTTCAGAGTTATCTTTAGGATTTATGACTGGTTGACCAGAATGTGTTGTTTATGATTCACACTTGGAAGTTTATCAGCAATAACTTAAACTAAGTATTTGGAAAACATGTATGCTTTCCTTCACACAGCCTCTGTGCTTCCTCTACCGTGGTCTTCTGGGTTATTTGGGAATACTTTACTGGTATACTAAATGGTAGGATGATAGCTTAAACTAGCCTGTTTCATCTTGTCTGTAACAAACACTTAAAAATCTTCATGCAGCAGATATCTACATCCAAGCACACAGAATGCCAACTCAGATTGCCAGCTTACTACCTCTTTCATCTCAAGACTGTTGTGAAGGCAAACCTGCCAACCCAAAAGGGATCATTGTGGCATCGGTGTATTTTAGGCTACTGTCCCTAGACACTTACTTGTTTCATGTAAGTGTCATCCTCTCAAGATTAAGTCATTCTTTTGATTAGTGTAGGCTACAGTACTGATGCTTTAGTCTATCCTCTGAAATCATTCTGTTCTGACCCTTCTCTAAAGATGCCTGCAAAGGGCTTCCTACTCCTAGTAGTTTATTGCCAAGGCCATTTGCTTAGGAGGTGGCTTACAAGTCACAGCCAAGTTCTCATTGGTCCAGCATAAAAAGTGAGCACCTAAGTAGAAGTCCTCAGCAAGACTCTTAGGTAAGACTTACCATCTTAGCACTAAGGGAATTCATGGGCCTAATCTGGATGTCTGACTCGCTCTGTGTGTTATGTAGGTACAAAAGGGTGGGGGTTGGAGGAGCTGACAGGTGAAACATCTGTGCTAGCTCACAGAAGAAGGTGCCAAGGAAGCCTTTGCAACTTAAAACACACACGCATGCATGCGTGGACTTGTTTTACTTGCAGTATTTGGGAACGCTGCTATACTACTTTGGAGTTTTTCCCTTAAGCAGCTCTGACACAAGCTGAGAACTTTTGCCAGAAAGTTTTCCTCCTGGCTGCAGAAATACCATGAAGTACGACCCCTGCACTTTTCTGTGACCAACTCGCAAGTTGGTTCATCATCTATCCATTTCCTATTTTGAAGGCAGTCGGGGGAAGGCAAGCTAATAACTCAGCTGACCTGTCCTCTGTACAATTGCCATAGGTGTGTGCTATGTAAAGAAATCAATTACAATAGGGAAAGGTCCAGTAGTTAGTTGGACATAGGCTGTCTAAAGGTGGTTAATTTCTGAAGTCACAGCAGGAATATGCAACAGGACTCGTTTAGTTTCTCTGTACTTCTGTTCCATATACAGAAGAGGCAAGCAGTAGAAAGCGACTGCCACACCAGATCCTCTAATAGCTGGGGGTACACAAACAGAGTGGTCATCACACAGAACCGATCTGCTGCTTCAGCTTGGGTCTATAGCTTGGACAAGCTCCCTGGAAACCAAATGGCGGAGTACAGTGCTTACCCGAACTGATCCTAAGGATGAGGAGATTTTTTGGCTTTGGCAGTCCCAGAATGAACTAGGATTTTCTAAGGACTTCTTTCTCCCTTTCCTTGAGTTGTATGGATGGAACATAACAGTGTGCCTCAGAAGGAGATTCCAAGTTAGTATGAACTGTGGGCATCACTCTTACCTGCCACGTTTCCAGAGTGGATAACCACTCACTGTGGTTTTGAACCAATGGAAGTCTTGCCTCTGTTTTGCACCTCGCTACTGGCTCCTGTACCACACGGCAACGCTGCACTGTTAGAAATGAACTCTCTTATGTTAGTCTGAGGTGGATTTGACTGTTTTATTGAAAAACGTTGTAATTTTCCTGGTGTGTTGAGACATTAGAAAGATCCTTTAGCAGCTCCAGCTGTACCAGATAATCCAAACATTTGCTAGCCTTACAAGTGATTAAAGTAGTCCATCTGGATAGTTGGTATGACCAGATCTATGACAGCCTAATTAAGTCAACCAGGAAAAAAATATTGTATATGATCTGTGAGATAATAAATCAGAAGTGCCTTACAGTTCTAAGTTTAAGCCTCTCACATTGCAGTCATGTGCAGCCATGCATAAGCTAGTAGTGTCTAAGGTGAGTTAAGCTTCTTGTCCTCACATCTCTTACTGAACAGCTGTTGACTTTTGAGAGTTGTAAATCCTTATGACTTCCAGCTTATTACTTTCACTCTACTTGCTGCTATCTTGCTGGCACAGGAATAGATATTGTTCTTTATCCCAGTTAGATTTTCTTCCTTCCTCATGTTTATTGATGGATGATGAGAGGAACATGAGCCAACAGCGTGCGCTTGCAGCCCAAAAAGCCAACCATATCCTGGGATGCATCAAAAGGTCAGGGGAGGTGATTCTGCCCCTCTACTCTGCCCTTGTGAGACCCCACCTGGAGGACTGGGTCCAGCTCTGGAGCCCCCAACACAAGAAAGACGTGGAGCTGTTGGAGTGAGTCCAGAGGAGGGCTACCAAGATGGTCAGAGGGTTGGAACACCTTTCCTACGAGGACAGGCTGAGAGAGTTGGGCTTGTTCAGCCTGGAGAAGAGAAGGCTCCGGGGAGACCTTACAGTGGCCTTCCAGTACCTGAAGGGGCCTACAAGAAGGCTGGGGAGGGACTTTTTATCAGGAAGTCTAGTGATAGGATGAGGGGGTAATGGTTGAAAGCTGGGAGAGGACAGGTTTAAACTAGATATAAGGAAGGAGTTTTTCACCTGAGGGTGATGAGACACTGGAGCAGGTTGCCTAAGGAAGCTGTGGATACTCCCTCCCTGGCAGTGTTCGAGGCCAGGCTGGACGGAGCCTTGAGCAACCTGGTCTAGTGGGAGGTGTCACTGCCATGGCAGGCGTCTTGGAACTAGATGATCTTGGAGGTCCCTTCCAACCCAAACCATTCTATGATGATTCTATGATTCTAAGTGTATTTAGAAAGTTGTGTTGCCCTTATTGTTCATTGCGTGAGTTCGTATAGAATTAGAAGAGTTTTCTTCCCATAAATAAGTTTCTTCCCATAAATAAGTTTCTTCCCATAAATAAGTTTCTTCCCATAAATAGTGCTTCTCCTGTTCTAACATAAATTGATTTATCTCAAAAAATGGCCACCAGAATGGTGATACTCCAGACTATGTTTTACAAGGGAATTGCTTTTTCTGCAGCTCTGTTGGAAAGGCATAGACCAAGGTTGTAAAATTGCCTCCACTGGTTTCACATCTGCATCCTTTTAGTGGCTTAGTTGTCCCCAAATCACCTGATACACATACATACGTTACAGCAGGAATTTTAGAGTGTTAATCCCAGAAGTCTTAGAGTAAAAAACTTCATGCCATTTCTATTATTCTGTGCATCAAAGTAATTTAGTTTTTCCTTTTACAGGACTTTTAATAATCTTTTACAGAATATGCCTGAATACTATTTGCAGAGTTCATTAACATGCTCTACTTTTTCTTCTCAAGCTATTTGTAAAAGTATTAAAATTGGGTCTATTTATAGGCTTTCCACCCTTCGATGTGCCCCTTTGCAATGTGGTCCATGTGGCAGAAAAACCATCTCTATTTTTCAGCAGCAGCCCCTGAGGGACTTCACTGCAGATTGTCTTAGTGCTAGAATCAGCTCTGCGTAGGGCAATTCATATAAACAACTATAGAGAAGTTCCTAATCCTTCTAATAAATTTGTAACAGGAATTCCATTATTCTCCATCTTGTAGGAGGGCCTTGGAAGTCTCAAGCAGCTGTATAAAAATTTTGAGATTAACCACTCTTTCCAAAGTTATACCCCCATCCCATTTATGTACCCAACTTGCATTTCTTTACCCAGCCCTTCCTAGTGGGAGCTCTCTGAGACACACCCCCGCCTAGCCAGCCCCTCCACCAGCAGCTGAGAGCCCTGATCTTGCTTTGCTTCTCTGATTTAAGGTCTGGCAGGGTAGCAAGTGGGTACTTCGGTGGCCAACTCTGTGGCTTTAGCTGAAGAAATGGTTCAGCAAGTCCTTTTACTGCCGCTCTACCTCTGGTATGTCAGCATGGTGGAACTAGGGGCTGGATTTTTCAAGCTGTTTTTCCTAGGTTAAGTTTTTCTTTGGTCCCCCGGACTTAGTGTTCTAGTTCTGGGAGGCTGGTGGAAGTCTGCCACCTTCTCTCTGGTTTTCCAGGGAGCTATTGCAAGATCACAGTTCTTTCCATAGATATCTCACCTTATTCCAGTCAGAGGTTTCCCTCTGGAAGTTGCCAAACAGTCCTGGGTGATTGCTACTGCTTGCTTACCATTTATATTGCAGGTGCTGTCCAGCCTTTTGATTGGTCCAGCTAAGGTAGGCTTACTCCACTTCTGAGACACTAGACCTGCTTCATGGCTACTGTAAGATGCCGCTGACAAGAAAATGGGAGGAAAGTTATTAATGGGTTGCTCTTTATGATGCTAGAAGCTTTCAGTCAAGATCCTCTCCTCCCATTTTCTTTCCAATACAATCCATTCTACTTTTCCCTCCTATAGTTTCCGTTGTAACAATCTTAAGCATCTCTAGTGTAACTAATAATTTTCTATGGGACAACGGAAGAACATTTTTTTGGACACCAGAAAATTTAATCTGGAATAGAATAATGATTTGACTCTGTAGTTTTTTTAGTTCTTCAAAATAAATGCGTAGGTACATAAGCATTCCCATTCTGGATTACACCTTATATAGATCTAATACTGTACCTTATATCTGTAGGTGATGAGAATGAAATGCCGAAGAGGAAGGTGGAAGTAGATGAACGATTGGCAGATTTGGACTCACGTGTCCTCAGTGTGTGCCATCCCCATCTTTAACGGCTGAAGATAGACCTGGAATAAGCTATCCTTTCCAAAGACAGGAGACAGTTTAGTATTATCTTTTGGGTGTAGAAATATACAACAGCACTTGTGAACTTTTTCTATCCTTGCACATAGTCAATCCTTTTGTGTTTCTTAAATTTTTGTCCTCAGAAACTGGCTTAGAAATGTGCAATATCAAACTCCATGTGCAAATACATTTCCTGTTATTAGTGCAGCATGTAGACTCCCTCAGAAGTGCCCCCTCTCATTTTGCTCTTTTCACCTCCATCAAAAATGAAAAATTTGAGAGAGGATGTGGAACTGGATGAAAGGCGCCACATGAAGTCATTCTGCAAATTTGTTTAATATTATTATATATTCCCTGACCATTGTAACATTTTACGTGCTGTCATGGCTAAGCGGCCTGTTTACCTGAGGTATTCAATAAGCTGCCTGTGTTCATGCAGAGGTGCTCTTCTCGAGCTGATCAAATTTAGACCCTTTGAAGGTGTATGGATAGTTTACATTTTTGTCTCCAGTGTTTATTATATTGTATTTGTCACTATTGAATTTTCATTTGATATCTGTTGTCCATTCATATGTTCTTATTAAATCACTCTTAAGTACCATGGCCTGCACCTGGTTTTTTAAAATAATTAATTTAATTGTACAATCTGCAGACTTTTTATCTAATATTTCCCCTTCCAGATGGTAATATGTTAAACAATAATGGAATTAATACACAACCTTGAAGCACCTGTTCTTAATTTTTATCAGTTACAGCATAAATCTCTTTCAGGTTTTTGTATTTTTAACCAGGTCCTTCTTATCATATTATTTGAATTCTCATTTGAGGGCCACTTAATTTCTTAAACAGTCTCCTGAAAGACTAAATAAATATAAATTGTTTCTCACTTTTCCGTCATTTTATCACAATTTTTAAGTAACGCTACGAGATTGCTGGAACATGATTGTCTTGTAGAGAAAGCATGCTAGTTAAACGTTAGCATCGCATCTTAGTACGTTCTAGGCATTTTTGCATTCTCTCTTTAAGCATTATTTCAAGAAATTTGTCAGACACATATAAAAGTTTTATTGGTCGATGCTTTTCAAGTTCCAACCTGGAGTTATTTTACAAAGGAGGTACAGTCATGGCCAACCCCTTAACCTTTAGCAGTACAGCAGATTTAGGAGGTACATCCACATAATGGCTGGGGTTAAAGGCAAGTGCTTTGAGCAGTATGGCTATGAAGATTTTACAAGCCAAGGCACCGTTAGAATGTGCTTTACCTCCTCGAGGCCATCACAGCTTTATGATGTTGTGACTTCCCTGTCCACTTTCCCAATTAGCAGAGTATTAAAGGAATGCATATTAAAAAGTATTTCAACAATGATTTTATTAGTTGTCTGTGTATAATGTTGTCAGTGAAGTTACATTCACACGATTATTCAGATAAATTCAGATGAAGTAAGTTACATTTGTTTCTTCAGATAAAGGCTTTGATTTATTTAATCACAGAGAAGTTTTATTTTGTGATTACATTTGTATCAACCAGAAAAGCAAATACATACTAGAATCATAGAATCATAGACTACCAGGTTGGAAGGGACCTCAAGGATTGTCTGATCCAACGTTTCTTGGCAAAAGCACGGGCTAGACAAGATGGCCCAGCAATAATTTAGTCAGCCACTCAGAAATTGAAATATTACACTATGGTATAAGTCATCATATCTCTTAGATAAGCAGCCTTGAGCATTGACTTCTCAAAGGAACATTTGTAGTAAACAGCCAAAAATTGCTGCAAACACAGCTTCCCAAACTAGGTCTGTTAAAATTGCTGTTTGCTTGCAAACTTTTTGTGAATAAAGAAAATCTTAATGTTTGATTTGTGAAACGATCTTTTTTCTTGGTGAGCCGCTGGTCTCATATGCGCAAAACCTCAGGACCTATTCCAGGCATAATTCCTCCGGAAGCCTGTGCACAGGGTAGGATCAGAGGTGAAAGCTGATGACCTGACATCAACGTGTGATCTGTTCCAAAAGAAAGACATGAGAATGATGACTCATGACAGGCCAGACTGTACTCATGAATTTTCCTGCAGTGACAGAGCTAGTCTCATTACAGTTACACTGATGTTTTTCAGCAAGAGGGAGACTTCAGGCCGCCCCCACCCTGCCTGTCCTGACCCATCCTCCCAGCGTCCCCCAGTTCCTTTCTCCATGCCAGCACAACTCTCCGTGTCACCTTGCACTGAAGTGGTTCAGAAAATCAACCCAACCAAAATTAGCAGCCGCTGTTTTGGTGGGTTATTTTTTGGCCTAAGCTCTCTGTGCTACATTTGCTGCCCAGTTGCACAATTATGCCAGCACAACCGAGGGGGCATCGTAGGAGCGGTGGGGAGCAGCAGCACTGCCAAGCCCAGCTTCAGGGGATTTGCCATTAGCTGTGTAATCCTCACCTACACAAAGCCAACAAGCAACGGTTTGATCCTGTCATTGCTTCTCTGCTGCATCCTGCACTGTTCTGGCACAAGCATTTGTGAGGCTGCGCAGTGACCCATGCTGGGGGAAAATTTCTGAACAACAACAACAAAATCAAGCATTTCTGTTGGTTTATTTTTCAGCAAAATTCATTCCCCAATCTTCAGAGTCCTGGTCACACAAAGAGGGTCCTGGGAAGAGGGTGACATGGGGCTGAAAAGCCAATGCCACAAGGAAAGAGAGCAAGCACCAAGCAGGTATTCATAAGGTGCAGATGCTGAATGTCAAATCACGGCTTTGGCATCCCAGCAGCCTAATTAAGTAGCCTAGCCTGCCGCCCAAAATGTTACTGTTTGAGGAAAGAACGGTAACAATCTTATAACGGAGATAAGTTTTGTGCATTACACATTTTGAAAATTTGTTCCCCAAATACCATGGAATTGACAGCATTGACTCCTCAGGGGTTGGATTGGGGATTTGGGGGGCATTACACTTAGAAGCATGCTTTATTATCTAATATATGAAAAATTACCATGTTTATATTTAATATATGAAACATTACCAAGTTTAAAGGCAGCTTGACCCTTAATAATAAAAAACCCCCAACATGGTAAGCAAACAACCGATGAAAAATTTAAATATTGAGGGTAATTGTTCTGTACAATCAAAAATCGTAGGTAAGGGTCCTGCTTTGGAGAAATGAAAGCAGAAATCCTAATTTACAATGAATCTCTGCACATCATTTGTAAACACTCTGACAGTTTGTTTTAAAATTTTAATTTAAAAAGCAAATGGATAATTTATTGATAATTTGCCATCAGGAAAATATTCCCAATTAGGATATTAATTTAAGAAAATAGAGATTATCTGTTGTATTTCTCATCTTCATAAGCAGATTTTTTCCCTGTGCAAATGACTGATTGCTTCACATTGTTCTTAGCTGTAGCATCTGCCAGCACATTTTTCAGTAATTCTAGATAATGTGTCATTTGAAAGCAAGCATCAGAGTAAACAGTCCGCCTAAATGACTAGAACTATTGAGGTAAACAGTTTCCTTTCAGCCTCAAAGATAGTATTATTGATGATTTACTCAAAGGATGGTTTCCCTCAGACTCCAGTTGTTCAAGAGGCTAGAGGGGTCAAGTTTTCAGGGTGTCACAGAAAAATGCAGGGGGTCAGATGTTTTTGAAGCTTGGAAGCACCATTTTCTGTGCAGAAATACTGACTAAAATTTGTCCTTTACCTTGTCTTAAAGAGAGAAAATGGTATCATCCAAACATGGGTTTTGGTATGGATACAGGAGGGAGAAATGCCACATGTGTAACACGAAGGTATTACGCTGAGTTAGGTTTGGTTTGTTTCTGTTGGGTATTCAAAGGACTTAACACGTTGAAAAAAATGCTGGAGGAGGTTTTCTGTCAGGATGTTGGGACAATAAGTGTGACAGGAGTCAGATTATGGCCGTGTTTGTTTGCTTTGTTCTATTGCCACTGTTTCGACCCTCTCCATTCTTCAAAGATGTTAATACAGAACTTATTTTATTTGCTATCATAGGTATAACACACTGTCAGCAGCTGCATTTAGGGCTAACTCATACAGAGTAATCTTAGTAAAAGGCGTATCATCAGTGCTAATATGCTGAAAAATGGGAAGAAACACATCACGACAGGCAATAGCAGGTCTGTAGGATCCAACACATGAACATTTCAACAGTTCAGGCAACAGGCAATGCCACAAGCAGTAGCTCCCTTCTCTGTGATCCAGCAGTGGAATGTCCTCCATCCTGTTCCCTTGCTAGCTGTAGCTCTGACATTAGGATGTGTCAAAAAAAAAAAAAAAAGAAATGCAATAGCATTGTTTTGGGCAGGATGAACTCTGAAGCGGAAGGCCAAGGTGATTAAGGTAAATAAATTCTGGGGCTGTGTTTATTAGCCAGGAAGTGGTTATTACCAAATTGGTAGGAAATGCACTGGAGGCCAATGTATCAACTCCAACATAGCTATGTGTATCAGTCATCTTTTCTCAGTATTGTCGAAATCTTGCAATAACAACAGCAGCTGCATTAACTTTTGTTTGAGAATAAGCAATTTCATTTTTTTCAGCTGCTGCTGCAACTAAACCCACCCTTATTTAGAGGGAGTGCATCTAGTTTCTCTATTCCAAATGTTTTGGTGAAGATAGTGCTCATGAAATGGGACTGGCCACCGCTCTCACAGAGGGTGTTCAGAGAGATGGCAGCTGCGCTTATAATGCTGTGAAACGGCAAGAGCAATAGGGAGAGGCAGAATGGAGCACAAGGACTGGAAGGATCCCTTCAACAGCTGTCATTGCTGGAGGCAGCTTCTCATGAAATGCTATAACTGTTCAGGGAGAGGTGGGATCCACCTTTTCCCTATTCATGAAGCAGTTTTCACAAAATGCTCCCTCCCGTGCTGGTAGCAGCCATGCAAGCTTCCCAGCTGATCAACCACATCCTCAACTAGAGAAATCTCTTCCAGAAACCACATCACAGTTCAGCCTCCATGATCTGTTTTACTCAGGACCATATCCAGACACTGCTAGTGAACTTGTCCATGGACTACCTGAAGCCGCCTAAGAGAACACCAGCTGCCTGTGTTTGAATCCCATCCTTCCTTTCCTCCTGTTTTCTTTCCGTGTAAGGCATTGTTGCACTTACTCCCAGGGTGCTATATGTTTGCAATGGTGGAGGGAGTCAGAACAGCCATTCTAGCACAACTAAAGGCAAAAGGGAAATTGTCTCCTCCTCTCTGAGCTGAGCAATGCTCCTGTGCACACTCCTCACCTGCTGCAAGGGAGCCGTTCCCCAATATCAGTCTGCCCTAACTGTTAAATGACCACAGATGGGAAGGGAGTTGACTGGGGACAATCATCCCTAAACTGGGGTCCAAACTGGGAAAGAGCAGGGTAGGGCTGACTCATCAAGCAATAGTAGTCCCCAGAGTAATGCAGTGATTGATCCGGTTTCCTGGCATGAAGGTAAGATGCGCTTTCCGGATGTCTTTTTCCTTCTTTTTTTGTACTGGAACTAATCTTTAAATATTTTGCTGTGGCCAGATATTTGAAGCAGAGGGTTACCTTGTAGTCAACTCTGTGAATGAATACTTTTCTGAAAACCGAGTATTAAAAATCAGATATGTAAATGCCACTTGTTAGACATCAATATTAATTAAGCTGTATGTAATGATCCAGCCTAGGCAACAGTGAGAACCATATATTAGTGTGATACACAATATAATTCAACTTCAAGCCTTTATTAGCAAAAGGCAAAAGAGAAGTTTTTTGTTTATGTTTTTTAATATTTGGAAAATTCCATAAGACAACCAGTTTGCTGCTGTTTACAAAACAGCATCACTTTGTTCTAAGCACCTATTGAGGTGAGAGTTACCTTGGTTCAGCTTCAAAGGAAGCCAAGCTGCACGTGTCATCGTGCTTTGGCCAAAATACGCAGCAGTGGAGAATCTCCATTGCAGTTTCAAAGGTTGTTCAGGTCTGACACCAATATTTTCACTTCCTTGATATGAAGAGCCTGCGATACCCTGCTCCAGCATGAAGATGATGACCCTCACTGCGGCAGCCTGCATTTCACATATACATTCTGGTTTTGTTTTAGCATTTCTGTGGAGTTGTCAGAACTATGGTATTTATTTTTAAAAATATTCTTGGACACCATTTTTAAAACTGCCAGGCAATTAAATTTAAAACTGAGAAGTTTCTGACGTTTAACTGAAAAAGATAAAATCCATTTTTCTTTGCAGTCCAGCTCGGCCTGTCGCTGGGGCCTGACTGTTACTCGGCCATGTCTGCAGGCCCTTGCCCAGTCTGCCTTTACTGGAGACAGCAATCACACAGTCATCTTCATTTCTGGGTTCCTGAAATACTACCAGGAACACAGAAAGGTCGGGGGAGGCTCAAATTATTCTTTTTAACCTAACAGCATCTCCTTATGGACCATTTTAAAATGACTATACAAGCGTCTTACCACAAGATGGCCCCTACCAACCGCAGCTTGCGTGCGCCTTACCGCCTCATGGTTGGCTTGTGTCTGTTACAGGGTCCGGGAATTATTATCATTATGGTTTATGCTACAAAGTAGTTTTCCAATGTATCAAGCCTGTGGGACGTGATTACTCTTAGGCTCAACAATGACTAACTGCCGAGCCCTCTCTGCCCAGTTCGTGAGGTGATAAACAGCATGAACATAAATTCTTCACATACTTAACTTTGTTGTAGTTATGTGACAACTGGATGATGCCTAAAGCGGTCAGATTTAGCATAGGATTTTAGCACTGTATCAGCAAGTCCCTCAAAGGCAGTGGCTGAGGCATTCTGTGAGGAGACGGTCCAGTGGCGGGGATGAGGCCCATGCAGGACGCCCATCCTGAGACATTAAATTAAATTTCCAGAGCATTTTTCCTCTCCTTGGAGTGGGAGCGTTTAGATCAGCAGTTATTGAGGTTAGTGCTTAATCTAGTGAGATCATGAGGTACTCTTAGCTCTCATTAGCATCAGTGGTTGCTGAGGACACCCAGACCTCAGCCTTAAAGATCGCTGAGTGCAGATCAACAAAAGGGACATCAGTGCCTGAACTTGTGGTGTCACTTATTCTCTATTGCCTTAAATTACACAGCCAGGTCCCATAAATAATTCTTAGGGCAAGCTGGATATTTTATTGGAGGCTTATAATAAATACAAACCTTTGTTGATGGAGCCACCTGGGACACCCAAGTCTGTTACAGAGAAAAAACCCAACACTTGTGTCACCCATTTGGTACCTTCGGCCAGAGATCTGCATCTGTTCGTGGGCAGTAGTCATTCAAAGCCCAGCTTTCTCACCTGTGAAAAAAATAGGAAGCTGCTTTCACTTAGTGCACAGTCAGTAGGCCACTGGCTGGAGGTGGGAGAGGGACTCATGTTGGACCTCTGCCTCTCCTGGAACCAGAAATTTCTCTTACCTGTCTTGTGACAGTCCATCTCACCAGACCACTGGCTGTCGTGTCATGGAGCCCTCTTGATTTCACATGTTAAAGATGTTTTATTTTGTATAAATAGTGATATTAAGAGGGACCAACTCTATTTCTAGTTAATAAGACTCTCTTTTAAAAGATAACCACATGCAATTACCAAAAAATCTCTTGCAAGAAACCTATATAAATTTGTATATGTTACACAGTAGCATCTGTCTTCAGATATAGAAGAAAGAAACTGAAAAATCTTGCTCTGAAGCAGAAACTTCACCCTGCACCCCACTCCAGCAACATAATGAGCAAGATACAGTTAGCCACCCTCTGCCTTAGAGATACACAGAACACATCTAACAAAACGGATGCTGATAGTCAGGTAAGCACTCCCTTGTCTAGGTTGAGAATCCCATTTTATGCCAACCTGGTATCAGCTTGAAGAAGGGCCCTCAGCACCTTGTAAGGAGTGGGTCAAGGTTTGATGTTTGAGCGCCTTTGTCCCATGAATTCAGGGACCTCATGTGATTTGGACTTAGGGGGGGGGCTTTTGTGGCAGCTGTACAGCAACCTGAGAGTGGCCAGAGCTGTCTAAATGAGGCAAGAGGCAACTAAGAAATCAGATGCACTTTTTAGTAACTGGGTTTCAGCTCCTTTCAAAGATATGACATGTGAGAGTCATTTTTTAACCCACTGCTCAAGAGCCTGTTAGGGAGAGCTGTGATGGGGAAGGGAAAATAATGCTAGTGACAAGCCTTTACACCTCCTCTGCTTAACCTCAGTGTTAAAAGTGAAGCCAGAGTCAAAGGCAGACTGAAGGGATCACACAACACCACGTTTTCTGAACCTGTGAAAGAGGAAGGGAAGCATGCCACCCAGGGACAGGCGTTTTCCCCCAAAGTCTCCACTGATTCCATACTGGCCGCCTCTTGCTTCTTCTCACAGGGGCTGATCGGCTATAGATGCCCTCTTCAGGAACTCAGAGGGAAATGTTTCACCTTTGACACATATCCCAGGATTTAAAAATAAACTAGAAGCTGATTTGCAAAGGCACAGGTGTTCTTTAATGTCTTTTCACTGGGCTTCAAACATCCTTCTCTGCCTCTACATTTCTATTGCTTTTGTCTTGGGACATTTACCAGTATCTGCTCCGACAGATTCTGGTATACCCCTTGTGATCACTTAACTACTGTTATTCGCTTTAAAAATAAGTACAGACACTAGGGGAAAGAATCTTAATAGAAGCACAATATGTTCATGTTACTATAAGTACATATTAACCCTGGGCTTCCCAGTGCAAGAGAAAGCCATCTGAAAATCAGGCTACGGAGACTGGATAAACCCACGTTATTCTCCCTGGCATTCTGTAGGCAATTAAAACTCATGCTGACAATATGAGTTTGTGATCCACAGTGCCCTGCAGCATGGAGTTGTTCAGTGCCCACAGGGACTCTAGAAGAAGAATGAGGAGACACAGAAACCATCACTGACTGCAGAACTCCTTCATAAGCAAGCCACTGTTAATTGTAAAGAAAGGTACAAACAGCGTGCGGAATTTGGGGTATTAAAGAATATTATGCTGCGTACAAAATCATTTCCATCACTGTGGTCCCAGTGCTGAGATAATTCAGTGTGAGCAGTAATTATCCTACCCAAAAGAGGGCAGCAGTTAAACTTCTATGGCTTGTTTCATGTTAAAAAAATGGTTTTTAGCAATGACAAATGTTGTTTCAAGTAGCTCAATAACTGGGAACTGTGCCAAAGCCTGACAGTAGAAGCTGTTATTTTATTGATATTTCGCAAAAGTAAGTCAAGCCTGATTATGTGTGTTGACACTCAGGAAATGCAAAGTAACATATATTCATAATAAAGGGATGAGGAAGTTTTTTTGTACGAGTGAGGATGTTAACCATTTAATTTAACTCAATCATTTAGCTGCAAAGTGAATTTTATTGTGTTAGAAAAGAGGGGGAAAAAAACAGATCTGCGAGCTGTTTTGGAAAGTTTCCTCCCTGTCCCTTGAACTCCAGCTGCTGTCGCTGGGGCTGGCCTGTCTGTGCCACACCACGGCTCTTCCTTAGCACAGAACCACAAAGTTACTCCAATGCTCACTAATCATCAAGATTTTCTTCTTCTCGCTGGGTGCAGCTGTGCTTCATTTTCCCTGCTGGTTCTCAGCTGCTAGAAAAGAGGATTTTTCCTTCCTGATAAACTGTTTTCCATCTTATTTACTGATTATTTTTTCTGCTGCTGATACTTCCACACTTTGGCCAGGGGAGCCTCCAGCAGGTCCTGGCCATCCTTGGTCCAGAGCCGCAGACTCTTCCGGGTTGGAAGGGGCCCCGCAGGTCTCTAGTCCATCCTCCCATGCTGAATTCAGGCCAGGCTGCTTAGGGCAGTGTAAGGTCACCTCAAGGTGTCTTACAGCTGAGGTGGAGCAGGAACCAAAGCAGGAATGTGCTGGAAGCAGTTTACTCTGCTTTGGCAAAACCACTTATTAAATCAGCTGATTCCCGAACCAGCTGTTAAAAATTGCTCCCAGCGATCTCCACAGCAAGCAATTATAATTTTGCAGCTTGCCACAAAGTTATGACCCTGTGTAGGAGATTTTGAAGTAGGCCAAATTTAGTAGAGACCAAACACAAGAGTAAAGCACTGTAGGCACAGAGGGGCTGCAGTCACAGCTGCTCAGCAGACTGCCTCTAGAATGTTGCCTCCAACCTGCTTGAGGTTCTTCATTTTCCTGTCACTTTGAGTAATTAGGCTTCAAGGTCGTGACTGTATTAATTACCAGGGCCAAGTGCAAGACTGTTAGTAATATGGAATTGGCTTTGGCTAGGGAGCTACATGTGGCAGGGATTGCTCTTGATTGCCATGACTAAGTGGGCTTTGTTTTAGACAAGTAACATCAGGAGGCCGCTCTGTCAAATAGTGACCGTCCGTTGGTGTAGGAAGGATGGAGGAGCCCCAGAACGCTGCTGCCTGCGGGCATCATGTGTCACGCTCATCTGTGACAGTGGAGACAGGGGCTTGGCTATCACCCGTGGATGGCTGCGTGTCCTCCGTAATGTGTCCTCCTGTAACAGCGAGAACTCCTGGGCTGTGACCGTCTGCTCTGCTCAGCTACTCACTGGCCCTGTGTTAGGCTGTCCCAGATAGTGGGGACAGAAAAACATCCCTGGGGGATGGGACACTAGTCCCAGTCAGTGTGGACACAAGCCCATTGGTATCACTTGGCTTCAGGCACGGTGATCGGTCCCTGGTCATTTCTGTCAGAACAGGTATAGCCCGCACAGAAGTCATGCCCTTGCAACACGCTCACTCCTTCCAGTCTGCTCATGGCCTTAGGTCAGTATGCCTAAAACAACCCTGAAATGCTTTCACATCACTGTGCCTTGTCACCTATGTTGCCTTTTACCTTCCATTGGGAAAGCTGCAAAGCAGATCTGGGCTACAGTTCATTCTGAAAACAACAATAACAAAATGTTCCTCCATTGCTGCAGCCGCTCAGGACACTGATTCCAGTGACCACCATCACCCTGAGCTGAATCATAATAAAAGAAAAATACTTACAAACCAGCAAACCACAGCATTTCAATAAACTAAAGCAAACTGTGTGCACAGCGATGTAAATCCCTCAGCTACGAGCCTGGGTAAATGAGCTCTTGCTTGTCTCATGTTGGCCCTTTGCAAAGTGATGCTTCCCAGCGATCGGCTCCACCACGGGTGTGGGCTGCTATGGTGCAAGCCCAGAGGCTTGGCTTAACCCCCCTGTCAGGCAGGGTGCTGCCACTGCGCTGCAGTGGACTGTCGCCCCAGCATGGGACACCCTCCACCGAGGCTGGTGCAGACACCGGCCCAGCGTATCACAGCCTCGGTACCGTTTCTGCCATGAGCCCCATTCCCAGCCCTGGCTGGGATATGGATTAAATTTAAAAAGAGGGCAAGAAGACTGATGACATCAGATGCAAGATGAGGTTGTCAATTATGTTCATTTTAATTCCAGGTATTACTTGGATTTGTTTGACCTCTTTTGTTATTTTTAGAGCTAGTTTAAATTGGCAGGTCCTCTTATGTGGGAAATAGAACATTAAAAAAAAAGTCCTTTAGGTCCAAATTGGAAGCACAGTTGGAAATTTCCAAGAAATTATATTTCCAAAATCTGTTTTGGAAACATCAAAATTACCTAGTCACAGCAGTTCATTTTTATTCTTATAATTTTAAATATAATGTTTTATATCCAATAGAAGCCCTTGGCCTTTTTATTACATTTTTTGCTTTGATTTTTTTTGGAAACAAAATATTTTCATAATTTTTTGGAAATATGATTGTAAATGCACCAGAAAGTTCCCCCCAAATATTTCCATTTTGTCAAACCAATGTTTTCCTATGAGAAGAGTTTTCTTTGGGAAAAAAAAAAAACAAAACACTATGGATTTGAATTCGCCTCTTTCTGCCCAGTGACTTGGTCTTCAGTGACACAAATAGAGTTCCCTGAGGGAAACGGCCTGTCCCCACCCGATCCCTGGGAACGGAAAGACGACTTTCTTCTGGGAGATACATCTATTTAGATAATTCCTCCGGTATTAATGATAGAACAAGAGGGAACGGATTCAAGCTGCACCAGAGTAGGTTTAGGCCAGACCTTAGGAAAAATTTTTTTCACTGGAAGGATTGTCAGACATTGGAATAGGCTGCCCAGGGGGTGGTTGAGTCACCATCCCTTAAAGTGTTTAAAGGTCGTTTAGATGTGGTGTTTGGAGATATGGTTTAAGGGTGTACTTGGTAGAGTAGGGCTGATGGTTGGACTTGGTGATCTCAAAGGTCTTTTCCAACCTGAATGATTCTACGGTGATTCTATTAAGCATTTGGGGGGCAGAGCGCTGACTTGTGTCAGTGTTACAGTCCTGCTGCACAGCCGGGCAAGGCATACGTTGAGAAGTTGAATACGGAACAGGCATTACTCCCCCTGATGACATGCCACGAGTGTCCCGCAAGGCTTACAGCAGATCGTCGTCCGCCCTACCAGTGCTCTGCCATTTGTCTGGCACTTCTGTCTGTGAAATGGTGTCTGGTCTCTGGCCGTCACCCCATTTACCTATGGCTTTGGGGGTGCACATTTTCTGAAAAGGATCTCTTGTAGGTGAGACTTGTGTTCTGGCTGTGCACAGCTCTGTTCAGGGGTAGGCAAAGGCTGGGGACAGCTGAGATGATACATGCACCAACATCTCAACAGCTTCGTAATCCTTTGTGTAGCTCTTTAGCCATACTTTCTTTCAAGGTCTTTTGGCTGGACACTGGCTCTCCACACATTCGTACAGCTATGGTACAATGCTCGATGATGATATGAGGCTTTTGTGCAGTGCCACAATGCCAAGAAGAACAACAACCACACAGTCCCCCCTGCCAGGCTTCTCTGAAGGCCTTGGAGAGCAGCAGAACTGGCTGGCGACAGACATCTCCTGCTCCGCTCAGCCTCAGCCCCCTCGTGCTTGGGGGAGGACGTGCCATCCCCGGAGGCTTTTGCTGGACAAAGTGCTGCCTGGCCAGACCCAGTGCTGGCCGTGGGCCTGTGGTGAGTGGGAGATCAGACTGCGGATCTCCAGAGGTCCCGGCCAACCAGCATTTCTATGGCCCTATTGTTTATTCACCCCTGGCCCCATCCAAAGCAAATGCAGCTGTAAAGCCAGCCTTGGTACCCACTGCTGTTTCTGTCACTCCCTGTTTGGTTTCAGTATCTGTGATCTCCCCAGTTTCCAACCGAGTTCCTCCTTTTAAAAAAACTCCTGTTGGAGTTTCATCGTAAGATCAGGTTAAACCACACTTTATGCAGATGCTTTTAAAGCTGTTGTCCTGTAAATCAGTCCTGAATTTTGACCTTTCTTATCTGTTAGATTTCATGTCTAGAAAACCAAACCAAACCAAAAAATCTCTTAGTCCCCCAGTGTTGAGCTAAAACCATAAAATACCTGGTGAACGTACCTGCAAGGTATTAGACAACTGAGCCTTTCGTAAGAATGTGCTAATGGCGTTTGCACTTGTGAGAAGGTCCCAGTAGCAAAGTTAGAAAAATAAAAAGTAAATGTGTGTTCCTTTCTTTCCCATTTGATGGTTGTATTGTTCAGGTATCTTTTTAGTGAAATTAACTACTCTGAGGTTGTCATTAAACCAACGAAAGCCACAGGCAGTTATTGAGCCAGGCTTACTGTTGCTATTAAGGCCAAGAATGACCAATGCTATGAAAAGCAATTGTCAAAAAGGCACAATAACCCGTCAGACCATGAGGCTACCCCAACCAGAGGCTGAGATCCTGCCCTCAGGAGTGGTGATTTCATTTTCAGGCTTTGTATTACTAAGACATCCCATCAGACTTGCCACGGTACTGAGTGACCCACAGATCCTTCTCCTTTCTAGCCCAATTTCCCCTCTGGCCATAGAAAGTTATCAGTGTTCCCTTTGGAAAGGAACAGAGCTGTGCAGTCAGCTGTTGCACTGAAAAAAAGAAAAGAAAAAAACCCACCCGTAGCTACCCAACAGCATAAAAGTAGGGAAAAAAAAAGAAAAGCTATTACTTACAACAAGCATATTTATGGGATAGTGGATGCAGCCTTCAGATGCACGGTCAGGAGGTTAGGGGAAAAACACACCGTCTGTGGCAAGCACCTTGTGGCACATGGTGAGCTCCTGTGCAGCGCACGGCTGGACAAACCAGCAGCATTATAGCGAGCTATTGCTCTGCTCTGCTCTCCTTTAAAGCTGCCCAGGGATGGAGGCGGTGTGGGGGCTGGGCAGCAGTGCAGCCTCTTTCTTCCCTGGACAGCGTGACCCAAAGCTGCAGGTCTGGCTCACTACGTGACCATGTGTTCAGGCTCCCTCCTGCCCAGCAGGACTCTCTGAAGAGAGCATTGAGTGCTCTGGGCTCCCAAAAAGTGTCAGAAAGACAAAGAGGAGGAGCCGACATAAATGTTCTCAACACGTGTACCCCCATGGGGTAACTGCAGCATGCAGCAAGGCTGGACCACCTTTAAAGTCTTTTTTGCTGGCTCCCACTCATGATCTAACACAATCAGCTCTTTCCCCTCGCCCACACGTACCCCTCATGCGTCCAATTCCCCCTTTTCTTACAACACCCAAGGGGCCCAAGTGCCTGGGGCTTTGCTGGGTCATGGGGATCCCAGGACCAAAAGTAGGAGCTGAGGTGTGCCTTACACCCTGCTACATTTTGAGCCTCACTGAAGTTTAAGAAATACTTAAAGATCACACAAGGCCTGCTTCATGGAGCCCCATTTTCTTCACATATCTGAAAACTAACAGATGCTGGCAGAGGTATTGTTCATCTCACGGGACTGCAGTAGAGGCACCTTCCAAACCACCAGGGCAGACAAGTCAGGGCCTCGGTCACTTTATTTACATTTCAATTGTCCGTGTCACCAGGCTCCAGTTTCTTCTGCAGGGCTTAGAGCTACTGTTGCATTTGCAGAAGGTGACCAAGCTTTACAGATCAGATCCTCAGTTTATTTCGAGAAGAACAAGCCCAGGACTCCGTTTTTACCAAGGGCCGCTCACTGCTCATTCACTGCTCAGATCAGAAAACAGAGGAAGGCACAACTTCCATGTTCTTGCTGCAGCAGATTTCTTTGCCAGGAAAAACATTTTTACACTTTTTTTTGGTGTGTTTTAATGGTTGCTATTTCTACATTATCTATTCCTGAGATTATTTCCTGTGGGAAAGATTTAATATTTTTAATTCCAATAACAATTTTAGTAACAGTTGCCATTTTCTGCCAGCGTTTCTGCATTTTGGGATAGAACCAAATTATATGTTCTAAACTCATTACAGTTTCTCTAGGAGAGCTTTTAAGGCAGTTATTTCATACCTCCAAAATTACAGGGAAAAGAACAGAATTTTCTTACGAGACTGATTTTCCATCAAGTTCCAGGCTATCTCCTGCTTCCTGCATAGTTAACCTTGGTCTTCCATTTCCATTTAAAAGTCAAATGCTTCTCTCCCTCATTTAGCTTTCATGTTATTCAAGCTAGGTTCCTGGTGGTAACTTCTACTGCCAGTTCTTTTGCATCCAAGTAAGAATAATTTGCTTATCAAGAATTGTTGCTGCTTCTTGGCAAATCTGGCCACGCTGAGGAGCGCAGGTATGAAAGGCTGCAGAGGCACATTCGGTTCCCGTGCCACTGGCACCCTCACATTATCAAGTTTCCATTCTGGAAAAAAGCAATTACTTACATTTTTGAGGCAATTATTTATACTTTTGTACACACAGTAAGTGGTGTTACTGTGCACCTGTCTTTGCTGAAACCCAGGAATGAAATTCCTGTCTTGCCAAATTCAGCAGCAGGTCCAACCTTGTTTGTGAAGTTAAGGTGACACCTCAAATATCACCTATGGCCTTAACCAAGAACACTATTTCAGAATTAACAGACTCCTTACTTTTAGTCAGGAATAAATGCATCAGGTTTTTTTATTGTTTGTCTTTTTAAAGGAAGAGACTATTTTTTTTTTATACAAACATTGAATTGATATAACTTCTTTACAGAAGGTATGAGATGTTTTTTCAGGAAGTTCAGCAGAACTAAGAATACTTTGAGCCAGTCCCAATATATGGCACTTCGTTTACTTGTCCAAATTTCATAAAATTTACTCCAAGGTTCTGTTTACCCCTGAAATGTCTGCAAAGGACACGAGCCTTCTAGAGACAGCACCTGATAAGCTCAAAAGATTTGTTTTTCAAATCAGTTCTCCTTTAGGTGAAACGGGAGTTGGCTTCTGTTCCCCACAGCACAGATTTTAATGAGTAACATATTCGGTGGGGAAGCACCTGCTTCCTTCTGGGCTCGTTTCTCTTGTTTTGCTTAGTTGCAAAGACCCTGTATTTGCAGGTGAATTACCTGTATTTAAGAAATGCCTCAGAGGCAACAGCCAGAGGGGGCGAGCACACTGGTTGTGGTTGCCCTGGCAGAGCCACCACTGCAGAGAAAAGGACTGCTGAATTTTATGCCATCTACTGACCTGGTCACACCAAAGCCAGTTCCACCTATGAATCCTGCCCCCTTATTCTCAAGGGCCATGAAGGGCAGAAGAAATTGTGGGGCAGAGATCCCACATCAAATGATTCTGTGATTCTAAATGCTGCAGGAGAGGTGAGATTTGGATCTCATTTTTGTAGCTCAAACCCAGCACTAACAGTACAAAACAAACCCCATTAAATATTCTGCCTTAAAATAGCAGAAATTATCCAAGAACACATAATGCATTTTAGATTTTGATTCAGATTTTTAATAAATTGTGCCAGTAGAAGCTTTCAAAGGCAATGATATATCAATAAATAACAGTTAAATTGAGTTCCTGAGAAAGAACCTACCACATGAAAGAATGTCAGATAGATGTAAATAACAAAAAATGGCATTACTATATAAAAAAGCAGTAATACTGAATCTTACATGAACTGTCACAACACAAGCACTGCATACCTCAGAACATTCCTTTCATACAAATGTAAACAAATACACAATCATTTTTGTTTAGTTTAGGCTGATGAATTTATATGTTGTTGCTTAGATATCTAAACAATGGATAGGATAGGATATGCTAAAACATTAAGGAATAATATGTGGAATAATATATGGAAAAAATAATGATGCTCCAGATCTAAAAATAAAGCAAAAACACATTAAAGGAGTGTTTTCCTCAAATGTTATTATGTCAATCACTTTAAATAGGACTGTTACACTAATCTGAATTAAGGATTTTTGTGTGTGTTTACTTATTTAGTTATATATATAATATATATGCAAATATGTATGGCTTAATTATCTTTAGTATTCTGATATCACCTTGAATAATTCTCACTTATACATGTAAGAAAAATGCATATTTTAACATAGTTAAGAACTGATATTTTTAAGTATGCCTATAATTTGACAGAAATGAAGGACTATTGTGCTCCACCACAGCAACACTTTTACCTATAGACAAGAGGACAGAATGACCTGTGAACAATGCCAACAGTTTCAGATGTCAGTGCCTAAAACATTAGGATCCTAAACAGATACATAGCCACTCACGTGTAGGGATCTGATGTCTGGAAAAGCCACGTACCTCCAGGTTCCACAGATGTCCGCGGACCTGCACGCACTCCACATCAGCCTCATTGCACGTCGGATCCCGACGCGTCGCAGGAGCACGGCGTGGGACAGTCTGTTTTGGATGCTGAGCTACCTCCGTCAGTACTGGTGCTCTCTCTGCACTACTGCCAGTGCTGAACAGCGGACGCTGCGCTGCATGTTGCACCACTAAGTCTGATCTAGACTGCTGCCACAAATCGGTTTTGTAATAACGGTCTTGCTATTGATCCTTTGTGGGGAAACATGTTTGCTGATGATACAGGTTTACTAAAATGCTTATTACATCAGACCACAAAATCACTATTCAGTTACAACCTTTGCAACCTGTTTTACAAAATTAATATTGGATACAATCATAAAAGGAAACCATCCACACAATACATTATCAACACGCGGTTTAAAATGGTCTAATTTTAGACCCTTAGTAAAAATGGATCCACAGGACCTGCCTGTGAATGGCAAGAAAAGGCCTTTTCAAATAGAAAAACACTGCTCATGCAACATTCTTCACACACTAGACAATGAAATCACACCCAAATTGTCACTTGCTCACACTTTCTATTACACTCCAATAAGCAGAAGGAAATAAAGCAGCTTTAAGGTTATGTCACAATTTTGAAATGTGGAAAATACATACAATAAACAAAAATCACGGTGTGAATACAATGGCATCAGTAAATTTAGAAAATTAGAGAGCAGTTTTCTTTTTTTTTCTTTTTTCCTCTTTTTTTTTCTTTCTTATATTATTGCACAGAGACCTTTCATCACATGTTCTTCAGCTTTATGCATCTTCCTAAATGTGAAATAAGTGCTATGGATAAAATAAAAATGTAGAAAAGAAGAACAGCAGCATGATTTGTCAAAGTTAATCCCTATAATTTAGTAGGAAAAAAACCCCTGCTATAAACAAAATATAAGTGCTCTTTATTCATTTAAAAAATAACGCTGACAGTTGCAGAAGTCTGTAAATGTTAATCTGAGTAGGGGGATGCTGACCTCAAATAAAAATAGGCCTAAAAATGACAGACTGCTGGCCTGGCAGATTTTGGTGCAGACCAGGATTTCAAGTGTAGTTATCAACAAAGTTATTTACAGTAAAACTGACCTGAACTTTCAAGAGTGTCGTCTTTAGGACCTGGCCCTGCAAGCTTCTGACTCCCCAGGATGCCTCCAGCCGCAGCTGAAGTTACACCTGAACAAGCCCTGCAGGATCAGCTCCTAAAGGATCAGTCAAGGGCCCTACTGGATTTGAGATTAGTCTTATCTGGAGTACTCTACACAATAATTTACACATATACAGGCTGACAAGCTCCAGTCTGATCCACCACACCTTTGTCTTCTACATCAGATTTCTCAGACTGGCCAAGTTCCATTCCAGAAGGTTTGGGATACCTGAACGGATACCCATTGTCATCGAAGAACCTTCGGAAAGTAAACTCATAAAAAGCATGTTCTGTGTGTTTGCTGCTGGAAGAGGCTAGTGGATCCCATGTCCTGGTGCTGTCACCACTAGCGTCGTTCCAAGGACCTTCCTCTTCAACGGGATCAAAATTTGAAGTGTCCATCGGATGGCTGATCTTTGGAACGTAGGGAGCTGGCTGCCTACGGATATCGGTAGAGAAGTCCATAGAGTGAAAGAAAGAATGGGCCTTAATATCATCTGCTCCATTTCTTCCAAGCCTGTCCTCAGCAGCACAGCAGAGCTTTGTGATGAGATCAGTCGCCTCAGGGCTTAGCTTGATCTGTGAGGGAATGTGCAGTGTGCTTTCCCAATTTATCACCTGGAGGTAAGAAAGGCATCAAACAGCTTCTAATCTTGGAAACAGAATCTGATTGTCAACGTTACAGAAGTATACACATAAGTAGTCAACTCACAGTGTACACATTTGTTTTAGAGGTTCAAGAAGCCAATTATTAGATTGCACCGGCTGTTAATAATTACGTTAATGAATCAAGAAACATTGTCGGATAGCAGATAAAAGGAGCAATTCCACTTTTAAAAAAGGCAGACTCCTTCCTGAATGCTCCCATAGTCAGACCTGAGAACATACTCAGTTTACACATGACTTCATGAAATGGCTTCAAGGAATTACTTTACTTGGTTTCCAAAATGTAAACTAGGAAAAGTGGTCATGAGATACATCCTTTCTAATAAAAAACTACTCGCTGCTTGCCTTTGAAACACTTCCATTGCTAACTGTAATTATCAATGGCATATCAGCTTACTCAAATCTGACAGGCACTCTGAGCAGTTTAGATGGATGAACTCGTGCTTAAGAAATCAGAATTGTGCTGAGAAGACTGGTAACACCAATAACTATCTATGCAGTTGGACAAGTCAATTCTAGTCTGCTATTCAGTATCTCCATCGATTGCGAAAGGATTTGTGCCTCCACAGAACTATTTAAAATCAGGCTTTTGTAATCACTACTCCTTTCTCTAGTAAAACAAAAGGGGATAGGTCTGTGGATGGAGGAGAAAGGAAGGGAAAAGGTTAAAATTTTGCTACCACAGATTGGAATTTTGCTTTAACTTACCTTCAGTTGGGTTTCTGTGGGTGTAGGAGCCAGAAAAGGAGGCTGTCCCACTAACATCTCAAAGAGGATCACACCAACACTCCACCAGTCACAGAGCTGAGTGTATCCTGAAAGGGAAGTCAAAAGGTTGTCCTCTGCCAACTAAGGAGAATGTGTATAGAGCTACTTGCAATTAAGTCACAAAACACACAGCACAGATTTCTCCCTTTTCTCAGACAAACAATTTGTTACCTAAAAATGAAGGACTCCCAATCCACCTTCATCATAAAGTCGCTTCTGCTTGCTGACCTGAATTCTACTGCTGTTAGTGAAGACCTAATCCTGTTGTCTGGGAATCTTTCTGAATAAATTCCATTCTCAAAAGGGAGTAGTGAAATCATACAATTAGAAAGAATGACCTTTTTTTTTGTGCCACAACTACATCACTACACAGCACAGACTGGACCTCAAAGAATAACAAAAAGGTTTAGCAACTGATGTCCCCCCTAGGTTCAGTGGAAGTGACACCGTGAGTTTGAAAAGCTGCTGAAAAGACACAGCCTGACTCTAGAGACAGAAGAAAGCCACAGATGACTTTGAGCAAGTTCCAAGCAGAGGAACAATTGCTGTGATAAGACAAATAAGGTGCACGTTTGAGATGTCTGAAAAGGAATGGAGGATTTAAACACTGACTTCATTAGAGATTTGTGTCATCGGATGATGTAGGGTCCAATGTAAAATCTCTCAACTTGAGAAAAACCAAGGTTAGGATCTGGCTTGCAGACAACTTTAAACATCTAATCTCCTTACCACAGTGACCATGTCTGTTCTGCACGGATAGCTACCAAGTACTGTCTATATTCCTCAAGCCAAGCTTTTCAATGCAGGGTGTCCAGTGTAAATTGTGGAAGACTTTTTGTTGGGTTTCCCCAAGATTCTGGCTGGGAATCTGGAGGACATGCTTCCAAAGTTTACTTCATCCATATTTAATTGGCCGGTCTGAATCAGTGATTCAGAACCATCAGCTGGCTACTCACTGGTCTATGTAAACTTGCTAGTGGTCACAGAGTACAGATAATCTGCTTTATACTTAAAAAATATCACTGTTGACATCATCTGACACATTTATTAGCAGTCTCATTCAAAGGCCTCAGAGTGTAGATATACACAGACACACAAATTATGACCACCATCAATGTCAGCAATGTGGTGGTGAACAATGGAGCATGTAGACAAATCTGTTCTCCTTAATCTGAGCTAAGCGTTTGTAGCCTTCACAATGGTAATATTCCAAAGCAGCAAGCTTATTTAAGGCCAAAAAAAAAAAAAAAAAGTATTTCAAAGCATCAACGTTCACTTAAAACAGGAGAAAAATACAGGTTATCTACCTTTACGAAGGAGGACTTCAGGAGCAATATAATTAGGGGTTCCAACTAATGAGTGGGCTAGACATCTCTGATGCTGCTTCTTAGCTCTTTGTTCCAATGTCTTCAGCCTATCTCCACATCTACAGTTGGACACATCATCCCAAAGATCACTGGGCTCCATGCTGTCTTGTCTGATATGGCTCCCTTTCGACAAGGAGAGAAAGTTTACATCCACGGTCACAAAACAAACACACAAAGAGAAAAGTATTTATCTAGATCTAGTTATGCCATCCTCTACTCTCACTGAAGAACAGCATTTAAACTTTAAACCCAAGGCATTTCCTTCTGCCCTCCCCTTCACAGTTGTTTTTCCATAACCAGCAAAATGTCTCTGTCTCAGCGCAAGGAAGCATGCTCCCATAAGGGAGATACGGAACAATGAAGTATATTTCGGTTAGCTATACCAATTGTTTATGACCTTTTTGCCAACAGACACCAACGCTCCTCAATGGCACACACAGCAGTGCATGGACTGCTTTAAATCTGTGATTAAATTATTTCACCATCAAAAGAGACTCTCCAAACAAATATAAACTGAAAAATCGCTGCTACTGCATGGTCAGCCACACTACCAATAGGGATTTGAACAGTATTGGAAACAAAGGGCTGGAAACAAACTAATTGAATGAGTCAGAGACAGACACATCATGTTGTCATTGACTGTTGGTCAACGTACACACCAGCTCTGTTTTCTGAGCCGGCATTTCTGCCAAGAGGTAGGTGTTCGTTTCAAAATAAATAATGCAATACTATCACAAATAAAGTCTAAGAACATTACCTTTCTGATAGTATTTTGAATTGTGGGTCCACCTGAATCCAGTACACAGTCCAAAGTCAGTCAGTTTGATATGCCCATCAAGGTCTATCAGAATGTTGTCAGGCTTAATGTCTCGATGAATAAATCCCATTTTATGCACACTCTCTATGGCCAAAGTGAGCTCTGCAATATAAAATCTAGCCAGACGCTCTGGAAAGACCTCCATCCGAATCAGTAGACTCATCATATCCCCACCAGGAATGTAATCCATCACAAAGTACAAGTTCTCTTTATCTTGGAAGGAATAATAGAGTTTAACCACCCATTCATTGTCTGCCTCAGCAAGTATGTCCCTCTCCGCTTTGACATGAGCCACCTGGTTCCGGTTTAGCACATCTTTCTTTCGCAGTGTCTTCATGGCATACAGGGCATGGGTATCCACTTTGCAAGCCAGGCATACTTCTCCAAATGCACCAATACCCAGAGTCTTGATTTTCACAAACATAGATTTGTCCATTTTGGCCCTTTTAAGTCTGTTGTAGTTGGACTCCTTCTGGTAGAGAATTTTCCTCATTTGTTCCTGTTCTGCTTCACAAAGGCCAGCCTTTACAAAGGAAAGCAAACCACAAGAGCTAGTACTGTTAATTCTTAGCAAGAGAACAATAAACGAGCATTCCCAAAACACATTTCTCAGAAAAATTAACCAAGAACGAGAAAAGATGTATTCATGAGATACACTCTCTGGTCCATCTGTTGAGGTATTTCTGAAATACCAACAAATTCACTGTGCCTTAACTTGTTACCTGAATTTGCCGTATCTGCGATAGGTCTGCCTTTCTCATTTGACTGAACGAAGAGGCATGGGGCAATACAGTCAGAGAGGGGAATATAATGTAACAAACCTGATCACTGGATTTGGTTTATACCTTTCAAACATGCACTTTGCCACTGCACTCTGCTATATGTATGTGCACTGCAGTACAGCTTTACTTAAACTGAAACTTAGATGCAGCAGTCCACTTTGTTCATGAATGATTCTGCACGGCAACTCACATTAATATTTCCTACTTTAAGTTCTGTTTGACGGTTGGTTTTTGTGTTGTAATTAAGAAGCTGGTTTCAACCTACACATTCCCAAGTGAACTGTCTTCTTTAGAAACTGTTTTTCTTCCTTTGCCATATAGTCTCCACTCTCATGGTTTGTAGATCTCCTGACCATCTGTTCTATAAACTTCTTCCTTTTCCCTCCCAAAATACACACATACAACCCTCAGATCTGGCCTCTCCTCAGCCATCGCAGCCCAGACCCTGGTGCTATTTCCCCCCTAAATGTATTATTTCCCCTCTGCACCTAAGCTGTAGAAAAGCTGGCTTGTCTACCTCCTGTCCCCAGAGAGCTTCCAAGGAACTGCAAGTAACACTTCACATGGCTGTGACGAAAGAGCTCCTGAAAAAGGGAGAAGCAGCAGTATCCAACCAGGCTTTCCCCATCCTTCAAGACAGAGGCTGCACACTGACGACTCTGCCAGCTTCGGTGCCTGTCCCTCTCCTGGGAGCCACTGGTGGCCTCCACCAGCAGAAGCCCCTAGGCTGATCTGCAGGATCCTCTGACAACTCATCTTCTGCAGCATTCCCCTTTCTTTCTGCATGCCCATTTCCAAGATCCTGAATAAACTGGCATCAACCAAACCACTTTGAGAGGAAGATTAGTGCCTGGTGAGAAGGGGCAATGGGGAGGAGCACGGAGGTAGTTGAGGCTGACTGATTAGCAGGCTAGAGACCCGAGCATAAGCCCACAGGGCTGCTGCTTAGATTGATCTAATTTGACATATGTAGTCCAGGTCTTTAAAGATTCATGTGGGCAGCCAGACTACGCAGTGAGATCCCCATGGCATAAAAATGAAAACTGTATGAACAAAGGATGGAGGAGGTCTGCAGAAACTTGCAGAACAGGTAGGATGACTTTTCAGACTGAAGGCAACAGCCAAATCAAAACAAGTACCACTGTTTTTAAAATGTAAGGCAAGTACATCAATCCATAATAAAGGAAGTGTTTATTGTTTTAAGGTAAAATAATTAGTGTCTTATGTTCTTGGTTAATTCTAGAACAATGTGATATTCAGATAGCCAAAATCTCCTGAGTGTATTATTCCAGCCAGTGATGAGGTTGCTAGGGGAAGGAGTTGTTTTTGTTTATAGCTGAATTATCTCTTGAGTTATGAAGTGAGGGAAAGCTGAAGAGTCAGAAGAGAAGAACTAACACAATTAGCTGCTGTTTTACTTCTCTAGAGATCATTCCCTATCTCAGTTTCAGGAAAATGTTCACTAAATCTAAGCAATGCAACACAATCTGTACTTGCAGCGAGGACAAACTATTAACTGTCACCAAAATGCCAAACTTTCAAGAGATTTTAGAAGCATAGTCATTTAATTTAAACCTCAACAAACAAACCACTGAGTCTTCTGGAGCAATGTAAGCATTAAATTAATTGACTCTGGAAATTGACTGTGCTAGGGAAGATCGGGTAGTTAATTATTATCCATTATGCATTAATAGCAGCTTTTCTTAAGAGTTTATCCTTAAATACAAAAGTAGACTAGTCATATTCTAGTCATGCCTGGGGAAAAAAACCTCTTCCACATTTAAAAATTAAAACCAAAACTGCCAGAGCAACATCAGAACTTGGCAGCTTTGTTTTAAGCAGCCCTACCAGTGAATCAGCTTAGGTTTGAGAGCTACAATTAGGCATGAAAGAAGTGCTGTCACTCAAAAGTGCACCTCCCTGAGACCTGCTTCTAGAACAAGTTCCAGCAAGGGTCCCAAGGTCATTTCAAGCTGGCCAAGATGTGGTTACTTGCACGATATTATTACTTACACGTGTTCAAAAGACAACTTCCAGCCAAGTATTACGCATTCATCTGAAAATATGGCACAGAGATTATACTGCCAAGTTAAACCACGGCTTTGGTGAATAAGTGGCTGTCATGGAACAGGGAGGAAGAACGGGAGCAAAGCAAAACCTTTTTCAGAGTTTTGCAAGAGCTACTAAAATACTGCCAGAGTTATCTCAGCCTCAAACCTGGCTTCTGCGTTCTTGCCTAAGCAAACTTAATCCTCTCCTACCATGGGGGTTTTGCTCTGTTTTCCTTTTCTGGTATGAAGATATATTATTTCACATCTCAGGCTTTTCAAACAGCCTCCCAGACCTGCATCCATGCTTCTAAGCAAAAACAGTCTGGTATAGGGAGATGTTGGATATCTACTACTTCCAGGGAGTCTGCCTTTATACATTTTTTAACTGATCAAAAATGGTAATAATCAATTTGACCCCATCAGCTTTTATTATAACAAAACAAGAAGAATTACTTTAGCCATTTCTTGCTCCAATTGTAATCTTCTGTTGATTTTCTGTTGGTAGGTCTTTATGACATTTTCTACATGTTGCTCCATGTAGAACTTGAAGGCAAAAGGTGAGTAGCTCTTTATTCGGGATTCTCGCTTTTCCTCATCTTTGCCATTTTTTCGCACAGGCACCGGAGACGTCTGAATCTGCTTTTTATCCTTGCTTGGTTTTTCAGCTTTAGTGTTCTTGCTGCTTTTATCATTTCGCTCGCTGTTCTCCTCAGCCTTATTGCACGTTGAATTGGGGACTACACGGAGGGTCTGCTCTACGCCCATGCATAAGCAGTTAATATCAAACTGCTCAGAGCTACCGGGAAGTAACAAATGCTTGGGATATGGTGGTGGTGGACACCGCAGTTCCTGGCTACCATAATCCACGTCTAGTTGATAGGCGTTAGCTGCTCCAACAGGTGGCACATGCTGCTCAATGATCTCCAAGCCATCCACAGCTGGTGCCTGTGCAGGTAACCAACCAGGATGGGAAGGTCCCACTGCAGTCTGAGGTTCAGGCCTCATCACTCGCATGCTCTTCACTGGCTGCAGAATATGGGCAGATGTGACTGCTGTGATCGTATTTGGAGATGTAATTGAAGGATCAGGTTTTCCTGGAGGAACCTGTCTTATAGACACTGTCACTTGTGGCTGTTGCTGATGGTTGTTAAAGGAGTTTGTTCTGCTTGGCACTGTGGCATCAGGTCTGAAGGATACATGTTGCCGTGGAGATGTTTCTATTCCTGGATTTTGTAAAGAATCTCGGCGTGATGGTGTTGCTGCCTGCCACTGCTGAACTTGAGGATTATTCATGTCGTAGAGGTCCATGTTTAGGCTATTTCTAGATGGAGTTAAGAGATTTTGTGGTGGGCTGTCTGAAAAATCATTAGCAAAGGCTGGACCTCTGGATATCACATGCATTTGATGAGAAGAAGGACTTGTCTGTTTGTGATGAGAATGCGATATATACAGGCTTGCCGGTGCCTGCTGAAATGCATGACCAGAATTATTCTGAACAACTGCCCCTTTATTTGGGAGACTGGTGTATCCTCCGTCCTGCTGCATCTTGTTTTGGAAGGACGGACTCCGCTGAACACCATACCCCATAGGTTCCCCCTGCACCATCATGTGCTGCCTGCTGTAATGTTGACTGTTGGAGCCATGGGATGCCTGCAGCTGCAAGGCTTGGCTGCTGTGATTAGCCACTGGATAACTAATCACAGAAGACTCAATATTTGCAGGGTACGTTTTCTGCTGATGGCTCGTTGGTGTGCTGTGAGTGCCTACTCCAGAGGGTCGCTGTACAGGACCATTCATAGCTGTAGACTGTGAAGTAGAGATTAAATAGTCCATGTATGGCCTTGGAACCTCAGTAAGCATGTTTGCACCTTCTGCTCCGAAGCCTGTCCCTTCATAGGCTGCATTACTGATCTGATGGTAGGACGGAAAAGATTCATTTGATCCTTCGAAGCTTGGCCTGCGGGTTACATTATTTGGCACAATACCCTTTCCTTTATAAAAGAACACAAAAGAATGTTAGGAAGCAATTCAGGTGAACCAATTACTTTGCATAACACATCCATCTATACATACAGACACACACACACATGCACGCACACTGTGTAGGAAGTATGTGTTCTAAAGCCCCTTTCAAAATCTAAATTAAGCACTCTGAACATTTAAAGTTATAGGTGCCAAGTATTACTACTGATAACGAGCTACTGGCCCACAACACTGCTCATGCCAGGAATCATCAGGGAGTCCTATCAAATCATGAAAATAGAAGCACAAATTCCTTAACTATGAAATCATCAGATTACACTACAGCCTGGTTTCTAAAGCTGGACCAGTATTACCAGTCATTACTCACAGACAGAAGGAAATTACAGAGCAGGGGGTTAAGTACAGCACCAACAGGAGAAAAAAGCTCCTGAAAGGACTGTCAACACAACTTAAAGTCAACACTACTACAAGTTGCTAGGTTGTCACATAGTCCACATCATCTGTACAGTGAGCTCACTGCTCACGCTGGGTATCTGTTCACATCTCTCTGTTCCACCATTCTCCTCAAAAATCCTTGTTTCCCTCTCCTTCATTTACAACAAAGGCATCACACAATTTGTCCTGTATTCCTTCCAATGTGTTGGACAGAGTATCCCCTCATATTACTCATCTTCCATCTGTCTGGAAGACAAATCTTTCAGGGTGTCAACATGTTAACCTTAGTTCGAAGAATGTGCAGAGACAAGATAGCAGCATTCCTACACTGGAAGTGTTAATGGCACTTTTCATCAGTTCTTTGATCTGAGGACAAATTGCAGGTGTATAAGGCATTGACTTTGCTAAAAAGACAAGGGGAGATCCTGTGCTGCTGCTATTTTTTTGTTCCCCTTCTGGTTCTTTAGATTTCACAAGTCACAGGACTTGGCCCACTTATGCCTAAATAATTTCCCTTTAAAATCTTGACTTCACAAGGACTGCAAGAACAGTCCTATAGAGCTAACAGGCTTGAACACTGGATTGCAAGTTTTTCTGATTACTTGCATCACAGCATGTCCCAGCTGGGCCAGATGCAGCACACCTGACCGTAGCTGTTGACTCGTCGCCTTGACGCACAAGCCCTGCTACGTGCAGAAACACAAGGTCGTGCACATTATTAAGACAGGTCTATGCACCATCTCTGCACATCGAAGAGGCTTCCCCCACACTAAATGACACTTTCATAAACAATGCAATGTTTTGAAATGGAATCAAGTTGAACAAATAATCAATGGTCTTTAAAGCGGAATCTATAATCAACAGCTCTTTTTCCTATGGTAACATAAGGCCACGCTTACTGAGTTTGTACTTGTGACAGCACTCCCTGATAGCTCATCTGTCGGGACACTGTGAGATGCACTGAGGAGGCTATGGCAATCCAAAGCACCCTAAGAAGTGGCTACCCTGGCCTGGAGGTGGGAGGCAGCCATAAGACCCATTTGTCATCTCTGTCAGCGGGATTCATGCTGAGCCTCAGAGGCAAACTGACTTTGTTTTTCCCTATCAGAGGCCATGAAGGAAAGTAGCAGCAATAATTGTCCTCCTTTGGACACATACGTCAGCTGTGCAAGGAATCTTGCTGATGTCAAGAGAGATAGGATGTCCACCTCCTAGATTTGTATACCAGTAAGTCTGTTCTGGTCTGATGGAGGAACATTTGGATTTGTCAAGATACCAAAGCTGGTAGTTGCAGATGATTTTTATTTCGCACATTCCTATTCAACACAGTAACTGTTATGACTATCTCTTGCCTATGAAGGTTTTAGATCAGAGTGTACTCTTAAGATTAATCAGCTATACTCATGGGATCATCTGTTTTTATACATAACTCCCCGTCACACAGTAATATCTGGTAAATTTTATTTGATTCTTGCCAGTATGCTGAAACTCTTGTCAGCCTTACTATTGAAGTTAAAACAGGACAAAAATTAATAATTTTAAAATCTATTTCCATACACCAATATATGGAACTCAGAAAGAGAAGATTCAAATTCTCAAACTGCAAATGAAAAGTTCCTAAGTAGCATTACATGCTTCCCAATGAACTAGAGGAGACATATCCTATCTCTGCACAAACAATACCATGCCGAACAAATCAGTATGATTTTGTGGCACCTCAGGCAGGCAAATATCAACTGCATGATATTTAAGTTTTGTATTCTGTGTATCCGAAAAGCAAAGGTGGATCTTCAGCTCGAAAGGCTAAGTATTCAAGACAGCTGCATGCATTGGAATGTAATGAAAGCAAAAGCAAATGCAAATGAAAGACAAACAAGTAATTAAAATGTTAGCCTAGAAAGATTTTCCAACCCTTTCAGATGAAATTATGCTCTTTAGGACTGGGTGTGTTCTTTCACTTCAAAGAATAAATCCTTTATAATATAAAGCAAAATACACTTCAGTAATTCTGCCAAAGTGATTTTAAATTCTCCTCGAGGCCCAGTTGAGGCCACATTTGCGCACATATTAGGACAGAGCTCTGCAAACAGCAAATTGACCGGTACTACTTTGTCTGTCAGGTGGTAATCCTGCAGCCTAACAGTCTCAGAAATGTTTTTTAGGGTTTTCCAGAGTTCCCCCCAATAATAAAACCGGAAGTATAAGACTGACAGAAAGGGCAGCTGAGCTGTTCCTTACATAGAAGCATCACCCTTTCCCACCCCATCTGAAGCTCCATTCCTGAGAGTGACCACCTAGAAAATGAGATCGTCCTCCATTTCCATCTTCCCTTTATGTGGCTACCCTCAGGGTCCCCGAGGAAAGAAGTGGCTTTACTGAAGACCTCCTTCCTGTCCAGGGATTTCTTTTTGCAAACTGAATAGGCTTTCTCTTCCTTAGCTTTCTTCGTCTCTTGACACACTTCTCTATCAACTATGCCAAATTTAACACCCTTCCTAACAAGGATCTTCAAGAGGCAAGAAGGAAGGTGCTGCTGAGGTGGCCAAGAAGAGAAATTTGTCATGTGGAAATCACGTGCACTCAGTAAAATCAATTTATGACCACACTTAGAGATCTATACTATTGTAATCAGATTGATTGAATGGATTTGTGAGCTTGAACTAGTCCATCACAGACAAGACGTTTTAAGTCTAAATGTTGCCACTGACAGAAGTTCCTTGTCCAACGAAACAGGACCCTGACAAGAGATCTGCAATCCACTCAACCCTTGGTCCATTAACCCCTCTGCAGCCTGTAACACTACTGTGTGATCACACAGGTTCAGCCAGCCAGAGGATGGTTATTTGTCCGCTGGCCAATTTTTGAAACTGAAAGAAGATATAAAGTAACAAACTCTATCCAAATCAGAGTGTGTCCTGATCCCAGATCACAAGCAGTCTGCACTGCTGTAAGTGCCAATATCCAAATGGAAACAACTCTTGCAAGGCCTTTGTCAGCTGTGGTGTGATTGTTTGCTGACGAGGCATACACAGGGCCCAAATCCTTCCATTTGCTAATTTACACGAAACAGAACTGAAGCAGACTAGCAGGGATGAGTGGGAAAGCTTCTGTATCTTGGCTCAAGCTATTTCTGCAGTGTACTTACAAGGATGTTAACACGCATGAATTCCTGGGAAGTGAGCTGCCTCATAGGTCCGTAGCAATTACCTGTACACAAGCTTTACCTCACGGTAAACTTAAGATGATTGAGCAGACTTGCACTGAACGATAAACAGCTTTCTATTTAAGAAGGCGGACTACAAAAGTGCACATGGACAACTCTTGCATAGCAGCTGAGTTGTATTCAGCTCCCAGCCCATCTCACCTTGCAAGGCCATGTTCACTTCACTTCACTGTCTCCTACAAGACTACTACTGAATACTGCCAATCCACTACTTCTCACCAGCAACAACTATATTTTGAAAATGAGCTTATTGCAAGAAAGAAGAACACAATTAAAAAAAAATAAAAGCAAAAAGTTCATGCTTACCTGGTGAGGTCTGTTTAATTACACGTACAATCTGTTCATTTCTAGGATCCAAGTAGCTCATCTTACTGATATACTCCAGAGCCGCTTCAATACTTCTGCTACCCGTCTGCTTCAGTGCTCGGACAGCCATCTCCTGTATAAAGCAAACAAGAATTGAATCACATTGAGACAAAACCCAAGTACTGTACTGCAGGCTAGAAAGCAGTAAACGTTCTTACATTTATAGAAATATTTTACAATTCACACCAGATCACAGCTGCCCAAAGCCAAATGGACTCTATTTTGAAAACATTTGCATGCCTTATACAACTCAAAAATTAGAAGCAGAAAATAACAAAAACCTTAACCTATGCAGACTCTGGCAATTAAAGAAGCATCAAATTGAAATGTGTACTTGAAGATTCCTTAAAATAAACTTTGAATCGGGTCTGGAAAAGGCAGCATAATTTGACATAGGATGAAACAGAATGAAATATTTAGCTTTTGGTATTTGAGAGCATGTCTCTTACTCACACCCGCACACAGTAAAAGCTTTACCCTTTCACAGATGCCTTGAGAAGCTAATTAGGCAGGGGTTGATTTCTACTGACTAGAGTCAATGGGGAGGAAAGACTGCTGTTCTCAGTACAGCTGGGACATCATTCACTATCTGTCTGGAAAATGACTAGGCACACCAAACTGCATGTCGCATCACTGCTCTTTCTAGCTGTCTTTTATTGGGCACACATCCATCCCTGAGAAGTTACTATGTGTGCCAGACACACGACCTGAAAACTAAATATGGGCAAATATGAATGCTCTAGTTAAACTACTCTAACACAACCATGGTTAGCAACCCCTGCTCTACAGCCAGCAAGCAACTCTCCTGCAGTTTGTTTATACTTTTACTTATAGCTCAGGCATACAGAATACCTTTCAACAACGACTCTAGCCTCTGGTTGCAAAGCAAAATTGACAAATCCTTAGAAGGCTGCATGGTCTTTTCAGAAATGATGGAGAAACTGAAATCCAGACCTTTAATGTCAAATTCAACTCGCTGAACTTCACTCATCAAAAAGTTAAGATAACTTGTCAGAAGTAGCTGCTGAGAAGCTTTCTATAATCAATTCCAAAAGGCAATTCATAAAAATAGATATAACAGGAGATAAACTGACCTTTGGTGAAAGAAGGTTAGAGGACTAATTTGAACTGGACTACTATCTCTTAGATGGCTAATGTCAGCTGAAATTTATGTCACCATCAAGCACTCGCCTGCAAACGTCAGTATCCTATTATCTTGCCACTTTATTGACGTTTTTAAGGGAATTCTGTCATCGCAACCTGCCCACTGAACGATGAATCAGATGGAGTTTGTGCCTTCTTGGCTTGGCTTACCGACTGCAGATGTGATGGCTGCGTGGCACAAGCACACCGCTTTCCCATGGGCCAGTTCTGTGCACTGGCTAGCAGTCCCGTAGCCCCAACGTGTATGCCCCTTTCCCGTACCACCTGGAGCAAAGAGTAACTTTGGCTGACTGAACTGCAAGTACATGTAACATACACGCTAACTGTTTACTTAGCAAGGGAGGATCATCTTAGATGACACTAATTCACACTTAGCACAGAGCCACATGCTGGCACTTGGCATTTTACTTCGCTTAGCTCAGTCCCCTTCTACTCCCCGCAAAATGGCAGCATTTTCTCCATTACTCAGAGGTTCTGCTTGGGGAATAGCTATAGCAAGTTTGAATATTTTTCATGCAATTTATGAGTCATAATTCATAGAAAGGCAGTAGTTGGTTTCACATTTCCTATAGCTGAAATATTTCACTGGCATCAACACATTACTAAGGGCAATTTTAAATCAACAGAAAACTATTATGTATGAAGGAAAGAATTTCCCACAATGTTTTTTCCCTCCCTTTCTTTTTTCTTCTTCTGGATCCGTTTCTAAAGTATTAGCAAATTCGCATCCTAGTGCTCAGCATTCTCATCACCCAGGGACTCTGGGCTTTACAGCCCAGTTCCACAGGACTGCTAACAAACTCTGCCCATTTACACTGGTTGACAAATCTTAGATGACAAATCTTAGAGTTTCCTAAGTCACGTGTGGTCCATACGCACATTTGGGCTGGCCTGGACGTTGGAGTTCTCTTGATTTTGTCTGCAATGGAGTAGCAAGACAATAAGTGCTTGGTAAACAATTAACTTAATGATTAAGAAAACAGCCCATATAATCCATTTCTCCCTCTCTTAGCTGTGACGGCTGTATGGAATACAAAGGGGCTAAAATAGGTTAGTTTTTTTATCACCAGCATAGTGGTATCAACTATGAAAACAATCTGCCCCCACCCTATACTGTGGTACTACCTTCTCCTCTTTCACCATTGCCTATGTCAGAAAAGCAGAGTAAAAATGACACTGGTCTATTCGAGGCTGCATGTTCTACCTTCAACAGATACATTAGGGGATTCATCTTTAAACTTCAGTGGGAGTAATGGGAGAGGATAAGCCAAATACATTTCAGTGTGGACTGTTACAATAACCTAAGAGGGCCAGCAAGAGCTTAGGACCAGCAATCTCACCCTCGCAAGCCCCCAGTGCCGCAGCAGCCCTGTGCTCCAGCCCACTGCCTCTCAGCTTTCATTAGGTCAGCTCCCACCCTTGAAAGGGTTTCCTCACTGCATACCTGTTTGCTTAGCATTTACACTACTGCTGGAAAAAATGAAGTAAGTTTTTTTGTGGTTCAGAAGAACATCTGTGATTCCCCTGTACACCATCCTTTGGCCCTTTCCCCCATAGCTATCATGAGACACAAACAGTCCCAGTTTCTGACGCTGGTTCACAAAAGCCTTGCATCATCTCCAAGAAAATGGAAAGCCACCAACAAAAAATAAACATTCCAAATACAAAAGGAAAGGGTTTTTCTCAGAGGCAGATCACATATAACCATAATTCTCCACCCAGGAGACAAAACCCTCTGGGGGCACGCGATACTCAAGGACAGTGGAGGGCAACAAGAATCTCCTGCACTGTTAGAGCTGGCCTTTGGCCTCTGCATTTTTTTTTCCCATCGCCATCCTCCATGTCCACAGCTCTCTTCTCTCTGGGCAGCCACCTGAAAAGGGCTCCACTCATTCCAGCACCTTTTCATTAGGGATGGGGGAAAGCTGACACATGGCTGAGGCTCATGGAGGGTGTGCTCTGTGCCTGAGGTGGCCACTGGCTAACAGGGCATGGCGGCCCTCTCCTTCCTATAGGCAACGCAGTGAAAAGCTTTGCTGAGTGACGGAGCATGGCTGGGACGAGGCAGCAAAGGGCTGGCCTCCAGGAGCCTGCTGAAGGGGAAGCTGTCTCCCTGATGGCAGGAGGGGCCAGAGCCTGGGCTGTATTTGCTGGAAATCGATACAAGGACTGTTTTGAAGGATGGGAAGGGCAGAAGATAGATTAAGCAGTGTCAGTAATTACACTTGTTGGAGAGCAGAGGTTTAAGTGAGATGGAGGGTGTTTGTGAAAAGCAGCAGAATGGCTCAAGGAGAGAAATCAATGCCAAAATCTTGCAAGCTGACACTGTAGACAGTAGAAGGGATGAGGAAACAAGAGGACAGACATTGGGCAAGGACAAAAGTGCACAGCTACACTGACACAGAGCTGTTGTGATTTTATGCCACTCTAAGGTAAGTAACTTTTAGAAAGAGAAGGGAAAAAAGACCAGAAATGAGACGAAAAAAATCTGCTCGGAGCCATATCCAACACCAAACATTCAAGTAGGCACAGGATCAAACCCAGCTCCCACTGAGGTCAACAAAGATTTCCATTAACTGCGAGGTACACTGCATCAGGCCCTCTGCTTCGGATCATTTCCTTTTCATCAGGCAAAACGCTGTCAGCCACAGCATGGTTTGAGAAACCTGGCCACTGGCTGGGTTCTGCTAACACCACAGCCAGCTGTCAGGCTGCAAGGAGAAACACAAGCCACTGGCAGCGTGCACACAAACCACAAGGGAACAGAGCGGTCCCGGCCCCAACTCATTCTTTGCATTCTGTGTATTCCCTTTGGAGGATTCAAACATCTCTCCTTGCAAGGCTTTTACGCACCTTTTTGCTTCCATACATCACTAGCTGTTGGTGAAAAAATAAACCAGAAAAGGGCAGGATGAAAAGCTACAAGGGGAAAATGTGCTTTTACAATTAACTCTAATAATTTTGTAATTAACGTTACAGCTGCAATATTAAAATGAGGTTTCAGTGGTCAGCTGTGGTTCTGGACAGATCTAATGGAAAACCAAAGTCAGGCCATGAACCACGATGCAGCCTGAGGTAACTCTGCAGGATCCCAAATCTGTGGGTTCATAGAGGAAAAATGAGGAGGGGTCTGTTTCCCAGCTAGTTCTTACAGTGGGCTACCCAAATCAGTCAGCTGCACAGTCAACATGCTCTCTGTTATTTCCCCAGCCTCGTGCTGGTAGAAGGCAGCTTTCCAGCAGATTTCAAGATTTTGCTAGAAAGAAGGCCACCTTTGAGCTCAGATACTCAATAGGGAAAACTCTTTTGTTTGATGGTAAACAGATATCTGGATGTATGGATGTACAGACTTCACCTCACTCTGCGCCCTGTAGGCAATGTGAAAGGCTTTCCCCATTTTACCCTCCCACCTGGCTGCACTCCACCAGCATTGGCAGAGGTTTGCGTTCTTGCTGTACTACAGGGTTGTCCAGCAACATTTTTCATTCAGAAAGCTTCTCGTTGCCAAGATGTATTTATCATCCAAGTGAAGATTGCACAAGAGGTTACAATAAGTAAGACTTTTTCCCAAGAACATTGTGTCTGAAGGAGACAATAGGTCCTCCAAGATTTGGCAAGGGTAATTAATTGCTAACAACAACAAAAATTAATTACTTTCTTTCCATTCACAATGAAGGATGGGCGACAGATGCAGGAAACAGATACAGGTTCCCTGCGGAAGGGAAAAAACTAAAGCTCATGCCAGAAGAGATGATCCAGAATTGATTACGAACCCTTCCACGACAGCCCACCATTGTAGGAATTTTCATTCATTATTTTAAAATGCAAAACCTAAGAAATTCAGGAAACAGTGTGTCCAATATGCTCTGTCAGGATTGCTGCAGTCCCACAAAACAGAGAAACTTATTTTGTAATATTCTCTATCTGAAAGTATTCTCTAGCTGGATGCTTCATCCAATTTTGTATTCTACTTTTGTTTTGCCTCTTTTCATGTTGCTAACACCAGGGGCTAAATTTTTCCCACAAATTCCCATCCCTAACTATAACCCTGATTAAAATATTTTAGACACATAATTAAAACCTATCCTGAGAATCATTAGTGCTCTTCAGTTTTAGTGTATCAAAAAAGCAGGAGACCTATGGAGCACCTGTTTGTTTGCTGCAGGATCATTTAATTCATTCATAAACAACATAACCCATTCAGAAACTAATGAGGATCTACCCCACGGATAGTTAAGAGCTTTCTGCCCCCACTGCTCCTATTACAAAACTCCTTCAAAGCTATACTGCTTTGACAGTCATAAACCTCCCTCTTACTTTCAGGCTAAATTACACAGGGTCAGTTTATTCCCTATGCCTTTAGTTTTGATTGTCTTTTAACTTCAGCAGCTCTGCTGTTACCTACAGAGAGTGAGCCCCCTTCATCCTAAGGGATGCTTTGCAGCTTGGCCTCCTGGGCTAAACAAACCCCACTCTTCTAGTTTTCTCTTGTAAAGCAGGCTCTTCATTCTCTTTATTGCTGTAGTAGCCCATCTCCGTATGAAGAAAAATCAGACTGGCATATGGTTTTGACAAGAGCTGCACACACTGTTCTTGATGATGTGCAAACAGTGGTGGAAAAGTTATCCTCATAGTAAAGTCATTCCTTTCCTTTGTTGATTTCAGCAGAGGAAGTTTGAGTTTGGGGCTTTTAGTCCTTGCTTGCAGCGTTTCTACCATTTGTGCTCCTGAATTTATTTTTGGTTCTGGTAGCACTCCAGCCCTTAAGGTCATTATTTTGGTCAGATGCTCCAGCCCTGCTTTGCACTGACTGTGCATTCCCACTTCACATTGTCAGAGGGCTTCCTTTTTTTTTTTTTTTTTTTTAATACCACTTATTAATGGAAAAATTATGCAGAAGCGACACCCTGTAGTACATAAAGTTGGGGTAGACAGAAAAAGAATATGGATAGGTGATGAAGTGCAAGACTCACTAAGCTAAATCACATCAACATCAGAAAAAAATAAATGACTGTAAATTAGAAATGGGGAATTACACATAAGGAACAACTTTAACTAGAAGGTTTTCAGATAACATTTTCAAGGGATATTTGAAGAACTAACAAAGGGAGCATAAAAAAGTATGCCCAAAAGATAGAGGCAGGATTTTGGAAATTATACAATGCTCTAGTAAATGTCCTATCAGAAGAAAAACAAATAAAAATAAAAATAACATGACATTTGCTGCTACTCTGCCGCTCATTCTGCTTGCCTCCAAACCCTTTTAGTCTTTATTTAGACAGTCACCTACAGAAGGCAGGCATATCTATTACTCAGTGTTCGTGCAGCATCCACTACAATGGGGTCCTGCTATTGTTCTGTTTATTGCAAGATGACAACTTATTATTAAATTATTATTTATATAAAAATATTATTAAATTAAAGTAAGGTAATTAAGTCCAGCCCAAAATATTCAACTTGAAGTAGCAGGCAAAAAGAGGGCTAAAGTGTCAATTCTCCTAGGTCCCAGGATGGAAACCCTCGTATCGCTACCACCACAAACCAACCCTGAAATAAGATTACCTTAATCCTCTAAGCCACAGGACACGGCACATTTCCTATAGCTATGGAAGGAATAAAGCAAAATAAAACAAAAGTAACTAGTGCTGAGAAGCATCTTTTGATGATCTTTTCAGATTTAAAACAGCTCTGGATTATTAAAAAGCAAACAAATGAACCATCAAATGAAACCAACACCGGAAATCTATCACGTTAGTTTTTGCATTTTGCTAGCCCTAGAGCTAATACAAAGTTCTTTCACAAGTGTCACCAAAACAAACAAACAAACAAAATCAAAATCAAAGTGCCATCATGACACTTCTCTACTGTTTTTTCCCAGCTGCTTTTCCTTAAGTTCATGATTAATCAAAGCTATTTAAGTTCTTCCAAGAGAAGAAAAAATACTCTATAGATTTAGCAGCAAGGTACTTAAAAAGAACAACCACCATAACACCTTCACCAACTTGGAATGGGCAAGAGAGAAAAAAAAGAGTAACTGTAAACATCATACAGCTCCTTAGGTGCCTCAAAAGGCACTTCTTTGGTTTTAGGTTTTTTTTGTTGTTGTTGTTCTTTTAATTGAACTCATATAGTATGTTCCCCAACTGCAGCTCCTTGTAAGACAGACTGTGTTTGGCCACGGGTGTTTCACGGAGGACGCCTGCCATTTTACACTACAGTCCTTGTGTTCCACGAGTTGTTCAAATATGGCTCTTTGCATGAAAAGGCGCGATACAAACTTCAGGCTATAAGCCAATCCGAGGTCCCAAAGTTAAGACATTTGGAAATAAACCAAGCACGGCTGCTCAACAAATTGCCAAACAAATGCTTGTAAAATGAAGGGAGTATTTATAACAAGGCATCTCCAGGCAAAGAGTGTGTATGTAAACACTTCAAGAAGCTCTGACGAGCTATTCGAGGGACACACATGCACTGCAATGTCAATTTTCAAATCCAACCAGAACATTTAATGACAACTCCTGTTGACGTCCCATAGAGTACGTGTCTGTACATACAGACACACATGTAGATAATACATAATATGTGCATGTCTGTGTATGTGATATTGTTGAAACTAATCTAATTTCAAGTAAGCCTGTGAGCCCTTTGAAAGCAATGTATTAAAAAAGACACGACAGCTTCTTTCATGAAGAAATACGGCTCTTATTCATGTCACCAGTCAGACAAGACAAGTAATTCCATTTATATATACACTTATTATAGCATTTCTAGAAACACATCAGGCACTCTGGAAAGGATCTGGAAAGGGGAAGGCCTGCAGGAAGCTGGAAGAGTTCCTGCCCCAGGCAACAAACCTGCACTCTGCATGAAGCTCAAGTGTCATGAAAGAACAACTACAAACAGGCAAGGAAAGAAAGAGAGGCCACGGCATTAACAACAGTAACAGAAAGGGAGTGAAAACAATCAAAAGTCATCATGAATGCCACTTTTTTCTTCCTTTCTTCCAAGTAGGCTGGGAAGCAAGAACAAAGCTGAGCTGCTCTGTCCCAACCAGGACACAAGCACAAGAGGAAGGGGCGCAGAGTACAGAGCGCCCCATCGTGGAGGCAGCTTAATGGACAGACCTGAGAACAGTGACAAAGAGCCTGTTCTCCCTGTCCCCCCTGGCCTTGGAAAAAGCACATCTGTGGCTGTGGAGCTGGTGGTAGAAGCCTGGTTTCACTAGGTATTTGGTGGAGAGAGTGACTCTGTTAGCACCCAAGATATGTGGTGTCAGAGGCTCTAATGCCCCTTTCTGAATGCACTCACTCTTTCCCCCAGCTTTCGAAGGAGCTCAGGCTCCTGATTCAGCAATCAAACTTGGCCAACAGTAACAGGCTGCAACATCTCCCAGAGTACAGAAAGACCCCATTCTGTGACCACACACACTTTGCTTCAGATCCCACATCAGAACAGAGGTGTATGGAGTGAGCATACAGCATCCAGTTTTGGACACACGTAGTACTCCAAGACTATTTACATTCCAAAATTCACAGGCCAGGTTTGCATTAATGGTAAAATAAAGGAGAAGGGAAAGTGTGTATTTGTATGCCTTCACTGCTCATACCTCTCCTAGCTGCACAAAATCCTTTCTACTGTGATAGCACCCAAAGCCTTCTGCACTGCGCTGAGCCCTACACAAACATGAGGGAAGAATTCTATTCTAAAAAGGATTTCTAATTTAAAACAGAACAAACAATTGTATATACAGCCATAACTGTTCCTCATTACTCTTTAAGTCTGCTCATTGGAGAGCTATTTAAACTATTTAGAGTTCAGCCTAACCAAATGACCCATGGCGGATGCATCAACAGACAGCAAGTTGTACAAATCTCTCCTAATCTTAACTCAGCACTGGAGTAGAGGGAACTCAAACCAGGAGCACTATTATGTGCTAATTCAGAAATCTTATACTGAGGCCAAATCATGTTATATAAACAGCATTTATAAGTTACTGCATTGGCAGGTTTACGTTACAGAGCAGCATGGAAAAGCTTTGCTTACTTCATGCATGTGTGGATGCACATGCACACACATGCAAGTCTGTACACGGCTCCTTTCCAAAGGTGCTATTTTACTTCCCTGAAATCCCCCACTTTGGTTACAGGAAGAAGGAACTTCCCACCCTCTGGGTGCAGTCTATAGCAGACTCCAGTTCACTCCTGTCCCTCCTGACCTTTACTCTGTCACACAGTGCCTCAGCCATATGCCTTGCATCAACCAGTGAGGCTTAAGAGTTTCTCCTGTTCCCACAAGTCAAGCCATGGCAAGCCACAGCACTATTCATCAATACTTTTAATATTACAAAGGTAACGTAACATCCTACAATACTCTGAAGAACTCTGAAGAAAAGGAAACAGAGGACAATTAGAAGACAAATTCAAGTATAAGCAAATGAGTTGTCTCAAACCAAGAAGCATCATCATCTTCCTGTAATGTTCACTGAAAATCCCTTCCAGGTTCCTGTTCACATTTTTTAATAACTAGAGGTGTAACCAAACACACCATCCCCTTTTCATACCAAGCTCAACACTACGTGAGGCTTACAACTGTAACTCGAGGAACAAGAATCACTCGTCTGGTACTCCAAAACAAATCCTCTCTACATGGCAGAGAAGTCCAAGACAGTAGAGAGCCTGTTACCAAGCCTCTATATTGTCATTCAAGTTGCTAAAGTCTTGAATGCAACACCTCCCATCTCCCTGTCTTCTGCCTTCTTTATCCTAACACTAAAGCAGTTAAGGTGATGCAAATAGCAGCAAATTCTTTCAGCAGCAGCACTAAGTAGCAGGGTTTGCCAAAAGCTATTATCAGACACTATCAGGTGTTACAGCTTTTATAACTAGGAGGAAAATACACATGGGGCAAGAATCTTCAAATACTCAGTCCCCATTTCATTTGAAACTTTCCTCTGGATTGGTATGATTTACGTCCACAAAGCAATAATGGATCCAGAAACTCAATTTAAATATAATTCAGCTTGAAAAGACAAGGAGAACAGGAAGCATTTTCCTATCACTTCTTCATAACATGTACTGAAATCATTAGCGGAGCAGGAGAGGTGCTGTGCATTTCACCGATGTAATCAGAAAGTTTTCCCACCCAAGAGAACAGACAGACTTCAGCCTTACTCACTTCTACCCTTGTCTGACTCAGCCTAATGAAACATGCAAATTTGGCCAACAGTGCTGACATTAATATCAATGTTAAGTATTAAAAGCCAATTTGAGAATATTAATAAAGAGTGGAGCACCCAGCAAAGAACCAATACAAATTCCTGGGGAAAACACTGCAAGTTGCCTTCAGGAATTTGATTCCACTGAAATCTCACAAACTCTCAACACACGTAGAACACGGTAAGGAGCCTTGCACAGAAGGCACCTCCAAAGTTGAGGCAGAATCGGACCCAACCTTGAGGTAAAGGTGCAGCACACTGCAGAACAGCACTGCTGTTTTAAGAAAGGCAATCCGGTACAGTTTCATTTCCAGGTATGTACCAGGATCCTCATGCATTAAATCCAGCCATGAATAAAAAATTACATCTGCTACTCTTGTACTTTGGGGGTCCAAGTGAGTGTCCCTACACTCAAGGTGTGCAATCTTAAAAAACAAAACCAAAACCCAACCTATTTCCAGTATAATGTGTCTTAACTTACTAAATGCATTAAGATGGCAGTTCCAGCAAAAGAAACACCTTGCTCTGCGAAGGCCAGCTGCCATTTAAAATGCACTATATAAACTCTTTTAAGTATTCTCTTGGAATTGGGTTCTTTCGGGTTCTTTCTCTCAGATGGGATGTTCTGCGATCTTAGTAATTTACACTTATTAGTAACCAGGGCACATTTGCTGTAAGAGCAGCAGGCCATCCCTGCTTTCCTCCAGGCCCGCTTTTCACATGCTGAGCTGTCAGAATGATAGCATTACTCCTTCCTACTAGCGGCCACATCCCTCTGCCTTTTTTTTTTTTCTTTTGAGACAACAGTTTCTTACTCTTCAGGGCAAGTAAATCAAGCTGGATACAATGGCAGTTCAGTGAAGGTTTCATGATGAGCTTATTCCTCTTCATTAGCAGCAAGTGATGTGTTTGCTAATTTTATTGCTCACACATTAGCCAAAAATGCATTTGGCCAGCATTACGTTTACAATATGCTATTTGTATATTAAAGCATTTCTTTTCAGTGGCCATTGCTCTTTCTTCTACTATAAAGATACATACATATTGAGTTAAGTATAAAAGAGGATTTTTACAAATATTCACAGAGCTTGCAAATGATTTCTTAGCCAAACTGGATACAAGGGACTTGTAAACTAGTTATTCAGATTCAGCAAGACGAGTTACAAGGTTTGTTGTCCAGGAATAAAGCCCCAAAGCACAGAAAAGAATTGTGTCAAAGACTGGAAGAGCTTTTTGCACTGCCAAAGTCAGCTGTTCCCCAGAAAGTCACACGGTGCTGCAAATTTGCAATGCTTTAGTACTGTTTATTGCATTGCCCCATATCCAACTCTACAAATTGAATTTTGCACCTATTCCTGTTAACGGTGCCTCTGTCATTTTTACTGAGTGCTAGCTACTTAAGGCATTACAAGTTTTCTTATATTTCATAAGCATTTAAAGAGTGATACTCCTCTCCCTTTTCCTGTAACTTTATATGGGTTTTTCTCAGTTCTAAACCACTAGAACTTTCAAGGGTTGTTTTAAAACCTCTTCTCCAAGGCAAGAAAAAGTCAAGTAAAGACAGTAAAATTAAGTTGGCCGTTCATATTCAAGGTCAAATACTAACATAATTTTCCAAGCAAGGTTCAAGCGTATTCCTGATATGGCCCTTAGAAGCTTAGGAGAGTTTTGTTCCCCTTAATGTTTCTTTGGGGAGTACTTTAATAGAACTATAAAACCTCCAGGATATCTGGTTGGAATGCATTACCACTGAATTGTTCTGTCCTTTGAGGATTTAAATCACAATGGGACCCCAACTGACATCAAGCAGCAATGCAACGTCAAAAAGAAAAAAAACATATCCGAGAAATACAGTTCCATTGTGAGACAAATGAAAGCTACTTCTCTCTCAGCCTCACAGTCGAACACAGCACATCTCACGTGACTGAAGAAACATCTGGGTTTTATCTTGAGATTCCTAGTATTTTTTGGTAGAGACACATATACACACACGCAGAATGCAAGTGTGCTGGGCAAGACAGGAAGAAAGGCATATTTATTGTCCAAAGAGTAGGAAGATGTGGAACTTTTACATATAATACTATTTGAAAATGTGTTGGCATTTTTTGTTTTAATTGTAACACTATTTTTTTAAAAATTCTCATTCAAAAATATAAAAAAGGCATTCAGCTTTTCACATTTTAAAATCAATATGCTCAACCTTGTAATACAATATACTCAAACTCTGCAGCACCAGGGATCTCATTAGACATCTTCCAGGAGTCTCCATGCAGTGCTTAGTTTCGTTAACTCTATCAAATACACATATGTAACTACAGGTCCAAAAGAGCGGCTAAACATCACTGACTGATACTTAATGATTTCTAAGACTACAAAAATGCCCCTTTGTACTGAACACTTTATATGACTGCTAGTCACTGCAGCTTTCTGCAGTTGCAAGATAAAACACTCAACGCTACCAGTGCTAGAGGCAAAAGAGAAGAGAAAGACCCAGCTGGATAAAATATCTTAAGGTCAGGCTTTTTACATGTAAAGCAGCCGCAGCAAAATTATTCACATTCTTAGCACATAGCTGACCGGGACAAGATTCCACGGAGAGGTAAACAATTCCCCCAAGAGAGCAGCTGCATCTTCCTCAGCTTGGGAGTTACTGGGCAGAAGAAGGAATGCCCACTGGGTCCCCAAAACTGACTAGAAGCGGGAATAAACTGAAAGACTGCTTCTGCGCCATAGTAATGCTTCGCACGACCGCTCCTTTTCTGTGCTCAGTGAGAATAGAGAATTGTAATAAATAAATAAATATTAAAAAATAAAGCCAGTTGGTAACACACACTTTGATCAATGTCCTAGAGAAACCTTTTAAGCAGACACCCAAGTCCAGTTTAACATAGAATAGCAAGGGGAGAAATATTAGATAATATTGAACAGAACAACTGAAAGGAATAGTCATCTGGCTTTGCTTTTATTGTGTAATTATTTTCAAAAATACCTTTTGTAAGTGTAAAACCATTTCTTTCTAGGTTTACACAATATCTCTCTTAAATTGTCCTTTTTCAATCTAGTATTTCCTTAGCAGTATCTTTACTCAGTTCACCTTGACGTTATTTCTGTTGGCTACCAGCCAAGTGGCACACTTAGCAGTCAAGACACACAGTGCTGAAGAAGCATCTTTCTCACTCCGCTCCACTTACGTGCAAAGGCTGTGATATGTGTCTTAGGTTGTTATAGGAAAAGAAATCCTCTTGCAAGATCCTCCCCAATGCCATCCCCTTAACGTTAGTATCTCCTCACAAACCTGCCGTTAACCACCAACGAAATCAGCTGCAGCCACACAAAAAATGACCGTATCACTACTTTCAGCATTCATAACTTAGTATTCACATCTTCCAGCTGCAAGTGTGTCAGCAGAAAACTACTTCCACCTTGTCCCCGGCTGCCTGCCACTGCTCCCTGTGCCTCAGGAATCACCTGCTTCCCTCTTGCCTGACCACACTGTGGTCCACTTGTCACCAGAGAGAGCTGGGTTAGCACAGACTTATGATTTAGCTGTTGAAGCGAACTCAGCTCATTTTGACCCAAGTGAGCTAGTGTTAACTCCGGCAGCAGCTCAGCTGGGGCAGTAAGACCTGGGTGAGAGGAGAAGAAGAGACAGCACTGAGCAGATGGCCATCTCTGGAGCGCAGCTGGAAGGAGGAAAGCACGTGAGCACAGCCTGAGCTTTCTCTCGGCATTTCCTCTGATGGTGGTTGACAGCCAAGGCAGCTGCCACTGCTCTCAACTTCTCTGCTCCTTTCTGTGGCCCCCTGCCATACCCCCAATTGTGCTCATGTCCCTCTCACCAGCCCCCAAAAGTTATTTTATCCTGGATCAGTTCCCTGATCAGTCACCACTCAGCTCCGCAAACCTGTAGGAATGAACCGGGGAGGAACGAGCAGGAAGATGGGCAGTTCTGGCTGCACCACCGAAAGCTGCTCTCCTGGAGCCCCTGCCCAGGAGTCTCCTCTCCTTCCTACAAACTTCCCAGGTGAATGGAATATGCTTGTAATATCTCAGACCATAAGGTGTGTGGGTTGTGGTTTTTTTTTTTTCCCCTCTATGCTGCCTTAAGAAAGTTTTCAGTTGCAGTATTTTGTGCGTTGGTGTCACAATAGGTTTAACAAGCTAATCCCTCTCTTGTGCAGTTATCACCTAACGTTTCAAGGCAACAACAGGACATTTTTCAGAAATACATTTGATCATCTTAAAAAGATATAGCCAAGGGGAAACAGTCTTACATGACAGGCTATAAATCAACATGTTAGACAAGTAACTTTAAACCACAAGAGAAAGAAAAAAAAAAATCTCACTGTATCAAGCCAATAAAAACCCTGTAACACTGAGTAGAAGATATTGGATCTACTCCATAACAACTATATTTCTTAGGAAAATACAGTATTTTGAACTCTATAGAAGTCTGAACTTGATTAGACCGAAACAAAGGAGAGGGAGGAAAGCGGAGCAGAGGACATGATTCCACTCACCCTTCCTCCACAGCTGAAATCTGAGGAAGCTTGAGAAGGCTCAACAGATAAGGAAACCGTTCCCTTGATCAAGCCACTCAGTGTTGACACATTTGCTCACTAGTTCCCAGTAATCCTGGCAGTGGATCAACGTTCCTCACCTCCCTCTTTCAAGCCTTTACTCAAACTTTTATGAGACTATTGTTTTCCAATGCTTTCAACCTATGCCACGTGACAGGAGAACAACTAGCAATTGTTTTTCAGGCTTTATTATTATTATTACATATTTATTACATATTACACATGTTCAGTTGCACGAATACTATTCAGACAGCAATGTTTCTTCTGAAACATTTAAGAGTGCAAAATATTAAGAAACCAATAAAAGACAAATAATCACTTTTCTTCCTTGAGAAAATGTATTCTTAAAAGTAAGGTCTACAGCAAAACCATGGTGGGCAAAATTCTTCTTGAATATTTCAGGAAACTCTTCTCAAATATTTCAGATGCAAAATGAAATCTGGCCAGTGTTTTGACAGGGCAACACTAGGAGTAACAAGCATAATGCTACATGGCATGGAAGGGAGGCTTCATAACATGGAGTCCCAGAAATTAAGACTCCACAAGGTAGAGTAGTGCATTAGTGAACGTCTCAGTTCTGGATGAAATTTAAAAAAAATACAGTTTCTATGCACCTGTTTGACAAAGCTGCCAACAGTAAGGATATATATCTGGTCAGGCAATCAAGTTCCAAGTTCCTAAATCTCCCCTACAAGAACTGGGTGGAGACAGCGCTCCTACTGGTTTCTAACGCGTGTGCATGTTGCAAAGTGCTGTTAAACAGATATCACTGCATCACACTGCGCTGGAGATTCATGAGAAGATCTGTGTTCACACTCTTCCAGCACACCAAGCCCCAAACAAAGATAAGCCTCCATGGTAATGGTACATGGAGACAGTCCCTGTATCTTGGTGATCAAGTTCATGCTACACCAGTAAGCTCTGAGAGGTCATCCTGGAGTAATTTCTGTAGCTCCAGAGAAATGCTCTTTCCTCACTTCTGCTGTGTGTGCATCTTACTTGGGCTCCCATCTGTGAGCACACTGCCTTGGATAATGCTGTGAGATGAAGAGTTACAGATGCAACAATTCCTGAACAGCAGTGTTCAAGAAGACACTCTGCTTCCAAGGTCAACATTCACCTCCCATAACAAGCACTGCAACTGCCTATTTCTTTTCTCTGAGGCATCCATCAGCTCTTAAAATTGTCAACTTTACAATTAATGATTTTTAATCAAGCTTTCCAGTATCTGTCACCACCTTCAGAGACTAACCACAGAGGCCAATGATAAGCAAGCTTAAAAGCATGTGTATATATACACACGTGTAGAATTATGTGTAAAAACCTGAATTTAGGCAATTTTTTCCACAACTGAAATTTGTAGGATTTATGTTCCAGAACATGCAATACCTGAGATATTGGAACTATGTGAAGTACTGCCACGCAAAGAAAACAGTAACATAATCATAGTAGTTCCATATGCAGCCCATTACTTGAATGACTATAATGATTCTTGTGTATCAATTTTAATAGTCAGTTTTGAACTTCCAGCTCGTCCCTGCAAAAGGGTAGAGCTAAGAATCTAGAGTAGAAGTACCCTAACCTGTAATAACCTGACAGCCTACATCTTAAATAGGACCTATATCCTAAATGCCAGATGAGCTTTCAGTGAGTACTACGCTCCCATCTAAGCCATTTATCTGCTGAGCAACTTCTGCATTCTTTCAAACCTGAAGCGTATGGGCTGGGACATCCCACCAGCTGACTACTGATTTACTCCTGCTCTGAACATTTACCCACATTTTCAATACAACCTCAAGTTTTCCTCTTCAAGAACATTAAGTAAGCAGGCAGTAAGTGACAGAGATATCTATGCGAACAAAAAACCACTAAATATCATTATCCTTTTGTCTGCTCCGTGCTACAACCTTCCTACATCCCTACCCTAGCAACATCACAGTCCAGGTTGTAATGTCTTCTGGGTAGAGACCTCATTTTTTGCAATGATGTTGCATCACAGAGCTTTAGTGCAATGCCAATATAACAGTGGCTTTGTATTTCATTATCGCTGTAACAGAGCAATGCAAAGGTGAAACCCAAGGTGAACAGTAAAACTGCTGTTAGCAATTTACACTGGTAACATGATCCATACCACACCAGGCTTTTCCCACCTTCTAACACACAAGTCACAGACCAAAGACCCTGTTCTGCCAGGAAAGGTACTATCACGTTTTCTTATAACATCATTACAAATGCTTGGAAAACTCTGTGGACACCAACATCGTAATTTACAGAAGAAAGAAGGAAAATACCAGGTACTCTTCAAATTACAGTAATATCTTAACAGGTTATTAATTATCACATATAGCTGGGTTTAACCATCCATGTAATCTGAAATCCAAGGTACTGATATTAAATGGATTTGAACAGATTTACATTTAAGGCCAAAATCTGTGCCTAAACCTAAGTCTAAGTAAACGGACTTAGCATGTGTGTGTACTGGTGGAACAAGAGGACTCTTTTACTGCACAAAATAAGCAGCAAAGCTCTGGCCTGATGAAATCAGGAGGAATTTTGCTGCTGATTTCAATGAGGACAGAATTTCAGCCCAAGAATCTTCATCTTCCAGCACGGTGAGGCTGGGGACACAGTCCCAGTCTAGACGTGCACAGTTGATCTGCAATCCCAAACGCATTACTCTACCCAGCCTTGTCATCTCACTGCATTCTGCACAGCAGTGCTCAGAGAACAGAGCCAAGTTCTACCAGAAACTCGGATTATGCAGGCTCTTCACATTTTGTCTTCTGACCTAAGCATCCAAGGGACCCTCTGTTGTTGCAGGTGGGGTCCGAGGAAGCAGAACACTGTTACTCAGTAGCTGATGAAACGAAAAGGCTTCCCCACCCCCCAGCACCTCCTGCAATGCTCCATACACTAAAGTCATATACCACTACAAGCTGGATTGCAGCTCAGTGCATTCCACTGCACTTTGTCACGCTTCCCTGACCGATACTATGCCAAAAATGACTAGCTTTAACAGTTCTCTGGTGAATAAAAGAGCTTTTGCAACTCTGAAACAGAGCTAAGTTTTTAATGCATGCTAAATCTGCTTTTCTGTTCTGAAGGAACATTTTTAATGCTGTCTGTAATTCCCCTTCTGTGCTTTTTTCTTACTTCTGCAGTGACTCTGTGAAGATAAAAGGAAAATTCAAGCTGACTGTTTTTTAAAAGCCTTAAAGAGACCTCTAAAATATGCCTGAAGGAAGTAAAAATATGAACTAGCAAAATATAAAGATGAAAAAGATCCACATCATGTTCATATAAATCTAGAAATATATGGCAATGAGCCAGAAAGTTCACAAGACAGCTACCATACAGAACAAAATCCAAAGTACAGCTGGACTATCTAAACATGCAGAGAGCAACACTATCCAAGATTTGCACATTTACTGTTTATTTACTCAGTACCCAACTGAGCACAAGCTTGTGGAATAATACAAACTGCTCCTGCAAACATCCCTTCTACTCAGATACTCTAAGCACTTGTAGTTATAGACTATGCCCTAAGAAACTTTTCTTTGTGATCTTTTACTCAAAACCTGTGCCTACAATTACCAAAAGAACACTATTATGAGAAAACTGTAGAACTAACCTAAGTACTTAACAGAGTAAAGTGCTCGTCATGTCAGTGCTTGGCTCCCCTCCATAGCAGCAGAATACCAGCATGTTGCATCTGCACCCAAAAAAGGGTTCCCACTTCTCTCCAAGCCAGTTAGCTTTGCTCAGCACATCAAGAACTGTTGCCCGTTCCAGCCCATTTTTGGAACAGAGGGTTTCACTATCCAACCCCATCTCCAGGCTGACCTGGAAATATGCCTGCCCTGATTGCTACTCACGTATGGAAATAATAAAGCTATTTTTACATGAAAAGCAAATCCTTTATTTTCCCAAAAGCAAGAACAGCCATCGCAACAAGCATAGAAGCCAGGCGTTTAGAATAGAGGAGGGTGTTACTTACAAGTACAAACAGCAGTTAAGCTTGTGAACAGAGCATGTGGGCAGGATGAGAGGTTAAGCATGACTTTAGACAGCAAGCACACAAAAAACACTGAAAAGAAGGAAGTGGGGAGGAAGAAAGGAAGGCAACCTGGAGCTTTTAAATTCAAGAGGCTGGGAAGGTGGGGAAGACGCCTCTCCTCCGCAGTGCCTGCCAGCTAGAGCAAGCAGCAGGCACTCACTCTTGGGGGGGGGGGGGGGCACTGCTGGGAACCCCACGCTGTTTTCCCTAGTGTGCAGGGAGCAGTCCTGGCTCCTGCTGCCGTTTCTTGAAGAGATGAAGAAAAGGACTTTCTGAATGCCCAAGCACAAGCCCTCATCGAACATGTGCTGGCTTCCGTTGTGCAGGTGGCCTGGGGGCCGAGAAAGCAAAACAGCAATTCAGTGTGCACGATTAGGATTTTCATCCTCAAAATCTACATCCAGTTTTCAAGGCAGATATTTCATCAGTGCAAATGTTCCTCCAGCTAAAACAACCAATTTGCTACTAATGGCTGAGCTCAGCACTGCCAGCTCTGTGACCTGACTGCCCTCCTCCCCAAGTAAATGCCAAACATCATCCTCTCTGCTCACACATCCAGTTCCTGCTTTTTAGCAGGGGCTTTATCCCTGTTATGATTCCAATTTGCCCTCATGACTGCCAGTTATCATTTTACTGTCAAAGTTTAATCCTCAGCAGGCAGACCTCCTCTATCTGTTGTCATGATCTGAGAGTCAAAAAAAAAAAAAAAAAAAAGGCAGGGAGGGGGAAGTAAAAATTAGTTCCATTGAGCCTCTTCCCAGACTGAGAAACCACAAAACTACTATGTGAAAGTGGCAAAAGAAACCAGATCTGTGGTCTACTGGCAGGGTCTGTGTGCAAGGAGGGTTGATGGCACCCTGCTAGTCTGACTCCGGGTTTTGTCTAGTGCTGAGCAATCGTCCCATTTCAAGGTAATGGGAGAGAGGAATAGAAGGAAGTTTTATGCATAGCTGAAAGTAAGATATCTGGCCTCCCATAGATGCTGTGCTAATGCTACAGCTGCTGTTGTTTAGCCCATGTAGGGCAGGGTGATGACTGAGTTCATACTCCAGTACACAGTGGTGAGCTTGGGAACACAAACTCTCCTCCATGAGGCAAGAGGAAGAAAATGGCTCTTTGCAAAAAAAACAAGGAATCCTGTTGAACACACAGCACTGCTATTTGCCCAGAATAGCGTTCCTGGAGATGCTGAACACATGGCAGGACGTTCTGACCTTCCCAGGAATCTGGGAGAAAGCAGCTCTGCCTCCACCACCGGAGGCCTGCCACAGACTGTGCTGCAGCTCAGACTCTGCTTTGCCTTCTGAGCAGAGGTGTTCCAGGCTCAGGAGGCAACAGATTCTCCCTGGCAGGAAATCTGAGCACCCATTTCTGCACAAGGGTAGAGCAGGGCCTGCAACAGCAAGTTCTCAACCTCCAGCAGTTTCTAACACTTATGAACCACAGGGAAGTTCCTGGAAAAGTGGAACTGATTTGTTACAGAAGGCTTTACAGCACCAAAGTAGTATTGAAAAATACTTTTTCTAGGTTGCTTTCATGTGGCTAAAACCCTGAAGGTTCACTTCTCAGTAAACAGAGAGATGGGGGGTGGGGGGAGGCACACCAACGCAAATGAAAATTCTTGTGGCTTGCTTTTGAATTTGCTGGCACTTCCCAGTGAGGTCCTGCTTTTGTAGCATGGGGAGCTGGCTCGCCACGTGCCCTGGCAGAGACTGATGACTTTTACCCGCTTGTAAACTCCTTCTAAGCTCTAGGTCTTTGCTCTGCATTGCTGAGCACTGCACCAACATCTTCTCTCCACCATCTGCATGGCTGCAACACCACACACGTGTTTCACAGGTTCTTCATAAAACACCTTCAAGAAAGCACTCAAAGAACTTAATTCTTGCATTACAGAATATAATGAAAAGATTTTCAGAATGGGAGGAATGGTCAAGGTGTAAGAAATTATCACAGGAAGGAGATGGAAGTGAGCTTCCAGCATAGCAACTGCTGGAGCACCTGAAAGAAAAAAGGAATTTCACAGTCAGCTGGTTGCTACCATATCTGGGCAGCACACATTACACAGCAATCAGGGGATCATCTAAAAGCACAATCAAGAAACTGTGCTGGACAATCAGAAAGAACAGGCTCCAGCAAGGTGGAATGCACATCTCTGGAGAAAATTATTCACCACCTGTTTGGAGCCAGGGCAAAAATAGCCCGATATGAAGTGGATTTGTCTTGATTCAAAGATCTCTGTCATATAGTCACAACTTTTATTTTTAGTTGGGAGAGCCAGAGACTTTTTTTGGTTTTGTAAACCACGATGCCCTGCACATATTAATATCTCTAATGTTCTAGTCACATTGATTAAATTAGATTTTATGCACCTTTATCAGGCTGACATCTGGCAGGAAGGTAGAATGAACACAGTGACTGTCACAAAGCTGGAAGAAGAAATGGGACAGGTGGCAAGTTTAAGCACAGACTATGGAGTCCTGACACTGAACGGAAGAAAAGATGCAGAAATGAAAATATATGGGCTGTGCTGTCAAAGTCACATTACAGTTGTATCTATAATTCTTTAGGATGTCTCATCAAATCTAAAAAATAAGGCTGAAGCCTATAGAAGAGTTCTTTCTTAATACTTTGCAATTATAAAAAAAAAAGTTAATTACTTTAGGGTATTCAGAGGCACATGGAGAAAACCATGTAGGAGGTGCTGAATATTAGTCATTCAAACCAACAGAGCAGAAAAAACGATGCAATAGGACAACAGGTGAAAGAAGGTATAGACTTGAATAGCCTTGAAGATAATTTAAGAGTTGGACAAACAAAATGAACAGGGAGAGAAGGAAGCTGCAGAGCAGCAACAACAATCTGTAAGTCTGTGTTGACATTTTCTTCTGTTTTAAAATAACCCACATGCAACAGATTCATAAGTGGTGGATAAAATCCAAACCTAACCATATCAAGACTTATGCAGGAGTAATTTTACACTGCTAGTTGTCCTACTGAAGTCAATCTCTTTGAAGGGCAAGAACTTAACCACATTATCACCTAGTATCAGCAGTCTTCTAGCCTTTTATGTATGTGAGGAATAATATACCGCATGGTTGCATGCTTCAGCTGAAATGAGTAATTTACAAATCATGCATTAGATTAATGAAGGATACAGAAAACAGTTGCAAAATAGTCATTCAAGCAATCTACATTTAAATCCCAACATTTTTCCATTCACATTGCATTTAGATTTCTTTAAATGTGTAGAAGAAAGCATGTGTTGCAGTAATAGTTTCACATACGCACACATACACTGGTAACAGTTAAAGACAAAGCAGCACAGAACAGCTATTTTCACAGGCTGTCCCTGACATAGCGGTTACCTGATTCACAGTTATGGGTACACAGTGTTCTTTGGCTTTAGCCTTTTGAAAATTAACTGACCTAGAATCTTTTTTTAAAAAAAAAAAAAAAAAAAAATTTCATATCCTCTCCTGTTCTCTTAATCCTTTGCCTCCCTAAGGAAATATTTTTAATTGCTTGGATTCAGTTAAAATGAAGAGCACAAGTTTCTCATCAGGAAAAATCCACCTCTTACACTGCAGGGAAGCAGAAGACAGCCTCAACATTAGAATCTTGTTTACTTAGACTGAAAGAGAAATCTTCAGTGCTGCAGTAAATCCTATGGATTAAGTCCTTCACAAACAGCTGGTACCATGCAAATGCTGCAATCATGATAACACATAAATGCACACATGCATTTCTCAGGTGAAACCTAATTTCTGTGTGTCAATTGTATAAAAGAAGTTCATCGTGAACTGCCAGTGACAGTGCAGATGGCAGGATGTGCTGGTTTTGGCTGGGACAGAGTTGATTTTCTTCACAGTAGCTAGCATGGGGCTGTGGTTTGGATTTGTGCTGAAAACAGTATTGATAACACAGGGATGTTTTAGTTACTGCTGAGCAGTGCCTGCACAGAGCCAAGGCCTTTTCTGCTCCTCATACCACCCCACCAGCAAGCAGGCTGGGGGTACACCAGGAGTTGGGAGGGAGCACAGCTGGGACAACTGACCACAGCTGACCCCAACTGACCAAAGGGATATCCCAGACCACGTGATGTCATGCTCAGCATATAAAGCTGGCGGAAGAAGAAGGAAGGGACATTCAGAGTTAAGGGGTTTGTCTTCCCAAGTAACCGTTACATGTGATGGAGCCCTGCTGTCCTGGAGATGGCTGAACACCTGCCTGATGATGGGAAGTGGGAATGAATTCCTTGTTTTGCTTTACTTGAGTGCGCGGCTTTTGCTTTACCTATGAAACTGTCTTTATCTCGACCCATGAGTTTTCTCACTTTTACTCTTCTCATTCTCTCCCCCATCCCACCAGGGGGTGTAAGTGAGTGGCTGTGTGGGGCTGAGCTGCTGGCCTGGGTTAAACCACGACACAGGACATCAATATTAGAACAAAACCAGTTTTGCTGTCATGCAACCATAGCTGGGTGACCCCATCAAGATCAAAGCTGACAGAACCACCTTAGCAGAAGCCACATGGTATCAGGGAAGACGCATCTGCCAAACAACACGAAGTCGAAAACATTCCAGCAGCAACAGCCTTTTGGGTGACCAGCAGCAGATGTGTAGAGCAGGCAGACAGCAAGTTTCCTTGACTTTCACCAGCCTTTTATTCAAGCATCTTCTGAAGATGGGAAACTGGGATCCTTCTCAAGTCTGAACAATATCAGCCTGTTGTTGCTACAGTAGGATAGCACTAAAGATCACAATGCCACAGCAACTTCAGGCTCTATTTTGGTAATCAGAGGCATTTTTAAATGTATGTGGGGTTTTTTTTTTGTTTTGTTTTGGTTTTTTTGGTTTTTTTTTACAAAAAGCTAGGGAATTACGAAAACCTAGAAATAAGGGCCAGCATTTTCCACTCTAAACCTCGGCTCCAAGCAACAAAAATGCCAGATCTAAGCTATACTTACAGTTAAGTTACGAACATACACAGAAAAAGTGAAAAAAGTAGAATATATTTCACATGCCGTACATGACTTCTATAAGGATAAGGCCCAAATTAACACAATCATCTGTAGCTTTAAAGCATACATGGTTTCTGTCCGTCCTAGATTTTACTAGTGTGAACTGCATTTGTTCCAGCAGTACTTGATTGTAAAACATCTACTCTAGAGTAGCTATATCCATTGTGAGGCAGTTTGCAATCCAACCAGAATTCCTTCCAAAGTCAAATAAAGGAAAACCTGCACCCACCCAGCTGTTTGTTAAGAGAGATTAAAAAAAAAAAAAAAAAAGATCGGCGGGGGGGTAGTGGTGGGGAATGAGAAAAACAGCAGCTGCCATCACCAAGAAAACTTGACTTGAAGGTCTCTTTCATGTCTCTCCTCGCCTATTTTAGATAGCATTGCATACACGCATTTGCAAGTCACAGAAGACAGCCAGTACCCAAGGAACAAAGAATGTATGTACTGGAGACTGATTTATGGTAGACTGGGGAGGATACACAGACAACACACATGGGACCTGGACAGTCTATAGGAGCCACAACCAACACAAGCAGCTGCCAAGCAGGATTTGAACACTGTGCCCAAGGGAGAACCAACAAGCTGTGGTCTGCTGGAGAGTGACACAATCAATCTCACAATAAAAAAAAGCACTTCTGCTGTATTTTGTAGCACATAACCATGCACCTTCAGAGCAACAGTGATGTGGTCCTCAGTCCCAACCTCCTGGGCATGACCCTGCCAGTCACCATTTCTCCTTCCAACAACAGCCTGGTAAGAATTCAGCTAGCATTTTTAACATTTCCATGAAACAGATAGAATACTACCATGCTTCCAGAAAATGTAGTTACAGTAACTTCATTGTGCCCTTGGCCAAATATAACAGTATCTGGCAATGATATTTTACAAATAAAATGAAAGAAAAAGTAGTTCAGTTCCTTTTAGTTTATCAGATTATATTATGCAACTGAATGCCTGGCTACACTCTTGTAATTTAAATTACCGTAAGCTCATGTACCTGGTGATAGTAAATTCCTCATTTTTTTTCCTCCTGTTAACTTAGTTTCAGTTTCGCTGATCAACTAATTTCAAAATGTCTGTAAAATAATTTTTCCTATGGGTACAGCACAAAAAAAAGGTGGGGAAAAAGATCTGCTACTGGAAGTTACTCTATGTATATTTGTCCATGCTTTAGGGGAAAAAAAAAAAAATTAAAAAAAAAAATCACTCCACACAAGTATGGCACATACTTGTGTATCACATGAGAAGTAGTCACAGACTTTTATTTGCATTCTACTGATATTCAATTAGCAGCTTTAACATGAGCTTTTATTTAGTTTAGCAACTATCAGAAAAGCATTCCTAGGTTGAATTAAATGAGTTCCAAATGCACATCTTGGATTACCTCTAAGGACTGTAGCATGCAAAAGCCTTGCATCCAGTCCTTCTGCTGAAATTTCTCTAAGTTTAAAATCATCATTGCATTTTTTTTGACAAAGAAAAAAATCATCCACAAACACAACCAAAAAAAACCACCCCGCCCCCCATGCAGAGATACTATTTTTCAGTCTCAGCATAAAATCACACTGGTTCCTCTCAGATACAAGCTAAAAAGAACAGCAGAGATTTAGGCTGAGAACAACAAAAAAATGCAAAAGGAACAGTTACACCCTACTACTATTGTGATATCAACTTCCTGTTATAATAATGGCAATCTTTACTTTCGGTCACAGTGGCTCTTTTATTCAGACACTGAAGTTAATGCTTATGCAGAATTTTTAGTGACTGTGATGAAGCAATTTCCTTTTTTATTAAAAAAAAAAATAAAAACCATAGATCAATCTTCTCCTGGCAATTAAATGTTAATAAATACAATTTAAGCGTCCAATGCAAGTTAATCCTGCACCCTGTTACAGCAATATATAATTTCAGACTTTTACATTAACTCCCAAGCTTCTAGAACGATTATTTGACACGAGGAATAGGGAAACACTAGTTTAACATAACTCAAGATTCACACACTCATCTACAGTTGAAGTCTGGCACCTAATTCCTGTTCTGTCCTTTCAAACATAATCCCACCACCATTTATTCTACAGTTTGCCAAAGAAGAAAGGAGACTAACAAGCACAGAGTTTAAAACATACCGCAGTCTTGTTCAGTGCCATATTACTGCCCAGTTGCCAAGAAGCCACATCTCATAATGTGAAGGAGCACATGCAATCACCTACTACAGCTAAGGAATATTTCCACTACCATGGAAATGCAAGGGAAAAGACAATATTTTTCTTCTTCCTTTTGCAGGACAAGCATACTCCAAGCCACACTCACAGAGAAAAAAGCCAAAAGCACCTTCCCAAATATATTGTGGGAACTGCGTCATGAGATAGAGGATTTAAGTATATTCACTAAGACAGTGTCATCAAGAAGTGACAGCAACACAGGAAGACTGGAGACAGGAGAAACGGGATAGAAGGGAGAGGTGTCAGCAGGTATCAGCTCAAGAGCAATCCTTGCCTCTTGCTTTCAGCCCTTGGAAAGCTACAACTCACTTTTTTTTTCCTGAACCAGCTAAAACCAGAAATGACTTAAGGAGTTAACTTCAGGTGTATTGGTGGGAAAACACATTCCCTTACATGCTTTGATGGAAGAACACTGGATGATACTGGAAGATACTGGGAACTTCTCAGAAACGAGAAAAAGGTTGAAACCTAACAGGGAGGTTATAAAGAAAAGATAGAAAGTACAGGAAAAGGTTATGAACAAAGCTCTCAACACAGCCAGGAAAGAGAAGACACAGTGAACAACTTACCTTCAAATCAGGGAGGCAACGAGCACACAAGAGACTGTTGGCCTGAATTATCAAATCTACTTCAGTTGCTAAAATAAAATCCTTCTCCTGCATTCAGCAGTGAGTGCCCTCATTCGAAGGTCCCTTTTTTCTCCTTGTAACTCAAGAACACTTGCATCCTCCTGACCTGCAACACAGCTTGTAATGACTCTTGTCACCTTTAACATATGTCCCACAGCATAACCTAGGCAATCTTCTAACAGCTCATTCTTTGGTCATTTTTCATTAACAAAACAATCTGTACCCAAAACACCCAGAAGGTGACTAAGAAGTTCACCATGGTGGTTTTGGTAAATAGCTGGGCAAGCAGAACTCTTAACACAGGTAAAGTTTACCCAAGCAGAAGACAAAATTCTGTTACAGGACAGGCCAATGTTATGAAATTAATTCCCCCATTTGCTCAGGGCTATTACAAAATTTGCTACCCTTCACCTTGAAGGCAAGCTGTCTTTTTAGACTTGTCCTTTTAACAAATACATCACAACAGATTACTACAAGCAAAACTCCAGCCATGCACCGTAACCAAAACAAAACTTAGCACTGTATCTGCTTGGTCTCATTGCTCCTTGAAAAGCCACAGTAACACACTGCTCATGGATTATACGTGAACAACCGTGACCTAAAACCCTATGCAGGAAAGAAAAAACAATACTAATTCCACATACAAAACATAAAAAAGTATTTTCTTCCCAAGCTCTATTTGGCATAGCAGAACTTCCCTCACTTAAACAAGCGCAAATATTTTTTTCAAATTGAGATAAATACTGCATTCCCCATTCTCAAAGTTTCCCCAAAATCAAGCAGCATTCCTAAATCAGGGTAGAATCTTTGTCCAATGGGTTAAATAAAAAGGATGTCATCCACGATGAAGAGATCAAAAGAATCCTGGAATGCAAGGAGGAGGAATTAAAAAAAAAAAACAAACCCACCCCACTTCTACAAAGTGAATTCCATGAACTCAGTGCAACACAGATGACAAGATAGTCAGCTTGATATTCTTAGACACATTACAGTACCCACAAACACCATTCCACTTCCTTGAAAGACACTATAATTAGTGTCCAAAGGACAGATCTTCCCCTTTGGAATGTTCTGATACTGGCACAGGTGGGGCGTACATGTTTTATTACAGAGATATTTATAAAAGCCTCTGGAAAAAATGAAGCATAAGGACTTCCCCACCTCACATATTCACATAGTTACTCAGTATATAGTTCCTGATGCATGTTACTGGAGATACACAGCCTGTAAAAAAACATAAATCCAGGAAAGGCACCCTTGCTCAAAGAAAAGAAGTTTGCGGGGGGGGGGGGGGCGGGGGGAAGTGACAAGTGTGTAATGTTCCACAGTTCATCTAGAACTGCTGCAGTCCACTCTAAATTACAATGTCAGTGGCTGTTTATGCTCCAAGGAAGTACAGTAAGTACAGTACAGCCCATTCAGGTTGCTGGAATGTCACTGATCATATGCTCAATTGCATCTATTCATTAGAAAAATTCAATCCACAACAGCAGCTGCATTTACCACCACACCCCAAACGCCATCCAGTTGCCCCAGGTGTTTCCAGCGGTTTACCAGCCCCCAGGACAGACGCCCCACGACCTTGTCCTTCTGCAGTGACTGCAAGTTACACTTCCAAGCCCAAGGGGTTTTATTTACTAAAGAAAGGTATATTAGGAGTGCTTCTGGCTTCAAGCTTGTGCAACAAAAAAGGTCTGGTCTTTTGCAGTCATATTCTACAAGTTTCAAAACAACTTATGCTGCACTAATTATTTTTGATTGAAACTTGCCAAATAATTACTGTTGAAAAGATGACTTAAGCAAACAACAGACAAGTTACTCCATTTGTTTGAGAAGCACTATGACTAATTATGTGTGTAATTTTGTTTTGTATCTCTTAAAAGTGTGTAATCCTGGCTTCTTTCAGGTCAAGAACAAAGTCCCCATTAAGTTTTGGGGGCCAGATTTCACTATAAAATCATAAGCTGCACAATGGCTGAAAAGAAATCTTTGTGAAAGAACATAGGTCATTTAAAAGGACACTGGGAACTTCCTAATCAATTTGTTTAAAAACAAATAATCCATTTTCACATGCATCACCTATGATGACTGTAACAGAGACAACAATTTTCTATTTACTTCATTAATTACACTGCATTTTATACACTTGTTATGTTCACCAACCAGCTTACAACCAGTTTCCTGTCTGCATGGGTCTTTTATAGAGCAAGAGTAATAAGTGATAAAATCTTATGATATTTCCTTTTTATTTAATTAAACCGATTTCAATTTCACCTTAAATCTTAGAGTCACTTATGCAGAACAGGGAGCTACAAACCCTACCTTTATGTTACCTAATAGGCATCATCTCTTGTAGTATGTTAAATGGTGCTTGTTAAAATCTAACCATGCTACAGAGACACTCGATGAGTGGAGCTAATAAGAGCAATAAATAGAAGTAGCCTTTCCCCAGCATATACAATTTACACGCCTTCTTCCTTAATTGTCACTGCTCCCCTTCACCCTACCAAAAATCCTTATTGTGGCCCAATAAACAGACTGAAGAAGAATCCCAGTCCTTGCATGGTGTCCACCAGAACAGATTACCCACAAGGTTAGGATCACTTTCCAGTGTTCCATCTAGAACATCAAAAAGCATCAGCCCAAATCGAATTTGAAAATGGAGTTCACATAAGATCAAACTGAATAATTTTTTAGTCACCTATTCATTTTTCACAACTTCCTAGAACACCCACGATTAGAGCTTCTTACAACGAACTGCCGACTTCAGGACACTTGCAGCCACTGAACAGCTGATCAGTGACCATGAGGCGGAATCAGGAGGTGTAAGATCCCCTACTCTGCAAGCTTGCTGCAGGGGAAGGCTCAAGCAGACCGTTAGCTATTCATGGACTGAAATCTTTAACCTCGAAACATTTGCTCCTGGCATTTAAGATGGGTGCAGGGGGTCTTCAATGTCCATTTACCAACCTCACACTAGCACTGGGTTCAGAGGTAAATAAAACCATCCCCAAAGAAACTGAAGCTGACTTCACCTCTGTTAAATTAGAGATCTGCTAGCTGCCTGCAGGACTACAGAAGCTGTCCCTGCAGCAGGCATTTAAAGGCTTTGATTCACAAGCAGGGACAGGGTAGCTTGGGATGGCTGATTTACTACACGTCGTGCTCTGAAACAGTTCAGCATTTGATTCAAAACAGCTCAGACACCAGGAGAAAAGGAAGAATCTAGAGGTAGTAATCAAGTCTGTCACCCTACACCATGCCATCCCCAGGGCCAGATACCATTCACACCATCTCAAGAAGCTCCATTCATTCACAATCCTCCAGGACAGCCAACCTTCATATGGTTACAAAACACAGCATTTTTAGCCACAAAACTCCAGTTTTGGAACCCCTATCTGGACTCTAGCCAAATGCGATCCTGCTATGCTTAGGGTTGAAAGCCAAACACACCAATAATGCCATCTCCAGGCAACAAGTCACAGCTAGGGAGAAAAGCTAAATGTGAGGATGGAAGGATCACGGCCAGTGAGGGAAGGGGGGGAACAACCCAAACAACAAAACAACAAACCACACTACCAAAAATGTGCAGCCAAATTTAACGAGGTAGCAAAGATCTCCACATCAGAGTCAGAACTGGGCTCATTCTCAGTGCTATATAGGAAGCAACACCATCGTATGACCATTGAAGTCAAAATAGCTAAAGATATTAAAAACTTTACACATACAGTGCATTACACTGTCTTTAATACCAAGACATTTTAACAGGTGCTCAGGTATTTCTGTTTTACACATTGGTTCAACATTTCTGTGCTGCAGTGTGCTCAAAGTATTTTCCAAGATTTCAGTCCAACAAGCCTGTTCTGTGTGCGAATGCTTTGTCCATGTAACCTACTAAATGCACATTTCCAATCCAGAATCCAGCTGTGCTCACTTAACCTTGGCTCATATGCACAAGGAGTGTTCTCATCCTACACAGCTAGGGAAATTTAGAGGGTAGAGTTCTAAAAAACACTGTGTTTTCATGACATGCTTAAGATCAGAGAAAATCCTTGGTTCCTCCAGTTAAATAATTCAGTGCAGCATCTCAGTTCACTGGACTAGGAAGTGTTCAGTTGTACTGCAGCACTTCTCACTGGATCTGCAGTCCACTCTTAGCTCTGATTATCTCACACAGCATAAACTCTTTGGAATAGAAATAGCACTAATTAATGTCTATATGGCTCTAGCGAAATGCAGACTGTTTATAATAATGCCTGATATTAGTTTTGTTATACAGATGCAGAATATATGGTCTAGGAGAGTCAAGAGTCACTCTGCCATGATATGCCATGGAGATTAAGTTTTGAACTCAAGGAAATGCCACTGAAAGCACTTGGTTTTAAATCTCTCCAATTTGTATCAAGGACTATAAATGGAAATGTTTCAGCACATCAACAACAACCATTCAATCACACAGTGAAAAAAATTTTTCTACAACAATCACAATCTAAACCCAAAACACCACTTCATCTCTAAAAATCAAAAATTTGAACTATTCCTCGACAGAGGTCAAAGTCAATACCAACACTGGAAGCACATGCAAGACGAATGCAGCTCAACACAAAAAGAGCATGTTCTGCACTAGGTGAACGGTCTTTGAATCAGGAATACATTCTAGCATCAGTGACAAAAGCAAGTATCTCTGTGCCAAGTCCCTTACCTGAGACAGGACTACCACCTCTTGACAGAAGCAGTGAAGGTGAGAAAGAAAAGGTGTGCACCCAACCACTGCTGCTTGCTGAACATCCAGCCAATTTCACCTGCTTCTGGCAAACAGCAAGTGAGCTGCTTCACAGACCACATACTGTCTCTGTCATTTCTTCTACTTGCTTCTGACAGTGGACTGAGCTTAGATGGCTAGACAAAATTCTACCCTATTACTCACAGCTAAGGCTTGTTCCAGTATTGAGGGAAAAAAAGAAGGAAAAAAAAAAAAAAAAAAAGACAAGCCACCCTGTTTAGCCTTATACATCAACTGGAGAAATCGTAAGAGAATTCTTAAAGAGGTCAGCATGACCATCTTTAACATGAATCAACCCCACAACAGGCACATCTTTCAACAGCAAGTCCATCTACTCTGCTAGTTATACATCAACACAACTGCCAGAAGAGTCAGAGCATTTTGTCACAAGCTTGAAAACTGCCATCAAAATCCTTTCTCCAGTTTGTACAAGTACAACTGAAGTACAAACTCGTCTTGAAGGCAGTGACAATCCCCCCCTCCAAACTCATACATACCTGATCGCAACCTGCATTCACCAGTTCCTGGAGCATCTGCCTATTTACTTCAACAGCTGCTGTAGTGCTTGACTCATTAGCAAAAGGCAGCAAAGAATATCTAATTTCTCGCAGAGCTTTCTGATATGGTCCAAATTTAGGTGTTTGTCTCATCTGCTGCTGCCTTGCAGCATCCTTCCCTATTAAAATCTTAGGGTCCAGAGAAGTTTCACTTCCTGGTCCAACAGGTAGCCCCTGACCTGAAGATTTGGATGGTTGCTTTAAACCTTCTCGAATCTCTTGTAACCTCTGTCTGCTGTTTCCAGAGTATGTCGTAGCAGGAAAAGTCTTTGGCCTCATTGTTAATCCAGTTTTCTCTGAGCATAAATACAGCTTTATTCTTAGGGGGTTTTTTAAATTACTTCGAAAAAGTGTTGCTTGACGGTATCAATTTCTTGTAAACATAATCCTTCAAAGAGAAAAAGAAAAGGCAAAATTCTCAAGAAATTTCTGCCAATGTTTTACTTCAGCTCACAATCTTCACGTTTCCTACAGAAAATGAAAATCCTTGGAATCATCATTTTGCAGACTGACAGTGTCTGAAACAAAAGAAAACAGAAAGTACATGCAATTAAGTCGGTATTGTAAACGCCTCTGAAGGGACAGCATGACAATTAATCAAGTGAAAGTGAATCAGTTTAACCTATTAAGCTGTCACAGCTGGATTCTCTTTAATGATTTTCACTTTATCTGTTTTCAAGAATAGAATTCCAAAAGGCTTTCTCAACATAATAAATAATTCATTTTCCTTTAAAGTTTCACTTTCAAAATAAATGAAATAAAACCATTAAAAAGTACCATGCTTAAGAACCTTCCAGTACCCAACTGCAGCAAGTTTCCCACACAATTGCACAACCAAATCCTGGACAAGCCTATCCTATTTCATAATTAGGGAAGCGTATGCTCATGAAGTGTTTTTCCCCCACTTAAGATCTTGTTTGTTTTACACTAGCTAAGCTCAGTTTCAGAAGTTTATGAAAAAGATTCATAATGGAAATATTGATGACTCTAACCATAGCAACTTCTAGTATTTCAATAACAAAGCGAGTAACAGAAAGACAAGGTATTTTGCCTTTCCACATGAATATCTTAGCAAAGCCTGAAGGTAAGAATTCTCCCCAGAACTGGAAGGAGGAGGGGGAAAAAAAATAAAGGAGGGTTATATGATATTTCATTAGCTGTGCCTTACAGGGAAGAAAGGGAAAAGAGGGGTAGACGGAGCTACTCAGTAACAGCAGAAGAGGCAGAACCAGCTCAGTGAGCACCTAGAAAAAAGAAAAAGACTTTAAGACAGCTTTATGCACCTCTTCTGACACGCAGCAGAGAAAAACCATGCAGCACAGCTGAGCTACTGTGCAACTTGCTATCTCTGTGCAGCACGAAATTACAACAAGAATCCTACCTTAACTAAGTCTTTGTGGCATCACCATAAGCGAAACATCAAATAACGGTGCATTTGGAAAAGGATGAACAAGATAGCTTAATCAGAAATGTCATCTTGCTATTGATGCCGCTTACACAAGTTTGCTCCTGCTGCTGACATTAACACTTACAAAGTGACTCGTGAATGCTGCTCCCGTCACCGTGTTGGGAAGGTTAGAACTTTGTTCGGTTATTTTCAAATCACAACTACAGAAGATGGTAACACACTGTATGTTCCTCTCAGTGACAAGCTGATTGGATTTTTAAAAAAAAAAAAAAAAAAAAAGGAGCTCCACTTCCGATCATAGCATATTTATCATTGCAAAGAGTTTCTCCAGAAAGTATTGTTCTTTATTTTCACGTGCTCATACTAAAACTCAACTCATTGTGACAACTCTTCCTGTGATAGCTATGGCATTTCCCAACCAAACAACCATTTCCATATGTTTACCATTTCTTCTCACTGCCAGACAAACAGCTTACTGCTGTTGGAAGACAAGAGAATCTGGACACATTCACCTGTGAAGCCCGTCACCACTTCCTCATCAGTAGAGTCCAGTTCAAGCCTTCCTCTACAACCACGGACTGAAACACAACAGTGAAGTCAGATCCCAGACTCTTTTAAGGTGGTTCATCAGTTGGAAATGTAGGAGCACAGATTAATCACTTGAGATTAATCCATATCAACCTCTTTTGCTAAGATTTAAATGCTCAGTTAACTACAAGACACCTGTAATGCATTCAAGGTCTTGAGCTCTTCCACTCGGTACTCTCTAAGGGTATCCTGCAACCCTAACACATAGAGGACTAAGAGTGACATAAATGCCCACATGCATATTGGAAAGGGTTTGTCACTTGTTTTAAGGGAAGTGCTAAAGCTGTTCATCTAGATTTTGATATTTCCACAAACAACAAATCAGCTATTAGTCAATAACAGATCAAGTTTTCACTACTCTCAATGAAGACAAAAGCAACTGAAGGACCCCAAGACCAGAATATTTTTTATTTAGACAAAATATAGCAAAAGATAACACACAGCCTTGTTAAAAAAACAAAAAACAACCAAAATATTATTGCAGCCTTTTTAGGATTACATCATAACTAGCTAGTGCTTAAAAGATACAGAGCAATTAATTGGTCTATAACTGTCCTTCTTTTCCTGACAGCAGCAGGCACCATATGGCTGGGTTTAGTAATCTGGGCTGTTCTTCCTCCTCAGTCCCTGTGCCAATCCTCAGGCCTGGGACACACTGGAAAAGCTTGCAAACCCCCCACCTTTTTGCAGCAAAGGACTGCTTTCCCACTTACACACATGCTTCACATAAAGAACTTTTGTGACCTTTAGCCTAAGCTCGCGTCTAATAATGCTAGGTCAAGCCAGCTGGCAACTTCCTCAGCTTACATTTACAACACCACTAAACCAGAAACAGTGATCATTTAGACAGTACAAATGAGAACAGCAAAAACAGTAAGCATTGGTGCTGACTGCAAACATGTTTCATTATTTTGCAGAAGGGCTTTTTAACTAAATATGTAGGATAAGCCAAGAAATCAGAACATTGAATATTACAGGTGATTTACAAAGAAAGATAAACTGTCTGCTTTTTAAAATATTCCTGTGATTTGCATTTTTAGCAAAAGATAAGAGTTGTATGCTTTAAAAGACATGTAGTGTGTCTAATTCTGTCTAAGCATTTCTGACTGTACATCTGGATTTGGATAACTCCAAATCCTTCTAATCTGCACATTGCCTACAGCATGAGTGTATCAATAGCCTTCCTGCCATCACAAGAAATGATTTTTCAGAATATTTTTGAGCTTCAAGCCATTCTGACTAAACAATCCTAAGCTTTTTTTCAAAATGTTATCCGTTCTGCACTAATCAGAAGCTTGTCCATTATCCTGAAGATATAGTATTTCAAATAAGCGCAGCATTACTTCAATTGCATCAAATTAGAACAATTTTTAAATAACTGATTATTCTTCTTCATTTGCGAAATATCAATAGCTGCTCTGGCAGTAAACAACCACACACCAAAATTATATGCTGATGTCTGTTGTCCCAACAACACTAGCTATTCACTCTCCCACTTCTTCATTCACCAACAGGCTGCGTGTGCTACTGTCACTGTGGAGCTGGGACACAGGCAAGAAACTAAAGCTTCCTTGTGTTTCAAGAGCCAAGTCCCAAACCACGAGCTGGTGAGCTGCTTCCCTGCCTATAACCGTGCAGGCACCAGTGATCACTGCAGAAGTAAAGTTTTAAGAAACTGCTACAACTGCCTTCCCTCTCCCAATTCGCAGGTATTGCATTGGTTTTTTTGGATCACATATTCATGGAAGCAGGGACTGTCCACTTCGTACTGGAGGACTAAGATTGTCAGGGAGCAGAGGGGGAGTGTTTCAGGCATTTCATTATTACAAACAAACTGTGCTCCCCTTTACAAGTCGGCACACAGTGAAAGTGAAAAGAAGTGGGGATTTCCCCCAAAATCATTCCTCCTCTCCTTCCTCCTGTTAACAAAACTGCCCAAAAGTAACTCTGTGCCCACGTTCCACTGCCAGCCATAAGCACCGGCCCAATCCAGCTCACCTTCCCCATCCACAGCAGACCAGCAGTAATCGACCGCAGAGCCTGGACACTCCAAACAAGCTTTTTTTTTGCGTCATTTGCACCAGTGCCTTTGCCGGAGAAGGGGGTATTTCAACACGCACACCATTCACGAGGCAGGAGGGAGAGTGGCGAAGTGCTGAATTTTGGCAGTGACCTTCAACTGACTGGGAACAGCAGGGCTCCCGCTGCAGCCGGATGGGACCTCGAAGGCTCTGGATGCCCCGGCTCGGCTCTCACCCGGCCCTCGCCTCCAGAGACACCCCCCTGGCGGGGTCTGGCCCAGGCTCGTCGCCTCCAACCCCCGTACCGGCCGGGAGTAACCCCGGGGGACGCGGGCGCCCCAACCCCTTCTCCCCCAGCCCCAAACCCCACTCCTTTCGCAAGCATAAAGCTCCCAAAATAAACTCCGGCCATTTACCAGCGGCAGCTCCGGCCTGCTGGGGCACCACGGCGGGGGGGAGCCGGGCTGCCCGGCCTGGGGCGGAGGCCTCAGGCAGGCAGGCGGGACTCCTTCGCCTCTCCGCCGCTGGGGCTGGGCTGTCACACGGGTGTCCGGAAAATGTCGAAGGGTGCGGGCAGGGCGCCGAAGCTGCCCCCGGGAGGGGGATACACACACGGGACGCTCGCTTCAACGGACCGACCCGCCTTCGCGCCACCGCCCGCCCCCCCCCCACTTTCCCCATACGTCTTTCCCCTCAGGACACCGCAGCTGCGGGGGGGGGGGGGGGACGGACGGGACGGGACGGGGGGACAACAACGCGACGCCGCGCCTCCCCACACACCCACCCCCCACATTTTCACTCACCTCCTCGGGGCGCCCAGCGCCTCGCCTACCGGAGGAGCGTAACGAGAACGTCTCAACGACGGCGGCGGCGACCCCGACGGGGCGGTCCGGTCTCCATCTTCCCCCTCGGCCGTCCCGGGCGCCGAGTGCGGGGCGCAGTCGGGACATTCGCTACATTGTTGGCATTCCATTCGCGTCACGTGACCCGCGGCGCCCGCGTCATTCCACTCCCCCCCCCGCCTTCCCGCCGCCCCTCCCGGCGCATACCAGCGGGGGGAGGGGCTTCGAGGGCGGGAAGGGCCGTTAAGGGTTGTCGCACCCTGAGGGGACCGGAGGGCGGAGGGGAGGCGAACGCGGCGGCGGCCTCCGCTCTGTAGTCCCCTCAGGGTGCGCTTCCCCAGCAGCTTGTGGCACTCTTTCCCCTCACAGACCCGCAGGGTTTTGAGGGAGAGGGGTGGCGGAGGTGGTGAGGGGATGGCGTCGCCTCTGCTTTTTTGAGGTGAAAAGGGTGGAGGCAGGCGGCTTGGAGGTGCCCGTCTGCTTGCAGGATGCCCCAAAACTCATATTAGGTGTGCGTTTTGAGGTGGTAATCTTTTATTATTATTCCTTCCATGCTGAACTAAAACTGTGCTTGCAAAGTGGCAAGGCTATCAATGCCCATTTGGGCTTTTCGTTTCTTGGGGTTTTTTTGGGTGGGTTGCTTATTTTTCATGTCTTTTATCATGTCAATGGGGCTATGAGGTGTCAGAGGAGGGCAGCCATGGAATTCACATCTGGAGGATTTTTGGATGCAAAGCTTGTGTTTGACCTCGTTATGGATGGAGCCGTCTGGATCTGAGCCTGTTTTTCATGAAAGCCGGAACAGTCTGATTTTCGCTATCTCTGTAGTCTTTAATAAAGACAATTATCCATGAGAAATAATCCGCACACACCCAAATACTGCAACATTTGGATCTGGGAGGCTGGCTGTGACCCCTCAGCATGACAGATATGCACACTAGCCATAACCAGGGAATACTAATAACAGAGCAAGAACAACAAGAAAGTAAGCTTATATATATATATATATGCATATATCTTTAGATCATTAATATGGAAGAAGCCTGCAGTCCTGAAATAATACTTCAAAAATCTTGAAACCCTGTTGCAAAGCTGAGAGATCCTCATTGTAGAGGTGCTCTGTTTGGCAGGGAAAATGTGAGTCTTGCAAACGCTTCAGATGCATGGTTATCTTTAATCATGTGACTAGTCCCACTGTCCTCAACAGGGCCAAGAGCACGTATAAAGAGAAGTCTGTGCCTAACTGTCTTTCCAGGATGGGAGCTATATTTACGGCCTTTTCCAAGCCATGGGGACTATTTTTATAAGTAATGTTGCTCGTGGACAGTCCTATCTAAGGATATTTCTCTGGGCTTGTTTATCATAATCCTTGGGGATTTTTCAAATGCCCTCCATGCAAACTGTCGATAGTGCTTATAAATGATGCTGGTTTGGGAGGAGAAGTGACTGCCAACAGAGCGCTGCATTTCGTGAGAAAAATGCAGCCTGGTGCATAGAAATTGTTTAGCGTCTCATCTGAGGGCAGCCAGTTACTGTATATAAATTTCTGTCGGAATTTCAATAGTATCATTGACTAGACTATATTGCGGGAGGGAGGAAACCTCCAACTCTGGGGAGCTAAACAAACACATTAGGTTCAAAGCAGATTCCAACGTCGGCAGAATATTGCAAGGTAATGTGGTTCATTTTGCAATCTTCAAATACCTGCAAAACTGAAGTAAATTTTAAATGATATGACAGATGCAGCATGGCTTCATTTTCTGAATTACTGCTGTGCTTAACCGATGAAGCACAGCAACATGATTGCCCAAACCAGAGATTGCTCAATGGCTTGAGACCTTTTCCCAACAAAGTTCAGGCTGGTTTAAAGGAACAGCATCAAGATAAAAATTGCTTACTCTGTGCTAATGTGCTCTTTCGTAAGATTTGGTTCTTCTTAAATCTAGGTAAAACACATCTTTTAATTTATTTTTCTCCTTCGGAACTCTTTGTTTTCCTTTTGCATTCCAACCCATCTGGGAATGAGACTCAGCTGCACTGTTTCACCTCCTGGTTCCAGCCAGCTGCACTTGCTGAATTTCATGAATTTGCACGGAGTTGCTGGGTTTGAATCCCCACCAGCACGGCAGCAGGTACAGGAGAGGAGAGATGGCTTGAATCTGCTCTCCAGAAAGTACCCATGTTTGGCTGGTCTGCCACAGACTTGGACTATTTTTGCTTTTAGCCTTCAGAAACCTAAACTATTAGAAATCACATTCCTCAAAAATACTAAGGAAATGGAATTCAGTTGGGTTGCAGCATGATACAACTTTGTTAAAACATGATTTGATCTCTGTAAGTTTTTGGAGACTACTGTGTATCAGTCAAGTCTTTCCTCCCAACTATGTTCTCCACAGTAAGGTATCTCCAGAAGGAAAGATGCTACAAAAAAGAAAATACAATTTGTCTGTACGAGCAAATCTGCTCACAGACTAGACCATGAGATAACAATCTACCATGAGTAAGGGTCAGTGTGTTTATTCATAGCTCTGCTTCAGTGACTCTGCTGGATCTGTGGTGATTCCAGCACTCACCTCCCGACTTGCCTGAGCAGCTGTCTGCCCCGCCGTGTGGGTACGGTGGGAGCAACTGTGGCTCCGCCATTTCACATTCTTTCTCCTTCTACCCACCTGAGACAATGAGGGAAGTGTGAGCTTTCTGCAGCTCCATCCCCTTGCATCTGACGCTGCAGGTTGCCTCGTGCCCTCTCTCTGTGCTCGTTTCACCGTTTGCTGGGCCACAGTGTGACTCTTTCTAAACTATCACATTTGGAACCAATTACCAAATTGTGCTGCTAAAAATACTCCTAGCAGAAAATAATTGTGATGTGGGCAGATGAACTTTTTCTTTACACAGTACTGGTAGTCAATAAAAAGCTTGAACCCATTCAGAAAACTTGAAAAAGGAAGGTAAAGCAAAAATGTCAGCCACGTCTAGCTCTCTGCTAGTCTTTTTTCAAAAAGAGGAACACACACACGTGAAATGATTATGAACACATGAACATACGTGTGTATGGGCATGCAGAGACAAAGAATTTGCTGACAGTGACATCCTTCATCAGGACAATGTGTCTAGGACAAACCACTGTGACACAAAATGAATGATGTGCAAGGAAAAAAGACTTAGGTAAACATCACTGAAATGTTCTTGTTTTAGTATATTGACTTTCTTTGCAGAATAATACTGGGGAATCATTCTTCCCAAATCAGCAATGCAAAAACAGAAACAGGAGTTCTGGGTCCTCCAGCACAGTAGGCAGCACATCCTATATGTGAAGATAATGTATACGTTTAACCATGATGCAAAATTACATTTCTGGTAGGCTCATTGCTCCAACAATTGAGTGGGTGAAAAAATAAACTTTAATCAAATTCTACCTATGATTTGGATATGCTTTTTCTGTCAGGACTATGTCTATGAGATCTATCACAGCACTTTTTTGGGGCAGCAAAGGTGTAGCGAATGTAAGAGCTCATACTTCAGAAATACATTTGATTTCAGCACGAAGTAGGTGAAACAGGACAGATCTGACAAAGAAACTGCCTCAGCTTTGCAGAAGCAACATGAACCCAGGCTCACGTTAACTGGGTAAGGCCTTCTGGATGCTCAGACTGCCTTTATAGCCCTCACACAGAAGGTTCAAAACTCTGAATTTCACAAGGACCCATGTTCCTATGTACTCTGCCCCCAGCCCCACACTTCATATCAATCATTGACTGCAGCTGGAGCCCAGGCAGCGCAGGAATGTGGGGACTTTGTGTGGAATTTCACCAGCGGGAACCAGTTGTGCTCTCCATTTGGGAATGAATCAGCCAAATTTTCATGTCCCTGCAATCAGCTTGATGGCATCACTTTGTTCAGATGCAATGCAGACAGCCTCCCAAAGTCACAGCCAACTGATTCCAAAATTTTGGGAAAAGTTTTCAGGCATCTGTAGGCAGTGCCCTTCTGATCCTGAAGAAAATGAGAAGGAGATAATGCAGGACACATGAAGCCCTGGCATCTGGTGAGGGCATCCAGCAACCATCAATCTGGCCTGTAATTATCTTTTCATCAAAGGTCTGGCACAGGAGCTGTTAGCATCTCCCAGCACAACAATATCCTCACCACAGCTCTGCCCTTCTTGCTTCAGATGCCCTGAATGATTCACCCTCCAGACAGAAAGAAAAGGTGTGGGTGGAACACGCGCACATTCAGAGCCCTTGGCTTCGTGCAGAAAATGAGAGACCCTGGAACTGGCGAGGAGAAGAGTAGCTTCCCAAAATGCCTCTGTAGGGAGGAAGAAAATGGAGGGAGTAACCCTGAAGGAACAAATGAGGCACAGTACTCTGGAGAAGAAAATAGGAGAGAATTTCCAGAGCCACTGGTTTTCAAGGTGAGGGTTTGGGACTAGGAAACTCCTAGAGGAGTACAGGATGGGTAAGCAGCACCAAAGCACAGTGAGGAGGAATGAGCCACGTGTGTAGCCTATGGAGACTACAAACTGCGCCCTGTCCCACACACACACATGCACGCGCCAGTGCAAGGGCGTTTTGCAACCGGAACAGACCATCCGAGGTTTCAGAAGGGTGATACTCCACTAGAAAAGTTTCATGTTGATTTGGGAGAGGTGGTGGCAGCCAGGTCTGTTGAGCCAAAGATATCAGAGATTAGCTTTTCTCCATTCCCTGTCCTGCCTTGGGACTGTCAGCAAACCATTTCACTTCTCCACCTCAGCTTCCCTGTCTGTAAGGAAAGAGGAACGATTCCCACGCCTTGGAAAGCCTAGGAAATCTCTGGATGACTAGCTCCTTCTGTGAGCTATCATTATGCTAAATTGATGCCTCAAAGCCCAGCATCATAACGTAACATTAATTTCAAAGAAAACTGCTCATTTCTCTGATAATTTACTGTACCTATTTAGAAGGTCTGCTATTAAAGTCACGTGTAGCTCTTCCCATGAGAAAATTACATATTTTTTAAATTATCTATCAAATTTGCACTTTGCATTAGACTGATCTATCAATTTAAAACCTGTTGGCTGCTAAGGAATTGTTATTGTCACCTCTACAATAAATGACACATATTTTGGAGTTTATCAAGGAAAGGATGTATTTAATGTTTCACCTCTTAACCCAAATCCAGTGTTTTCTTGTTTTCTGTTACCAACTTTGAGGGCAGGAGAAGAAATCTCCTATTTCCTGTGATATATTTAGTTTATGGAAAACCTGAAGTCTGGAAAGCAGAAAAAAATGGTGTCACATTTCACCAAGAATATAGAAATAAATTACTATGTCAGTATAAAATGGCACATGCTTTGTCCTTTGAGTAGCTCATACATAGGGGAAATCTGAGATTTTTTAGGTAAGATCCTGGAAGAAGAGACAAAAATTACTCATGTGGCAGAGGCTGCAATCTACTCAAATGAAGCCCAAAAGAGCAGCGAACAAAACTTTCTTGAAAATGGGTATTTTCGGTTAGTTACCTACTTGCAATTAATGCCTGGTCACTAAAGCTAAATGTTGCATTCCCTAAAAGCACCACTGGCAACTGCCTACCAGACACCTCACCAGCAAAACCTGATAGATAATTTCCAACAGGGAGACAAAATGTCACAGAGATGCAGCAGTGGCAGCAGGGGGATTCACTCAACTCCCATCCTCAGGGATAGTTAGGAACCCACGTACATTTGGTTGCAAACCAGATTGAGTCACAGGCATTTCACTCCAATTACTCCTAACCCTTCTCAGAGCACAAAACAAGACCATTTCAGAAAACCTTGAGCCATCCATGCCTTAGAAACTTACCCAGATCCTTCTTGTCCTGAGGAAGGACATGCAGGTATGGCTAGAGAGAAGAAAGGTACTAACAAAGGATTTCAACAGCCAGGGCTGTCAGTCCAGTATCCTCAGAAAATAAAACTAGGCAGGTTATAATCATCTCGGCTTACAAACATATAGATCGTTCTCTCCCAGCTAATGAGTAGAATTGAGTCAGAAGTTAGCATTTTCAATAGGCTGCCTTATCAAAAGCAATACAAGGAGAAGCAATACTTCAGAAAAGGACAAGGATGTGTCAGATTAGATACCATTTGAGCACATTTTGGGTTCCAAACATAATGTGTGGTTTGGGCCAGATGTGGGACTCAGAGGAAACCATTCGGCTTCTGAGATGCTGGATCTTCCAGAGTCTGTAAAAGCAGGCAAGTATAGTTGGAAGATTATCCAAAAAATAGTGACCATGGTAATGAGCTTTGGATCAGATCTTTCAACAAGACTTGGATCCTTCCCTGTAAGCCTTGTTATTATGACTAAATCAGCTCCCCCCAAACCAACCAACCAACCAAACAAAAACACCATACCAAAAACTAGCAACAAATTTCAACTGATTAAATTCTGAGAGAAAACTGGACATGGAACAGAGTGAAGGAAGGGATGGGATAGAAAAATGGGCACTGGCATGCATTCAGAAGTACTATTAATGTGTATTCAAAGACAAAATAGTAATACAGATGGGCAAGGAAGTACAACCGTGGATAAGAAAAAGACACGTAGTGCAGAGGAACAGAACTAGACAGATCGCAGACTGACTGCAGTAATGCACAAGGCAAAAAGGGGTGAGCCGGTATAAAACATGGAAATCAAACTGTAAGAGATTGAACTATGTGCATTCATACATTCTAGATACACTGAATAAGACCACAGTGGAAACAGGGACAGGTGTCAGCTATAGACAGAAGTGGTGAGGTTTTAGACAAACTATTTATACCTCTGTTTTTTTAAAAAGTCTGCATTTGTATTGAAGAGTGTGGAAGCAAGTGACAGAAATGTCCATAAATTAAAAAAAGAAACAAAACTAAGACCATGCTAACACAAGGCAACTGCATGTGTGGAACAGCTACTAAATGAGAACATTCCAAAGAAGCATGGGGCAACTGTCAGTTAATCTTCTACACGTGGTGGTGCGCTGGAAGGCTGCAACTGCTCTCAAAAAACCCCACCATAATATGGGACCACCTCTTCAGAGCAGAGATTACATCTTACAGGTATGATGGACAGAGAAGTTGCATGGAGGAACACAGCTAGGCTGCATGAATGTGCACAAGGAACACAGCAATTCAACGGCAAAGCCAGGACCAGAATCCTCGTCTCCTGAATCATGGTCAGCAATTAGATCATGCTGTCAGCAATAAAAAAATTTAAAAGGATGCAAAACACGAAGAGTCAGAGGGGATGTCCAGTTTCTCGGCCCCAGGCTATTGCCCAGACACAAAGCTCCAGGGGAAACCTGTAAGACTTAGGTCTTACCCTATATAGTCTGCAGAAACTCAGACCCTTGCTGCTCAGCCTCTCTTTGACACACAGCAATTTTCCAGTGGTGCTGTAAGCCCATTGCTGTGTCCCATTTTCCTAAATAAACTGGCTTTTCATGGTGACTGCACCAGCTGAGCCGGCCTTCTGCTGGCACACCTGCCACATCTGCGAGACGGTGTGGAGCAGCCCCACGGTGCAGCAGGGCGAGGCGGCAGCCGCAAGCTCATGGCATCTCCTGAGCTCCGAGCACGGCGGGGTTGCAGCACTCTCCTGTTCGAGGTCTGCCCGCAGAAGTGGCCTGTTCTCAGAGCTTCTGCTGAGCCCAGCACTCAGCCACCACCCTTCTGGTGCTGTAAGAGGGCCTGAGAGCTGAGCAGCTCTGTGGGGCAGCTGTGAGGGGCAGGGCTCCGGGGAAAGCCTCCCCTGTTTGGATCGCCTGCAGGAAGGAAGTGGGATAACATACAACTTGCAAGGCATCCCAAAGCAGTCTAAGAAGCTCCACTCAACAAACCTCACGTATTTTCTTGGGGGAGAGGGAAAGATACCGAGTAGAGGAAGAACTACAGTCACACCTCTGTGTACTCTGGGAGCTGAGATCCTCTGTGCTTTGCACTTGTTTACATACCTTTATCAGCAAAGAAGGACACCAGAAAACACAGAGAAGGTATTTACTACTGTCAATGAGGTGAGTGACTTGCATGAATAAAATAACTTGTCCTGAATCCTGTGGATCAGTTGGGATAATGACAAGCAGGATGGAAGGATGGTGGTAACTATTGCTTGGCCTTTGCAATAGAAACAGAAAACTGCCTGTTGGGACTTGTCATCCCTATGTGCCACACATCCAGTTTAAAGATAAAGCTTTATGGAAATCAGGTTCAGGATTACAGCCCCTAAAAAGTTACTGGGGAAAATTCTGAAAGACCCCTGCGTAGGAGACTGTGAAAAATCCCCAACTGTCCACAATGCTCTACTGGAGTGTCATCACGGAATAACAGAACATGAAAACAGCACCCAAACTGAAAGACTTTCCACTCTAAAATGCTTCACCACCGCATGTTCCTGTTTGACGACTATCATTATCACCACGTGTCTCCTGGTGTTCCACACAGCCTTTCAACCTACGTCTATTTTGAACTTTCTTCCCACACCAGCTGCTGCCTTTAGCTCACTTCAGGAATACACACTTGCTTGTCTAAAAGGCTCCACAGCAGTCCTAAACACACTTTCAATTTTTAGCTATTTTCTTTCAGTCTCTGCTGTATGTTACCTTTGCATACTGTGCTAGAGCTCATAAAATCTTCACTCTGTGATTAAAGAAAAAAGGCTCTGAATGTTGGGGGTAGCTTTTATGCATCGCCATACATCACTGTACAGGTTGGATAACACGTGATTTGCAAATAATTAAAATAGATAATTTGGTTATAATGAGAATCACCATGCTGAGTCTCTAACTTAAATGAGTAGTCTTCTGTAAGTCTTGGAATGTGATAAACACATGAATAGTAATATTATTATACCGTAAACCAAAGTGAATAGAGACACAGAAGTCACAACAAATTGTTTTAAAGCGGCATTTCATGACAGCATGCGAAACACCTCCAGTGGCCCTTGCTTTTCTATCACCATGACTACAAACCTCTGGCCATTTCTTGCTTCAGGTACTGTAATTTATTTAGTCACTCTCCATGCTCCTCTGTACTCCCTTTAGCTTAAGAAAATCAGCTTAATTGCTCTTCCATCTATTTTCCATTTCTCACATAATCGCACAGAACTCATGATGCTCTAATGCTCCCTGCAGTGCCACTCCCTGGGTGTGCCTGTAGCAAGATGGCGGGCTCAGGCTATGTCATGAGTTTCAACACATGTTTAGCCATCCCCTGTGTACATAGCGATATGGGTGTGCAAATGTAGAAGTTACTTTTTAAGAAGCCTTGTGCAATGTTGTGAAATGCAAGCAAAGGCCGTGTTTGTGTGCAACAAGGGTTTTCTTGGCCACTTGGAATTTCACAGTTATTGCTGTTCTTCACTTCACGTCCATTTGAAACATCACGGTTAAACCTCATCTCAGCAAATGAGAGGAGGCGTGTGCACAGAGTGAGTGACACCAAACGTCGGTACTGGTGCAGTTGGAGTTGTTTGTCTGGTGGCCCCTGAAACACAGCACTGCTGATCGTTCCACCCTCCTCTCGAATGCACTCGATCATTTCTGCCTGCACCTTCTAGTGGGGAAGTTATTTTCTGTTCTGTCCGTGACTGTCCAATTTCATATCCCTGTGGGTTTTTTAATTTCTTCTCCTAAAGTTCTTGCTGCTATTACACATTCCTCTGCCTCAAATCGATCTTTTTCAATATAAGTAATATCAGTTCTCCCTAAACCTGCTTTCAGTACTTCCTCTATTTTTTCTGGGTTTGGGGAGGTTTTTTCTCTTCTTTCATTTTATGTCATACACCAGTTGCTCATTAAAGGCCTAATCTGAAGCTTTTAGTTTCTGTCTCAGTATCATCTTCTTGAAGTGGTCCTTGCTTTTCTATCACCATGGCTACAAATCTTTTCTATGCTCTGGCCATTACCTGCTTCAGCTACTGTAATTTGCTCTCTTCAGGCTCTTCCATACGCCCTTTAGCCTAACCAAAAGGTTGTTAATCTACCTTCTCCTCCCCCACACTTGAAGGATACCTTCTTGTTTCTTAACTTGTCGTTGGTTCCCTGCCTCCTCACTCTTCAGAGGTTTTCTCTCCTTTTCCCCCATTCCCTCTCTTGCTTCATGTGTGCCTCCCGACACTCTCCTGCCACTCTACTTCTTGTCTCCCCCCAGCCTCTGTTCTGTAGCCTGCCTTTAATGTGGTAGCTGCATGAGTTGAAGTAATATCAGTTTTACAGGGAGGAGAACTCATGCACAGACTCCTTGACTCCTGAAGGTCATCTATGAGGTCCATGGCAGATTAGGAAAGAAACCCCAGTGTTTCTGAGTGGCATCCAGTCATTCAGCCCAGGACTCCTCCTCTCCAGATCTGTCCTTCAGACCTCCTGCCCTGGCGATTCTTGGTCTCTACAGGAACCATTTTTTCCCTCGAGACAATTGCCTCGTGTTTTTTCTTGACCATGTTTGACTCTAAATTCTTTGGGAATGAGATTAACGGTTTTGTATTTGCAAAGCACCCCGTTCACCTTTATAGTGCCATATAAATGCTCACCCCATTGCAATGATAGTAGCCAGTGGCTCAGACATGCTGTACCGTACTCAGGGAAGAAGCAGACAGATTTCTGTGCGTCACAGAGAGGAAAGCGACAGACCGTCCGTGTTTGCTCGCTAATTAACACATTGCAGTGACTTTAGCTTGAGCAATATCAAACTGCCTTGGATAGCCTAAATGTGCCTCAATTAAGATTTCAGATAAGATCTCCTGCCAGAACTGAGAAGATGCCCTGGTAACAGTGACAGTCAGGGCAAAGTGCTGGCTCGGAAACACGGGAACAGAAAGCATGACCCTGTCTGTTCCCTCACCTTCTGGAGCTCAAGGGACAAATATTCTCAGAAAACTCTTTGTGTCTGAAAGGATGAAAAATCTCCATCATTTTTCTGGATTTATTGTTGTAACAGGTTCAGAGGCCCTTGGCCCTCCTTCCACTAAATTAGCACATCATTGACTGGGATAATGGTTGCTTCTGTCCTGAAGCAGGAGCGATCCCTTGGGGCCACTGTGTGTTAATCCCATGTGGCACCCAACCGTCCCTTAAACTGTCTTTTTTTCATAATTAAGCAGCTGGGTAAAGCATGGACCAGCCTTGGCCCACATCGTTATACCCAGCCTCACCAGAACCAGAGTTAGTGAGCAAATACCAAGCATATTTATTAAGGCTGCACTTTTATTTAATAATTTACCATAAAGGTGAAAAGTGCCAGAATGAGCTATGCTGACATCAGGTCTGGTCATTGCCTGTTCGTTTACAGCTGGAGCAGGTTGCCCAGAGAGGCTGTGGAGCCTCCATCTGTGGAGATAGGCAGAATCTGATTGAACACGGTCCTGGGCAACCTGCTCTAGCTGACCCTGCTTGAGCAGGGGTTTGCACTAGATTGTCTCAAGAGGTCCCTTCCAACCTCAAGTATTCTGTGATTCTGAGAGCTGGGCCCTACCAAGTTTGTATCACCTACATTTGCGTGTTCCTCCCAGGCAGCAAACAGAACTCCTACGTGGGATGCAAAGCCCTTTGAAATCAAAGCAGGGTGGGGGGAGCAGGACCCCTATTCATCCTGCAACGAAAGTTCAGCTGGAGAATTGTTCGTTTCCTAACCTTATTCTCCTGTTCACATTTTCAATGACTAACACTTGGGAACCCGGAGTACAACAGGCTGAATTTATTCATAGCCCAAGCATTATGAAAGCACCCTCTGAGGCAGTTTCCTCTCACACTGCCACACCATTGAAGGCAGCCCTGACCTTCGGGGACCACCCTCTTCAGGAATGGAGGGTTATTCAGCCTGCATCCTGTTTGAGAACCACACGCCCCTCCTGAGCGGCGGCTCACCGCTGGAGCGGGGGCCTGACCGTTTGTTTCAGAGCGTTCCCACTGTGGAGCAGCGCTCCTGAAGGGACCGGTTGTGAGAGTGTGACCCAGCTCTTCTGGTGCTGGGTCAGAGCTGAGCTCCCTCTGGGCGTGTGCGGCTAAAGCAAGACTGAGCCCAGAAACCTGCAGGCAGAGGTGTCAGCAACTTGGCTGTCATCCGAAAGAAAACACACCCTTGGGGTATAGCCTTGCATATCATTTAACCTCAGCTGAATACATGTAGGAAGCAGTGATCTGGCTCCCTCTAATCCTTATTCAAGATAAGCCCTTTGAAGTCCATGTACACTGCAGGCAGGGTCAGCTTGGCATTTTTTGCCAAGTAGTGAAATGTTTTGACAGCAACTGCTTTCCTTTTCCCCAAAACAACAACTGGCTGTTGTTCTGCTTATTTTAATCTTGAAAAAAACCTTCATCACATTTCCATCTTGCTCTGCATTAGTATGAAAGAACACCATTGCCACCACAATTTCTCCCATGCATGAATACACAGACTCATTGCATACAAATCTCCCTTTTCTCAGTGCCCAGCCCCGTTGGGTTGGGAGTAGTGTCTGTCCTGGGTTTCGTGCTGGTCCCAGCAAGAGGCTGGAGAAAGAGAGAGCAGGTTGCAGAGCAGAGAACAGACTGTGCTTGCCATTCTTCATGCCAGGGAGAGTCAAACCAGTCCTTCCTTACAGGGATTCACAGGAATGTAAGGCTGAGAAGGATCTAGTTTGGGCTGTCCCTCTTTGCTGTGACAGATTTTTGTCTAGCCTTAAAAACTCCAGTGCTAAAAGATTCCACACATTTCTCCTTGGGAGCTTGGTCCAGTGATTCATGTCGTGTTGGAGATTCTGACTTGAGGCTGCCCTGTGCTCAGATAGGTGTTTTCTTTTTCTGCCCAGAAAAATCGCCTGCACAGAATTTTGAGGATTATCTGTATCATAGCTTGGATAGGAAGGCTACACATGTGGAGAACCTGGACAATCCCCAGGACCTGTGCTGACCTATTGTACAATCTGTGTGCAGGAAACCAGACCAGGAAGCACTGATCTTCTTCCATGGATGGGATGTGGTTGCTTGGTGAACACACAGTAAATTCACAATGTCCCAGAAGTGTGGGATTTACTACATACAAGAAACATCTGATTACAGAATCAGAGAGGAAGTACTGCAGTTGCTGCACGGGCACTGCAGAGCATGACAGAACCAGGCAACACACTGAAACTATGATCCTGAAGATACACGACAGCAATTGCATGATGCCCAGGGTATTAGCCACCGACACTGCTGCAGTACCTTGAGTCCTGCTTAGAGTTGCACTCACCCTTTGTGGCCTGGCCCAGCCCTCCTTCTCATTCTTCCCCTGTTATTTATTTCCCTCATATTAGGCTCACTAAGTGAACACATATTTTGAGGGGACACCTGCACAGAAGCACAGCAGCCCTATGCTGGCTGCAGGGCGTGACACACTCACACTTATCTTAAGCATCCTGCGGTGCTGCTGCCCTATGCTCTGCTGCAGCCCCAGTGGTGCATCACAGGTGCTGGGGGGCAGAGCACTGGGGTGAGGACCAGGGGAGATCAAAAGGTACCAAGTGAGATACACAGAAGATACATGTCATTTTGGGGAGCAGTACTTCCCTCTTTGTCTTCCACCACTCCTCACAGTCGTGCAGAGCTGTTTGCATGATCACAGAGTGACCTAGAACCTAACCTAGCAAAAGGGGAATTCCACACTAAATAATGTTTTTGGTTTTGCTTGGGTTGTTTTTACTTCAGCCAACAAGCATTTGCACTGGTCTCTATTTGACCATCTGAGCAGAAGTGAGCAGCAGGGCCAAATATGCCTTAGGCCGGTGCTGTGCTGAAGACCACGGCTTAGGTGGCACTGTTGCAGCAGGGATGCCTGTCCAGCTTCATCCTTCTCCCTCCGCCATGTCCCCTTCCCCTTGTCATCCTCTCCACTGCTGCTTGGGTACGTTGTGCAGTGCCATGGGTGGCTGTTTGGTGAACTGGCCCGGGGAACCGATCCAGCTGAGAAAGAATCCATTAGAATAAAACCAAAAGGGAGCATTTTCAGTGCCATCCCTTCCTCAGGGGGGTCCACTGCATGGGTGGAGAGAAGCAACCAGTGGACGGCTTGGTTCACCCCTTTGGTGCTGCTGCCAAAGAAGGCCCCCTATGATCCTCATCTTTGTTGTGTGAAACCACAGCCTGAACATGGGCGGTTTCCTCACGCCTAAATTAACCATATTCTCATATTTTGTTTCACAGCACACTCTTCCATTCTGAAGGGAAGGGTGGTAATTTTTTTTTGAAAATTCACATTGTTTTGTTAGCAAATAAACTCATATTTGACACAGCATCCGCCATGTCTGCCAGATCAGCAGTTTTCTTTCTTTTCTCTGGCTTTTTTCCTCCTTGTCTTTTTTTTTTTTTTCCCTTCCAGTATTCTCTTAATTTAGACTGGATCCTCCTGTAACAGCAAGTAAGTGACTTGCTTTGGGCAAAACAATTTGTACACTAGATTTATTGTCTTCCTACTTGGATGTCCATCTTGAAATGTCTTCCGCATCCAAGCCCATCCAAGTTTCTTTCTCTCTTTTTTCCTCTTTACTTTGAGTTTAGTGTTTTGAAGGAAGTTGATCAAACTGAGCATTCTTGTGAATTTGAGCTTGGTTGCCAAGAATGTAAGTGATTCATCCCCCTGTAAGGAAAAGTGCTGGCAACAAAACATTCCCCATTCCCCTTTTTTTACATGCAAAATACTGTTACTGCTCAAAACAAGCAAATCTTTTTACTCAGAACAAAGTGTTATGCTATTAATTGCACGACAACTAGAATTCTTAAAATACCTTTAAGCTCTATTCTTAGAAGAAGGAAATATTACCAGCAGAGGCCTTGAAAACTATGAGATGTAAATTACAAGCACTAGTAAAGCACAATGAAATGGTACTTTGCCTCATATCCTTCAGATTGTTACCTTACCCTCAGCAGGACCAAATTCCAGCAGTTTTTCCAATGCGCTTTGTGTCGCGGATATTTTAAGAACCCTTTGGGGAAATGCAAAATAATTTCACGGAGGAAACGCGTTATTTACTTGAAGAGGACAGCGCAGGAGCTGAATGGTCTATTCAGTGAAGGGAGTTTAACGTCCTAGTTTGTCCCCTACGGTGGTGCTGGTGTGGCAGGACAGGCACATGCCTCAGCGCCACTTCGCAGACTCCCCGGGGACCTGCCACGGCCACGTTCCCTGCGCACAGACACCCTGCCTGCGCCACGCCTGCCTCACCCCTCTTCTGCTACGGCGCTCCAGTGAGTGAAGTTTTTCGCACGTCTGTCAAGCAGAGCGCCTGGCATTCTGCACATTCTTCTCCAAGAAGTCAGAGGGCTTGTTTATACTTTGACAGCAAAAAAGGTAGTTTGGGATTAAATATGCATTGTTATAGTCAGGAAAGCAAGAATCATCTTTTCTGGGAGTCTTCCTTTAAAAGCTATGATATTAGTAAAAGACTGCATTGCTGTTTGTCATAGCTTTGGCTTTGCTCCTGGCTGGGCCAGGAAATAGCGTGCACAAAGTATAATTTCCCACATTTCAGCAGTGTCAGGATCCAGTGTGTGCAGAGCTAAAGAGCTCTGCAACTCACATCCCGCAGAGAGCAGGAGGAAAATAAACTTCAGAGCCACCAGAAGCAGGTGCATAGCCCATTCTTGGTGGCTTTCTTCCACTGACACCACCAAAAATTACCAACTTAAGAAAAGACGCTCAAAGAATGTGGGATGAAAAAGCGTTCATCCAAATCCAGGCATCCCTGAGTGCAAATGGAGTGAGAACTTCTCCATGACTGACCAAAGATTTCATCTGCCATCTAAACATAAAATAATGAAAAATGTGCAATGCCTTCGTATGCCAAATTGTGTGCATCTGCTGGCCATAGTTCAAAGAAGAACTACAAGCTTTGTTAACCAGCAACTCCAGGGAGGTGATTCTGCCCCTCTGCTCTGCTCTGGTGAGACCCCACCTGCAGTGCTGTGTCCAGCTCTGGGGCCCCAAACACGAGACAGACATGGACCTGTTGGAGTGGGTCCAGAGGAGCCCATGAAGATGATCAAGGGGCTGGAGCACCTCCCCTGTGAGGACAGGCTGAGAGAGTTGGGGTTGTTCAGCCTGGAGAAGGGTCCAGGGAGACCTTATAGTGGCTTTCCAATACTTAAAAGGGATCTACAGGAAAGGTGGGGAGGGACCCTTGATCAGGGAGTATAGTGATAGGATGAGGGGTAACTGCTTCAAACTGAAAGAGGGGAGATTTAGATTAGATATTAGGAAGAAGCTCTTCACTGTGGGGGTGGTGAGACACTGGCACAGGTTGCCCAGAGAAGCTGTGGCTGCCCCCTCCCTGGCAGTGTTCAAGGCCAGGCTGGATGGGGCTTTGAGCAACCTGGTCTGGTGGGAGGTGTCCCTGCCCATAGCAGGGGGGTTTGGAACTGGATGATCTTTAAGGTCCCTCCCAACCCAAACGATTCTGTGATGATTCTATGAAATACACAAATCTTCCCACTTTGTTTGCAGCCCAAGAATCTCTCATTCTGACTAGTCTTCATGGTTTCTAATCAGAAACCAATTAATAACTTCTACAGTGTATAATTTCATCTTTGGTCTTGGGTAAAATCCTTTCTGAATCTCATTCATGATACTGGCTGAAGCTTGTTTGAGCAGCAGCTCCATATTTTTTTGGGTGAGGCTAGACCCAAGTCTGAAACAAGTAATCAGCAGCCAGACTGCTGTACTTTAATGGCATTTTAAGATCTAGCCCATACATCAGAATTTGTATATAAGAATGTAAGAATTTATCAATAACTGTGTCTTGTGTTCTTAATGTTTCACTTTTATATTTTCAAACCTTTGTGCTTAGCTAATCATTCGTCTCTAACAGGAGATAATCTATCTGTACCTCCAATAACAGAATTTTTGCAATTCTTGTATCTGAAAGTTTCACCTCCTCTCATGTAATTGTGTCTCTTTTTGTAGTATTTGTTTCATTGAAAAATCTGAGATCTCTTTTTTTAAAGGTAATGTTAAGTGATAGTGGTCTTTTAAAAATCTGAACACTGGCATTAAATTGGTGTATCAACCGGTAATTACTACGCCTTTGCATTCCTCAAGCCAAAATAAAAAAACAGAGCATATTTTAGCTTGCTTCATGTTGAACAAACCTAATTTAATAGGGGTAGAAGAGCCATTTCTTCTGCTCTTCTATGCCCTGAAGTTTTCTAGAAATGAATCTGAATTATTCTTAGCTTTGTAACAGGGATAACAAAGCATAGAGCTGACTGTGAAGTAGTGTCAACCTAAGGTCCTTGATTTTCTGATCCACTTCTTTTTAAATAGTTTTTCTTTCCTTGCAAGAATTTCCCCCCAGCAATTCTGAGGCACTTATTTTCTGGAATGCTGCACTTTTCTTATACATCTTGTGAACAGAAAAAAGAGCACCGCTCACAGCAATCTGAAATGTCACAGTCTGTCATGCTGTCACACAAAACATCACATCTTACAGCTTGTCATTTGAAAGCAGCAGGTTATGGACAGGTATCAGCTTCCGACTCCAGCTGAACCACTGCAGGAGGCTGCCCTTTATCACCACGCCCTCTGGCCACTGACGGGGCCAGCACAGCTACTTGTGCGAACCTTTCCTCGCCCGTTCCAGGCAAGAGCAAAGAGATTCTTGTACACAACCTAAGTACAAAGCCTTTACTAACCTGTTTCATTGTAAGAAGCCTGTGGAGCTTCCCTGACCAGCTCTGCCAAGAGAGCTGACAGCGAAGGAACAGCAAGAAATGTAAAAGCAGCAACTTCTTCCCTAGCCCCCTGGCTGCAGCGTGCACCTCTGTCCACGCCCTTATGGTCACTCATCTACAACCCCACCATGCCTCCGCTGCTCTGCAGAAGACATCAGAGGTTTGCAACAAACTGCCCTTTAAATTTCCCCAGCACCTTTTGCATGTGCAGAATGGAACATCACACAGCTGGTAACAACGGGCAGCAGTACATACAGAGATTATTCTTTCTTGGTCAAAGGAACAGGCGTGCACAAATTTCCTATCAACTTTTCTTTCGAAGATACGGTGATCTGAGGAGCCAAAGTGATTCTGCCTTACATTATGCCCACAGGACTTTCTGTTTTACTGGCACTATTCCCGCCACTATCGTTAAGATTATGTCAGTGTTTCCACTGAGCACTGTGTCTCTGAGGAGCTTATGGTAACCAAGATGTCAGAATTCATTCTGGACTCAAACTTCACATATTGTAAATCCCCAGTGATGGACATTTCCTTTCTTTAAAAAAACACCGAGTTAATTGATATTGCAATACATGCGACATAGCATTGAGAAAAGAATTTGGTTTTGTATTGCCCTATTCAAATTGTTGCAGGTAATTTATTGCAGCCGGAACATTTTGGTCATGAATGGCCACTCAGGCAAAAAAAAAAAAAAAAAAAAGAAAAAGTTACAGAATTTGTATTTTCTGACCTGCATGTTGAGCCATGGAAGATATTTCTGCAACGTAGCTGAGCTGTCCCAGGGTGCTGAGGCTTTGCTTTGTGCTTGTCAAGGCTTGCCACATGGAACTACTTATTTTGGAGAAAAGTTTTGCTCGACTCTTTATGATGATGCTTCTGGACGCAGGACACATGTAATGGCTTACACACCACCAACCTTTGTTATGAAGGATATGTGCTGCTCTCATAAACGGTCTGCGGGGCTCTGTGAGCCCCAGAATAAAGCCAAATAAAACATGCCTCTACCGTGGCTGACCAGAAAGGATTTATTTATCAACAGCTCCATTGTCATTAAAGATTCAGTGTGAAATGCCACAGACACTGGGAGATTCTTTGTGTTAACATCCATCATCCTGGGGCAGAAAACAGAGAAGGAAATACCTGTTCTGGGTGTGCAGGATGCAGCTTTATCCACCAACTATCTTCAATAGGAACAGTGCATGTCTCAGGCTGGAAACTTCTAGAGATGTATGGCAAGCTGAAGAGAAGCAAGGCCAGGGAGCTGCGTAAAAAATATTTGTACTTCGGTACATTCAGGCAGATCTCTTGGAATTTTCTACTTTAGGAGAAAAAGCTTGTCTTTTAATATTATTCTTCCATGGGAAAGGAAAAGAACAGATATTTGGGGGAAGATGCTGGAATAATCATCAACCTAATCTGTTAACGCTTACTCGTGGAAATGTTCCCACCAAAGCACGAGCAGGACTGTGTCCGACAGAGACACTCACCCCCTTCTCAGCCTTTTGTGTCATAAACCCAGGAAGCAGGCAGGGAAGGGATTTGTCTGCACAGGAAATGTGGAAGACAACGTTAAGGACATCTCTTACAGATGCTGCTGCTGCGAGGGGACACACAGGGTGTTTGGAGGACAGTGCTGTTGCCCTCAGAGCAGTCGGCGCAGGGGCTGCAGGTCAGGTAGCTGCCGTGTTCCCAGGGCAAACCAGTTAGCTCAATGGGTGGCAGCAATACCTGCAACTGGGAAAAGCACCAGCAATGAAAGCAACCCTCACGCTGGGTTTCCCACTGCTGCTTCAAGTAGCAGAGCTGCCCCACTGAAGGAAAACTGGGAAACACAGCTACAAGGGAGTGTAGGCAGGGGCTCATGCTGCCGACCTATTTGCAGTGAGTTACAGGCTGACAAACTTTTGATGTTGGTTGTCCTCTCTATAAAACACAATTTTTAAAATTTCTGCTTCTTGCAATGACAACCCATCTATTCCTTCCTTACAGGATATGAACATTTCTGCACTGAGGTAATTTCATACAAACAGTAAGGGGGAAATCAAGAATCTATGGCAGAGTATCACCCAAGTTATAAAAGCAGTTTATTGCTCTATTGTGTGTCTAAAATTTCTGGAACATTGTAGCAGATGTATTTTATAGAGAAATGACAACATGTTTTAATGAAATCCAGGTTTAGATTCTGGCAACATTTCTTCCTTAATTTTATATTTTGTAACAGATTCTACTACCCCACCAGGAAAAAATTAATACAATATTTAGTACAACAAACCATCACACCTTCACGTGTATTTGTATAGAGAAGAAAATAACTCTGCGTGACAGACCAGGACTTAATTTTTCTTTACTTAAAACTGAATTCTGTCTACCTCTGCTGACAATAACAAGTTCCAGTTTGTTCTGGGCTCTTCCAGGTGAAATTCAAGCAGTCATTACAATTTTTGCTGGACCTCTCTTGCATAACACATGCTCTCTTGTCGAGTTAGATCACAAACAGTTTTGCACTGGGTTGGCCTTAAGTGCTGTGGAGCTGCTCTCCAGCTCCCTCCTCACACCGCTCAGGGGATGCGGGCAGGGTCACATGCTGCGTCCCTTATCAGTGCCCACTGCGGGGAGCAGTGCCCTAAGGAAAAAAAGAAAAAGCCCCACTGTTGCCAGTTCTCAGCCCTGTCGCAGAGCACAGGAGCACTGGGGACATCCTTCCGAATCCCTCACACAACCAGGTGCGTCAGGTACAATTTAGCTGCCCAGTATTGGCTTGTTTCAGGTCACTGTGAATGTACGACTGTTTTTTAAAAAAGATTACAGATCAGTCAAATATATTTGCTTTATGAGGACACTTCTGACACAGCAGTAAGCATCTCTGCCAAATTGTGTCTCCTTCTCAAAAGCATGTGGATGCCACAGATCTTCAGACAAACCGCTGTAGGTATTTAAAATGAACAAAAAAGTAATAGAAATATGAGTGATAACACTCATCTGCCTAATATATTATTCTTGGAAACATTTTTTCTGAAACAGAAAAAAAAGCATCCTGAGGATGCTCTTTCAGGAAACACCTGATGTGGAATAGTTCCACCCCAATGGCAGAATTACGACATTTGGCAACATCACAAACAACTTTAAACAAGGTCTGACGCTGGCAAGTACGCGGCAGCTTGTTTACAAGGCACACCAGCAGCTCAGCCTTGCGCATGCCGCCGGTGTCCCTGGAGCACACCAGGGCTGTGCGGACTGACCGGTGCTACTGTCGCGTTAGCAGGTAAGTAATTTTGCCATATTCTATAATGGTAAATCATCTTCAAAGTGTTTTTATTAACTTGTGGTCCTTCCGGTGACTTTGCAGAGAAAGAAGAAGGAAACATATGTGTGTTCTATACACAAGTATCGGTTCCCCCCAGGCAGCTGAGTCTCGGTGCTCCTGAATTAGGATCCTGCCTCGGGGTCTCCGTGTGCTTTACACACGCAGTGACAAAGTCCTTTCATACACAGCGCACGAGCAGCCCACGGCTGCCAGTCCTGACCACACGGACTCGTTCACCTGCTGGCTCACATGCAAGTTCAACAGGACCACAGAAGCCCAACAGTTAAGGTGCGTTTTGTGAGCCCAAATCATCTCAGTTCAAAACAGGGCAGTGAACAAGAACTGAAGCTTAAACGAAAACAGTGTCATTTTCTAGCAGCACTTCACACTTCTTGAAATCCACACTACCTTTGGTGTGAAACACAGGAAATTAAAATACTGTAATGAAAGCTACTGCACACAGAGCATTCTGAACATAAAACATAGCTGGGATGTTACCACAACGCAAAACGTAGGAAACCAGCAATCATATTTGCAAAGAAAATGCGACGGTGTTGCTCCATCACGGGTTAAAGCGGGTTTGCAGTAGAAGCTCCATCAAATTTGAGACTTTGCTCACGTGGTTGATTGCAAAGATGTTTGAAAGACAGTTGTGCTGATGCCAGAACACGGATGGCTGAATCCTCTACAACTGAGATAAAGACCAAGTCCTCTATCAAACAAGCCTTATGGGACACACATACAACCATGAAAAATTAAGGAGCGGTATGTAGTCCTGGTGAGGAAGAACTCCCAAACGCAGCTAGTAAGCCAGAAGTCCTGGGAGTCCTGGGAATGCTGCAGAGGGTGAGGCTAATTCAGCTTCTTTGAACTGAGATTTGGTATCCTGACAGGCCTCAATTGTTCAGAGTTCCCTGTTCTGGCCATCTGCAACAATTTTTCCAGTTTCGTGCAGGTTTACCTCAGTGGTTGACATCCCAGGCCCAGTTGTGCCATCCTTTCTGTATCTTCCCAAGGACACTTTTTATTTACTATCATCTTCTCTGTTCTGCCTAGAAAGTCTTAAGTCATCCAGTACCACCTGCTCCTTTTGTTTTTCCCTTTCAATCACAATTTACTTTTGGTAAGCGTTTCACAGGCCAACAGGCTACTCGACCCGCAACGCTCTTCTCTAAATGGCTGTGGCAGCTTTGCCCAGTCCCATAGCCTAATGGCACCAACATGCCATCTCATTCATACCTTTCCTAGATGCTCCAATAAACAATTAAAAGGTCGCTATTTAAATAACCACTTACATAGGAATGTATGTTAACAGTTCTTCAGGAAGCAATTCACGCTCCTGAGACCACTTGTCACCGTCCTCTGCAGGCGTTCACACCTGAAAATGTTTGATCCTTATGTTGGGTATCCCCTTTACAGCAGTAAAGGCCAGAGACTTGCTTGTACGTAGCCTTACTCTGCCTCACTACCCCAGTGAGGAGCTTTCATTTTCTGTGTAGCGTACACCATACATACATGTTTGCACACATACAGGCTGTTTGCACAGAACACAGCATCCCTCACAAGTAGAGGAGACCCCTGACCCCCAAAACCTAAGGAAAATTGAAGGGAGGATGAAGCACTCAACCTTCTCATTGCCACCAAAGGGACAGACCCTGTTCCATTCCTGTTCTCTCCCTCCGTCTCCCAGCTACTCCTGGGCACGCACTTCCACCACTCATCTTGCACCAGGTCTAGCAATCAATTTAGGAAGTGTCAAATACAATAAACTGTCAGAAAACCAGCCCCTAACTAGGTAGTTTTATCTTAAATTAGGGAATTTATCTTATTCTTGGAAGCATCTAGTGAGGGCCACACCTGGCAGAAGGGAGGGAAACCCCTCCATGTGACTGAGAATAAGGACAGGGAGCGGGGAGTTAATCCCCCTGTGTTGGCAGGGGTGAGCTGTTAAGCTAACTCGGACACATGTGGGACCTCAGCCTAAACTGGTGGGAGTCCAGTTTACCCCGCTACGCCTTGTTGAACCAGACAGCACTGTCTCCGGTAAAATCCGCACCCTGCAGACCAGGTTACAGATGACATAACTGCATTTCCATTTCCAAATAATTTTAAACTTTCTCTTCCAAATATGTAACATAAGAATCTAAGGTTTTAGAATGAAAATAAATTGTGATTGTTAATACAGTTCATGAATAATAAATTAACTGATGCTTGAATTTACTTAAAACTCAAGCACACTAGGTCATTTTTCACATAAATAAAGCACTCAAAAAGTTCTAGCAGAAGGAACTACTTAGATTCATAACAGACCTGTGCTTTATTTGTTACAGCTGTTCCTTTATGACACTTGATTCTAGACATAAATTCCTTTGTTTTGGAAATGGCTGTTCACATACTGAGTCCAAAGCGTATATTATCAGGGCAGATATAATTAATTTTAGCAGTGTAATAAACTGTATCGTTGCCTGGGAAGTCAAATCCTGCAAATGGTGGCAAGGCTGACTCATTCCCTTTGGTAACAAAACGATGATATGCTATAACTTAATGTAGATTAAAAACTGTGTAATACTATGCAGGCTACCACAAAAGGAAGTTAATAAAAGCTGAGGGGGAACTCCAATAGCTGTTGCTTTTCTTGTCTTGTATTAGGTGTGCCGTAAATCAACATTTTAACCCAAATGCTGTGGTGAACTGCAAGAGCTCTTTTTTTTTTTTTTTCTCCCCTAATGGTATGGACTCATAATCCTTTTTGTTCTTTATGGTGTACACAGAAACCTCATAGGTGAATATATATATATATTTTTTTTTTTTCTCTCCTACATATTTTTTTAATAAATAACACATTGGAAACATGTATCTACAGAGTCTGGAAATGTGAAAACAAATCACAACATCACCCTTACAGCGCAGGTACTTCAACAGTTGTAACACCTTAACAAGCATATGCTTTTTTCATGGTGCAGAATTTATTTCTTGCATATATTTCTCTCTGATACCAGACTTCTACTTGGGAAAGCAGTCCAACACAGATGTAACTTCACCCTCAATTTCCTTACTCACGGAAGTACGTTGCAGAACGGGGACCCCAAGACGCAGCTTCAGCAGCACATAGCTCCGCGCTAGACTCTGCTGAACGCATCGACAGAAAACTGTTCGAGCAGTATTGGAACACCATGGCAATACAGCATCAAATACACCTTAATGGGATGGTTCAGGAATGGGAGCATCTGTCATACGAGGAGAGGCCGAGGGAGCTGGGACTGTTCAGCCGGGGAGAGATGGCTCAGGGGGATCCTACTGCTGTCTATAAATAACCTGATGGGAGGGAGTAGAGAGTCAGGCTTCTCAGCAGTACCCAGAGGCAATGGGCAGGTACTGAGATACTAGAAACTTAATTTAAATTTAAGAAGAAAAATAAAACAACAAGGCTTTGGTGTTTTTTTTTAACTGCGCAAGTGACTGAGCACTGGAACAGGTTGCCCAGAGAGGTCTCCATCCTTGGACAGACTCAAAACCCACCCGGACCAGGCCCTGAGCAATTTGCCTTGCTGATCCTGCTCTGAGCAGGGGATTAGGCTAGGCAGTCTCCTCCAGAGCTCCCTTCCAGCCTCAGCAATTCTGAGTCTCTGACATTTGCTTATTTTGCAACTGCAAGCACATACATTTTTGCATCATTTTACAGAAAAGGTAATTTTTCCTCTTGAAATGAATAATAAATTTACGGCACTTGAGGAAATAATGTAAGTGTAAATTATGTGCAAATAAATGAACACCCCCGCTCCATTCTAATGTGAGTAACAAACTCAACATTAAAAAAACCTTATAATGTCAGAAACACAGATCTCTCTCCTACTTATTTTCTAAGACACAACCACAGACTCAAATTTAATCTAATACAATATTCTGTTCTTGGAAAAACAAGACCCTAAATGGAAAACATATGCATTTGTTCTTTCCCGAATGTAGTATTAATGGAAGCTAAGTTTTAAATATGATTTACCCCTTTAATTTTTTTTAATCTACTCCTAGTTACAGTGGTTGATTGTATTATTCACCTACATGAGACATTCGTTTAAATGCCCCCATACCGAAAGAAGCAGTTTTTTTCATGAGGCAGCAATCAGCAGATTAGAAACTTCTCTAAGCGTTAGAAAACACAGGCAATGATCCAGAGAACACGGGGGTGTCACACTGAGCGGGCCAAGGAGCGGAGCCTGCGGCAGCAGATCCCAACCCCTGCCAGCTCCGAGTCTGACGACCGCGACGCGACGCTCACATCAGCGACTCCGACCCAGCTGCCCAGGTTTTAGGAAGAGCCACGCAAAGCCCTGCCAGGCAACTCCTGCGGATCCCGCTGACCCAGCAGAGCCTCGCCTGCAACACCGGCCCCAACCAGCCTCGGGCAGGCCCTGCCCGGCCGCACGGGACCAGCAGACAGCCGCACCGCTCCCGCAGGGTGCCCTCAGCGGCGGAGCGAGGGCGGGCTGCGGCGCCAACCGCCAGGACCGCGGGGACCACCGCCCCTCCGGCGAGCGGGAGGCTGAGGGCCGCTCCCGGGCAGCGCCGGCCACCCTTTCCCTCAGGCCCCGACGGGGGGAAGCCGCGCAACTGCAGCCCCCGGCGGTAGGACAGCCCGCGGCCGCGTCTCCGCTCCTCCTGCAAACCCCCCTCCGCCCCGTGGCCGCCTGCCCGGCCCCGCTCCCGGGCTCCAGCCGGCGGCTCCCCACAGCCGCCGCAGGCCGCCCGCCCTCCTGCCCTGCCTGCCCGCGCGCACGCGCCCTGCCCCGCCTCACCCGGGGCCTGCGCGCTCCCAGCCCCGCCCCGCCGCGGCCGTCACCGCCCCCTCCCTCCTCTCGCGAGAGCTGAGGCGCCGGGCGAGACATCCGGGGCTGCCGGTTGTTTGCGCGGCGGGGCAAGATGGCGGTGGAGTCTCGCGTCACGCAGGAGGAGATTAAGAAGGAGCCGGAGAAGCCGATCGACCGGGAGAAGGTGCCGGGGGTGGTGCCGCGCGTCCTCTTCCGCCGCGGCGGGGCGGGCACCGGGGCGCGGGGCGAGGCGAGGCGGGGCGTGGCGTGGCGTGGCGGCGGCATCGTGAGAGGTCGGGCTGGGCTGGGCTGGGCCGGGCCGGGCCGGGCCAGGCTAGGCTAGGCTAGGGTGGGGGGGCGGTTGAGGATGGCGGGCGGCCCCTCATCCCCGCTTCACCCCGCAGACGTGCCCGCTGCTGCTTCGTGTCTTCACCACCAACAACGGGCGGCACCACCGCATGGACGAGTTCTCCCGCGGCAACGTGCCCTCCAGCGAGCTGCAGATCTACACCTGGTGAGTGCCCGGCGGCGGCCCGCGCCCCTCCGGCCGGCCCTCGGGCGCGGGGCTCCGGGCGGTACCGGGGGGCTCGCCTGGTTTCAGCTCCTGTTCTGATACTCAGCTGCGAGCGGGAGTTCGGTGGGCCGTGTTTAAAGCAGGAGCGGTGGGGGGAGGTATTCCCGGGGGCAGGTGTAGGCCCCGCTGTGGTGGCGGCCCCGCAGGGGAGGCGGCTGCCGCCGGAGCAGCGCGGTGCTGCCCGTGGCCACGGCAGCTTAGTCGGGGAAGCGCAGCTTTCGCTGAGTGCCAGTTGCCGCACAGCGAGACTCGGTGCAGTTGAACTGCCCGGTTACTGCACGTAATCAAGAGGGTTGTGGCGTGCTGTAGGTTTGATTATCACCACAGATCTATTCAAAACAGAGGTTTTTCTTTAAGTAATGCTTAAATTTTGTCCCAACAGCCCCGTTTTTTCGGTAGAAGTAGTTGTCCCAGGAGGCTTGACCTGTTGTGTGAACGGTGTGCCGGTTTCAGTCAGAGCCTTCTGAGAGTGGAGTAGGGTGTTTCTTTTTGGATGGTCAGCAGCAGTGCTTTAACAGAGAGCTGCTTTGTACTGCTTTCAAATTTACTTTGGAAAACCACTTTAGTTTGTGTTGCAAACACCTTAGTTTTTCTTCATATTATTTTGAAGGATGCTTTTGAAAGCTACTTTTTAAATCTTATTGTTCCCTCCAGGTGTCTGCCAGGGTTATAACTTGTATGTTGAATGGCTGAATAAATCCATTTTTGTGGCTAGCAAACCGTGCAGTTCTAATTTACTTCTTAATGGGATTTATGGACTCAGTCCAGGCTGTTGGTGGTGTCTGAGCCGTTTGCCATCTGCAGAAGTCAGAATGGGCATTGTCTGTCACACACTGCTCCTTGGTTGCTTGGAGTGAGTGTGCAGTCTATATAATCAGAGCTGCTCTAATTGTGATGATTGAGTCCTTTTGTTCTCAAAATTCTAGAAATGAGCTTTAGCCCTGGTCTGGTTGACGGCTGGGAAGAGGAGGACTTCCATAGCGCCAAAATGGAAGGCTTGATGGGAGTGGAAAATGCCATTAATTTTTTTTCTTCCTTTCTTACATTTTCTCTAATATTCAAGAAACTATTTTAATGTAGATGTCTACTTAGGTGAGGGAACTTTAATACTGTTGGTTGTATAAACGCATCAGTGCATTTAAATAAAACCCAAAAGGCCCCCACTGTTGAAATGGTAACTGTTCTGAGACCTGGAAAAGCAGATGTTGAAACGTATACGGAGGTGCAGAGGTTTGCAGTAAATGGGAAGCTGGTTACATTTGCACTAGACCGTGTTGCCTCCAGCATACAGTAAGTGGTGAATTCTCCCGGGTGACCAATAACTACAGCAACTTATTGTCACTCGTTAGATCGTTAGAGCAAAGTGTGTTGTTTGCCATGGTGTGTCATTGTAAAGCCAGTGGCTCAAGATGTAGCTGAGGTGTAAGATGTTCCTCATCTTCAGGTGCAGGCAGAAAGTATGCGAAGGGAGGGAGGTGTCTGGCTCAGGTGTAGCAGTGTATTGGTTCCGTCCCAAGCGGGTTTTGGGAAGCCTTTCTTGTTGCTTTTGGGAACACGAACCGTGTTGGTTGGTGTGTTTAATCTAGGATGGACGCGACTCTGAAAGAGCTCACCAGCTTAGTGAAGGAAGTTTACCCAGAAGCACGGAAGAAGGGCACGCACTTCAACTTCGCCATTGTTTTCACAGATCTGAAGAGGCCTGGGTACAGGTAAGTGGTGCTGCTTCTCCGGGCTAATAGATGGCTTCAGGCACCAGAGCAGTCAGTTGTGTTTCATTAACGCTGACTTTGAAGTTCAGAACCCACATACCACATTTTTGAAGTTCTTGACAACAGACTGTACAGTGACAAGCTCTGAACGTTGCTTGGTGACCGTCGCTGTTAACATGCTCCCTGAATGACCTGGGTGCTTGGAGGCGTTGGTCACCGCGTTGGCAACCAGCCACAGCGCGGGCCTGCGGCTTGAGGCAAAGCCTTGGTTCTGGTGGTCCGAGGCGTGGTCGCTCTTGGGGCTGGGAAGGCATTTGAGTTCTAGCAGTGATCTTGTTGCAAGTGTCCGTCTTCTGAAACGGCTTGAGCTCACCATTGTCAGCAACCGGTGGGTGTAGCCTGCTCTGTAACCTGCGGGGTCCAGTTCTGTGTCCGTGTGGCAGTGGGCGAGGGGCGCTCTCTAGTGGGTCACTTCACATGGTAGAGGGTTCCCCCACCCTCTGCCCCATCAGACAGGGAGCAGAACCCCAGCATCCTGTGTACGCAGCTGGATGCCGAATACAGCGCAGGGGATGGCACGGGAGGGTGGTCATGAGCCGATACAGGTCCTGTTTTGGACACCTAGCACGATTTAAATGCCTCTGGCGGCTAACTTGCCTTTCCTCTCCTGCGCACAGGGTGAAGGAGATCGGCAGCACCATGTCGGGTAGGAAGGGCACAGATGATTCCATGACACTGCAGTCTCAGAAATTCCAGATAGGGGACTACCTGGATATAGCCATTACTCCTCCGAATCGCGCACCGCCGCCGTCAAGCCGCATGAGACCGTACTAAACTTGCTTCTTTGTACGATTACGTCTTCTGTTTATTCCTACTTGCTGTTCTAAAGCAGGCTTATTTTTTTGCTTTTGTTGCTAAGCAAGAACACCTGAAGACAAAGCTAAGCATCAGAAATTAAAGTTAACTTTTAAACCTTAACTTTTAGTTCATTTGTTTAGAAGAAACACTTCTCTTTAGCAGTGCCATCAGCCTATCCCTGGTTGTTATAGTTTGAACAGTAAGTCGGTGCGTCCAGTCTTTCAAGATTTCCATAAAATACAACCAGAAGGATTACAGGTGTTCTGTAGTTCTGTCTTGTTTGGAATAAAGATTGCTGTTACTAATCTTTTGATAGTGTGGTGGTGTTCGGCTTTGTGGTTTGTTTGAGGAGGATTTCTGCAGAGAAGTTCAGAAGTCTGCTTTTGAGCAGAGGTTGAAAGGAGGGCCAAAGCCTTTGGTAACTTCTGGGCTTGACGAGTAGAGGTAGGTGGCCTCCTGGGGATTCCTTGTACAGGAGGATTTCTTAAACCACGGCTGGCTGGGTTTTGGGGGATGAGCCTAAAGGCAGGCAGGCTCAGTGTCGCTCTCCCTGCTGGCCTAGGCGCGGGGACAGGGGTGGGTCAGAGACGCGCTGTGTAAGGCTGCCCGTCCCGCAGGACGGCCAGGGCACAGCACTGCAGCTTCCGGGGGTTGCTCCCTCTTGTGCCGAAGTGATGCCAGTCCGTGGACTGGGAGTGGTCTCGGTGACACCCGTGTGGCCCAGGATGCAGAGGAGCTGCTGGCCTTACCAGAGGAAGGCGTGGTTTGGCGTGCTGCACAGCAGCCTTACCTGAGTCCTGAAGAGCTGGTGGCGTCTTTAAAACCAGAAGGTATAAAGCTGCCTTCGAAGGTCTTGCTTTTCTTAGAACAGTGGTCTCCAAGCTTTTTATTTGTAAAAAATTTTTGACTGTGTGCCCCCAAAATTATTTATAAGTTACATACCTCTCATACTAATAAATTGTGTACTTTATAGAACTACAACAAAAATAGGGGTAAAAAAGAAAGATGAAATACTTCCTGCACATGTACCACTTTGGAGATTATCTTGTCTTTGGCTTGTCTTGCGCACTGCACTTTGGACATCACCGTCTTGGAAGATGAGGGTATCTGCAGAGACCCGGCCAGAAGGAATCTGGTGGTGTCAGATCAAGGCTGACCAAGGAGCAGGCAGAACTGTTTCCTCACAAAAATGCAATGGCAGGCGCTGTGCCCGGAGAGGCTCTTGCCTGCGGCTCAGGTGAAGTGAGAGGAGGTGAGGCAGCGAGTCTGTGCTCTGGCAGTGCCTGCGGGAGCCCTGGCCTTGACCAACGGGTTTGTCTCAGCCAAGTAAACCTGCGGGGCGGTGGCAGCTGGCTCGTGCGCCTGGATCTCTTGGGCTGTTGACCATAGGCAATATATTGTCAGCGAACGCTGACCAAGAGGACGACCCCCGATTTTGGCTTCCAGAGCTCTAGGGAAGGTGAATACTGTAGCTTCTTTCCCTTCATATGTGTTCATTAGATGAAAGTAACTTGTTTTGGACCCTGTGCTGACCAGCCTGAGCTGGGTAAATCTCGCTGCTTAGCCCTCCGTAAAATGGCTTTTCACAAGGGCTTGCTGCTTGTACGGACCACCGATTGCTCAGTTTAACGCTTGGATGACAGGGCGAAGCCAAGGAGCTGTGAGGCACCGAGGCTCAAGGCTGTTCTGTTAGACGTTGCTGATGAAGCCGGAGGGTGTGGGGGGTGGCGAGCAGCCAGCTGCTGGAATCTCAGAAGAAGGGGTAGCCAAGGGGTCTCAGTTGTCTGTGGGGAAACGGGAAGGCTGGTCTGCGTGGTGGGCACTCTGGGAAGCAGCTGGTGTTGCCTGGTACCTTCTTAAGGAGCAGGAGGAAGAAGGGGTGACCCATCTCCCAGCAAATCAGTGCAGCGCGGGAGGACGGGCCGGTGGCTTTCCATAGCTCGGTGCTTGCCAGTTTCTTCTGCCACTGCAGGGGGAGATCTTGAGACGCGCGGGTGCCTCCGGTTTTACAGCAGGCTCCGGCCGTCCCCGGGCTGTGCCTCTGCCGGCTGACCCTGAGCATCCAGCTGGGCCGGAGAGCAGGCGCTTGTTTTCTGCGCATTGTGCCCCGGTGGGCTGAGGGAAGGGCAAAAGCAGAAGCAGAAGCCGCAGCTGCACCTTCCTCACCGAAGGCCTTAGCAGAGCACAGGGGCTAAGACTGCAGTAAGTGCTCCTGTCTGCTGAGGACAAGGCATGCCTTCTTTCATGAGCTGTGACTTACCTTTTTTTTTTTTTTTTTTAAATCTCTCAGTAGTCCCTCGGGGCAGTATAGCCTGAGGGGTTTTAGGTTCAGTTCTGCTCATGGTTCACCCTCTTCTGTCCGCCTTCTCTGGCTAAGTTAGGGAGTTACAATTCCAGCCTTCATGAATGACCTTCATTTGCAGAATCACCTGAATCCAAGTTACTTTTTCCCGTAAGACTGAAGAGGTTGAAAAGTGCCCCTCACCTTTTCCTAACGAGATCTCAAGAAAAGACAATACCAATGCTGTTTTATAAAGGACTGTGAGCCTGGAAGTGGCAATGGAGCTGGTCTAGTGTGGCCAGAGGTGGGATGGAGGGATGTTTTACCAGGGTGAAGGCAGTCACCGCTGGTGGAAGGGGGAGGCTCTCCACAATACTGCTGCTATGAGGAGCCCATTGTAACAGCTCAGTGACTTCTGTGTTACCGGGGCGGGTTTGGTCGGTCCTGGGACCCCTGCTGCCTGCGTGCTGGGTCATGGCCATCAGATTGGCCACCCGGATTTTGGCACCTTACAGACCTGGGCAGACAGAAAAGTGAAGACCACAGCTAGGTGGCCTGTTCGCCACAGGGCATTGTCCATGCTACAGAATGAGTGAGGTGAGTCCTGCAGTAACCAGTACATAATTACGGAGTTGCACAGCCTCCCACCAAAGGCAAGGACAGACCTGCCATTAGAGGTGCCCAGGAATATGGGCATTTCCTCATTTTTGTGTCCTGGTTTTTGCTTTAATTGCATTTAAGGATAATTCTCAAAATTAAATGTAGTCAATATAAAAGGCAACAGCAGGAAGTGAGCCTGCGTCTGTGACTCAGCTGCTCTGGGAGGTGGCTTGGCTTTGTTGCAATGGGAGATGCGGCCTAGTGAGCACTTGTGCCTGCCCAGCCTGGGGCAGGTCTTCACACACTTCAGAGAAAAAGAGGAACGTCTACAGGCTTTATATTTGGTGGCCCGTGAGGCAAAATCACAAGGAAATGAACATGCAGAACCGCCTTCAGTGGCAACCACTTCAGCTTGACTGCTTAGGGGTGGAGTTCACATGACTACCATGGATGTATAAACCTCAGCTGACCTCTTCCCCAGCTGCTTTGGGCTAAACAGCTCTTGTGAAAGACATTTGCCCTCAAACACTTGCACTTCATACAGAAAGGTAATGCAGAAGTGAAGAGAGTTCAACTTTCTGTATCTATTTTTATGGGAAAAGACACTTGAGAGATCAGTGCAGTCAGGGTTAGGGGTTCCCTACAGCACTGTGGTTCAGGGAAATTAAAACATGGTCTCAAACTCAACAAAAGTGAGCAATCCCATATGCGCAGGAAGCAAAGTGGTGTAGATGACGCTACATCCAAATCTGTCAGTCCACAGGACTTGCTTTGTACGCAGCAATGTTAAGAGGAATTTGTGTTCCTCAGCAAGGCAGCTGAATGCAATGGGTTTTTTTTTTCCCTTTTCTTTTTGGACGCTTAAAGCCCTTAAGAGATGCAACTCTTAGTTTCATGTCTATACTTTCACCAGCAACCACCCTTTTTATCTTGCAGCTGCATAAGGTGAAGAATTAGGAGAACAGTTTTCAAAAAAAAGGTTTCTTAACTGTGTCATTTCTTAGTGGTAAAGGCCAGGCACAGCACCCCGGCCAGCAGGCAGCTCTCGCCTCCTGCCCAGGCCCCTCCAGGGATACCGCACTACCCCCTGCCCCCTGCAGCTGTCCCTCCAGGCCTTGCCTTGTCCCTGTCCTTCCTCAGAGGGGCTCGTTTTTTCTCTGCCTTTAACTGGTGACAAACACCTGGACCACTCATGCAGGTCTCCCACCCCTGTGATCCCCAGCCCCTCCGGCTGCAGTGGTGAGTTGGGCTCCCCCGTGGGGCCCGGAGAAGCGCCCTGGATCCTGCGTGTGGGGTGAAGCACAGTCAAAGGGACCCAGCTACAGAACGGAGGCAACTTCCCCTAATTTCTGCTTTTTACCCTCAGTAGCAGCTACTCCAGGCTGCTCGGCTCCCATAGACGTGGCTTCATGTTTCTGCGTTCTGGTGCGCCTTTCCTGCCTGGCCAGGTTTGATTTGTCCTGAAGGACTCTGCTCTGCTTTCCTAAGCAAACTTAGAACTAAATTTTGTCCTCCCTCATTTTATTCACCTAAACCAATGTTTTTTTCAATTTAATGAACAGAAAAAAGGTGTACCAAAAATTATATTTTTTCCACCCCAAGAACCCCCACCCCCATTAACTTGTTACACCTCACATAAATATCGCCGGTGCTGTTGAAGGTTAGCCAGGCTCTCATTTAACATGGGAGGAAAAAAAGATTCTTCTTCAACATGCTCAGGCCTTAAACCAAGGGCTCTGTTTTCCCAGTCCCCCTCTGATTTCAGCACCCCTCCGTTGCAGGTCCATGCATGTGTGTGTACACACACGTGCACAGGAACAGTGGTGACAGTCTCAGAAGAGCAGGTTTTTCTGCCCTGCAATGGCAGCACGACCCTTATAAAAGTTCTGCGGCGCTTTTGGGAGGGGGTGCTTGTGTCTCTGGTGGAGGAACTGGTATCTGGGTTAATGCCCTCCCTAGTTAAGAAGTGAGGACAACTTGCACCCACACTGTGTCAATAACCTGGGCTGCACCAGACACAATCCTTGCTCCGGCCCCATGTTTGCTGTCTGACTGGAGCAGCTGTGGAAGCTTAAATTTTGCTTTCAGCTCTGGTCAAAAGCAGAAAGAGCTGTGATGCAGTAGGAAAACATTAAGCATTATCAGCAAGTTCTCACTCTTCTGATGGAAACCATGGAAAAATGAGAAGATCTCAGAAATCCTGTTGTGTCCTAACTAACGAATGACAACAGCTATGGTTGTGTTCAAAGAACAGCGCTGTAAGTAATGTGACAGCTAAAAGACAGCCTGCCAAAACCAAAGCAAGCCAGTTACCTGCTGCTGTTGTCTCAGCCCTGGCGTCTAGACATTACAGCAGATCAGCTGGGTAAAAAAAAAAGAAATCAGTTCCTTGACAGAACAGGACCCTGAGGAATGTGAATTGTAAAACACCTGCGCAGTGTTGTGCACAGCAGGCGCTGCGCCTGGCCACAACTACCTGGACCTGTTGGTGATGAGGAGGAGGTGTTTGGCTGGCTTACCAGGGCAAGGTGCTGGAGATAAAAAATGGCCAAGGGCTGGGTTCAGAGGGGCTGGGGTGTTTGGGACCCTCCCTGGGTTTTTTCCAGTCTCACAGAACTGACAGGCTTAAGTAGAGACATCCTGGCCCCAAAACTCGCTTTACCTCTTAAACACCCACCAAAAAAATCCAGTGGACTCTGCAAGTGACAGCTTCAAGGACACCGCTGGGTGAGCTCCTCATGAATTCCCCAGCCTGTGCTTCAGGCAAACATGAGTTAGTGTCTTCAGGCTTGAGGAAACCTGGGGGGTCTTTAACAGGTGCCTGAAACTGCACCTGGTGCAGACAAGCCCCGCTGTGTATGATGTTTGAATCCAAGTATTCCTCTCCTTGAGCCCTCAGTGCACGTTTGAGAGCTGTAGAAGACCTGCCAGCACTCCGTTGCTGAGCAAGAGCGAGGCGGAAGCACAGCTGACTCTTTTCCTTCTAGTCTTCTGCTGAGGTCTTCTAGCTGGCAGCCATGAAGCACCTACCCCAGGCTTCAGGGGACAGGAGGGGAGAGCCCCAGCAGTGGTGCCAGGTAGGGCATTTGAGGAACAGCGCCAGGCACGCAGCAGTCCCGCACCAACACCCCTTGTTACCTGCCTGCTCCGCTGGGGCTGTGCACCATCCTGCAGCCCTTGCCTAGCCCGGGGCCCGCTGGCACCACACTCCTCCTGCCTTGGGTTTAAGAACCACACTGGAGAGCAGGAGGCTTACGCTTGAAAGGAAGAAGGGAAGCATGTGCATATCAAAGTACTAAAGGTTTGAAATATGGTCCCACCAGCACCACATCACAACAGCCTACACGCCAGGAACGACCCCTGCTGCTCTGCACCTACAGGGCACTCTACAAGGATGAGGTTTCTCATGGTAGCTGTGTCCCCTCCAGTCTGTTTCATGCACAACCACCCAAGCAGTTGTCCTAGGAAGGGGGAAGGGGTGCTGGGTCCTGGGGTGAGGAACAGGAATTGCTTCAGCTGCCGTGGAAGCGCTGATGGAACAACAGACTCCTCAGGAAACCTTCCCAAAGCAGCCGGACAGACAAGATATGATTCGCTGAGCAGCTTAAAATCCCTTCTCTTGCCTCAACACCCATCAGTGCCTTTGTGGTGAGCAGTGACTTGGGCCAACGCACAGAGTCCCTGAACAACTTCAACTTGGGGAACAACAGGCAGTTCCTGGTAGCTGGGCATGACTGCAGTGACACAACTGAGGGTGTGGGACCTGCAGCTGCAGGAGAGGAAAGGCGGGACCGTGCGGCAAGGCCTGGGATTGGTTTACAACAATTGCGTAAGCAATCGCTAGGGTGTGTAACTGCAGGGCTTTAAGCCAGGAATACATTATGCCAAAAATTATGAAAGTATTTGAACACTTTCCTGCTGGGTATTCTGCAAACTATCCTCCGCTTGGTCCCTCCCCAGCAGAAATGCCCATGTAGCAGAGCATTTTCTTCCATGGACTGTTTCCTGTGTGTGCACATTGGTGAAGGTTTTGTTTGTTTTGTTTTGTTTTTAAACTCTTTAACATGAACTAAAAAAGAGAAGAGCAAAGAAATTCATGGACCTGGTCAGCTCCCTACCATGGTGTCAACTGCCCCTCCGTAGCAGCATGAGGTTTCATGTTTAAGTTGACAGATAACACAGCCAGCATTGGCAGTTGTGTTCCTGTGGGACAATGTACGTGTGATTCCACAGTGCCGTCACTGGATGCTGTCATTGCTCCTTAGAAATGCCGCAATCTCTGTATTACTGTCCCACGCGGAAACAAGGTACTCCCAAAATACAAGGCAGCTCCAACATCAGCTACAGCTGTTGATGGAGCACATGCAACTACCCCAAGTACTGGAACATCTGAATAATGACAACAGGGAACAAAGCAAATATCACATCTTACAGAAAATTTAAAGCATCTGCGGTGCTTTAAACAGCCAAGGAAGCCTGGACTCCAGTTACTGCGCCAGTGATTTATAAACACATCGATAAAAACAGAACAGGAGGCGCTAAACACGATGCTTGTCATTTATCCGTTTGACAGCCATCTGGGAAGTTTCATTTCACTGCAAGATCAGTTTTTGTATTTAACCTCAGGCAAAGTATTTCCAAGACAAGAAGGCACTGACCACCTTCAGGGGCTTCCTAGGTGCAACAATCAAGACGCTCCTTTGACAACAAATGGGATTATGGAGAGAAGCTTCTGTTAGCTGACACATTTGATATATTTAAAGAAAAAAAGATGAAGAACCACAACAAATGAAGGAAAATTAAAGGCTATGCTTTTTCAGTTGTTTCCAAGGTGTCCCTAAATACTGAAGTGCAATTTTGTGCTTGGTTCAATCTTTTCTGACCACAGGCTACTGCTAGAAGGTGTGATCCCATTCTCACCCTGCCCTTACATCTGACCTAGTGCTGACAAGGCAGAAGCCAAGTTTGAGGTTACTGTTGGGGAGGGCAAACTAGAAGAGAAAACAAAATTAATTAGCTTTTCAGTGGGGTGGCAAATGAAAGGAGTCTATCGTAAAGCTGCACAACCCCTAGATGCTGTGCCAGAGAACTGGTGAAACAATTAAGAACTGGGAGGACTATAAGACTGTTGTCAGAGGATGTAGGGAGGCAACTAGGAAAGCTAAGGCCTCCTTGGAGTTAAGCCTTGCAAGGGAGGTCAAGGACAGCAGAAAGAGCTTCTTCAAACACACTGCAGACATAATTAACACTAGAGGCAATGTAGGCCCACTGTTGAATGAGGCGGGTGCCCTGGTGACAGAGGATACAAAGAAGGCGGAGCTACTGAATGCCTTCTTTGCCTCTGTCTATACTGCTGGAGACTGTCCTCAGGAGCCCCAGACCCCTGAGGCCCCAGACGAAGTCAGGATAAAGGAGGAGTTTGCCTTGGTTGATGAGGACTGGGTTAGGGATCAGTTGAGCAAGCTGGACATACATAAATCCATGGGCCCTGATGGGATGCACCCGCGGGTGCTGAGGGAGCTGCAGAAGTCATTGCTAGACCACTCTCCATCATCTTGGGTAAGTCTTGGGGAACAGGTGAGGTGCCTGAGGATTGGAGGAAAGCAAGTGTCACTCTAGACTTCAAAAAGGGCAAGAAGGAGGACCTGAGTAACTACAGACAGCTCAGCTTCACCTCCATCCCTGGAAAAGTGATGGAACAACTTATCCTTGGTGCTGTCTCTAGGCATATCAAGGATAAGAGGGTCATTAGGAGCAGTCGACATGGCTTCTCCAAGGGGAAGTCATGTTTGACCAACGTGATAGCTTTTTATGAAGACATAACCAGGTGGATAGATGATGGGAGTGCAGTGGATGTGGCTTATCTTGATTTCAGTAAAGCATTTGACACCATCTCCCACAGCATCCTCGCAGCTAAACTGAGGAAGTGTGGTCTGGATGATCGGGTAGTGAGGTGGATTGTGAATTGGTTGAAGGAAAGAAGTCAGAGAGTTGTGGTCAATGGGACAGAGTCTAGTTGGAGGCCCGTATCTAGTGGAGTCCCTCAGGGGTCGGTACTGGGACCAGAACTATTCAATGTATTCGTCAATGACCTGGATGAGGGAACAGAGTGCACTGCCAGCAAGTTTGCTGATGACACAGAACTGGGAGGAGTGGCTGACACACCACAAGGCTGTGCTGCCCTTCAGAGAGACCTGGACAGGCTGGAGAGCTGGGTGGGGAGAAATGTAATGAACTACAACAAGGGCAAGTGCAGAGTCTTGCATCTGGGAAAGAACAACCCCATGGATCAGTACAGGTTGGGGACTGAGCTGTTAGAGAGTAGCGTAGGGGAAAGGGACCTGGGGGTCCTGGTGGAGAGCAGGATGACCATGAGCCAGCAACGTGCCCTCGTGGCCAAGAAGGCCAACGGCATCCTGGGGTGTATTAGAAGGGGTGCGGTCAGTAGGTCGAGAGAGGTTCTCCTCCCCCTCTCCTCTGCCTGGTGAGACCACATCTGGAATAGTGTGTCCAGTTCCAGGCTCCTTAGTTCAAGCAGGACAGGGAACTGCTTGAAAGAGTCCAGCACAGAGCCACAAAGATGGTGAAGGGGTGGAACATCTCCCTTCTGATGAAAGGCTGAGGGAGCTGGGTCTCTTGAGCTTGGAGAAGACTGAGGGGTGATCTCATCGATGTTTATACATACGTAAAGGGCGAGAGTAAGGAGGATGGAGCTGGGCTCTTCTCGGTGATGGCCAGTGATAGGACTAGGGGCAATGGGTGCAAGCTGGAGCACAGGAGGTTCCACATTAACATAAGGAAAAACATTTTCACTGTGAGGGTGACAGAGCACTGGAACAGGCTGCCCAGAGAGGTTGTGGGGTCTCCTTCTCTGGAGACATTCCAAACCCGCCTGGATGCGTTCCTGTGTGATCTACTCTAGGTGGTCCTGCTCTGGCAGGGGGGTTGGACTAGATGATCTTTCGAGGTCCCTCCTAATCCCTCCCAGTCTGTGATTCTGTGAAACAGCCTCTAGTAGAAGAAGCCCCCAGTTATACTAAATTAAGCACCACACAGAACCCTGCACTATTTTCAGGTGACAACTGTCCCTTACAGAACTGCTGCGTTTGCTACTGATTTAGCTACTCTTTATCCAAACTGCACTTTCTGACAGGCCCACGCTGTTATCAGATTCACCCCCCAACAGACAGACATGTAACTTCTGTTTTCTCTTGCATTGTTCCCACTCTGACGTGTTACAATACTTTAGTATGCAGCAGGATAAGCCTTTCTTCAGCAGCAGCAGAGTTTCACTCTCCTCCAGCCCCACAGCTACATCCTTGGACATTCCAGTATTTGAACTTGTGCTGTTTATCAGATGGCCACACAGCCACCTGCATGAGAGAACCAATAGCAGCAGGGAGAAAAAAACAAACCCAAACCAAACCCAACCACCCAAACAAAAAACCCCAAACCAAACCAGAAAACTTTCCCTCCCCAGCTTATTTTGAACCCAGATCAGTTTCCAACACTGCTTATACATACTTTCATTTCGGCCAACTTTTCCCTCCCAAACCTAAAAGGTTTTCGAAGGTAAAGCAGGAGAAACTAAAACTAGTTTTTGTTTTGCTGCTGATTATATCCACCTCAGAGCAGCTGTCCTGCTATAAAGAACAACATCAATACAAACAGCAATATTACTTGTCTTAGGGCAATAGTGTAGCCAAGAAAAACAAAACTAACTAGTAAAACTTCATTTCTAGATTCCAAAAAGTCTCATGTCAGCGTCATAATAGCTTGAGTAGACCAGAAGATTTTAAGATTTCAATGGTCATCGTGAAGATAATTTGTATCTCAAAATATTAATTGAATCCCTTTCGTACCAGTTAATGAAATAGCTATGAAATGTAGCAGAAAACATTGTTTAACAGGCAAGAAAAATGAGGCAAGTGGCTCACAGTGAGAAGCCCAGCACTGCTAGGTACAACTCTACAGTTCCCTCATGGAGGGGAGGGCAGTGGGGTGCAGAGTTGTTCTCAAGTTCAGGGAAAAGACATTTGTAAGGCCTTTTGGGAATTTCGGTAGTTGAAGTGGGGCAGGGGGAGGGGGGAAATACAGCAAGGTCCAGGACAGTAGCACTGCTTGTTCCATGTCATGTTAAACGGAGGCTTTCAGGATATCCGTCTTGCTTCAGGGCAAGAAAGTAACCATGAAGTGCGGTGGCGGGAGAATGCAGACAGTGAAACCCCTCAGGCTCAGTGCTGGTAAAGCTGTCTGGCTGAAAGAGTCTTGCTCTGCAGCAGAATACTTTGTGCCTGTTTAAGACCATGAAATTCCATGACTAGCATCCTGCCCATCGAGCGGTTTTAGTCTGTGAAGATGCTGGAAGCAGGTCTGGCCTTCAGTCTCTGAAGGAGTTGGGTAGAACAAGTAAGTGTTTTTATAGCAGCACATGATCAGTTTTCCAAGCAGCCACCAAGCATCTGGGACAGATTTATTTAGTATTCAGAAAGTGTTGGTCAAGCAAAGACGGTCACATAAACATACATACTGATTTTTAAACAGAAGCTAGCATAGAAAAACTACAATTCAGACCAGAACTAGTACAAAATCAGTTTCTCCAGTTAATTTGAGGTACACTCATCCTGAAGAATCACTGGAATAAAAATTAAAAGCTCCTTTACTTGCTAGGTTTTAGCCAGCAAGCAACTGCAGAAATACTTCTGGGCATCTCCAGATGTCTGCATATCCTGAGGACAAAAAAAAAAAAAAAAAAAAAAAAAAAAAGGGAGCTGTGTTCAGATAGTTCAGAAAAGCAAACACTTCTCCCCATCTCCTGGGAGAGTCTCTTTCATGCATTGCATGCCTGCCCTCACACAAAGGACAGAATTTTAGCCATCAAGAGGAAGACCAGGTACAGCTGGTAAGAGCAGTCCTGGAGTCACTTGGAGGAATAGCTGGAAATGGCAAACTGCCTCCAAACGAAGATACGTAGCTGGGATTTCTTGTGGGAAAATAGAATCTCTGGTGGAAGAAAATCCCAATTACTGTGACTACCAGATACCAAAAAGAGCCCAACAGCTCCAAGAACTCAAACTGGTCAGCCTTTACGGGGATAAATGTGCATGTTTCGGAGTGACCCCACCACTTACAGAATGCACATGGCAGCAGCGCAGGAGAGTAAGCAACTCCCTACACACCTGCCAGCAAACCTCTCCAGCAGCTGAAGATAAAACCAGTTCCAACTGCACAATCTGTTTTTAAAAAACTAGTAGTTGAGCCAGAGTCACCTTTTAGGGCTACAAGGTCAGACTGTTGGAAGGGAAGCAGATGTATAGCACCTAATATGGTGTCAGCGTAAGAAAACAAGAAAGAAGCAGCGTAAGAAATGCCTGTCTGTCAGCCAGGTGACAGAGCGCCTGATGCAGGACGATGCCTGGTAGGGTTTAGCATTGCAGAAGTGACCAATAGCACGGGAGTGCTTTAATCAGTAAAGCAGGAGTTACTCTTCCAATAAAGAGGGACTTGTTTCTGTTGAAGATACTAATACTGCTGAAGTACTATGCTCTGAGCTCAGCCCCGAAAAGGTGTACCGTGTCACCAGAACAGCCAGCGATACCCATTTCCTGGGGCAATATACTGGACTTCCCCTTTATTGCAACCCAACTACACTTCTCTACAGCCTGATGCAAACACAAACAACAAACACGAGAATCGTGTGAAACAACTGAAGTGTACTGCCTCATACATGACCCCAGTCCTCTCTGAAGCATATATATGTATATTTAAAAACCCTCAATATATTTTTCCAACAATTTCAATAAAAAAAATTAAGCCCAAGTCATTAGTTCAAACAAGTTTATCCACATCATGGATCATTTTTCTCCATTAAAGAAGCTTTTCCTTTGTACGGCTCTGTACTCCCACCAGTATTTTCTTTTGCTTTTTGATCTTGTTAGGATTCAGTGATAATATCCATGAATGTGAACAGTCTCAACATGGTCTTCAGCTTGATTTCAGATGTTTGGCTTGAAAAATCCAGGATATTCTCTGCAAATATATCCAGAAGAGTTCATGAACTTGTTATTTCAATCATATTTTGAATTAGCAGAAAACACAAACATTGAAAACGTTTTTCATTATCTTGACAAGAAAAAAAGAAGGGTCAGCTAAAGTAAGAGCTTTGCTCTATTTGACTGCTCAAATATTAAGATACAGAATCACAGAACAGTAGGGGTTGGAAGGGACCTCTGGAGATCATCTAGTCCAACCCCCCTGCCAAAGCATGTTCACCCAGAGCAGGTCACACAGTACCGTGTCCGGGTGGATTTTGCATATCTGCAGGGAAGGAGACTCCACAACCTCCCTGGGCAGCCTGTTCCAGGGCTCTGTCACCCTCAGAGTAAAGAAGTTTTTCCTCACATTGAGGCAGAACTCCCTGTGCTCCAGTTTGTGCCCATTGCCCCTTGTCCTGTCACTGGGCACCACTGAAAAGAGCCTGGCCCATCCTCTTGACACCCGCCCTTTAGATAGTTGTAAGTGTTGATAAAATCCCTTCTCAGTCTTCTCCAGGCTGAACAGCCCCAGGTCTCTCAGCTTTTCCTCATAAGAGAGATGCTCCAGTCCCTTCATCATCTCTGTAGCTCTCTGCCGGACTCTCTCCAGTAGCTCCCTGTCCTTCTTGAACAGGGGGTGCAGAACTGAACACAGTACTCCAGATGTGACCACACCAGGGCAGAGGAGGAGGAGAACCTCCCTCGACCTGCTGGCCACACTCTTCTTAATGCACCCCAGGACACCATTGGCCTTCTTGGCCACAAGGGCACATTGCTGGCTCATGGGTAACTTGCTGCCCACCAGAACTCCCAGGTCCTTCTCCGCAGAGCTGCTCTCCAGCAGGTCGACCCCCAACCTGTGCTGGTGTGTGCAGTTATTCCTCCCCAGGTGCAGGACCCTACATTTGCCCTTGTTGAACCCCACTAGGTTCCTCTCCGCCCAGTTCTCCAGCCTGTCCAGGTCTCACTGAATGGCAGCACAGCCTTCTGCTGTGTCAGCCACTCCTCCCAGTTTTGTGTCATCAGCAAACGTGCTGAAGGTGCGCTCTGTCCCTTCATCCAGGTCATTGATGAACATGTTGAACAAGATCAGACCCAGTACTGACCCCTGGGGAACACCGCTGGCCACAGGCCCCCAGCTGGACTCTGCGCCGCTGATCACAACCCTCTTGAGCTCTGTCCTTCAGCCAGTTCTCAACATACATTACACTGAATCAGGAATATCTACACTTGATCAAGTTGTCACAAAAACTTCTTTCTAGTCAAATCAATCAAGTTCTTTTTAAAGCTATTATTCCATTGTTCAAAGATTACTCATAATTATTGTAGACTAATTTAATCTCGCATATTGTTCATAAGGTGGCTTTGCATTTCAAAGAACTTTGTCTTTGACAAAACGACCGTGAAATTGGTTGCGTCAGTTTTCTCCAATTCCTAATTTTTACTGCCTAAATATACTCAGAAGAAAGCATTCACTGGTGGTTTAATTTCCACGAAGCAAAATATACCTACAGATAAAGCAGTAAAACTCTACCTTCATCATTATTATTTTTTTTTTTTTTTAAGGTGGGAGAATCAATTATACTATTTGTTCTTTACAATAAAGGCAGCCGGATACCATGCCAAAGAATAGTTATTTAGTCACAGCAACAAGAGCTATTTTGGTAGCTGAAGAGCAAGCAGCTGCATGAATTTCTAAATGCATTAAAGCATCTTTGTAGCTCCTCCAAATTCAATTACTTAACCAAATTTATAAAATTTAATCATACCTGTTCTCTTTGTTGCAGTAATCAGTGAAATCACTTTCATATCTTGTATTTCCTGCTTTGGTCTCTGTTTCCTTGGCTTTAGAAGAGTCTACTTTATGATTATACTTGGACAGAATCTACAGGAAACATCAAAACAGAATTAGAGTTTATACATTTTTTTAATAAGTAGCAGAGAACTCCTCCTTTCTGAATAACAAAATTTGACAGAACTAGAAGCCCTTTTAATTTTACTATTTTGATATTAAAACCATTTAGGAAAAAAAGGTATATTAGCTAACCTGTAGAACATCATCTGGTATCCTTGTTATTTCTGGAGGCGGAGGAGTATTGAGTAACTGGTCATAGTGTTTTATTTGGGGAGGTGAAGGGTCTCCAAAATGTTTAAGATACTCGTCAGAGCTCAGAGTAAAAGGAATGCTACCTTTTACATACTGTTTCTCTCTTGCATCATTCTTTGTCACAGACTCAGTCTTTTTCTCCTGCTTTACCTGCTGCAAAAGAGGTATTAAATGCCTTCAGTTAGGTTACTTATCTCGGATATGTAACCTAATATTTAATATTAGGTTAACTGATATTAGTATTTAATAAATGTACTTACAAAATTAGTTAATTAATATTAATATTAATATTTAATAAATGTACTTAGAAAATTACCATTAGAAAGATCTTCTACAATGACATAAGGAAAAGTAGTATTGGAAGAGAAACCCAAACCGACATTTGAAAAATCGCTTTTGGTAAAAAGGGTGTGAAAATGCACATAATTGCTATTGATTACCTTAGCTTCCGTTTTTAGCCATCTTGTTTCAAATTCTGGAAACCGTGGTGTTCCTGCATGACTGGGAAGAGGCAGTTCATTTGTCTCTGCTGACCTTGATAATACCGTTGCTCTGGACTGGATTTTCACATCAGGAGTGCAGAACACAAGTACCATAGGAGAAGCCATCCAGTCAGCCGCTGAAATTCAGATGTGGGCAGGGGACAAAAATGAAAATATAAACATACACATATATAAATATTATCAGTTCCAGTGCCTCAGTTTAGTTTTCTAAGTCTATTAGCTTTTCACAGACCTGCATACTCTAAACCGCCTGTATCATTTTAGCTGATACTTTCAGGACCATCAAATTACAGAATTCCATAACAACAACTAATGTAGAAAAAAAAAAAGTAAATCTAGTCCCACTACTGAATATAACTGGAAAAGCCCAATTTAAATCAAATTGCTTTAGTTTCTCATATATTCAGTTGTCACTGTTTGTCCCAAGATCTGCAAGCATTTTCAAGGGAACATATTACATGTCCTCTCAAAGGAGTTTTAGCACCACTCTTGAAGGATCATTAGCCTCTTTCAAAGCAGTTTCTTTCCTATCCTTAAACAGATCTAGCGGGTATTCTCAGAAAAAAACAATGCAAAACAGTACTTTTATTTCAAATAAAGATAAGTTGCAGTCAAAGTGATGGATCCCTCTGCATAATTCTAGATGGATGTGAGTAGAAGAATGAGCAAAGATTTACACTAAAGGGAGAAACTTTCCCACAGAAGCCACGAACATTTTGTTTTCTAGACGTTGGTACTCAGACAATGACTGGGCCTGAATTAATTATATTTAACAAGAAACACAGTTTAAAAGTTTACCGTGTGTTTACAAGGCATTTACACACGCATTATGTGCAATAAATATATACATGCGTTTTTACATGTTTTTAAACTTACACTTCTCAGCTGTCACTTTCAGTTTTTGCCCAGGAGTAATCATGATTTCCCTGGATGTCATTTCTGGTACACTCACTTCATGATCATCTTTTTTAATCAACCTGAAAACCAAACCCCTCCATTAGCTCTCAAGTAATATGGATAAATCACAATTAAAGGAATACTGTCAGCTTGATCACTTCTCTAGTATGTGTTCATCAACACTCAAATCAAAAATTCGTTTCCTCAGAGATGACTTTTTCATAATTTTTCATCTAGGATTCTACCGCAGCCACTTGTAGCACGCAAATGTTCAATCCATCCACAAATTATCAAATACACTGAGATTTCAATCCAAGGCATAGCCCTCCCCCAAAATACAACCCAAAAGGTGTCCAGGGTCAGATCAGTTTTCTTTGTCCCAGATGATCAATTCTGCGTTAGGGGTACAGACTACTTTATTTACAATTGCCTGTTGGCTGCAAAATTCTAAACAAGAGGAAATCTTTTGGGCTTTTAAGCTACTAACGTTACTGTGAACACTAAAAGATTTTTAGTTCAATTTTTAAGCTTGAATAAAATTACTTCTGTTAATCACTAGCTGATTTCAGAGTGAAAAGTCATTTAATATTAATTCCACAAAACTAGAAAACACAATTTCTAAAATTCTTTTTTCATATGCAGGATATTCTAGGGTAAGAAGGCTGTAGGCAGGGAAGAGACAATACAAGACAAAAGGTGGAAGCTTACCTAAGTTCTACACAAAAGTGTGTCTATAAGAAAATTATTTTAAATGTTTAAGAAGTCCTTAACTATAAGAACCAGATTTAGAGCTTCCCTACAAAAGGTCTAAGAATTAAAAAAAATAATCCCTTTGAGGCAGTATATTTTACTTAGATGAACACATCTCAAATTTTGATTAAAAAAAAAAGTAGTAATTTTTCAAGTCAGTTGCGCCTTGGAAATATTACAGATACCAGAAACCATATGATTTTTAGTTTTTACAGTGGAGAAGAACAAGTATAACAATAAACACTTTTGTTCAGACACTTTCCTTTTTTTTTTTTCCCCCTTCTTTTCTTTACTAATTAAGTTTGGTTTCAGTTTTGTAGTAGGTGCACCAAAGCATATTGTTCTTCTCACCTGCTCCAAAACTGAAGACCTGAAAAACGAAGCTGGAGGAGTTGAGGGCTACTAAATATTTTTAAGAACTCTGAGATGATTTTTTGAAGTGGTTTTCACACAACGCATAGCTGCTAGACAGATTTCAGCTACGTACAAGACCTGGCCGGCACAAGCAAGGGATATAAAAGGGCAGGGATGTCTCCAAGAAAGTCAGAATTATTACCTTTGTACCTGGAAACTACAGGTATAAGGCTACCTCATTTGTACTAGGTTTTTTTTTTTGCTTATCTGATCCTCGGGGGAGAGATTCTGCCCATTATTCAGTGAAAAAATATCTTTCTTTTATTAATTTTTTGTTGTTGTTTGTTTTTTGTTATTTGCTGGCTTAGAGTTCTGCCCACTGAACATGCTGAGCCTTCTCACCAAGAGCTGAGATGAGTGCTTTTTGGAGGTAAGAAGCTGTTTAATTGGTTCAGCCTTTCTGATCAAACAGCAAGCTAACCCTAACAATGCTGCAAAACAAACAAACCAAATAAGCTAGAAGACAGTTAAACAACATTTTAACTCTAATGACTTAATGTCGTGACCTCTCACATATGCCACTAATTTTGAATCCGTACGCAGCTTTAACTTGTCACAATTACCTTGTGTCCATCTGCTTTGGTCATTAATAACAATGATGTGTTAAAGAGCAATCACACTATAACTCTCTACAGAATTTTAATATTATCATTTTAGGGTATGGAAGACTGGGGTTTTTTTTGTATCCATATAAATATTGCTGTCCAATTGTTTCACTAGAAGCCACAGAAATAGAATCTACGTTTGCAGATATATCCATTTATAAATTACAGCCATAATTAAAGCTGAAGATCACATTTAAAACAGTTCTCACTATATAGGAAAAGTAGCAGAAAACCACAAAAAGTTACAGATATCAGAAGAACTTAAACTGTGTGATAAGCTGAAACTATTTTCAAAATATTATTTGAGGGAACAATTTCTGACTTAATATTTTTCATGATTTAGTAACAGTTTTCCTGTTACAATTCAAATACTATAGAGCTTTATAGACATTATAGTATTTAAATATTCAAAAGGAGAGATCCCAAAACTATTTTCATGCATCTTTTTTTCACTTCCAGTAATCTTAAAATTTTAAATTAAATTAATTAAATTTTTAAAAACCTCAAAATTTAACCATTGCAATAAACGGGATCTTTGTGGGAAAAAGCCACTTAAGTTGGCCTGATCCTGAAGAACTTCAGACCCGTGCCTATATTGCAAATATCAGGGATTAAAAAAAAAAAGTTGAATGATTATTTCCACAACTTACTTTGCATGTGGTTCTTGTTTTTTAAATAGTTTCTCTAAATACCAAATATTTAGCCGCAGAACAGCAAGTTTCTTTTAAATACTGTCAGCTTTTAAAATTCAACATGTTGCTAATCCTAACTATAAAAACATGATCTAACTACCCTTACTCTCTCTTAGAAGCATAGCAAAAGACTTCTGCTGCTAAGGTGTTCTGCACCTCACTGCTGCAATTTCTTTTCTTTAATTTTAATTAGAACAGTGAAAATCTGGAGATGTCTTTTCAACAGAAGACTGGAGCAAAAAAAGCTAACCATGTGTAAGGTGGAGCTGGATAAGGAAAGATAGTACACTGTTTCTGCAATGAGGCATTTTACTGAATGCTTTAGAAGTTTTTTCCAGGTCTGCTTTCCTAAAGCTTCTGCAACTTTTAAATTGGCTACAGAATATCTACTGCAGACCTCAAACCCAAACGCAAGGTTATGGAAAGCAGAAAGTCACAGATACACTGTGCAAAGACCACAGCAAGAGCTCACAGACAGACTGTGCCTGGATGATTCCTGCTGTGGTGCAGTCAAGGGAAGGAGTACAGCAGAGAGGTGTTTCATGGCAGCGTTTGACACTGCAAAGGCTATGTGAAAAGACACACAGAGCTGAATAAAGACACGGGACTAATACGGTGGCAGATAACATATCACCTGCTTGAAGAAAAAGACAAGGGCAATAGCAGTAAGAAATTAGTACAGCAAGAAGAAACTACAGAAAATTCAGTAGAGAAGCAATCTGAACTTAAGTACTTTACTCACTTCTTGCTTGCCTGAGCAGTTTTACGGATAAGTGACATCGTATAGTCTTCATTCATACACATGGTATGTTCACTAATGCCAAAGTGCTCCAGTTTTGGTGTTACGCATTCATAATCGTCCATCTTCAGCATACATTTTGGTGTTTTGGGCAAACTACAGGGCTGCTGTGGTTTTAGTGGAGTCCTGTTCTTTGAATTTTCTTGGTATGCATTTGTGGTGTGCTGGCCTTTCACTGCACTCCAAGCCCTGGAGAAAGCATATCGTGAAAGACCGAAGTCAGAAAGCCGGGGGTTACGCAGTGGGTCTTTGGGCACTAGTGGCTTCTCGGTATAAGCTGGAAGATGAGGTACATCATCCACTTTTTCTTCATCAGATTTAGTCTGGACAGACCCTGTTGAATCACTGTTCACTTCTTCCCTCTCTTCTGTTTGAGAAGTCATAGTTAAAAAAAAAAAGTCAGAAGATTCTGTTTTAAGAATTTATAAAATAAATTTGGGCTCCCCCCAGTTTAAAATTTTTTATTTATTGTAAAAAATAGATTCCTTCTTTCATTTTAAAGCACTGAACCTCAAGCTGCAACACATATCAAAATCCCATATCAGGCTAAGCTGTATTTAGAATATAGGCCAGTCACACCTATACCGACTTTCACTGTATTGGTAAATATTATTTTTAGGAAAAGTGTATTTTTAATAGAATTGATCTCTCTGTATGGATCAGGCAGGAAGTGCTAATCTTAAATATATTTATTTGGTTTTATTTCAGTGTAAGAGTGGAAATTCATTAAAATTGTACAACATGAATGACAATGAAAACAAAATTTGTCTAGAACTGAAAATGTTTTTGGGCGAAGAGCAAAGGCTGCACAGAGTACTAGAATGTTCATTCTTCAGAAAAGCAGTATTGAAGAAAGGTTATGAAGCAGCAACAAAAACTTATGAAAGAGGGTAGATTTTTAGGTACAAGAAGAGTCTGTTACAGAAATAAGCAAATGTGTAATTTGTATATTTCTGTAGTTAGATAAACTGAAACACACCAAAATATTTGTGAATTTCTTCATGATGCAAGAAGCTGGGGAAAAAAAAGCTATTTAAAATAACACAGCAGAGGCATTACCTTTGTATGTGTATTGATATTACATATTCAGATACACTTAGCTTAAAAATACATCTTAAAAAATAGATAAACCTTGTAGCTCTGTTTGGAGTCTTCTTTAAAAGCAGAGAGAGGACAGGAAGGAAGGTACTAGAGAGTCAGAGCCTTCTGCCGTATTTTTGTAAACCAGTTGTAGTAGCTTAACTCAGAGGTGAATATGGTCCACAATCATAAGGACTGGCTAACGCTCCAGCGAAGGTTAAGGCGTGCCCTGCCAAAGGCTTCTTGACGATTGATTGGGCCCTCGACCAAACTGGGTACATGCAGTACTGACAGTTGTAGTTTTTCAACTCATTCTCTGTATCTGGATTTTTCACACAGGTGCACGTGCATTTTCTGACAGGATTAAGGCTCTTCCCTTCCCCAATGAGCAAGCTACTACTGCTCGCTACATAGAATCGTAGAATCACTGAACAGTTTCGGTTGGAAGAGACCTTCAAGATCATTAAGTCCAACCTTTGTCCTAGCTCTACCAACACCACTAAACCATGTCCCTAAGTACAACATCTACCCATCTCTTACACCACCTCCCTGGGCAGGCTGTTCCAATGCCTGACAACCCTTTCAGTAAAGAAATTCTTCCTAATATCCAGCCTGAACCTCCCCTGGTGCAGCTTAAGGCCATTTCCATGTGTCACCTAAACCCCGTATGTGCTTCTCTTGTCCCATTTGTGCTGTGGAGCACATTATTTTAAGATTTTCTTTATGGTGATTTAAGTTAATGGAATCATCACATATGAATACAGACTACTTCGGATGCATCTACAATAGTTTCCCATGCATGAGAAGCTGAAGCAGCATAATTATCTGGGTTATGAAAATATGTTTGCTAACATGTTTTCTGAATATAACTACTAGTGGAGAAAAAAAAACAACAAAGCCAAACCCACACACTAACTTAAAGCAAATAACATAGATGTACTTAATCTCTTTATTAACAGAAATCTACACATAGCCAAAGAGAAACATTTTAGAACATCACATTTGTTTTCACATACTGCATTGCCAAGAAATATTACCTGTAGAGTCTTTGACATGTGGTTTATAGCCATATTTCTGGAACAGTTCTCTTATTTTTCCAAGATCTGTTGCATTTCTTTGCATCAATATTTTGCTTGCCTTCATAAACTCATGAATTGCTTGTTTTTCAGAGCAACTCTTACCAAGACTGGCATTAATATCTTCCTTTGGGGGTGGAGGGGGAGGAAAACAGAAATATTGGTTTTCGAGTCACCACATGGTAGTTTTTCCACACACTGTTTTGGAAATAAGTATTGAACTTCAATTCAGATGAGGACAAGGAGCAAATTTAGATTTTATCTATACCTGAAAACTAGGTTACAAAATACCAGGAATATATAGGGCTTGAGTGTACAAAAAATTACAAAAGGTGAACTAGGATGACAGTTCACAGTATGATAATTGCTTACTGGTAATCAGTCAAACAAAAATGTATGCTTTTACTCCATAAAAATAGGAGACAACGGCAATTAGTTTGGACTCTTACTCCCCATGTACAAAGAATTAGTGCAAAGCAGATTGTAAACCTCAAGTTTATATCCTATTTACCTCTCAAGTATTTCTACATACGCTCATTTCCATAGCCCATTTTTCCTACATAAAGAACATTCTTCACAAGTTTAACTGAAAGGCTGAAGGTACTGAAACTTCTGTGGAGATTGCCTTTATTTGAAGTGCTAGTCTTTAAACACAAACAAGCATACCTCTTCTCTAGGGAGCTGCTGCTCCAGAATCCTTCTCCCCTATATCTACGCGTTGGCACAGCTACAACTTCTGTTACCTTTGTCATCTGCTGATCAGAGTGACGTCAGCAATTGCAAACTAATAAATACTGCTAAATCTACTTTAAGTCACCCAGAAGCTTTTGGGCACTACCCCCACATCCACAGCCACTACGAGAACTCAGAGGTTGTATTGTGGCCTAATGATGAAAATAGAACCATAAGTTTATAGGACGCTCCCCTCCCCTAATTTTTCAAGAAGGAAGCATGTTAAGACATTACCTTCAGAGTCCTGATTTCACAGTGGAGGTCGTGTAAGACTCTTCCTGGAGGTTCGTCTTCATAGTCTTTGATATGCATATTCACATAAAAGGGTTTGGAAAGAAAAAAAAAGGGGGGATTAGTGTTTTAGCACGCAAGTACATTCTCCACCAGAACAAAATCTCTTGTATTAGACATGTTGGAGTCATACGTCAGAGAAACAGAGTCAAGATAAAGAAAACCAAAGAGAAACCAGTTTGCATCAGGTACCTTCCACAGCATGAGACTGCAGTTTGCACAGTATGTTAAACTACACCCTGAAACCGCACAGACTTCCACTTTACTGATGCAGATAGCACTGTAAAAATTAATCTGCAGCAGATGTTGGTACAATAGGTAGGTCCTTGGGCTATCAAGGGTTATTTATGCTAAATTTTTATCCTTAAAGAACTTGAACTTGAAATAATAATAAATTGTAGAAAAAAGTGATATAGACACCACTGAAAAACACACACCAACAAAAAGCTGAATTCTTCTACCTTATTTGCACATGGACAGATGTTAGCAGTGTTCCCCTAAACATGCAGCAGCTATTATTTATCTCACTGAAAATGAAAGTTAACGCAAATAGTGTAAAAGAGGACACCTGCTATGTGAGAAGACATTGCACAGCAATAAATCTACTTAGAAGCTTGAGCTATGTGGGGGATCTCAGCTGGACTGAGGCCCCTGGACAGGACAACTTTGACCTTGAGAGGATTCCAGTCTACCTGTGAGAGAACAGACAGGAGCAAGAAGATCTGCAGCTGCAAGATAAGCAAGTTCTGAGAAAGTGTCAACCGTAAGACAAGGCATACATGTCCTTTTGGCAGAAGAGCTGAGTTATAATGAACTGTACAAATAGCAAATGATAAGATTGCATAACAATTCTGAACCAATTATAAAGAGACACATCTGGGAAAGCTAAGGGGAAAGAGTATAAATGAACTGCCAATAAAGGCTTTTGTACTAACAGGCTTTCAAAAAGATTTGTTGTCTTGTCGCTTTGTCCGTCTCGACCGCGACAGAGCTATCTGTGCGGAGAGAGAACAAGCCCTGCAAATGTGTTTTCCTGTCTCAATCCATGAAAAGGAGTAAAAGCAAGAAGGTGATTCCCATTTCATCCCGCTTTTCCCCGTGAGAAAAGCTCACCTACACACCCACAAAGGAGCTTAGAGAAACAAGGATAAGAGGTGGAGCCCAAATAATACCCTGCCGAGCTACCGATCCCCAGAGCCATGAGCCCACCAAAGGCCCATCTGTGCACGGCCAGAGGAGCACAGGGCCGCAGTGGCAGGGAACCCAAATGAAGGATTCCTGACGAACAAACGCGGGGGGTGTGTGGGGTGTGTGTGAGTACCGGGCTATCCCAGCAGAGCCATCAGCCCCAGCGTCCATCGCCACCGAGAGCAACTCCCCAGACCACCCGAGTCGGGGTCCTGCTGCCCGGAGGTGGGGTGGACCCGCCAGCAGGAGCCCCGGAGCAGGCCTGCGGCCCTGGGATGGGGAGTGGACCTGGCCGCCCCGGCCTGCGCTTACCCGTGTCCTCTCTGCGTAGGGCCCGCTCGAGCTGCCTTGCCTCCTTCTCCAGCGTGAGGGCCAGGGCGCGCAGCTTACTGAAGAAGTCCCTCGACACGTCCATGGCCCACGGGGAAGGGGCGCAACCAGGGGCGACCTCAGCCCCCCACACCCCCTACACCCCGACTAGCCGCAGAGCACGATAATGTCTGCCCTGAACCGGGGCTGGGGACGGCTCTGAGGGGAGAGGAGACGGGCCGCGCGTTGCCCGAGAGCGACGGTTACCGCCCGCCGCCAGCTTCAAACCGCGGGCAGCGCGCGCCCCATTGGCGGCGCCGCCAGGCCCCGCCCCGCCCGTCGCGAACTCTCGCGACACGGGCCTCCAGAGCCCCGCCTGCCGCCATCTTGCTTCCCGTCGCGGGGGCTGGAGCCGTCGTCGGAGTCGGTGAGCGAGGGCAGAGGGGCTGGGCCCGGCTTTTTAATTATGGGGATGGGAGCGCTGCTTTGGCCTCTTGCAGTGCTGCTTCTCGCTGAGCACAGATTGGCTCCGGGCTCGCTCGGGCTAGCCTGGCCCGGCCCGGCCTGGCCCTGAACCGGGAGATAACCTCGGTGGGGAACGGGCAGGTGATCCTTCTGCCCAGGCAGCAGCGCTCCGCTGGGTGGGCCGAACCCCATCGAGAGCCGGCGGGTACCCAGCGGCTTGGGTGGCTCCTGCAGCCCCAGAGAGCCCCGGCGGGCAGCCGTGTCGCGTCGCGCGTCGGCCTCGATCCGTGAGGAGCAGGCACAGGCCTGAGGGCGAGCAGCGGGGAGTGGGGTGTGGGGTGGGGTGGCTTTTCTCAGCCGTGGGGCTGGGTTATGGCGTCTTATAAGTGCTTGGCTGGGTTACTAGTTGATGAAAAAACCATATAATGAGAGACGTAGGGGTTAGCATGTTTAGGACTACTAAACAGGTTAATAACCTGCGTGTCAGATCTAAACGTAGCTTGGCCTTTCTTGGCTCTTTGTTACACTTGTGTATTGTGTTGGAAACTGCATTTGTGCTTTCTGGATACGCTGTTGGTCTAATGCAGCATTTTTTTCTAGAAACCAGGTTTCCCATAGTTAAAATACAAGACTAGGTAATTGTATACTAATAAGTTTATGGGGTGACTGTGGTTGAAAACTTAATGCTGAGGAAAGGCCAGATCTAAATCTAGAAGACAGACCTGGAAATTCTCCATTTTGACAATGCAGTTAGGTGTTTGAAGAAGGAATGAATGAAGTGAATCCTTTGTTTAATAGTATTTGAGACTGGATTTTTCATAACTAATTTATGGAGGACATGCTTTAATCTCAATGTAAGGATAACTGAGTAAACTCTTTAGGTAAATAAAGATTTCTGTTATCCTTTTCTGGTTTTAAGTTTCCAATATGTCTGTCATTGTACTGTCTGTGTAATGGTTGTATCAGGTTCTGACATAAAGTACAAACCAGCCAGCTAAAAGGCAGAGGAGTTAAGTGTGTGCAGTTTCTAATTTTTGTCCCTCAGGTAATGAGTATTTTGTATTTTTGTTTATATTTTGAGGCATAATGTTTTTAACAACAGTATTACTCCGAAAGAGAATTCCTGGAAGACAGTGGGTTGGAAAGTACAGGCGACCAAGAGCAGTTACCATTCTGATGAAGCAAGCAATGATCCGAAGGTTGGAGATTGAAGCAGAGAATGAATATTGGCTGAGTCGGCCTTACCTGACGCGGGAACAGGAGTATAAACATAACACAGAAGAGAGACGTGCGAGATGGGAAGCTGTGAGAAGTCTGATGAAAGCCAAGTTTCCTGAGCATAGATACATCAGCGATCATTTAAACCACTTAAATGTGACAAAAAAGTGGACAGTTTGAATATGGCGCGTTTATATTTGGCATGCGTTCTGCACTACCATGGGATCTGCTGTTGTACCTGTTATGGTGATTTTGTAATTTGGTAAGGGTCGGTGACAAACGAGACTTTGCTACGGTGTACAGAATCTCACATTAAAAGTAGTCCTGTGGAACAGCGTATGTTCTGTGGTTATTGTCTCCTTAGGAAAAGACAGTTCTTTCTGTGGCTCTCCCATCTGCCTGCCCTGTGTTCTTCACGGGTTGTGCACGCACCAGCACATTCCCATGTGCAGGGATGGTGATTGGACCTAGATGCGAAGCTTCACAGATGTCCTTGTGAAAGCTAGAACGTGCCTGCTCTTTGGAAAGGGATTATCTGCTGGTGCTGGTCACTGTCCCTTCTGAGGGATACTTCCGTATACATCAACACTTGGGACATGGCTGATGGCACTTGCAGAGTGCTCACCTCACCAGGCATGTGAGGACCAAGATGAACTGGAATTACAAAGGTAGGTGCATGAGGCTGGAACTTGTGGGAGACTGTAAAATGTTGCAGTTCTTGTAAACTTTCTGTAAGGAACTGTGAATTTAAATGCCAGTGTCAGTGTCAACTTGAGCGTTACTGCCCTCTTACAGAGATTATTTCTGATCTGCAAGGAACACAGCTGGTTCTTGTTTTAGTGGCAGTCTGATTTCTGAGTCACGTTTAGTGTCCTGAAGGAATATAGCCAGACACAAGTCAGAGGGTTTTTAATCCCCCTCTCAAGCCCACGTGTGTCAGGAGTTTGGGTTTGTGGCAGCTGAAGTGTGAAAACTGTGCATCAGTTACAAAACGTTTCCCAGGTGGGCAGTTCTTCCCCCTGATCTAACACACACACTTGCTACAGCCAAGTGACTTTCAGATTCTTTCACGTACTTTTATTGAGTTGATGGTGCACTCACTGATGAATTCAAGTGTCAAGTCCATTCATATTTTATCACTTTGGAAAAGAGGCCTAAAACGGTACAATTTTTTTATTTAAACATGAACTATACTTCTGAGAGGTATGAACAAGTCTGAACACTGATGTACAAAATCTTGAATGCACTTTAAATAGTTAGAAATGGCTTAGGATAACATATATGGAAAAGTATACGTATGGGGAAATTGCACGCTACAGTTAAAACATGAGGAACTTCCAGGCAAAGCAATGTGATTTTGTATTTAATTCATTTATAAAAGCCCATTTTAAAAAGTTACTTCAAGTATTAAACTATAAATGGCCACGTTTTCTCTGTGCATAGGACTAACCGATCTGTAACATACAAAAAATACAATAAATGTGTCATTATTACATGTATCTTTTACACTTCACCTTAAACTTAAATACAGCTCGTTACAAGTCTAGGCAGCACAATTAAGAATAACTATGTGGAAGCGGAACAGGCGGGGCACTGTGATTAGTGCAAATGCTGATGACCCTTGCTGGCAAATACAACAGTAACTGCAGAGAGAGCTCAGGGATGTTTAATTCATCCGGGGGCGGGGGGGGGGGGGGGGGGGGGGGGGGGGGGGGCAGACTCAACAGCAGGAATGCTGCTGCTTTCTGTGAGGGACTTCTGGCTGTAAGTTGCTGTTCAGAAGGATTTAAGTTTCTTGCAGTAAAGCCAATAGCGCCAGGTTAAGGGGCAGGAGAGATGGGAGAGGAACGTGCTCAGCATGTACATTGTCAGCTAAGCAACGCAAGCGCAGGGGAATCCACATATCACTAGTAATGCCTTGGTGATCCCACTGCGTCATCCCCAGCACATTTGCTTGACTGCCAAGCATGTCCCCTCTGTTTCTTGGGGCAGGGGACGGGAAGAAAGATGAGGCAACCCCCAAACCCAAAGAAAGCAATACTGTAAACATTACCGGACTTCACTACCTAATCGAAACAAAATTCAAGTAATTGCTGCAGAAAACAAACAGCCAAACACCAGTTTTAATCAGCATTAAAATTAACTACAACTTGCAGCTTCGTTACATTTCATGACAGTTATGTAATCAAGAAAAATGCATATAAAAAGCTGTCTATATATACAAAATAAATTGATAGAAATGAGTGTGGTAAATGTGTTCAGTATTGTAACAAATCACTTTATACGCAGCTGCTCTCTTTGGTGCCATTTAGGGACAGAAGAGCCTCTGATGTCGCAGGCCTAGCTGTTTTTCAGGTGCTGTGAAAGAGGTGTTCTTGATCTGCACTGAGCTGGAGCGGCTGCTGGTTGGAGCCTCTGTAAAGGCAGCCGTGATTCCCCCAGTTACGTACAATTTTAGACAGTGTCCTCAGAGAACATACACTATGAAGCTCAAGGGTGTGGTATTTTGTTTGTTTGTTTTGTTTTTTTAATACGTATGGTCAGTCAGTGCTCCAGATCTAGGCAAATCTGGTTGATCTATATCAGAGTCAATGCAGCTCTTGGTAAATCTGCCAGACACTAATGCTGCTGCAAACGCTGCTTCTTTCCTCTTGGGGCTCTGGTGAGCTACAACCGGACCGTATTTTGGATAGATCAAGTTCTTTTGAGTGCGTATCGAATGGGACTGAACTTAAACAAAACCTCCAAACGCCAAAAGATGATTTACAATACAGAAGAGCCACACAAGTGCAAACAGTGGAAGAACCAGTACCCGAAAACGGCAGGCATTTAGCACTCTAGAGAAAGGGACCAGTTTCTAAGCAAAGCATACTGGAAGTTACTTGCTACCTGCAAATTCCACACTCAAGGGGCAGCTTTAACAAAAACATTACCATAATTTCTACTCAGATCACTAAAAATAGAAGTGCCCAAACTCCCTCTAAAATGATGCTCTGAATATTTAAAGTAGAAGTTTTTAATCAAAGGCTTACGATGAATCTAACTTGTGACACTGCAGTCTCGGGGTAATACTGTAGGGAGTCAGTCATGACAGAAACCTACACCTCTGCCTGCCCTCTTCCCATAGTATGCCTTGGGCAGGAGCAGCAGCGATGTGTATGTTGTACACTCTGTGAATAAATAATCGCAAGAAAAAAAAACAGTGTGAGCTGTGTAGTTTTACGTATTTTTCTATTTATGGATCTCCCTGCCTCATCTTCACAGGGACACGTGAAGACATCTCAGAAATCTGGAGGAGAAATCACCCTGACATCTTGCCCTATGTCAGGCTTCTGTCTCGCACTAGGAGTTTAATATCATTGGGTGTGTATGACTCTTGTGTACATTTATTTTAAAAGAAAAAAGCAGTAAGAAACACTAAAGCATAGTTTCTCATTGCAGCTGATGTCAGCTATCCTACAGTAACTACAATGCAATGTATGGCTTGCAATAGTCGTTATTTTGATGGATCTAAAAGCTGACAGGCTGTTATTTTTAGTGACAGTCCAGGATTTTCAAGGCTTGCTGATGCAGAGTAGGCTAAAGCACAAGACCAGCATGTCCAACATGACCCTGCACCCTGAACGGTTGTTTTCTCAGGGTCCATCTCCCTTCTGGCCTCCTGAACAGGCAGGGCTGCTCCTCCCGCTGCATTCACTGGAAGTTTTCAGCTCTGCAGTGCCTGGGCCAGAAGGACCTGCTTCCTGGGGCACCCCTACAGCCCCCCGCCTCTGCCGGCAGCAATACCCACAACTGCTTGCACCTCAACAGCCAAGCAGCTCTTTGTCCTCACCAACTTCTGAACTCCTCTCTTGCTCCCTCCTTTCGCCTACCCTACTCTTTGACACACCACAGGCTGCCCTTGCATATGGCTGGAGAGCTGTCAGGACAGAGCTCCAAAAGATGAAGACATTGTCCTGCTGCCTTAGAGTGATCCCTCCTCCACAGCCAGGGCCTGCCAGGAAAACCCAACACCCCTAGAGTTCATCAGTGCAGTCCCCTTGCAGAGCGTAATTCCTTTCTGTCAGTCTGGGGTTTTTCTTAGTAACCAGCTCCCTGGGAGGGTGGGTTTGGGGGTGGCGAATTTGGAAGAATAATTATTTGAATCATCTTCCTATGTTTCATATTTGTCAAAGTGACTTTTCAGTAATGCCTGCTTTTACCAACAGTAACTCTGGCCCTAAGAGTATCCCAAGCACACTACTCTCAACTGAAGCATGAGAAAAATCTGGGACAAAATACACCCGTGATCTGCATAAAGATGTCAGAAACATGAGCTCTTCATGAAAAGCCACAAAAATGTCCATCAGACATACAAAGAACTGGTTTCTGAAGACCAGCACTTGCTAGAGAACACACACAGAGTTAGCCCAGTCTGTCTACTTGCAGTTTTTCCTGGAGATTAACAATCCTGATTTAAGAATTCGAACAAGTTACACTGATGTTAGCCTACAGTACATATACATTCATGTGGGGGTATATCAAGCACTTTGGGGAGGGGGGTGGTGGTGAGCAGAGACCACATTGTTGAATCGGTGATACTTACCGTACGAGAGACAGGGATTTTGCTTATAGTTCTGCTAGCCGATGGCTGCATGGATGTGTGATCTCAGCTGCAAGACACCGATGCAGTAAAAGCCAGATGATAGCCCAGCCCTCCATTACAGTTCCACCAGTGTTTGGGGCTCAAATTTGGTATTCAGAACGAGCAGTTTGAACCTGCAGTCTTCTGTTTCTGTTCTCTTCCCCAAGAAATTTTGCTTGTGCATTACTGCTGAGAGCTTGTATTCAGATGAGCACTTCTCACTTGATGTTTGAGAAGAAATCCCAAAACCTTTCAGATTAACGTGTAGCAAATGTTTTTGTAAGTTTTGAGATTAGCAAATGCAAAATTTCTTGTACAAAGTTTGAAGAAACATTCTGCAATTTGTATAAAACATGCAAGTTTGGACCACTACTTCTGTCTTAAGAACATCCCTTAAGAACATCCAACAGCTACCAAACCATGTTCACAGGTTCTCAAAGTGGTCTTGTTCTAGAAGATTAATATCTAAGAAAAATGTATTCTTTCCAAAGACAAAAAATACTTGTTTTAAACCTTACAGTATACTTGATATCTTAGTATCTCCACCATAAACATGTTTGACTTAAGTAGCAATCAGTCTAGGAGAGAAACCAAACAGGTTCTTTCGGTCCAGATCATCCACCTGGCTACCACCTTCAGTCTGTATCAAAATGGCTCACATCTATTTGTAATCAGCGTCAGCTGAATGTCACAGAGGTTACAGCCAGGAAAACAGCAGTTGTCACTTTTTCCAGGTGCGAAATTCCAATACCACCCAAAGATAAGTTAGCAGTCTTCTCTATAGAAGAGTGAGGGGAAAAAAAACCCATGGCATTTGCTGTAGGTCTTGAGCTGAGGATGGACTTTATTCCTCACACAGGAAACTCAATTTGCCTTTTGTGAACAGGTACATCACTGCACAAAGCACTCATTCTTTAGCAATTTCAGCACCACTTAAACTGGACTTGAAAGTGGCAGACTAAAGCATACAGATTTTCAGGCTGTTAACACAGATGTATGATCCAACACTAATTTTCTCATAAGTACTCTGTATTTGTTTAAATGCTACTTTAGAACCAATAAAAACTTGTGCCTTTATTAAAAAGATAAAACAAAAGTATAAAACAGTATTGATGAGCCACCATGAGTCCCACAGAAAAACCAGTACTCTTCCAGTTCCATTTTCTAACAACACACAACTGCAGTAAGGTTTTCCTCAGGGGCACTTTACCCTTTTGTTACTGCCTCATACAGAACACTGCAGACATCGACAGAAAGTGTAACGACTTTAACATTAAATTCCTTTTGGGATTGGCTTTTCTTTGTATGCTGATAGACAATTGTTAGAAAATAACAATCCATGTTTTTTCAACTAAAAACCAAGTTTGCTTCTTTCAGCTCTGTTCTTGATAGGGTTAAATAAATCAGGTTAAAATGATGAGGGGGCTCAATCCTGTAGCAAAAAAGCAACACCCAAGTAAAAGGCTTTTACGTTGTTGCCGTTGCCTTGATCCAAAGCATAGCCAGTAGAAGGAATCCTCAGTCCTGAAAGACGCGGAGAGCTATGATCATGGGGTAGACTGGTTAACAGGAAGAGCAGAGAAGACATCATCCAGTACCTTCCCCATCACCTGGTGTTTGAGCTACATGTCGTCACACTTCAGACTCACTGGCCACGCTCTACGTTGATTTTTCTCCCCCCTTCCCGCCTTTTTTTTTTTTTTCTTCCTTTTTTTTATTTCTTTCCATACTCTGGAGACCTGCTTTGGAAGTGACTTCTGCAGTGCCTAAGGTATGGAGTTTGCCCGTGGGGAGGCAGGAGTCTCTGCAACCTCCTCCCACCACTGCAGCATAACAGAAATGCATAGTTCCCACTCTGGACTTGCGCATCCGAGCAGGGCACTTCAGGATTTGGCCCTTTGGTAGCAGTATAGAATTCAGTGTTGCATAAATGCACATTAAGAATCTTAAGGCATCTGTCTTAACTTCCCTGCTCTGCAATAGTGCTTACAAGAATCCATTGTACTGTGCAGAAACTTGAATTTCTTGTCTCTTCCTAAAACGTTCATGTTCAATTTTTTACTGATCAACTTCTTCCAAACAAAACTAAGTAATATTCAAGCACAAAATGTGTTGCAGAAACCTAGTGAAACAAAAAAGGTAGTGGAATTACACCATTAGCTTTGAAAAAACAGATCATAGTGCACTACATGAATGCAGCTGGGTAACGTGATTTACAGACTCCTGGTTCAGGACAGCAGTTAAGGAAACATCAACTCATAATGAGCCTTCTGGGAGGTGTGGGTTGTTTTGGTTTTGTTTTAAACTTATTATGTTTTAGAAGATTATCTGCACTAACAATGTCAATCCATCACCACTGATCTGTGGCTAAAGTCTCTTGGATCCCCAATTGGCAAGAATTGCTCATTCATTTTGAATTAAATTGACAGATACGGGGACACAAATGGTGTTTGCACTGGTGAGGCTGGGGGACTGGACTTTGCAAATCATGCTCTTTTCTCTAAAATAATCTGGGAATTTTACTTGTCAGCCGTGACTCTGATTGTTTCTGCTGCATGTTATAGGCATAAAAACTGAAAAATACAACTATCAGTCTGTTACAGGGTACACAAAAGTGCACGGAACAGACGTTGGATCTCGCAGCCATTGCAGAGTTACTTACAATTCCAGGGGGACTGGAATTAACCACCTTGGCCTACAGAAATGGTGATCAAATCCAACAGAACTCAGAACGGCTGAAACATGTTACAGAGTTAACCATTACTTGAGATAACACATAACAAAATACTTTTGCGTTGGGTGCAATCATGCACTATTTATTTATAAAACTTTTAAAACTACAGCAGTTTGGGCAAGTGTGACACAAAGTATGCAGTCTTCCTTTTTTAAATTTGGCCTGACTTTAGGAAGAGAGGGAGGACAGAAAGGAAATTCATCCCAAACTATTACCAGTTAATTGTCTAGCTTAAGCCAGTCACTTGTGCTCCCTCTCTAGGTCAGTGGCAAGAAAGATTAAGACCTTTCCATAATACCTGGTCAAAGGCTGCTGGGATGAACTGCTCTCAGAAGATATCTATTCCTTTCCATGAAGGACAGAAAAGTCTTAGTAACCAGTTTAGATCAGGCTAGTTTTTATATAGCTAAAGGCTGAAAGGAGTCCCTTGATTGGGTTGTTCATTTGCACATTTATATAAGGTGTTGAAGAAAAGTTGCAAAGGGAAAACTCATCATTGGTGGGGTCTCATGGTTGTGCAGATTTTTCAGAAGTACCACTAAGTAGTCTCATTTGGTTTTGTATGAGTTTACACTGAGCAGTCTGACCAACATCAGTCCAAGCATCACACCATTCCCCATGAAGACTTTTTAGACATTTTTTTTTCTTGAAAGCAAACCACCCCCCTGCCAAAAACCCCACCAAAGCAATGATTCTAGGTTAGAAGGCTTATTTAAAACAAAGAGAAAAAAAAAAAGTGATCCTAAAACTACTGAGCTCACAAAACTCAAATACTGTAGAGGTTTTTCCCCTGAAGAAAATGGGAATTCCTTGCAAGTTCTGCCTCCCGTTTCTTTGGGGGTGGGGTGGGGAGAAAGAGGGGGTGAACAACTCAGCCCTTAGCACCTACGGTGGCTAGTTGTCCAAGTAAGATTTGTTTCTTTTCCAGAGACAAAAGTTTAATGGGAGCTTATAAGCTCACCACAGGATGAAGTCAACATAAGTCTAATTCAGTCACTGGAAATACACGCAGGGAAGTTGCAACATATGCAGCAGTATTTCCTAAATGCAAAGTGCGCGCAGAGCTCTTGCGTAAGAGATCCCTGTCAATGCCAAGTGCGAGGAAGCAGTCCCTACGCAGGCTCCTCTGTTTACCTATCGACCTTCCTTCCTCATGCGCACGCAGCTTCTTAAAGAGCAGAGCACGGCCCACCAATATAGGATTACAGAAAAACAGTTAAGGAGCTGCTCCGTAAGAACAGCACTTCCTCAAGACAAGACTTCATCTTGAAATTGCCTGTTTATCAGATTGGATTCTTTTCCATCAAGTAACAAATCCAGCACTACCCACTTCAATCTGAATTACAGGATTGGTCTGACTCATCTCAGACCTAGCCAGCCCATGTTCCCTGCACTACAGCATTACTCCCATTCCTTGTCTTCTGGGCAGCCATTCTGAGTTTTATTTAGACTTTTCTATTACTCATCCAATATAAGAAGAGGCTCCTCTGCATTCCATGACTAGTGAGTTTTGACTTCAAGATGTCTATTTTAGTTTACTTATACATATACAGAAATGGCAATCAATTATGTTGGTCTTACCTGTTTCTCATTGAGATGGTTGGTTAGTAATAAGCTGAGATCAGCTTTCCAATGAAACTATAATATGCTTTTTTGCACCTAAAATGTGAGAGAATCTCAATTATGTGTTTTCGCAGATTTGCACAACAAATAGCAAAGACTTCAAACCAGAAAGCACATTTATTTTGTTGTGCTTATTTTAGAAAAATATTTTCCTCCCCCGAATCAAACACAGAAAGATCCAAAATCTCAGAAAAGGAAGTGCAAAAGTGAGAATTACCTATGCATTACCTTAGTGTAATAAGTCGTTTTGGAGCAGAGTGTGAGACACAAGATAGCCTTAACTTCTAAACCCGCTGACTTGATTCTATGGAACAAATTTTCTTCTACTTGACTCCTACCAATTCCTACGGACTTTTTAGGCCTAAAAAAGTGGAAAAACCCACCACAAACAAAACCACAGAATCATCAGAAGTGTTGTGGAGCAGGTTACCTGATTTAACATTTTCCTCTTCAGGGCCACTCTCCACCCACTGACTGTCACTGGCTAGCAATCGATTTTGCGATTCACTGAGTGGTCGAGTCGGAAAGGACTGATTGGCTCCAGAGCTGAAAAATAAGCAAAGCCAACAGGAATTCTGTAGTAGTAGTAGCTGCTTATTTCAGACATTTGTAGACGAGTGAAGTTACTTAAGAGTAAAGCAAAGGAAAAAAACCCCACACACTGCCAACTACAAATGGCTCTGGGCCCCCAACCCCAATTCTCCTACAGGCTTGTTCCAGTCCCTGACAGCCCACTCACAGTTCTAATGGAAAAACCCCACAAATTGATAGACAAGAAATGTCACACTGACACCACCACCACTGCCACGCAGTTAAAAGGAAAACCTAACCAGTACTGTCTGGAAGAACAAACTAATACCATCTTATCCCATCAGTAAACGCTAGGGCCTTCTGCTGAACATCTTCCTAATGCAAAAGGATACTCCGCTGTTGGCACAAGGGTCCTGCTCTTGTGTGAATTCCACAGGTTATGTTGTACTGGAAGCAACAACTTCTCGGGATTGCCTTTGAACACTCTTAATGCCTGGTAACTTAGGTGACCGCTGTTGACAGCCACCTTCAGCTACAAATTCACCAAAGTATACAGAATACTTCTAAAATGGCAAATGTAAACACCCCCAGAAGTTTCAAAATACTCCTGTGTCTATAAATCTAAAGCAAGCTTCCTGAAAATACACTGAAGATACAAAACATGCAAATTTGGAGGGATAAAAAAAATAATGAGCTAAAACTCCTCCAGAGCTAAAAGCCAGCAAGCTACAGTGATCTACCTTGTTTCTTGCTGAGACAAGGGGTGTCTCAGCATCCCTTGTTTAAGCATGCTGGAGGAGGTGAAATACAAGTAATACCTTGCCTTTCTCTCACTCCAAAAATATATCTTAAACATTTTTTTTTTTTTTTCCCCATGGACCATTATTCAGTCTTCCCCAGGACTTCTTTGATTCTTGTTAAGAGGCAGTAAGCGCTCTTACTTTCTGAATTAATTTCCTGAGAGCCGTAAACAGACTTTCTGCATCAAACAGCACCATTTTTTTTTTAAAGTTTTGATCCCTTCTGTCCTTCTCTGAAGGTTTACAAACTCATTCTGAAGATAAGAAGTATAAAAAATATAAAAATAATCTTGAAACAATTTTTTCTCTAGATGAAGTACAGAACAGTACAAAATCAGTATCTTAAATGCTATAGTTACCTTTTGGCAGGTTCATTTTGGCTTGAGACAGTAAGTTGCTCTGGATCCATAATCACCAAACGAGTTGGAAAATTACACCCATCGCCCAAACTAAACCAGAAACAAAGATTCAGATCACGTTTGCAGTTGACTGAAACAAACTGAACAAGTACCCACGCAAAAGGCAAATGCTACAGGCTTGATTCAATTACTGAGGTGCAGTGCTGAACTCCAGACTTGAGCAAGGCAGTTCTACCACTAAGCCGGATGATCAGTTAATTAAATCTTGGAGCTCAAAGCATTTCCACCCTATCACTCAGTATGGATTGCTGAGCACAGCACTAGTCTATGTATTTCAGAAACATCACCCTGTATCTGTAGACTGTAGCTCTAGTCTTCCCCCAAACCACCATGCACACAGTCAGATTATCTGGTGTTTACAACTCCAGAAGCTGTAGCATAAATAATATTCTGGTGGCCGTGCTTTCCCCTCCACCCATTGTTCTTCAGTTAGCTAAGCCCTCTTTGGAAGCAAGTTTATTCAGATAAAATGTGGTGGAAAAACAGACTGATCCATCTACAATATAGTTTCTGTCTTTAGTCACATGAAAAGTCATGGGAGTTGAGCAAACAGCTGAGGCAACTTAAGATCTTGTTATTACCTCTGCTGTTTGCTACCAGACCTCAGCTTCACAAATTAGTTCAACATTTTAAACTGATAAAACACCTCAAAAGCTGTCTTGAAACGTGGCTTCTACTTTGTTCTGCTGAATTTTGCAGTGGTGCGAGTGGGCTGCAGGTCAGTCTTGCTTCATCAAGCTTTTCTGATGCTTGTCTGTAACTCCCTAACACTGGCTCAGCTGAAGCTTTAAAATCAGTATTTTGCATTGTATCAGATTTTTTTTTTTTTGCACTGCTTCTTATTTACATGCACTTTCTCAGGTGGCTTTCAATACTGAAACTGTCAGCTAGAGGAAAAGGAAAGCTTTAGCCCCTTACAGGGGTAAGGGGGGTGTGGGGTGTGTTTAAACTGATGTTGTTTCAGCGCAGCTGAAGTTCAAGCATTTGGATCTCCTCTGAGTTGCTGATTTCTGCTCCATAAAGCAGACACTAATACTACCACCAAAAGGTGTACTGAAATACACTTCTCAAAGCTTTCCAAACCTCCATATTTAGAAGGCCCTTGTCAGTGAGGCCCTTGTCTTTGAATGAGAACCCTGAGTTTGCTCAGTTTTCTCCTGCACATTTTCCCTACACCAATATTCATCGTGTATGACTTACAAGTTGGCTTTTCAGTTGTGCTTTATTTTTTAGAAGGAGGGGAAGGAAAGTGACAGTCATGGAATCAATTTATTCCCCAATTCATTCCCATTCAGACTGAATACCTGGTAAAGATAGGGAGTAGCCAATACTTCTTTTCATCTCCAAAAACCTCCCTCAGATTTTTGCTGCATCCCAGAGAAAAGCCATTTTTATCAGGGCCATTTCGAAATGTGGGTGCACGGAATGTTTCTGTAAAAGAAAAACACGCAATATCTCTAAAGCGATAAGGAGTCAGGGAAGATGATTAAACAGACTCACACTTCTCTATTGTGAAAACAGTGTCAGGCAAGCAGAGCTGGTCTTGATGTGTCTTATCAGGAAAAAAGTAATCTCAAGTAATCAGCATAAAAAAAAAATCACAGGGTTAGTGACAAAAACAAAAGTTAAAGGCAAGAAAGTCACAGAAACAGTAGAGTCATTTTTCTCTCTTTACATTTAACGTGAGGTCTGAGACAGAACTAAGTACCATCAGCACGCCAAAGACACTGTATCCCTTATTCATTGATGGCCAGCTCTTTTTTTGGCCTGTGAAGCCTTCTTTGAGCAGAAGACTTCCTCTTCCAGAAGCAGTAAACCATAAGCACTACTGGACCTAAACCCATACCAGACAGTTTTTCCACTTCTGCCAAAGTCTGAAGTCAAATTAAGAGCACCCTGTGGTATCAGAGAAAAATGAGATCTATTCCATTAGAAACACAGACACACTACCAACTATAGCAAACCACCACCATTTTTCTGGTCAGTCTGATTACACCCTTGGCCAAGAACAGAGAGGCCTCTCCCCATACCAACAGCTTGTCTTTTTACAATCATGATCCAGAAAGTAAATGAAGTACTGACCGTATTGCCAATTATGGCCACTGACTTTTGGGCAAGGAACATGCCAAAATTTTCTTCTAAGCTAAAAAAGATGTGAATATTCCCTAGCTGTAGATATGTCAAAAGAACAACTTAGAACAACTCTCCTGTCAAGCGATCAAAAAAATTCCTTTACCTCCATCAAAAAATTCTAGCAAGCTGAAAATTATTTCACTTTTAATCAACCCACTTATTTTTGACGACAGAAATTTCACTTCCATTGAAAATACAAGATTTTGACTTACTCAGTTGTGGAAATATCCACCAGTCCCCATCCCCCCCACCCTGCAAAAAACGCTTTAGCAAGAACTTCAGATATTTTAACTAATGCACATAACTTGCTTATGCTGGTCAGTGCCATTTAAAACATTTAGGCATAGAAATTACGAGAATCTCTTTTATTATTTAGGAAATGTGCATCAGTGTTTCCATTTTTATTGCACTGCTTTTACAAGCCACTTCCTAATAGTGAGGTCCATTTTATTTCACAGGATTTAAGAATGCTCCTTTGGATCTAGTTCAAAACGTAGCATGCTCATATACAGTAGAGCCTTCACCTTGGTTGGGGCCACCCAGCTACCCAAAAGTATTAGAACAGGGTTACTGGCAAGTAGCAGTTGTGTTACATAATTAACGCTATATAAAAACACAACAAAAACGCACAGTGCCTCAGAGATCTTAAAAACACAAACAAAAGAAATTAACATTTATCATGAATCCGAATGCTTGGCACCAGCAGAGGACTCCTACACATGCTTAATTTTCCCAGATGTTTCACCTTTAATTACTTTCACCAAGTATACTTCTTCTTGTACAATATTTAAAACTTCCGTTTATATGTGAAGGCATATCCTGTACACCTCACGTTCTCATCAACTTGTTGCTTTTCTGGACAAGGAACAGTTCCACATTCCAATTAACTGACCTATGGTTGATCTGTTTTTGCCAACTAGCCAGCAGTGGTAGCTGAAGAGGGACAATATGCTGATGAAGAACATGGCTGCCACAAAGAAAAGGAATAGTACGTGGAATTTTGCATGGCTATCTGGCAATTCATTCTGAGGAGAAAGAGAGAAAGAGATTAACATGTTAACACTTTTTAGCAACTAATGCAGTATTGTCGCTAAACACTTTTCTGCCACACCCATTCTGCTATAGGTCTTTCACCTCACTTTTCAGAAAAAAAAAAAAAGCACAAGCTCAGCTTTCATGTCATGTTAAAACTGCTGTGTAACAGCACTTAAAGCTGACGGGTACCCCTTCCAACTGAGTTTAGTAGCATCAGGGCATGTGTTCATCTCCATTTCTAAATGCACAGTAGGGGGCAAGGAAAAAAACCCAAAAACCTCCTATACTAAAAAATGTTAACTCTGCAGCCACAGGCAAAGAGACACAGGGAAAACATGTCCAAAATCACTTTTTTTGAATGGAAGAAAATATAACAAAAATGTCCAAACCCTTTCCTGACAAGGTAATAACACTGAACCTACTTCTGAACCAGTGTGAGGAACATGAAAGGGAAATGACTGTCATACTGTGTTTCCAAGACTGAACAACTCCTAGACAAGACTAGGGACAGATGTTCAATTTTTGACAATTTCTATCTAAGGTTTAGGCAAGAACCACCATGTACCTAACAAAACCAATTTGCCATGTCTGATGAGGCAAAAGTGACTCACCAGAAGATCTACATGAAAAATAACAATTTCATTACAACCACCATATAAAAAAAATAACCTCCCACCCATATTGGATAGTTGATTCCACCCCCAACCCCAACTATTTTTAGGCTTGCACTTTCAAAAGGCCAATGGGATTTGTAACAATGCTATTCTAGTTCTATATCCTCAAAATCACAGTACTTTTAAGTAGCTGACCTTTAATAGCACTACGAAAGCAAAGAGGCTATTTTTATTCAGCTATTTAGTTAGCATCATTGCCATTACTTTTTCCATTAGCTCATTCAGTATACCCACTTATCTAAAGCTGATTATTTTTTTTTGACTAAAATACATTTTGATTCAGATCAAGTGCACACAGGTATAGCTATATCCCTGTACAGTGCCTATATTCATAGGCAACAGATTACAAGTCTCCTTCCTTCTGTGACGGTGTGAATAGCTACCACGAATGACTGGATTAGATGATAGTAGGAACAGTATTTAAGTAATTACAGCAATATTGGATTTTACCTTTGGACGATTCTCTGCAGCTTTCCTGTGGCAAAGCTTTGCGCAAACAAAGACAATTTATTAAACACTAGTATTGTGTTAAGATGAAGTGTCTGAAAACAGCACAGGCTTTGTTGAAGAACAAAATGGTTGGTGTGCACATGTGCTCTCGGACATGCTGAGTTCCAACGCCCATCAGCAGCCTCAGCCCCCATTCTCCAAGAGAACGGAGGAGTACGTAAGAGCACATTACTAGCTTCCAAGGCACGAAATTTTCTACTTAAGGTTTATGTGAATATTCTGTATGATGAAACCATTCACAAAGGTCTGAAAAGCTCAGAATACTCCAGAGGTATAAACCAATGGTTTATAAATGATGGAATCTTTCTGACTTCAGAACATATCTACTACCATTAGATCTAGTTTCAGTCAAAACAATAACCAAAAAATTGCCATTCTTGGCACAATTTTCTTTGTTTAAAACAAAAACCCATAACACATCAGTACAGTTCATCTTCTTCCCAAGATCCTTCAATACTGAGATATGTTTGTGGGATGTATCTTTAGCACAACATCTGAAATCAAACCAGTACTTAATAACTCAAGGAACAGGAAGTTTAAATTAGCTTTTAAATTCCAAACTTTATACCTAAAGAGTGGTATTAGCCATCTTAGCTAAGATGCTAGCACTTAACAAATCTGTTGCAGGCAAGATGTATGGCTTTTAAGTTACATTAATCTGCGCAAAAAGCCTAGGGAGAGCCCAAGCATTTACCTTGGAGTCAGGCAGATACACACAGCATTTCCAAAAATGCTGCCTACCATCAGATCATGCTACAGTAAGCAAATGATAGCAGAATCCAGCTCTCTAAACTGCCATCTAAGTTCAGTAAGTTCAGCTTCCTAATTTACTGCCTTTTTATTTTTTTGATGCAGTTTTGCTTAGACAATTCGTGCAACAGTCCCTCTTCCCCTGCTGTGGGCGTAGGTTGTGTTTGTGATCCCTTGAAATCAAGGCTAGCAAAATACATATTCCAATTGCTGCTTATTCCTAAGCTTCATTTAAAGATATGATGACTTTTCCAACCTCACTGCAGTGTTCCCCAGTTCCCTAGTTATTTTTTTTTTTTTTTAATTTCTATTTCTATGACTCTTTTGGAATTGCATATTTGAACAAAATAGCTCTCTATAAAGAATTTTCAGGCCAGTTGATATTGAAGCTCAAAGAGTGGTAGCAGCTTAGTCTCTGTGTTTTCTGTGGGCCAGAAAATACAAGGTTTTTTTCAGTTGCATCTTCCTAAAACAGTAGTTTTATAAGCTGGAGAAGGATTTTTTGAATTACGCACGATTAATCTGCATGATCCCCAGGGAGCATTTACCTCTTCTGACTACCCAGTTTAAACCACTGGTTCTAAGTTCTTGAATGACAGTTGCAGAACTGAAGCATCTTTCAAAAAAGGCCAATTCCTTTCTGGAGAGAAGCACGCAGGCTTTGAGTGCGTGTAACAGGCTTGTTCAGTCAGCAGTCCACATGCCACAGCATGTGAAAAGAGTGAAACTTCACACATTAGTTATTTAAAATCATTATGCTCGGCAGCAGCACAGAAACAGACTTGCACAGCTTACAAAAGGAAGCAATTTGCACAATACAGTTTGGGCTACTTAGCATACATAATAGGCTGAAGCCAGTGGCTATTCTAAGAGTCCCCTACAAACTCCTTCACAAGCGTAGAGTCATTTGAGCATGTATCAGGTCATAAAAAACCCCAGCAACACCCATGAAAAAATGCTGTCAGAACTTGACTCATTACTCATCTTTTAGTAGCTAGGTCTAGCTTAAATCTAGAAGAACTCAGAAGATCTGGTATATGTCGTTATGTGTATATGCAAGAGTAACCAGTTCTAACTAAGGATCTGGAATTGCTCCTTTTTTGTTGTTGTTAATACACCACGGTTTTGCAGAAATATGTGCCATCTACCTGGAACACATATCACATCCTTGAATTAGCTATACTAATAATTGCCAAAATAATTTGGAGGACAATAAAAGACACTGAAAACAGCTGGAAAATATGCAGGTTTCAAGGGGGAGGGAGTGCAGCAAGAATGAGAGTAGATAAAAATATACACGGGGCAGTACCACCATGTACTATGTTAACAAGGCATCCAGGATGTTTGAGTCAAATACATTTGGATTAAATGAGGTTTTACCTGCTCATCTTTAACTATTTCCTAGGGAGAAATAAAAAATTCATGAGTACAGGAAAAGTAGTGATGAGTATAAAGAAAGGAGTCATTCATGTTCCCTTGATCTACAGAACACATTTTAACATCTGCATCAGTGTATAAGCCTGTGGTGAACATTTACAGCCAGTGCAGCTGTTCCATCACTGTATGAACAGTATCAAGAACCTTCTTCAGCACTTCTGCATAAAGCATGAAAGATGCTGTGTGAAAGTCTGGCATGTGCAAGTGGGAAACACAAACTTTCTTCAACAGAAGAGTCAGGTAGGTGTGTGTGTCTCACAATGTTTGCAAGTATCTGCATACGTGTGTCATGTCTCTGCGAAAGTATTATCAACAGTGCAAAACAATTAATTGCTAAAATTTGTGTGGTTACCACATACACCTTCACAATCTCAATACTACAAGGTCTGAAGTGACGAAGGCTACACTCCCCAAGAAGCAGTTCTTTTTCCACCCCAACACTGGATATATACAGCAGTTTGTTGCACGCTTTCTCTGAAAAACATCTATAAGGAAGCCAAAAAGAAATGCTACCTTCTGAAGGTATACTGTAACATTTCTGATAGTCAGGCTTTGGGGGGAAAACCCCAACATCTAGAGAACCTCAACAGAAAATGTCAAAACAGTAATCTGTCTGACGCCATAGCAGACAAAGCTGAGCATCAGCAACATACTGAAGCAGTCCACAGACAGCGCGTGTCAGCAGTACTCCGCTCTGACCTGGATACACATGTAGAGAGAAGCTTCCGGGACTCTATTCTGCAGTCAACAGCACTCGCCTAAAAGCTTACATGCTAGAGACATACCACATTTTGCCAGCTTATGTGATTATGGTGCTGCCACCACTTTCTGGAAGTCTACTTTAATCAGGCTATTAGAAGACCAGAGGAATACTAGCTTTGTGGAATGAGTGGTTTAACATGAGTAAAGAAGTCAGAGACCTACTCTAATGATAAGATCAGGGCATCACCACCAGATGCTGTCTGGGAAGTAACTGGAAAGGAAAGCAACGAGTGCAAGTACACAACTACATTGTCTACTGTCACATTTCAGAAGTAGCTCGTTCTTGCAGGAAGCATTTTTAACAATGAAATAATTGAAAATAATAATAATAAAAATATCCCTCTTAAGTTCACTTCCTCTGCTCAAGGGTCCACTTCAATATTGTGTCCGAAGGGCTTTGGAAAAGCCTTGATGCAAATGCTTGTATTAAATGCTCATTGTGGTCAGATGTCCTGTGGACTGTTGTTACACTAACACTTATGATGTGAGGTGACAAAGCAAATAATTTTTTTGCTGAAGCACTGACTGGTAAATAAGTAGGAGCGCATCTACAGTTTCATTAGAATTTGTTTACAAAGCACTGGAAAGCAGCCAGGCAGATGTTTGGGAGTGGCACATTCACAAATTAAAAATTTAACTATTTACAGTCAAGCAAGACTGAACAGCAGAATCAGATCATTTCATCTGAAATATCTGTCAAGCCACAGCTATGACTGATAAATACATTTATGGCTTTCATCTCACACAATACTGACAGCTCAATTCCCACATCGTTCCTTGCTCTCCAGTGACAGGCCACTATGCACAACTGACAGACTAAGAGTACTTTGGCAGATCAGACCCATGGGCTTAGATAAACAAACATACTTTTTGTACCATTCATCTTGCCTGTCTAATGTCAACTGTCCCAAAGTACAGCTATTCTGAATACATGATCAAGCTTCTCTTACCCTGACATAGCAACATCTTTTTGCGCCAACAGATTAGTTCTACAGCTACAGATAATAAGTGCTTTTCCCAGTTACTCTGACAGCAAGTGGCATCTAAGAAGTATGTGCTGTTATTTACTTCTAAAGATGTGACGGACAGCCTTCCACTTACAGTGATTTTTCCCATGTTAGTTAATGGAAACTGATTAAGGGAATTCTGACACTACCTCTTTTGTCTAGACAGGAAGGCACAGTACAAGGTTTTGGAGATGAAAAGGAACAACACCAGAAGACACTGTTCAGCCTGGAATGTGACTGGAACAAAACTGATAGGAGGAACAGACATGCAAGAATGGTTGCCCGTCACATAAACGTTATTAAATCTACTACTAAGATGCACATATGCATATTGATCATCTGACAACTGATAATAGTTGCAAGGAAGGTGTGTATCATTAACACTGTACATATCTTGGCATTCTATGCATATCAGATCGATAAAAGCCACTAGCATGAAGGTCAGACTCTCCTATGTAGGGACTCCAAAACGGGGCTCGGTCAGTTCCCAAGAAATTAATTTGCCTTATCTGGTAGCAGATTATCCATAGACAAGTCTAGAAGATACAAAATTTTTGTTTGTATTTCACATTTGTCAGTATTTTTATATAAGAGTGTGTATGTGTATATACACACACATACATATATATGCAATTGTTTGAAATAGCCAGTTTTTTCTATATCTAGATATCTATAACCAATAGTCTCAAAACCCCCTGAGCTGTACACTTGATTTTGATGGAGCAGAGAAATTGCACAGTGTCCTCACTGGAACTTCCTCTCCCAGTTACTCATCCTGGGAAGTGTTAATAAATTTAATTCATTAATATTCAGAAGGTTCTCCTGCTTCGATTGATGCTGTTAATAGTAATGAACTATGGAACAGAGTAAATAGTGAGTGACAACATGCTGATGCAGTCTCCAATAACACATGCAGGATTAAACAAATGAACAAAACAAAAAAAAGCCTTAGAACTTACTGTCCAAAACTCTATGAAGTACTGCAAGACTGTAGCAGCAACAAACAGACAGTACAGTAAGGAATACATTAAAAACAGGAGGAAGAATTTGTAGTTAGAAAATCCCACACAATTATTCACCCTAGAAGGAGGGGAAAGAAAAAGAGGTTACTATGATATACAAAAAATAAAATAAAATAAAATAAAAAACAATACATTGAGCTTTTGCAGAGCATAACATGCGTACGATGTCAGTGGTGTGTCCCAAACAGTCTGGCACTAGTGTTTCAGAAGCATTTTAAGCCACCATTTTGAATTAAGTCTCTTTCCTCAGGCCAAATGATCTGGGCCCCTCACATAAATTTTGCCCCCCACAAAGTTCTACAGGACAGGACAAGAGCTGGCAAAGCGTACAATACATACAGTCTGTATAGGAAGCATCTCACACACCATGAACTAGCTGAAGTCATCGCAGAAGAGAATACAAGCCTCTCTATCAATTTCAGTGGATGTTGCTTTGGTTACAAACCCACCTTCAAGCCAACTACTGATTGCAGTATTTGTGTAGTGACAGCAAACAGTACTTTTACTGACTACCAGTGAATACAAACTGCAGAAGAGTAACTGTCTGAGTGGGTCTAATGTTCCACCCAGAACCAAGAACTGATTTTCACGGTGTAGTGGGTGTCACCTTTCCCGGTAACAACAGAAATAAATGCCATTTCTCATGTGTCTCGTTAATGCCAGGGTTTCTCTATACAAGGAGAGACTGCATGATTTGGGCTACTGGGCCTATAACTCGATGCTGCAACACACATTGGGAACAAGATTTATTTTTACATATTAAAGTGTCAATAAGTTCTGTGAAAATCAAATTTTACTTCAAAGACGCATTTTTGAAGCAGCATCTAATTCATCATGTAGGATCTAACTCATTATACTGATCTTTTTTTGTTTGTTTTTTTATAAACTTACCATGGACAGTGGTGGTCCATTTTTAGCACACATCTGAAAGAGAATTTCCAATAAGTTAAAGCAAAAAATAGATTTTCTTTCTAAGACCTATACTTTCAGCTTCTACAGGTTTGGGTGTTGGTGTTTTTGTTTGTGTTTTAAAGTATTTTGTCCCACTGTCTCTTTTTCAAGTCCCTCTCAATCATGCCAATTCCCTGTATTATAGCAGCCATCCTTTCACCCAAAGGGACCAAATAAGATTCAGAAGAGTTACGAAGAGTCTCCTAAATTAACATGGGGAGCATTACTGAGCAACACTATATAATAGTTCATTAACCTGTACTAGTTTTATGGGCACACTGAGAGAAAACAAATCCAAAGGACCCTTCAGATTTGTGTGGATAAGGTTTGTTAGCCTGGCATTCACTTCAACTACGTCTACCATAGGGCTATTGTTGCTACCTTTTTTGTTTGCTGCTTGCTTGGTTGTTTTTTAAAGCTGAGGAAAAGAGCAGCACAGTGGGTAATTTGAGTAGTCCACATGCCATTTTCATCCAGTTTTGGTATAAGGATGGATACTAGGTATTTCAGACACATAGCCATTCACGGTATTTGCTAATAAATGTGATTTTAGCCAAAATTTTAGCTTCTTCAGTTACCTACATTTCCTCGAGCTCAGCCTACTGAAGTCTCACTCACAGCCTCAGTCTTTAGCACCCTTACAGACTTGTCTGATGATTCAGAATGAAGCTAGGGAATAGAAGTGATGTCTTTGAAATGGTTAAGGCATGCCAGTCCACTGTCAACTGTTCAGATAGATTTTTATCATTATTAGTAACATGCATCTATTTCAAGGCTGCAGAAGCAAGATACAATAAGAGAGTTCTATAATTATTTGCTGGTGCTGGTATCTCAGACCTGTCTGTCTTTATTTTCAATCACTGATTTTAATTTCTTTATTTTTGTTTAACATTATCACTCTTTTACAAAGCTACAAGCAGGTTTCCTAAAAAAGTTCTGCCACTTTGGACAATGGGGCTGCAGTAACAATACTGCACCAACAGGAGGAACTTTGCTCTTTCATGAAATTCAGGGATTGAGGGTCCGAGAGAGGAACAAATAGTAAAACGTGCTGTTATGCACGGGCTGACACACTGAATACATGAACACACTAAAGTGATGATCACAGGAGAGAGAAAATCCATCAATTCAGATTCAATAACTTACATGTCACATGCAGAACAGTGGTGGCAGCGGTCAGGTTTGATTAGCTGGCATCGATCACAGTATCTGATTGCTGCATTCAAGGGGCAAGGGTCAAGTCATTAGAACTCATTTAATTTTACAAAGGTTTTCCCCCTTAACATGAACTGAATCTTAAAGACCTTCCTGCCCTCCCCTGCCACACCTGTTCTCCCAGACCTTGATGTGCCTCTCATATGATACGTACTTTTTGATTTTTTTAAGAAATGTAACATATGGAAGTATTCAAAACACTTTGATCTATTACTACTGTACTGAGTCCATTTCCATTTACTCTTTTGCTCCCCAGTCTTCCCATCTTCATCCTCTGGCACTGATCCCCTACCGCTTGCTTTTACCTCTGGACAGAGTACTTGAGCATCCCATTGTGAAACTACATTCTTTCAGCAGGCCAGCCTTCTGCATTAGCTTTCTCTATCCTCTTCAGGAAATAGTGAACTAGCAGACTGTTCAGTAAATCAGCTCTTCCTCATCTTTCCTGGATATTTTTAAGCAAGCCTTCAGGCTCTTCTCAATGGAAATAAGATACCAGTACAGGCAGTTTGAAAGGAGGAGGAAAGCAGAACTGCTAAGAGCTGGCAAGAGCTTCCCAGACCACTCCAGGAAACTTAAGACTGGGATTCCCTTAAAGGGAGGCTTGTATTCAAGAAAACAGGTGTCCTTAGACTTTGTTTGCAAAGGCATAGTAAACTTTGGTAACAGTTATTAGGAGTAGTTTGTGTTTTTGGAGAACTCCACAAGTTTCCTAGTTTCAAGAAAGAGAAACATATACATACATATAAAAGCTAGATTTTAAAAAGAATATACATATGTATAAGGCAGCAGTTTCACAGATCGTTCATATGCAAGTTGGAATAAAAATGCCTATACGTATTAAAGGCAAATACAGAAATAGCCCATAACTAGCTTTGTACTGAATTACAGATGGGAATGAAACAACATTCGTTCTTAAATTCTAGCCTTAAATATGATGTTTCTCCTCCTGCTAAACTGATACAGCTAAGAAAAAAGAACTTTAAAAGGGGTATATAAATTATTATAAAATCGAGTAAAAGGTTTATTTGTCTCTATTTCTAGCTGTATTAGCTCTATTTCTTTGCTATGTTTATTTTTTATAGCCACAATTAGAGATAAATGTTGTCATCTATCTGCTTGCTAGAAAAGGATTTTTTTTTTTCCTTAATTCAAATACTGGCTACATGTTGAGATCCCCAGACAAAGGACTCCAGTTTCTCTTGATGGAAAAAAACCCAGCACAAACAAATAACAAAACAAGGTCATGGCCTTTGCAATATGTGCTTAATAGATTGTTCATTCAGTGACATCAAATGATTTTCACGGAATTAAACTATCAGCTTCAGGAGCACAGAATCATCTTTATAACTCACCTCTCGATGCTGTTGTCGTATAGATAGGCAAGTCTTTAGCAGCTCTTCTCAAAATCTCCTGCTGGGATTCTGGTCTCTCTTCTTTTTCATATTGTTCTTTATCAGCTTTTGACAAGCAGAACTAGGAGGGAGGAAGAAAATGGAATGAAGGGAAGAGATTTATTATTACTTTGTGTTCTAGTCATGCTCCAAGGGAAAAACTCTATGTATCTTAAGCCTATGTCTTTGGACAACCCCCACCCATCAACCCAAAAAACCCACATGAAGAAAAAAAGAACGCTATAGGAATTACAGGAGATCCTTAAAACTCATGATGGTCCCTGGGCGTATTTTAAAGAAAATAATCTTTATCTCTGTTCCACTATCTATAGCATTCTCCCTTCAACACAAAGGAAGGCAGAGACTCAGCAAAGTTTTAAGAAGGCACAACCTTTCCTTTAAGTCCTGATAAGAGTAAATTAAGTGGCCTGTGAACGAGAGGAAGGTGCAACAAACCTTTGCTGCCACAGGGCACTGAAGTTCTCTTAGCCTACTTCCTCTCTCTGACTTCGAAGGGCACAAACCAGAGGTGGGGGGGAGGAGAATTGCCTCAGCCCAGAAGTTCAATTTTTACAGCGCTAGTATCAAAATCCATGAGCTGTATTGACAGCAACTTCAGCAAAGCCTGTACAGTTTGAAAGACTTACAATTCTGAGTAAAGCATGAGGAGCATTCCTGTTGAAGACCCACTGAAATGTAAAGCTCTACCGGAAGAACCTGGACAGCTTTCACTCACTTGAGAAACATTTCGTTTGGTATCCGCTGAAATCATGAGCTTTACCATTAAGCCCCACAAAACCCAGTGTGCTGACAAGCCCCTGAGGAGTGGGGGCTGAACTCACAATTTCCTTTGGTATTTTCTGTTCTGAAGCACTTAAGCTCTGAGCTTCCTGCATGGACTACAAGAGCCCTTTTAATGAGCACACATAGACAAAGTATTCATGGTAGTGAGTGGAAAATGCTGTGTGTGCAGCTGGAACAAAAGTTGGCTTAGTGTGGTTTAATATGACCATATTTTCCTACCGAGAACATGTATATGATTAGTTCACATGGATTTTCCTCTCCTGTACTTCTCTTTTGGATTACAGTCAGTTGGCAAGCAACAATGAAGACTCCACTTACAGAAAGGAGGAAGCAGTAAGACATTGCTGCAATTTCTGTTATTTCCTAGCCCAGAATGCAAACAAGTTGCCTCGTATCTCACAGAATCTAGTTAAGTGAACTGTTACATATAGTATCATCTCAGTTACTGAGCCCACCCACTATTCAAGGGTGAAACATGAAATATAATCCCCTTTTAAATAATCAGAAACTAGGATTAATCTATGCAAAAGGTGAAATTAAAGTTTAACATTTCAGTCACCACCAAGAGCTTGACCTCATTTTTAAATCTTAAGTCTCTTAGATATTTACTCAAATATGAAAACTGGAGATGCTCACATCAAAAGTTTAAGACAGATCTGAAGCATCATGCCAGCAAATAGTGATGCAACATGCCTGCCTTCCTCCCTAGTGCTCTTGTGAGTCTGCTAGGTGACCCAATGCCTGTCTCCATGACCTGCAATCATGCAGAGGTTGCACTGAACATGAAATACTACTTCTAGATGACATTTCTATGGCAAACCATTAATGCACAGAAAAGGAACTAAATCACAAGATTTAAATGTTTTTAAATTTTCCAAGTAACTTCATAATAATACTCCAAAAATCCTGGATAGGATTTTGTTTTTTTGGAGAGCTGCATTTCTGTTCTAATTACAGAAATTAATAGGGCCATGAGACCACAGTCTCTTTGGACAATGGCAGGATATGTTCAAAGACATCAAAAGTTGTCTGTTACCACACAGCTAACAGAATTTCCAATGAGGTTCCAGCAGTCCTTATTGAAAACAGAAAGAGTCCCTTTGTTTCCTTCCTCTTTCTGGATCTTGTATGTTGATTGTTCTTTATTATGACAAATGTACAGGGATTACACTAAGACAACAGCAGCTGCAGAATCTTTTTTTAGTTCAATAGTAAGATCACAGGATGCCATTTGTTTTGCAAGAATGGCTAATTTGAATGACTAAAAATATATACGTTTACACTGTCATACAATGGGGAGATTCTGAAGTCAGGCTTTGTTTTTAAGTACAACCAGCATAAATTACTCACTGGTACATGAGCAGAAGGGACTTGCCCAGAGAGAGAAAAGTGGTGGTGTTCTTTTTTTGTTTAGTTGGTTTTTGTCATTTTTTGGGGTGTTTTTTTGTTGCTGTGGTGGTGAGGCTTTTTTTTTTTCTTTTTCTTTTTAACACTAGCTGTAGAAGAAAATTGTATTAAATCTGATCTATCCCCAAACTTGATATAGGAAATACTCATTACATGACATATGCCCGCACCATCCCTTTCACTCTCTGAATATGAAAAGCTTGTTACAACATTACTATAACTACAGGCTAAGTACTGTCAGAAGAAGTTTTCTATTATCGAAGAATCCAAGCAGACAGTAAAAGTTACTAGGGTTTACCTCTATGAGCAGCTCTAGTTCATATAGGTTTACAAAACCTGGAATAACACAGTTCCAACCACATTTTAATGCACTAACCTGCTTAACTTTATCATTTTCTTGCAAAATCATTCCAAATAAAGCCAAAGCAAACCATGCTGAAGACAAGGCTCTTTGAATTTTTAGGTTTAACAATTCAGTACTACTCTCTTTGTTTAGCTAAACTGCAGAATAGGCTTTAGCTTTTTTCACTTTCTATTCTGTAGCTTTAAGATACAGATCTCTAAGCCATAATTAAGCACTGCAGAGCAGTGTTTGCTTTTCCTTAGAAGCATGGTTTTAACTTTTTTCAAAAATAAACGTTTGACATTAGCACTGAAAGTCAGTCTTGCCAAAAAAAGAACAAAAATTCAACCCCCATAGAGCAACCAGAGCCTCAAACAGTTTAGCCAATTTAAAAGCTTTATAAAACCAAGGAAGGGAAGGGAAGTATTTTAAGTTCAGTGCCAGTATTTAATCCTTACATACACACACCTTACAGAAAAGAAGGTAATCCATCTCAGGCTTATTGCAATTAATACTGTTCTTTTTCAAAACAAAACTTCTTACAGTCATCGTGCATTCTTCTGCCATTATATAAAGCTCCTTTATGTATTCACTTCTCAATTGTCCCTAAACCTTAACCCTTGACTTACTACTACACAGTTCAGTCCTCCAAGTTAGAGTATACATTACATCGTTACTTTTTCTTACCCAGAGATCAAAACTGCCTAAAATGGAAATATAAAAATGTTGTCACTGCATTTGATTTATTGGTTTTAAAAATTCCAGGTTTCAAGCAAGAAACTTCTTAGCAAAGTGCTGTACATGACTGTCAAACTTGTGATTAATTAAATGCACATTTTGTATAAGGAAATGTCATTACACAAAATATACAGTATTTTAGGAGTAACTTGATAATTTTCATTCATGATACACTGTCATGCTGTTCTATTTTAGATAATGAGAAGGGAAAGGTGAATCATGCAGTGCTGCTAACAAGTTTCATCACTGCAAACAGTTCAGCTATTTATAAAAAAGGCACTGACATTTTTCTAACGTTATATTTACCTCATTAGAGGGGGATGCAGGACACGTGAAAATTGTCTTCCAATAGGACCATACAAACATGACAAATGACAGATGAAAAACCACAAGGTAGACAACTGCAATAAAATACAAATAAGAGTTCGGTGAATATAGCTGAAAAGAACAAGGAATAAAATTCCTGATCTTTGATGAGGGCTAAACTACTATGCTATGAATAATCTGATAAAATTAAATTATATTAAACCCTTTTCCATGGGTAGACTTAGCACTCTAGGAGTGCTCACTCAAAAAACCCAAACCAAACCCCCCAAAAACCCAAATGTGATAGCTGCTATTCCTCAAGGAAATCATATGCTTTTATGTACGATTCCAAAACAGACTTTGACAGGAAAAAAAAAACAACCAACCAAAAAACCCAGAACTGAACACAGCTTCACCTGTGGCGTGTGACTAACCTTTTTGGATAAAGAAGATGCTACAATTCTGTTCCAGATTACAGTAAAGTATTTGATACCTGACCTACAGAATTCAATTTAATTTCTACTTCTAGAAACAGCACAGTATTGTACCATTGTATAAGGCACTGGTCATCAATAACAATAAAATTCTAAACCGCGGGTTTGGAGAAGACTGCACTCCAAGATGACAGCTAGGTGTTGAGCTAAAAATTGTCCGATTATCTTCTTTCTAATCATGAGAGGAATATAATCTGGAAGAGTCCTGCTATCATAGTCACAGTGACAACAAAATGTGGGTGGCTTTAGTAGGGAGCTCAACCAATTTATGAATGGGCCTGTGTTGATAGGGTTGTCTTAAAGGCCAGAGACCCAGACCTTATGACTGAGGAAGCTTCTTCCAAACTTGTTTTCCTCTAACAGTTTCTTTTACCACTTGTAAAGAGGAAACCGATCAGTCCTGCCAGAACAGCAAGCCTTAGAAAAGAAGTCATACTAAATATTTACGTTATTTTCTTCAGTTGCAGGAAGAAGGAAACTTGACCTACTTTCCTGTGCACATAAAGAGTCCTTTAAGAAGCTGTATGGCATACTTTATGGATTGCAGAACAGGCTCGAAACTCTGGGAACTTCCAACAGCTCAGAAAATGCTTGTGCACGTGGTCTTAATTGATCATCTTTCAGGATTTTCATTGCTTGTTGCAGTAAAAAACCCAAACAAACTGTATTTGAGCTTTCTTCAGAGAATTATGCTTTTTACCTTTGCCTCTGACTCCTCCAACCTTACAGACAGATTTAGCAAATTTTCAGCTGTGGAGCTGAGTGAAAATGCAAGAAGCAAAACTTTTTTCTAAAGCCGTCCTAAAATTGTCACCCTGATAGGAAAAAACTCATGCATCACTGTAGCAGACACTGCATAACTAGAAATTGTCTTTTATTAAAAACATACTATACACATTCAAACATAATGTGGTTAAGCAATTAAAGCATTAGAAAATGGTTTGGAAAGGAGAAACTAATTCCACAAAATTCAAGTGGAATCAGCTGCACAGATCAGAGCTTTGGGAGAGAAGAGGGTGAGAGGAGTTGAATAGAAGGAAAGAGGAAATGAGGTACAGGGGAGGGCAGGGCACAGCAAAACTAACTTACACAGTAAACAGTTCTATTCTGTCCATAAAAGTCACCCCCAGAATTCAGATTATTTTGAAAGATTATTTTCAGTGCACACACCATACTTCAAACAGCAGAACCTCAAAGTCTTGCCGCAGGCTGTAAATGCCCCAACATCACACAAGAGTAACAGGCACAAAAGCTGGCTGCAGCAAGGGTGCAAATCTGTGCCAGTGCTACCAGTACATACTAGAAAGCGGCAGTTGTTAAAGTGCTCTTGCACCCTTGCAATAACTGATATCTTGCAATCTGTCACCGTCATTAAAAGCCAAAGGCCTGTCCTCAGGAGCCAAACTGGGGCAACTCAAGGAAGAGCAAGACTTTCACAGCTGTTCCAGTGATGGGCACCACTCAGTCTAGAGGAGAAAGAGCCTTCAGTTGGCAATCTATACTGGCCTTGTACTGAATAAATTCTTGCTTCTTTTCCCACTCCCGTGCTGCCATTCCTACTGTGATTACAGGTATCTGTCCTGTTAGTGCTCCCCAAGAAATGAGAGGGAGGGAAGATACCATTTTTGATGGCTTTACTTTGTCAGTCCATCTACCCACTGGTTTTGGGTAGCACTGTCTCCTCTGCTGACTACTCCCTGAAGCATCTTGCATCAATTTCCAGCACAAATATAAGCCAGCCTCATTCCTATTCAGCTCATTTTCTTGTAATTATAATCTAGATGGAAGAGACATCAAAAACCTCAAACCTCAATATCTGCCAGTTTAACCAGACTCAGAGGCGTGAGGAAGTCCTGGCTAAGCTAAGGAAACCCAGGATTCTCGCTGCCATGCTGCGACCAAGCGAAGTCATTTCTCTTTAAAGGCACTGATGCATATTAGACTATAATTTATGTTCTCAGGAGGATAATGTCTTAAGATACGCTCTCCAAATCCTTTTAAAATATGCTAAGCCCTCCTAAGATTTGCCCTTAACATGCTTTTCTGAAATCATTCTTAATACTTCCAAGACAGAGCCAGATTACAGAGAGGTAATAATATATAACAAAAGTATATTATATTGTTAAAAGAGATTCAGAGTTGACTTTATTCCTCTATCCTAATGGATATAAATCTAGACAAGAATATGAAATTACAAAGAAACAGTTAGCTTTAATAGGGTGAAGAAATCACCACTAATTTAATAAAAAGTTGTAATTAAGTACTGGCATAAAAGGATTTGAACACAATACCCTGAAATATGGAGCAAAATTATTTGCCAAGATGCACATTATCGATTTACGTGACAATGTTACTGGTACTTTGGCCCTTTCAGTCATCTGATGTTATTTCCTGGCTATTGCAAGTTAGCTTATAAGAACTTTATAAAATTTATGATAGCTTTCATTTCAAGTGAAAAAAAGACTTCACATCTCATTTTGATCAACCTCCATGGTAAAGAAATTCATGCATATGGTATGCCTATGACATGCTTTAGAATTGAAAGTGCAAGAAGCATGCAGGTGACAGCTATTAAAAGCATTTTTCTTCTTGGGTAGATTTAAGAGCACCTGCTTCAGTCAGACCGGCACCACATTTGTATTAGTGCCAGAGATCTGACTATGCAACACCAGCATCATTGCTCTGCCAGGCTTCCTCAACCGAGACGTGGACCTTGCTTAGCCTAGATGAAGCCCAGACAGGCAATGTGATGTAAAAATCCAGGGTAAGGTGCAGCTCTCATCTGGAACAGCTTACAGTTTATCCTGGAGATTTTCTCCACCCTTTCACCCCTTCGTTAGAAGATGAAACAGGGCAGATTCCATCAAGGTTCCTTCCTTTCCTTTCACAGTGTTCTCCTGGATGCTCCCCACCAGGAAGAAAACCGCTAGATTAGCTCCAAATATTTTTTTTTTTTTTTTTTTTGCAAAAATACTTAAGAGATGAGAGCCTCTTACCAGTGGTCCCATACTCTCAAGACACCCCTTCCTGTGGGCAGTCAAAATGGAAATCTCTGCATAATCATGTGCCCCCATAAGCTGAAATGAACTCCCAAACAAATATCCCATCAATAATTTATATTTCTCAGGGGCGGGGGGGAGAAAGTTCTATTAAAAAACCCCCATCTGTTGAACTTCCGGAACAGAGTAACTCTTTAGACTAGTTTTTGTTCATAAAAGAAGTGGCAGAGCAAGAATGCTGGAATTCTTTTTGTCAGTCTGTATCTCTTAAGTATGTGGCATACACTTTCCAAAGCCAATACAAAAACTTAAGTAAGTTTGTCAAAAACAAGGCCTTAACCACTTGACCTGGAAATTTCAAATTATAACGTCCAGCCACATTTGACATGGTTATGTTTTGCACAGTTCTAACCACTCCTAAAGAATGGGGTTCTGAGGAATTTGGTAAGCTGTCTGGTAAAGAGCAATCAGTAGAACAACAGTTCTTCCTCTTTCAGGTCACAGGGTGTGTTCAGGAATAAACAGAAAATGGACTTGGGGATCTGCTGCAGTTCCTTCTCTTTTCATCTTTTCCCGTTCGAAGAAGGTACCCATTTAAAAATATTTGCAAACCTAAATCATAGTTGTGTTACTCACAGTCTTGTCATCATCCCAAGCTTGTGGCACTAGAAACTAACCACTCTACCTCACAATATTTACCTTGTTTCTTAGCACTAATCTACTCACCTCACAGAGCTTACACATAAAGGAGTACATATAAATTCTATGTCTCTTAAGGCTTGCATGCAACAAAACTATTCACATATTTGAAAAAAAAAATTACCTTTTTCTGCAGTTGAAGAAATAGTAACTGGAAGAGAAAAAAAAAGATATATGGTAAGTTAATCCATATTGAACCAAACGTTTGGCTAGAAGTGAAATATAGGAGATAGCTGACTTGTTCCAAAGCACACTTCAGGTGTTAGCAGAGCCTCCCTGCCCCACTCTGGGGTAAAAGAGGAGTTAGCATTCCTCCTGCCAGCCCTCGAGGCTTGGTAAGTCAGTGGAAGAGCTTAAGAGATCCAGTTCCCTGCACTAACCAAGCGAGCACACTCCTTTTCACAGACATTAATGAGATCATAACTTATGCACGTTCCCCTTCAGATATGCGTCTAGTAAAGTTTTCCGAGTCAACAACTAGGCCAACAGATGTACCACTGGAAACCAGAAAGTGAAACAAAAGAAGTTCTTACAGAAGTCCCTATAAAACCGTGTTGCATGTAACCTACTTCCCTCCCAGTTTTTTCCTACCACTTCTCTCTTCCTGTCACATGCTATTTTTGACTTTTTCCCCCTGACCTGAATTCTTCAGGCATAGTTAAAACCTCTCCACTTCCTTCTCTCCTACATCCTCATCTCCTTTCATCACAACAGCAAATTCTGTTCTTCAAATCTACCTTGTATACTGTCTGACTAGTAGTACAGCCTCCTGCCCTCAGGCTTCTCCAAAACCCTCACACTTCATTCATCAATTCAGGTAAGCTGCTGTACTTATTAATTTGCTTTGTTCATATCACTCCTCTTGCTGGATCTCTTCCTTAAACACTGAATTCCTGAAATTCAATGAGGAAAGGATCTTTTCCTGAATCTTCATCTTATATCTTTAAGCTTCTGATCATCACTACGAGCAAAAGGTTAACAGAGCACACCCTACCTGCTGCAGTTCACCTCACTCCACACTGTCTCCTCTCTCTCAGCTCTGACATTTCTACAGTTATTACTTTGTGTGCCACTTCAAAAGAGCTTTTTCTTGCTGCACACGAAAGTCTTAAATCTGCAGGGCTTCATTATGCATTGCAGACTTCCTTCTGAAGGGTTACTTTGGTCACAGAGATGGCACCTGTCTCACCTAACTGCAGGTATCCATAGTAAAATGGTCTGCAACTATATTATGCAACTGTGCCTTTTTTTACAGTCAAAGAGACATAATGAGGCGATAACTCAATGTATAGATGACCCGGTTTTGTTTGGATATGTTTTTTGGTCGGTGTTTCCCCCCCCCTGCTTCTCCCCTCCCATTTCCTTAAAATATCCGCTTGGCACCCTCTACCTGTCCATGGAAGCCTTTACAAAGTTAACAGAAAAGGTTCCTGTACCTTCCACCTAAAGAAGGAAGAAATTACTTCAGAATAGAACAAGGTCGGCTTCAAACTGAAGAATGGCTTATTTTCACATTAGTTATGCATACTTGCACATCCTCCTCCTGTGTTTATCTGAAACAGTGACACAATCCACACAGAAAAACAGAACTGAAGCACACAATTACCTGCAAAGTATGCATGTAAATATAAGAACAGGTCCAGCTGTGCCATGGTACGGTCTCTGTACTATGCTGCATGCTACAGAAGTCGCATTATTTTTTAAAGCAAATCCTGTGAGTGTTTTCACTTGCAATTTTATTAAAACATTCTTTCTCCAGTTAATAAACAACAAAAGAAGAAGATAAAATAATTTAAAAGGTGAAAATTAAGACATGCTTGCTGAGCAGGGTTGTTCGTTCAACTTCAAAAAAATACTAAAAGTACTTTAGATTAAGCTTTGTCTTTGGCTCCTCATGTATCTTAGGTAAACATCTTTACACACAGCTGGACAAACATGTATTTTGCTATACAAGAAATATAAATTTCTTAATTAGCCTCTAATGAGATGGGAGAACATTGTTACCTACAAAACTATAGGAAACTTTTTCTAAGTAATTCTGGTTAAAGCACTCCATAATCTGTAGCCTCATTTCTGCTTTCAGAACAAAACAAAATTGTGAGCCAAATTTGATGTTTGAAGACTCAAAATAATGAACAGTCTTTACACACAGGAAAAAAAAAAAAGCTTAAGATTATATCACCTGTGAGACTTCATCAAAAAGATCCCTAAATAAACTTCACAAAAATTAATTAAAGCTTCACAGCACCAGTAAGGTAATTTTCTCTTTCATACCCAGGTCCCTTAGGTCAGAATGCAGTTATTAGACTGTGCAGAACAATTTTAGTTTGGCAAACTCCTGCAGTTTGAGGTAAATGCCAGCATTGAAACGCTTGTGATTTTCATCTTGTCTTACCACCCTAAAATGAAATAAAAATAAAAGATGGCCAGTTCTCTTCTGCCTCAGAAGTTCATGCAAGTGTTTCTGTTTCTATCCCTTTCACTGTTGTTATTCCCATTGTCAGACAGATTAAATGAACAGCAATCCTACTACTTGTCCAAATTCACTCAGCAAATGGGAAATCAACAGTTTTACAGGATCTCTATACTACAAAGCAAAGCCTTCCTTTAAGTAAGTTAATATTTAACCTTTACATAAAACAGACCTTTAACTATGTGCTAGGCTGGCAATGTAACAACCAGCTTTATACCATCAATAAATCAATTCTAGCTTTTGAACTCTGGTTCAGGAAGAAAAAAAACAACCAACACAGAACAAGATGTTACCATTGTGGCCCACCATGCCTGGCCTGGAGTTTACATTATAAGCTTAGCTTTCTATTGCTTTTCTCCCTCTACTGTTTCTAACCACTTAGACACTGCCGTCAGCTTCTGCTAAATTAGTATCATTTTCACTTTCAACATTTCTAAAACACAGTTTCTTGTTTGCAGTGGGGGTGGGAAGCAGCACTGCCTTTTTGCTTATTGATTTATTTTGGACAACATAAGCACTGCATATGATTTATACGTTAACCTCAGGATGCAACAGCACTATACACTAGATGCATCAGCACAGGTTAGTGCCTTCAGCACTGCAGTCAACACAAACCCGTCCATATTTCAGAAACACAAGCATTGTAAAACAGCTGTTCTTTTGAGAATTTTAAAATATATCCCCATATCGCTCTATTGCTCAGCTACAAGAGCAAAAACAAGAGGAAAAAAATATTCTTAGGATTGGGTTCTTAATATTAAGTTTCTGGTTTCTCAAGAAGACTTACAAAAAAGATATGGCTAGGGAAGGATAAAAATATGAGTAGACAGTGAAAGCTGCAGTTCCCTTCATCGCAAACAGCTCCGAAGCAGGCACTCGCGTGTTCACGCACACTGTGAGTTTCCACTGTGGCCTCATAATTTCAAAGGATTCACCACTCAGCACTGCAGGACAAAGCAAGTCGAACACAGTGAATGAGCCCTGTCTGTCTCACTGCAGCACAGAGCTTTACCTTGGCTACCTCAGGGTTTCCAAAATCGGCCCGACTAAGCGAGAGCTCAGTAAAGCCTGCCTGTGAAGAGAACTAAACTTCATGTTGCTGCAGCTCTGCCAGCCAGTCCTGCACCACTGATCAGCTTACACACTGGACCTCCTAACACTTCGGGGTCGCAGCAGCATGAAGCACACAAAACTAAGTATGTGGTTTCACTTTCTGCAGGATACTACCTCCAAAATACATGATACAGCCTTTTATTAGGCTGGATTCAAATGTACTTTTTAACTTGGTCAGCTTGGAGGACAAGCAGAAGTTCCATGTTTGACTGTAACAAAGGAAAAAGTTGTCTGTGTTTTGATTTAGACACCCAGCATCAGCCCTGGCAGCAAAGACACTTTTTCCTTCGTGACCCCAGTTCATTACACCTCTTTCTAGATACTTTTCCCTACATTGTTGTCTGTTATCTTTCATCTCACCTATGTCACAAGAAGGAAAGAGGCGGAAGCCTATGGATTATCACAGGAAACAATCCTGCAGACATAGGGACATCATTAGTTGTATAACAAATGGGACTGGGGGGAAAATGTCATTTGTCAGAAGCATTCTTCTCAGAGTATGAACTGCCAGGTTTCAGAAAGCTTTGGAAAATTTTTAAAGCTGCTTCAAGGAAACCTCCCAGAACATCTTGGAAGAACAAGCATGTTTAAGGAGCTGGTTTGCTTTCAGTTTCAGGCTTATTTTTGCTATGAAGTGTTCAAGCACCTTCCAAATCACTGCATGACAGGAGAAAATCCCAAATCTCTCTATTCTGAGGCAAAGAGGTGGAATGATCTGCCAAGACCTTATAAGAGGCATGCTAAAGGATGACACATTCGCCTTCAACCTTGGAAGAAAAAAAACCCCATCGCTCTACAAAACCCATACACCACATCTCCCTACGCCCCTGAAAGGCATATTCAACTAAAAGCCAGAGCAGAGCAAGAAATTAAACTGCAACTAATGTAGAGGTTTAGGAAAGGAAAAGAACTTATCTTGTTACTGATGTGCTATGTTTATTTCCCCCTGTCCCCTCCCACGATGGCTCCTAGCAGGAGTCATCCTTCGGGTATTACAGCCTTTCCACGAATCTTAAGAGTAACATTCGCATTTTGGCTGACATTCCTCATGGGTGGGAAGAAAGAGTGATAAATGTGTAATTGCATCCCTTCACCAGATGTACAGCCTTAACTTTTCTCAGTTTTTAAGAAAAAGGGTTAAAAAATATATATCTACACACACACACATATATATTTCCAGAAGTTACCAGAACTGGAATGCAACAGAAACTCCCCACAAGCACTACCCTATCTGCAAAGGCAAGCACCACTCACATTATCCCAAGTTTTTAATTTGTTCAGAGAATGGCATTTAATTGAAAGTATAACTTAGATTTATGGTAACTCAATTCCCGTTTGCAAATGCAGACCTTAATCACTCACAAGAAGATGGTAGAAACATTATCTACTGACACAAGTCGGACAGACAATGAGTGAATTTCCTTGAGCAAATACTCATTTGACTTGTGTTACAGGGCAGCTCTAGAGCATGAAGACCTTAGCACTTCTCCACTGTTCTCTAAAAGCCAAAATTCTGTGACCTTTCCACACTAAGCTATTTCTTATTTCCTGACTGGCAGGCACCCATTAGGTACTTTCCTCCCTAAACAGCAGGGAGTTGTTTTTAGACAAATGACTCAAGACAACTGAATTGGCAGCATCATGTAGCCAAAAGCCAACGCAGGAAGATGCTGCCAGGTCGCTGCCGAAAGGCTATGGCAGCCCAGGAATTGCACACACGACTTGCCACCAGCTGGAATGAATGTCCTCTGCATAAATTTGAGTCATACAAACCTAGAATTGCTTTATCTTTGTAAGGTGCTAGATTGATGCAGGTTTTTTTACTCCAGATCTCCAGGAATAGGACACAGGTTTCCCCCCCAGTGCACTGCTAGTAATTCAGAAAATGATGTTTTACAGAACAGTGAGGCAGAAGAGGTGGCTCCACAGGCCTTCGTGCTGCACCAGCATGAAGAAGCATGCCTTGCCACACTGGTAGCACTGGCTGGGGCCAGTCTGCAGCACGGGTGCACCATCGCCCACGTCTAACACGATGCATGTCTGAGAGGTACAACCTGTGATGGACAACTGTTGCTGCAGAGGTGTATGAAGTTACCCCTCTTAATCATCTACCCACTCCCTTATGGCAGACAAACATAGGAAAAGTAAGCACTTGCCTTCCCAGACGCTTCAGCTCAGGTTTGAGTTACCAATGAAGGCAAGTTTGAGTGACCACCAACAGCAGGGAATTGCAGTGATGAAGGGTGAACAGCAATGAACGGCCTCTCACTGTCCTGGGTTATGCACAGACAGTCATGAAGAGGGAAAAGGAACCCCGTCAGGGCCACCGCTGCCTTAAAGAGTGCAGCTCTTCCCACAAGCACATGAGCTAGAGCCCAAACTCCTCACACACACTGTGCACAGCAACATCGCTTGAGTGAGCTACTTCAAGTGATCACAAGATGATACCTTCAAAGACACTTCAGGGAGTGTGCCTGTGGGGGAGAAATCTGGGGTGGGAGGAGAAAAGCAGGAAGACAATCCAGCCAGGGAAGAGATACCTTGCTGCAAGGGGGATGCTCTGTTGTTTCTGGCCACCAGATTGTCTATGTTCATTCCCATTGCTACCGGATTCAAAGAAGCATTATCACTGGGACAGGTAAAATGAATTAATATTTCAAAAAAGGTAGTTCAAGCTGCACTGCAGACCTTTTCTGTTATTTGTTACCAGACATTGTTACTATTTGTTGTATGGTTAAAACAGTATTAACACAATTTGTTCACTGTATAACAAGTAATTTAGAGCAGCCAGAGGCTTGCTGCCCAGAAAACATTCTCTTATCATAGCAATAAAAGAGCTTTTTATTTAGCCAAGGTCTTTTCAGCCTCAATGCAGAGAGTACGTGCATAAATACAAATAGGGCCACAGCAGAAATTAGCATAATCAATGCAAGATACTCCTTGGGTACTGAGTTACATTTAGCGATGAATTAAGCTATGACAACTGAAAAGATTTCTGCCGTATATTCTGGGAACAGTAAATTCTGTGCCACCACTTCCGCAGTTCAAAAACGCAGCTACGAAGGCAGCTGACTTCTGGAACCCACAAAATCCTACAGATGGCTCCTTACCTCTGCCTCTACAAAATACTCTTGAAAGGTATTCCATAGGTCTCCTAATGGTCTTCTCGCTGGCAGTGCCTGCACATTTTAAATGATTTCAAATGCAAGAGTTACACTTGGTCAGCATGCAGGAGGAAGTGTTGCCAGGCCTTAATCTCACAGTCCCACACTTGTGTCCAGACTAAGAACCATAATGTATTAAGAGCTAGATCAGCCCAAATAACTAAAGGCTTTTTCTGCATATGAAGTTAGCATTCAGCTGCAGCAACATACCAGGTTCGTTGTTCCTGAAAAAACATATTCCCCGAGAAGCACTATTCACTTTCAATTTACCATAATTGCCCGAAGAAACCTAATGTAACTTGATTATCTTCAGCTATTTAATCACTATTGCCACTCCTCATTCTATTTGCATTTTGATGGATTTTAAACCCTAGCATTGCTTCTACATGCTTTCTTTGGCTGCTTACTCAAATTATTGGACTTTCTTCATTCAGTTCTTTCCCAAAAATTCTACTTTACCATAACAATAACAGCTTTATTGCTCAGTAGTTTGCAAGTGCTGCACAGAAATTGTTTCCAATATTGCCTTTTAGCTATCAGACACAGCCAAAAGAAAGCCTGGTTTCTTTTTGAAAGACAAAGAGAGCTCTTACTTGCACGAGTCAGTGAGCTGTGCTCCCTCTGGCACATCAGGGAATAGGAAAAACCAGAACTGGCAGAAATGCATGGAAAGTCAGAGGCATCTGAGTGGAGCTAGCTTATGTCCACACCACTAATTAATTACATTTACATTTGAAGGAGGAGTATTTACACTCAGGCTGGCCAGATCAAGCTCATAGTAACCCTACCCTCAAGTATCTAGATATACGAAAGGGCTTTTTGTGTTAGAAGTAACTCCAGTGGTTCTGTAGTTAAGACACTACTAGGATGCTTGCAAGAGACAGGAGAGACAAACAGGATAATCAGCGGGTGTTGACAGAGCACTAGTACCATATGTCCTATGGAGCTGCCTACCCTGCACAAGATTCGGCATTCTGCAGTTAATACTAGAAACCATCAGTGCATTTAAAGTAAAAGACCAAACAAAACAACCCACCCTATCAAAAAACATCAACATAAAATTCATTCTTGCAACAGAATTTTGCAGGTAATTAAATTACCATTTATTTTCAAAAAAAGAACGCTGCACTAATTCGCTGTTGTGACTGCCAGTCAATACCTGTCTTGAATATTAAGGTCATTCAAAGCTGAGTGTCTTATGGCTCAGGATGCTACCAGTAAATCCATTTACTTCTACTCTAGATAGATGAAAATAGAGCAGCAGTCTTTATTTATCTATTCCACACAGCTGTGAGGTATGAGGCAGGAGAGCAGACGTGTCAGTTCACGGGGAACAAAAATTCCAGACACAGCTGCTGTGACCTGCAGACATGAACGATCGCCCAGGGACGAGAACCATCAGCAGACAGTAGGGATCTGCTTTGTTAATCAGGCACCCTTCTTTGCATTTGGCTTTGGACTCTTCCAAATCAGTTGTCTCCTTACTTACTTACTGGCCCTGATTGCAACAAGTATTTCCTCAAACGTTAGGATAAAATCTGCTCGCAAAACTCCGTGGATAAAAATCTCCTTGTAAATCTCATTACAAAGTATCAGGCAATCCGTTTTCTGACAGAAGGATTTTGCTGCTGCCAAGTTCATTGGGTAATGGGAGAAATCAAACTGCCCAGCAAGCTGACCTCCCCTCATGCATTAGATCACTAGATTCCTCCAATTAAGTTTTAAGTTCAATTTTTTGTAATGTTGGTCATGTTTGATTATTATTTGCCACCTGAGATTAAATATGGAACTACCTATGATGAGAAGAGTTAATTCTCTGGCAGGAACATACTGAGTTAATTCTCTGCCAGGAACACATTAACAACATAGCAGCCAGTAATGTGACTTACATGAACTCCCATCAAGGTATTAGTAAGCCAAGCTTTTGAATAGAGCCCTTTAAGGATGCTTTGTTTTGAAAAACACGTCATTTAAAAACATGCCTGATGGTTGTGGGAAAGTTTAATGGTAGGGAACTAATGTCTTCAACATATTGGACTTGTAAATATTAATAAATAGTTAATATTTTATTAATTTTAGTATTAAAATATTTATGCAATAAACATCCAAAGACTTCTCATGGTGATTTAGAGAATTTGTCTGTATATGGCTCATCAAGTTGGTTGAGAATAAATGCTGCCGTCTTTTGATGCTGGAGGCTTTGCTGCTTGTTCTTCAGGCAAAACAAAATGTCGCTCATTAAACCTTACTTGGACTGAAACACCTTGGGACAAACCTTGACTGTAGCTAAAGCTACTTCCTCTAGTTTCTTTGCAAAAAGGAAGAAATAACCAGTGACTCCCCAGGAACATAGTAAAAGATCCAGGTACTGCAGAGGGGAAACAAAATGTCAGGGACAACAGGGACAAAAAGTTTTGGCTAGAGGACAAGATTAGAAGAACATGTTTTTGTTGCACCAGGTCTCATTTAACTACCAGACCACCTGGAACATCAAAAAGTGACAGCACAAAGAGTGCATGAGCCACTGCAAAGCGATTTTTGGATACTCCAGAAGATCTATACTACAACTTAGAAAGTACTCCAGAGTAAACAGAGGGGCAAGCATACTAAGAGCATAGCCTATCCTCCATATAGCTTTCTTTCAGTGAGTATTGCTTCCAATAAATAAATAAATAAAATCCTCAGAGCTCACCTGCCTGCTGACAGCTCACCACACATTCTTGGAAGGCCTTAACTCAGGACTCTGTAAAAAGGTCAGCTGAAATATTACAAATCCTAACACAATGCATGCCAAGGGAAGAAACAGTGCTGCCTGCTACACCTCAGAGATGCATGTGGGCTCCCGTGGCAAAGCACAGGGTGTAACACAGCAGGACCGGCAAACCGTCTAGCAAAAACCGAGTAGAGTTTGATGCATGCATGACAGCTACTAAGAGAATTAACTCTGCTGTCATCTTCCCATGATATCACATATCGTAACACAGTTGCAAGAATATCTACCTTGCAGGTGAAGTACTGCAGTGTGGTACACTGGTGGGAAATAAATGTTTGTGAAGAACAAGAAATTATTGCTACGGGTGTAACACGTAAGTCAGGAACCATGTTGAGTTAAGCTTATGAGTTACAGATCACCAAAGTGATTACTTGTAAACATCTACAACTAAGTGCGAGGTGACCCAGACCCGTAAACCTGCTGCCTCCTGAGAAGCTACACAGAAACATAAACTGGGACAGGACCAGGAGGTGCAGCCACTTGCCTGAAGACTCCAGAGAAGCTGGGCAGCAAGAGGAGAGCACTGTCACACAGTAGGAAAGGAGACTATCGCAAAACCAGGCAGCTGAGGTGGGCAACAGCTCCCAGTGCCCTGTATGTGCCTAAAAGCTCTGCCAGGTCATAATTTCTGCTTACACACAGACCCCTGTTTCCACTCCTAACGCTCCTTGGCAATAGGGTTTCCCAAGTGACTCTGCAAGTGTGGGAAGTAGGGAGAAACACAGTATCTTTACAAGTTTGAGAATGTCAATAGAAAAAATCCACAGAAAAGAACGAAAATGACTGCATCTAGTGCTCAACGGTCTTTAAGCTTCCCTTTGTCTAAATTAGTAATTTGTCTAAATTATGAATTATTAAAAAAGTTCAAGCCTACCCTCTGCACCAGTTGCTGCTTTAGCTTTACCTCAGCAGGTATCTACCCTGCAACACAGCAAGTAATATCTCTGCATACAATTACTAGGCTGAACTTAAGCTTTTTAAAATAGATAATTATTAAAAAACAAAAAAACAACATGAAACTTAAGGAGCAGTAGATTAAACTGAAAAATATACACACACAAAACACCCCACAAAAATCCTATGCATCTTTTTCCAGATACTGTTAAAAAAAAAAAGAAAAGAAAAGAAAAAAAAAAAGATCTGCATGTTAGTTACATAGGATTTTTCAAAACAGAACAGATACCAAGTTTTGCTCTGTTTTGGGCTCCTTTGCAATGTTCGGGTAAATCTGCACATCAGAAACCCATAGACATGAAAGCCTTCAGGTACCATCAACCCCAGCACTGCAGAAATACACTTCTCTTTTTTTAATCCAAACTTGACAAACCTAAACGCAGTGACTACTTGTCAAGAAGAACAGTAAAACAACAGGTTCTCTGCATTCACGCTGAGACGAGGCAGTAGCTGAGGTACTTAACATAAGTTTTAAGTCTACCACAGACAACTGCAAACCAGCTTATAAAATAAAACTGTCTGTTTAGGTCTCCAGACAAATCATGTCTGTTCCTCTTAACATTACTTAGATTTAATCTGAATTGTTTCATTCTTTCTGCAGCAGCAGCTTGCCTAATTTCAGATGAATTATTACTTCCATCTCTAAAATTTTTTGTTCCAAATAGGCTAAAAAAAAAAAAAAAAAGGAAAAAGAAAAAAGAGCTATCTCCCTGCTTAGTGCTTCACAAGAGATGCGTAAGAATTCCCCACTCTGGACACAAACACACATCAGGATACATAACTCAAATAGCACAGAAACCCCCTGCATAAAATCCTCGCTCGATCTCGCTGTATATCATATGATTAAAATGGTTCCGTGTTTCACATTTAAGACAATGCTGCACCATATATAGCATCAGAGAGTGCTGCAGAAACTGCAGAGGCAAAGCATGCTGTTCTTGAGATCCAGTTCTCTCCAACAATCTCCTAAGACAATGCTAACAGTCAAAAGAGAAGGTCAATAAGGAATGGATGAGCCATTCGGTCTTTCAAAAAAAAAGGAAAAGCAGAGGCTCCAAATGCCGCAGAGGAGGAACCTCATTTTTAGCACAGATAAGAGAAGACAAGTCAAAGGTTACATAGAACGCACCCCACTGAGGGGGAGGGGGGGGGCGTGCAGAAGAGCTAGGTTTTTTTACTTGACCCAGAACAGGAGTTAAGCACATCCCACAGAAAACAATTTAGTGTCAGCAGAAGGAGGAAATATTGGGGAAGTGGCTAAAAGAACAAACATATTTGTTGCAGTCTCATTACCCTTTTATATTTGATTCACCTTGGTGGAGATTCAGCTCACACAGAGAAGTGGCCTGTGGTTACTTCAAGTGTTTCTATTAAATTTCATACATGCTAATGACAGAAAAATGGATACTCTTGTTCTGTTACAGGAAGAATATGCGTTGGGTGGGGAGAAGTTAATGACTGAGTTGAAAACTCCATAAAAGCTGTTTCAGTAAACTCAGAAACCCATAGTTTATAAGACTTGCAAGGGAAATACAGGTTAAACCAGCATAAACTCTTACCAGTTGTAGGAAACTGTTGAACAAAAAGAGTTGGATAAACACTGACATATTGAATGGATGAAAAATGGACGTCATGAACCCTCAGCATTTACAGGCACAATTTTAGATGGGCAACTAGGACTTCCCCTACTCCCATTTTCCATCACAGGCAGTCTCAAGTTCAAAAAATAAAAGCAGGTACAGTGTCATCCAAGTGTTTCACCTGGCGCACGTGTACAAGACCTCAGATCAGATATCCATCTTTGTAACACTGTAAATTCATTGATTATGGACAGCACGTTTACATTATCTCATAAAAATATGAGCTGCTAGAGAAAAAAGTTTTAATTATTTAAATTTCAATAGACAGCAGAACCTGAAGTTCACAGTATGCTCTAGAGGGTCAATGACCTCACAGTAATGTCTACTGAAAACATGCACTTGAAGTTCTGGTCCTTTTATCCACAGTATCTTATAGGAAAACTGGGGGACTAGTAAGTGATGAAGTAACATAAAACCCCTGATTAAAAATGAAAGTGACTTTAGTTCACTGTTCTAACTCTAAAGGCATACAGAAAGCTCCCACTGTTGTCACCCGAGAAAAATTTGAGAGAAGTTATTTTACATAATCTTAAAATACTCATACTATCCAAGCCCTTTCAAGCCAAGAACAAAAGCTTTATAGCCCACATCTAAAAGGCAATCAGGAAGCATGGCAGCAATGAGTGATCACAGCTACCACAGAGGAGGAACACCACAAGCAGAGTTCCTGCTCCGGCTCAGACACTTACTCAGCTCCCTGCTTTCCCTAAGCCCCTTCCCTCCCCTACTCCAAAGCTGTCCTGCCCATGGACTAGTTTCAACCACGTTTTGAAGCTCAGCGGAGGTCTTACACTGAATATATGCCAGTCAGTTTCACCAAAGCTGTTGGATGGGTAGAAGAGACAAACCCTCACTCTCTGTTTGTAAACAGCTGGAAGGAGCTCAGGTGCTCAATTTCCGGCTGGCCCCCTGGCAAGCTAAGCAACACCAAACTGGCCACCGCACCACACTTCTTTTTGACCAAACGGTAACTGAGGATCAGGGAAAGATGCCAACTACTGCAGAGCTGTCAGGAATGGTTTAGTAGATACAGGGAAAAACTGATGATGGAGGGCTGGGGTGGGCACTGCAGATAGACGGCTGGTAGGGAGAGGAGGGATGGAGTCCTTTTGCTGGCAGAAGAGTAGAAAGCGCAGACACAAGACAACTCCCCAGGAAACCAGGCTGACTAGTTCTGTTGCACTTGGAAAGTTTTTTTCATTAGAGGCCTGCCAAGAGAGCAGATTTCATGCCATATAAAGGACACATGCCCACCCGTCCTTATAAACTAATACGACCAATACAATGCAAAGCACCATAAAAGAGGACAGATAATTTTTCTACTTAAGCTGAGCATCTAGTTTTCCAACATGTCTCCAGTCCGAGCACCTCAACAGGAATCCTACTTATTTATGACAGAAAAGGTTCTCATTTAAGATGATAATATGCACTCTTGAGCTGAGACACTACAACTAAATGCATCCAAAGCAGTTCAGTTTCTTCATTTCGAAATTCATGAGAGGCATGTAAACATATTTAACTGTTACTAATGATCTAACCTGTTTAATTTGCTCTTTCTTTTCTTGAAAGGTAACCCTCTTTTCCTACGGGAATGCTTTTTGCATGCTTAACATGCAAATGTTGTACTTCAGTGCTGATACTTTAGCTTTTTCTGTAGTTTGAAATCAGAAGCTACTGACACACTGCTGTTAATATCACCTTGCCGTTGCTCGATAGCTACTGCATTAGCATTTTCAGTAGAGATTTCTTCTGGAGGAGGCAGATGGAATTACCTTCTCCCTGTTTATGCAACAGACTCTTCAAACAGGAGCATTACAACAGATCACCATGTGCTTGTCATGTGGACTGTGCTTTGGGGAAATCAGAGCTATCTCTCTACTGACAAGAGCTGTTGCAGACTCCTGGACCAGTAAGGATATCAATTTATACCATTAACATGAAGTTATGTATTCTAAATTACAAAATGCTTTGTTTGCCAGAATTTTAGACACATTAGGCACTACACTGTATTAAAAAAAGCAAACGTTTCTGCAAGCAGATGCTATGAAAAGAATGCTCAACTAGTTACTCCTGTAGCTTTCAAAATCATGTTCCATACTTCGGTGTGTTGGAGTCATAAAAACACTCCTACATTTACAAGACTAGTAAATCCATAATACAAGCCATTCTCCTTAAAACTGTCAGCCCAGGAGAAGAGCCAGGATTGCGCTTTTCAGAACAGAAAGTTCTCACTATAGAACTAAAACCCTAACCCGAACAAGATTTGAAATTATTTTTTAATTAAAAAACCCCAACAAACAAAACAGCCAATACACCTTCATTATGATCTGCAGACAACTCAGCCAAAGTTAACTTCTTTCTCTTTTTCTCAGTGCAGACTGCACTACCAAATTCTTCTAGTGTTTTAGCAAAAGGGTTGTCTGTAGCAAACAGGCTGGCTTCACCCACCAACTCCTACTACACGTGTCAAAACTGCCTTCTGACCGTCGTCCAGCCAGCCTGTATTACAGCCAATCACTTGCAAAAACATTCGGGATAGGTAACAAGATACAAGTCAGCCGTAAGTGAAAACGAACCACAAGAGAAGAGCTCCCCTCTCCCTGAGCTTCCGAGGGATGTGGTAAGCAGACACAATCAGTTCAATTCACTAAAAGCATAACACAGCTATTGTTTACAAAAGCAATGTTAAAAGCAAAACATGTTTTGATAACAAGAACGAACACATGGAATGGTTTTAAACTAATGAAAAGCTATTTTAAAATATCCCTTATGTATTTCTAGGTATGCTTTCTTGCAAACAGAACTCTGGGCAATTTATGCGTGAAAGGAAGAAATAATCTATTAAGAAAGTGCTCATTAATGTTTTTCTACTTTAAACCTTTAAAAAAAATCTGAATGAGATGTTGCCTCGAGTCTTCTGCAGTTCCTTCAGTTACATGTGTTCACAGACTTTTTCCACACTGCTGACATTCCCTCAACTTCTACGCATTTGGTGAGAAAGGGCTGTTTTCACCTTTCCAATTTCCAGCTAATTTACCTGATGGATCACAAGTACACAGCAACAGTGGTCTAAATAACCCAGTGTTCACCAGCATACAACAGCAATGCTTCAGAGAGATACGACAACACTGGCTGTTTCCACAGGAGGAAAACAATAGACTGTCTCATCAATCTCCTTTCATCTTATCCAGACCAGTCCTCCTCAGTGTTCACAGCCAGTATGTAAGTAGTATAATTTAGGGTTACAGAAGAGGAATAACCAAGTAAATACATAGTAGCAGTGAATTACAGAGTAAGACCGAGTCCTTCAGACACCAAAAGCAAATCATTGAGCAATACGTGAGCACCACAGCAGAGGAGGGTGGGGCAGGCAGCACAGAGAAGCAAAATGAAAAGGAAAAGGGTAATGCAATGAAAGAAGCAGCCCCAACTTTACTATACCATCCTCACTTTGATTATTAGGAACCTTTTATGACACTACATTAAGCTGGCTTCCCACTCGATCTACTAACTGAATACTACAAGGAGAAAAAAAAAACCATACAGGAACAAGAAATAGGGTAATGAAGGCTTTCTCTCTTCCTGTTTCCTCATTAGCTTCACATCTTAACAGTTATCTAATCTTTAAGAATAACCTTTGAAAAAAACCCCACCCTGCTCTCTGTGGGGTTTCAATTTCTCTTTTACTCTCATTATTTATTTGAAATTTTCTATTGTCTCCTCTCTTCTAAAGCTTCCCTTCCTCCACCTGTCTTTCCTTCACCCAGGCACACACCAGCTGCATATTGTGCCCTTTGCCAAACCCACAGAAGTGCAACAAGCCGCAGCCCTGCTTCTGCACCCGCTGTACGTGAACATCTGCAGAGACCAGCGTCACCTCAGTCGTTAGCGCGCTAAAGGCACATCCTTGCTCTTCTTCATAGTACCCAGTGCAGTAGTTCTCAAAATAAATCATGAGGAGCACTGGGAGAAGGTAAACATACCACTAAGAGAAACAGAAAACTCTGCATTTCTCTATAAAACCTCTCTATGCTAGTTTGAACTCAACTGCAGCATAAAAGAGTACACAAAGGAAAAAAACAAGCCAAACCAAAAAGCCCTCCAAAACCCCAAACACAAACCCCCTTTCCTCTCCCTGATGAGATGTCCTTTTATCAAGAGAGTAAACAAAATTCAGCAGGTTAAAAACAAACGAACCAACTCGCCCCCAAAAACAAAACCCACAACAGAAAATACAGAAAAATAAAATCCTTGGTCACCAAGTATGATTTAGACAGGTAACAACTGTAAAATTCAGTGACAGCAATAAAAATCAGTAAGTAATGTTCTTATTAAACAACTACTTTTTCTTAATAGTCGGTATGTGCAGACATTAAGAATAAAGCTGATTTGTGAGCAAAAAGTGCCAGGTGTCTAGAAACCAGATTTATAGACGTGAAAGTTCTCATATAAACAGGAGCCACCCTTTCAATAGATTTTCACACAAATGAAACCCTGATGACCTCAGAAGGGCTCTCTGCAGATTCTCTATGCCTGTGAAGGAGAAATTGCCCATTAGCACCCAGCCCTGACCCACTCTGTGATCAAGACACAGAGCAGGGACTTCAGAGGTCGAGGTTCTGTTCCCAAGTCAGCCAGAGACCACCTGTATGACCTTGGGCAAGTCTCTGAATCTCTGAGTTTTTGTTCTTTGCTTAAGAGAAGAAACACATAGCCCTAATCTGCCTTTTGCCATACTGGTCAGACTGTAATGGGTACAGTAAACCTTCACGTCACACCTGTAAAATGGGAGTCTATAACCTCACACAGCCCTTCTCAGGACTACTATAACAACTACCCATGCTCCAGTCCAAGTATTAAGATCGCCAAAATTTGGTTCCAAGTGTTTATAGTTTTAAGCTAAATTTTCCCAGAAAACCAGTACTATTTACTCACACAAACAGACAACCAAACCATAATAATCTGGCAAGTTTGGATACACTAACATATTTGTAACTCTCTCATGTCAACAGTTCACGTAGCATCTCCACAAGCATTATTTTACAACTGTATTTCTTCAAGTCCAAATAACTTTTTGCTTGTGGTTTACGTTCCAGTCCACATATGTAAATCTAACACAAAAGGCTGTGAAATACCATTCGGAAAAGCTACCCAAAACCAAAAAGTGACTGTTTCTAACGGAAGGATGTCTTTACAAGCTTGCCCAGGTATAAAGGATATGCAAGCCTTTTATTTCTAGCTAGGGATATCAAAGCACATATTTTACACAAATAGCAAGAAGTACAAGGACTGACAGAGGCTAGGTAGACCTATATGTATATTAAAATGGTTCTTCGTACTTTTGGGTTGGTTTTTCCCATTTCATCTTCTTTACTTAAAACATGCCGAACGCTCAGTAACACGTTTCTCGATTTTCCTATGCCGCTTCCAAGTTTTACCAAGTCTGACAAACACTGCACATCACCGTGCCGTTCCATTTACCCTGCCTGGAGAAAGCCAACGTCCTCCTGAACTGAAGTTTCCTCCTGAAGACAGAAAAGGGTAACTATCACCCTGACCGAAACCGCTTGCAAGTCAGATTTACATAACACTGAGCCCTCGTCCAGAAAGCCTTGACGCGGCCTGACAAAACCCCGTAAGCCCTAAATCCATTCCTCTGCCCGCTTAAGCGGGATGTTTTAAGCCTCGTTATGCCTCAATGACACTGGGCTTTTTAATGGGGGTGTGTTTGTGTGTGTGTGTGTAAATACACCCACAAGGTGGTCAAGGAGTTATCTGACACATCAGGAAGAGGGATTAACAACAGAAAAATAGAGAGGGGAAAACCGCCGGCGAGACATGAGGGGCAGAGCCCCCGCGGGGCTGCGGAAACCCTCGTGAGGTCCCTGCCTCTCATGTCTCCCCGCGGGGTCCATGGCCGTCACCGCCTCCCTGAGGGGTCTGTCCCCAAACGAAGCGTCCCGGACCACCCGCCTGGGGTCTCCTCTCCCCCGCCCCCCGCTTCTCCACAGGCGACCCCCGGCGGGGGACCCCGCCGCCATGAGGCGCCTGAAGGCGGGCTCCCGCCGTCCTCGCCTGCGGCCCCGGGAGGGCTCCTGAGGCGGGGGGATAACAGGTAAACCCGCGCCGGAGGGAGCGCCTGCGGGGTAGGGGTCTCCCCTCGCCCGCCTGAGGGGAAGCCTGAGGCGGGCGAAAGGAAAGGAAACCCCGCCGGGGCGCAGGTGAGAAAGCAGCCCCGGAGGAGGCGGGTGGCGAGGAGTCCTCCCCGCCCGGCTGGCAGCTCCCGGCGCCCGCGACCCTCCCCGTCTACTCACACACACACAGCTCCACCACGTAGGCGTAGTAGGACCAGGCCACGACCAGGGCGATGAAGGCCACGGGCACCCAAGCCAACACCTTCTGGCAACACTTGAGGACGTGGGACGGCGCCATCTTCCCTACCGGGCCACCGCAGGAGGCATCAGCGCCGGCGCTGCAACGGGCGGCGGCGGCTGCAGTTACGGCCGCCGCTGCGGAGCCGGCCCCGTGCGGGCGGGCGGGCAGGCCCTGGGCGGGCCGCAGTGGGCGGGAGAGGGGCGGCCCCGGCGTCCGCCACCGCCTCCTTCCCGCGGGCGTCTAAACGCCTCAGCGTTCTGCCGCCCTCCGCTGCTTCCCCCCGCCATCCCTCGCCCTCCGCCGGGAGGGAGGCGAGGGGTTCCCCCTCTCGCAGGAGGGGTCAGTCGCGGGGTTTGCACTGGCGGGGCCGTTTCTGGGCGGGATCGTCTTCCAGCCGTAAAAACTGGTCTTAAACCCCAGCGTTGCCCTTCTGCGGTCCTGACCGGGCGGGCACAAAGGTGGCGGGACAGTCCGGGCAACCGTACCCGGGGCCCTGCCGGGCCGTTACCTCTTCCTGCTCACCAAGTCCATGCACTAACAGGGCTCAAACGGCTTGTTGGATGCTAGAAAGAATAAATAATTCCCTGTGCTGTTTTCTGAACTTTAGTTATACCTGACAACTGCCTTCCTGACAGGCATCGCCACGCAGGGCCGAGTCTGTTGGACGCGGAGTTTTTTCACGCTTGAAATTTTTAGCCATCCTGTAGCGTCGCTGTCGGTAGGATCGGCCCGCGGCGTGACAAAATCCCTGTTTCGCTCCAAAACCCGACGGCGTTTGTGCTGCGTGCGCTGCACCGCTCCCGAGCGGCCCGGGCCCCGGCGGCTCCCGCGGGGCTCCGGCGCCACCTGGCGGCGGTGAGAGGAGCCTCCCGGGCTGAGGCGGGCCGGGCCTGCCGGGCCGGGCCGGGAGCTCCAGCGGCGGGAGGCTCTCCGGCCCCCGCAGGAGCTGAAGACATGAAACCCACAGGGCGAGGGGTAGGACTTGAACAGCCCAGAAGGCGCGGCACGGGGAGAGGGGTGCCCCGAGAGCAGAAGGCTTGGAAAAACCAGCGCGGGGGGTTGGCTGGTGCGGGCGGGGGGAGCCTGGGCTTTGGGACCACGTCGTCCCGTTGAGGATGAAGAGGCGAAGCATGTGTATGTATGTGTGGGAACGTGCGTGTTTGTCTGCGTCTCAGAGCAGAGGAAGGCAGCAGTGACCTCTGATCTGGACATATTCAGGACAACTGTGGGGCAGGGAGGTGTGCTCAGGGACCATAGAAAGATGGAGGTCGGTTTGGGATCAGCACTAAGTGGGTGGGCACGCTAGAACGTGGGACCAGGGTCTGGATGGTAAGGAAGGGGGTTAGTAATGCAAGGGCTGTTAAAGAAAGGGGTTACAGGAGAGGGAGAGAGCTGATGGAACACGTTGGTCTGGCCCATTCCTACCAGACAGCTGGAAGGTATTAAGAGATATTAGTTATTTAGCTTACATAAGTAAGTAACTTCTAAATAGAATGAATGAACATGAGCCAGCAGTGTGCCCAGGTGGCCAAGAAGGCCAACAGCATCCTGGCCTGTATCAGAAACAGTGTGGCCAGCAGGAGTAGGGAGGTGATTGTGCCCCTGTACTCGGCACTGGTGAGGCCGCACCTCCAATACTGTGTGCAGTTTTGGGCCCCTCGCTACAAGAAAGACATTGAGGTGCTGGAGTGTGTCCAGAGAAGGCCAATGAAGTTGGTGAAGGGTCTGGAGAACAGGTCTTACGAGGAGCAGCTGAGGGAACTGGGGTTGTTTAGCCTGGAGAAGAAGAGGCTGAGGGGAGACCTTATTGCTCTCTACAACTACCTGAAAGGAGGTTCTAGTGAGGTGGGGGCTGGTCTGTTCTCCCAGGTAACAAGTGATGGGATGAGACGGAATGGCCTCAAGTTGCGCAAGGGGAGGATTAGATTGGACATTAGGAAACATTTCTTTACTGAAAGAGTGGTCAAGCGTTGGAACAGGCTGCCCAGGGAAGTGGTGGAGTCACTGTCCCTGGAGGTGTTCAAAAAACGTGTAGATGTGGCACTTGGGGACATGGTTTAGTGGGCATGGGGGTGTTGGGTCAACGGTTGGACTTAATGATCTCAAAGGTCTATTCCAAACTAATGATTCTATGAGTTGCTTAGAATTATAACATTGTGTGACTTGGTGTGCTGTTTGCTGAGCTTTACTAAGTCAGCATGAGTAGCTAGGTTTGCTGAAGCCTCAGGCCGCAGGCTGTACACTTCTGCCTAGATTTGCTGGACGTGTACAGGGCTGGCATCCACTCAAGCAAGACAAGGCCTCTAGAGCCAGCACAGACCTGAAGATAAGGAGGCTTCAAGGCTACAACGATCAACAGCAAGTCAAGATCACGGCCTGCCTGGAGACACTGGAACAGGAATCCAATAAGGAGTCAGAAGGTGTGGGAGGATCGGAGGCCAGAATCACCGTTGGACCAAAGGGCGCGTGAACAGCGCATGAAGATTGCATGAAGGGTCTGTAAGGGTATAAACGCCCAGGGATTTCTTTGTTTGGGGTCCCTCTGTGGAGGCACCAGCTTGGGCTGACCCTGCTGCTGCACCGTTCTATTAAATTATTTATTTTTGAAAGATTCGATGCCTGAAACTCTGATTTGGGAAACCCAGGGTTTGGACTGCGCTTCTTTAATACCATCATGGGAAGAGAGACTGGTTACATGGACGGCATCTTGGTTATGGGAACTAGCAACTCTAGAGAAGTACTAACAAGGATAAATCAGTTTGGATTTAACGTGAACAAGGAAGATTTTGGGCTGATGTGCTGGTTAGCATGTCAGGGATATTGTTAAAGTATTCCAGCTCCTCTAATCTTCATTCTGGTTGTTAAAGGTGTAAAAACATGCAACAGCTGCTGGCATGTGTGTTCCCTCAAGATCTCAAGGAGGCTTTAACATTTAGCCCCAAGACAATGGGAACAGATTTAAATGCTTGGTGTCCAGGTAATGAGTGTTTGCTAATAGTCCTTGTAGAAGTAACAGATTTTACCTTTAAAGGTGTGTGGAATGAGCAAAAATGGAACAAACAAATTAGCTTTTTGTATTGGAGCACAATATGGGACAGGTGCAGAAGTTGCATGGAGTCTGCATGGTACCTTTGCAACCAAAGCAATACTAGAGGGACGCAGTTACATCAGCCTGTATGTGGTGCAGGTTATTTGAGGACACTGAGCATATCCAAACAAAGCTTGGCATTAACCCTGTAATATATGGAATGAAATAAGAAATGTCAGAAACGTGGAATGAAATAGGGAATGTCAGAAATGAATTATTCTGGAACACATTCAGAGCGTGCCTCTTCTGTACTGCCTGCCTGGCAAAACTTGCCTGGCATACTGGCTGCCTGGCAAACATCATGGAAACGATACAGAAGGTATGGGCACAACTGACACTTGACAATCCTAAATTAATTTGATGTTGAAATGCTCACAGCTAAACTTGGGAAGATGAGGCTGGAGGGGTGTGTTTTGAATCCCATACAAAGTTGTTCAGTGACAAACTTGGGATGGTCATCTGATGCAGCAATGATAACCTGGGATAGCCAAGAGCGGCATGTGGCAAAAGTGGCTGCCAGTCTAGCAGAAAATACCTCCAAGGTGTTCAATTAAACAGCATCTTTGACTATTTATTGTACCAAGCACAACTGCTGGCAACTTAAACAGCGAACCAGTGTTAGATGCTTTTTGTAAGTTCATTCCTTCCTCAGGGGCAATACAGCAGAGTCCTGTGTCAGGAGAGCACCAGAGGAGCGGTGCCAATTTTTGTCTTGAGAATGCAATGGATCTTCAATGACAGGATGGTGGCTTGAGGATGTATTGAAGGAGGGGCCTGAACAGTGGGATACAAACCCTTGCATTAGCCTACTGGAAGTCGTGGGTATGGGGCTGGCAGGAACCTGATTTACAAGGGGAACATGTGCATATAGTCAGGCTTTAAGTCTAACCAGCCACTGCCAGAAGGGAACAACTTCACAGCACGTGTGATCTGCACCACCAGCTGAACCCTGTGGAGCACCATGGGTTTTCACCATGTGTCAGTGGGAAGGAGGCAGAGTGGGAACTCCAGTGGTATTCGGTAACAGCGAGGGTTGTATGCATGTTGCCTCACTGCTAGTGGTAGTGTGGGAGGATAACACAAGCAGCGTGTTTATTTGAGAGGAGCTGAGTGGAGAAAGGATGGTACAAGGGCAGTGAAAAAAGTGGGTCTAGAAATAGAGAGAATGGGGAAAGGTAAGAACAATAGAGGGGGATCTTCTGACAGTAGGAGTGTGGATGCCTTCATGGTGCAGGGATGCTGGCCTGCAGAACCAAACCCACCAGGACCCTGTGAGGAACCCCCTTGGACAGCCCTGCTGGACTCCCCATCAGCTTGCTGCCTGAATAACTTGGTGTGGGAGGGTGGAGTGAGGAGGGGCAGGCTTGCACCCTGATACTTCGCAGTGGGGAGGCAAGGGGGATAGGACAGTAATAAAGTATCATTGGGTGTAATCCGCAAATTTTAAGAATGATAATTAGTTTTAGAGTTGTGTGTGCTTTTAATCATTTAATCGCTGTGTCAGTTTCTTAGTAGTGTATTCAGTGAATAAACACTGTACTCTCAAGCCTGCCATCTAGAGGGAAGGGAGCTGGGCCTGGGAAGTAAAGCTACAAAGAGCTTTTACCAAGCTTGTACTGTGTGTGGCTCCTGTTACTGTGCACTGACCCTCCTGTTGTCCCCGCTCCCACCAACCTTCGTAACGAAATCCCATGACCCTTCACAATAAGCACAATTCCTAACATGAAGACTACAGCCATGAATAAAACTAGGCTTAACTAGCGAACGATTCACCATGCTAGGGAAGACGTGAGGTGATCCAACATGACTCTCCCTGTCCCAGTCTTGCTGATGCTGACACCAGCTTCACCTGCAGGGTATCGGCGGGCCCATGTGCGTGCTGACACCCTTTTAGCACGTGTCAGTACTGAGATGGAGGAACAGCCACTGCGTGTGGTTCAAAAGGAGTCTGATGCTGGCAAAGCTGGAAGCCGTGACATCGCCAGTTTTTCTATTCTGGGTCAGACAGATGCCTTGGGTAGCACAGAAAGGCAGTGACAGCTGCATAAACTGAAGAGAGGCTGGGTGATTTTTGACCAGCTATAGTCCAGTAACATTTCTGTGTGATGCTTCCATACTGACAGGAACTGAAGTAAAGCTGAATTAAACAAGGACAACATCAAGGTTGTGAGGTGGCAAAGAGGGACTTATTCATCCCCATAGTCCCCCCCACTGAGGAGTTACGCTGCACGAGGAGCCCATTCACACAGCTGGCAGGAAGTAACATCTTCCACTTCTCAAAACCGTCTGGGACATCTCTACAAGGATCTCTTGAGAAGAAACCAGCTTCTTGAATAAAAGCCAAGTGGGATGGAAAAAAGCTCTGCTAGAAATCACTGAGCGCCTGTCTGGCTTCAAGTGGCTGCACTACAGCTCATGCAAACTCTGCTGCCTCTGATGCGGGAAGGGACAAGTGATGACACTTGGAGCGGACTCTGGGAAGCTAAACAGCAACTGAGAATGCCATGTCGTGGGAATGGCTGCTCACCTTACTTGCCTCTGATCCTGTAACTGTCAAGTAGTGAAGAAAAAAAGGTGTCCCCTGTCCATTTTCACATTTCACATCTCCATTTCTGGCAGCCCACCTGCTTTAGCCATAGAAAGAACTGCATGAGAGAAGTGAAATATTTCCCCTTGCAGCCTCAGCACTCGTTAGGGTCTATTGCGCAGTCTTCCAGATGTTTGTTGGTCTATTTGCAATAATAGATCATCCAGGTTGGCAGGAATAGGTGGCAAAATTGACCGCACTGTAAATTACTGTATCATCCCTTTCAACTTTTTTTTTTAAATTAAAAATATAGCTACCAACATTTGCTGTGCTTTTGGAAAGATGTCTTAGAGCAAGACACTGCAAACACACTTTTTCAGAATTTCTCTCTGTACTATTTAGACCTCATCATCTACAACAATTTCATCTCCATTTTCCTTCTGTATCTTTTTCCTCTCAGAGTAGCTCTTCTTAAATTCCAGGAACATGCAATCCCCAGGCAGCAGCATCCTGACAGCCTCTTAGATGGAGACTAATGCAAAAAGATAATTTGTCTCATCAGGAATCTTATTTTTTGCTCCTGGTAATATCAGACAAATCAATTTTTTTGGAGGCTTCATGTTTCTGATATACAAATAAAACCAATCGAGATTGTGTAAGTATTTGCTCTTCACACTCCAGTACAGCTCATATAATCTTGTACACACCAACTGTGAGTGACTAGTTGCCCTTGTTTGCATTAGGTCAAATTTCTAAATCATGAAGACATGCTTTTTCTCAAACACCATCTTGACAAATTTAATTTCAGCCATATTGATTTATTTGTTGCTTTCCTAGTGTCCTTTTGTTCAGGGATATTCGGGTCTCCTAAATTATAATTTCTTCTAATAGCATTTAAAAGAGCTTTGTTTCTTTTAACTTTAGGACCTATCATTTAATTAGCCTCATTTTCTTTTGAAATCCCCTTTTCTCAAGATTAGTGGCAAAACAGCTCATTTTGGTATCCTTCCTCTTCAACAGTGAATGTAATTATCTGTTGTGTGACTTGGCTACCGTGCTTTAGGAATTGCCTTCTGTGCATTATTTAAGGGACGCACACGAAGTTTAGTAATGTTCACTCATTCTAACAGTATCAATTTCAAAGCAGATTAAAACACAGTAAGATGCCACATAACTAAAAAAAAAAAAATCTGTATCCTGAAAAAAGAAGAGGATTTTAAAACACTTAATTGACAAGCCTTAAAAACAATTCTTTTGGGGGGGTGATTTAGAGCTACTAGTTGCTCCATGGGGCAATAGTAAAACTGACAAATTTCCCCTAAAGCAATGGACCCAAGGCACACAGTACTGCAGTACAACACCCCTTTCTCCAGGAAATTGCTCATTGGATGGTTCTGATTTCCAAATCTACTTCCTTTTGGTCCAAATTTGTAAAAGTTTTAAACCAGCTCCTCTCTAAGAGTTTTCACCCTTCACATAAAACAGCACATCAGTATAACAAAAGAATGGCCAAATGCAAGTACTTGTATTCAGGGGCCATGAAAGACGGTGAAGAAAGGCAGCATTCAAAAAGTACCATTTAGTCCAGTGAAGCTCATCTTCTGCATGCCCTTCGCTGTTCACAGGGAAAGGCCAGGTCCCCCAGAGGATGTCTCAGAGCAGCTACCTGGTGTCTGAAACCACGTGAGAAAAAAGCCACACATTTCTCTGCATGAACTACAGAATATCCCTTCTCCCAGCTTTTCAAATCTGTGTGTCTGAAACGGGGCCAACACAAACCCTGCGTTTTGCACGGTGCAGCGTCCGTGCTCCCACAGCCTGTTGCCTTCCATGTTACCTCCACCACCCGGCCAGGGTGGAAAGGCAGCCCACCCTCAGCCAGGGGCAGCGGAGGAAAGGACAAGCTTCACATTGGGTATGCGGGTGCAGAACAAGGCTTTGTGCTTTTCAGGGCATGAGACGTCCTTTCTAAAACCACGCGAGTGGGTGCACCGTTAAGCAGCTTCCCTGCGGTGGCCAGAGCAGCAGCGTGGCTCCCGAGGATGGCGAGCAGAGCTCTGCGCTAGGGTGCTCTGGTTAATGAACTCAAAATGTTATTAACTAAGCCAATACCAGGCTAATGGGAAATCTGTCTCCATGTATGTTGTATAATTTTTATATTATTGAACCAACTAGGAACCGTTTAATCAACAAAGGCAGCAGGGAACCTTCAAATAGCAGGAGAGTGAAGAGACATGCACTTGTTTGCCGATTAATTTTGTGCACGCTCAAGCCTCTCTCATTTTCTCGTCCTGAACAGGGCTTTCCACTTCTTGTTGGGCAACATCTTCAGTTTCTCTAGGAGGAGTTTCTGGGGTCAGCTGTGGGCTAACAGCATGTGTCTACATCCACCACTTTCATTTTCATGAGTCCCTTGTGACCAGCTGCACTAACTTGGATCTCACTAATAATGACCACAGCATCGTCTGGATATGTATTTTCTGTTCATAAGGACTGAAGATTTTTAATGCGTTGGCATAGTTTCCTGACCCAGCTGTGACTGTTTTACAGGAAAGATTAAATCTGAAGGCATGAGACATGCTTGCACTCTCCTATGAGAACTCTTGCATGAGGAGAAAACTCTATTTTAAATTTCTGATGTACATTTATTGATCCATTTCTATGCTTAAGTTAAAGTATGATCAATATGCCTGAATTTTAAACTACTTCCTCTAAATACTTGGGTTTGGTCCCATTCTAACCCTTTATGGGCCAGTGATCCTTTTTTGTTATACGTACTGGACATGTGAAGTGCCATGAAACCGCAATCCATAGCCTGGCTTATTTATCTTATTGTCTCATCTCTGCTTTCTAGAAAACTCAAGTGTAACTTCAGAGGTAAGACATGGTCTGATATCTACACCCACAATTCCATGAGCTCTGAGACACCCTGGAGTCCAGAGACAAAACATTTATAACTCCTAAAATTATAAAATTTTCTCCACTGAAAGCCTGAAATTAGGCAGGAACATATTGTTCACTCTTGTAATAATACCTGGTTCAACAGACAAGCCAAGACATCCTGATGATACCTGCGTTCAGACCAGGCACTGGCAGGTTTCCAGGCATGATCAGTGTCAACCTGTCCGAACTCTGAAAGGAGACAATACACTGGAGGAGATGAACTAAACCAGAGATTTGCTTTTGATGCAGCCATATAACATCGTGATAAAACGTTTCTTTTCCAGTTTTTATATGCAGAATGTGCTCCTCATTGTTGCATGTTTTGTTAAAACCTGCCAACTTGGTTTGACTCCAAAGGGAGTTTTGCTTTTAGAAAGAGGCTTGCATAAATTGAGACACCAAAATTAATTTCTAGAAACAACCAATGGGTTTCTCTTAGTTCTAGTATATCACACTGCATTTTTGCTTTTGCTTCTTTCAGAAATGAAGAATAAGTGTTCTTAAACAATTATCTTAAACTAAACAAACTGAAAGAAATGTAGAAGTGTTATGAGGATACAACTAAAATTCTATACATGAGTTATATGCTGTAAATGGCTTGCACTCACCCTTGTGTATCCTTTTGAAATATGTTAAATCCATTTTTGAGACTTCTGCAATATGCAATGTATTCACCTTTATTCCACATAACATTCAGACACAATGTTGGAGATTTAAAAAAAAAAAAAATAATTAGGTTTTCTATGTATTTCTGTTCAGAAGAAGAGTTCCTAACATTAAAAAACTCATAATTGATAAGTTTAACTGATAGATTGGCAGCTGGCATAAACTTTTAACTAAATTGTGTTGAGTAATGCTGACAGACAGGTTGCAAATACCATACAGTTACTAAAAGGAACTAAATCATCTCACACTACAACTATGATGGATTCCTCAAAGGACAAGGTCCATCTAAACACTTATGTAAACAGCTTTTTCAATCTAAGATATTAAATATAACAAATTATTTTAAGACTGTTTTGTAAAGCCTTTTAGTTAAGACAAATAAAAATAGACTACAAATTAAACAGTGAGTCTGACTGTTCAAGCCTGATGGACAAGTTTTCCCTGGCCTTCAAAGGAGTTCCTTCCTGGATGTACTTTCAGGATAACTTCTTCTGAAAATGTTTCGTAACTCTATGCTAATTGCTAATCAATCATTTAATTTCTTTTTTTACTACAGACACAAAGTTCATTTGAAAATAAGCACATCTGTTTACTTTTTCCTCTGAACTTGACAGCAAAGCTTTTGCTAAAAATAAAACCTGAAATCCCATTTTTAATAACTTGCTGCCTAAAGCAGATACTGCTGATTGCACAAACCCAGATACAAATGAGCAAATAGGAATTAAACTTCTAGATACACTAAAGCTAAATGAACTGATTTTTCGAAAAGAAAACCAAACAGCTTGTACGAAGAAAACAATTAGTAAACAAAAGAAACCATGAAAGCAACAAAGAACATCATAAACCTATTAACATTACACAGAATAAAATGTTAAAGAACAATCTCCATTCCAAATTAAAAACGATTTGCCAAAATATTAACAGCAACAAGTAAAAGGCAGCTTTGCCTTAAAGCCAGAGCTGGAACAAAGCACACTTTGGATGAATATACACACTTCTGTGACACAGAAGCGCTTTGCTCTATTGTGGCCTTTTTTTTTATTTGGTGACGCGAAGCTGGCTGCGGTATTTGATGCCAGTCCCACTGCCCCACCTTTGCTCCCATTAGCTACCTCTTCATCACAGCTCCCATCATCAGAAGCAGCAAGCAACTTCCAAATGCACAAAGCAAACCGGGTCTCTCGTTTCTTGTTGCCCACAGAGCAGTGCATCAGTTCAGTTCGAGGGGTGGAGGCTGAGGCAGTTACTGCACTGTACTTCATTTGGATTGCTTTCTGGGGGAAAAGGGATCCGTGGTGGTCACTGGTGCCTGGTCAGTCTCAGGATGCCCACACAGGCATGCTCTTGTGCTGGTGGGTGACTCTGGCTGCACATCCACAGCCTACAAGAATACAAGCATTTTCTCTTGAATACAATTTAAGTTAAAGCTCCAAGTGAAGGCCATGGAGGGAAGAGCTGCTTTCTTAGCTTCTCACTCTGTTTCCCTAGGAGAGACCACCATGCTGAGGTGGTAGGACTCCTCCTCAGCACAAGCCTGCCTGACAGCTACCAACATAGCAAACACAGTCTCTGTAATCTCAGTACTCCTTAGGTGGGGCCTTTACGGTTTCCTAATGCAGTCTCATCCTGTCCCTCCTCTGAGTGAGTGCTTCTCTGATGTCTATCTATTGTTAAGAGATGTTAGTTATTTAGCTTAAGTAAGTTTTAAATCAAACGAATCACTTCAGAGTTGTAACATTGTGTGACTTGGTGTGCTGTTTGCTGAGCTTTACTGAGTCAGCATGAGTAGCTAGGTTTGCTGAAGCCTCAGGCCGCAGGCTGTACACTTCTGCCTAGATTTGCTGGACGTGTACAGGGCTGGCATCCACTCAAGCAAGACAAGGCCTCTAGAGCCAGCACAGACCTGAAGATAAGGAGGCTTCAAGGCTACAACGATCAACAGCAAGTCAAGATCACGGCCTGCCTGGAGACACTGGAACAGGAATCCAATAAGGAGTCAGAAGGTGTGGGAGGATCGGAGGCCAGAATCACCGTTGGACCAAAGGGCGCGTGAACAGCGCATGAAGATTGCATGAAGGGTCTGTAAGGGTATAAACGCCCAGGGATTTCTTTGTTTGGGGTCCCTCTGTGGAGGCACCAGCTTGGGCTGACCCTGCTGCTGCACCATTCTATTATATTATTTATTTTTGAAAGATTCAATGCCTGAAACTCTGATTTGGGAAACCCAGGGTTCAGATTGCGCTTCTTTAACACTGTCGTGGAAGGTTCCACTTTTCTTGAGATTCCTCCAACAGAAACCCACAGAAATTACAACAAAACTCCTCCTGTTGAGCTTAGATACAACTTTGAGAATGACATAGCTAGCGTCATGCTCAAAAGGGACAGATACTTCCTCACAGAGTCATGAGATTTCTTGGTTTTCTTGAGACATTTCCCATGTCCATCTTTTGAGTGTTATCACAAACCAGTCTGAAAGGTTAAGCTTTCACCCCAGCCAAGACAAGTCAGACAACTGAGAGGGGGAAGAGGAAGAACCCTGAGAGCTTTACAGACAAGCCTATCTCCTATATATAGCGCCCAACCAGGAAGGCTGATTTGGACCTGGGACTATTGTCTCCTAAGGTTGTAAGAAAGAAAAGACATGTAACATGCATACCTGTGTATACATAGATGCACACTATGTTATAGCTAAAAAATGTTCATCTATAATTGCTAAATGTTAACTTTGATCTGTTTCTTGTTTAAGATCTTATGTCTAACTTTGCATTTTGGATTAATAAACACTTGTACTTTTTCATTGGACTTGTTATTCTCCCAACACTTGCTTATTACAACCTTAAATTCCCGAGACACTGCAGCATTCCCTGCCACAACCTTTAGTAAGATAAAAGCAACTACTTCTCACACATACACCTTCTGTAATAGAATTAAAGCAAAATAGTTATGACTCAAATCGTAGCTACCACTGTTTATGATAGAATGACAAATTTTGCTTCTCATTTGTACTATTTGTTGAAGAGTCTGAGAGACTTAATGCACATTCATAGATCAATGTACAACTTTTAAAGCCTGTATTAACAGCCTAGTATTTCCAGTTTAATATTACAATCATGAAGGTAGACAAACCAGACATCCACACAGGACCTGGTGGACTCATCCACCAAGAACTAGCACATGAGCAGTTCGCAGTAATGAGGGCACGAAACATGTGAATTTTCCTTTTTGATTTAGGATAACTTGATTTGCATGGATTGTGCAAGTGATTTTGCCTTTTGGACCTCTGTCCTTGCCAGAGAAAGAGAACTGCTGTGTTAGTGACTAACTGAGATGATGCTCACTCTTCCAACAGGAGATGATATTGCTGTGATGTTTCTGCCAGTGGCCACTATCAAATTCTGCATATCCTGTATGCTACAGTGCAGGGACATACTCCACAAAGGAATAAGCAACACTATTCTCTAGAACAAGAGTACTTCTGTGTGGAGGTCAAAAGTGACAACAGTTCTGTAAATGAAACTGCACTAGAACAATATAAAATTATTGCATTAGAAATTGGGTAAAGTTTAACGATTGTAAAAAAAAAGAGTATTTTTGATTCAGCTATTGTGTAAACAGGACAGACACACTCCCCTAAATAACAACATTTATAGAAAAAGAACAATGAACTGCTCTAAAAAGGACTCTTCCCAGTTTGTTTCCACACTTCTTTGGCTCCTTTAATGCTTTCTCTTTTCACACACTTCCAGTAACCTTGAACGCCTTGCTGTTGCGGTACCTGTTAATAAAATTAAAGTACATTTAGCATTTACACGGAAAAGCCTCTTTATTCACAGACTGTGTAAATATAATATGCAATGCAGTGCTGCTGCTTTTATAGTTCACATGCATAATAACAAGTTCTTGGTGGCAGCACTCCTTTCCAGATTCATAAGCAGTAAGGAATATTCGGTTTAAAACATAACTTCTTTCTATACACCATCTCTACTTGTGTTTCTACAGGCGTTAACAAGATAGTTGTAGCAATCGTCTGTGGTATTGAAAAACAATGATGTCAGCTTGTTACCCTCAAGCCTCGATGAATTCGGTTCCTCAGGACTCCAAGAAACTCGCTGTGGCTGAGGCAGTCATCTCCATCGAGATCAAAAATCTTGAAGATGGTATCCAAAACATTATCTGAGAGCTCCTGTCCTGTTGCCACCTTCACTGCTCTTTTGAACTCAGCTAGTAAAGACATAATATTATATCATAGGTGACTGTGAACTCGTAAAGAAATTGGAAAGCACATATATCTCAGGGTTCTGTACGATTTACAATGTCTCGTGGGTATCCTAACTGGAGAATTTGGGATGTGTGAACTAGTAAACTATTAGAAGATTTCAGTTCATGCATTCTTGAGCTCGCTTCTTCTTTCATAACACTATCTTTATTAATTGTATGATAAAGTTTTGAAATGCACTACTTCTCAAGCAACAGTAAGAGTGATAATTTTTGCTAGAAATAGCTGCATGCGGAAGACTTATGCACTTTTGGCTGATACCTGTGCATATGGATGGTAAGCGTTTGCCTCACTATGGTCTCATAAAAAATACCATCATTTTATCTCAAACCAGTTTCACGCCAATTCATTCTGCATGAAAACTCTTCTCCTCAGAGAATAGTATTTTACGATATGCTTCACCTCAACCAACAATCCCCTCAGCAACACTGCGGAAACACAGATCCATCAAATACTCAACAGACTGCTAACAGCACATGGCTTTATATACCTGTAGTTCTGTTTTTTAAAGAAGTCGGTTACCTTCTCTTAAATTATGATTGAAGATTTATGAGGATTTATGGCAGAAAAGCTGTCATACCTCTCTGGAGATCTACCTTCCTCTTCAGCTTTTTGGCATTCTCTCTTTACACTACCATGTGCATTACAGTAATACCTACTGTCCACACTTTTGATCTTCTGGTGTAAAGCATTTGGAGTTTTGACTCAAGGAAGAGGAGGAGATGTGTGGAGTTGCCATAAAACAGGAGATAGTAAAAGTGAAATTATTATTTTTTTATTATAGCAAGCACAATCACAACATGTGAATTGGATGCATTTTTGAAGGCATCATAGAACTGTGAATTTCAGGGAGGGACTGCAGGTTATTAAAGTATAGCAGTATTGTAGATTATTACAGCAAGTTGTCCAACTAAGTCATAAATATAGTAATAACCTGATTCTGCTTTCATAAACAAGTGCTGTTTATAAATAGAGCTATAAATATGATTAGTTCTGAAGTCTACTAGAGGAAAGAGCATTCCTGACTTAGCTCTCACCTTTGCCTCTGAACAATTCCTGTGTAAATGCGGTTGATGAATTTACAGTTGGTTTAAATTTGAAAAGGACATGAAATATGGGATGCTTAAGAGTCTTAATTTTGTCTTTAAAAAGATATTAACTGTTTCAGCTCTTGAAGCTAAATATAAATCCAGAGATGGCACTGCACTTTCTTTAACAGAATATGAAGAAACAGATCTTCTAAAATGGTGGAGCACAATAATCCCCAAACCAAGAAGGGCCACCCTATCAGAAAGAAAAGATGAACTGCTAACTTAAAAGAAAAAAAAAAAAGTGTAGAATAAAAGGAAGGACTAAAGGACTGTCTTATTTTTAGATAAACATTCACGTGTGCGTGAATACAAACATGTACACACACGCAAATGGCAAGACAAAGAACTCAGTGAGACTCAGGAAAGGATTAGTCAGGTATACATGTTACAGCCGGGAGTTACCTCAGGAGCCGACTGTTTTCGATCACAGTATGGTTCAGTGCATAAACAGACTCAGAACTGCCTGCTGGTTCGGAATGAGTTTTTACAAGGAAACATTACAAGTTAGCATCAGCTGTTGGCCTCATCATCCTTTTGCACTTAAAATGGGATACTTAATAGAGAAGTGAGCTAAACTCTTGTATCTCACTTATGACTATTATTTAACCATTAATTCATCCTCTTGCCTCTCCACTCTTTGTACACATTGTGCAAATAAAATCTGTCTCCCCCGCCCAGAACAAAGATGTTGTCAAACCAGACAGAGAAGGGCCACAAACCCAGCTCTGAACTGGAGCACATGATGGAAGAAGAGAAGCCGAGGGAGCTGGGGAGAACAGAAGTGTAAGGGGGATCTTGCTGCAGCCTTCAACTGCCTAAAAGGGGTTATAGAGAAGACCACACTGTATTTTTTTGGAGGTAAGACAGAGTCATTGTGTTGCAGCAAGGGTTTAACAAAGAAAAGAAAAGTCTTCATGACGAGAGCAGTTAAGCCCTAGAACAGCCGCCCGGAGAGGCTGCAGAAATGAAACTCTTCCTGAAGCTTGGACTAACTAGTGATGAAAGTCACAAGTCGTAAACCCACCAGTTTTGGCCTTCTTTGGTTCAAACCCCACCCAAACATTTCTTTCTCAAGAATACTAAACACGCTTCCTGTCTTCTCACATCTCTCTCACCTTTTTCACATGAGCCTATCAAATATTTATTTCAATGAATGTTAATGTCTCATCGAATTTCCTTAGGAACTTAGGAATGCTAATTTCAAATAACTTATGAGCGCTGTCCTTCAAGTATAACAAATAAGTAACAACCTCAGGATTATAACAAAAGAGCATTTGTACATCCATGAAACTTTTTTTGCATTGCTCCTATTGCTACTATCTGGGAAGGAAACAGCTTCCCTCCTCCAAATCTTTATTTTAAAAACCACTTTACTACACTGTTTTTCATAGCCCTGATTGCATAACGCTACATAAGCACATGGAGAAGGCAGTACAGAGGAATAAATAAAACACTGCAAGATGTTACAACCCTGCAAAAGAGATTTCTATTGTTTAGTTTCCTCAGAAAAATAGTTTCATTATGAGGAAAAAGGTTTGTTATCATGAACTGCTACTAAAGCATGTATTGTTTCCAGCTCTGGAGCTCCCAGCACAAGACAGACATGGACGTGCTCAAGCAGGTCCAGAGGAGGGCCACAAAGATCATCAGGGGGCTGGAGCACCTCCGCTGTGAGGACAGGCTGAGAGTTGGGGTTGTTCAGCCTGGAGAAGAGAAGGCTCCAGGGAGACCTTGTAGCGGCCTTCCAGTACTTAAAGGGGGTCTACAGGAAAGGTGGGGAGGGACTCTTGATCAGGGAGTGCAGAGACAGGACAAGGAGTAACAGTTTCAAACTGAAAGAGGGAAGATTTAGATTAGATATAAGGAAGAAGTTCTTCACTGTGAGGGTGGTGAGACACTGGCATGGGTTGCCCAGAAAGGCTGTGGCTGCCCCCTCCCTGGCAGTGTTCAAGGCCAGGCTGGATGGGGCTTTGAGCAACCTGGTCTAGTAGGAGGTGTCCCTGCCATGGCAGGGGGTTGGAACTAGATAATCTTTAAAGATCCCTTCCAACCCAAACCATTCTGTCATTCTAGGGTTTAGCCTTCTCTGAGCGGTCCAGCATATGATAAAGCAATAGAAATTACAAATCAAAACATTTTGGGAACTTTATATTATTATTTTTCATGAAATAGAATTAATTCAGAATAAAGAGCAGTATATTATTTTTGGACTTCACAGTGCTACTTTGGGATAACTTATTTACATTAATTCCACAATAAAAATGCATTTTTTTCTTTAAAAAAACCCCACATACGAAAGGTGCGCAGCACTTACCCCGTTTAACAGGAAGATTGGCTACAGTAAACATCTGCATGGCAATAGAAAAGTCTTCCAGATTATTTGTAAACTTGCAAAAAGTCTTGAATTCTTCCAAACTGATATTCTAGAGTATCACAGAATTCAGATGATAAGTAATTAATACAGTCAAACCCTAGTAAATCTATTTCATTAAATCCGGTGGGACCTAATGTTTAGGTGTGACTGCCTACTCATCATCAGTATTTCTCAGTTGGCAAATTATCATTGTTCTCATTTGCATAAAATTCAAGGGCTGCAATAATTCACTTGGAAACTAGTTATATTATTAGATACTCATTTTCAAATGAAAACCTGTACATACAAAAGGAAGCAAAACAAAGCATGCTTTATGTACCAACCTCTCCAGCTTCAATTCTCTCTTTCACATTCTGCCAGTAAATTTCATTGTTTTCCTCATCAGTGAAGTACAGTAACCATTCTGCAAAGTCTTCTTTTCTCATGACACTCAAACCCTTTGAAAACTTTATGAATTCCATTTCTTGGACTTCTGTCTGCAGATTTTCCATGAATCTATGTGTAAACAGACATTATCCAACAATTGATGCTTGCATTACTACTGTATCACTACTGCTACCTTAGCTACTAAATGCAGCAGACACTAACTCTTAATCACAGGTACTATTGACATCATTGTTTAAAATGTCACTGGTTTGATTTTACCTGTGCATGCAGATTTGCTTCCACGGCTGCATTTCAATAACGACACCAGCAGGGTGCTCTCTAAGTCTGCACAGATGGCTGCTACTAAGATAATTCACAGATACACTTGGCATCTAGTTTTTACTAATGTTTAAAAATGTGCAGATAATGAGATAAAATAATCGAGAAGCCAGTATTATAATGAATGAATGAAAAAGGACATGGTAACTAAAGGCCTGACACATGATTGATGAAATTTCATTTTAATAAAAGAGTAATGACAAGGTTGGAAAGTGCCTAGAAAGATGAGGCCCTAATAATCACAAAGGTGAAAGAAAAGAGGAAACTTGAAATCATCATTGCAGGAAAAGATGGCTAAAAGCCTCAAAGATTATAACTGCAAAGAGAGGTTTGGTAAATCAGTTCTGCGTTCACTAGAGGATGGATTAGAGAGGATTACTACTGACATGTACAGAGTTTTGAAAAGCGCAGAAGATGTTGTTGCAGGTGTTTGGGAAGGCAAGAATAGAGTTGTCTGAAAAAGGAAGGGGTGAACATCATGGGTTTTAGGAGGGACCAATTCTTTCAGGAAGAAAAAATAAAGTAGCACAAGAAGCAAGTAACAGCCTGCAGGTACAGAGCTAGAACTGTAAGGAGAATTGTAGCTTTGAATTTCCCCGGTTTGGTCTATGTGGCCATTATAGTTTCTTCTAGGCAATACTAATTTTGAGAAAGTAAAAGACAATACTGTGCAATCCATTTGGTAATTTCCACTTCAGAAATGGGGCAATCTAAACACAACTGATAATTTTAAAACATAAATAAAGGCTAAAAACATAGTGATGCTTGACAGAATCCCCTTAGTATTTTGAAAGAACCCTGCTTTATTGAGTTGCAAAAAATACTGACAGGAGAGAATGAAATATTGCTATATTGGGACAAAGCAATTAGTTTGAGAATAGGACAGCTAAGGGTCTATGTAGCAAATACCAGTAGAGGCTCATTTGCTCATCAGTGTTTGCATGGCCTCACTGGGTTTGAATTCTTTCCCCTGAAATTACGGCATTTTAGTCCACACAGCTATCTTTAGCTCTTTAATGAGATCACTTGGACTATTAGTAGCTTGAAGCTCTGTGAAGTCTATAAGGGGTTAGCTGAAGACTGCTGTTGCAGCATAAGCTTTCTCTTCTATTTTTTCCTCTAATAATTAGAGCTCCACATGCAAATAAAGGGCCAACACATACTTCATGGCTCAGGACATGCAGGTAAATGAAAGCTTGACAGAGGACGTGATTTTAAGTTTCAGGTTAGGGTTTTATTAGGGTAATATTGAGGAGTGGTACAATATGCTCTCACATTTTATACAGCCATTTTTCTGGTCCAGTAAAGGCGGATACAAAGCTTCCACAGTATAGTAAAACACTGAGGTATATTCCTCCACAGTCCACCTTAAGACCTGGCTCACTTTCAAGTCCCCTGACCCTTCCTCTCACAAGGGGATGAAACACCAAAGGACCTGTTTGTGCCACCAGTGTGAAGGGGAGGCCCCTTGTCTTACAGACCAGTGAGAGCTTACTTGCACAGCTTCCAAACCACTCTTCAGTTTTCACAGAATCATTAGGTTGGAAAAGACCTCTAAGATCAGCAAGTCCAACCATGCTTGACCACCCTTTCAGTAAAGAAATTTTCCCTAATATCAGATTTTCAGATGCAGCTTCTGTCCTTGTAACTCATGAGGTAATTGCTGCCACTGGCCAGCCCAGCATCAGCATGTGCCGGGGAGACTGGCCAGCGTGTGCTGCCAGAAACAGTCCTGCTGCATCACCCGCAAGGGTCTCCCTGGATCCTGGGAAGGGAGGTCGAGCTGCAGGGAGACAGGACGGCACGGACCAGGCATGTAGACCAGGTATGGAGTCAGTCTAGCAGACACTGACAAGGGCCACTTGGTTGCATTTTGGGAGGGGCCACCAAAAGCAAGGAGTAGATGGTATCTGTGATATGTGGCTTGTACTTGGCTGGAAGTCACAGAAGAGACCATGCGGAACAGTAACTGCATCTTTGACTGTCGTTTCCAACCCATGTAAAGTCTGGTCTGGGGGAGGAGAAGCTGCTGAAAATGAGGTCATTTACAGAAATATGCCTAAAACACGGATGCAGGGAAATCAGAAACCATGTGTTTTATTTTCTTGGCTTTTAATCTACGAAAGGTGGACACATTTTTCAACAGACTTAAGATCTGTTATTGAAAGTATGAGTTGGGGAGCTAACTCTCAGTCATTTGCTTTAGTGGTCAGTAGCCACGGGTGATGACAAACTACATAGTCATAGAATCATAGAACAGTTTGGGTTGGAAGGGACCTCAAAGATCATCTAGTTCCAACCCCCCTGCCATGGGCGGGGACACCTCCAACTAGACCAAGTTGCTCAAGACTCCATCCAGCCTGGTCTTGAACACTGCCAGGGATGGAGCATCCACAACTTCCTCAGGCAACTTGTGCCAGTGTTCACCACCCTCAGGGTGAAAGTGACCTGCCCTCTAGCCATGCCCAATAAAGGCAGGACAGCTGAAAGACCAAGCATTTCTACATGCTGAGGAAGGAGTGGGCAGCCCACTTGGCCACACACATCAGCCAGCTACAAGGTGCAGCAAAGTCAAAGAGCAAAGTGAAGAGTTTGGCTGTGGCATTTTGGATGTGTTCTTGCCTCTGCACCCTCTTCTAGTTGGGCAGCAAATGAAGTGTTGTATTTCCCCAGCCCCACTGTGGGTTTTCCACTGCCTTGTCTCAGGCTTGGGGTCTTGCCCTCTCCAGTTGCTTCGGGGCAACAACACTGCATCTCTCCTGTGGCACAAGAGTTGTGCATCTTGCTGCACTACACAGATTAGGGAGGGGAGTGGGAATTAACTTATTTAGGTACAAAAAAATTAATGGAGATTTCATTTCAACTTGTAGGCTTGCTACTGGCAAACCAGAGTGGGAAGATTTCCTGCTGTACAAATGCTGCTTGGAGCAGCAGCTGAAATGTGCAATTTAAAATTTATATGTGATAGTCTCCCATATTACAAAAATTAAAATACTATGAATCATCGCATCAGCATTCTAGGTCACTCTTATTCCCAGATGTGAGAGTTAAAAATCCTAATGAGGTTTTTTTTAAGTGAAAGTTATTAAAAGTTATTAAAAATAACTTTCTGGTTAGGAAGTAAAACTTGATACTTAAATGTCAAGACACCACTAGGGATACTTGCTTTTGCATCTTCTGGATGACAATGCGGTGAGCTGGAAATTCCTTAAAAATTTCTCCAGATATTAGGAAAAACAAGCATAGGAATGAAATTCCTGCTCTCCCAAAGTCAACAGGAGCTTGGCTGGGGACTTTGAAGGGAGCCAGAATTCAACTACGGGAATGGGATTCTGATTGTAGATGTGCTCTACAATTAAAAAATAATTACACTGGGAATGCTCTTATGCTATAGCAGCTTAAAAATAAAAGCAAGCCCGAAGTTTCCAAATAACAAAAAGGAAAGGTACATCATAAATTTGTAAGATGAGGAAAAGGCTGGGAATACACAGTACTTTCTTTAAGCTAGCTTGTTTTATCCACACTCTCTAAAACACCCACGTTGAAGGCCAATGGCCAAATTTGTTATCATGTTACAACAGCATCCAGAAACCTTATCAGGACTTACCCCTCATTTTGTAGTGTGCTCTACTATAGAAAAAGGGAGTCTCTGAAGACTTTTTGGCAACTCAGCTTTAATAGAAGTGAAAATACAATAAAAGTGGAAAGGCCTCAGGAATGCAGCTATTCCCCCTCCAACCTGAGATGTTGCAATGAAGGGCTAGCGTTATATTTAGCACACGTAGTAGTAGAATGAAACACAAAAGGAAAGGTTAGGGAAAGTTTTCCTTCCTATACCTCTTGACCTGAACTGAAAGTCTGTGGAGAGCTTTAACATTCTAATACAGAACCGACCAGTTCTTGTTGCACTGATTTATAGGAAAAAAACTTAACAACAAAGACAGTGGTGGATATACCACCCCAGCATCTGTACTGTGCTTTGGCTCCTCTTTGGACACTGAAGTCCTTTTGAAGACTTGATAACCCTCTCTGCATCAAAAGACTGTTGCAAACCAGCTGTAAGGTTGCCTTTTGGCAATCTGACTTTCAAAGCAGAGTATCAGAAACTCTAATAAGAGTCTGCCATTAACCTTTAGAGAACATTTAGATCTGTGCTTGTAAATTCAGTTTTGCAAGTGGTAAGACAGTTAATCAATCTCATGATTTTCAGAATTACAGGCAAAACCCTCTTTGATCTACTGTTCTCAATGTTTCCAAACCAGACAAAAGTACCCACTTTCATTTATAAGCATTCTGTAGAAACTAATCAAGCTATTCCTTTGCTAAGTATATAGGAAAGGAAGAAACAGAGATTCTTCTCAATATCATTACTAAATATTTGGGAAACATTCAGATTCAGTTATGATAGGAATATACAATTGTGAAGCCAGATTTCGTTCCCATCTCCACTTCCTCACTGTCTGATTCTGGTTGCACTAGATGTAATCTCTATGTGTATTAGGTCTTTTCCAACCTGAATGATTTTATAATTCTATTAGGGCTCCATATACATACACACATACAGATACAAGTAGAGGTACAGAGACAAATAAGGAGGCAATCATATTCTATTTCTGCAAAGCACTTCCAAATCCCTAGATGAAAATCACTGTAAACATACAAGCTAACATCACAGCAAAAGCACTACTGGCAGATGATTCTGCGTCCAGGCATCGGCACAAAAACAGAACAGCACCAGATAAATGTCAGCACTGGCAGCGTGGTTCAGCCTGGATCATTCTGGTCTCTTAAATGAAAGGTTTCAAACGACATGTACCATGGAATTCAAAATACTGAAGGAAAGAAATAGGACGGGTAGGGAAAAGGCATGTTTTCTGTATGGTTATAGAATTTGTGGCCTTTAAGCTAATGCAAAAAATAAAAAAGAAACCACGATTAAAGAATATTTCTGGTGCAAAATTCTGTTAACTGCTGAGAAGTTTGGAAGCAACAAATCAGATAAGAAAATGCCATAAACTGCATTTGAAATGTTAATTTTCCTTATACAATTAAAAGATGCCCATTATTTTACCACACCAGGAAGTACTTTTTTGTAAGCCACCCCAGGAAAAAATACAATTATCAGAAAGTTTTTTGAATATTCTTTCCATACTCTCTGCACTCCTTCAAGGAGATTGTGAGAAATTTAAGCTTGCTTGGGGACAGATTACAGAAAAAAAATCATAGCAGCTGTAAACAATTTAGGGAGTGAATTACTGTCTCCTATTTGGGATTAGACATACTTAAACAAGATCAGTAAAGGACTTTTTTCAGGGAAAAAAAACAGTGGCTGTCAAGAAGAAATACTTGCCCTACCTAGAAATCTAGTTTTCTACTCAAAATATAAAACAGTACATACAATATAGTTGGAAATTAAAGCACAATTGAAACATTTTTGGAGGGAAGAAACCAGAATTATTATGTTTCAAAAAACAGGGGAAACCCATGCAAAAGGATAAAAAGACTGGAATCCCAGAGAACTTCTGCCTTCATGTTTGAAATCTGACATTCTCTAAGACGGGACCTGGTATTAGAAGACGACATTGTTGTTGAGATGTAAAACTGAGCAGTAGTCATCTGAATCTGAAATTTGTTCAGGTCTTCTGAGAAGAAAGTTTCACCTGGTTACAGCTTCTTGTATTAAATCTACCCTTCTTTGTTACACGATTTTAGGCTTGCTGCATATTGTTTTGTAGTTTCTTAAACTGATACAGGAGAGTAACAATTCCAGACGCAAATGACTAGGAGGCAACATCTTTACTAGTGAGGCATAAAAACATACTCCAGAATAATTTAGATTTACATTTCCTAACTTCTGCCAGGGAAACAAGCTGTCGCTTTTGAAGTTATGAATTATTATTGTCATATTGTCCTTATGTTAAGGACGATACAACTGGCAGAAATCATGTAGCAGTCTGGAGCTGAACATGTGTTCCTTGAGTCCTACCTTAAGATCTCTGAAATCACCTTGTTACTATGGGAAAGACATAGCATGGTGTACTCCCTGGATTGCTTCCACTACTTCTAAGCAGTCACTGGAGAATCACAGAATCATAGAATCATTCAGGTTGGAAAAGACCTTTGAGATCACCAAGTCCAACCATCAACCCTACTCTACCAAGTACACCCTTAAAATCATATCTCCAAGCACCACATCTAAACTACCTTTAAACACTTTAAGGGATGGTGACTCAACCACCGCCCTGGGCAGCCTATTCCAATGTCTGACAACCCTTCCAGAGAAAAAATTTTGCCTAATGTTTAGCCTAAACCTCCCCTGGCGCAGCTGGAATCCGTTCCCTCTTGTTCTATCATAAATTACCTGTGAGAACAGACCAGCACCTACCTCTCTACAATGTCCTCTCAGGTAGCTGTAGAGAGCAATAAGGTCTCCCTTCAGCCTCCTTTTCTTAAGACTAAATAGCCCCAGTTCCCTCAGCCGCTCTTCATAAGACTTATTCTCCAGGACCTTCATCAGCTTTGTTGCTCTTCTCTGCACTCTCTACAGCACCTCAATGTCTTTCTTGCAGTGAGGGGCCCAAAACTGCACACAGTACTCGAGGTATTGGCCTCACCAGTGCCGAGTACAGGGGCACGATCACCTCCCTACTCCTGCTGGCCACACTGTTTCTGGTACAGGCCAGGATGCCATTGCCCTTCTTGGCCACCTGGGAACTCTGTTCAGCCGGCTGTTGACCAACACCCCCAAGTCCCTTTCTGCCAGGCAGCTTTCCAGCCGCTCCTCCCCAAGCCTGTAACGCTGCATGGGGTTGTTGTGACCCAAATGCAGGCCCCAGCACTTGAACTTATTGAACCTCATACAATTGACCTCAGCCCATCGATCCAGTCTGTCCAGATCCCTCTGCAGAGCCTTCCTAACCTTGAGCAGCCTAACACTCCCACCTAACCTGGTGCCGTCTGCAAACTTACTAAGGGTGCATTCTGCCTGCAGAATGAAGCAGAAGTCCCACCACCACTGCTCAGCAGAGAATGAAAAGCAGCTTTGATTGCTGTTTTGACTATGTTCTGTATGACAGTAAGAAAGAGTTTGACTGGTGTCACAAAATAACTATGAAAAGGTTACTTCTTTACTTCCATGCTCCCAGAAGCCCAAGAAAAGTTGAAAAGTGATCTGATATTTGGTTTCACAGTCTCATTCTTTATCTCTGAGGACTGTCCTTGTGTGTATCACCTACCTATGATTTCCCAAGAACCATGCACCAGCTGGAGACAGATGGAGCACAGCATGCTTAACCATTTTCCCTCCCTGTATCAGTGTGCCTCCTGTGTTGGGGGCAGTAGGAAGGGAGGCACAAGAGCTGGCTTACATCAGCTCCACATTGCCTGAAGAGATGTAGACAGTTTCCATTTTCTGTGTGCCATCTGAATGCAAAGAAAAGAGAACAGGGTGAATTAATTTCCCTGATATATTGACTGTGGCTACCTGACACTTCTTAAATGTTTGGACTGTGGGCTAAAAGGTTCGGACATCACTGGTGAACACGTAGATACAGACGGTTGCAGACTTACAAAAGGATTTTTTAACGTCAGCCAAACTGAAAAGGGGGAAGCATGAGGAAAATATATGTTAAGTAATGAGGTGAGAACACTAGTCTCAGCTTTCTGAATTCCCATGTAAGTACAGTGAAATTTCACAAAGAAAGCATTCCTGCCTTTTTTTTTCTTTCAGTTTCAAGGACCCTACACACAGCAATATCTGTGTATTTAACTAATGTGACAAGTTTTAGTGTGTCCTAATCAAACCTAATCACCCCTACTTTCTACTAGGTACTACACTGATCAATGGAAAAGCTTTCTAGGCAAGAACTTGGAAAATGATAAAAGCATTTACCATCATTATTTTCTGCCTTTGACAGTGATCTATGTCTGTACAGCTCATCAGTCATCTCTTGTAAAAACAGCGTGGCACTTTGATCAAACAGCCAACAATAGCTTCCCGCGTAAGGTAAAATGTTATGAGAGGCCATCAGATAGAAATCACATTTTCTCTGAACAATAGGAACCCAGAAATGATGTGCTTGATTTACTTGCAAATAAAATCATGTGAAAGGTGATATCTTCACAGAGGCTAAAAAGACAGTGATCCTTTTATTCACCTTTCTGCATGTTAAACAAACTTCACTGTCATGTTGCAACTAAGATGAAGTGTCTACGCAGTGATAAAGAGGCACATTCCAGCCCTATGAAACATAACTGCCACTGTTGAAAAATTACCTGCATTAAACCTTACACTTATGCCACAGACTTTAAGAGCAAGATGCAGGAGTTTGATTTTGATTAGAGGCCTCTATCTGTGTGGTAGCCAAAGGTCTTTAACCTACGCGTTCTGAACGTACTAGGTACATAGTTTCATCAATGTCATGCCTCATTTGGTCAGTGTAGGATTTTATCTAAAACCTGAGGTTTTTCACTTTACACTGTATATGCAAACACAACCTTTTACTGCTGCTGTCTGCCTTTTGTTTCACTGAGAGGATCTACAGTATTTATAGAAAAGGGAGCTGGAGGCATCTTAAACTTATTTCACTCATTTAAGGTTTCTATTGAGTCAAGGTCTTCGAAAGAGAAAGGTTGTTTATTTGAAGACTGGTGTGTGCCAGAGCCAGTGGGGCCGAACACTTTTCAGCGTTAGAAAAATTGCCACTCTTCCTTTTCTACTCTGGCTTTCCCCAAGACTCTACTAATTGCAACAACATTCATTTTTAAGAGGGCTGACACAGATACTCTGCTTCTGAACTGAAGCAAAACACACTATCCTACTTTATTTTTGAAGTCTGCAAATGACTGATTATATTTGTAGAAAAGGTAATACTGATGTAGATGACCTTCTCTTGATGTTGTGCTAGAAGACATGCGTCAAGATTCACACAGGTATTTAGTACTTAACTTCCATTTATCTCAAAGAAAGATTGTGCATTTGGATTCCGGGCCCAAATTCACATAGCAAGATGTGTCTGGAGTTCATACTAATGGGAGAAATTGATTTCCCAAGTAACAGAGAGTTTTAACCAGTTAAGTTGTGATGCTGTGTAGGTGGTAGTCACCACTGCCAACTGAAATAAACACTGGAAGAAAGAATCTCATCCAATTAAAACATGAACAGCTGATACCCAGCTGGGTTTTCAAGTCAAAAGCAACCACAGCAGAACTCCATACTCTGATATAGACAAGGATTACACCATCTTTCTGACATGTACGTGATGTATAAACTGAACAATTCCCTACACCAGTCCTAGAACTTGCTGTTAACTTCTAACTTTGCAAAGCTTACAGTGAAATAGATGGGTATACAGCACTACGTTTCCAGCACTAATGGCCACTTGGTATTCCACTGCAGTTTCAGCCTGATGTGGGTTTTACCATCTGTCTCAATTCTCAGTTCTGACATAAGTGCCACGAAGTACCTGCATAGTCCCATTGCAAAAGTAGTTCAAAGGGTAAAGGAAAGGGCACAGCTTAAGTTTCAACAGAAGCTGGAATTTGAAGCAAGCAAAGAAGTTGCCTGTAGCCTACCATGACAGTTGTAATGGGGAGGGGGGTGTCTCAGCTCTGAAAAGCTTTTAAAATTGATTAGCAGTCACTTTTTCCGTGATTTGATCAAGAAGAATACTCATGAATCATATTGACCTAAGGTATGCCATCTCACAGCTGCAAGGAATGGTAGTCTCATCCCTCACAGTGCATTGCTGCTTTGGAGTTATATCATGGTGCTCAACTCCTCCTGCAGACAGCTGACTCCAGGAGCTAAATTAGAAATTTAATCATGCAAAATCATGAATAATCTCCTTCTTCATTACCTGTTTAACCTTCTGAATCAGCTCAGTGTGCGGCCAGATTAACGCCAGTGTAGGTGCAAAGTAGAGGGGGTAGGAACAGGACCGATTGCTTGCCTAGCTGAAAAAATACCTGAAAAACTCAGAATAGTGAAGCTTTTCCTTTCCTTCTTTTCCAAAGAAATGTATCAGCAACATGGTATTAACACCACAGCTTTCCAGCTCTGCTCCCTATAAAACAAAAAAACTGTATGATTAATTATTAAGCTTTGTATGATTATTAATATCTATTCACCACAAATCTAGAAATATTTATTTGAACTAGAATTTCACAAGAGATACTTGCAATTTAAATACTGTTCCCAAAGCTATCACACTGGATCTCAGAGCTGAATAATTCTTCCACACCAACTGGTAATAGCATATTATATGGTCTGCTTCTAAACATTCTGTATGAAAGACGATTACAATTTACAACCACCTTCGGTGTATTTTACTATTAGAACTGAGAAGGTTGCTAGTTAAATCTTTAAAAACCTTTATGCTTAGGTGAATAGAGGCTTTAAATAAAGTTAACATCTTTGTAAAAAAGTTTTTAGTCAGGTATTTCTAATTTGTTGCAGCCATTTAAAAAACATTCATGATAGTCTAAAAAGTGAAACTAGAAAAATATATTCACAGTACTCTATTATAATATGGTCTTACAAGGCTTTTGGCAAATTTTCAATGTTAGTGACATTTCTATATATTTTTTAAATCTGATGAAGAGATTTCTGCAGAAAAAGGATGCACATTATTTCAACTCAACAGCATCTTTAACAAGCCTAAAATCACACATAATGCTGGACTTCTGTTCTATTCTTCTTTCAGCACTAGCTTACTGGCATTTCTTTGAACACAACAAAACACTAAGCAACATGAAGAGATATTTTTTTTTTGGTAAGTCCAGAGGGATTTCAACAAACTATTCTTATGACATCTAAATAGCCTCTGTGTCTTTTATCTGGTTGAAAAGGTATGATGAAAGAAAAGAGTCTATTCATAAGATTTAATACTAATGGTTATTTAGCTTTCAGCATCATCAATAACAAGTCCCATTAGTCCACTGTGTGTTTCATGCTTACTGCATAGGTGATACAGTTATTTTATAGTCAAAGAGGTAACATTCCTCATTTCTACTGCAAGCTACAATTCACTAAATGCCAGCAATACAAGTGATGTATGGGTGAACCTAGAAAAAAAAACACTTTTCAAGCCATATGTAAACTGTACTTATTGAACTTTTATCATTTAACTGCAGGCAAAGAATATTTAAATACCCACAAGATCCATCCTTCTAAAGTTTAAACACTTCAGATTACTGTGAAGACTGATGCATAAACATTGGTATACGCTTTCTTGAAAGTCAAAAGTCAAATATTCATGTATACTTATTTGAAATTCAAACTCGAACTATTTATGTCAGAATGCAAAGTTTTCTAAGAAGAAACAGAGAAAAATCCACGTATTTCTCACTGCAGAGAGATTCTAATCTGGGTTTTTTTTGTGTTTTTTTTTTTGCTTACATGTTTAAAGGAGACTTGAAAAATGCAAAAAATAAATTTGCTGGTGTAGTTTTAAAAACTGAATTCATGATTAAGTAATTTAATGCTTCCAATTTAATTACTCCATATTAAAATCAGTGTTGTATTGAAAACAAATGGAAAAACAAGGTTTCAAATAACCTTTTAAAAACTAAGTCTGGGATAAAAGTAGTTCTTTTCTTCTATTCATGTTTCTCTAGCTATAAGTAAGAAGACATACAAACAATACCTATCTCATCTTATCTAAGATGACAAAGCTTACCCCTGGATTTATAACAAAAATGCACCTACTTGTTGGCTACCTTCTTTATCAGTTGAAATTCCAAAGTGGAATTGGCAGATGTCCAAACACTATGTTAGTGAGAGTTAAATGTATTTTAAAACTACAAAACAGTACATTTCTTTAAAACAGAATATGCAATAGGAAACCACAGAGACTACAGCTTAAGGGTAAAATTTCAAAAAACTGCTCTTCCTAGAGTTAATGCTATTAAGTTAAAGTACATGTTAGTACATAATTCCTTTTTGTCCACAGAATCATTAGGAGCTTTTGCTGCTGAACTGTATAAATTAGTACCGACATGACAAATCTTTGTTAGCAGATAATGAGGGCTCTATTAATACTTCCAACACCTCACTCTCCTGAGCTTAGGTAAAACAATAACTTACATTTGGAATGTCTCTCTCACCAATGAGAACAAAATGGTAACCTTATCCTGAAGCTGTAAAAAGAACCAGACTGGGAGCTTTGACTCACAAAGCTACTACCTAAATTGAGTGAAAGTTTGTATTCCGGTGTATCTGGTAGCTTCAGCCCTGGGAGGCTGCACCATAGCACCCTTTTGGGATGTGCACTTCACAGAAAGCTGAGGCACAGAGTGCAGAGAGGATGTTGATGTTCTGAGTCTCATCTTGATACAAGCACGGGATGGGGCAGAGACACACCTATCTCAACCGGGGAACTCAGACATGTTCCAGAGTCCATCAATTCAGACAAAGCACCCCAAAGACCAAGTTCTGACGCCACACAAGTCTATATGAACTAATGAACACCTGTGTACGTATTACAAACATAGGCTTATTTTCCTAGAGTAATGTTAACACCTCATATGCTTTTCAAAAGCACCACGAACTGCTGAATTATGCAATTATTCCTTTTTAAGCAAGATCAGATAACACAACATTTATTTCCTTATTACATTACACAGACTGTTAACACGGAAGCCTGATGCAGCAGTGAGTCACTGGCACAGACCTACCTAATTCTGTAGCTCCCCACTGAGATTTTGACATTTAGGACCTGATACCATAGCAAGTAGCAACAAGTGCCACTGAGAAGAAACTTATCATCCAGTGAGACAGGATTTTCAGAATAATGTACCTAACTGATTTTCAAAACTCATCTGAAATGTTAATAGACTTACTGTCTCTAGATTCTTACCACCTTTCCTTGCAGAATTTGCCTGAAGCATGACTGGAAAGCATTCATCGTGATTAAAATCTGTAATATGTTCCTTACTCTCTTTCTTGCTTCCTGGGAGATGGTATTTGCTGTGCAATGTCTTGTTTCAATAGAAATTGTAAAAATAACACATATTTTGGATTGAATTTTTTTTTGGTTAAGATAGAAGGAGAGTGAGCAGATGAAGAACAGGGGCAGAAAAGAGAGGAGGGCCAAGGAGAACAATTTCTTAGTTTCTGTCTGCTAGTGATGTTCCAAATCTTTCCAAAAGTAAGACTAAATCTTTGCTAATTTTTCTAAGTCCACTTCTTTTTGTTTTTCAGCTGCTAGGTCAGTCAATTCATTATGCCAGGCTTCTATCCCTGAAGGCAAGCTAGACTTCAATCTAAGCAGCCTAGCCTCAAACACTGCTCAAAAGCATCAAGCTTTCTGTCATTTTGATAGTCTTCCAAGACACTGGGATACATCCTACAACTCAGTTCTGGGAAGGTTTAAAAGATGTATCCATTATGAAATTAATCCTACTAGGTACAGCCAGTCAAAAGAACCGTAAACAGGGAAGCCAGTGGGATTGGGAGATCCAGATCTCCAAAAGCAATCTTTTTTGGCAAAGCTCAGACAGCCTCAAGTGGGCCCCAGAATAAAACAACATATCATTTAATGATGAATCAGCTTTAATCATGATGTAAATCCATATTAATGTTTTTAATGTTTTGCAAGGCACTTTCTTACTACATAGGATTCAAGAATACATCAAGTCTGATACAGAAGGGCTAAAATGTGCACAATTTTTTCTACAGAGGCTATAACAGTATCTGAGAAGTTGTCCAATGGAGGATTTTCTAAACAATAAACGGCTTGTATCCAGCATTCAACAACATCTATAATTCCCATTACTGGGGGATTATTTTTTTTATGACAACTAATGCCATGGAATCGCTACGCTGTACCGTTTAGCAAGGAAGAGAATGTAACTTCATAGGCATCCTCAGCTTTCAGTGCATCACCCACAGTTCTGCATCAATTCATGAGGAGGTACAGAATAAAAATGGTTTCCAGCCAAATGGGCTAAAGGTAATTTAGGAGCAGACATTGTAAGAGATACTTTATGCCAAAAATAGGAATGTGTTGAAACTAGTCTTGTGACCAGCGGCTGACTGCATCAAGCAGTCAGGGAATGGCACTGTTGCACTGTGAAGCTGGAGGCTGCCTGAGTGCTGCGCTGCTGGCAGCTGGGGAAAGCAGCTTCTACAGACAGCTGGGCACAGACCCTCACAAGAATTCAGGCCCTGCCTCCCTGTCACGCCATACTTTAAAAATATTAATTTCCATCAACAGTAGAGAATCCATATCAAGGATCCCCCTCAGAAGGTATGATGTTCTTTGAAGCACACTGATTTATGTGGACTTGGCCTTAAAGGCTGAGCACACCCATCCTCAGCAGGTGTAAACCTCCTTGCTCTCAGTGCTAAAAACAACTCAGATGGACTGTGAAATTCCCCTATTCTGCTGTTTGAATGTGTCTCCAGGTAGTCCACACTCGGGCTGCCATCCCAAGTTTCAGTCATCACAAAATGCTGGCCAAGCACGTTTATGTGCACTATTTCCAGTTTATTTCAATTTTACAAGCAAATCCCCTAGGCAGCCTTCAGACATTATGACCAAATTCTTGCTGTTTTGAATCAAAGACTAGAGCTGTTTGTGCAAGGCCAAGTCGTGTGTTTTCCCTGGCCTGTCAGGAGCCCATACTGCTATCTGGCTTCTCTATATGATTTAAAGCACTTCAGACTAGGTTAAGTAGCAGAGACTAAAGGGGTAGCCTTGCCTCACACAACTGTGCAACGGAAAGCAATGCTACTGTGACCACAACGAGCTTCCAGATGAATTCCTCATGGGAGAGACTTTGGCTATCCAAGCCAAATTTATTGTACTTGCAGAATAGGTACCTAGAAAGATGTCAGAGAGCATGTTTCTTTGTCTCTCTTGAGGTTATAATGTCATCAGATCACACGGAAAAATAAAATAATTTACTTGTCCATGAGGTAAAAACAATGACCCAGCAGTTTTTTAATAGCCTAATATTTTGATGACACAAGGCTTGGCTCTTTATGGGGTTTACCTGCCTGGAGAGCTTCCTTTAAAGCACACAGGAACATTGCAGTGCTCCTTGGTTTAAAGAATCTAAAGCTTTTCAACAAAATTCAATGTTTATCTGCTGATAAAAGCCATTCACATTTACATTGGAAAAGATAGGTCAAGAAAAAATGTGCACTCCATCTGAACTGAGAAGTGACAAGATTAATGACATACTTTTTTGGGGAGGGATATTAACTTCAGTCTCAGACCAGATTCTTGCAAAATTCAATTTGCTGCACCTCTGTTACAGAGTATTACTGCTCTAGAAGAGCACAGCTCTCAACCATCATCTTTCTCCCTTCAGTTTAGGCAGACTTTATTATTCTGCTATTCTGGGCCCAGGGCTTTGCAGACTTTGAAGCTATGGGCAGAAAACTTTAAAGTAATTAGAAATTCTAGGGAGTAGACAGGCAGGTTACAACGGCCTGCACAGTCTCTGTGGCTGAGGAGATGCATCACAATGCTGCAAAGTCAGAAGGTGCAAGTGTAAAACCTTGTGTTGACCAGCTCAGTGGTGATAAATGCGTGAATGACTAACATCATTCACCTCTCTTAGGACCAAAAAAAAAAGAAAGAGAGAGAGGTAGACAGGTTAAAACAACTGATACAAAATTAACAGGAAAAGATCCATCTGTGGGTCTCAAAGTATACTGCTTATAGTCAGACTGAATTCTACTTCAGAAGTTTTCTGTTTAAAAGACATTAATAGCTGTGTCCCCAATTACTAGTTAAATGTTTCAAAAAAACCATGTAAATGAAATACTTTATATGAAATGTATTCATTATGGAACCCAGAAGCCTTTGTTTAATCATTTGTAAATGAAACATGAATTTGATTTAAAAAAAAAATATAGAACATTCTGTATTGCCATTCCTTTCCTAACAATACCTAAAATTAATTTCTAAGTTTAGCCATTACACAAAGCATATTGAATCAGGGATACTGAAACTACCTGATAACTCATTAATCTAAATTGAAGGGCCCAAGAGCAAAGTCTCTGATCTAGACGACTGGGTTATATCTGTAACCACTAGCATTGTTTTCACCACCAGAACATCAATGCCTGTAACGCTATTAAAGTATCCTTTTGAGGAACTCAGGGCAGTAACACAAAAAAACCCCCCGCAACTGATGCTGTTTACTGGGCAACACCTTTTTTAAAATACACCAAACCCTTCCAGCTCTTGCACTTTCCTATAACACTCTACACCACTTCCAGGCAAGAAGTTTGCATCTCCTCTTCCATGAAGCAGTCAAATGCCCAGCTGCATGTTTCATACAAAGCAGAACAGTTCTGCTAGGAAGCCAGATGCAGCATTTCCTTTGGCCTGTGGGAAGATGGGTGAGGTGAGACAGTCACTGCCTCTGTTGACTTCTTCACCAATTTCTCCACTCTACTTAGAAAGAAGCAGGTTGCCAGTCTTGTGCGTCTGCCTGCCTCTCTCCTTCGCTGTGCGCACACTTGTACTATGAGTGGATCAGATTGCCTGCTCTGTGAAAGTCAGCAAGGAACTTTCCAAAAGACTGGGCTGGTTAAGGCTAGGCAGAGTTTTTTGGCTTTTCTTCCAGCATCAATCTCCCAATTGAATTATGTTTATCTGAATAACCAAGTCCACTGCAATCCCATTCAAGCGCCATTACTAAATGGTGAAATTTTGAATTTTAGACATGCAAGTCAAAGTCTCAGTAAAAGTGGCAGAAATACAAGCATCCTGGGAGCACAGCAAACGAACTGCTTTTTCTTTTCCTTATACAGTATCACAATGAGTATTAAGCAGTACCTCCATACAGTAAATGAATGACAGGGACCTCTGTCTACACACTGTACAGGGAACATACCTGGATGTACCTGCTGGTTAAATAAAGTTGCAGGCTATCATTTAAACCGTATTTTTGTAAGTCAGTGACATTTTCCATCCGGTATCAGAGACTGGGATTATTTTGAAAAACCAGCAAACTCATATGCAAATTCTGAAAGTGTTGTAGAAATAAAGAACTATCCCAAACACCAGATTTTTGGTGCAGTGTCTCAGCTTTCAAAGAACAAGCCAATTTAAAAACGGTATCTTTATGTTTTATCTGCTTTGCTTGAAAGTAATACTATGACTGCCATAATTATTAAAAATAAGGGGTAAAAACATATGCAGACTACACCGTATAGTCAGATTCACTGCTTATAAAGATAATCAACTTCTTTTCTGAGAGACTGAGACAGGAAAGAAAACAAAGATTAGAAGAAAAGTGATAATTTGGACATTGGAGGTAGAAATATAGGGACCAGAAGAATTTCAAGATAGCTGTACTCCCCAAAGCTATTTAATTCTACTTTGGAACGTACTATAATTCCATTTATGATCTGCTAAGAACCTGTATTAAATAATATTTTCTGGTTACAATAACTTCAGATTTTTCTCAATGGAGAATTCTGACGACAAAATTTGAAGACAAAAAACCAAAATAGAGACATTCAGGCTCAGGCATTTAATTAGCTCCCAATAAGCTTATGTGTTTATAACTAAATCTGTCCAACTGTATCAAAGTTTCCCTAGAAATTTTATACGACATCTATGCATTCATGCAGAATAAAGATCCTTTTTCTTTCCCTGTCATGGCAGTTAAGTCTCAATTGAAATAGGTTCTGAGGAGCAGGCAACCCTATTAATCCTAGCTATTTTAATCTGGTGACTGATGAAAAGGAGATGGTTGTTAGTCAGTCAAACAATTTTTAACTGAACTCTCTACGCATATTGAGGGAGAAAAACCTTTATGTATCAGAAGACAGTTTTTGTTTATGCCTAGCAAATATTAAAGGTCTTAGCAATATTGCCACTTCCATTTTTCACAAGGCAGGTGAAAAACTAAAGAACACAAGCTGGATGAACTCTTTGTAGAAACTGCTGACATGATAGGTTTATAAAGCAGAGCCCTGTATAAATTTCTTATTGAACGCTTCCAACACGAGCAGTGGCTGCCTCATGCCTAATTACCCATTTTCAGTTTACAACTGAAAGCAAGTTTGTGGTGAGAAAAATATTCTTCAGCTACACCATCCAATTTAAGCATGCAACAAAAGTAGTGCTGCTGATGTAAGCAGCATCTTATAGTAATAAATGTAGATAATCCATCTGTCTTCTCCCTCTCCTTTGCCCTGGTTCATCAGCTGCTTCTGAGGTGTTTTCAGTATACTCCAGACTTCCCTCTCTCTGTTTTCAGTGTCATTCAATCTCATCCAGGGTACAGAATATCTTGTCTCTGTGCTGACACAGACTGAAGAAGAGATGGCAGCTGGCAAAGACTCTTCCTGGGAAGAAGGTAGGTTACACCGGCAGGATTCAGGGGAAAACAGCCAGAAGAGAGCAAGAATTTACCTGCCCCTTTCATTGTCAAGGGGTATTTGCCATTTGCTAATGGTCTGCAATCCAGTGAAACTTCTAACCCAGTTGGAAGATCATACTCTAAGATTGTTTCTTCTGGTCTGCATCTACGCCATTTCTTTCTGGAAGTGGATCTAACTAAAGTAATCCTTGCCTTTGTTACCTCAGTGACAGTAATTACATTCAAACACAATTCAGAATAAGCTGATACTACTGCAATAGCAGCACTTAGGTAAGTTTAAGGTATCAATTTCTGTCTCTTTTCTCAGATGGCAATGCAGAGGTTTTTTTCTGAGTTTTTCATAAATAGAAGAGAATTACTTTGAAACAGAGGCTTAAAGGAACTAAATAACAGCGTGACTTCACAGTAATGAAATACAATAATTGAATACATTTCATCAGGAGATTCTTCCGCAGTTAGAAAGTAGCTGACAAATCATGCACTTTGATTTAATTAAAGCGCTAATACTGATGATTATATACTTATCTAAAAAAACAACAAAGTTCACAGGAAATATGACGATGCTTTTGTAAAGAAAAATGTATCTCTATTTCATACCCGAAATGCTGTTTCGTCTCCAGCTGTTTTCAAATCATCTTCCTTCCCAATGATTCTCTGTAGCTGTATTTGTTAGAAGATGAAAAAAACACAGCAAAATTACAAATTTGGTTTTACAAGAGTCTCCTGTTTCAGAAAGTTGCATTAATTTCACCTTTTCTTAATTATAAAGTCATTAAGTTTCTGCAAGGTTCTCTAGTCATGACAAAATATTTGCATACTTAAGGATGTTTTGCTATTCAGACACACTTTTTCCCAGGAATGTCTTATCTACTGTGGTTAATATAGCCAAGCAGAGCATATGAATCTATCTCTTGCAACCCAGTGCTTACTCTATTTTTAGAGGAGATTTTCTTGCACTAGAAGCTTAGCATTCACTCTGTAAGATTTTGAAACTCAAGGGTATAACATCAGGAAACAAAAACTACCCTGTGATTTTCATGCTGTCCTCTTAGACACTTTTACATAGTTCATGATCATCTAGACGTGAAAAACATCTCTGTTCATATGAGGTACTATACAACTAACAACAAAGAATAATCAAATTAAATAAGCAAACATTTTCAGAACTTGCACTAAGCACAATATGGTTTGAGTTTCCCCTCCACCCCACAAATAAATGAATCTTGAATATGTTAGCTAAGAAGATTTTTGGAAGTACTGAAATGACTCACATTAAAAACCGTAACTTCCACTGTCTCAAATAGAGTTTTAAGGTAATATAGAACGTGCATTAATTTGCAGCACCTCGAGAATATCTCAGCTACAAGGTTTCTTTGACTGTATTTTAGCTTGGGAGGTCAACACTGCCACAAGAACGTGTGATTTAACATAGCACAAGGTATACCTACCTTTCACAGAAATTCGCATGAATCCTCAAAAGGACAGCAAAAATGAAAGAACAAGGGGCTTATTACATTTCAGGTACAGATATGGGCTTACACTGATCACTCTGCATTTGGAGACTTTATTAAAGATGCTTTTAAAGCTCAGGGTTTTCAAAGCTGCCGGTTTGCTTCTCAAACATTTCTGATTTCTCACCCTGCCCATTAAAACTGGGAAAAAAAATAATCCATGACCAAATTTGCATAGCCATTATTTTGTGATGTTTTCAAATATCTGCTCAGGGCTTTATGTTTTTGCTTTTGGTATCTTGTTCAGAGAAGCAGTTTGGCCTTGTAAGTAGCAAGTAGGAAAAAGAACACTAACTTTGGTGCTGCCAAAGGTCTTCCCTTGGCCTTCAAATTTTGACTAATTCACCTGTTCTGGTTTTTTTATAGCCTCAATTTTTGAGTTCCTCAGGATAGTTACTTTCTATTATTATTTCTGAATGGCATGCCTTGATAGTATTTAGGAAAATAAATACTGTAAAACAAGACAATCACACAGTACTAGTTCTTCCAAGTTTCTCCAAGTTCTTTTTAATTTTGATCGCTTACAAAACAATTGACTAGTACAGCAAAGGCATTATGAATTTCTTCATATCAAAATAGCAACGTAGAGCTCTGGGTAAAACCACAACTGCTTATCCATATTCTCACTGAAAAATTACATTTCTTCTTACCTGAAAAATCCATCTTTTGCTCACACACAAGAAATACAACTGCAAACACTTTCCAAACAAGAGAAAATATGATTTTTTCTTTTGGATTTTATTTTTAAATGACTCTTAAAATCTCTGCAGAGAATACTAAAGAGCACAGACACACAGTATACTTTTTTTTCCACAAGTGTTCTGGAAGATTTAGTTTATTGTTTTCTTAAACTGTATGTAAATCCTTATAGTGCTTGAAACTATTTCCAGTAGTTTGCATATTTTTTCCAGCACAATGCAGCAACTACTCACTGAGGGAGAATAATTCTGCCCTTGAGAAATGGACTCTAACGCTTAACTTCTCCATGTAACATTTATTATTATTATTTATCTGTATTTCATATTTATATCTGTTCATCACTGGAAGATACTAATGGCTAATTCAAAGATAATGAGATCCATTATGCACCACTGATGCCTCTTTAGTAAAGAAATACTAAGAAGTAATCTTTTCTGAAGACGACAAGAGCTGTCAGAAAGGCTATGTCAGTCTTAAAAAAAGAAAAGGTGATTTTGCAACTTCCAGTTTGAGAGAGATTAGTGCTTGTGGATGCTTTAGGACTGCAGAGGTGCTCTGTACCAAACCGCCACAGCTGCTGACAGTGTCGCGTGCTGGTTCACTCATCACTCAATGAACCTCTACAAGGTTTTTGTGGTATCTGTTGCCCAGGATAAGTGTATAAAGACAGTCTATTTAGAAAATCACATAGCTCTTGCATGTGCCATCAGTGTTACCCTACCTCCATTCCCAATAGTTTTGAACTGTCATTAATTTTACTTAGAAATCTTTCATCAGGACAGAGTTAGAGAAATTCCTCAGTTGCTGGGGATTTTGGGGTCTTTGGTATGGGAGGTCTCAGATTAATGTGCATGGGTTACTATGTGCACATGCTTGGAAATACCCCTCACCAAGTCTCACATGAATGTCCTGGAAGGCATGAAGGACTTGGGTTGTAGAGTCTGCTTGTCACCCTTCTCTCTTTCCTAAATGATTCATGTGACACATCTTGTGCCCATTTATCCAGTAATATGTGAGAGTTGAGATGTACACAATTCAAAGAATGATGGGACATTTTGCAAACAAAAAGGCAAAGTTCTTACCTCCAAGAATTTACAGTCTAGATCAACAGGTAATGTAGACATACACAGATGTCTAATCAGTAGGTAACGGATGGGAAGTAGGGAGAAGAGGTGACAAAGCAAGAGAATGAAGTAGCTCTGAAATCTCTTTTCCCATCACATACCGCTTACAGTAACCACCTCCTAATTACTGCTTCTTTTCTATGCTTTTCCACTGCCTTTTCCTTACATACGTTTCCTGATTCTATTGCCAAATATAGTGTGAAAATAACTATAGAATAGTTCAGATGTATTTTCTTGAGATACCAACTGGGACAAGACAAATGACAGATTAGCCATACAATTTACTAATTTATTAGACATACAGAAGCTTTCTATGATGCATACAGAACTAGAGTATACAGACATTAAGGTACACACATTTTCCCAGATTCTTACATTCAAAGAAGTTTATTTTTAAACCTAATCTTTGCTTTGAAATAAGTCACCTCTTATAAATGTTGGGCAAGCAGTCACGTGAGAAAACTCATCTTTTGACTTGCTTGCATACTGTGGGACTTCTTTTCATTTAATGATCCTTCTGAGTTGACACAGCAATTTATATGACTTTTTTACCACTCTATTAATTTCCTATAAAGCAAATGCAAAGTAACAATCTATCTAACTACAATAATTTTAATTTAATTTAATTTGATTGCCTCAACAGAAATAAAATTATTTTAAACGATTTATATAATGTTTTCACCTCTACTTCTGATGACTTTCTGTTGTTCATACTGGCTGATTTCATTAGAATTACATGAAATGGGTAATGGATATTAAATATATGACATACTGTACTTCTCCCCAAGAGAGTTGTGCTCTATTTCTGCAAGAATCTCCTCATTTGCTTAACTGACACAGTACCTATTTAAAGGACGTACTGTGAGCATGGCATTTTGGTGCAGAGGCACTACAGGCTGAATATGTTCCCTTGTGCTCATGGACTTACTTTTCCCTGTAACACACCATTTTGTAGATGAACAATACAGCCATAACAGACATATTTCGGTGATCACAGCACTGCTACTCTGATAACAATTCACAGGTTTAGTAGGTTAAAAATAAAGGCTTTAGCTAGAATTTGATTTTTTTTAATCAGTAAAATAATTAACATTTTAACTGAGCAAATCCTTCAAGCTTGAAAGATTCTGTGTAGCAACAAATGAGCGCAGGTTATCTGCAGGCTCAGTTAGGGGCTTCTGTGAACATTGTCTTGGGAAATGTTGTAATTTCATGTATTTTTTTAAACAATGCTAAGTCTAAAAGTATTTTTACTGTATTTTAAAATATATTTAAGTATGACTCATCAATTGTAATCTTGCTAAGAGACAATTCACCAAAAAACAGCTATCAGTGGAAAACACTTTCTATTGTATCATTAATTCAGAGTTTAAGGCTATAAAAATACACTTAAATAAATTTTTGGTAACTTCTCTGTCAACAGGTGCATATTTGTAAGTTTTAGATTGTATGGTTCTCTAGAGTTGATGATTAATGATCATAGAATAGAATCACAGAGTTGCAATAGATCTCTGAGATCATCAAGTCCAACCATTAACCTAATACCACCATGCCCACTAAACGATGTCCAAATCATCTTTGGCTTTATCCTAGAGACAGAAAATAATTTGTGTTGTAGTAGCCATTTCAGCTTCTTACAAAATCGCCTCCCTAGTCACTTCCAATGTGAATGAAGGATCTGAATTAAGCTGAGGGAGTCTATTAAAAAACATGATTGTTAATTTTGTATTTGACTTTTGAAAAGAAGTATTTAGTTAATAGTCTCCTGTTAAATAAAGTTAAAAAAGCCATGTAATTAAGCCTATTCTTCTTTAAAACATCAAAGCAAGATTTTCTTCATTTTTAAAGCATTTATATACAAATATTTGTATTTTATACGAACTACAGGAAAAACTGCTGTTACTCTCCAAAGTGTGAATTGGTAAAAAACCTGTGCAACAGCTAACAAAATTAATAAAAACCAAGAGAAGATGGTGAATTAAAGAAAATACAAAAAATTAGAAAATAAAATACTTTTCCAGATGATTATTTAAATTAGCTCATGGGATCAAGGGATGCACACCAACTCCTCCCTTCCCAATAACAGATTTTCAGATACAAGTCAAAGGTAACATTTATAAAAGTGGATTCAAATATTTAAGTACTTCTATAGCAACGCTTTGGTATGCACTCCTTTCATATAAACTATTTTAGCAAGTATGTGATCATAGATTGGAGTGAAAAATAGGCTTCAAGATTTTAATAAATCTTCATTTCACAAATATAACCCATGGAACTATTTAAATGCTTTAAAATTAATATGCATATAAATATACATACCTTAAAGAATTCTTTCTTTTCAACTTGTTCATTGCCATCTGTATCCAACATTTTAAAGGCAATCTGAAATCCAGTATGGGGTTCTGCAACAAATTGCAAAAGGACTTTACTGTAAATACACACACACACACTTACACTAGTACTTAAATATTTAATGCAAAAGGAATATTGCCTATGGTTCAGCTTTCCATTGTTATTAACATACATGATATTTCCAGTAAACCATATGTACCTTCTCCAATATAAGCAAACTTTTTAAACACCTTTTTACTACAGTTTCAAGGGATGATTAATGCAATGTCAAAGCCAGAAATGCCAGGAGTGAGTAAGTACGGCCATGAATGTCCATCTGATCCCAATGACTGTGAAAATGTCTTGCTGTCCTGGTCTTGGATATTCCCCATAGATGTCTCCATAATCCCATGTCACTTCTGAAGTCTAGCTCTCCCTTGTTTATTAGAGCTCCTTCTCAGGTGAGATGATTGGAGAGTACCTTGAGAAACCAATAATTATTCCCAAACGGCATGAAAGAGCCAGTGTAGTCCTCAGGTACTTCTTGTAGGCACTACTGTATGCTGGGATTTGCAGTTTTCCCTACCAAACAGACCGATCTTGTAATTGCAGCCAGCTCTCTCGGCTCCTGCTCCCACTGTGTTAGCCCCAGGCCTTTTATTTCTTCCCTTCTCCTTCCTCCCCAAACAATGTACTCAAATGTTACCAAGATGTAATAAACCACTCTTTCTGGCTTTTTGGACAAAAGCATGTTTTGTATGACTCCCATCAAGCAGATTTTTTTCAGGAATTTTATACAATTTTACCCTGCATTTCCTTCACCGAGTGGATGTTTCTTTTCAACACAAAAATGTAATGAGTTCTGAATCTTGTAGGCGCTATAAAAATACAGTGTGTTTTGAGCTCCTTCCCACAATTTCCTGATCTTACTTTGCTTACAGGAGGTGGCCTCCCTCATTAGTAAGCCCACACAGGAGCAGCATGCTGCTGAAATGTAGTTACAGTTCACTGCAGTAGCAAGCACTTATCCCAGTAATTTCTGGAGCAGGTGAATTAATTACACAACCCAGTCAAGTCAGGCATTAATATGAAAGCCACGGACTTATCGGCTCCAGAATATACTCATGTTTTCAAGAACGATGTTGGACTCACGAGGGCAGTGAAGCAGTATCTCTAAAAAACTCTAATGCCTTCAGAGTTTTTCTTTTGGAAATATATTCTTCCAGCTCCATCCTGTAAAGTTTCAAGTCTTGCCTTTTTTTTAGAGAATCTTTCTGCAAAAGGAACAAGTAAAAGAAATATCTCGTTCCTTTTAAATGATAACAAGATGGTTAAAGAAAGTACTATTTTTACATTGTAGAAATAACTACATCTTCAGCAGCCAACTAATGTTCTCTGTGGAACAACCTTGTGATGCAGGGATATTTTATAAATACTGTTACGATCTGCATAGCAGAGCCCTTCCCCAGAAACTGGGTTGTAATAATCAAAACTGGATTCCTTTTCATGGAAATGCCACATGCTAAATTTGTGTTACTAGTACAAAAGCAAGAAAAGTCTATCCTATAACATATTTAGAGAATAAAAGTAATTGATGTATTTAATAGTAATTCATACCATCTGTGTTACACTTTTCAGATAAGAGAGCTGTTACTGAAAATATAGGACCTAAAGCTGCTTATACTGTTCAGAGATGACATACTTATCTGATATGATGTAACCCCAAAGGTATGTGTTTGTAAAATAAGCATAGTTCAAAGACTACCTCAGATATATTTGTATTTAATTAGAATCAGGCAAAATTCCAAAATTTGAACAGAAAATCTTCATCTTGGCTGTGAGTGTAGGTTAGACTTAGGTGCTTCCCCTCCAACTATTCCTACGTTGACCAAGCTGTCAACATGTGTGACTGCCTAATTGAAATGAAGCTTAGAGTAAAGGTGACAGCTTCAGTTCCCGGACTCCTTCACCAGGCAGGGCTTTACCACAAGCTCCATTAACCAATTACTGGAAATGAAATTCAATACAGCACTGGAATAAAAAAGACAGTGATGATACAAGGCACAGAGAAAAGAGAAAAAGGGATCACAAGGGCAAAATAAAACCTTTATCTGATGCAAAATTATATTTTTAAGTTTAGTGTTGTTACAGACAGCACTTTTGTATGACAGGCAGCATGGTCTGGTCAGCAGTGTCCTGGAACTCAGACTCTGGAAACCTTGTGACTCTTCTCCTGCTTCCCTATTGTTCTGTTGGTGACTTGGAAGTCATGTAAATATTAATGGCTGCTTTAAGAAATCTCACATTAATTCTCACCAGTGAGAGAGACAGGTTGTGTAACGGGGGGCTGTCTGATGTGGGATATTTGTTAGGCAAAGATAGAGGCACTAACACTTGTTGACATTTGCTTTCAAACTCATCGGTGTGATAACCCTCTGTGTAACCAAAGCAGCAACACTAGCACTGCATTTTTATACCGCATCAAAAGGTGCCTTTGTTTTTGCAGTTCAACACATTCCTAAATAAATTCTGTGAAAAATAATGTTCCTTCACTGTCTGGAGAAGTGGAACAACTTGCTGTCATACTATTTTCTAATTGTTTCAGGCAATAAATGAGCATGAATTTACTTTCAGCTGCCATAGATTTTTAAAGAAATAGAATTTTTGGCACCTATTTCTGCAACTTTAATTAATGCATTATTCTGAAGTTATAATGTGGCTGCTGTAGTCGTCCTTTTTTAAAAAAATCCCTCTTTTTTAAGTTGCAATAAATACTTTAAAATCAGCTTTCCAACCGGGCTAGACTCATATTATTTCTGATTTTAAAAAACACTTGAACACATGGTATAACTCATGTTCGAGTTGCGTGTAGCACTGGACAGTCACTACCGATGAAACACTATATTTGTATGTTAAATAGGCTATCTCAATGCATATATACTATTTAATACTGTGTACGAGCTGAAGTTTCCTAAGAGACCATCCTCCATGCTGCGTAGCAGATACTAATTCAGTTCTGCTGAGAAATGACCTACGTTGCAAAAGGGCTACCTAGATTGTGTGAGGTGTGTGTACTGACGGTCGTTATCTGTGAAGGCTGCATATATTCTCTCCACTCTCTGGAAACCAACGTTACTTGTTTGTGCTACACTGTGAGAAGGTGGATTTCTAGAGCAAGGAAAGCTTGTCTAAGCCCCTGCCATGGACCTCGCAGCCACAGCAGTGAGGAGGCTCAAGCATCTACAGCCCATCGGAATAAGAACGACTGCTTTCTTTTCTCCTTTCCCCATCCACTGATACCATGAGATCTAGTACGCCTGGTTTTGTCCCTGGCTAAAAATGTTAGACCTGTATATGTCAGTCAAATAACACTGCACGTGGACTATTACACGGACATGCATGCAGACCACTTTACTACTGGTCTGTGGGTCTCATTGTGTAATGCTCATTGCACACATCTTGTCTCAAATCTTGATATTTTTTCTAGTATCACCTACACTTCATCTAAACAGCCCGAGGAGGTGGCAAGCATGGCACAGAGTAAGTACGGGTGAAGAAACCCAGAAAATCCAAGATCACTTCCATGCACGATAAAAAATGCCTGTTGTTTGCAGGTAAAGCGAGTATCAAACAAAAACAATTTTTCAAAAAAGCCTCTGATAGAGAAAAAGGAAGGAGGCAAAGGAGGGGACAGAAATACATGCCAAATACTTGGAGGAAGTCAAAAGGAACAGAGGAGGAAAAAAAAGGATTAAAAAGCCAAACAAAAAGACACTGCAGAATTCTGCTGTTTATTATCCATCACATATCTGAACACACGAATAACAAGCAACAACCTTTCAGACACCACAACAGCTTTTTACACCACTGCATGAGCTATAATGTCAATGTCTCGTTGTCCAAAATGACTAAACTATCATCCAGAAGACAAATTATTTATCTTCACCCACTGCTCTTCTTCCCCTTATTATGTGGTCCTGTAACCAATGTCTCTGCCCTCTCAAAGTCTCTTGAAAGACTATTCTGATCCCATGGTGCAGGGATTATGATTTTTGAAGTACAGCTACAGACCAATGATGACACTATGGAAGAAAGCTGCAATCAAAGTTATATCCATTTATATTAATGCCTTAATCAGTCTATATACAACAGTTCTTTATGTTTTACTATAATGTAGAAATTTAGAAGCTTAAAAATATCAGAAAAAGTTCCTTGAAAGCTGTTAGTAACTAAGTATTTATGCATATGTATTTTAAATATAGAATACTTACTTGTAAGGATTGTCAGCAAAAATAAGTACTCTGCATAAGATATCAACCCTGAAATAAGAGAGTTAAAAAATTACTTGCAAAAACCCCCCAAAAACTTATAGCAACACTCAAAGGATCTAATCTTATAAATATAGAAAAAGTAGTTTAACATTGTATTAAATAGGTTATTAAAGTAAGCCACGTTATTATTTAATAAAGTTTTTACTCCTGTTTTTAGTGCTCTGAAGGTAAAATTCCCTATCCAGAGACTCATCAATGTTCATGTCTAATCAAGAAAGTAAGGTTTATTTGGCATTAATAAAAGGCCTACACTAAATCTTTGGATTCTCACTGAAAACATTCGATGTTTATATAAAAGGCAAGTAAATTAAATGCACTTTGTCACATTTAGTACCTGGGAGGAGAACTACTCTAACGTTACCCTGAAGGATCAAAGTCCTCCATCCTTTGGCAGGCTCGCGAAGGCGGAGAATAGCTTCCCTCTGATTCTCAAGGGGAACATGGCAACACGCAAAGCTGCCAAGCTGCTAGATTGTGCTGATAGTACTGCTGGGCTGCGTGCCAAGAGGAGGCTTCTTTTTTTTTTTTTTTAAATAGGAACATGTCCTTTCTACAAGGTGAAAGTATTTTCCCCCCTTTTGAAGGAAAATTCCAGTGTTTTCCTTTGAAATACCGCCTTAAGTGAAAAGCCTGAACAAACACAAAGATGTGATAGCGTCAAAATAGAGCGTAGGAGCTAAAGATAGAGAGCGCATAACGAGGGTGGTTAAACAACAGAATCTGAACCATCTGCCCTGCAATAATGTTTGGAGAAAAAATGTAAAGGGCTTTTTTATAAATCACTTTTCAAAATAACTGAGCTACTTTTAACTTGTGAGCTAAACATTGTATAATGCTGAAGCTGCTTAAAATAATGAAGTTCAAACATGCCTATCTGTGCAAAGATAAACTATTTTTTATAATTTATATTCAGTTAATTGATAGATAAGGAATCCATTTAAGCTTTAGTGATAAACAATTAACTTCTGATAAATTACTGTGCAGAGCCAACAGCATTTGTATTTGACCTCAGATAGTGACTTAACACTTTAAGTTTTAAGTACCAGAGTTTAGAAATATTAAATTGCTGAATGTATGAGTCTGAAAACTCGAGAACAAGGCTGAGCTAAAGACAGGTTTAATGCTGATCCTCGTTGCCAGCTCACTCTGGTTCCATATCTCAACTTTCCTCTCCATCAAAATAGGGCAATTCACCTTATTATCCAGCATGCATCATGTGTAAATCAGCACAGGACTACAGTCATACAATACACTGTGAAAATAAAAAATACTTTAATCTCAAAGATTTAGTTTTGCTTACAAGTTTTAGAGTTACTGCCATTGCAAGAATGTAAATTCTTGTGCTGTACTGCTGTAAAACTTGGAATTGTGTTTCTAGACAAAGCATCCAGGATTTCTACAAATTTGAAACCAGAGAAAGAACTCCTACTCCATTTTTTTTAGCTTATGCGTCTAAGTATAACACAAGATAAAAAAATGGATAGAAACAAATAGGGAAAGAAAAGAAATCAAGCAAGTAGTGTGATGGGCAGTGACCAAGATTCCTGCCCCCTAATTTTGTTTTGTGTGTGACTGCCCAGAGATGTTGTGAAGTCTCCTTCCCTGGAGACATTCAAAACCTGCCTGGACATGTTCCTGTGTGACCTGCTCTAGGTGGTCCTGCTGTGGCAGGGGGGTTGGACTAGACAATCTTTTGAGGTCCCTTCCAACCCCTAACATTCTGTGATTCTGTGACACAGCAAAAGAATGTTTAAAGGAAGAATATAAAGGAAGACAAGGAGGTAACTTTTCAAGTCTACATAGAAAACACCTCCCAGTCAGGGACTGCAATGGTATTAGCACAAAGATCCCTGCCTGAATATTGAACCAGCAAGTGATGAAGGCCAGCATCACTGGCCACGGAGAAGCAGGAGCCTGTCTCTTGGCCATCTTGAGATGTGCTGCACAGGGACAGTCTAGGGAAGACCTGGCAGGTGAAGGCAAGCAGCTCATGCTAGATAATACAGAACAAGGAGAGTCCAGTGTTGGGATACAAAAGAAGACATGACACACTCAAAGCAGTCATGTAAGAAAAACATATTTATGAAAGCATTTGAAAGGATATTAACGTGGCAGATTATGTTTGTTAAAGTCAGAGGAAAAAAAATAGTTGTAATAATTGAGATACAAAATGCCGAGTGCCTGGAGAGTTTTAGCTATATGGGTAGACAGGGAACATTGTACCTTATAAAATTTTGCAGAAAGAATCTTCAAAATTTATATGGAGATGGTAAGATACAAAGAAAAGACCAATTTGAAGACAACACCCTGCTTATCGGCTCAAGGGAGAAGCATGATGGCTCTATTCATTTGAATTACACAGGGCTGCAAAGAAGAGCCTTGCAAGAAATGTCAGGGGCGAGACACAGTCTTCACTTTCATCATCTTACCATAAGCTGATTGAAAAGTTGCTATAGTGAAATAGATAAAAATAATAAAAATGTGTAAAAAAAATTTGATTGTTCTTTAAAACCTCTCAGTGCCTTAAAGCAAATCCACAGTCTGTCTAACATTTTCTAGCAGACTGATCACACTAAAATAACTCAAGATAAGATTTTTTTAACTTGTGGACTCATTTCCATAACAATTATTTTAATTTTATTGTCCTTTTACTACCTGTAGTGAATGGCCAATTTACCTTATCCATAAAGTAAATTAAATATTTTGGCAATTTTCTTTTTATTCTACAGTAATCACTATGAAGTTACTCAAAGATGGAATGCAACAAACTAAAAATAAACATAGAAAAAATTATATTCATATCCAAGCAAAATTTAAAAGATAAAAGCTTCACACACTGTTGAATGATTCAGCATGCTTGCAGCCAAGTATTTGCAGTTAGCATTGGCAAAATACTGTCATTTTCTAATGCTAAATGAACCTTCCCTATCCCTCCCTGGAAATCTCTCAAATCCCTGAAACTTTATAGCAAATGCTGACTGTACAATAGTCTTATTGCTGAATTAATCATAAGTATACCCACAAAATACAACATGAATTCTAAAACTGCCCACTAGAAGGCAGAATTCCCTAGCGTTACACTTTACAAACTGGACTGATGACAGTTTTCCCTCTACTTGATATTTAAATAACAATTTGAAGGTAGTTAAAATAATCTCAGCTAAACAGTGGAACAGATATGTGCATTCATTATTCTGGTACTTGTAAGAGCACTATTTAATACATAAATATTTACATTTTAAAAATGTAATAATAATGCATCTCAAAGTGAAAGCATTAAAGTCACTGAAGAGGCATCACGATCAAAACCTGTAAAAACTCCACATGTTGTGGAGACACATGGATGATGGCACTGAATGTTCCTGCACCATCTCAAACTCCTACCTGACCTCTGAAGGACAGAGCATACAGACTCACAGTCCTAAGCAAGGGGAGATCAATGCCGTGTCCAGAATGCAAAAGATGCCGGGCTGAGCATATAATCTAGCCCACTTTCTGCCAAGCATTCAGCTGGGAGAGGTGAAATAAAAGGAGGCTGCACTGATTTGCTATGTTTCCACTTTCTGTTGGTGGATTCCTGGTTCTCCCAGGCAGTGCGCGCTTTGAGGACTTGCAGTGTCAACCACTGGTCAACCGCTAGAAAAAGAAAGGCTCTAAAAAAGCAGCGGTAGAGAAAGAACATCCAAGAATTAAAGACTGGGAATCCTTTAAACCCAATCCTGGGAATTGATGACTAGTAATTTGAAAATGCAAGGAATGACTATTCAATACAAAGTCCAGCCTTCCCTAAGATAGGAAAAATTTGTTCGACTTGCTCAGAGATGTTTCAGGGCTGCTAGGGTATACTGGGGCTTGCAGGAGTGGACTGACAAGCAAGGCACCCAGCTGAAGACCCTGCCATGTCTGCACAAGGATGCCAGAAATGAACAGCAGGCAGAAGAGGCCATGAGGCCAAAGGGCAGGCGAAATGCTGCGGGCTGAGATCAAGGGCTGCTCTCTTGGCATGAGCTGCCAGCCATGCCCAGGGATCTGTTGTGCATAGAGAGAGTGTGGCTCATGCCTGCCAAGGAACTGCAGCGATGCAAAGGCAGCTTTAATTTTCCAGAAACATCCACGGAATACAGGATTCAGGCTGAACTCTACAATACAGAAAGTTTGTGAATAGATGCTGTTGGTCCTTCTCATTAGTTTGGGAATTTCAGTCTTTGTTACTGGTGAAATGGTTAATTACTCGACTATTTGGTCTCCTTGATCCTCTTGTTTGTTTTCTCCCTTCAATTAATTTATGCTAATGATGTGTTTATTTGGTGTTCTTTAACTCCTTGTTGTTATACAGACAATATCCCAGCTCTCAAGAGTTTTTTCTTCATGTGGCTCGATATAAGGTGGAAATGCTGGGTGAAAAAAACACAAAGGACATTGGTGCTCTGAAGGGCCACCAAACTCCTAAAGAGGGAGAAGTTCAACTGCTCTTGGAATCAGGGATGCCACTTTATATAACTAGATACAAATTCTATTTTTATTCTTAGTTTCTGTGCATTTAAGTTATACAGAGAAACAGCAGTTTATTAACAGCAAGTCTTAAAAGTCCATTTTGTGCCAAAGTCACCCCTTTAGTCCCTTTCTCTGCTCCAAGTAGGCTTTACGATTTCTTTCATGCTTCCTCCTGCACCTCACAAGGCTTTAAATTCCCAGACCTGCCTCTTGACTCTCTCTTGCATAACTGAGACAGATTTGCCACGGAGGCAGTTACTGGCTAGATGGGGATGAAGTCAAATCTATGAAACCTCCTCTAAAAATACATTCAATTTATACCATATAATGAGACAAAAAGTAAGATCTATTTTTCATTATCAAAAGTGCTTCATTACCTTTATCACCAAGCTCTCTAAAAAAAGTTGGTCCTGGTTTAGCTTTGGCAACACATAGCAGTGCAGCATCTACCTCCTTTAAAGACATAAACAAGAAAATATAAAGGCAGTTTTGAAAGAGAAGTCTTTTTGGTTGGGTTACAGAAAGAATCTAAGTTCTTTTAAAGAAGTAAAGGAATATTTTGCTTACCTTTTTTGTCAGTTTCTTGGCTGAGGCTTTACCTATAACAAAAAAAAAATCATCATCATTCAATAACAAACTGACTTTAAACTTTGATCAGGTTCTGTGGCAATTCAGATTTTTATGGCAAAACGCTAAGTAATACGAAACAGAATATTTTGCAGCAGGCATTTTGTTTCTAATTCCCACAACGATCAAGAAAGGACGAGATTTAAAAATAACACAAGCAGTCTGTTCAAACGTTCTTGCAACCCAGGTGAAATCACAGACCACTCTGATATCTATGACTGACTTACTAGTGGGATTTTGCATACTGTGAGCTACAAACAAAGTACAGATTGCAAAGCAAGATTATACAGTAAGAAACAACTGCAGTATTTACAAAGGGATTTGCATGCACACATAACAACCCTTCAAGTGCAGGTTGAGTATGCAAACGCTAAGAAATACTAAAAAAAGAGATGTAAGAATGAAAATGTTGATGCTTCTATTAAGCAGAAGTAACTTGAACAACCCTGCCTCCTGAAACAGCATCAGATGAAACCATGCAAACTCCTAAGTGTTTTCAAGTCTATACACTCAAATAGGGGAGCCACTGGCAGCAGTATACATTGTATTCCTGTGTAAATCACCTATTTGACCAGCCGTGATATATTATCAGTGGAACATTTCAGCTGGTTAGGCAGGGACTGCAGAAATCCTGTGGTCGTGGCCTGGCAGGAACTGTGCATGTCTGTCCCTTCTCAGTCTATCTGCCCTATCATATTAGTCTGTCTCCTCAGCTTTTCACCTCAGTTCTTAAAACTCTGTCTTTCACTCTTACCACTCTCTCAGCCCATTGCTCCCTTCCTTCATCACCAGTTCCTCTGGATACCAGCCAGCCATTCCCTCCTATTTATTCACATTGTGTAAGCACAAGACGAGCTGCTTGCATTTGCTCCGAGGAATGGTGCCCCTGCGTGCAGCAGCCTGCTTTGCTCCACGCTCAGACTCCAAGGCTTACTCTGCTGCTTCATGGGCATCTTGCATCCCAAGGGTCGCCTGCAGCACGGCCGTTTGGAAACGGACATGATGGAGGCAGCCTGGTGGGCAGCTGTCCACAAACTTCTACCAAGCATCTTCACAGACCTATAATTTACCCAGACAGAGGCACACTCTTAGTAAAACAGCGAATTTCCACAATGCTAGCAAAAGACATACCCAGCTGCAGGGGGTCTCCACTGGCAACTTTTGGCTTCGGACAAGGAAAGCTGCTGGAACATCTCAACCAGCAAGAGTTCATTTTTCAGCACAGGCAAACCAGTGCCCTGGCCTCTGGTCCCTAAACTGGCAGTAACAATTTTGCTGATAAATTCCTCTCCCCACCCCCTCTCCCCCAAATCAGCCTAAGGCAGACACCTGGCACATAACATTTCAACCCAAATGTTTAAGTTTGACAAAAGTTATAAGCAACTAAAATTAGGGGTTTAATACTGGAGTGTTGAGTGACCCCAGCAACAGGTGTTGCCAGCACCACCTGTTACTGTGGATGAATACATTTTTGTGCAGTGCATGTACATATATTTATACCCGTATACACACACATATATACAAAACTACATAGATACCTTCTAGCTCAAAGGACATACGAAATCCCCTACCTTGCCTCATTTGAGATAAAAGAAATCAGACTAATAACAGCCTGGGAGAACAAGCAAAAATCCCTACGTCCAGTAAAACTGAGTCCTGAGCAGTGCGATGTAACAGCACAGTTTAACACTGCTCACTGCTGCAGAGCATTTTAATGAATGGCTATTTAGCAAATTAAGTGATTCAGATCTCAGCTTTCAAATGTTGCTGCCTCTGTACAGCGCATTTCAACGCGGAATTAAACTACAGCAGCTCTTGCAGCTGTGGGAAACCCACATAGTGAGAAGCCTTATAGGAGGGAATGAGTCAGGCTGTAGGTCTGCAAAAACTGGTATCTGAAACAAAAAAAGGGAAAACCAGCCTGCAGTGATTTTCACTGTAAATGCTCTTTGTACTTGTCTGTATTAAAGCCAGCTGTACACCCTTATTTGGTTAACAGCAGCTCCACTTCTTCCATTCTTGTGGTGGTCACAAGAGCATCACATCTGGGACAGCACCTGCTACCACAGCAGTATACTGGGCAGTAGCCTTTTGCCAGCATCCAGGAGGATGATGAAGGGACACAAGCTGAACTTTGCGAGCTGGAACAGCAAAGACATGAACAATTGATGCAAGGTAAGGAGAAAGCACTGGGAGCTACAGCTGAAACAGTAGTTGGCCAAATTTGTGAGGCTCTACGCTTGGTTAAGACCATGTTTCTTTTCTTCGAAAAGAAGAATAAAACATATTCAGCCCAGTAACTCTGAAACACTTCAGCTACCCGGTTTTAGGGAACATATCCTCAATGAGAATTACCCTACGTTGACAAAAATTAAGGGAAGGAAAATGTGTTGTAGACATTTAGACTCTCTTTTCACCAGCCAGCAGTCACAACTGCAACTGCCTAGAGCTCACGCAAATGGCTGTGGCAGCCATCAACATCTGCCCTCTTGCATTCAGCTATAGCTACCCTCCAGAGGACATTTAAGATATGACAGGCCGACTGACCTCTTTCAGAGATGAAAAGACAGAAACAGTAACAATACAGAGGTGCTTATGCTACCCATGACCAGGGAATCTTGGCATGGGTTACAGGACCAGCAGAGGAGAGGAAGCCTTTGCTGAGTGGCAGAAAAGGAGGACGACAGTCACATCACGCCAGGACGTGGTAAGGGGCAGAACAAGGTGTGTGTAAGTTGGTCCCTGCCACGGCTGACTGCACAAGGGGCAGCTGCTACAATACAAAAGGAAAAAAGGCAGGAGAGAAAGGGACAGACTGAGAGATAAAGACAGACATTTCTACTTTTAAGAGCAGTAAATACAGCAGAGAAATAAACATGAAGCCTTTTAATGGCATTCTTCTCAAACGGGCTTCAAAATCAAAAGATTTAATAATGTAGTCAAATGAAAATGGCATACAGATGTCAACAAGCATGTGTACTGGTAGGCCAGGAATTTTTGTGAAAAAACCCCAACATTTGGGACACTACTGTTATTTTTCATATTGCAGTTTGTGTAAAGTATTAGAATACATTCTTATAATAATTTAATAACTTAAACTGTAGAATGAGTTTCCTCCAATATTTATTTGAATATTTTCTAAGAACTAAATCCAGTTATATTCTATTGGTACTGTCACCATAGAAAATCATCTGTGAAGACTCAAATCTGTTTTCACTTGGAAACATTAGCTACTTTTACTGTAGCACTCATAATATTCCTTGAATACTGACGAAGTTCTTGGTGCTTATTCTCTCCATTTATTCACTTCCTAACAAGATCCCTTTAAATACCAACAAGGCAAGCTCTGTTAGTATCGCACACGACCGTGTCAAATGTGCAGCCCTCTGAGGAACCAGGTCTTTTAAGGCCTTGTCTACAACAATTAGGAAAAAGAGGTTAACTCCTTTTTGCAGAAAATCCACTGACAAGGTATGAACAGTTTCCTTGTCCAGTTCGGGGACTGAAAAAAAAAAAGCCTCTTCCTTTCTTAAATCTTGGTGCTGTCATTCCTGACACATGACTACAAATACAGCAGGATCTAAGTCTCCCTCTGATGAATACAGGCAATGGTCATAATTATTAGGAACTATTTCATCTAATAAGTAGAAGATCCGTATGATGCACTTTTCTGAAGTTCTAGTCTTTTACCTTGAAAGATTCTTACTAACAGGTAAACTAATGACACATTAGAAAACTCGTTTGTAGTTGTAACAGTCTTACTTTGGTATCAGAAAAAGAAACTTGGAATTTTTACTGCTGAATGGAGAGGAAAAACTTTTTTTTTTTTCCCTACAGACCTGCCAAGATTGTGATGGAATTCTGGCTTAAGGATAGTGAGTATCTTCAAGGGTCTCTACATATTTTACAGATGCTATCATCTAATTTTCATCATCTATAGCGGATCCATGAAACAACAATGAGGTACAGACACACCTTCCATGGACAAAAAGCCATTTCAGCTTTTTAAGTTGAATGAATACCAAGTCTACTTAGAAGCACACAAATCCTGCGCTGTTAGCCAAAAAGTTATCTGACAACTGTAATTAAGATAACACTGCCAAGAGCAGCTACGTCAGCCTTAATTTGCCCTCGGCAAACCAGGGTATTTTGTCACATACATTTCTTACAATAGAAGTGTTTCCACCATCTATCAGTTTTTTACACTAAGATGTTGAATGGACCCGACATCAATGTTAGGATTAACCATTAGGAAAGGGCTGAATTAAACAAGTACCCACTTGCACTCAGTAACACCCACTTACACCTGTACAGCTAAGGAAAGGCTTAAATCTGACAAAAGACATTTAGAGCCAAAGAATGAACAAAATTGCTACGATCAGCCATTATAACACCACTCATCAAATGTCAATGCAAAAGCAGAGAAGTTACTACTATCTGTGAGAAAAGATAATTTTAAATGTCTGTGAGATCGCTCTATTTTTGTAATACGGAAATTAAAATTAATTTTTGAATCAATCTTTCCTCACAGCCTTAACTTCAAATGAGAACAGTATAAAACAGATATCCCAGGAGGACAACAAATTCCTGTGTCTTTTTCAGCAAAGTCACTGAGATGGTTTGACCAGGATCTCTTTTTAGCTACATTTCAGATAGACACACCAATAAACAAAGTTAAAAAAAAAAAAAAAAAGCCCTCCCAGTTTTTAAATTTTAGATGGCAATCATTGATATCTCTGCTAAAGTCATATTTGGGTACTAGGAAACCATTTGTTTTTTCATGAAAAATTAAGATGAGAATAGTATTGAGTATGTCCCAATTCAAACAGACCCTGACTCCGCAAAATGAGTCAAACAAACGTTTTAAGCTGGATGGGATTTCAGCACAGTTGTAATCCAGGATCATGGCATTTTAAAAACCAAACCCACTGCGCACAGCTCATGCCGTGGCCTTTACAGCAAAGCCCACCCTGCAGCCTTGCCTGCCATGGGAACAAGAATTTCTATTTCTCTGTTTTAGCCAGCTGCCAGCCTTCACAGAAGCTGAACTCTGAGAATCCTGTCCCTGTGCCCTGGCGAGCTGGGTTAGATAAGAATGGTGTACATTGATTTCCTTGGGGAGGTCCTGATAAAAAATTTTTGTTTAAATTAGCCTAAAATAGAAGATCATTGAAATTCAGTATCTTGTATTTCATTCCCAGCTCTATTTTTTCTGATACTGGACAAGCACCTTATCTCAACAAGGTGTCCTTTGTTTACCTGCCTTATTTACATTTTCAGCTCTTTAAAGCTCTTCTATACTGCAAATGAAACCAATAATGTAAAGGGCAAAAATTCAAGCCTTTAATTAGTTCTCTAAGGCTGCCTTTTGAAACATTGGTGATATTGGTGGTAAATCAAGGATGGCAAAAAAAATTAATGTTTTTTTGAAAGCATGACAAACCAAGTGGTCAGATTCCTATGATAGCTCCTGGCAAACCAATATCTGAATAATAAATGAGCGTGCTATTTAAATGAATTAAGAATCCACTTCAGCTAGAAAGCTTTTACTGAACTATTGCATTGCTCCATTGAAAGATAATTGATAAAAGTCATTTCAATCACATGAATTAGTGAATTGAACCACCTGAATTAAAATCCAAGTATGCCCAGTGGAAAAGGTAATTTGCAATAATAGAAGCTTCTGATACGCTTTACAAAACAAGCTTTGCATCTGTCCTTCTTTATTTAGAGCAATCGTTCCTCTGAGGAAACTAGAAATGTACAGTGCTGGGCCAAGGCCAGTGCTGGCAAATCTCCATTTCAGAAGAGCAGTTGCATCAGAGCCAGTCAATACCGGAAGGTTTCTCTGTGAGTAAGGCAGCCCGGGGCGAAAAGGGTGGGATGCTGATGCAGGGAGAAAACATCAAAGGATGACACAATCTTTCAGGAAACTGAAACAGACTGAAAAATTAAGATAAGCCAATTTTCAAAACCTGTTAAAAGAGACTGTGGCACCAAGTCACCAGCAGTGCCACGACTTCCAGGTATCAGGGCAAAAGCAGATTTAGTGGTGCTTGCCATAGAGCACACAAGCAGCTCAGTCCACACTGGGACTGCAACAGGAGTTTGTGGGGATGGCAGGGAGAGCAGGGGAACAGCTTTTCCTTAGGTATCATCCAGTGAAAGCGACTTGCTCCCAGATCTGCTCTCTTTTTAGTAACTTACCCAAACTGCAGACAGGAAAAGCTGAGAATAGTTTCAAACTCCCAAGCTTACCACAAAACTTGCACTGCAATGATATAAAGCAACAGAAAGTTATTTCTTCTGAGACACCAGAAAAGTCTAAGAGGTGTGTAATTGCCCTTGGCCGCAAAAGGATCAAGTTAAGACTTCATGTGTAACACACAAGGAGCAAGAAGCCAGGCAGAGAGCACAATCACAGATGAGTATCTCCCTGTCAGGAGACACTGCCAGCCCTCTGGGCTGGTACTGAGCTCAGGACTGGAGGGACCATCCAGAGGAAAAACGTGTCATGTGAAATGCAAGCCCTCAAATTCCCAAATAAGCACCTCGTGCTTGGTTCCTCTGGCTTCATTTAGACGGCTAAAAATTAGATGCCTAAATCTGAGTTAGTGATCTCTATGGTGCTTTGCTGTAACTATGATGGTGTCAGGACATACATAGAAAAGGATTTATAATTAACTTTGAAATCTGCTGCTCCTATTTCAGACCTGAAGAAGAGCTCATATGCCCAAAAGCTTGTCTAATTTTTCCAACATATAGCAGCTGGTCTAATAAAAGATATTATCTCTGTCTACAAACCTCATCCTGACTAATGACCCCAGGCTCCCTTTATAGTCAAGGGAGAGACATGGACACAGCAAAAGAGCAATTCACTCCAGGTTGAGATAGGTGTCTAATACAGGCCTTGGACTTACCTGTTTCCTTCCATTAACTTTAAAGAGATGCTACAATCACTTGCTCTGACCTGACATTCAGCCTTTATATATCTAAATTGAGTAGAGGAATCCTTCTGCATGCAACTAGATAACTCACACCATGACTGCTTTTTGTATTTGTTATATGCGTAATCTGTTCTTTTCAACTTCCTACCTATCAGTCTGATGTTTGCAGTGCTAAAGGCATGTATTCTCTGTTTTATTAAGAACTTAATCAGATACAAGGGCAAAGTGTACTACAGTTCAAGAGGCAGAGAAGCTGCATGACTGGCACAATAAAGTATTATAAAGGACAATTAAGAATACCTGGAAGGAGCTGTATCTATAATACATGTTTCTGAGACCAGAAGGGTAGAGAATGACTCCTGCCAACCTACACAGAACATTATGCAGGGCAGACTTTTGGGATTGATGGCATCTCCTGATTCTGCACCACAGACCTTCCACAAAAAGCAAGCAGGCAGAGCCTCAACTCAAGAAAAATTCCTAGTATTAGGCTTGAGATGGTAGTTAGTATTACCTAGCAAAGAGAATAGCATAAGCTAGACTCAGTTCAAAAGTTCAGTTACTGAACTTTGATCCTATCCTGAAATAAAGAAGAGGTGATTTCCGTACCATTGCTATGCTTTATGTTGTCATCTCCTATTGTTAACAAAGACTAGTTTTTTAAATCCTATAGCGCTGCAGCACATGCTAGGTTAAGGTACTAACAACAGATGAAGATAAACTATTATGATAGCCTTGCAGCACTAGAGGTTTAATTCTATTCCTCTACTAGACAGTGTTAGAAGTCATGATCCCTGGCCTAAGGGCTCTGTAATCTACTTTACAGTTGGAGAAGATAACAAAAATTAGAAGAACAAATAAAGTAGGCTAAGAACGACAATGAAACGACACAGTTAAAAATCTAACTGCATGCCCAACTTGAGCAAATTGCATCTTAATTGTAAGCAGAGATTAATTTGGATTCAGAACGAAAATGTGTGCAAATTAATCGCCCCACAATCAAAATGAAGGAAGAAAAGGTCAACACCTTCACAGCATCAGAAATTGATCCTTACCTCACTGTGTAAGATTTGATTTAAGCTTATGTGCTCAATATAAAGCCACCATCACAACTGTAGCAACTATACCTACCATATCTCATTCAGCCACTTCCTTTACAATTTGTATTCTGCCGTATATCTGAAGACCTTCCCTACCACGACAAACTGTTACTTCTCACATGCATCTTACAAAATGTAAAAAATATAATATAGTTAAAGACTAATCACAAGAATAGTAAAGACCGTTAATTATTACAAATTGGATTCACTTGCTGGCAAACGTAACTGAAGTGCCAGATGAAGCATTCGTCCTTTGTGTGGGAATTATCACTAGCATAAAACTACATTACTGATCCTGGAATAGGGGAAAAGAGAGCAATTGTCAGAGAGGACTATCTTTTCCAAAGCAATCTTGCTTTGATGCAATTTATTCCCTAAGCAAGAACTGCAAATCATATCAAACTGTGTCAAATTATATGAAGTAACTGCATGGTTTATTTATTGCTTTGATAAATAATGAACACTCCAACATGCAAGAATTACAGATAACGAGGCCAGAAACGACGACGTGGGTCACCTACTTTGTCCTTTTGCTCCCAACAGACTTTTGCTCATGCATTATCTCATCAGTTTATGTCCACACAAATACATGTTCGCACACGCGAAAGACTGTATTAATACTAAACTGTAGTTCAGGGTTCAAAAGACAATAGTGACATTAATTCAACTGCTTTTTTTATGACATAGTTTGCTTTTTCTTAAACTTACTCATTGAAGTACAAACTTCAGGGAACTGTTGATATTGCTTATTCCTAGTGCAATCAAAAAAGCCAAAATGTAATAATTTGATAATTTAAAAATTAAACCTGGAAATATTTTGTGAAAAAACCTGAAGTTATTCATGGTATCAGCATGAAAAATGCAGTGTTGTTACGACAATTCTGTTCAGATGTAGTGCATTTATAGCACGTGTTCAAGCAGTAAATAGCTGACATATTGGTGCATCAAGCTAATTTAAATTACTGCAGTGGGTAAGTAACTGGGAGCACTGACATTTCACATAAATTGAGTGGGTTCTCAAGAGTCCTGTAAATATAAAAAGCTATTTAGATCCAGTTTATATAGTAGCTCACTTTTTTTCCTGTTTCACCCTATCACATATCAAAATTATTTACACCATCATTAATGCTTTCTTTTTTGTTAAAGCAGTATTTTTCTTTTAAAGATTAATTTACTTGCTGCAACATGCAGTAAAAGTTCTTAGAAGTACTGCAAAAAATGTGCCAAGAGATGACAACTGATCGGAAAAGTACAATGGAATTTACTAGAAGTATCAGTTTGGGAAGCTTTTGTTCATCATATCCCAGCAAGCCCTAGGCCTAAGGAAAAAAGAATAAAAAGACAGAGATGGCAAATGTCCTTCTGCACTGCTACTGTGAAATCTGGAAACCTCATCAGCAGGATGCCTGATTTCTGTTGCTGCAGTATTCTAATGATGGTGGTAATTGTTCTTCCTGTTTCATTCTCCTAGTGCCTTGTCCTTCCATCAAATGTCTAGAATTTGACTGCTTTATGCTGCCCTACATCCTCCACAGACTAAACACATCCTTTCCAAAATCTTACTGTTCTTATTTCCTTCCCAACAGTAACAATTCTAGGGAATATAGCACAAAGTACCTTTTTGGTGGATGTGAAAGGTCATCTCAGGAGTTTCAGAGAAGTTTGCAGGAAGACCCACGAAGCTGGGCTCCCCCCTATGAAGTGGGGTTCCCCCACAGTTAAGGTAAATTCACTCATTCACAGAACAGCTGAAGTTGGAAGGGAGCTCTGGAGATCATCATGGTAATTAGAATGTCCTTGTCTTCTCATGGTGACAACTGGAAAAAGCTCAAAGCAGGGCCAGTCAGGGCAGGTTGCCCAAGACTACGTCCAGCTGGGATTTGAATATGCTTGCAGATATTTGTTTCTAGAAGGGCTACGAATACAAAACATCTCTCCAATTTAATAGTCACCTGACCAACTTCACAACAAGAAAATATCTGTTTAGGTGCTTTTGTAACCTACACTAACACCAAACACAAGCAGTAGTTGGTAGGCTTCATATGGAGTCTTAGAATTTTTCCCCCTTGCTTATATCAAAGGCAACAACATTCTTATCCAGTTGAAGACTGTATCCTGGCTTCAGTTCTCACCGATGACCAATGAAGAGACAGCATTTTTGTCTTATTTGTCAAGACATGAGAGCACTAAGTACTGGATTTAACAGCAAATTTGGGCATTTTATTGAAAGGAAACAATTCTATGTTGGTAATTTCATTAATGAGAGCTCTGTGTTTAAGCTCAAGGCCTGGGACATTTTGTCCATAGCATGGTAAATGCCAAAAAAATCAAAACCTTATTATGCTTATCTTCCAGAACATAAGCTCCATTCATGAACATGAAATTTACAGTGACTAGGTGTCTGAGGGCATTGCTATTGAGTTTACCGAACAGTTAATTTGTAAATTATAACCAATATAAATTCTGTTTAGGAATGAAAGGATTAAGTGAACACCCACTAGATGGTGTTCAGTTACTGTATGGGGTGACCTAGGCTAGCTACAGCTCTAGCACCTATTCACCTCTACTTTGCCGGAGACTCTTCTTGAAGAAATAACAAATACATTTGTATAAGAGGACAAAAAGTGATGAAATCATCCTCTTTATTAGAAATTTGGAAATGCTTTAGTAATTAATTACCACCTGTGTTGAATGTGGGTAAGTGGAACTTCTAAAACATACGACAAATCTAAACAAAAGAAAGTACACAAGATTGTTTTGGATCCACTTGCTAATATTCTATGGTTTTACTCAAGATACTTGTATTTTTGCAATTAGTGATATTATTCATCTGATCCTCATCCTCCTAAACTCTCCTGACATCATCCATCAAAAGAAGAGGGTGAATAAAAACTCAGCAAGCACATCCATTTTGCAATTAGTTTTATTAAAAGGATGAACTGAATTATTGGATGCTTATTCTAGTAGAACCCAGTGGTCACTTCTTTTTTCCCCGAAGAATTGTAATATTTGCAACTAATTCCCATCAGTGATTAGTGAATCAGCATAAGGAGAAAAAAAAAAAAAAGAATAAAAGCGCTATTTTCGGGGAAAAGACTTTTGGCATAGGTGCAGTACTGTAGCACTTAACTTCAGATATTTTAGATTCCTGGAGACTAGAAGGATGACTAGTGATAAAGGGAATTGCTATTCAGAGCTGAATTAAGCTGATCTTGTCATGTCAGAATTTCCAGAAGGAACCTTTTCCCTTTATAAGGCTCTGAAATGCAACCTTACATGAAAATTTTAGGAAGGCCATTTTAATGCAGATGACCCCAGTGATGACATTACTTTTTCCAATTGCCACCGTGAGAAGATAAGGACATTCTAATGACCATATTTGGGAATTTTCCTACAGAAGACTCTTGTCTACTGCTTTGGGCATTTTACTGATCCTGTGCAGCCCTACTTCATTATTTCCGTAACTTGCAAAATTGAGGCATTATTGCAATCTCTAATTTTTCTTCCTTTTTTTCTTTCTCAGGTTTAATTGGAGTTCCTTTCAGTGGCTGACTTGCTTTCCTCCAGCTCATGGTCCACGTCATTCTCACTTTTACCTTTAAATTAGCCAGGAGTTTCTTTCTACTTCTAAGATTAGCTCATTCTGTTATTAGCACATACAGAAGCTCTAAGCAAACCAGTAACAGCCCCTGCTGAGTTTGACTTGTTTATACATCATTAACATCTGTCACATAGCAATTAACAGATGTTTGGGAAGTTTTCCTACAGCAGGGGCTCCAAGCGTATGCAAGTGATAACAGAATGCTCCTGTATTTCAAGCTTTGAAAGCTTTATCCTAGTTTTGCCACACAAAAACACTACCGGAGCAATCTGGTTTTGGCTAGTTTCTGAGAGTACCAGAATGAAGAAAGTTACATAAACCTAATTTGAAATATTGTCTCTATTCGGAAGATAAAGTGGTAATGGAAAGAGGAGCAGGATCATAAAAAGTCTGAGAACTCCCCTAAAGATCAGAGAGAATTAAAATCATGGAACGGCTTCAAAACAGATGTTAATCATACCTTATTGCAGTGGCCAAAATGGTTTGGCTAATTTCGCAAGTTAGACAAAAATAAATGCTGCCAACAGTACATTTAATAATAAATTATTGACATGATGTCCATCAGCCTTCCCTACTAGTAGAAAAGTCTTGTGCACCAACTAGAACACCTCCTCCACTCTAAGGGGTGAACTTTGGAGACTGAATAAGAGAAGCAAAGATAAGCTGTCTCTTAACCCCGTGACTTCAAACTCCTCATATTCTAAAGAAAAAAGTTTGTCAGAAAGAAAAAAAAAAAAAATCTAGACAAAGAAGATCAATAGTGTCTTTCAAAAAAATGAAGTTATTCTTTTCTAGAATTGTTTTATTTCCCCAGGAAAAAAAAAAAAGCCTTCTCCCCCTGAATTCCAATCATCTGATGAAGCAAACCTTGAAAAGACATTTGGCTTTACCCTGGCTTTAATTTTAGATTCATTTTTTCTACAGAATTCATAGAATCATAGAATAGTTTGGGTCGGAAGGGACATTTAGAGGTCATCCAGTCCAACCCCCCTGCAGTGAGCAGGGACATCTTTAGCTAGGTTGCTCAGAGCTCCATCTAACCTGGCCTTGAATGTTTCCAGGGATGGGGCTTCTACCACCTCTCTGGGCAGCCTGTGCCCAGTGCTTCATCATCCTCATTGTAAAAAACCTGCTTCCTTATATCTAGTCTAAATCTGCCCTCTTTCAGTTTCAAACCATTGCTCCTTGTCCTATCACAACAGGCCCTGCTAAAAATTTGCCCCCACCTTTCCTGTAGGCACCCTTCAGGTACTGGAAGGTCACTACAAGGTCTCCAGGCTGAACAAGCCAAATTCTCTCAGCGTGTCCTGATAGGAGAGGTGCTCTAATTCTGATCTTATTAAGTAAGCACCTGAGGAAACATTGTATTAGGTCTGTCAAAACAGATCCGGAACAGAAATATTTGTTCAGTAAAGATAACAGAGGGGACAAATCTAAAAGCATAAATAGACTTTACATCAAAATTCCCACTAACATCTCATTTAACTTGTAGCAGCCTTCACTGTACTGGGCTTCTGCCTCTATTTGTCCTTGCATTGTCTCCTTCCTGCCATTCTCAGCTTCTCTGACAAAACTAATTGCTCTTCCAAGAGCAATCTTGGACTGAAAAAAAGAACAATTTTTCCTGTTCCTGTGCAAAGGCGTACATTACCTGGGGGCATCAAGCCCTTAACCTCCCAGAAGGATGTTGTTTGCCAGATCTCTCTTTTTTTTGTCTTAATCACGATTCCGTGGTTACATTCAAACCTTCACCTAAGAACACAGAAAATAATTTGCTTTACTGTACTACCCTCAGCCTAGCAAACACATGGAACTACCAATGTGGACCAAAGCACCTATGGTGCTGGAAGCTCTTCTGCAACTGTAAAGCACAGGCTAAACAAGTCTGTTCTGCTCTAGTGAGCATTGCTTTGTACCATTTTCCTTCTCAACTTGAGATGTAGTTTGACAATTCAGATGTTTAAGCAATAGTATTAATTGAAAAAGTTCCTGACTTCAACTCTTGTTCCTTCCCTTAGGCCATAGTGACTGCTAGCGGATTGTGCTGTGAGCCAGGGAATGAAGCTGGCTTTATAAAAAGAAATCAAATTCAGAAAAGTGTGGAACAAAGCTACCTACATGAAGCCACGGAATGGATGACCTCCCTCAGCCAGAGATAAAAATAAGCTTGGGTTTGCTTAAGCTAACAAGATCAGCACTGAGTGGTAATATAATTATCTATTACGTATCATGGGGTTAAGATTCAAAAGGAAAAAAAACCTATTTTAGGTAATGGGAAATGTTGGCACAGGAGCAAGTGGGTTTAAAGAGACAGTGATTAATCTTAGGTCAGATATCAGAAGAGTTTTCAAGCAACAGAGGAGATGCTGTGTCACCGTTTTCCAACATAAGCAGTGGTTACAAATTATTTTAAACTGAGCATGAAAAATGTATAAAAGGTCTATATTTTAAGTTTTTAAACTGTTAAAATAGGAGTCAGTTTTTAGAAGATACACGATAAATTTTGACATACTTCACCACGAAATGCTAAAAACAAGTGCTAAGCCATTACGTATCACCCTAACAGAGTATAAAAATCCTGAAAAACACATTACAAGATATTACACGTTAACTTAGATGAGCTATGATAATAAATACAAGTGTTCTTACAATGTTACAACTAAGCAGATAGCCTTTTTCCTCCTCACAGCAGTAAGGACATAAACAATAGGGACTGTCCTCCCTAGCTGCAGAAGAAAGAGACTGAATTGAAATTTGAAACAAATTTTAAGCAGGCTTTTTACAATTCTCAAAGTGGGTGCAAATGAAAAGCAAACAATAGGTGGCTTTCTTTTAGTGAAAGAGTAAAGTCATTTTATGTTGCCCACTGCACTTCTAAATTGACCACACTGGTTTAAAAGCCCCTCTCACTTTTTCAACAGCAGAAACTGCCTTTACCACCATACACGTCACAAAAAAAATTACTCTTCTCTGCTGAATAGTTGCTCTCTTTTTCCAATTCAAAGAAAGCCAGAGGAGCAGATGAAATTTTGGAACAATAGGTTTTATATTTTCTCCCAAGAAACTGACAGTAAACCAAAGTGAGCTCTCACATTCTCTATCACCAAAAAATCCACAGAGAAGAAGTAATTGCTATGTCAGGGTGTGGGTGACTGTTCAGAAGTTGTCATACACAGTAAATAAATACAGTCTCAATTGAAAAGCAGATGTCTATCTACATGAGACAAAATGACTGATTTTAGTATTTTCTGTTGTAGGAATCTGCTCTGTCAGGCTCACAACTGTTTGGATCCAGTCCACAGTTAAGGACAAACACACCTCACTCTTCCTCAGGAAAACCAAAAAAACATTTGGAGACGAACAAAAAAAGACAAAAGCTGCCTGTTTTCTGGAACTGTCAGCTTCTCTGGTGGGATACGGGATTTACTTAGCACTTGCCAATTCCAATGCACCAGCAAGCCTCCACTGTCCCAGTAGTTCCAAGAGTATTAGAGGCATTGGTGCAAAGGATGTGAATTCAAGGCTTGAAAAGAAGACTACCACTTGGGAAATGAGCTGTATTGTACTAAAGACTTCAAATGTCAGCTCTTCAGAAAGACAACTGAAATAGTCTGGATAAAGTGAAACGGCAGCTGGCTTGCCCATGTTTTATGTTGAAATTCCATACAAGGAGCCCATTTTAAATTTTTTTTTTAAGCCACGTAGGACCACAGCTCTTGGTGAATAAACTCCCAGGATACTGGCATTTTCTATATACTGGTAAGTTAACTAGAAAACCAAGAATGGCCAATTAGGATGCATTTGGACCTAGTAACAATGCTGAACAACCTTCCATCTGGTAAGAACCAAGGCAGGATTTGTTGGAAAACATGGTATCTTTCATTAGCTACAGCTGAAAAATCCTTATGCTTTCAGGTGCACAAGCCTTTTCCAGGTCTGAGAGGAAAGATACTTAACTAAAGACGTAGCCAGCAGAACGACCACGTACTTGCCAGCATTATGGATGGTGGTGTGAGGACCAGAGCTCTCTGATGGACTGGACAACACTGGGAGATTGATGCAATTTCTAAGAGTTGGCTCTTAGCTGTATTCCTCTCCGCAGCAATGAAGCTGGTAAGCCCAAGAGAAGGCACTGCCATGTAAGTAGGTGGCTCTAACAAGAGAAACTTGTGTGTTTTACACATGGAAAAAAAGTCTTTGAGCTCGGTATTTGCTTTTGTTTCACAGTAGATGAGAAAGGCTACTGAGCACAATCTGTGCTATAAGCCACTGCAGGTGCAGGCTGGGGAGTAAAAAACAGAGCATAACCCAGGTAGTTTCTCCCTTAGGAAATCGATGCCAGCCTTTTCCAAACAGGGAGCAGTGGAACTTCTCAAAGGTCTCCCTGGAGACCCCAGCTGTTTGGCAAGTAAGGACAGCTCCTGTCATCTATCCAAGCAGGCTGCACACCTTGCCTGCTGCTGTTGCCTAGAAGGAAAGTGATTGATACCCAATGATTCTACTTTAAATATTTAAAAAAAACCCATAATGTAACATTTCTTATGAGAACATGCAGGGGAAATAAAGAGACTCAGTCTATAAAAAGTTTACTCAAAAAAGGATAAATCATATGACTAACATAACAAAAATTCAGCATTGGCCCAAGGAAAAGCACAGAACCATCAGCACCGAAAGAGTTACAAACAACTGAAAATGTGAGGTGAGAACGTATGCTAGATTTTGGCAGGAGCCTGACCTGCACTCCTGGCACCTGCTATCAGCCACCGAGGATCCGCCAGATCCCCATCAGTTCTAAATATCTGAATGCAACCCAAGGAATTTTAAAACCAGATTGTACTTCTTAGGTACAAACCGATACCTGTCTGTGTTAAAAGACATATGTTTCAAGAATTAAAATACATTTAAGAGTGATAAAAATTCATTGAGTCTGATTTTCACGCTACATCTGTTAAGACTTAATTGTCAGTTAAGCAGGATGTTTCAGAACTGATTAAGTTCCACTGAATTTAGTAAAAAAAAATAATACTGAAGTAATCTGCCAAAAAGCATTCGGAACCTGTGGCAGAAAAAATCCCATAGATGTACGCTGACAGTATGTTACAAATATAGTTGAAATAGTGTGTGGTGTTCTACAAAAATAAAAAAAATCTTTACAAATACGAAAAACATTCAGAGACAAGAATGATTGCACGAGTTCTTGAAATTTGCTCATATGTATAAAAAAAGTGGCTTTGCTGTTAAGTATTTTAAATATCACAGTAGCGTGTCACAAAACTGGAATACTTGACTAAAGCAGAAACTGTTGACAGACTTCTGAATTTCTAAGGCAGCCGATGTTTATACAACAAGCAGACTCCTGTTATTAATAACCAGATATTTCCATTACTTGTACTACAAGTATTCTGTATATGCACAATATATTTTCTTTTGTTTCAAGGAATCTGTTTTCCATTCAAATGCCATTAAATAACCAGTAACTTTCACACTTTAAATAACTAAATCCTTCAAGATGTGTGTTGAGATCACTTGCCTCTTGCTCACATCTCTGCTGAAGCCTGACCAGTTTTATCATTAGTACTATTTTTGTGCTGAATTTTTAAAAATTGCTTTCATTCATTGTGAGAAGCTGCAACGTATCTTCTGATTAACAACTTTTTTTCGGAAAGCTAAATAGCTAGTAATGTATTTTCAAAACATAACATCTTGCCAAAGTTTTTACCTAATCAGTAAGCACTGCAGGCAACCGAGATAAGAACTCTGATTCTGTGTCACTCTCCAGCTAGTCAGCAATGCCACAAGGGGAAAATAAGAATTAATCACAACAAAGCCACAAGCTTATTATAACCTCACTGTCGTCTCATATAGACATAACCACAAAAATACAAATGTAATTAATACAAGGACACCTTATTCTCCCTGTGCAATGATCTGCTAAAACCTGTTTATTCTTAAGTGATTTTGCTCCATGGTTCCCATTCCTCCAAACACCACTGCTCAGTTCTTCCTCCTGCTCCCCCATCTGACCATGCACGCTTTCTTGCCGCTGCAGGTGCTACTGCTCTGGAAGCCAGCTCTCGCCTAACACCTCTGCTCTAATTGCAGCACGTCTTGCATCTGTTTTTCAGACTCTCAACCTAACAAGTTTTTCTAAAAAACAAGAGCAAATAAATTGGTCAGTGCAGTGGCCAGTGGTTAATCCATCAAAAAAGCAGCCTGGCCAATAGACCTGATTTGATTGCTGTGGGGTGGAAGACCCTCAAGATGTCCCCTCAAGAATCCCATCTCCGATTCTGTTACGTAGTAACCTTGTGATGCAACTGCTATGAAAATGCATTAGGCTTTATTTTGATTTCACATCAAAGCTTATGTCCAGACATAAATATACATTACCAAGATTCTAGGAATTTCTGCATTATTTCTAAAGCTTCTACGTAAAAAACTTTCAAATTATCTTCAAATTAATTTTCAGATAAACCAATCCCATGAAGATAATTAGCGTTGCGTCAGACAACCTAAGTAAGTTATCAGTGTTAACAGGCTATTGCTGAGGAAAAAAGAAGAAAAAAAATATTGCATTTAGCTTATCTATTTACCAACAATTGGCTGAGGTACAACATTTTATCCAAAATTATCTAATATTTTATCCAGAACATCAATTTCAACATTGTATTTGGACACTCAAGGGAAACTAAAAGGTCAATGTGTACAACATGTTTCTTTAAAGACTTTCTTAGGGTTGTGGTAGGATTTCCTAATGCTTTTTGGGTAATGAAGGACAGCTGAAGATGAAAAATTCACAGTATGGGCTGTTACAGATGCAGAAATTTTCAGCAACTGCTTATCTTTGCTTATGGGTGCAGATCCCTCAACAGGAACATTACTTTCTTTCATCCATCACCCCACTTTAAGAAATGAGTAAACAATGATGAAGCAGCTTTGGCTAGAAATGGTTGATTTTGTTTCATTTTTCTAAAACCCAGGAGAGGTTCATATAATGACCTTAAAGCATCATGTTGCTTCTTCACCTTTGCTTCACCTGGGCAAGGGGTCATCTCTGTCCTGCATAGCCCAGCTTGCAGAGCTCTTCACTGCGTTTGAGCACCACCAACATATCAGTGCTAAAACATGCCAAATGGAGAGATAGAGAGAAAAAGATCTCTTTGTTAACACATTAGAAATTCAGGAGGATTGAATTCGGTTCCCAGCTGTGCCAATGGCTCCCCACATGACATTTCAATCCTCAGTTCCCACATGGAGCTTCACCACTTACACAAGCTTTAAATCCTAGATTTTGACTCTGAATCCTAGGTTTTACATCTGATACTCAGGCATGACTTGTACCAGTCTGATAGGTACTTTATATGAAATTCAGGTAAAAATGAAAATACTGAAATACAGGCATCTTAACCCCCACTAGTGGCAAAAACTCAACATCCAGAAACAAAAAGACTGACTCAGCTTGTTCTGAAGTGCACATCTACTGGGTGGTCCCTCTTGGCTCTCTAAACCCCAGACTGCACCAGTACTAAAATCTCCAATAAGGACAATGGAGAACTCAATTTTCTAGCCATCGCAACCTTGCACTGTATCCTTTCCTCAGGTTCATTCACAGTCATGACCGTGCTGATGCTGTGACGACATGAAGCCACACATCATATCAAACCTGTAAACCTACCACAACCTTCTGCCAACCATGATTTCACAGAAAGAGTAACCAACTCAAAAAACTCCCAGCAAACTTACAACACACTAATACTCACTGACAGATAGGGCTCCACCATGGAAATACTGCCTCTGCCACCCTGGTGCTACAGAACACAGGAAAATCTGTTTTACTGCAGATAAAGGAGTGGTTCAGGAAATGAAGATGCTATGATGCATTAAATCTGGACTGAGTATGTAGAGAAGAACCAAGATCTTTATTTACTGGGTATCAATTGTTACTAGATAAGCAAACCTGAACATTTGTTTTCTACTTGAAAGAGGAAGGTATTTCTGGAATAATCTTCTCCAGCAAAATGAACATAAACATGGTCTAGATTTAATGTACTGCAAAATCTTCATTTTCGGAATGATTCTTGTATCTGTAGTCCTTTTCAAAATTTAACACAGATTTTCTTATATGTTCTACAACAACAGGACACCAAAGATGATTTTTCTGTGGAGAAGCTCTAACATAATATTGGCTGTATAATCTGGAATATGAGCCTAGGTATGTACAACTGTTTAAAACACAAGTTTTACATGAAGCTGGAAGGGTCTTTTAAAAAAACTCCTGTCTTGCAATGAACAACATTCAGTATAAGTCAGCTGAGCTTTATCCTTCTTATACTTGTTACCTTAAAAATGCTAGAATTTCTGATGCAACACAGCAAGTTCATATTACTCTTACTAGATTATTACTAGACATTGAGAAGGTTTTACATCACGATTAAGAAGAGTACAGAAAACACTTTTTCACTAAACTATCATTGCATCAGATATGACAATTAACATGAACATCCCACAGATCACCCAGAAGAACCTGGCTGGTTTTGTGATGGTTTGCCACCAATCCCTGTGGTAACACTGTTTTAACACGAGACTACATGGCATATAGCCATAAATCCAAAAATCCCAACAGTACATTTAGTTCGTCGTAGGTGTTCTGTACCGGCACAAATGCTGTGCCACACTACCATATCTCATTTACTGTTTGCCACTGTTTATAAAGTGTTTATAAAGGCTGCTTCCTTCCATAAAATAACTAGCGGTAATAGAATTAGGCAAATATTTACAAAGGTAATCCAGTGTGAAACACCGCATCTAAAAGCAATCAACTTGTTCTTGGACGGTGCCTTTCTTCCTTTATTTACTCTTTGCTTTGTCAATATGCAGGAAGAAATAAGTCTGTCAGAAAACTCTGCATTTGTTATCAGCTAGTTCTCCTTAGATGGCAGGACTGTAAATATTTTTCTTTATTATCACCCTGACAGTAAATAACTTTGCAGGTATGATTTAATCAACAGAAATGCCAAGATTTCACAATTTTTGGCCTACCTTAAAGAAAAGGAGTAACAGAGAAATCCATGTACCAGGAAACAAATGAGCCGAACTAGTGAACTAAGGTCTATCAAGCAGGGTTCAAGATCACTTGGGTTGGATGACAGTTGATATATATACACTACAGCTAATCTGTTTTCTTATCTGGGAAAGTGTTTTACAATAAATCATAATTTATTGCATATTTTGCAACCTTGTCAAAGGGCACACCTAAGATTTTTGCTTCAGTAATAAATTCTACCGAACTGTGTACAGGAATTCACTTGACAAACTGGGCATAGCTAAAATATTTTGGTATTTTCTAACATCAGCACTTTGATCTAGCACCAACAACTCATCTGGTTTACACACCACCACGTTTACTTTCTTCTAAATTTAATTATGCTTAAAAACTAACAGGAGATTTCAAAGAAATTCTCCAATGACAATCACCAGTGAGCAAAAAACTCCAAGGCTGCTGGACAAGGATCTCTATTCCCAACCTGTAACTTCTCAACCCCTCTTTTTGCTTGCCTTTTTTCCCCATTGGGAGTGTTTATCTCTGAACAGGAACAAAGCAATAGAATGTTGTGATCAACCTCCGCAATACTTCTTGGTGTACACAACTAAATTGCTCACAAGGCTGGTCATATGTTTCTGCTTATTATTTGTAAAAAAGATAGCAGAAACAAAACTTTAGAACAGCCCTAAGCCTTTCATACTATTATACACAGCAATCAACTGTCAAACTCCAAGCAAATATTTATGAAGATGAATGGTTACTGCCAGGGGGCTTCAAATTTTTCTGAGATTTTTTTTTTCATTAGTGATTAATAAAAAATAGGTAGAGAATAACCAAATCATTGCAGCTTTAACTTCAGCATTATAAGGTTCACCATTTGTATGAAGTCTCACATATTAAAATTGCATCTTAGTACTCCAGTAAGTGAATGGCTTTCTAGGATTAGTGGTGGCATGCCTGTTTCCCTTTCTAAAACCACTGTTCAGAGTGAAAGGGAATTAATGTTATGATATAAGGTTACAATTCCAAAAATAATTACTGCTTTGCTATGAAGTTCACCATCTTGATCTATGCTGAATATACCTGGACAGATACTTGAAATAGGTCTGTTTATTTTCCTCGTATGAAACACTTCTAAACACAGTGAAGTAACCATTGCCTTTAAATACTTAAAACACCGTATTTCTTTGCTAACAAATGTTATGTCTGTTTGCAGTTACAAGAAAAACAAGCACTATGACTTGAAGAGAATTGTTCACCATTGTGTTTATGCTACTGGCCAAAGAATCAATACCAATGACGGTTAAAAATGTTTAGGAGCATTAGATTCAAGTATTAACATTTTTCTATGAATTGTCTGTGATGCTATTGTTGTAAGTCTGACCTCAGTTTGAAATGCTAAATATGCATTAGTGCAAAGGTTTTTCTGTTCACATGGTTTTTCTTGTCATTATTTTTTCTTTTGTGTTTAATGCTCTTTCCTACTCATATTAGCAAAGTAACTGAAATTAACTTGGCTGCATTACAAATAAATCTTACCTCCATACCACTCCATTAAAAATCTGCACGTGTACCATTATAGTTGGAGTAACCAATTAATATGTATGAACTTCTAAGACTGAAAAACACTTATTTCTCTAACCTTGCTTTCACAGATGAACTGTCTGAAACTCACACCTTCAAAACTGAACATTTCAGTATTCAGTGTCTTTCAGTGTTTCAGGCTGGAAAACTCAAAAGAAAATCCCTTCTAGGTTTTAACTTAATGACCTAAGTTTTGATGTGGAAAGAACTCTTTCTGTTAGCCATATATATAAAAAAAAAAAGTTATTTTCAGAATGTCCATGATTCTCAAGGTCATAAAGTCATATTAAGGATTTATTTTCAGCTTTGTATAATACTGGAAGTTGTGTGTCAGCAGTGAAGCCATGTATCCTTATCACTTACAGATTTTTGGCAGACACGAGAAAACTCCTTTTATTACAGATTCTTGTATTCTTTGACCACTTGCAACTCAGTAAACCCTGTTCTGCACCAGGTTTCCCATAGGCTTGAATTAAAGTGCGTTCAGGTCTCATTCTTCCTCCCTGTCTCTCCAGCCTTTCCACAGTACCTTGAATCCCCTTCTGTATTTCCTGATCAACAGCCCCAAGCCACTCGGACGTTTGCTGCTAGCTGGGCAGAGCATCACAGGCTATAAATGGCTTTTGCTAGACAACACACTCCTCTGGTCAGTGTGGGCAGACTGCAGCAAACAATGATTAAAGTTGGGATTTCCCCCTCTTTCTCTTTCCCTCCACAGACGTACTATAGAGTATTTGCCCTCTAAGTGTCAATCCTCTCTGAAACTTGGAGAACTTAACCTTTCTAAAGCAAAAAATCCTCTGGAAATCTGTAAAAGCCAAATTTTTTGAGGAAAACAAAATTAAAAAAAATTACTGTACATGGAAATTACAGAAGATGATGCAAAGATAGATAAAAAAAGTTTAAGGAATGGGGCAGAGTTAATGAGGTCAGAAAACCAGAAAGAAAGGAGGACAACAACCTTTTGTTTGATTTGTGTGCTGGTCCTATTTTTTCCTCAGAAAGGATGCTTTTTAAAGTATATCTTAAAAACATGCACACGATTTCAATTTGCTCTTAACTAGGTTTTGTATAAACCAGACGAGATTTGAAACCAGAAACCTAAAGGTGAGCTCAGTGCTTCACTACACTCATTCAAGTTGCTCCTATCACTGTCTCTGCTAAGAAAAAAGGTCAGAGTACTTACTGGTGAAGTGGATAGACAGACAACAGGGCCAGGAATGGTATGAACACTATTATATTACAGTCCTACTATTTTCTGTGGCATGTAAGTAATTGAGGAACTACATACTGGTCAGACAAGCTAATTATGCAGAGATGCAATGTCATCATCAAGTCACCAGATTTCTAAATCATCAGCTTCACTTCACTGGCGTAAAGGGCGGTGGTGCCTGTGAGAATCTGCACAAAATTTATAAATTGGCTTCTGCTGATTTATGCCAGATAAAGGATCTTATCCCAGTGACTTGCAAATTACATCCTTAAGGGGACCTGCATGTTTCTTTCCTTCACAAATACGACAATGAGAAAACAACTTACGTTCAACTTGATCAAACATTACTGAGAACAAGAAATCTCTTGGTGTCATGTAATATTCTCCTTCATATTCCAATGATGCAAAATGCATGAAGCGATGCTTCCGAAGAGACAGTCTTTCATCCCTTTCTGCATTAATGACATCTTCCTTCTGAAACAGAAAAAAAAATCCATGCAGAAAGATGGTTGCACATGTAGACCAACACTGTAATTAAAATCCTACACTCAATCCTGATTGACCTCAATATTTTGTGGGTAGCACAACAAGAGACTACCAAGAATTTAAGCTTTTATGGCACGGTCCTAATGAATTACATGCTTATATGACATTCAAAGTACTTTTGGGCTTCACTGAGAGCATGCCTTAACAACACAGATGAGCCAAATTAATGGCTTGCTGTCACCAAAGGCTGCCCTTGCTTCTTGCGCCCCTGCTCTTGGCCATATGGTCCTGCACTTCCTCGTTTGCCAGCTCTGCTACTTGTTGGACTCTTGCTGAGCCAAATTCAGCTCGCTAACTCAACAAAAAACTAAACGGACCAAAATAGCATTTTGCCAGGTTAGTGACGGCTCAGCAAAGGTTGAAATGTGCTCTGCATCTGTGCAAATGATCCACTCCTGAAGTTAATTACCAAGTTATGGAGGAACTTGTAAGATGGGAGAATAATTATGTTCTAGTTTAAGCACGGGTCTGTCTTTCAGAAAAGTTAGAAAAATGGGAAAAGCAAAGAAAACACCAACAAAAGAGTCAGGGATTGTATCACCAAACCCAAAGATTCAACTAGTCAAGCAAACAAAAAACTTCCAACTGCCCATCACCTTAAATATTGAGAACTCATGATTGAAATCATACAAGCTAACAACACTCTGATGAGTAGTAATAGCACTTACTGACAATAAGAGAGGACACAGACACAGGAAATAGAGACGTTTACATTTTAATATTTCAGAGATAGCAAGTGACAACAGGAAAATGAGACACTCTCAAATTCAGAGCACACTGTGTATTTCAACATTAATCATGGCACAGTTTTACCACCAGCAACATAATTCAATTTTAGGACTGTTCAAAGATGTGAGAAACTGAAGGAAAAGCAAGAAAATCCAAGGCTAAGTACCAAGATCCCAACTTGAACAGACTTGAAACAAGCCAGTAAACACCAAGATGGACCACGGTCAGTGCCCGTGACAGTACTTGGTGTGTGATCCAGAGGAGCAGGTACAGCCTAGAGCACGGCCTACCAAGGTGCTGCATCACACCTTCCAGCATCACTATTAGTTTACGCAATTTGCAGTTTCTGAATGGAAACCTATGGAGTGCTTGGCATTTGGGCAGTCCAGTGTAGTGCTGGTGTATGCTGCATTTAGCAAATCGGGTTCCTGCCGAGACAGGGCAGTGCAAGCGGCTCCTGGTTACACTCGGACCAGCTGCAGGTGCAGCGAGGGCCTTGCCAGCTGATGTTAAAACACAGGGTCTGCTGTGCTGAGCGTGCTCACGGGGCGAACTGCAGGACACAGACAGGCAGACAGTACGTGAATGGAGGAGGGAGGAAACCAGTGGGAACATCTTGCTTGGTTTTGCTGAAGTCAGCACTAGTTACAGCAACATGTGAGGTGGCACCCAGGTGCATGGGAGGCTGTTACGAAAATCGGCAACATTCACAGGTATTTGCATATAGTGTAGCAGGTAACAGGCGCCTTTGTGTTGCTATGCGTACATCCAGGGAGCGTGCAAGTGAATAGGGACTGGGACTCTCTAAACAACTTAAAAGATGTAATCAGATTTCTGACACTTCAGTTTTAACTTGCTATTCCTCGAGGATGGGGACTGCTAATTCAGTTTCCTCTGCTGAGTTTGAACAATTGCACAATCAAGTGCTAGCAGTTACACTTCCTCCACCCAGCTGACAACATGCCAGGACTGTGGTATGAAGTGGCAAAGACAGCAGAGGAGCTAGCTGATAAAAGGAACATACAAGCTGCTTTGGGATGATACCTTCTAGCTCTCAGACAGGGCTCTGAAGTTAAAATAAAAAGCATTATTAGGTTTAGCGTCAGGCTTACGAGGTAGAGGAAAGAGATATAGGACTGATATTGATACAGGCAGCTCAGTGTGGTCTGAGAGTAATGACCAACTCCTTCAAAGTGAAGCACTCTGGGAACAGGAGGGTGGACCTTAAGCTGCAGCCGATAATCAGTCCATTGAAGAAAGAGTGAAAAAACAGTTCAGTGGACAATGAGACATCTGAGAAGAGGATAGAGCATTTCAACTTTGTGCCACCAGGTTTCCTTTTTCTCTATTCAGCATGGTCCCTAACTGGATATGGGGACCATATGTTCATACAATTTGGGGATCTCAAGACAAGGAGTACCACTGGCAAACCTATAACCATAGCCTGGATACGATTATTACCATCATATATTATATTATACTTAATTATAAATAGAATATATTATATAATATATTCTATATATTATATTATACTTAATTATAAATAGAAGGCTGCAACTTGCCATTTAATCCCACGCCTTGCACCTTTGTGTTAGGATTAAGCATTTGTTAAAGCACTTAACTGAATGACACATGCACCTTGTTATAGTTATTTTAGTTTCCCCTTTTAGCATGTTTGCTTCCCTCAAACCTTGGGTTACAATGAAGGTGGGGGGGAGGGGACCAACAACAAGAAAAAACCCAAAATATTCATGTTTTAGAATTAAAAGTCACATTCTGCTAGGCAAGGAGAACAAGGGCTACTTCTAAGTATCTGAAGCCAAGGTTTGCTTTGTTTTAGATATGACTGTTTTGTATCAATATCATTGCTTTAAGCTTCTTAAATAGTATGTAGCTTCATCACGGCCTACAACACGAGCTGCACTGCTGCTGATCTGTGATTCAGATCTGTATGTTCTGGAAAATGCTGTTTAAAAATAAATCTAATGTAATGAGAACTTTAGCTTTATTCTTTTTAAAACTTTGGGGGACAAGTGACTGTAATTGCCTAGTTAACAAGATTCAACAAATGTTGCAGATATCAAATGCATAGTTCATAGCTGCTGGGTGTTAACATGCAGCATTCTTATTAAAATCATCTCCTTCTCATAATAACATGAGCAATTTTTGCCCAAAGGCAAATTGAAAAAAAAAAACAAACCAGAAAACTGCTTCACCATTGTCCTTTGACTAAAACTACGAAATGACAAGCAATCTTTCTGCACAAATACAAAACAAAAAAGTTTAGAAAAGAAGTAGAGAGCTAATCCCTACAATGTCTTCAAACCAACTGGATTTTCAAGTTTCTTAAGTCTTGCAGTAGTTGTCTGAATCCTGTCTAAAGCTAAACTTGTTACTGATATGAAAGTACTGAATTTCAGCAATCCACAATTTTAACTGAAATAGGTACAACTTCACATATTAACTCTGAAGAGTGCCTTGTATTTGGAAGAGAATGTATTCCCATCAGAATTACAGCAACACGTGACTACAGATTCATCAAGCCCCTTACTTTTCATGAAGCTAGCATCCCTGATTTGCAAAACAGCCTTGGGAACATGGGTCATTTCTTACGAAAGTCAGCTTCAAATACTAGCACAAATGAGATAAGCAAACCTTATGGGACAAAATGCGTCAGCTGTGCCATCTCTTCTTTGTTTTCAAAGCTTTTGCAAAATTCCTGACATCCTGTTGCTGTATGAGAAGCTCAGCATCTGCTAAAAGCACTCTGACCCCTCTGGACACCAGCACGAGCTCGGCACGAGAGACGCTAGAGCTCAGCTGCTCACGCATAACTGCTTACTGCTTCTGAAAAGCGTTTGTCCCTCAGACTGAATATTCATGGCACTTCAATGGAAGTAAAACAATTTATACTAGCTACAAAGCTGACCTGCCATCTTTATAATAGGTATCTTTATTTCTGCTTTCCCCCTATGTTATAGTATGGTTACTGTGACAGTCTCTACAGCATACTTGAAGTATGTTAATGTTAAAGGAAAAAAAAAAGACTGTGCGACAATCAGCAGTGCAGAAGTATAACATGAAAACAAAAATATGATTATCTCATATCCAGTTATTTTGGACTTTATGGAGGAGCACACGGCAGACCTCAGTGAAGGTCTAGGAGAGAAATATGTACAGACAAAATAAAAAGGCTACCAAAATATTTCAAAAACACTGAGTAAGTTTTACACCCCTTGACAGTTAGAATAAAGGCTGAAATTTCCCCACATGGCTGTGCATTCTGCACAAAACCCAAGAAAAAAAAACCTGAAAGTTTTTATTAAGATCCTTTTTACTACAGAATATGTGGAAGCAGAGGCTTTTTCAACTCAGAGAAAAGAAAGCTTCAGGGGACCCTAACAGCAACCTGCCAGTGCCTTTGGGGAAGTTACCAAGATGACTGAGCTGGGCTCTCCACTGGAGCTTCATACAGTTCCTCCATTAAACACGGTTAATCCAGGCCCCCTCTATAACGAGTGGTGAGAATGGCTGTTCTGGAGTGCACTTACAGGGACTTTTTTTAACTGTCTGGAAAGACAGTTCAGAAGATGCAGTCAGGGATAGAGCACCACAAAAAAAGCTGACCTCCCCTTCACACCAAACACATTTGCACAATTTTACTGCACGAGAGAATGAAAATCTGGGCAAACATAACCGGTGAGCAGAAGCTCAGAGGAGAGAGGTGTTACACTCTTCAGCCAGACCAGAAAGGGTGTAGGAAATACAGAAATTTTTACTGTCCAGAGTGAAGGCGGGTAGCATCAGTGGCCACATACCCAAATAGCGTATCATGATGACGTAAGGCCTTTTCATTGCCACCTATCTCACAATGTTTTCCAAAACCAACAACAATACTATTCAAATTGTTTTAATACCAATTAAGGACTTGAACCTTCTACATTTGGCATCAGAGACCAGAAATTCATGATCAAGTTGTAATGACATTGAAAAAGGGATGACTCTTCAGGTGTAAGCCATATCATTTATAATTTGACAAAAATACTCAATACAATTAGTTGTGCAATTTTAATTAAACTGAATGTAGCTCGATGTTTGCCTTTTAAAGACCAGTACAGATAATCTTATTCTTACTCTTCTTAGTGTCTTCCTTAAACATACTGCCAGCATTTAATTAAGCTTTGAGTGACATCTTTCTCATCACACTTTTGTTAGCCACACTGCCAACTATGACCCCCATACTGCCTCAGTTGTTCTCCATTTCACCACACAAAACCACTCTCATAACCTAGATAAACAATATGAGCACAACGCTTTACTATGCTTATTCTTCAAATCAAAATAATAATTTCAGAAGGTGTTCTGGAGCATAGTCACCAAACTCTTTGCTTTAACTATATCACTTTCCACCAAACTGTTCGCTGTTTCTGGACTACTATTGCCAACAATCAAGTTATTCCTGAAACTATAGTTTAAACAGTCCCTAATCTTGAGCAAAAGCAGATCTACTGTCTGAGAAAAGGGGCGCGGGCATCCTGATGCAGGTACAGCTGTCACGTGGCTAAGTGTAAAATACAGACAAGTCTACAATAGCAGCTCTTTTAAAAGCTGTATCCCCCTCTTTCACCAAAACGTGCGCCTCCATGTCTTCAGCAAGCAGGGATGTCAGACTCACTGAAGACAGTTGGTAAAGCATGAAGTACATGGGAAGAAGTAAAGAGCTATGAATTTTTGAAAAAAGATCAGAAACATAGCTCTCATTTGCTCTGAAAAGGGATAAAGGACCAAATAACTGTCCTAATCACTATTCCAAATGCCTCACTGAAGTTTGAATAAAAACTAAGTTTTGAAGAAAAGGCTGATTGAATCACTGAAAATCAGATTGATCTTCTTTTAAAGTACCAATCTAAAGCATGCCTAGGGGAGCAAGCTCGCTCTCAGTATCAATTCAGATTCCTTGCCACTTCAATTAAGTCCTGAATAATTTCCAAGTACTTTTTCCTGAGTCATCCAAGCAGTCCTTCAGATAAAAAAGATCTGACATTCCTGAAGTTTCTAAAAACACCATCAAAGATAATTTTGCTCATAAAAATGCATGTACAGGGCAAAAAGCAGAGTTTTCCTCTTTAATTCTATTCCACAAAGTGAGTTTCAAGTAAAGACAGGTATACTGTAGGAAACAATTATGTATTTAAGGCTGGACTTCAGATATTAAGGTATCTGTAATCTAACACCTTAGCAGTTTCCAACAGTGCAAACTTAAAGCAAGCAGGATATAAAAATTCAAATTTAACTGAGAGGCAATGGGTGAGAAGAATCTATTGCTTGCACAAGATTCTTGTAAGCATAATTTAAAGTGACTCTGAGATTATCTTGGGCTTATTTTTGTCTTTAACAGTGCCATATAAGAGGAAATCAAACCACAAAGAGCTATGCTGCATTAACGTTAAGGCTTGGGCTGAAATTCCATCCTTAACTTGTTCTATTGTGTGTGGGTACAGCCGGGGCTTCAAACGCTGGGTGTTCCCACATGCTCCAGAGCACCCCCGCACACCCGAGTGAATTAAGAATGAAGTTTCAGCTTTAACTTGGAATTTAGTTGCTTTTGTGGTTTATGTCAAGCCTCCAACGCCAATTTGAGAATGTCCATGGTAAAGCTATGATAGTTGATGGTAAATTAGAATTGAATGACATAAAAAGGGCTCTAGAAGGATGCAAGTGTTCTCCTCTGCAGTTGACATGGCAAGGGATCAGTGGCTGACCTGCCGCTGGCGTCTATAAGCATTACTGAAGACTACGGTTTCCTTCTTGGCTTCCTGCACTGAGAAATGCCTAAGCACAACAACACAACTTCTTAGATTTAATTTTCAGATTGATGTAATGAATCTGTTTATCAGTCTCTTAATTTAGGATGCTAATAGACAATGCATAGTGTTCAATTTTTGGCTTAGATTTTTTCTGGTATGAAAAACAGCAAGCTGAAGTCAAGTAAAAACTTCATATTTACTGTATCTTATTTAAAAAAAAAATAAAAAAGAAGGGTTACATAAATAAAACCTTGATAACCCTTATCTGTGATTTTTGTAACACTGCTGATCACTGTGATGTGATTTTGGTAACACTGCTAAGCAAATTCTGCAGCCATTCAAAATCTAAGTTCTTGTGTACAAATTCAAATATTTGCAGCTGATTATGAGTCAGAAATTACTTAAAATAAGCATATACACTTATCTCTCCCTTAAATGCATGTCTTCCACTTTCATTCCTTTTACTTTTTCTCCCTTCACACAGAGTTTGATGTTTTAATGTGCCTGCACCTTTTATGTTTTCCATCTTAATTTTTTTCTGCTTATTAAATAGTCTACATTTTCCAGTTAATTTTTCCCAACATATTTTTTCTTTCTTCACTCTACTCCTTTCCATATAATCTACTTATTTTACCTCTTTGTATCCTTTTCTTGCCTTTCTTTCCTCCATCATCTATACACCGTCTTCCACTTTCCCTTTCCCTTGGGAAAAAAATTAAGCTATAAAACTTTTTTTTCCTCCTCTGAAAAGAGGATCAGTGCTCTTTTTTTTCTTCCCTGATATGGAAGAGTTAAATTGCACCAGTCATTTTACCTGCTGTAAGGATAACTAAACCAATGTGTGAGATGTAATTAAAATCCAGTTGGTGCCAGCAGGCTTTCTGGGAGCCTTAGGTTTGGATCCATTAATTCACACTAGATCCACAGACGGATTTAGCAACTCTGTATCAAATTTCTGTAAGACTGATGAAAACTTTGCAGTTAACTTGTGTCATTATTGTATCTCAATTTTAACTCAATCCAATTTGAAATGATCAAAATAACAGAAACTGTAACTTAACCTCAAACCCCGCTGCACATGTTAACATACCCAGCATGCATGCTGAACGTGCAGAGGATAATGCTTGGAGCTCACAGTTTGAAAGTTTCATATGATGCAACAATTGACAAATGAAAAAGGGTTTTGACAAGAAATCCATTTGTCAGAAAGCTCAAGACTGTAATACTTAAGAAAGCTTATAGAAATATGTGCACAAGTACCTTGTACTTTCACAATAAAAAACATGAGCCATGTATTATGCAGTCTCAATCAAATGCACCAGTTACCAAAACCAATATCAAGTTAAAGATGTAAGATCAGAGGCAAAATTTTCTTATGAAGTGAATCTATCTGTATTACTTTTTTCAATGCTGTATTTTTTGACCTTGCAGATCAAACTGCAAGCCTGAACATAAAGTAAGCCAGGAAAGAAGAGGAAAAAAAGCAGTTTGGAAATAAGTTCCAAGTATCTGAATGACTGTTTAGCAATGTGAAACTAAATAAATAACTACGTTACTAAAAGTTCTAACAGCCTTGAAATCTCTAAATATGAAACGGACAAAAGATTAAATACCTTCTCAGGAGCTACTTCTGAGACAGAGAACAGATTGCCAAAAGAAGGACAAGTGGAGAATGATAATGCAATGGCCTTATGTCTGGCTACTCTTAACACCGCTGAATATAAATACTCCAAAATTAGATGAAGCCCTTTCTATGCACTAACAGGTGCCACTCCCCTTCTTTCTTTCAAATAGCTGCCCAGATAATTCTGCTGTGCTAATGCTAATTAGTGATGGTTACGTTTGAAGCAGCAGCTGAACAGTTTATTTGCATCCAAACCTCGACATTTTTAGTTTTAACTTCTCTCTCTCTCTCTCTCTGCATTTCACAGAGTTCAGACTAGGCTGGTGCACACAGAGCAAGTCTTTCGCTGTTATTAGAACCCATACCAAATGCAGAATTAGACAAAATATAAGGATAATACAGAAAACAGTCTTGGGTTACGAGGTTTTTTAATTTCCCTATTCAGTTCTAGAAATTTCAGCCTTAGCAGAGCTCACTTTTAAAAGTAACTTAAAAAATGTCAGAAACTAACACACTTCCACCAACAGAATATAACAAAGGCAGATAAGGTGCTCAAGCTCTAACAAGCCACAGAACCAGTTCATTTAACAAACCATACATTTACACCTCAACTTGCAACTTATCACACCGCCCTGCTTACACATTCCCCTACGGAGGCTAGACATACTGCTCTGGTGCAGAAGTACTAAATACACACAGAGTGGCAGGGGAAGCACATAGACACCTCAAAAAAACATGTTTCCTCAGAAAACATGTTCATACAGCTTTCTGGGAAAGCTCATGACACTGTTATTGTATTTGACAGTCAGTGGACTTAAGTGAAAAGTGTGTTGTACCTACTTCTCACTGATCTTTCTCAGTCAATCACTACACTTCAAAGTGCAGTTAAAATGTGGAGACACGAATACATTTATCTTTAAAGGTAAGATGAGCCAGGTATTTTTGAAAGATGCTATGTGCAAATGTGTAAACAATACATGGTGCTTAACCGTTTGCCTCTAAAATGCCGTAATATCTTTATTTTTCCTCCTTCATCTCAACTCAAATGATGTATGGCATGTCTCTTGGCACACCTTCTCAGGAGGAGCTGGGAGAGGCTCTAAGCCGTCTGAACTTTTTGCCTACCCTGGGCTTGCAGATCTTTAGGACTTTTCAAGTTAATAGGAGTTTGTCTCTTACATGTGCTCATGCTGTAGAAGGAAACCATATGCCCTTTTCAAACAGCTTCTCGCTTTGTTTGGGTAAGTCAGATAGTAGCTCCTACTTGATCTGTTCTGAACTACATCAAGAGATAATCCATTTATTACATGGCGGTTCAGTTTAACTGCACACTGTTCAAAATGGGACTATGTATGTCTGAGTTTGAGAAGGACAACTTCAAACTGTGGGAATTTCTGCAGTCCAACTCATGCCAACAGCACGGTGCTATATATTTACCTGATCCTTTACAGCTTTAACAGATTTTTACTGTCAGTGCTTGGTCCTGTAACAACTGTACAGACACGAAAAAAAGTTATCAGCTTTAGTAGCAGGCAGCTGAATGCTTGACTAGCTTTTGTTCTGAACCAGAAGACAAATGAATTCTGGACTCACTGCTCAATGGTAGATGTAACTGACTGACCCAAACACAAGGACCTAAGAGAATGCATGTCCAAAACCAAGACTGGTAGAAGCTTACAAGAAGGGGAGATGACTTTCCAACAGGTAAAGTAAGCAGTACAGGTTCAAAAAAAAATTAAAAGAGATGAAAAGCTGAGGATAAGGGAGCTAGATTTTACGTAATAGTACGTAAGAAGACAGTCAAGAGTTACACAATAAAAACCTGAAGTGGTTTGTAATTAAACAGATGTATTGTGTTAGCATTTAATGGTTGTGCAGATTTAAACACATCCATGTCCATGTATGAATAAAAGAGGCTAGAAAGAAGATGGTTACCATAATTTGTGTAGGGGCTGAGCAAGAAATGGTAAATACAATGGAATAGAAATAAAGATAGTAGGGAGTTTAGTGATAATGGGAGCAGAAAAGTTCAAAAACAAACAAACCAACCAATCAGAAATGTACCAGAATTAGTCTTACAAGGTTTTTAAAACAACTTCAATGTGCCTCTGTCAATGGTTACATACACTTCCAATAGCTCTGTACACCCTATGTCTGCAACAACATGTCAAAAGCATTCCCAAAATGGCACTACACTGGCATATTTTACAGACAATGCATGGACTTCAAGGGAAACACTGTGAAAGAAACTGCCTCTCTGTCATCAGAGAAGACTGTCGCTTGCATGTTTTCGAAACACATTTCAGAATACCAATCTTGTTTAAGCACTATTATTAACATGTTTGCACATTGAAAACATTTTAAACAGTGGCTGAACGCACACCACCTTCCATAAAAGTAGATGTAGAACAGCCTTAGATTTCCTTATCGCTTACTGAAACATGCCGCATGCCAAATATAATTATGCATTAAAATGCGAATCGTGTTAATTTTTAATCTAGGAAGTTTGGACTAGCCCTGCCAGGGAATTTTCATCACAACACTGGGATTGCATTATAAGAAATACACCCTGCGTTGCAGTTGCTTACTAGGCTAATGCAGCACTGATCAAAACCAACCATGCAGCAGCAGAACCTATGGACTTACAACTACCAAGAACAAGCACCTCCAAAGCAGAAATAGCCTGTGACTTCATCTTCCTGGACTAAGAACTACATTTCTGTGTAGAAGAGTAAATACAACCCAACCCAAACCAAACCAAACAGGATGCCCAAGTAAGACTTAAAAATGCTTATATTACACTATTAAAGAATGAAAAAAAAAATCACAACCTTAAATATGCAAGTATCATATATACTAGCTGTCTTCAGTCTCTGTAAATGAGTGCTTCTATTTAGTCAGCCTGCAAATACTTTAAAAGAAACTTTTAGTTGCTATGAATTCATACAAATTTCAGTGTCTCCCTTTTTGAAGGCTTTGACATAAATAAAACTCAGATAGTTCAAAAATGCAGTGAATCTTGCAAGATTGGCTGTTGGCTGGTGCTCAAATGAGACAGGAGCCCTGAATTTATTCTTCATGGAAAGTGAGTTCTCCTTGGTCACAAGATCTACAAGATGATACATCATAGCAGTGTACATACCAGTTCTACACTGGTAGGATGGCTTTACACAGCAAAGCTACACAAAAACATATACTTGTAAAGGAATTAGGAATTTTGCAGGCAAAACACGACAAAACAGAAGAGGGCATGCAACTATATAAGTACTTGCTATAAATATTCTGAAATTAAAAAAAATATTAAAATTTCACTGTTTAAAACAAAGAAGAACCTAAATAGTAGGCAATACTCAAAAAATATTATTCCCTTAAGAACAAATATATAAGAATCCTAGATGTGAAAGACTGCTGGAAAGACAGGACAACTGTGTTCAGAAAGAATTCCCTTCTGTGCTAATGTGAACATCACAGAGCTAATCACGTTACTGCTATCCCAGAAGCTTGAAAATTTCAGGGAGGCGGTGGGGAGGGAGGGGGAAGTTTTCCAAGCTTTTCTCCAGCTCTTTTGTAACAACACTTTCCAAATTAAAGACACATGCAAATGCCAAAAGGCACGAGAGAATTAAAACCAACCCCAAACCACAAAACAAAACAACAACAAAAACCCTTCAGGTTCTTCTCCATAAGCAACCAAATTGAAAACAAAATAAATACTTAGCTGAATCTCTCACAAGATACCCTTTACTCTACAGAAAGTCTATCAGATTTTAAGACTCATTATTACCTATGTTACACCAATGCATTTTCTCAGTTCTCAGAGAGCCTGGTACTTAAAAAGGTGCCATAAGCGATGGGGAGGTAATTAATTAGGTTGCCATAGAAAAGACTACCACTAGCAACCCTCCCAAAGCATTCAACAGCATCTGGGAAGTGTGAAATTCTTCACTTTTAAATACAGTGAACTAACACTACTAGATAAAACTTCCACAGCGGTAAATTAATCTGAGAATAACAACACGTAAAAGAAAGAAAACAGAGTCTCTTTAAAGCTTTCCTTTCTATCTTTTTCTATTTTTTTTATTTATTAAAGGTTTAGTCACATAGAAGAAAAATGGCTAATAATTTAAGCTCTTTAGAAGAGTGGTCAGAGTTATGCTCAGAGGATTTAGCAGGTCCCAGGAGGTACTGAAACAAACATCCCCATGTCCTGTAAGATTAATATAACAATAACAACAAAGTCATTGCAACCACAAGAAATGTTTATACTGTAATTAAGTTGTAAAGTTATATTTATTTCTCTATAAAGCTGCTGACTTCACTTCTAAATAAATGATTTGTTTTCTGTAGGAGTCACTGATCTTGTGACAATGTTATGTGAAAAACTTGAATGTCTTAAAACACACTATATTTTCCAATGACCAGACATATTTTTTGTAGACTTGCTTATTTTTTTAAACTTTCTACCTACGCGGAATTTTTCTTCTAAAGCATTGCATTTGACACACAGATATTACACATGGAAAGACTGGATCAAGAAAGATACTTAAGACAGTTCTGCTGTGCCACTTGTTCAGAAAAAACGGAAATCACAGGCAAAGTTTCATCTAAATTCTGGTATTCCCATTTACTAATTAACCATTTTCATCAACATTCTTTTCTAAAACTGAAACATTCACAATAAATTCAAAGTACTTGAAACAAGACTTCAGAAATTTAGAACTCTGCTTATTCAAAATGACATATTTACTTTGAACTAAGCACACATTATTTAATCAATTGCTGTGTAGATCAGAACTTTTAAAATATTTTTTTGACAGCCTCTAGCAGAAAAACCACAGAAAACTGAATAGATGAGACAAAGTTAAGGGCACCAGCAGCAGGTAACAGAAGCTTGAATTCATTAAATTTATATATATGCTTTATTTGCAAAGCGAAAATGTCTTACTAGCTCTAAACTGAGCATCAAGGAGTTGATTGTCCAGGACATCAGCTTCACATCAGAAAAATTCCAAAGATCCCTCTTACATTCAGTAGTTTCAATAACAGTTACCCTGACAGTTGAAATTAATTCAGAATGAAACACTGTAAATAAGTAACACTGACAAATATTTATTTTAATTGGAGCCAGTAGAGAGTGTAAACCCAGCGTATTCCTTATTACAGGAGAGTTGTAACAACCCTTCATTTTTTACTAGTGTTTATAAATTCCATCCTCTAATTTTGAACTTTCCTTCTATAATGAAAGTTCAAACATGTTTTCTCAGTCCTCCCTTCAAAGCCCATCACCGCTGCACCTTCACCGAGACTGCAAAAGGTCACAATGCAGCACTACAATTTTCTCCTCTGCAGCACCTGAATCTAGCAAAAACCTGTACCTGGTAGGTCATCCATTTCTCTGTGCTACATTCCTCTGTACCAGAGATAAAGTTGTTTTCAGTCATCCTGGCTGCACCTTAAAGGGCTTTTGTAGAGGTTGTAGTACCATTTAAGCAGGTCATCGAGCATCTGCTGATTTTCTTTTTCTAGACCTCGGTGGTTATCAGCGTTGCTTCATTTATCAAAGTTGCCATATTCTTGGAAGCAGACTGCGCTATTAGCACAAACATTACATTTTTTTGGGAGGTCCAGAACTCCATCTGATGCAATTTGCTCTTCTCCTCCTCTTCAAAGTTTTTAAGGTTATCTTTATCTCTGACTTCTTTTGCAAAATAGTTTGACTACAGCATTTAATTCAAGAAGGACAAAATTGTGTAAAACCCTGACTGAGTCAAATCAATGCTGTATTTGTCCAATCTCTTTTATTTTAATAAAAAATAATTTCTCAGACATCCTAAGACCTCAGGCATGCCTACATTTTTCAAAGACAGACTGCCTATTTGCAAGTGTTTACAGTAGTAACTAAAAATAATGCAAGTTAGTTTTCCCCTGCTCTGCTGGAGAAGATTCACTCGCCATCACTGCTATAATTTAAAGATTTGAAATTGATGACTTGATTTCTAGCTAGTACTAACCATCGTCCACAAAAACCAGATTCATTTTGCATCTGTAGCACTGAAGCCATGAATGAGATGGGTAGAAACTATCTACAGTGTTGTTTTCACTGTGCTTAAGAAACACCTTGTTCATTTTCAAAGACTATGAAAGAGAAATGTACACTTCTTAGCTCTCCACTGCACCTAAGGCATGGGCTCAGTCAAGCTCAAACTCTCCTTGCCATCACCTGCATTTAGGCAGGTGATCTCTGGGGAACATCTGCAGTGAAGAGCAGGGTCCCAAGGTATCCCTTACTGCAAAGATACATACAGGGTTGCACAAACTCCACAGCTAGCTTAAATGTCATCACGTCTTTGTATTTTTATTGGTCATGTAAAATAGACTGAAAAGAGAAGTCAGTCCAAATAAAAGTTGGTTGGTAAACTCAGTAATAACTAGATTTTTTTTTTTTCATGGGGAAATCTTTGGAGGATGTATATGACATTAAACCTTATTCCATTATAAAGTATTTATTTAAAGTAGTTACACAGATACTCTGCTTCTGCAGAAAAAGTGCTTTAGCACCCCTTTGCCCAAGGCTCTGTAGTGCTCCATAGCCTTGACCTGCCAGTCAGGATATTTCAATTTTGTGACCTGCTACCAGACACACAGATTTCAAAAGCACTTCTATTCAGAAAAACAAGTAAATGCACACATACACTGTAAGGCTTAAGCTCACGCTCAGAGCTAACTCACGCATATGTCTACACGTGTTTAGAAACATTTAAATGTCTTCCTGGATTTGGTCTGAGATGGTCTCAGAAGAATGAAGGAACGACTGCGCTGCGTCAGACTAAAGGTCCACCTCATCCAGCACCCCTTCTCCTTCTTTATGGTCTGTGGCTGCAAGGTTAGAGCATCTGAATAAGTCAGACATTGCACTTAAAATCCAATAGCAGTGTTTCTGCATCAATTCAAGTACCGGCCACAAGCAAACGCTTAGGAACGAATAAAAATATTCTCTCAGTATTAATCTATTTTGAGCTCAGGGACATCCTGAACTGGATGTGGTTTCTATGTATTTAACAACCCTTGGTTATATCACCTTCTGGCACTTACCCAACATCTCCTTGAGTCCGTGCAAACTTCTAGTGACTTTAATGATTTTGGCATGGAGTTTCACACATCTATTGCCTATTGTGAAGAATTGCACAATGGATGATAGGCTCTGGGAATGTCAAGTTCATGTCAAATTATATGCTAGTTTTGTGACTAAGGCAAACTTAAGTATAGTTGATTATTTCTCTCTCCAGGATACATGTGTAACACACTTAAATTTTTCAGCCTCACAGCAGAGGTGAAAAAACCTCCACAAGTACAGTTTCTGTATCACTTCACAAACTGTACTAAGTAATAAGATGATATCACCACAATCTTTTTCATTAATGACCTATCCAGGGACATAAAACTTCACTTCGAGGAGAAAATGCTATTTCTATATTCCACTAACCAGTCCTTTAACAATTCTCTTTTACAGGCTACCTCTTAAGTCCTTTCTTATTCATTTTAATAAACATTACTTAATAGCTCTGCACACCACCAAAATCCATTATCTTAAGCTGTAAATTGATAGCTGGAAAAAAATGTTTTAACTTCAAGCTGAATAAAAGCATTGTGCTTGCTATGTATTTTGTTTTCTGCAGCTGCACATTTCAAATTAAACTATACATGGTTTTACTCAAAACTGATCTATTTTCTCACACTTCACTGATCTCATTGATCCAGCTAGAGAAGTTTTATGATTGCCAAACTGTTTTTAAGTAACATCTGAGGCTCTTCAGAACTGAGTCTAATGATTATGTATGCCACTCTAGCTCTTGGAAACAATCTGAAGTGACGTTATCAAAAGTGGGTCAAAAGCAGCATGGTCAAAACCCAGTATTTCTTTTATTTAGTTATTAAAGATTAACATTTTAAAAGACATCTTTGGGCTAGATTTATTCTGGAACTCAAACGCTAATTGTGACGGGTGTTAACAACAGAATACATTTTTGGTATCTAAACTGCAGAGCTCCTCGGCAGGAGACTGCTTCCAGAATGACTCAAAGACCAGGTTCTTCAGTTGGGTATCTAAAGGTATATAAATGTAGATGAGTAAAGTAGCATGAGTCTCCCACACAGTACTCCTTTATGGCAAACTTCTGCAAGGCTTTGCCTACACTGTGGAATATCAGGATGGACACACCAGGGTAACTACATCTAAAGCAGCAGTTCAATTCAGCATTGTGCCTGCAACAGCATGAACAGAACAATACGTTCCCAGAAGGGCTCATGTAGAAAACTGTTGGACAGAGATGATTTTAAGTGTAGTTAGAGTAGTGCTGAACAGCACAGATATGGCCTTTCGGATAGACCTTCCCCAGGACTAAGCAGTGAAGAGGCAGAACTTGCTGCCTCTTGGTCATCAAGCTTGCTGAAAGCAAGGACCCATTTGCAAGGACATACAGAAGGGAGAGGAGATCTGTGTACAAGTATCTTTATTTTGTCTCCCCTAGCTGCTTGAATTTTCTCTGTTTAAGTTTCTAGCTTTTATTCAAATAAGGTCAGTTTGCTCTTTTTGTGGAACCTCCTAAAGGAGAGGAAAGAATAATAGAATGGTTTGAGTTGGAAGGGACGTCAAAGATCATCTAGTTCCAACCCCCCTGCCATGGGCAGGGACACCTCCCACTGGACCGGGTTGCTCAAGGCTCCATCCCACATGGCCTTGAACACTGCCAGGGAGGGGGCAGCTACAGCTTCTCTGGGCAACCTGTTCCAGTGTCTCACCACCCTCAGGGTGAAGAACTCCTTCCTTGAATCTAGTCTAAACCTGCCCTTTCCCAGCTTCCAACCATTATCCCTTGTCCTATCACTGCAGGCCCTTGTAAAAAGTCCCTCCCCAGCCTTCTTGTAGACCCCCTTCAGGGACTGCAAGGCCGCTCTAAGGTCTGCCCGAAGCCTTCTCTTTTCCAGGCTGAACAACCCCAACTCTCTCAGCCTGTCCTCATAGGAAAGGTGTTCCAACCCTCTGATCATCTTGGTAGCCCTCCTCTGGACTCGCTCCAACAGCTCTGTGTCTTTCTTGTGTTGGGGACTTCAGAGCTGCACACAGCATTCTAAGTGGGGTCTCACAAGGGCAGAGTAGAGGGGCAGAATCACCTCCCTTGACCTGCTGGCCACACATCTTTTGAAGCAGCCCAGGACACGGCTGGACTTCTGAGCTGCAAGACCACGCTGTTGGCTCATGTTCATCCTATCATCCACCAGCATGCCCAAGTCCATCTCCGCAGGTCTGCTCTCAATCCACCCATCACCCAGCCTGTATCTGTGCTTGGGATTGCCTCAACCCAGTTACAGGATCTTACACTTGGTCTTGTTAAACTTCATGAGGTTGGCCTGGGCCCACCTCTCCAGCCAGTCAAGGTCCCTCTGGACGGCCTCCTTTCCCTCCAGCATGTTGACCGCACCACACAGCTTGGTGTCATCGGCAAACTTCCTAAGGGAGGACTCGATCCCACTGCCCATGTTGCCAACAAAGATGTTAAAGAGCACGGGTCCCAGTACCAATCCCTGAGGAACACTGATTGTCACTGCTCTCCACTCAGACATCGAGCCATTGATCGTAACTCTTTGAGTGTGACCTTCCAGCCAATTTCTTATCCAAGTGGTCCAATGTCATAGATGTTACAGACATTTCCCTCTCAGACCATGCTTGACTTTCTGTCCCATTGTTATATACTATTAAAGATACTGAATAATTAAAAAAAGGCACCACTGTCTTGTCTGCTTCTGGCAAGCCACAACGTTTTTAATGGCCTGCTTTAAAGTGATTCTAACTGTATTTAGAAATCCATATTGTAAAAGTTGCTAGTTTAAAAAGTGAGAGGAAAAATGTAATAGGAATTTTGTTTAGATTAACTTTATCCTCAATCCTAAAAATCAAACATTTGTATATATGAAGCTACTGTAAATATGATCTCATTGCTGAGACTGTCTTAATATGCAGCACCAAGGTTTTTCCACTGACAAACTAATCTGCTGATAGTGCTTGGTCAGATGACTAAAAGTAGATTTCTGACATGGCAGAGGAACAACACTGGGAAGGAAACCACTCAGCCTACAGGAAAGTCAAAATCAGCCTTTTATTGCAAAAGTGACTCCTTGCTTATGATACAGATGACAACATCACAAAGAACCTTCTTCATGACATACATGAAGCCTGTGTCTGTGTCAGCATTAAGTAGAGAAAGGCAATACATTTGGGTTATCTTTGAGGACTACACTGTCAGTTTAGGAGCCACTACATAAATGCCCTAAGCCCTGTTCTAACCAATATTTTCCTTATTGACTTGGATGATGAAAACAGAAAGTAATAAGTATGTCTAGAAACTACGATCTGTGAGGAAAGGCTGAAGAGAGGCCTTTATACTGCAGATAGCAAGGTTGTCTTTTAATTTTGAAGTCCTTCAAGTTCTGTTTCGGCGGACTGCCAGGAGCCACCTAAATCAGCCTTGCCATAAGCAAATCTGTGTCTGTGCCTATTCCACTCCACCCCAACTGAGATGAGGGAAGAGGTACTGTCACACCCCAGCAATCAGAGCAGCACCCGGTCAAATTTTTGCTGACACACAGCAGGACCTGCATAAAGCTGCAAGGTGAAGCAGCTCTGTGACCTCACAACATCTCTTTTAACAGGCACACACATACTGCTACATGTCAGTAGTATTTGCATAGTGAGCTCTTTGGTGGTCTGGAAGTCAATGGGTGCTAAGAAGGAAGGGTCAGCTGCCTTTCACAGAAATACGATATTATCCAGAACTATGACACTCAGCAACTGGCTGTAATGAGAGGCTACCTACTAACTTGCACTAAATTGTCATTCAGAGTTAACAGCAGAAGCACTACTGCCATTCACATTGGTTTATTTTGCTGTCTACAAAGCTCTTGGGCTTCGTAACTCCCATTCTGAGCAGCTCCACTCCCTTAGTAATGCCTGCCTTGAAGGTAGTCCATCCCAAGTCTCATGAGTATCTAGCTAAAAAGAAGATCACAACATAAAATATTGCACGCTGGGCTCTGTGTACCTCCATGGAAGTCTTGAGAGAGAAATGGCCCCAGCACATTGAACACAAGACTACAGCAGAACTGTCCTTGTCACCGCAGTCGTGCGACAACAGAGAAGCAGCTGGGACCAAATAACTCCAAAATTTTCAAAGCACAGCATCAAAATGGAAAAGGTTCCCAGGAGAAGTCAACAATTTACATCAAGTTTGACAAGTTGCTTTCTCAAACGTCCAGTGACCCACTGCATTTGGTTTAGGTCAAAGATGCAGATAGCAAAGTTCAAATATGTGGAACAATTTTCTCCACAGGACTGAAGTCTATGGAGTTATCCCTTAGATTATTCAGATACTGTTTTACTGCTCCTGCAACAGCTAGCTAGGCATCAAGAAAAAAAAAAAAAAAAGCTAAGCATCCCACCCAGCCAAGTGCTGAATCCTGAAAAAAGTGAGTTTTATTACCTAAAATAGTTTAATTGCTTTAGCGTATTTTCTCATCTTGGCTATAATTTTACCACTTACATAAACTCTGAATGCCATATTCTTTAATATGCTTGGCTTTCTCTCCCCCAATATTTTTAATGGAAGAACCAAGGTGGACAAAACAGCAAATGCTCTAAAACAATTTCCAATCCTGTGGCATACTGTATAAGTGCATTATTATCCTGAAATGGCATTACAGAGGCACTAGGCAGCCAGCCTTAACTTCTAGTTGCAGGACTTTGAAATACAGAAAAGCACAGGCAGAATGAACACATTCGTAATACACAGTGTGAAGAATTTGGGTGCTCCCCAATGTACTTAAAACCAGTCTTAGCAGACATAAAGTATAATTCATAGATAAAACTGTGTGCCCCCTGCCCCCGCCCAGTTACAAGCAAGCTGTATTAAGTCTGAAAACTATGGTCATCCAAGTCGGGAACCTTCAAGAGCAGAGGGAAGGGAAAAGAGCTTAATGTGCCTGCCTTCATATTTAAAAACTCAAGTCATAGATTTATCACTGTTTGTCATTCCCTTTACGAACCCTATAGAATTTATGTATACTCCGTATACCAACAGACTTTTTGAAATAATTTAGTCCAGATCCTTACCACTCTTTCTATGCAGTTCTAAGTTATCCATTTCTATTTCCCCATTTTTAAGATGATTCCTAATTCTTAATCTTGTACAGAGAAAAGGATAGATGTATCTGTTTTATTAGATCATTGTCCCTGATATCTAGACATAAAATATTTACCTTTGTTACTGATTCTGTACTCTTTCCCAGACAATATCTTCCTTGTGTGGCATGGTGACCAATACTAAATACAGTATTCCAGATGGAGCCTAACACTCCTGTAATTGTATCGCCTCTTATTTTGTATTTTATCCCTGATACAGCCTAGTAACTTACTTTCTTGCAGCTGTGCACAAGCCTCATGGTTTCAATGATTTTTTCCACAATAACCTTCAAATCCTTTTCCTAGTCAGTGTGCTGAATGATTGTTCCATTGTAGCATATGCTATTCTTCCTTTGGTTTCTTACTCCCAGACTAATTATTTTACATTTTTCCACAGTGAACCACATTCGCCAGCTGTTGGCCCAGTCACCTGAACAGTTCTAAATCCTTTTATATCTGATTGTATCGTTCCTAATTCACTGCTCTGAATTTTACTACAAAAAAGGTGGGGAGGATAATCTCTGCACACAAATATACATTACTTATATGGGGGCCATATGCATGTGATCAGTATAATTTATCATATGGTTTTGCAATCTATCAGGCAGCTTTGCCTACCTCACTTGCATTTTTCCAATAATCCATCTCTGCTGGGACTACTTTGAACACTCCGTACTTCTGATCAGCTTCATACAGCTGCCATGAAAAAAAATCTGCCACAAAAACCACCTTTTATTTTCCCAAATGTAATCCTGCCACTTCAAACCACTCTTACCTGAAGTTCAATATTTAGTCTTGAATAGTCAGTGATACTCTGTCTGGGATCTGTGACAGATTCATGGCTGCTTCTTGTGAATCTCTGAGGATGGAGGTGGGAACTAGGTTCACCAAACATCCACAAACTCCACCTGTTTAAGCATATAGCCAACAGCTGCTTCCAGACTCCAGTTGCAAGAAAACTATCAGAATTTAAAATAATAACACTGTGTGTTATAAGACAATTTTTAGTAATATTTAAAAGATTTTAGTTTTCCTTCCTAATTATACTACTGATTTAACCTTAAAGAAGTCTCTGCTCACCTCACACCAACAGCAACTCAGGACACTGACCAACTCAGTGTGCATACGTGGAGAAGGCTGATACATCATATAAATTGCTAGCACTCATACAGCCTGGTCTTTCCGTACATTTGCTTCTCCCCTAAAGAAAGTCCTAAATTGCTACTTCCTCATCAATTTTCAAACTCTGGAAGCTTGATGCAGAACTTTGCATTGCATTACTGCAACAAATATTTCCATTTCAAAGCTTGCGGAGTCACAACTCATACTTTAAACAATGCTCTACCACCTTCTTCCTCAACGGGCAAGTCTTCTGAACTCACCTACTAGCTGAAAGCCTCCAGCATCATGATATAATCACACTTTTCTTCCAGCATGAAAGAAGAAAGTTGAAGCACCTGCTACTCTTCAGGCTACCAAGTCAGGGAACATTTCACCAGTGCTACAGCACCTGTTGCTCTCTGTGCTATCAGTTCAGAGAAAGCTTCAACAGAACTTGCAGGTTTCCATGATTTCTTCCATCCAATCCCCATTCTCTGCCGTTAATTCCTCTTTCATAAACCAATATTGCTGTTATAGTTTTACACTTGAAACTATCAAAGACATGTTTTAAAGAACCATACATGCTATGTCTGGATGTCATTCCTGTGGCATTACAAGGAAATGATTTTAAAAGAACAAATACTAGTTAAATCTAAAATCTGACACAAACTTGTACTGATTTACTGACAAAAAGTGTGGGATATGAATTAGCTTTGAAGACTGGATGCAGTGGAGCATCAGTATTTGGCAACATGCTACTTGTACCTACACTACAGAAATGCTGCAGAATAGTAATCTTCAACTCCCAAATTAAATGTGCCCACTTTTTATTTATATAAACTTGAAATAGCAGTCTGTGCTTAAACAGACTGAAAGAAAAATTACTTTAAGGTTTTAACTTTCATTATTACTTCCGGTTTCTGCCAGAAATCCATTAAGGCTGCAGAATCTGCCCTACCTGACTATAATTCTTGTCAATTTGATGAAGCAGTTTTCTCCTGCATTTTTTTATTTTTTAAATTTCAAGCAGGTTTTGGTTAGTTGTCTTTTTTTAAGCACAGGAAAATATGAGCCGACACTTCAATGTTTTATTAGAAACCCCTAAGTATAAGTCATCTCCAAACCGAAGTTCAACCACCCTTTATAACAGAGAACACCAATGAACAGAGAAGTTGACTGCTTAACATCTCCTTTTGACTCCCTCTCCCTTTACAAACTGCAAAGACCATTTCCTCTGGCAGGGGCACTGAAGTGTTACATCACTGCCTCTTTTTAAATTACTTACAGTGTTAAATAAAAGTGCAAGAATTACCAAAAAGCAGTTGAAAGCCATACTGAGGCCCAAGCCTCACTAGAGAAATGTAGATATAAACTCTCAGAAAATGAAGTATAAGGAAAGGAGGTAGAGCCAGTAATTTCTGGCCATCACAGCAAACAAGGAGAAATTAGTTGGTTCAAGATTAAACTAAATTTCTCTTCAGATGTCAAACAACAGTTAAGCAAGCTACATCTGGGACAATGGACAACTCATTAGCTCAAAGCCCCCAGAACACTGTTCACAGATCACTGTCTACACGCTTGTGATAAATTCCCAGATTCAGCCTAAAAGGTGAGAATTTGGTTACCTTAGACTCCTCCTGGCTTCAGTAGAGAAAGGTGAGTATCTCTCTCCTCATATTATTTGGACACTTAAAATTTGATTTACTTTCTGATAAACCTATGTCTGATTTAACTCCTTCCTAAACAGGTGTAGTAAGAAATGAGACAGAGCATGGAAGTTGGCAATAATAATCATATGCAGCCTACATCTCATATGAGTAACTCCAACTGCCTAGGAAAGGCAGGAAATCTTTGTCAAGGAAAATAAAAATCCCAACTACTATCACTTACTTGCCATAACTCAGGAAAAAGACCAGAAAACAGCTGATACCCAGGCCACAGCAATCACCGCAGTTGTAGCTTTGTAGGCAGGGAAGAAAATGGAAGGCGTATTCCAACCTGCTCCCACATTAAAAAGTAGTTTTGCTTTTCTTTATGGAAGTGTAAATTGAGAATGCATCCTAGAAGCAAGCATTACTCAACTACGGATAAATTAGGTCAAAAACGTAAGGAATTGTATCAGGAATTAATGTTGTCCCCTACTTTTCCAATGCCAAAGTTATAAAAAACACCAGAAAATCCTGCATTAACTCCTACCCTATCAAGAGAAAAACACAGAATTTTGATTTTTCTGAAAGCTTTTTCTTCCCCTGTTATTTTTAGTCACATGCATGCCATGTTTTCTAAAAGTCTAAATAACTATATGAAAAATTATATGTTGACCACTATAGTTATTAGATACGATTATTAGCTTAAAATGAAATAGTACATCATTTGCTGTTTTGTAATCCAGATGCTTGATCATAAGTATACCCTATGTCTCTGACTAAAAAGCTGCCTTAATTTAATCACAGAATCACAGAATGCTGGGGGTTGGAAGGGACCTCTGGAGATCATCTAGTCCAACCCCCCTGCTAAAGCAGCGTCACCTAGAATGCGTGGCACAGGATCACGTCCATGAGGGTTTTGAATATCTCCAGAATAGGAGACTCTACAACCTCTCTGGGCAGCCTGTTCCAGTGCTCTTGTCACTCTCAGAGTAAAGTTTTCCCTCATGTTCAGGTGGAACTCCCTGTGCTCCAGTTTGTGCCCGTTGCCCCTTGTCCTGTCGCTGGGCACCACTGAAAAGAGCCTGGCCCCATCCTCTTGACACCTGCCCTTTAGATATTTATAAGCATTGAAAAGGTCCCTCTCAGTCTTCTCTTTTCCAGGCTAAAGAGCCCCAGGTCTCTCAGCCTCTCCTCATAGGAGAGATGCTCCAGTCCCCTCATCATCTCTGTAGCCCTCCACTGGACTCTCTCCAGTAGCTCCTTGTCTCTCCTGAACTGGGAGTCCCAGAACTGGACACATTACTCCACATGTGGCCTCACCAGGGCAGAGTAGAAGGGGAGGAGAACCTCCCTCGACCTGCTGGCCACACTCTTCTTAATGCACCCCAGGACACCATTGGCCTTCTTGGCCACAAGGGCACATTGCTGGCTCATGGGTAACTTGCTGCCCACCAGAACTCCCAGGTCCTTCTCCGCAGAGCTGCTCTCCAGCAGGTCGACCCCCAGCCTGTGCTGGTGTGTGCAGTTATTCCTTCCCAGGTGCAGGACCCTACACTTGCCCTTGTTGAACCTCACTATGTTCCTCTCCGCCCAGTTCTCCAGCCTGTCCAGGTCTCATTGAATGGCAGCACAGCCTTCTGCTGTGTCAGCCACTCCTCCCAGTTTTGTGTCATCAGCAAATGTGCTGAGGGTGCGCTCTGTCCCTTCATCCTGGTCATTGATGAACACGTTGAACAAGATCAGACCCAGTACTGACCCCTGGGGAACACTGCTGGCCCCAGGCCTCCAACTAGACTCAGCACCACTGATCACAACCCTCTTGAGCTCTGTCCTTCAGCCAGTTCTCAATCCACCTCACTGTCCACTCATCTAACCCACACTTCTTAAGCTTACCTGTGAGGACGTTATAGGAGACAGTGTCAAAATGAAAAATAATTTTCATTATTTTACACTATTTGTCTGGAACTCAAGAGTAAATACAACTCTCTACCATGGTCATCAACTCCAAGCAAAGTGCAAGACAACTAAATGTTTCATTTGACTGCATAGCTGGAAATGTGAACATGATCCATTACACCACTGTAAAAAACCATCTCAGCAGAGTATGCAGATGATGATTGTCCTCCCAAACTTGAGGATGTCAGTGGACTAACACAACTACAGCATGCCATTGCACACAAAAACACTGCACCCTTCAGAGTACTACCACCCCAGGGACCTGGGCCATGAAAGGAAGAAACACCCACTGACAGACAGGTGGTACAACTACTCACTGTCCAACTGGACTCATCCCTGTCTCAGCTGTAGTAGAAACCATGGGTTGCACCCAGTGTTTCACACTAATTTTGTGACTATGAACAAAATAGCTACACAAATACCAAGATTCATATATGACTGACTGATTTTTCAGGCCCAGCTATTGAGTGAGAGTGCTCCAATGGTATCTGCAAATGCAGTAACATTCTGCTGTTACACCTATGTTACTATCAAAATAGATGCACTTACAGCTTATTCGGTAAGGAATCAGCTTCTTTAAATAGGATCGTGTTGAAAGCAAAAAGCTTTGATACACCTCACTTAGCAGGACATTGGCCTCTACCAAGCCTCTAAAAGTACCCCCAAGTCATCAAAGCATACTTACTACATAAGTGTGATTTCATTGGAGACCATGTATTAGGATGCACCATAATGATTATTGTGAATAGCGTATTTTGTTTGCTTTTTAGCTCATCTTTGATAACGACAATGCATTTTCATATTTTAAAATCTGACAGACTGTGCACAGTGCAGAAAGCATGCCTTCCTCCAAAGTCCCAAGGGACTGAGCTAAGATCGACATGCTCATTGTGTTTAAATTCCTTTCTGTTAATCAGCCAATTAATGTTTTATAATGGGTGAAAACCAGAAGAGGAATTCCCTATTTGTTCAGTATAATATGTCACAAGCACATCTCTCTCTCAAAAAAACAAAAAACCCCACAAAGAACCAAGAACCAAAGACCAAAGGAGCACAATTACACAAGATTGGAGGGGGCGGGCGGTGCAATCTCCATTCCACCTTCTGAATCATTTCTAGCAGGAGGAGGAAAAGAAGAAAAATTTAACAGTGGAGAGAAACGGAAAAATTAGGAACATGTACGTTTAGAAAGGACCTGTAAGATCATGAAGTCTAGACCTTTGCATATCTCTTTCATGAACTACTAGGTGCCTCTGAAGAAAAAGTAGAAATGGACAAGACTGAGGGAGTTTACATGCATTCAAAGCACAACTATCTTGTATGATTAAGCCCAGGGCTCCTGGGGACTTCATAACAAAAAATCATCTGAGTCATTATAGGACTTGCACTCTCCCTAGTTGCTTTGATCAGCAAACACATAGTTATCACCCACACTTATATTTTCAGCATTCAGCACTTCATTTACGTGACTAAAAGAGACCAATCATTCCAGCAGATTTATGCTTTCACAAAATCTAGGAAAATGAAAGATAAGCAGAGCGTTGCTCATGTTTATATTTGGAGACTCTCTTCACAGTCATAGGAGGTAGAAAGAAATGCTACAGAGTTTCTGCATTATCTATGGAAAAGGTGCTTTGACTCTTCAGCTGAAAAAACAGAGATGGTGTTATACCACATCTTTTGCAACATTTGCTACTTAAAATGTAATAAACATGTCACTGTTTGAACACATTAACAAACCATGACACTATAGCTTTCAAAATTTATTTCAAAGAACTTTATCTGGAGGAGTAAACGAGACTTTACGAACTCTAACAGTATCAGTACTTGAAAATAAATCTCAGATAACCCTCACAGTACAGGATGTAAGCCACGACTAGGGTAAAGGAAACAAGCCGAGAAGTGAAAAATAAGCAGCTACCAGAAGGGGTATCAGGGGACATTTTCAGAAAGGGATGTACTATGATAAGCCTCTCTCCATTCACATACAACTTAGGACTGTGTTAGGGAGTGAGACGTTTAACAGAAAATGCTCAATTTGTTGGCATCAAATTAAGTCAAGATAGTACCGAAGGGCCCAGCCTGACAGATGCACAGCATAAGTGGTAGCTTGACCAGTTGAAGTGTGTCGCTGAAGCTTTTTTCACACTGGCAGCTACCATCCATCAACAAATCAGGGTAAGCACATGTGCACGAGTTTGTAGTCCTGAATTTGAATGGTAGGATGCTCATGGGATGGAGGGACAAATCCCTCCTGCAGATGCCCACAGAGCAGTACAAATTCAGAAACTCCTCCTAAGGCCATTGGTATCTGAGTAGGAATTTTGGGAATCCTTCACGTAGTGGAGTATATATAAGACACTGGCAGGTCATTACTTGAATATTTTAATACAGCAAAAAGGAAAGTAAACATTTCTGATACATTGTAACAAAGGAAATTTCACTCTGTGATAGGAAAGGTAACAGCAGATTGTTTGTGATAGACACAACTCCAAGCCTGAGTGCCGAGAATGTGAAAATCAATTTTGCTGAGTTTTGAGAGTGGACATACACTGTGTCAGACAGCTATTACAGCTTTTCTATACTATACTACATCATCAGTCATATATTATGTTTCCCTAAGAACAGCTTCTTTATTAAATTGTTGTGCAACCAAAGCAGAAAACTGCATTTTAGCAAAGAGTTAAGTCTTCAGTTACAAAACTGGCAATGCAGTTACAACGCACAAAGTCTGATATAAGAAAGCACAATCTGGAAATAAATTTGAAGCTAATCCCTTCTCTGAGCATCTGTTAGCTAGAAGAGCTGAGATCCTGCCTCAAAAGGTGGTCTGCTCTGGAAAGACGAGAAGATCAAAGTCTCTTTTGTCCCAATTACACCTGATGGCTATCACGACGCTATACGGTGTGTGAGCAAAACTTCAAAGCAGTCTTAAGGGCTCTTACTCTTTTTTTTTCCTAATAAATTTAACAAAACTCACTGTGTTAGCAGTTTTCATTACCTCTGGATTTCTCTGAGAATGCAAATCAAACAGTTTCATGTTACACATTATCTTCACAACCCTTTATATTGCCCAGGTCCTGCACTATGCTGATTTTTTTCTCTAGCAATCTTCCTGCTTAGGAAACGAAGGGACATATCCTGTCATCTGACTTCTTCAAGCAGGTATTCTAAAGATTTATCTCAACTTCCCTATGACAGAACACATTATCTGTGCACTGTATTGAAATCTCAGAATTCAACACACATTGCTGGGTTTTTAAACAGAGCACATATAGTTGAAGTGCCTCAATTTCCCCTTTTAGTTGCAAACACTCGAACTAACAGAAACTCAAGTTATTTCCCAGATTTGCAAGTACACAAGCTGAAACACAAACAGTTGAATCTCAAATTACTACTTTATTTTATTTTTTTAACATGAAAGCAAGAATATATCCAATTTCAACACAATAATCTTATAGAAAGGTACCCACTATGTTCAAACTGAAACAGGTACTTCATTTATTAGCAGAAAAGCTAGAGAGAAGAAAATTTTGGGGAGATAAAAGACCCTGGAAAAGTAGCGGGATAAGAAGAAAATGGCACATTAAACAACAGCACAGCTTAATCAGCAGTAGAAAAGCATATTACAAGGATATTCCACATATTATATAGATATTCCATATCTAACTAGATGGAGTGATCATATGACATCAGACTGAAAGAATGTTTGGTATAACATTTCATTATCTTTCATTTATCACAAAATCATTTCAGAAAATCTTTTTTGAATATAAAAATGTTGTTTCTGTTGCTACAATGATTCAAAATTTTTTGGCTTCCTTGTGAAGCATTACTCTGTTCTACTTCAAGAGGAAGTTAAAGTTGAACCCAGTTGAGGTCAGTTCACTGTCATTTACCCCGAATGAGCTGAAATTTCTGGTAATTCCAAGTAGGCAGTAATTTCTGTTAACTATGGAAAAGTTGCTGCACCTTTTTTTGACCTACTAGAAAAACAGGAATGTACTGTGTTGGGATACTAAAGAGAGTCTCAATTTATATGTATTTGTTATATTGAACACATAATCTCCTTTTATTTGTCTTGTATGTTAAATATTATATTGGAAATTAAAATTAAAATAAAATTTTCTGGATTAATTTAGTTTCCATTACTAACAGTTACACCACAAAAAGAGCAACATGTTTTACCAGCTTCTAAGGGCCCAGTCACCAACTGCGAATTACTCTCCAAATGACTATATAGTTTGGCTAATTAAAATTTGAATTATTTTTAAAAAGCTATCAAACCAGCATAATATCCTGTCCAAAAGATTAACTTTTTTAAAAAATAAATCAAGTAAGACTGAACTTCATACACAGTGGCACAGTAAAGAAGGTGTTCCTTGCAAACAAGAGTTTGATTTTGAGCAGCACACCTCCACGGGCCCTGTGGAAACGTGGAAACCTGCCTGCGCAGCTGGCCAGCGAGAACTCACCCCAACTTTCTCATGCCACCGGTTCCAGCTGTGGCAAGACAGCAGATTTTACAAGCATTGCAGGTCCTGCTTTGATCATTCTCCTGTCCTCTGAAAGGAAACTGATCCCAGTCTACCAGCAGTTCACAGGCAAATACTGTGTATCAGAAACACTGTAACTTTTTTTTTCCCCCCTATTTTATTAATTTCATTCCTCCCAAGCAATTAGTTGCCCAGTAGGCTTTCTCATCTATGACTGAAGGTCTCATGACATTTTCAGTTTCTCCTAAATTTGTGTACGGAAATAAAAGAAATTATTCTTGTAACAGCCCAAGGCAGAATTTTTTGTTTATAAAATAGGGGCAAAAACCTCCCTGGAACTGATTGAGCCAGGCTTTAATCCTGTTAGTAAGAGATACTGTAAAAAGTGACAAGGTCTCTCCTCTTGCACATTTATCTTAAGGCTTTCCAAATCTTGGACCAGAGCTAGGCAGGAGATGGTCTTACACGGAAGCTGGCAATGAGGATGTGCAGAAGCAAGGCTAACTGCCCAAGCTGGCGGAGAGGGGCTCTGCACTGAAAAGGGCTGGGGAGAAGAGGAGCCAGAGAAGCAGCACATCTCACAGGCACAGTGCCTCCCCTGAATGAACTCAACACATTTTTATTCTCCTGCAAGAGGGGAAAAAAAAAACCACTAAAAAATTAGTTCTGATGGACACATACCTGTGTCCCTGCCTCTGAAGAATACAGGAAGCTAAGTTGAGTGAAGAATAACAGATATTTTTTAAACACACTATGAAAGGAAAATTGACAGGCAGATACAGACCCAGCGTGGAAAACTAAAAACTAAAACTAAAAATCAGACTTGTGTGCCTGACAGACACCACTGTGTCTCCTCATATGTATCAAAAAACATAGCATTGTTTCAAATAAAGAACTCCAAGCAATTTACATCCTTTCCTCTCTTCCTTGCAAATAATTTTGTACCTGGGAATTGTTAGGACTTTTCATACACTACCACTATTCATAAGAATAATACACTGTGCTCTAGCAGAATAAAAACGTACTCAACTACAAAACCTGGCAATTAATCACATTGTATATGAGATGTATTCTTTTCTAAAGCAGAGGAAAAAAATATTCTGCTTGTCATCAACAGTAAAGTGAATTTCCGCACTGACGAATTAGTTGCCAATATTGAAAGGTGGCTTCCCGAATGTTTGATGGAAAATATTTAATGTAAATATTAAAGTGTAAATTTGACACTGCATTAGCTTGAAAAAGAAAATGTGCCTACTTTAATGATGCAGTACACTTCTAGAAATTTAAACTCTCTAAGAACTGGGACAAAATACATCTCACTACAGTAGAAGCTATTTCATAATTTGACATTTCAGAACAACAGCTTGTGAGAAGCAGATGCAAACTTCCTACAGATGTAGCATCTCATTTTAAATGAACAAAAAAAGGACACTGGTTAAAGTCAGCTCCTTTAAGTAGATTTGTGATTTAGTTCATCTTAGCAGGAGCCATCTAAAGACCAGAAGCCAACTGTGTAAGCCCACACAACTGGCTCTCTAAAGACAAATTTCAGTACAGGCAAAAGCCATTGAGCTGTCTTTATAATTCACTCAAATTACTAACAGGATATTGCACCTTCCATTATTTTCAGTAGCCTACAGCAACATAGTTACTTTTAAAATAAGTTTACTTAACTATTCTGAGTTACATGGCAAGTTAAAAACATACAAGATCCCTCTGTAACAGTATTTTTAAGACATCAAAGCACATTTCCAAACATACACCCTTTTTCTTTGCACAGAGGGAAAGAAGCTGCATGTCACGGATTGTCTCCCTTCTCTCAGAAGCATCATTCTCTAGAACAGATCCATCAACTGGTGAACAAACCGAAACATTTGTTTTGGGACAACAAAGGTGTGCGAGATTTCTTTCTGTGGCTGAGACAAGGAGAACTGGTTTTAATCTATAACATAAAATATCCAAAATGCATGCTATAAAAGCCTTTTACTCAGACTAACATTTATGTCTGTATCATGTTTTATTTTAAAACAAAATTGTCAGTGAAGTTCTTTGATCCTTCTGTTATTAAGAGTTAAACTTTTGAGCTGACGCCTTGCATACATTTCAAGCATGTTATGACTACTGTACTATTTAACTACACAGGGATTATATGGGAATTATTACAGGAAGTTTGATCTTTAAAGGAAAAGCAAAAACTCAATCACCTCTGTAGAACTGATTTTTAGGGTTCAGGTGGATTTCTTTAGACAATTTTCAACATGCTGATCTTGACTTAGATTCACAGAAACGATCCGGCAAAACAAACTTCAATAAAAGTTAGTCAAGAATGAGGTATGGTGAAAACTGCAGCGTAGCCTTTTGTACCAAAGCAAACGTTTATGAAACAAAACTAAAGGCAAGGCAACGCCAACATACAAATTTGTAAAATTATATGGTCACAATTACATTAGAAAATAAGTATTTTGTTTTGTTTATGACAGAATAGCAGATGCAACACACTACTAAAAGAAATACATATTCTGAATTTACGGCCTGTTGATGGTTCAGTTTATGCTATTAGGTTGTAAAAATTAGTGGAAGGAACATGAATGCTATATATGTACTTCACCACTAAGACGACGTTAGCCTAATTGTCATCTTTAACAAATCAAGGAAATAATAATTAAAAAAACCCGACAAATGCATTTAAATGAACCAATAACAAGGCTCCTCAAAAACAACTTCTTGAATATTAGTGTCCCAAATTATGGGGGATTGGTTTATTGTAAATTTTTTTTTGCAACCATTGGTCAGTTACTCCACCCATTGCATTAACATATTGTAAGAATGACAGGATTATGTAAAAAGAACCCTTGGCCCCAGCTAGAGATTAAGTAGTCATGTCACACTCTTTCCATTCTGCCACCTTGAAAACTATTTCAAAGCCATTCTAAATCCATGCTAGGGTTTTAAATACAGAGTGCTTTCAAAAGCCATCTGCAAAAGAAAGCATGCTAGAAATAAGCCAGCTAGCTATTTTAAAAATTTCTGTGATTATTAATCTTTAGACACTTATAAAAGGCTTCAGAAAAGTTCAACTCTAACAGCTATTTATAAAGTAATCAAAAAACCCCAATCCAGTACTTAATCTAAAGCGGTAAGCACAAACTAATTTGATAGATGAAAAAAGTAAAATATCAGTTAACAATGTTCACCTGTTCTGAGCTTCATAGTCATCAGTATTTAAATCTTTATTAGAGGTTACTTCATGCCTGAAACAATACAATAGCAGAATCAGAGCCCATAATCTTGTTCAATACTGATTAACTAGAAAGCAATCCTAAAAGTTAGAGAAGGCTTGCAACTTAATCTAACCTTCCCTGAAAGGACAGGAAACAACAGGGAGATCTTTAGAGTTAGAAAGAAAGGAATTATGCTAAAGATGTTCCAAATAGGCAGAGTATGCGACCGATGGGAAATACATTTTAGCTTATTCATAATTTTTTCTTTGTAATTTCAGATTTTAATAAAATGAACTGCTACACATCTTATCTCCAGCAGGGCTCAGATAATCAGAGTTACTTTATGGTTTCCACTGCACTAGCATGAGTGCAGCTCATGGGTGGGAGTCATCTATGACTTGCAGCCAAGCAGTCATCCTCTTCTATTATCACATCTGCAAAAGCCATTTTTCACTCACCCCAAGGCACAGAAATCAGCAGCCCAATCAAAGATTAAAAACTGTCTTTTTCTTCAAACCCCAGATCCCAGAAAAAAACCTGCAATATGCCATTTCTTGATGGACCACCCCAAGAACTACTTTCTAGGTAACTGCACTAGCAAAATTACGCTATAACCACAACGCACAGAATTACTTTCTCCATCATCTGAATCACAACCACAAACTTCCCCATTGATTTCTACTGCAAAAACATCAACCTCCTCCCTTCACCAAATCACCCTCTGATACAGTCCTGCTCTAAGGTCAGCCTTCTAGGCACCCCAGCACGCAAAACACAACACCTTGCTACCACAAGCAAAGAGCTCACAGCCCAACACGCTTGATTACATAAACCCAGCAACTTTATCACTTCTGCTCCAAGTACAGCCACTCATGACACCCTAACCAACCTAAGGATAAGCTTTGACCAACAAAAAAAGTCCCAGCAGGAAAAGACCTTGTCTTCAAACAGGACGCAGTTATTGCATAGTAACCTCTTGCAGTACAAGATTCCTGCCTCACATCTTTCCTGCAAATGTGTCCCTACCTGGGACAAACAAGTCCCATGCTGGGAACCATACTGGGCAAAAAGCATCAGAGAATAACCAACACATACTTGGAAAAGGTTGTATAATGGAAGGTATGTTTTCCAAGCCCCATTCTTACACCTTCTTCAGCCTTACCTAAATCATTATTGGTAGCAAATCTCCAGTGGTTTGTAGAACGGAACAAGACCTTGCAAAAATTAACCATCCTTGTCACTGTCTCCACAATAATTGCTATAAATGCCTCTCAGTACAGATTCATGGTTTGAATTTCCTATATGAGTACATACCAGATACAAAAAATTATTTCATGAAGACCATAAAATAAAACAACTAACCAATGCACAGCAGAATGAACTCACACAAATGGAAACTGAAACAGCCAGTTGCCAGCAGACCATTACTCAAAACAAACAAACAAAAACCCCAAACCAGATGCCCTCCGTCTCTGACCTTTCAGTCTTGACCTTCGAGTAAGACTTACGAAATATTTCCAGAAAGTGAGCTTGCAAACTAAAATTTATAATTTTACTATACACTAAATAGAACAATGTTGGTATCAACACTGGTCTTATGACTCTTACAGTCCTCCACACACCTATAGCTGTATTAACCATAGGTGTAACCCACTGCTTGCTTCTCTGTTCAAAGCTGACCAATAACACTCTCCCTATCAACACATCCCTCTGCCCTGCGGGTAAAAACCACCCTTTTAGCTTAATTTGTCTGACGTTTTAACATTACGTTCAGAATAACTGCTCTTCAGTCATCCTTCATTTTCATCAGATCTGAGGAACGCCTTTTGTGATCAAGGTGTCATATGAAAAAGCAGACAAAACACAGCTATGCCATCAGCTAATGCACCTATAAGTACTTACTATCATAGGCAAAATTATATTTAGGAAGAAAAATAGTAAAATTCTCTCATCTTTCTGTACTTGTCAAGAGAAAAATTGATTGTCAACTGTGTTAACCATGTAAGATGAAAACATCACTGTAATGAAGAATGTGTATATCCCTGGCACAGAATACACTCCTCTGCTCATGAGACAAAAATAATCCTAAAAACAATTAAATCAATGTACAGTCAGGATCAAAAAGCAACAAATGAGGCTCCCAAAAGTTTTCTTTTAGTGCACTAGGCCTAATGTACATCTTTTGCCTCGGGTACAAGAAGAATCAACAACCTAATGGAGCTGGTCACAGGTCTTTAACTGGAAGGACCGAATGAAAGAGTAGGGATCAAACACAGCTAACAACAAAACAAAGGATTTGTAAATATAGTATTTAACAACTGGAGTCTGTCTTCTCATTGGATTTGAACATTTAGATTCTCTTATGCAAGGCTCTGATCATAGCCCAAAATTGCCCTTTGTCTAAACCAGCATCCTATCACAGGGAAAACAGAGGTTTGTAGTGTGATGCTTCAACAAAAAGCACTAAGCTGCCAAAACTAGAAACAGAATGTAATTATGATAAAGTACTCTTAAAAGAGAAATGTGGGGTTTAATAGACTGGTTACTCTTTGGAGATATAAATCATATCCCAAAAGGCAGCAAAGATAGACAACCAGCTAAAAGATACTCTTAATTACATCTTAATGTGAAGTGGCCTTTGTTCCTAAGCACTGTTTTTACCACACAATTATTTTCATATCAATGATGTATGAACATTTTGACAGAGCAGGATAGGTGGACAAGGTACAAAGCAATAAAAAGCTATGTATATAATGGTCGTTTTGTAAACAAAGGTCAAGCTGGGGAGCTTGGAAAAGTCTCAGAGTTCGAGATGCCTTGCGCAGCACCATCTGCAACGTTAGTTGCAGTCGCTGAGCAGGCAACCGCCTGCAGCTCACTTGGTGAGGTCTGTCCAATATAGACAGGGTGGACACTTCTCTGTCACTATTGAATTAACATGTCCCTCCACTCTTTGTTAGTTAAATGCTTGAACTACTCTTTGTCTATTGTGTCTTCAAATATCATGGTATACTGATGACGCATAAATTACCTTTCTGCCACTAACCTTGACTAATTCAAACCACAGCTCAGTCCCAATCTCTGATATCCACTCTTGGATGCCTATCCATCTTCTTACAGGTAAAAATCACTCAGACACAGCTCCTTCTCCTTCTATAAAAATTCTGCTCTCTGCTTCATTCTTTGCACTGTTGTTATCAATCTTATTGTTCAAATTTTCAAATAATGATTCACCCTCTAGATCCATCCCTCATGTAACGCAACTACCTTTGCTGCTACTTTTTTTAATTTCTGCATAGATACACTTGAGAGAAGACTTCATTCTTTAGCATTCGGAGCTGCACAACTTCCCTACAGGAAAATGTCAGCTAAGACCACGAATTGTGCTGAATGTTTTGTTTAGTGTCATCTCCTCCTCAACTCTTCAGCGCTTCTGGTTTTCTTTAAAAAAAACCACACCACAACTAATTCAAGCTTTGCCCTCAGTTTCTACTATCTTGACTACTTCACGTTTCTACTCACCACATTTTATACTGCAAAAGTTTTTTATCCTACCAGTGGCACTATTTCCAAACAGACCACTTCATTGATCATCAAAGTCACAAAATCAAGGTCTCAAAACCCTGCCCTAATTACAACTACTAGTTCAGTCATAACTCAGCCTTCCTTCTTACTTATATAGTGTAGTGGTATAAAAGGTCTTTCAATTGTTCCAGCACTCTAAAATACACAAAACCCCCTGAAGTTCTCTTATATAGCACCATCTTTGCTCTGTAACTATACTTACTTCTCACCACAGCATGTGCCTCCACCATCTGAGCTGAAGGAGTAACTGGTAGATTCAACAGGATCTTATGTCAACTGACTGAGGGGAATAAAACTCCACACCCAATATTTTACAGACAGCAAAGGAATGTACCAAGACCAGACTTCCCAGAACCCAGATTCAGCAGACTGTCCTGCCCCAGTTACTGCCCAGTCCCCTCAGCTGTTCAGGTTCCCTGTTGCTAATCCCTTTACCAGCCCTCAGCAGCTGGTTTTATCCTTCCATCTCCTGGTTTGAGTCTGCCCCATTCCTGTCTCCTGCACCTAAGACTTCCCTGAAAGCGCCTCCACCTTCCGTTTCATCTTCACTGGACAGTTTCAGAAAAATTCAGCCTAAGGCTGACTCCTGGCATAGAGAATTTCAGAGTAAGCAGCTGCTTTTTAACACTAACAACTGGGAACAGGCTTGTAGGGAGGGGAAGGAAAAAAAAAGGTCCAGTAACCTTATCTATCAGCAAAGCCACTAGAGGTACCTGAACTGTAAGCATCTGTGACTTCAGAAGCCCGTTAACTTTTACATTGCCCCATACAAGTGCTGGCATACAACTGTTGCCCCAGCTCCTAAAAGCACGCATGTATGTGTATATACGTATCTGTGTGCATACAGATACAGAAACACAATTTCACAATTTATCTGTCCTCTTTCCAAGCTAAATATTTATTGGCAAAAAATGTCAAGAATTTTACCACATTGTATCAGAACACCAGGGTTTAACCATGGAGGCACTGAAAGCACATCCCATTCCCATTTCTATTGGGTGTGATATGAAGCAAAATCATTAAATCACCAGTAAATAGTTATCAGCAGATGAGGATACAACACTTGCACAAACTAACTTGCTTCAGCAAACCATGGTTTTCTGGGAAACACTTCTTTATAGTGGAGAGCTACAAACATTACAGTGAACATTTCAAGATGTGTTGAGAGCTGTACACGTGGACCCATCCTCTACTGTTGGCCAATATACAACAATCTCCTTCACCAGCCCCAATGAGCACTGTAAGTATAATGATTTAAAAGTCCAGACAATACTGTCTTAGCTAATCTTACTTGATTAGTAACTATTGGTAACAGCTGCTTTACAAAACAATTTCAACAGTTTATGAGAAAAAAAAAAAGACAGAAAGTTCAGTGAGGACCAAGCCTTTCAGAAATATCTGCTTGCCCTCACCATTTCTTGGGCTGCCACTGTGCACACAGACAGGCTGTGACCAATGGTAAAGCGGCAATTTCAAATAAGACAGGTGAAATACAACTTATTTGCTTGGCCCAGGAAATAAAGTTTATTTGTAAAATGCAGGATGCTGGAAACTAGCATGACATCTACTCTTGCCTCTGAGGGAAGTGTCTGTTTTGGGAGACCAAAAGTAGGCTGCAGTCACTCTCGTTCTGAAAAGCGAAGGCTCTACCCCAAAAGGGTGTCCAAAAGACACCTTTTGCAGCAATACACAATATGCAATGGCTCATCACTGCCACAGGGTGTCACAAGTTTAATAATGTTTAACAGAATTCAGAATGTTGCAAGTGAAGACGACAGGGAGAGCCCAATTACAGCTCAGCACAGGCTATTACCTTAGTTAACTCATCAACAGCAGCTGCGAAATTTGTTATAAATTTTAATGATCAACAGCAGCTACAAGCAGGACCAGGAGACAGTTAAATTACCACCTTTTGCAATATGTATCCACTTGACTCAGTTACTTCTACTAAAACATTTGAATGTTTTGCTCCTATTGAGTCTGGAAAATACTACCATTAAAAATAAAAAGATGTACTGCTTCAGAATAATTACCATTTCTTACTTCCAAAGGTGAAAAGTAAATAAATAACAAATTATTAATACTTTTGACAGCTATGTGACATTGCAAAGCAATCATCATTGGTTTCAGTGCCCTTTCTTGGGCTACATACATTTCATTTGGTGATACTGAAGCATGAAAATACTGGGGGGTGGGTGGATGGGGGAGGAGGAGATGAAGTGCACTCAGAAGGGTGAATTTTAACTATTGGAAGAAAAAACCCATATATCCAGTTTGGAATTTTCAAATATGTATGTGTACATATATATGCACACAAACACACTACTACACATGTCTGCATTTTACATATGCATAGATACATGTATATATATGCATATATACACACACATACAGATGAAGAGACAGCGGGAACATTCAACACAGCGTATCATTTTATCAGCTTAATATTTGAAGAAATAGTATGATTCACCTGAACTTCAAATTATTATAGTTTTTGAAGCTTCTTGTGAATGTGCTCCCAACTCCATGCCAACCCTTCATCCCATTTGTCCAAGCAATTGGGCAGGATGTTTGCCCACATCAGTTTCGCCAACAACTCTAATGCTTGCGTGCAATCACAGCTCCCCAAATTTTCTTTTAGAGAAGGATTTAAATGACAAAGAAGTTGAAACGGGGTATTAAAATTCTTCTATTTTCACTCAATAACTTATTTTATACTTAGCCCTGTAAATATTGATGTTTGATGACGATAATTTAGTTAAGTGATGAGGGCAGCAGTTTGTAGGAATACCACACACTTCGCCAAGTTTCCATTTCTGCTTTTTAATACTACAAAGGCAGCCTACTGCTACAGAGTGTGAAGAGAACATACGACATTAAAGCCAAATATATTTGACCCTACATCTCTAACCTAACAGAACATGTTTTTATTAGATTCAGGAACACAGGTAGGAGTGCGCAGTAGATTACAGCAGATCAGAACACTTAAACACATGCAAAACTTGCTTAAGTCTCTTTCCATTTGACAAAACACTTAAATCTGTGCTCAGCTTTACAGACATACTTAGGCTTAGTTAGTTTAACTATAACTTAAGCAAATAGGGATTAAGCATAATTTGAAGATTTGTTTTTTCAAGAGTCCTTTACCCTGCTTTCTTAGCTGAGTTGTTTTACCACATTTGAAAATTAAGTATAAAAAAGATGCACTGTGTATACACGCAGATTGTTCTCTCTAAATGACACAGCCCAGAGAAATTCCTAGGCCATTTTTGCATTTTCCCCATATTCTGCATTCCAAGGTTAGGTCAGGGAGTATGATTTCCTGACTCGATTTTCTGCTTTTTTATATGTGATCTTCAAACTGACTGCAGGACATTTTCATTTTGTCCCACCTGCCTTCTCCCCCTTTTTGCTATCTAGTCCCTGCTCAGTTTTTCTCTTTGGTAAACCTGGTGAAGCTAGTATAAATCAGAAAACTCAGATGAAGTCAGTGGATTTATCCTGACTACAGATCAGATAATCTATTTGATTTTTATTAATGTATAAAAAAATTACAAGCCTGACTGATTTTGAAGTAGTACTCTGAGACTACTGAGCAACAGCCTTAGCTACAGCATACACATTTGGCCAAGCAGTGATGTTCTCATTTTAATATATATACACACACATACATAGACACACACTATTAAGGGAAGAGAGAAAAACAATCCTAATAGTTTTAAAAAATGAACACAAGGTAAATTAATTGTGTATTTTTAAATAAATGCTGTAAGCCACTGCTTGAATTAGGGAGCGGTGTTTTTTGCTTATATATTCCATAATTAAACTATTCAATTACTTCTAAATTATAAACTTATTTCTTCATTAATACCAAATATGGTGTTCCAAGATTTTTCATGCCACAGGTTTTTGTTGTTCTATGTGAGCTTTCTGCTGATGAGGTGTGCTATTTCACCCTGTGAAGTTACAACTAAATTCTCTTCCCTTGGTGTAGTTTCAAACAAACCTGTGATGTGATCAGACTTGCGTCACTAACCTTTTGTCATAAAACACATGAAGGTTTTCTTTTTTTTGTTTAAAACAGATTTAGGACAAGTATTGCGCATTCACGGAACAAGAAAAACACTTGTTAACCATAAGTAAAAAACTCTTCTACCCTTCACTGTTAGGACTAAGAGAAGTAACACACTGAAAAGCTCCCTGAAAGCTGAGAACACGTAGGAAAGCTATGTCAAACACAGACAAACTTCACATCTCTAATGCCAGAGATGCTGGATCTCTGTCTTTTTTGCTTTAGTTCTCCAGGGGGGTGTGTTGCAAAATCATGACAGAAAAATGCTGTAACAAAACCTGTTTGCAGTATAGTCAGAAGAGAATAGATTCTCTCTTCCTTAACAATAAATCCTCTCTTCCCCCAAATCATAACCCTAATCAAAATATTGGACTGACAGCTTTCACAAAGAAGGAAGAGCAGATGCACAATAATGAATTTCTAATCTCCTAGGAAGCACAACACAACTGAAAAAAGCCCAAAATAGAAAGTCAGGCCATCAAGGTATCACCAGAGATGGTTATTGTTCACATTTACAGCAATCTTTCCCCAGAGTCTGTAAAGGATTGAAGTTAATGGAACACAAGTGGTGGCCTACTAAATTAAAAATAAATAAGCGAGAAAGAGTTTAGTGACTGCATGGCCAATATAAAAGCATAATTTGGGGAAACTTATTTTTCTTCCGTCAAATTTAGACTTCCTAGAGAGTTTATTTTCAATAATGTTTCTAAATTCATTTCAACTTTGAGGCTCTAATTTTTCACAGTCATCTCCAGGCAGACATAGGAAGGCATATATATATTGGCCTTTTATTCTTTCCTTCTCTGGGAACTGCCACTTTTCCATGAAGATGAGAATTACACCGTTGTCTTTTTCTAATTAGTATTATGGCATCTAAAGCTTTTAATAATCAGGCTGATACAGGAATGTTCAGAGAAAAGAAATAATTGCAACCTCTACAGCGCATGATAAACAGTAATGTGATCATAAGTTCTTACTTCAACTCAGCAGAAAAGCTTTGGCATTCACTTAAAAAGAAAGTATAATAAATTGAAAAGCCCTCTCACTCCATTAGTTCTTCTAAACAAAATATGTTAAATTAAGAATGTGTATTAACTGTTCTTCTGAATTCAACATTTGTTTCAAACTGGAAAAACATCCATGAATCAGCACAAATAATGCAATAATTGTTTACATGATGTTTTAATAGAGAAAGCCAAGGTATTAACAGTCTTTTGTGACAGTAAGGATTTAATGCAGCTCCTTTTATGAACTATTTTTTAAATAAAATAAAAGCATAAATAAGAAATCGCTCACAAATAAACCACTGAGGAGATTTCAGCTCCCCACCCCAAAGCATTCTTGCTCTCGAGTCAGGCAGCATTTTACAGGGAAGACACAGAGCTTCCCTTTGAGTAAAAAGGAAAGAATGCCAATAATTAGCCACCCAGGAGGCATTTGTTTCACAATATTTTGGTTACTCCATGGCTTCCATTGTGATAGGATTTGTGAAGACTTACAAGCAGGCTTGGAATATAGCTTTTAATTCAACAATGCTGGCTTGCCATAAGTAACCCTCATTTGTTTGTCAGAAATCATCAAGGTTGTTACGTTTTCCTCACCACTTTCAACGGCCACAGAAAAGCCAGGATTTTATTTGTGGTGCACTCCAGAAATCTGAGCTAAAAGCAACAGCAATTATATAATGCTGTTCTCACTTCCATTTGAAGGGACAAAATTTGTTATTGTTTTAGAAAGCAGAATAGAGTACTTACAGCCTACTTAATACTGGCACATACGAGTAACTCAGTAAATGCTAATTTTGAAAGCTGCTTTTAAAAAGACCTAAATATCATAACCTCAGATGCAAAAATCTCATAAGAACTCACCAGGATTTTATCCAAAGACACTGGAGAATATAAATCACAGAACTACAGGAATAGGTGAATTGACTGAGATGAACAGAGGTGCTTGCTTTCCGGAATGATGAAAAAAAAAATTTCTCATAACCAAACCAAATAAAAGGTTCTCTGAAAGAGAGAAATGTACCACTATCAGTATGTTTTTACTGTATTCAGGGTCATAGTCTGGAAAAAGAAAACACTGACATCAAAGCATGACAAAGCCAAGTTACTGACTACTGAAAACACCACGGTAAAATTTTCATACAAAAGTTTGTTTCTAAAACAGGACAGAATTTTTTATTTAAACAAAGGAAAACTAGCCCTTTTCTTAACATTCCCAACAGGAAAGGCAGAGATGGAGCAGGTAAGACAACCACACTGATCTACCCTTGATTAGGTAGGTGCTTCTACCTACCTACGCAGTAATAAGGCAGGCATATTACTGGGGCAATGCAAAAATGGCATGGGAATTTTCTTGCCTTTTTTCTCAGCAGGTTTCGATGTGGAAGCATCAACTGATATATACATACACATACATGTGTGTATTTATATATATTTAAGTTTATTGATTTTGCTGAATTGTCTATATAGTATTCACTTTAGTATATGATTGTTCTGAAATAAGTCACATCTAGGTTTTGCACAATTTCATTTCAAATCTCTAATTTTATAAAAAAAATAAAAATGGCAACATATTTTGGAAGAAATTCTCAATTGTATTTGCTAGATAAACGTTTTTAAACTTTCTGCTCCAGAAATAGTATTTTGATTTTTTTGAAATCAGTACACTTAAGAAAAACTAAACTGTATCTCGACTTAAACTCCATAACTAGAATTTTAAGAGGATCAAATGTATCCTTACTCAAATAAACTTTTACTGCACTTTCTCTACTACTTAATTTGTAATGCAAATACACAGTTAGCATTACAGAAAAGAAGATAAAATAAAACGAAAAAACACAAGAAATTGTCCTAACAACAATCTGAACTTAATCAGTCGACATCAAATTGTACTCATCAAATCCACAGCTATCTCCAGTGGTAAAAATAAGTTACTACTGGCTTACAATTAGTAAGTCAACCACACTTCTGCAACTCCTGCTAGTCTCCTCAAGTACACACCTTCCGTTCTTGGGCCTAAAACAATTAAGGCTTCCCTGGCAAGGAATAACTTAATTCCTTACACTAGGCCAGAGACTGCAGACCCCATCTATTTGATATGATGACCTATGCAGGTCTGACTTACAGCAATCATCATCTGTTGGAGGGAACTGATTTGCTACGATGTTTGCAGCCACTGGCCTAACCACACTCTGAAAGGACCATTTAGAACAAAACTCATTATCATTTGAAACAAAAGTGCTTTAAAGAACAAATCTGTCTTCCGTCATTTCCAGATGATAACATCCCCGTATGTTCTCAAATTAAGATGTTATTACACTTTAAGCAAAGGCAAGGCTTTGACATCCATCAAATTAATGACTCAAAAAAACCAGACCACCAAAAAAGAGACAAAGAACTCCGGAACCGATATAGATTCCAGAGAGAGAAGTAGAAAGAAACATTCTCCTATCTATAGATCTAACAAAGTTACAGCTAAGTATTTGGAAAAGGGTAATTTATCCATTATTCTAATTTTACTCTTTACACACTTCTCCCAATTCTTATATTAAAAAACCCCCTTTGTAACCACACATCTAGATTAATCTTAAAATTTTATTTTTTTAAAAAAATATTAACCCAAGTCTCTAAGGAAAGCTATAATTCTGCACACAGGGAGTGCAATTCTCTCTTCACCTAAGGCCTCTTCCCAGTTCTCAACAAGTAGCAGCACCTCAACAGAGTAAGAGGACAACGAAAAGAATCAGTTTTAATAGATCTATCATACTATGTATATACCAATTTAAGAAGAAATCACACAAAAATTTCACAGTTGTCAAACACCAACACTTCAGCTCTATGTACTAGCATTTTTTCTAAACAGTGGAAATTATAATAAAGTGTACTTCTAAATTCCCACCCCACACCGTCATTTTTGACAGAAAACAACTCAAAATTAATTATGCTTTATTTTGAAATGGCTCCACTTAAAAACAAGCAAAAAAGTTGTGTTTTATATACCGGATTTAGAGAGAAACATCACAAACTCATTCATCTCAAACAAGCAGAAAACTTAGAAAAAAGAATTTTCGGATTTTTTTTTCCACAACACAATGAATTTGGGCAATTGACAGGCAAATCGAATTCTCTACAGTAAGACTACCTGGAAGTCCCAAATAAATTACTAGCCATTCCTCCAAAGTCATACAGACTTGCTGGGTTCATCCTGAAGAGTTGCGGACCAATGATGTCTGGCTAGGAAGCCATGCTTCGTGTACCTGTCCTGCGAACCAGACCATCTTGCCACAAAGATGGCAGCTGGCACAACCAGAGGGGTCATGGCTTTATTCAGGCTCAGTGGAGGTCTGTGTACTGCTTGCCTCATAGCCCCATCCCTGTTCGCTGGTGGGGGAGATTGTGCAGGTGAAAACTGGGATAGTCTAGAGAGCAAGAACCTCAGTTCTGACCCATTTGGAAAGTTGAGAGTCATGAAAGAAGTTTATAATTAACTGGGAGGAAAGAGGAAGCAAAAGAGGAAAGCAAATAATGATCAGAAATGCAGAGGGAAAGACTGACCCTAAGCTAAGGTACACCTCTATGATTACAGACTGTGGGCTTAAGAAAACTTAGAATTGATTTTATTAACTAAATACGAGCTGTCAGCTGGTTAGGAGCAAAGAGTGCCAGCAGTTCTGAAATCACGATAATTTTCAACCAGTGCCATCACTTCAAGAATAACAACTGCAAGCAGATATTTGGGCCCAAGAAACAAACAAGTCTGTCTGGGAGACTTTAACTCACAATGTTAGCAGGAGAAAAGACAATGAGCTGAGCCTTTTGGAGCATAGCTCTACCACTTGACTTCTGAGAGAAGTACAGGTCACATCTTTTCATTCCACTGCAGCTAGAAAATGCAGCTTAAAAACTACAGATAAAACTAAAAAGTGGATCTCACAGGGAGGAAAAGAAGAAAACAAAAAGCCTTTAAGTAACCAATCAGCATGAACCACACGTACAGAACTCTCCTGGAGATCAGCATTTTCTAACTTCTGACATTATATAAGAAATATTCATCCATCTGCCACTAACAATATCAATTTATCAGAAAAGATAAACCAAATAACAATCAGAAGACATTTAAAAGACAGAGTGGTTTTACAGGTAAGGTAGAAAAATGTGCACCTTTGGCCCTTGTTGAACATACACAGCATGCAGGGTTTTCTAAATTTTTCTTGAAGTTTTAAGGCTGCAGAAATCCCATGGTGATGGGTAAAACTTGTTTAAAACCTGTCTATAGGCATCTGCTTTTACAACTACAAAATCACTGGACTGTCATTGAATTTCTATTAAAGTTCTGCTCTTGTCACATCCCACAGGGGTTTGGAATTCTACTGAACCCCACCCAATCTTGACAGAAGAGCTGAAGTTACTTCAGTAGCATCCTATTCACATACTATGACTTTTCACTTCAATCTTCTGAAGATATTTTAAAGTACTGACAGCATGGGCAGAAGTTGAAATAATACTGTTTGAGGATTTGCCTTTCTTATCTTATTTAAATAATATCCCACATAAGCTTCTAGAAATTTTAGCCAACCTTTTTATCTTACCAAAGTGTGACCTCTGAAATGAAATACTTACATAACTGGTTTTATAACAAGAAGATTATTCCTCTCACTGCAGAAGAAGCTACAGACTTGCCAAATCCTTTTCCCCAATATAGCCATAGCAGTTCTGGAGCAGGGTATGGCATCAGGAGGAAGACAGGCATGACACTGGGGTGGGAGGAAGGAATCCCTCACCCTTGAATGAGCACAGACCCCCAGAAGGGAAACTGCAGCCCCCCTGGTCCAAACAGAAAGGAAATGTCTGAATCATCACAAAGCCCTTTTCCCTATCATGGAGTATGTCCTTCAAGGTAGAATTCATGAAAAAGGCTTCATGAATTGGAAAGACAAGTGGAAGGAAAAGGGCAGATTTATGCACTGCCGCACAAGCACACCCTTTCAAGGATGCACCAGGAGACAGAAGGATAGCCACAGGAGGTGGAGGGCTACCTCATGCCACCAGTGAACACTGACATGCAACCGCTCTGCAGCAGTCACAGACATAATTCGAGAACTTCTGAACATGGCAAGACTTGAATTTCAAGTAAAAAAGGGAGACATTGGAAACAAAGCAAAAATATATTTAGATCAAGACAAAAAGGAATTGTACTAATTTTTAATTTTGTTTCACACATTTTCACGTGTAAGAGAAACGTAAGCTTCAGCAAGTAGCTTTGCACTGCTGGGAGAAGTCAATTCTTCCGTTCATATCATGGATTTACAACCTTAAACATGTAACACAGCTAACTGAAAGGTGCTCTGTGAAGGTATTTCACATCCCACCAAATGAGAGCTGTGAAGTTCACATCAGAGAGATTAAACCCAAACATCAGCACCAAACTTTGTGGTAATTTCATAAAGTCACAAAGAATTTAGCATGTCTAAAAATACAGTAATTATTCCTGAACAGGAAAGTGTAAAAACTGATACCTGTAGTTTTCCCTGAATCAATAGACTTTTCCATTTTTTTTGCAACATAGAGTAAAAGAAAAGATTTCTTGCAAATTTTCATGGTGCACGGCAGAAAGAGATGGTTGTAAAATAGGTTTCAGCACTGAAAATTTAATGTCTCATGCAGAGATACCGTAAAACAAACACAGGAATTAATTAAGTTAAATTATTTAATTAATAGCAATTTGTTCTACAACAGTTTAAAATATGGATGAGACAGCCAATTATGCAGCTGCTAAACAGAACAACTCATTAAATAATTTAATCGGATTATTAATTTTCTAGTTTTGATGTAATTTACTTGCATGACATAAGTCTGTGATTTATACTTAAGGTAGAAACTCATTTTGTGATTTGGCTGCATTTTTCTAAAATTATTACTTTGTTTCTAGCTGCGTTTTATAAACACTCAGCTTATGCTTATTTCCAAGTACTAGGAAGGGAAAACTGACTACTGTACTCATAAAGAGGGGATCAATATGCATGCTGCTTCCAAATACTTCTTGTAAAAAAAAAAAACCTAGGGAGTTTTTAAGTGGGATGTGCCTGTACTGCAATTCTATTATACAGGGACAAGAAAACCTAAGACAACCTCTCATTCATGCAGGACAAATAGCTGTGCCAAAAGCACAAATTACACCTAATTACAGGGTATAACTCTGTCATCTTTCTTTTTATAACCTAGCCGTTTACACACTTTGATTTTTGACTTCCATTTGGGTTTATTAACATCAAAGCTTTGTCATCACTTATCTGTTTCTACAGACTTTTTTACCTGAGGCAATAAATAAAAACTTCTTCGCATTTCAGCTTTTCGGATGCAAGGAAGGTTGAGTCTACATTGTTCTTATGATGTTTCATGCTTATTAAACTTTTATATGTTGTTGTAAAGTTTATTGCCCTTGGCATACCAATCTTAAATGTACTATAATTAAACCTACTCTCATTGCATATAAATGCATATGCACTATCCTATGATCAATTTTATTCTTACTGTTAAGGCTATTTTTCATGTAATTACACTGTCTTGCATAAAAGTGTAATGGACAATTTAGTCTAATGCATTGTTTAGCTTTTTGTCAAACATAAAACAGCAATGAATTTTTAATTAAGCTATACAGAGCTTCTTCTGTATATATAGATTACAAGAAAAAAAAACCCACACAGATGACCATCCTTGAAGAAATGGAGAAAGTAAAGTTAGTGTTAGAAGGATAAAATAATCTTGACAGGCATGTTGAAGAGTTCCCTCTCAAATCCAAGTCAGAGAAAGGCGAGGGACAGTCTTCTGCCTGAAAGCTATGATTACACAAACACATATATATTGTCTAAAACTAATCTGAAGACAGCAACTGCTGGATTCAAATTCCTACAAGAGCATTAAAAGGATATTTCAAAAGAAAATGTCTCTCAAATCAAATATACTATGTCTGAATCAAGAGAAAGGATGACCGGTTTGACTGGCCAATATGAATAAGAATCTTCCTGAAAGAAAGACTTCTACAGTTTGGAGCAATTCTAAAAAATGTTTTTAAACAGACACACACACACACACCCCTTTATTACAAATAAGAAAAGGTTTCCTCACTTTCCTTCTCAAAGAAGGTGAATTCAAGCACAGGGACATGTAAAAGTAACTGCTGATGTTACCATGCCTCAACCTGAATACTTCTGTTCCAGGCAGTTACTCACTCGGAAACTTTTAGAAAATTACAGGTTAAGGAAATAATTTTTTAACAAAAATGGACTTCCACCTTACTCTCAAAAGTGGGAAAAACCATGGCTACATGTGTCTTTAACCAGCTCTTCAAAGCCTAGCAACGATAAAAATTCAAAGCCTTCTCATGCAATCTGCTTTATTACTTCATCAATCTGATATTTAGAAAGGCTTCTCCAATATCTCCTTTGAGTCTTTCTTGGTTGAGTACGGACCCTTTTTACTTACCATGGTCACTAACGACACAAAGGATTATTCCTTTATTTCTTCTGCAACAGTCTTTTACATACTACAAAACCACGCTCTCCTATGTCTTCTTTTCTGCAGGCTAAACAAATGAAAATGGGTTACTCTTCCTCCAAGGGACACTTCCTACACTTCTGATCACCTGTGATGCTTTTGTTCAGCCTTGAAGGGGTCCAAGTCTTCCTTGAACTGTGACTCCCCAAGTGGAATATCAGTTTCCAGCTGAGACTCAGATAATGCTCAATTAAGAATAAAGTTCACTTTGCAAATTCTGTTGGCTATACTTCTATCTGTACATCCCAGTGGAAGGGTTACCTTTTGACACAAGATAGACCTATCAAATTTAAAAAAATTCAAATCCTTTTCTGAAGACCTCCATAAAAGCTTCAACACTGTTTCCCATGGAATTCTAGTGAAGAAACTGGCTGCTCATGGGTTGGACAAGCATACACTCTGCTGGGTAAAACACTGACTGGATGGTTGGGTCCAGAGAGTGGTGATCGATGGAGTTAAATACAGCCGGCAGCTGGTCACAAGTGGTGTTCCACAGGGGTTAGTACTAGGGCCGCTTCTGTTTAACATATTTATCAATGATCTTGATGAAGGGATAGAATGCACCCTTAGTAAGTTTGCAGACAACACCAAGTTAGTGTGAGTGTTGATCTGCTTGAGGGTAGAGAGGCTCTACAGAGGGACTTGGGACAGGCTGGATTGATGGGCTGAGGTCAATTTATGAGGTTCAACAAGACCAAGTGCCAGGTCCTGCACTTGGGTCACAACAACCCCAGGCAGCGCTACAGGCTTGGGGAGGAGTGGCTGGAAAGCTGCCCGGTGGAAAAGGACCTGGGGGTACAAACTGACAAGTGGCTGAATGTGAGTTAGCAGTGTTCCCAGGTGGCCAAAAAAGCCAATGGCATCCTGGCTTGTATCAGAAATAGTGTGTCCAGCAGGAGTAGAGAGGTGACCATCCCCCTGTACTCAGCACTGGTGAGGTCACACCTTGAATGCTGTGTGCAGTTTTGGGCCCCTCACTGCAAGAAAGACATTGAGGTGCTGGAGAGAGTACAGAGAAGGTCAACAAAGCTGGTGAAGGGCCTGGAGAACAGGCCTTATGAAGAGCGGCTGAGGGACCTGGGGCTATTTAGTCTTAAGAAAAGGAGGCTGAAGGGAGACCTTATTGCTCTCTACAGCTACCTGAGAGGACATTGTAGAGAGGTAGGTGCTGGTCTGTTCTCATAGGTAATTTATGATAGAACAAGAGGGAACAGACTCAAGCTGCACCAGGGTAGGTTCAGGCTAAACATTAGAAAAAATTTTTCATTGGAATGGTTGTCAGACATTGGAATAGTTCCCAGGTAGGTGCTTGAGTCACAGTTTAGGGGTGTACTTGGTAGAGCAGGGTTGATGGTTGGACTTGATGATCTCAAAGGTCTTTTCCAATCTGAATGATTCTATGATTCTATGATTTATTCATAAATAAGTGTCATGTCTTCTAATCTCCACTGAAACTCACCTACTGCTTTGCAGATTTTTTTTTTCCAGTTTTGCAAGATCATTCTGAAATGTGATCTTGTTCTCCAGCACAGTCCTTCCCCACTTTTGTGTTATCTGCAGAATGACTCCAGTTACTTTCTATTTCATCATTCAGTTCACTAGGTAAAAAACAGAAAGAAGAACCAGACTCCAGGCAGGTCTCTAAAGAAGCCCTGCTCAATATACCTTTTTATTTTGAGAGCAATCCACTGACAATTAATCAATAGCAATACTAATCAAATCAATTCTGCACTTACTGTACACTAGTTTCTCCTAGATTGTATTTCTCTGCGTTACTTACAAAAATGTCACAAAAGGCAGACTTATGAAAGCCTTTAAATAAAGTCAAAATATATGACAGCTACTGCTTTGTTTCTATTCACAGGTTCAACTATTTTATCACAGAGAAATTAAACTAGTTTGACACTATTTATTCTTGATAAGCCCATGCTGGCAATTATTCATCTCTTCATTACCTTGCATGTAAACAAAAACAGTTTGACAAACTATTTTTTTGGGGACATCAATATTAAGATGACTGCAGTCATCTCCTTGACTACTCTCCCTGCTTTGACAACTGGTACATTTATCCTTTCCAGTCCTCCAGTATTTAATCCATCCTGCACCATTTCTCAAAGATAAGGCTGCTATCAGACGACTTAGGAGGTGATCTGGCTAACCCAAGTAGCAAATGTTGGCAGCACTGCCCCCAGATGAGTTAATACGTTTTTATCCTTCCTTCTCATATTTCTCTCATTTACCTAGGCACCAACTGCAAAAAATCTCAAGAAAGGGAATTCGGAAGCCAGAACTTTTCCAAGGAGCCGTCTATTTGCCTCTGTACCCCCAATAAAACCACAGTAAAAATACTGTATTACTCTGAAGTCATCTAAACACGGTAAGTTCCTTGTGTTTTGTCATGTGTCTCACCTGCACCTATATTCTTAATGACTTTTTTCCACTTAAGTATCTTCTGAAAATTATAAACTGGTGAGGTAAATCCAACAGGATTATAACCACCTGCACCACTTTTCCCATTTAAGTTACAGCATTAGGAGGTACAGTCAGGTAGCAGGGGCATTCGGATACAGACAGTTCTGGTAGGAGCATATCGAGATCTGAACTTTTCTCCCATTTTGAAGGTGCTAATACGTATAGGGACCCTCTGCCTTTGCTATCACGTCTGACTGCATTTTTCTAATCCAAAACTGAGACAAAGATTTTTCACTTCAGTTTCAGCCAAGTGTTTAATTTCAACATTATAAATATCTAACACCAGCCTTTTCATTGTCTTCAGATAGGAGGATCTTCAAATACTTTTAATAAAGCTTAATTTGCTTGACTTCTCGCATGTCTCACTATCCCCTCTGACCTTGTAATCAAGCTCCTGCTCTGGTATTCTGGTTTTTGAGGTGCTTATATTTTTCCTTATGTCTAGAGTCCTTCCCTGGAAGTTTCTCTTTCTTGTTTGGTATTAAAATTCCAATTATTTTCTGTGCTTCCTCCATAACTGAGCTCCTATGCTCTTAAATCACTGCTTTATTTAATTTCTCAAAGTTTGTGTTTGAATTAGAAATTAAACCAAACCAAAACTCTTACGCATTTTTCATTTTATTATTAGTTTCCATTCAAATTTATTTTTACATCTATATACTGTTAGGAAGCTTCTACAATGACCTCACTGAACAAGACCTATCCTATGATTAGCATACAGCTATGCTGTGAAAAAACGTGGCAGCTGTTACGTCCAGGAACACACAGATCTTACCATTATTATTAGTATTTGTTTGCCAGTTTATAATTGGGGAAAATGATTCTCAAAAAGATATTTCCATTCAAATCCAAATCAAATCCTGAAGGTCTAAACACAACTTTCACATGTGATGAGTTGAGCTATTACTGTGATCTCGAGAACAAATAATGTATTAAGAGAGAAATACATTAAAGAAGTTTTGGCTTCTTTGGCCTAGCGAAATGAAAGCTAAAAGAGATAAAGTTGTTCCATACAAAAAGATGAAGTAGTGAGGGAAAGGTATCAATTATTAAGAAGAATGATTATAGTTTTAAAAAATGTTAATGTGAGGGTAAAACACTGACCAGAAATAAAGGTAGATTAAAAATAAGATGGACTCAAACAACATGAAATTCTGGAACAGTCTTCCAATTAAAAGATTAGGAAAACAAAAGCTACAAGCCATAATGAGCTAAAATGGAGGTTGAGCAATTTGTGACTTAAATTACATAGGATATGCTTACCTGCTACAGAAGGTTTGGGATCCAAGGTCCCAAAGGACCCCACCCAGCTTAACACATTCTTGAAGATCTACTGATGTTTCCAAATTGTTTTACATTTTCTGCCATCCCTTTTCTATCTCCCCAGTTTGTGCTTCATACACAAAGATAAATTCACCGTGTACCATTAGCATTTCTTTCTTTACCTGATCCAGTAGTTCTAGTTCTATTTTCTTGACTCTCTGCTTTGGCCTATGGATGTTGCAGGTCTCTCTTTTGAAATTGATACAGTGCCCTTTCATTAAGAGCACAGACATCCACTCTGCAAACAGATGTTTTGTCTAAAGGAGGCTGTTTTCCTTCCCTCTTTTCCACTGTTCATTATCATTTTATCACCACTGATAAGCGCTAATGTAGTCAATTTTGCCTGAAGCAGGATTGGGAATGCTCACACAGTTTGGCTGTGGGGAGAGCAATCATCAGCTGATGAATGGTGAAAAAATTATTAGAGGTGGTCACATTTCCAACAAACTTAGTACATAAGAGAAAGTCTGCTCATAAAGTAAATCTTACCTACCTATTACTTCTATATTTCCCTTGCTTTCTGCCATTTATGTCCTACTCTCATCTCTTCCTTTTCACTATATTCTCATTTGTTTCACTTCTTCCTCCAGGGTACAAAGACCAGGCAAAGAAATTTCTATGTTGTTCTCTCAAACTTTCAACTTCTTCCTTGCTCTCAGTTTATATTGGACCTTCTGTCCCAGAATCCAGAAGCAATTTGCCTTGGGCATTTAGTTGGGACACATCCATTGAAGAGTCATCTTCCTCCAACTGCTTTCCAATAACTGAAGAGCCCCAAATCTTCATCATTACCAACAACTTCCTGATTTTGCTGCATCTTTACCTTTCTTCTCTGAGACACAGAAAGAGGACAGAAAGTCACCAGAACATCTGCCTCTGACTATCATCCACAACTTGCTCTGGACTTGCTTCATCACTTCAGCAGAAATTCGGCAGTGTCATCTGTCACCACAGAAGATAACTAAGAGACTTCCACCCTGCATACATAGTACCATGCTTTTTTCCATCTTGTGTCCACATACACTATTCTCATTCTGCACAAACACCATACCTTTCTGATTTTAAGTTTTAGATCCATTCACTTCTTTGTATCTCACATTGAAGTTTCCTGGCCAGGATCTGACATTTTGACTTGGCCTATTACAGATATTTTGCTGAACATTATAAATTCAAGATATTCTGCCAATAGGAATTGAACAAGAAAAATTCTGACTAAGAGTATGGATATCATGTTGCCTTGACACACGTGCTCAGGCAACCACAAACACCTCAGTTTAATTTTGGAACTCATTTTAAAAAAGCATCAGATAAGGTTCAAATATGAGCTACAAAAATCATTCAATCTTGTAAAACACATCTAGAGCTGAATCTATTTCTCCCATCTAAAAAGATCAGAGAGCAATTTATTTTAGTGTTGTTCTTACCCAGAAAAATATTAAGCCTTCTTTGTTTTGACATGTATAATATACAGGCATAACAAGACTAAACAAGAAGGTGGTGCAGGTTTCAGACTGTGAAGGGAGCCTAAACAACAGTAAACAAGTGAACTGATGGTATCTGTAAGAACAATGAAGGTGGGTTTTTCAGGCTCTACATCAAGCAAATAAAACCCGACGTGTTTAAGATGGCAATATATACCTTACTTTGCTCTTCCATGCCTCACAGAAATAGTTTAAGTAACACTGGAAAAGACCATCACTGGCACTGGTTAAAGTGCTAAAATTCCTATAAATCTAGAAGACTAATGCACATGAGCTCCCCAGGACCAGCAGCCTGAACCATCATCAAGCTTCAGGCACACGAGCCAATCACTGTATGTAACGCTGATGTTAGATGCACTATGTCACAGACAGCCTAAAGGCTGAACACACACAGCTGAAACCACACCAGGCAGCTGCCTTAAGCCATGAACTGCCTTACCTGGGAGTATACCTCTCTCCCTCTCACAAACAGTGCATGAGCAATATTTTTTGTGACAAAAATCATTGTTATCTTATTTTTGAGGACTTACATACAGCCAGATACTGTGTGTATACACACACAAACACAAGCACACTTACAAAGAGCAGCTGTACACAGCATTCTGTAACTGGAAAATAATGGCACTGGTACAAACAAACAGCTTATGAAGTACATAGTGTTAAGTACTTTTTTGTGTGTGCTTTTTTTCTTCATATGGAAAATTAAACCCCTGATATTTAAAAATATCTACTCTTGAAACAGAGCAGTTAAATTCTACTAGAAATAAAAATTGTAGAATAAAGTGCAGAAGGAGAAAGGTTATATTACTGCTATTTCTTTATAACTGACATTTGGCAAAATATCACTTGAATTTTAAATGGATTCTGTCCATATTGCTTTGGCATACATGGACAAGCAAATTGCATTTTTTTCACCCTTTTCTTCAACAGAAACAGCCATTTCTTACTCCCAGACAATTTGTGTTTGAGAATATTTCAAGCTGAGATACAGCGACGTACCTCCAAGCACCAGCAAACACACAATCCCACAGAAACCACTAACCTGGAGATCCCCCTGTACAGTTTATCTGTATCGTCTTCTTCACTTACCAGTAGGACCAGGCAACTTATATATTTTAACTGCTATGAAACTGCTATAACCTCACATCCCAAAGTATAAACTTACATATCATTTTCTCCAAAGATACATACAATAAGTATAGAAAATATGCAAGAAAATATATTTGAACCATTACTTTTGGCAAGTCATCTGTTCACCACAGATGAAGGTCTGTAAAACCACCACAGTAACAATGACAGACTAAATGTACTTAAGAACCATAAAACATTAAATGAATACACTAAACTGTATTTTCTCTTTCACTTCTAACAATGGGAGTGCACCTATTAACATTATCCACTTTAATTTGATTAAACCACTGTCATTGTTGAGAGGGAACTGCTGGAGCACAGAATTAATAACAGGAATTACAATTCCAAAAGCTATAAAGAGAGGCAGTATATCAGACCAAACAATACTAGAAAGAGAAGACAATGGAAAAAATAGAAGTCATTGAGGAACAAACTATGTCAAAATATGAGAACAGTTCTTCAGACTGTTAGGACAGTTCCCAAGGGAAACACAAGAGGGAAATTAATTCATTAGACTTCCAAAGTAATGCGAGTAATAGGAACAAGTGAATAGTAAGACTCTATACAGATAGAAAACTAGTAGAGAAATACATGAATGCTGGTACACATTTTTCCATAAAACTTTTAAACTCAGAAGTCTTAAATGATAAATAAAAACCACAACTGCAGTAAAACATTGTATGGCACTAGAGGGATAGCAGAAAAAGAGAATCTGTAGGTAGTGGGTGGCATTCATGGTTAAAGAATGTGACCACAATCTGAAATTTCACAGGTCATAACCCTTACCAGTAATGCAAGTTCAGCCAGGTTCTTCAACTCAAGATAATTTTGGCAAAAAATAAGCTCCACAGCAGACTGCAATAAGGACAAGTGAGTTTGAGACACACAAATTTTCTAATGCTCCCACAAGCTAGGGCTAAATTTACATCAAGCAAAAAAAAGTTTCTAAGAGCTGAAATCCAATGTAAATAAGCTCAATGTAAATTAACCAAGGAGGGTGGAAGGAAGTCATGCATAAAACCAGACAGAAATAAAAAGAGCAAAGAAAAGGAGACGCTAAGTGATCTGAAAGAACAAAGAGAAGGTTCACTAGGGGCCACTAATAATACAAATTGCTAAACAATGCACCTAAGGACCAATTTTAACTAAAAAAATTAATACAATTAGGAAATGCAATTCTTTTGTTTATTCCTCTATTTAAACAGAATAGACAAGTGATATACATTATGAAAGTTGTACACTACCAACTGATCAGGATCCACAAAGGTACACAATTCTCAAATTGACCAGAACTGCTGCAGCACAGCCACGCAGACCTTAGGAGCTGATTGCTTCACAGTGAGCTGTGATTCCTCTCTCCACTTCTGATCAAGACCCCCCTAGTTGAAACAAAACAACCATCCCAAGACATATCTTTGAAGAGCTTCAGGTTTTATCCCTAACAAACTGTAACACAGCAGCAGCCGCTTCACAGCCTTGATGTTCAACAAAATGGTGCAATCCACAGCCTGCCTTTAAATACCACTGAAAAAGAAAAGAAAAAAGAAAAGAAAAAAGAGATCCAGGCAAATTCAATGGAAGTAGAAATTGTACAGAATCATGCACAGTCCTAGAGAGGTAAGCTCGAGTGTACTTCCTTCCCTTCACAAATTATGCCTTGGAAAGTGACTGACAATCAGCAAGTGTCAGACCAAGGAGTGCCATTGAAAGGGGAAGCAAGAGCAATGCAAAAAGCAGACTTCAGAATACAGAAAAGATGCTTTACAAAAAAAAAAACAGAACGCGTGGACTGCAAAAAATTTTTAAAATTAATGCATTCTGCAAAAGTACTAAGATTGCTGGGTTTTGAAGTAATGGCAGGTAAGTTTATAGATGGGTCTATAGACGGTAGAGAAGTTCTTTTAGTAGAAAAGCTGTTTAAAGGTAGGGATATTTTTTCATTAACATACTAATTTTCTAACATATTGGTGGCCCTGATCCTTATGGGTGGGGTTTTTTTTTTCAATATAGACAAACTGGGGAAAGAGGAAATCTTAGCAACAGAATATCACATGTAACATTAGAGAACATTAATTTCCTAACAAATTGAAAAAAATTGCTCACAGAAATTTATGGAGAAAACCCATTCATTAAACAAGAAGCCATTACTGACACCAACATAAGAACGTTATGCTTAACAAAGAAAGCTCGAATTCCAAGACACCCTTAAGAATACATTACCTAACACCCAGCACAGCTTGACAGACAAAAATCACCACACTCAGTGTAGTGTGCTCACTGCTGTCTCTTGCCCTAAGGACCCCTCAGATGCAGAAAGGCAGCAAATCACGTGACACACAGATTTTCAAAACAGGATTAGAATTTATAATATATCCTTGTTCACCTGACAACACAGGTGAACAGAAATGATCATTCTTGTTTCCCCTACAAACCCAGGTGCATTAGCAAAGGTCACACCTTAGCTGAGAAAGCTTACTTTTTAGGTTTGGTTAACTTGACTTTTACCGAAGGACTAGGTGAACTGTGCTGTACTGCAAGTAACTGCAATCTTTCCTGGCTTTGAAATCTTTACAAAATTTAAGAATTATTTGAGCATTTCTGTTGAAATGACAATAGAAAGTAAGTATAATACTCATGCTCTTAGAAACTACCAGAATCCTGGTAGTATAGAGCCCAACTTAAATTTTTTACTTGCTTTTAAAACGAGAACATTGACTATTGCTTTTCTGACATTCACAGTTGGAACCAAAATTGGCAACTGCCACCTACAGCTTACAGATGGACAAAGGATCCTTTAACCCATATAAAGAAGGAGAAAAAAAGTTTTACATAGCACAGCCTACAGTACTCCCCAATTCCAGTGCAGCTGTTTCTTCATTTGTTAAATGCGATTAAAGACAATTCAGATTTCCCCCTAGTCTATCTTCTGTCGAACATTCTCAGCAGGACCAAACAGTCATGCTGTGGCAATAAACATGCTACTGATTCTGGGCCAGCAGCGAGCCAATTTAAACTTCGTTTCTGCATCTCTTGATTAGTCTGCAATTTTTGGATGATAACGTAGATCAACCTCAAGAAATCCATCATTTTCTCTATGTTGTGTAAAAACCACAAAAAGTGACCTTGTCTTGTAATGGCAATCTGCATTATTTCTTGCTCTGAGAAAACTGCTGAAGATAGGACAAAATGACTAAGCATATCACTACGTTCAACGAACCTGTATGGAAAAAGCGTATTCACAAACAGAAAGGAATGCTGCATAAATATCTGCCGTTGAATATTTCTGCCATCAGTTGTGCTAGACTTCTGAAAGACTTCTGTATTCACAATTCCGTTAGTTCTTACAAATATCATTCATTATGAAAGATAACGCTCCTGTTACAAAGAAGCTTTTAATTTAACTTTATACTTGTTAATTATACACTTGAGATACTTTGCACTGTATTCAACTGCAAATACAGAATTCGGATAAAATATTAAAGTCTGTTTCTAGCTTCTATTTTGACTTACGCTTGAAACATTACAAAGAGGCAGCTGTCTTGCACACCAAATGCTCAAAACCAATAGGAAATGGTTCATGACATAACCTGCTGCTAAACTAAAAGTTTTTGCATTCAAATGAAATCTGGAAGTTCACTGAAAAGAAGAAACAACCCTGAAAGCCAGTAAATCCTGAGCCAAAGACGGTTCCTCCTTAGGCTGCCAAACCCAAAGTGGCCAGCATACTAGAAGAAGTGCCATATACACTTGCCCAATTCCTCTGTTCTTCCTTGGCTGAACCCGTATGACCATTCTCATGTTTTCAGGAGAAAAGGATCGCTTCTCAACTGTGAAATCAGAAACGTGAGGGAGTTCAGTCAGCACAAATTAAAAAAAGCTTTCATACACTTTAGCTATATGAGTCACTTCCTTAAAAGTATTAATAATCAAAATACACCTTACAGAGAATTTCAGGTGATAGACTTTTGTAAAGGCACCCAAGAATAACAGTGAAAATCCATCTTAGTGTTTTACTCCAAGTTCAAGAAAAGAGGGTGTATTGGGTTTGTATGGCAAGGTTTTGGTAGCAGTGGTCTACAAGCGTGGCTTCTGTGAGAAAATGCTAGAAGCTTCCTCTATGTCCAATAGAGACAATACCAGCTGGCCAAGGCTGAGCCTATCAGCGACAGTGGTAGCACCTCTGGGATAACATATTTAAGACGGGGGAAAAGTTGCTATGCAACAGCAACTGCAGCTGGAGGAGCAAGAATGTGAGAGAAACAACTCTGCAGACACCAAGTCCAGTGAAGAAGGAGGTAGAGGAGATGCTCCAGGCACCAGAGCAGCAACTTCCCTGCAACTTGTGGTGAAGACCATGGTGAGGCAGGCTGTCCTCCTGCAGCCCATGGAGGTCCATGGTAGAGCAGGTATCTGCCTACACCCCATGGAGGACCCTGCATGAGAGCAAGTGAACACCCGAAGGAGGCTGTGACCCCATGAGATGCGCTGGAGCAGGCTCCTGGCAGGACCTGTGGCCCTGTGGAGAGAGGAGCCCATGCTGGAGCAGGTTTGCTGGCAGGACTTGTGACCCTGCAGGGGACAGACACTGGAGCAGTTCGTAAAGAACTGTAGCCTTTGGAAAGGACTCACATTAGAGAAGTTTGTGGAGGACTGTCTCCTGTGGGAGGGACCCCACACTGGAGCAGGGGAAGGGTGTGAGGAGCCCTCCCCCTGAGGAGGAAGGAGTGGCAGAAACCACGTGTGATGAACTGACCGCAACCCCCACTACCCATCCCCCTGTGCCGCTGAGGGGAGGAGGTAGGGAAATCAGGAATAAAGTTGAGCCTGGGAAGAAGCGAGGGGTTGGGGGAAGGTGTTTTAAGATTTGGTTTTATTTCTGATTACTTTTCTCTGATTTGATTTGTAATAAATTAAACTAATTTCTCCAAGTCCAGTCTGTTTTGTCCATGATGGTAATTGCCGAGCAATCTCCCTGTCCTTATTTTAACCCACAAGCCTTTTGTCATATTTTCTCTCCCCAGTCCAGCTGAGAAGGGGGAATGATGGAGCAGCTTTGGTGGGCACCTGGTGACGAGCCAGGGCCAACCCACCAGAGGGCTACATTCTAGTGCAACTATAATCAGAGGTTAAGAAAGCTTCCTCAGGAGGCTCTATCATATTCCAATTGAAAAATATGTTTGAGGATGTAACAGAGGAAATAATACTGCCTCTACAAGCTAAGAACAGTTCAACAACAGCAAGTTTTCACTAAGAGTCTGGATAAAGTTTCCATATTAAATGAAAGATTAAATGTTATGTGATTTTCCACAACAAACAAAGGTACGGTTCCCATGTATGTGATGTCTCCAAGTTACTTACTGAGATCTAATGATATTTTTCATCTCTCCATTTATGCTTATGCTTTTGCAAGTCTGTAAGAGCCTGAAAGAAACTGGGTTTAGCTATACATATTTTCTGTTAAGATTTTGTTTTCAGAACTCTCTTTCTAAGGCTGTTTTCTGAATAGCTGGAACATTAACACTGAAACAATGACTACCTGTGGATTCCTTAATTCTAAACGTTAATACTCTGCATGAAGACAGGTAAGTTGAAAAAACCCAACGCAAACACCGCAGGATCAGATACAGTCCAACAACACTATCAGATTGTACATCTTGAACAGCATTCTAACCCAAGAACTGTGGAATGGGAACACCATCTAATTGTAACAGCAGAAGCCCAAAACATTCCTACCTTTCTCCAGCACCTGTTCCTTTTATTTTAGGAAATACAATGATAAAGGAATGTTAGAATTACCATGTCAACCAGTTCAAAGATAAAGTGGCCAAAAATGCAACATTAATGCAAGAGCCATAAAATCTCACTGTGCATCTCCACCATACCTGTTACTTTTTAATTTTTTTATATCCAGCTAGATCCTCTTTATTTTAATTTATGCCCACTGTGTCTTGTCCTCTCCACCATTCACCATTGCAAAGAACCTGGCTCTATTTTCTTCATGACCTCCTCTTAGGTACTGGAAGGATGCTACTAGGTCCTCTTGAAGTTGCCTCTTCTCCAGGTTTAACAAGCCCAGATCCCTCAGCCTCTCTTCACACAGCAAGTGTTTCAGACCCCAGTCATTTTGGTGGCTCTCCACTAAACTCACTCCGGCTTGTCAATGCCTGCCTTCTACTCAAGAGTCCAAGACTGGAAGTGGTTCTACATATGGTCTAAAGAATGCCAAGTTAAGGGGGATAATTCTTTTCCTTCCCTCAATGTGCTGTTAATACAGACCAGGATACTTTGCTCTCTTTGCAGCCAGGGCATGTTGCTAACTTTCCACCAAACCCCTTAGATCGCTTTCCATAGAGCTGCTCCTCAGACAGTATTGCTGCAATGAATTCTTCCTCTGAAAGTGTAGAACTTTGCATTTGTTTTTACAATTTCATGAGGTTCCTGTTGTCCCATTCCTCCAGCCTATCCAGGTCTCTCCAAATGGCAGCTCTGTCTATCAACTGGTTCTTCTCAATTTGGTGTCGTCTGCAAACTTGACAAGTGAACCCTGTCACCTCCTCTGGTTCATTGGTAAAGATATTAAACAAGACAGGCCCCACAACAGACCTCTACAGTATCTCACTTTCACTGGTTTCCAGGTCAAGTATGACTCATTAACCATCACCCTCAGAGACTGATCATTCAACCATTTTTTCACTTGTCTTGTCCACCAATCCAGACTGTAGTATCTTAACTTGGGAGGTAAGAATATTTTGAGAGACAGTGCTGAAGGCCTCACAAAAATTTGAAGTAAATGGCTCCCACTGTTCTCCCCCTATCCACAAATCCACAGGAGAGCAAACACGTCTGTAAGCACATCATCCAAGTGCTGTACTATAAATCATGTGACCAAGACAATGTACTAGTACACACTAACAAAAACTGCAGATGTCATGAAAGCAGAAAAGCAACTACTCAGTAACTGAAATATCTCACTGTTAGATATGTAAATATGACACAACTGTGAGAACTGTAGTATTTCAGACACCATAAATTATTCCTTCTGCAAGCTGTCATAAAAAGCAGAAACAACTTTTGATGCAGGAGCAAACAATTCACAAAGCCAGTTACAGCTTGAAACAGAGAGCCACTAATACTGTAATACATTCATACTAAACCTCTCTGGAATAACAAAAAAATATATCTGTTCTTATAAAGTTAAATTTCACAAAAGTAAGCTATGTGAAAATGAAGAGGCTAGTTAAAAGGAGAACCTTGAAGTGTAAATGCCTGCATGTGACAGGGATCATCCGCAAAATGGTTAGACACTAAGAGTAAACACGCATCACTTATTAAAAATGAGAACGCAAAAATAACTTAAAAGCCCCAGAAAAGCCAGTCTGATTAAAAACATTGGAGAAGGCTATTTTAGGCAGAAAAGCATCCTTTTAAAGGTGGATGTTGCTTCTGAACACCGAAAAATGGGGTGGGGGAGGACTCCGCATAAATTTTAGCTAGTTAACTAGAAACTGTAAAAAAGCAGAGCAAAAATAAGTTTTAAAACCAACTTTCTAATAACTCTTCCAATTCACAATTAAAACATGTTCCAGGAACAAGCATGAAGGTAAGAAAGAATCAGTAGGGTAAATATGCAATTGAGACATGAAAGAAGAGCTCAAACAAAAGTACCAGAAAAGCTACATTGATTTCCACGCCTCTCCTGCCCCTCCATGCTTACTATAGAAGAGCTGATGGAAATTGCCCCAACAGAGAAACCATTTTAAGCAACCAGCAGTAGAAGATAATCTAGATAAAGTCATTACCCACAAGTCATCAGGATCAGACAGTATTTACCCAAAATTTCCAAAATATGAAACTGATGATCTAACAACTGTGGTATGAAATGTATTCCTTTTATAAGGTAGCATGACAGAGTCAAATACCATATCATTTAAGCAAAAGATCGGCTTTCTGGGAGCAGTCAGAGAATTTTGGTACAGGTAAGTCAGGCTTGCACCACAGCAAACAGCTTAAACTATAACAAATCAGCAAGACTAATCATATGGATGATAAGAGTCAACAACTTTAGTAGAGGGAAGTCACTACTACTAGAAGTAGTTGAAGAATTGATAAGCAGCTGCATAAGTACGATCTTAGTGACAGAACAGATCTGAGTTTTCAAGAAGTTTGACAGCTACATAACAAAATGTAAAGAATCTCTTAAACAAAAGCAATGTGCCCTTGTGGCCAAGGCAGCCAATGGCATCCTGGGGTGTATCAGAAGGGATGTGGTCAGTAGGTCGAGAGAGGTTCTCCTCCCCCTCTACTCTGCCCTGGTGAGACCACATCTGGAATAGTGTGTCCAGTTCTGGGCCCCTCAGTTCAAGAAGGACAGGGAACTGCTTGAAAGAGTCCAGCGCAGAGCCACAAAGATGATTAAGGGGTGGAACATCTCCCTTATGATGAAAGGCTGAGGGAGCTGGGTCTCTTTAGCTTGGAGAAGAGGAGACTGAGGGGTGACCTCATTAATGTTTATAAATACGTAAAGGGCGAGAGTAAGGCAGATGGAGCTGGGCTCTTCTCGGTGATGGCCAATGACAGGACTAGGAGCAACAGGTACAAGCTGGAGCACAGGAGGTTCCACATTAACATAAGGAAAAACTTTTTCACTGTGAGGGTGACAGAGCACTGGAACAGGCTGCCCAGAGAGGTTGTGGAGTCTCCTTCTCTGGAGATATTCAAAACCTGCCTGGATGCGTTCCTGTGTGACCTACTCTAGGTGGTCCTGCTCTGGGAGGGGGGTTGGACTAGATGATCTTTCGAGGTCCCTTCCAACTCCTAACATTCTGTGATTCTGCAATGCAGGACAAAAGAGAAGGTTCTCACAGAATTAAATAGCTCATTAAAATAAAGCAAATCAAGAGTGGAAATAAACAATTTTTTCATATGGAGATTTTGCCAGCAGAGCTCCTAAACAGTCAACATGGGTCAACAGACCTAAGACCCAGAAAGCTAGTTCAAAAAAAAAGGAGAAAAAAAAAAAACACCAAGAGAAAGTCAAAGGGCTCACTAATTAGACAAAATTCTTTGGTATCATCAAAAATAAATCTGATCAAAACACATAAATGATTGGAGGATAAGATTCCATATAAATGCAAAAGAAAGCACATAGAAAAAGAAATTACATATGACGAATGATACCAGTTCTGTTACTAGTTGGGGGGGGAGAAATGGAATCATCATACATGGTTCTTCAAATTCATCAGCTAAAATACCAGTAGTGATCAAAGACAAATCTAAGGCTAGGATCATCAGGAAACGATGAAAGAATTAAAAAAAAAAAAAAGAAGAAAATCACTGTGTCACTAATGTAGCCACATTTTTTAATAGTGTACACAATTCTCATCATACTTACTTCACATCTTAAAAATGTGAACCCAGAGTCAGGAAAGATACAGGGAAGACAAAGACTATAACAGGTATGGGTTAGCTTCTAGATACAGAACAAATAAACCAAATAGAGCATCATGACAGAAACAGCTAGGTTAACTAGGTTTTACGTTCCTAGCTTTGAACGAAGAATCAAAAGAATAGTAAAAAAAAAAAAAAGCTGCAGCCTCAAGACGAGAACGTTAACTTCTAATTACCAATACCAATTCAACTAGAAACATCAAAAAAAGAAACCATTAGATTGGATAGGTCTCCCAGTTTAGCGATACAGCAAAACAGACTGGACTGACGTGCTCAGAGGAAAGGTTAAAGTTTAAGTCCACACAGCACAAAGCCAGAGAAAGCAAACCCACCTACCAGCATACCCTCAGAGTATGTGTGAGGCAGGAGGGAAGAAAAGCACAGCCTTCTCCTAATGAGGACAGTACAACTTTCAAAAGTTTATAAACGAATATGTTAATTTATTTGATGCCAACTCAAAAGTTTTGCTAATGTCTTTTACTAAATGGCATTGCCTGGTATATACCATGAGTTGCACTGTGTCAAATACATCGACATCTCCATGGATGACAGACTCGTAGAATGTGTCTTTTCAAGTTATTAACAAGAGAGTTTAATACACAACAGACTCTAAACACAGCTCGGGACTTACTAGGCAGGACCTTTTTCTTCAATACAGACAACTTGAAAAAGTAATTTGAATATTGATATTCAATAAATACATACAAGATAAAGCACAATTCTAACGAAAACAGCATAAACAGGCAGCCAAGCAATTAATATGAGAAATTTAGTGTATTTGCACACTTCTGCTCAAAGTGCAAGTACTTCCCATTTTCTAATGCTTACATACTAATACAGCTGAAAAACAGTTCTTGCAGCTGGTATGTTGATATCTTTATTGCTACACCGCAGGGTACTAGTCTCTTGCAGAGGTAGAATTCTAGTAAATAGCTGTCAACAAGTCTATGCATGACTGAAGTCAAATTACAAATAGTAAAGGACAGGTTTTTGAACTTAATGCCCACAAAATATCACATATCTAATCCATGAAAGAATTACAGACTTCAAGACTGCTATTATTTTATTTATCCATACCACTTACTTCTTGGTCTGCTCCACAGCTCCGTTTGAACTTACTAATCAATGGTACTTACCATTGGTACTTTACCAATAACAAGTCTCTATGCATATACAGTAAATTATATTACAAATACCTAGAAATGTTACTAAGAAAATGAAATCTGCCATTAGTAGCAAGCAACTTGGTTAAGTCCTCTGAAATCTCTGCATCTAAGTTTTACAAGTGCAGGTCTTTTTTGACAACAAGAAAAGATATGAGTGACTAGAACTGCTTCCTAAGAGTAAAACTAGGAGTAAAAACCTTTGCACTAAAAAAACCCCAATAAAACGATCCCAACCCACACACCACACAACACTAGCTCATCCCTCCCTAATTCCACAGCACAGGTACACCCCTTATTTCATATTCTATGCTCTGCATAAGAAAGGTCTTGCTTACTCCAAGCACAAACAACACAACAGCATCAATGCTTCTGCTTCTCCTTTGGAATGACATGCAGCACCAATTTTGATCATCTTTTTGCCATACCAGTTTAAGGCACTGTAATTTTACTCAATAATTAAAATGAAACCACCTATACATTAATCTTTACTGAAATTACTTAAGCTACTAACATCTTAAGAAAACCATCTACACAGGTATTTAAAGGTACTGAAAAATATATGTGCTACAATGAAAATCAATCTTTTCATAAAAGCACCATTACACAGAAAATAGTTTCTTGTCTTCTAACACAGTAAGAGGTATTTGATCAAGGAACACCAGAGAATCACAATTTTAATGATAAACTATAGATATTGATATAATATATACTAATCCTGCCATATTTAATCATAAGCACAAATTATTTTTCTTTTTTTCCATCTCCTAGTGGTTTTGCATGGATGAGGAACAGGCCTAGAAAAATTATGAATCACTTCACAGATTCCAATTAAATCCATTAACTGTTGCTAGGAGAGTAAAGTAGAACAAGTGATGATAAAACTAATGTAAGTTTGTTGTTTTTTTTTTTTAAATACACACAAACCTGATAAGAATCACTGTACTTTCCTAAATAATTTTACAGGTGATGTCTGGGAAGCCTGCAATTATTTGTGACTTTATGTGAAAAACTAGGAAATAGAACTTGACTATTGGGTCTGAAAAAACAATCAAATGATTAAGATGAAAACCCAGATCAAGAGGAACCAACAGGGCTGTGTTAATTCTCCTGGGCACCACATTAGTCACAAATTCCATGTTCCCTATATTTAAATACGGACTCCAAGTAAGGAACGATCACAGACAAAAGAGCTGAAGAAAGTATGACATGGAAGATTAATGATAAGTAATGAAGACTATGTGAATGGTCTGTGAACGGCCCAGCATAACACAGGATTAATGTGTCAGAGAACAGTGTCTTTCACAACTGCTACATGCCATCAGGTCACATAACAATGCTAATAAAATGTTAGCAATCATCAAGCCTTATCCTTTTTAAGATGCAGGCATCAAGTACAGACACATATGGACAAAGTAATTCAAGAAAAGCAAGAAGTTTTAGTTTATCCCTGAAGTAAAAACACGAATGACATAGTAAAAACTCACCATTTTTTTTTTTTTAGAAGCATCACAATACTTAAAAGTTGGAAAAAACCAAACCACTTCCCTGGTAATTTACTTCATTTAAACATAGAAATTAAAAGCATTCTACAAATGAAGCAATTTCAAATGCTCGATACATCATTACGGACAGGAAAGAGGTATCCCCAAATAAACACTCAAGGCCCTACCATACCCAGCAGTATTTAAGAAGCATAATTCCCTTATAATCAAAAGCACCTCATTCAGACAGGTAGCACAAAACTTGCTTCGCTGGTGAAACACCAGTGAGTGTGACATGTCCTACTACACAGTGTTGGCCATTACTAAGCTGGGTTATACTTTTGTTTCCCCTTTGATTAGAAGAAAGTATAGAAAGGCGAGCAATTAGCTGGGCTGAGCAGTAGCCTAAGCAATTTACTGATAAAGTATCAATTCTTACGGTTTCTACCCGGGCTTTAGATAAAATAGTAATTTTGATTACAACCTGTATGCATAACAGCATCTAAAAGCATTATTTAAATAAAGTTTAGTCCAGCTTTTTCACTGTAGTTTTGCTGTCTGGCATCTCTAATCCTACAGGTCACATGTCAATTAAGTAACCACATATTAAATCCATTTTTCTTGAAGTAATCTTCAACCAAGTTTTTCTAAGCTATTCTGTCTACTTCAAAAGATTTAACACCAGAGATCAGAAGCTTTGGGATGCCAATCAGTTAGCAATGTCCATTTTTTATAATGATTTGGAAGACCAGAAAGAAACTTCCAAAGTACAATTATGACTTTGGAGGAATACCAAACTACAGAAAGTTAGGTACAATGTGCATGCTTATAATATCTGTTGTGCTTTTAGTTTTTCTCAGGTATGAATGTTATCAACTTAGTTCAATTCGAACACCAATGGAGTGTGCCAATCATGATGCAAGCATTTAATGTCTCTGTTAAGGGGTTTTTTCCCACCCTTGTGAGGAACTGATTTTGGCACAAAACTGAACTCAAAAGCCCATCTAAAGTAAAAGCGCTCTCTCTCTCCTTTTCCTTCTTCCCACCAATGCACACTAAAAGGTGAAATACTTATTTCTTATAAAACTAAGCAAATCAAATCACAAAATAAAATTAAATTTCAGAGGTTTTAAAATAAGCAATACCAAATGAGTTTTTTGAACCTCTAGTGTAACTGCTTAGAGAAAAGAGTAAATTACTAATGCAGGCTTGATTTCAATGAAGTGTCAAGTCAAATGGAGCTTACAAAGAAATTACAGCAATATTTTCCATATCCTGTTCATGAAATAAAACCAATTTAGCATTTTAATTAGCAAAAACCTGTAAAAAAAAGCTTTAAAAGTTGATATTAGGCAATGCAAATTACAGTCCTTGCAATTTTATTCATTAATTATTCTAAACTTGTTAATTATCCCCATAGCTAATGTTATGTCTAAATATTAATTCCTTAAAGGAAAATGGCTTCAAGGTAGTCATTAAAGCTTCTACTGAGGGAAGCCCAAGCTATCTTTAATATGGTAGTTAAAAAACCCTAATGCATTACAGAAGGCAACTAAGCAGAACGTATATAATTACTTTTAGCGTCAACACAAAGTAACTCTTAAAAAATAACATTCCTTTCCAATTAATATTTTGTGCATACTTTCATTATTTATATGTAACATTTTGCACCTATTTACCAAGACACACAAGTGCTCATTAATCATTCTATCAGAAAAGGAGTCTGAAGTTTATGGTTCTATATGCTTTCCAACCTGTACATCACGAAATGCTACATTTTGGTTGGTACAGCAGTATCTGTACAAATTAGTTGCAAGAATGTTTAAAAAGTTAACTGCTTTGGTTACTACGTGGACAACTTGAAGCACATATTTTGGCTCTTTAAAATTATACTAAGCTTTACTACCTTCTGTAGAAAGAAAACGATTCCATTGTCTCTAAGGCACTTTTCACTTTTCATATTTTCATTTCAGAATAGGATACTGTTCTTCATTCTTCCTCAAATAAATGCTTGTTTTAAATCAAAATGCACAAGGAGAGACTGGAAGTTCAAACCAGGAAGAAAGTGGCTGAGGATGCTCTTTATTAGAGGCAAGAGGAAGGCAACATAAAACCCTGCTGGAAGAAAGACTTAGAAAATTCTTACCTGGGAAGGAAAAACAATAGGTCAGAAGTTCCAGTGAGCCATTTTCCCACTCTATGCAAGGGCACCAACTTAAGACTCATATCTATTTTCTTATCTTTATTTTGATGGGATTATGGAATGAATAGAACAGAGTTGAGAAAGAGATCATAGAATGGTTTGGGTTGGAAGGGACCTCAAAGATCACTTAGTTCCAACCCCCTGCCATGGGCAGGGACACCTTCCACCAGACCAGGTTGCTCAAAGCCCCATCCAGCCTGGCCTTGAACACTGCCAGGGAGGGGGCAGCCACAGCTTCTCTGGGCAACCTGTGCCAGTGCCTCACCACCCTCACAGTGAAGAGTTTCTTCCTAACATGTAATCTAAATCTCCCCTCTTTCAGTTTGAAACCATCACCCCTTGTCCTATCACTGCACTCCCTGATCAAGAGTCCCTCCCCACCTTTCCTGGAGGCCTCCTTTAAGTACTGGAAGGCCACTATAAGATGTCCCCCAAGCCTTCTCTTCTCCACGCTGAACAATCCCAACTCTCTCAGCCTGTCCTCACAGGGGAGGTGCTCCAGCCCCTTGATCACTTTGTGACTCTCCTCTGGACCTGCTTGAGCAGGTCCATGTCTTTGTTGTGCTGGGGGCCCCAGAATTGGACACAGCACTGCAGGTGGGGTCTCACCAGAGCAGAGGGTCAGAATCACCTCCCCCCACCTGCTGGCCACACTTCTCTTGAGGCAGCCCAGGATGCAATTGGCTTTCTGGGCTGTGAGTGCACATTGCTGGCTTGTATTTAGTTTTGTATCTACCGGCACCCCCAAGTCCATCTCCACAGGGCTGCTCTTGATCCGCTCACCACCCAGCCGGATTACCCTGACCCGGGTGCAGGACCTTGCACTTGGCCTTGTGGAACTTCATGAGGTTTGCACAGGCCCACCTCTCCAGCCTGTCCAGGTCCCTATGGATGGCCTCCCTTCCCTCCAGCTGCACCTCACAGCTTGATATTGTCAGCAGACTCGCTGAGGGTGCACTCGATCCCACTGTCCATGTTGCTGACAAAGATGACAAACTGTTTCTCAGTGTTTCCTTTTTTTTCTCTCAATGTAAAATATTAATTTCTCTTTAGATACCCAACACACTAAATGGTCGGGAAAGCTCAGTAAAAGTTGCTAGAAAAGTATAGTTAAACAGCTGGCACAGCGTAGAGTTCAAATAAAATAACAAAAAATGCCTACTACTAGAACCAGAGGAACTTGCCAAAAATGAAGCATGACTTTCCTGTTTGCACAACAGACTAGCTAGTGTAAGGCATATTTTATAATATTTCACACTATTATTGCTGAATTACACCTATTTGTTCTTAAAAAATCTTTCATCTTCTCAAGTGCTTATGGCTCCCCATATTTAACGGAGACGAGCTTAATGCCAGTTCTTCTAAATGTGTGAAACATGAACAGGGTTAGACAAGGGCTCTAATCAAGAAACTCAGTGTTCATCAAAATACTATATTTAAAAGAAGTCTCTCCAGTGTTAGGGTGAGAAGCTATAAACATCACCACAGTATAAGCTGGCAGCAGCTGTGAATGGCTATTTAGGTCCCACGCGTAAATAGCTTTGTTCCAGAAGCACGGAGAATGTGAAATGACAGCATCAAATTAAACACAAGTATTTTGGACCTTGGCTTCTTTTTGAGCAAGGCCTGGGGAATGAAGGAGGACAGACGTCAGTGCACTACGTTCCCAAAGCTAGAGAAGCAAAATGCCATCCCTTCCTATATGCTTTCCACTGTCCAGTGTCTTCACCTCAGTACCCACAACTGTAAACAATGTTATGTAGAACTTAAAAGTGGCAAGGTTTTCTAAGAAGGCAAAAGTGAAAGGTAAATCAAATAGTTTGATTTAACAAGCTTAGCTTGTAATAGTACAGCTTTGAATAAGGATTAATTGCTATCAACGCGTCAGAAAAACAAGCTATTTTAAAAATAGATTTTGGCCATCAGGCTCTTAAAAAGTGAATATAAACGAAATGCAGGTCACTTTATATTTTCAAGGCACTGAATCTCCACAAAGTACAGGTCACAGTTACCTTGGGCATATTAATATCTTTGGATTAATCTCAGCCCAGCTTGACACTAAATACTTATCCGAAACTTCTTGCTACAAAACAGCTTTTGAATAACAGTGAAAAGTAATCATAGCTGTTTGGATGAAAAGTGGGTATTAAAAGCTGTGAAATTATAAACACTTTATTTTGTTAAATACTTTCATAACGTTTCCTTCTTATAACAGGTTGCACACAATCAAACATACAAACATATAGTCTATACATTCAGGCTCGCTCTGGTCATTCCGTAAAAGAAGTGATCAAATAATCCTAGTAGTCAAAGACAACATTGGAGGACTTAATTTCACAACATGGTGTAGGCTTGTCATGAGGACATCAGAGGTAATCCATCCCTCTGAGCACAGGAAGGAGCAGGAGGCCAACCCTGCAAACATTTCCGAATGTCTTGGAAGTTTTTACTCTAGGAGACTCAGTTTATAAATACGTAAAGAGCGAGAGTAAGAAGGATGGAGCTGGGCTCTTCTCAGTGATGGCCAATGACAGGACTAGGGGCAATGGGTGCAAGCTGGAGCACAGGAGGTTCCACATTAACATAAGGAAAAACTTTTTCATTGTGAGCGTGACAGAGCACTGGAACAGGCTGCCCAGAGAGGTTGTGGAGTCTTCTTCTCTGGAGACATTCCAAACCCGCCTGGACGCGTTCCTGTGTGACCTACTCTAGGTGGTCCTGCTCTGGCAGGGGGGTTGGACTAGATGATCTTTCAAGGTCCCTTCCAACTCCTAACATTCTGTGATTCTGCAAGACGTTACAGGTAGTTTATGCCTAATTCATCTTGCTTTTAAAAGGCCAAGAAAACGAGAAAAGGTGGAAAATTAGGCTGGTGGGGAAAATGGGAATGATGCTTCTCAAAGGTTGGAGGACATAAACTTCCATCTTGGACACCTTTAGGGAGTGAGTTTTACTGCAGCGCTTGATTACTTGCTGTTGAAATATACAGGTGCCTTCCACTGAAGAAGAATTCCTTTTTCCTTCTGTTCTTCTTCTTTGTGTTCAAAAAATTGGATCATAGTTTTTCCCCCCCCAGTGCTATAAGGTAGCAAACAGCTGTAGTATCAGAGTAAGTCGCTAACATGACAGGTTTAAAGGAAATACCTCCACCACTTAATTTTGCCTGCTAACACCAACAGTGCTTATCAATTAAAAAACTTAGATTAAAAAGCCATAATCTTAAAATGATTTGCTTACAACCACAAATTGAGAGCAGAAACAAGATTCTGATACCCTATTCAAAGTAACAGCAAGCTGAAAGATAGTGCCTGCACAGTAGATTCAAACAAGCTACCTACGTCTAAGCGTTCAGAAGCCAAACCTGGCCCTGAATTGAAGAAGTGACTACCAAGAAGCTGCACTGGTAATGAAACTACCCAGGCTGTATGCCCGGCCCCTGGCAGAGCGGAGCACAGAGAAGATGAATTAGGCAGAGGGCTCAGCACGCTCGGGGAAGGGATCACACTTAATGCCCCGGAATGTGCCTCGGCAGAGTGCCCGTGTCCAGCACCACTGGCTGGAATCCAAGCAGATCCATTACCTTCCCTTTATACATCAGCTTACCACATGCCTTGCTGACACCACAGATATGCCTTTCCTCCTCCCCTTTATTTTTAACTTTTGTATCTTTAACACAACTGAGATACATACTTCAGGCTATACCATTAAGGAGGTTTTTAAACCCAGTTTAGCTCTTGGTAAATTACTGTGTTATCTTTTCAACTCTAATGTATTACTGTTTTTAAAACAGGCAAATTAAACTAATGATCCAGCTCACACAGATGCTTACATGAGTTACACTGAACCAACTGTACTTCGAATACAAAGCCATCCGGGTGTGAACCTTTTAAACACTCCATAAAAACAATTATTTCCATTCAAAAAAAAAAATTATTTTGACTCTAAGCCTAAGAAAAAACTTAGTCCTCCTTCTTCACGAAGTTCTTAGTAAACCAAGAGGATAGAGAAAAGCTGATAATACATTTCTTTTCAAAATTGATTCATTTTTTCTTCAGTTGTGAGATCTGCTGTACCCACTTACATCCAAATCTCATTGAGAAATAGCATACTTATGAAATTCTGTGCCTGTCTTTCACTCTGGCCCTAAAGGAATCACATTTTTATCACATATAAACAATACCATATTCTACTTAAAAAAAAAAAAAGACAACTCCCAAGAAAGCTTTATTTTTTATATAAATTTGCCTTATATATACTTAATATAAGACTGGTTTTACATCTTGAACTATCTGGACTGGCAGGAAAAGATCACAGTTTCACTACATCTGAGAAATTTTTCTGTTGTTCAACTTTAAAATTAGTAATCATCCTAGAACACCTACTAAGCTGGTGGATAAGACACTTCCCTGTGATATGAAAGATGCAGACTGAAGTTTCTGTTGTGCTCTATTCAGATCATGGATTTGAGCCCAAATATTTCATATCCCAACCTTCAGACTCATTCTGAAAAATTACCTCTCATCTCTCTTATTGTCTTAGGCAGTAGAAATTTTCCTAATATTGTCAAAATGGACATATTCCTATGTTGTAGACTACAACAACCTGCTTTGTTTTCAGTGGGAAAAAAAATTAATTGAAAAAACCTCTGCCAGTTCTCCAGCAAACTTACTACTGCAGGAGAGTCTGAAGCTTTCTGTACTCAAATGCAGACGCCCAGGATACCCTAGCATAGTTGCCATTATGCTCAAGTGCAGCCTTGTTACTTTCCACACAAGGCCACTAAAATTCCACACCAAACTTGGCATTATGAACACAGCTATTCCCACGCTGATAAGGAGGAGAACTGGAGAAAAATGAATTGCAACACTACGCTTCCGCACCCCCACAAAGAAAAGGGGGAAGCTTTTACTCCCTCAGCAAAACTCAACCCAGAATTCATGGCTCAGGTAACAGACACTTTAATTTGTTTTGCTGCAATCCATGAGAACCCTGTAATTAATGATCTCAACATACAAGACACTGTACAAAAAACAACAGACACAAAGATAATCCAAGGTTACATTTGCTAGACAAATTATTTCCATATAATGAAAATTCCTCTCCAACTCTTTTTTTTAAACTTAGAATTTTCTCAGGTTTCTTTTGCGTGGGAAGTGATCCTTTTCCCCTTTCCATCTGGAGGAACTTGAAGGTCACTAGCCCTCAACTTAACAAGCCATACGGAGCAAACTTATAATATAAGGGAAGGAAATAGCATATGAAATGGATAACCAACTAATCTACAAGATTAAAGCAGTCATCAGATTTTACAGCTCTATTTTTCTATTATTTCTATTATTAAAGCCTTATTTTTCACTGTGGTTAAGTAGTGCAACTTGGCACTCAATAAAGTTTCTCACCTTGACATTTAACAAATGCCACCAAAGAACTCATCACGACTCTTGCTACTCGTCATTCTCAAGGCAAGGGTATACCACGCGTACATATACTTATTTTCATCATGAATACTACCAGCAAAGCATTCGATATTATTAAAGTTGCATTATTGTTAATAATACTGAGAAAGTATCTCAGCTTTCACTGAAAAGCTTCTAGCCCTTACAATTCCAAAGTTTCAAGCCTGGAGGTTCAAAACCAATAAAAAGGATCCACATGATCTTAAACAAAAAAGTATGTTTTCAGCCAGTCTGATTTTAAAGCTTGATTTATGATTTCTGAACACTTACAGCCACTACATCACCCTACCATGAAGTTCAACCTACTTTCTTGTCAAAGCATTGTTTTACCATTAACAGGTCAGTTATGCGGAGGTAAATCACTTATAAATATATATAACAACAATTTAATTGCTTTGAATGTCAGATATTTCATGGACACTTATTTTACGAATAATGTAAAATTAATTATGCTATTGTATATACCTATTGTAAACATTTTTTGAGACAGCTACAATAACACAGGGTGCTTTACTCGGTGCCTTATGCATACATCAGTTCCAAAAATACAGTAGAGCAAACCCTGGAGGAGAGCAGATCCATTTTCTCCCTCCCTGCTTCCCCTACTATAAAAGTATTATATTAAATAGAAAGACTGCAGGACTAAAACTGAAACAAAGACACTTTTACTGCAAAAGTAGAACTACTGCTTTTATGAACTGTCTATAGGGGAAGTGTCTCACATTCAGCAAAATACCTGAATATGAAAAAGTATTCAGCTGATGTATAGGCATGAGTGTTGCTAGCATGTTAACTTCAGATTCTTATGAAACTATTCATGGACTCTGCTCTTTGCAAAGTATGGCCTCTAGGACCAACACCATCCACACTCAAAAGCACATCACTATGGTCTCATGGCTACCTCAAAATAACCTGGTCATCACTATCAGTAACCCATTATCTGTCTATTCAAAGTTTACTGACAGAGAAGACACATTCTGCAGCTTGGTGTGGTGACCAAAAGTGTGTGTAATCTTCCCAGTTACAGCACCTGGTCTAATAACGGATATTGCCTCTATCAACTTTGTTTTGCCAAACACATTGACAGGCACACTAAATGGATCAGAAGTATCCTTCAAGCATGCCGTGATTGGAAGCTTGGCAATCTACAGGTCTGAAGTGGCAAAATAACAGCCCAGATAGGACCTCCAGGATGACAAGGAACACTGTATGTATGAAGTGTGCACAGTTCTTTCAAGTGTAACTCACTTAAAAGAACCGTGAGCAACTTTTAAATTCCACTTGTGGTGGTCCAGTCAGATCAACTGGGTATTTCTGATGGCCAGAAGCAGATGTACATAACACGAATTTACAGAGGTGACACTCACACACACTCTACTGAACCACACGGAAGGGTCTGATTCCATCCTATTAACACCACATCCAGGCTTTAATCCCTACACAGCCTGGCCCAGAGCCAGTGTCTACTTCCCATTACTCACCACCTTCCTACTCAGTACTCAAGGCCAAGGCCAAGCCCAGCCCAGCCCCTCTGCTTCAGCAACGGAGTGAGCAGAAGCAAGCATTCCTTCCCGCAGGCAAGCGGCAGTTCAGGGCAGCCCCTCACGTGGAGTCTGCTGGCCCTGGAAGTGATGGAGGAGGGAGAGCGACGTAACTCGCAGGCTACCCGAAGGAGAGGACCCAGGACCCTCTGCACAGCTTCATCCTGCAGCATCTGCCATGAGGAAGGATTCCTGCAAGGAAGACTCACGCCCCCCCCCCCCCCCCCAAGACTTAATTAACAAGCAATTAGGGGATGAAGAAGCAAGAAAGACACCCCATTACTCTCACAACTACAGTCTCACAAATCCTTCTCCCAGAGGGTTCAGCCATGTGATGACTCTCAGGATAATCACTCCCTGCTTCCTGTCAGTATGAGTACTCTGCAGTACTGGAAGTGGTACCCCCTACCACTGCCACAGAGTAGGACTGTACAGTGCAAAGAAAAAGCTATCTGTAGTGGAACATTATAGACTGCTCTAAGAGTTTTACACCGAGGAATCTGAGTATGAATCACTATTTCTGACAATGTGTCTTGATCACATTGCTGTCATTTCAAGAAGCAGTACTGTTGAGGGACTTCATCACAAATTATAAAATGAGGGACCCAAAATAAACATTCTGTAAAGAAATGGCATATTAACAGATGAAGGTGCATTATTTTTATAGAGGCATTCACACAAAGACTACAGTCTTTATTGCTATACAAAATCTGCTCAATTAACACATGTAACATTTCTGCTGCATCTAAATATTTAGATTTTTTTTGGTATTTTTCACTTTTGAGGCTGAAGACAAGAACATAAATCTTAAAATTAAAGAATAACCATGCAACATCATTTGGCAATATGACATTGTCAGTTTTTCAAATTTAACAGCAGCTGGGAAAAAAGTATGTTAGCAATTTCCTACAATGTTTTTCTGAGAGACTGAGTAGGAACATTCCACGCAACATGCATATTCAGAATAAAAGATTGTGATCTAGGAAAAGTAATTTTATATACTTTACACTCTTTATTGTCCATGATGATTCTTCAGCTAAGCTGAAAATCTAAAGTTTTAACAGATTTTTCAAAAATTCAGAAACAGAACATTTGCTTTATGTTTTGCCATTTTTGTTTTCATATCTTCCCCAGAGGTCACAGCTGAAATGCTGTTACTTATGACTTTTAGGTCTTTACTATTCTTTACAAGAGAGCTGCTGAAGAGAGCTCAAGAAAGACAAGCACAAATTTCTTTACAGAAGTGCTTACTATAGCCCTATGTGAAAAAATGAACATTTTTTTTTTCTCCCAGAAGGAGAAATACTGCAGCGCTAACACACACACATGCAGTAACCAGCAAGCTATAAAAACAAACTCCAGCTCTGATATAATACAGAAATTGATTTACTTTGAATGTCAAATTAAAATACACATTGTAACTGTACACCACAGAACAGAGCATGTTTAGCTATTATAAATTAATCCCAGCATATTTTAAGATTTTTTTGAGAAGCTTCCATACGGGAAGGTCTGGTTACATCCAATTTAAATGAAAAGAGTTTGCAGAGCTTAAAAAAATTGCCACTTAAGTAAAGAAAAAATAGCAGCATGCACTGCCAGATAATCTGGTGGAAGGCTAGAAGAAAATAAATTCAGAGAAAGTAAGTCACAGCGCAAGAAAAGCACCTGCACATTGTAGAACTCACTCCACTGAGCTCATACAAATGGAATCTGCATATTGTTTAAGTTGCTCTACTTCCATTACTCTGCAGATTCTCACTACAGTTCTCTGACTACAAACTGACTAAAACATGTCCACATTTCTAAGTAGCTGCTGTAACTGCACCATTAAAAAGAAAAAAAAAAAAAGTCTTCCTCTAAACTACATTATTGACACAAAAATTTCAAGAAGACAAACCAGATCTTGCACTTGGCTGAAGAACTGAAGAAATGTTTTCTCTGATCTATGCATGTCAGTACCATAACTCTTTCAAAAAAAAAACCCACAACAAAACAAACAAACAACTCCCCAGGATGTTCTACTGTCGACACAACTCACTGCAGAAAGTAGAAAAGCTACTCTTAAGTGGAGATGGATCTCATGAAGAACAATTATGCAGGGGAGATTTAGATATCAGGAAGAAGTTCTTCACTGTGAGGGTGGTGAGACACTGGCGCAGGTTGCCCAGAGAAGCTGTGGCTGCCCCCTCCCTGGAAGTGTTCAAGGCCAAGTTGGATCGGGCTTTGAGCCTAGTGGAAGGTGTCCCTGCCCATGGCAGGGGGGTTGGACTGGATGATCTTTGAGGTCCCTTCCAACTCAAACCATTCTATGATTCAGAACCACAAGTCCATCTAATGTGAACAATTAAATCAAGTATCAATTCTCCTCATTTGTTCCCCAATGAAAAGTGCAGATTTTGTATTAAAGCTTTACATTAGATAAAAGCATCTAAATTGCTCTGGGATAACCTGGTTTTAAATTGATGAATGTTTTGTACTGGGTTTTTTTGTCTTTTGGAGATTACAATGTTTATTCCTACTGTTTCACATCTTCAGAAGTCTGTCATTTTTTACTTATTCCCAAATACAGCAGTCATACTACTGTATTCCTTTACGATTAAGACCATTGAGTCTATTTTTCAGTACAAAAGGGTGCCAGTTGTTTTAAGCATGCAGTAAAGCTGATTGATAAGTAAGAACCATATTCTAATGCCTTCCCTTCAGGTAAATGAGCATGGGAAAACTTTTCATTTTGTGACAATTCCAGGCTACTGAGACCACTGTCACTTTACATTTAAACAATTTAAGGTTGTAAAGTAAAGGTAAAAAGCAGTATCTTAGTTTCTATGCCAAGTATCATCTCAATTTTGCACTTCCTTAAAACCCACCAAATTACCAGGCAAGTCCACAGTTGCTTCAAAAACAAACCTAGAGAGAACTGGTCCAGAAGCCGTACTGCAGCCCCAAACCAATTCTTCTGTCAGCTATGGCATTAAGCTCTGGTGTCTTCTAATTTTCCGTTTTACAAAAGGAGAAGCAGACTGTCAAATAACATGGTCAATATGTAACCATTAAGACTTTTGTACTGAAAAATAAAGTTCATTTTTGCAACTTTGTGAGAGAATATAATACAACTACCAAGTCCATTTCACCGTGGTAAGCAATAGGACAGCACGGAACCTTCCACTTTTCTCCTTGGCAAGATTTCACGCAGTCAAGTTCAAAGCCCAGCCTGACTCTGCAGCATGCAGCCATCTGCCTTTTACAGGGCCACCAGAAGGAGGCTTTGATGGAACTTCAAACAGAATCCATGCCTTAAATTCTGGGCACACCTGACAATTTAGATCAGAAACTTTCAAAATAAATTCCATAACTTCATTATTAACATAGTACTACATTTATTATTTTACTACTGCATTCACACAGTCTGTATTTAAAGTGTGTTTTATACATATGCATACTATTATAGCCGTACTAATATATATAAATTTACATTATAAATATACACGTATACAGCTTTATATGCAGTTCAATTTATTTTAATATTGCATTATATCTTTTAATAGATTATTAATGTAATATGGCAGTATCTCCAATAATATACTTTTAAAAAAAGCAAGATTCAGAAAAAAATTATTTCTGCAAACACCGATTTTCTTCATTTCATGTAAATTTTTCATCTACACTACAGCTAGTCTCTGCAGTTTTTAGAAGCAGATGAAGGATTTGGCAAAGGAGCAGGGAAGGTATCAGTGCTGATAAGATAATATTTATTAGCTACATCTGCTATAACTGCTTTTTATAGCCTCCATCAGTGCAAGACGGTCACTCTTGAAATTTCTCCTACTCTGAAAGGGACACAAACCTCGATGAACTACTTTAAATGCTGTTTGCTGTTTAAAGCTGACAAGAGTCCCTTCTCCTGTCTTTCAGTTCATAGTGTAATAAAAACCTTCGTGAGTAGCAGTAAGGAGATCTAGCCCACTGCATATATTCCAAATAAGCATTTTCCACAGTTTTACCTGTCGTTTATCTTTGATGATTATTTTAGCTAGTGTCTTTCTGGAATGTTATTTAAACAAAATTACATTAAGTAACCTTATTATGAGAACCAATAGTAAAACAAAAATTAGACAACATTACAATGTACTAAAATTTAGTGACCTAAAAGTACCCAATGCAGAAAATCAGGAGACGGAATAAATAGATCTAATGCTATTGTTACAGCTATCACCAGTGAAGTTTATATACATTTCCCCACAGCACAAATTAAACTAGATTCTGAATTATTTCGTCTTTTTCTGGCAACCTTACATTTCCAAGATGCTGACAGGCTTTTTAGGAATAGCCATATTTAGCCAATCACAGTCTTTACACAAAAGTCTGCAAGGAAGCGTAATATAGAGCTCTCATGCTAATCCAGCAAACACAGGTGAAAACCAGTACAAAACAGCATCAATGGGAAAGCAGATGCTACTGCTTGTACACAACGGATCATTTCTTACAAAAAAAAAGGCTAATTATCACTTTGTCCAAATCTTTTAGAAAAAAACCTCCAACAAACCAAACAACAGAGCTTCCATCTAAGAAAGCAAATAAAAAAAAAGAAACATTATAATAACCATTTTGAAACCATCTAGATTATTTACTGGAGGAAAAGTCTTGTATCCACAGTAAATAAATATTAGTTTCTTCTCCAAGACCTTTCTTAAAAATCAGAGTATTATTTTGTGCAATTCTTTATATTCAATAGAGTATTCTTTTTCATTTTCAGGCAAGCTATTTTCTTATTTGTCTATGTTTGTCCACTAATATAAACAGCCAAAGACTCTCGAACACTAACCTTTTATTACATTGCAATTAAAACAGTAGCTAAAACCACAACAAAACCATGCAGCTTAACTCACGCCATCTGTCCACATGTATCAAAGTGTCTAGAAAGAATGTTAGTTAATTTTATTTAATCACTGAAGTCATACAGCAAGACTGAATTCAAGTAAAAGGTGACAGATCAGCTGAAAGATAGTTAAATTTTAACCTCAACCCCTAAGATTACATTTGACATCATGTTGTTTTAGCACCAATGAAGACACCTGCACAAAGAATCTCGGTGCACACAGAGAAGGGAATAAATGTAAATATTTTCAAAGCCAAAAACTTCAGGATATAAATATCTCACATTCAAAAAGCTGAGAAGGATACTGTGTGTTTAAGTTGAGAAACAAATGCACATCCATAAGTAATATTTAAGTCTATAATTAATCATATCATCATGGTCCTACAGATTCCATACTCTCTATACCACATTCTATTTTAGGCACACATGACAATGTCTGTATGTCACTAACGCTGAGAATGATGTTTGCGATATATTTAATATCTCAGTTATTGATTTAGACTGCTTGGTGGATACCTGATACATACAGTATTTCCATAACACAGTGAAATACAGAATTAAACAAGAGGTAGCTAAGGTTACCCTGGTTGGCTGCACAAGAGAAACAATTTCAGAAAGACTGAAGTATATTTAAGGGTAGGCTGAGCTGGCAATCTAATTCCAAAGCGCTCTTCTTGCAGAGGAGATTCATATTTATTGATACGTAAAACTGGAGGAATGTTGTTTTAAAATGCATTTTTTGAACACATACTGTTTTCATAGTATCTTGGAACTATTAACTGAAACGCATTTATTCTAGATGAATTAGGAGGCAACAATGTTACCAAGGCACTTAAATGCACAGAACCAAACCGATTATATCATAGTACTTCAGTTTCCTTCTAGATGCATGGTAAAGAAAAAGGTTAATAGGAACATATTAACACAATATACCAGAGTTAGAAGGTTGTGTTAAACTGTCTTTTGTAGCCATAGACTATTGATATCTCTGTCATGTAATAAAAAAAGGACTGCCCATTTCCTGTTCAAAACCAGGCAGTATTTAATGCATTTACCTACAGAGCTGACTGCCTTGCCATGAACTAAGACAACGTGGTTTTGTAATATTTATCGAGACAGTAAATATAGCAGTAAAGATACAGTGGAAAGTAAACGACGAAGTTGGCAGAAGGATGCTACCACACGCTGACAAGAGCACTGCCTGCAGCTCAGGGCACCACAGTAATGAGCCTCTCCAGTGCCAGGCACTGCTGTAAAGAAACATCGTGGGTTCGAAGCACCTTGAATCAAACTGTGCCGCCCTGCCCCGCCTCCCCCCCCCCCCCCCCCAAAAAAAAGCTCCCGGTTTTGCAGATTCTTCAGTGAGAAGAAGATTTAAAGGCGCAATCTTGCAGATGGCTCAAGGACCCAACCTGAAGATGCAGTCAGGAATCCTCTAACACCTTTCCAATAGTGCTACAACCAGAACAGAAATCTAAGGCTGTGCAGGGGACCACTGCCTGGCTCCACGCGCTGGGTCCCGGTCCGCTCCTTACAGTGTAATACGTTCTGTCACACAGAGAGAACAACAGTCAGCAGCACAATAAGATGCAAAAACCCAGAAGGACAACATTTTAAGGAAGGGACAACATAAAACAGGGAAGAGATTAAAAAAAAAATAAATCCTTACTTCAAGATGCTCCAACCCACAACAGTAATGGTAATTTCAGTGATTTTTACATGGTCTTGTTTTACTATAAAGATTTTAAGCATTACTGATGTGACCAGGTTTGCACCAGCTGAGCTCAAATATGATGCATCCCTGAGGTCTGCAAGCTATCACTGAGTAGCATGTTTGATGTGGGTTAAAAACATTTGCATTAAGTTTTGAAAGCCTGTTAAAGCATTATGCTGCAAACTTTTATTTTATCCACGCTTAATTTTACTTTGTGAGCATCCTAGTAATCTATTCTGCGCTGCTACATTTGAATTCTCAATTAATTTCTAATAGAATAAAGACTCAGAGATAAACACTTTAAAGCTTAAGACACAAAATCTATTCTAGGATTTTTGATCCAACAAAAGCTGACAATTCTTTTCTTTTTATGATGGAGCAAGCACAGAAAAATCTTCCTGTGTATTTCTCAGTTTAGACTGTACATATTCTTTCTGGTTTTATTTTAGAACCACATTCCTCCCTCTAGTCTATTCCATACATCATTACAAATCCTTATGTCATTTTATCCCGGGTTCTATATTTATCAAGACACCTCATCTTAATAGCAATGTTCTTTCCTCAGCATGAACCAGGCTTTTAAAACAGATTGCAAAGAAAGCCCCACAAAAATTCCCACTCTAGCAAGATTTGCCAATGTCTTGCAATTTAAAGCACTTAGAGATTAAACAATGGCTCCTACAAAGAAATGCGCTATTTTTTTTTAATGTTTGGGAACCAAATTCAAATGCCACATATATACTACTTATCTGCCAAGACCAAAAATCCTTCACATGCAGTTATTATGCACAGCTTTCCTTCCTAAATAACAGCATCTATTACCAAAAAATATTAATAAATATACTGAGTGAGAAAGTGTGGGCTAAAAGTAGTGTATGCATAACTTAAGTCACAAAATGGTCCTGGCTACAAAGGATGTGTAAAAAACCATCAAAATCCCTGCGCTACTGCACACTTCTTCCTTCCACTACTCTGAAGAATCGACTAAAATGTTTTAAACAAAATGCTGCTTTTGACACACATGCAACTGATTACATTTGCTTGGAAGCATGTTTTTCACACATTTATGTGAGAAGTTACCAATAAAGCAAAAATATGCTAAAGAGGTAACATGCTTACAGCAGACATTTTTTCACGAATCATCTATCAATTTGGGTTGGGAATTTTACCAGAGAGAAAACCATGCACAACATATCAGAACTGGTCTAAAACAACTATATCTCAGCACTCATCTCCTTGGAGACACAGTGCACCTATCAAAGTGTCACCAAAAAACACAGCTAGGACTTCAGAAAATTTTAAACCATTTTTATCAGCTTCCAAGTCTGGGAGTCGAGAGATTTCTACTGGACCCCTGATAAACTTGAGAGTTATATTTAATGTAAGCACTCTCCCTAGATTATCTTATGAACTGTGGCACTGAGTTGTCCATAGCCCTAGGACTGGTAAAGAGGTCCTCCAGTATATTATTTTGCTTTTCCCACAGCGGGAAATCCCTGAGCAAACTGGTGTTTGGGGAATCCTTTACAGTGTAAGGCAATAGCTCCAAAATAAATTTTTTTGGTGGTTACACATGTAGCCCTGGAAAACTCATCTAAGCTCTAGTTTTAATCATTAGAAGTATTTCACTCCCAGCTGCTTGGAATAAGAGTTTTCACATCATTGTGACACACAAAGTCACCACTACCATGTGTGGCTACCTTTGCTTCTATTAAGCATTGTTAGCATCTGAAAACAGTGAAACATTCAATGTAATTTAAAGTGAAATAAAAAATTTAACACAGTCCAAGAGAAGACTGTTTCAATAAACACATTTTAAATAAAACGAGTATTTCAGAAATATCTGACACTAAAGAACTTAAAAATGGCTCAAATGGTTTGTTAACCATTGTTATAAGCATTATCTTAGTGTTTTCAGTACTATAAAATACAACGTATGGATTTAAGACCTCCAAGACAGCAATTGAGTCTCTTCCCGTCTGGAAGAATTGTAGCACATTGCTGATGCAACACAAGCAGTGGTAGAAAAGGTAAGATAAAGAGAATCAATTAGACTACAATCATGTCACAGAAAGTACTAACAAGAACTGACAAAACCAAAGCTGTTAATAAGTTGTGTTTTCCTCTTTACCTCAGGTAAGCAGCATCAAATATTCAAGCATCAGCTAATGCTCCCATAACCCTAGAAAAAGAATGCTGAAACAAAATCTTATTTCTCAGCAAACAGACAAGACTTTGCACACATATAACTTCAGGTATGTGCTAGTAACAACTCCAGTCAGTCTCATTTGGAAAAGATTGACTTCTACTCAGCACAAAATGTGACACTGCAGGGATGGCAACTTTTCAAGGGTGAATCAAATTAAATTCTTCTTTCTGAAACTAGTGACTAAACATGTCCATAAAACACTCAGCAGGGGCAGGAGATGATGCCCCTGGCAGCCTGCTGCTTCTCACGGTTTTCCTATCATTTGCAGTTTGTGCACGTATGAGATCGACGCTACTGTCCCTTGGCAAGTTCCAAATTTAGTTGGAGCGGGGAGGCAGGGGTCATTGCCTCTCACAAAATGCTACAGTCTCCCAACGTGTGCCACTCCAAATTTACTTGCACACTCTTTGGCAGTCACTTACTTGATTCTTGACCCTGATAAAGGTAACCTAGCTGACTGCAAAGCTGACTCGTGATAAACAGCAGCTAACCAAAGAATTCCAACAGCTTCAGGCCATATAATGCCACACTAGTATTGCAAACTGCAAGCACTGAGATAATAAAGTCACAGTAGACAATACTGCAAGTCTGATGAAGGTTACAAATCATATACCATTGTGTCATTTGAATTACACTACCAAAGAAGAAAAGCAGCCTGTATAGTCTCACTGCAGTGTGTAATTCAGTGTGTACATTTTTAACCTGGCTGTGTTGGGTAGGATAACAGTAGAAACACTTCTAGTGAAATTCAACATAAATCCCTGTTATAAGTTACAGTGGTAGAACAAAAGCTCTTATCCCCCCCCCCTTCTTTTTCCCCCTTTACAAAAGCTGACTAGCTCATTTTGTTTAAAAAAATTTATCTACCTTTTCCCAGCACAGGCTATATCTGGTCTAGGATATTGTCAATGTAGCTTCACTGGTAAATAACAAAAGCAGATAGAACTAAAACCTGGTATCTATAGAAAATTAAAAAAAGATTATGTTAATTTTGCTATAAAAATTTTGTACAGTAGAGATTTACAATCAGCTCTAGGGACTTACTCCAATATATACTAGTTGTACGTTTCTAAACAGTAGGTCAGCAAACGAAGATAGAGAATGAAAATAACTTCATAAATCATTTACTGAAGCTCTAAAGATTTAGTATGAAAGATTACATCTGAGGTAATTTTACATTAACTATAGAAAGTTCTATTATTAATAGCTACCCACTTAATGTAAGCTGCAGAACAGGTAAGTGGCAGCGAAAATGCTGACAAAAACTGGCCCAAAGAATGTTTAAAAACAATTCAAACCTGAAAATTTATTGCCAGAATAAACAGCAATTACATTAGAACGCAGTAATCAAACATAAGCCACTACAAAATAAAACAGATACTATCCATACAACTCGCAAAAGGAAAACAGATTAACTGACCCTGCAGGACCTTTGATTCTGCAAAGACTTCTAGACAGGCTGGATTTCACTCACTCTGAGCAGAAGTGCCAACAACCAATGTGAGCAGGATTAAAGCCACTGCAGCCGCACATGAGAACTGGAATTGAATAAAGTCTTAAGAAACTAGGTGCCAAAGGTATCCATCTTTGATTTTAAAATAATGAAAAACTTCAGAGGAAAGAAAAAGACTAAAAATACTGAATTTACAGAACTTTAGCTGTGACGTTGTTTGCCAGCTTCATCAGTAAATTTTAACTCTGAAGTTGTCTAGAACAAGGTATAGCTGAAAAATTTCTGACTAGTTTGATAAAGACTACTTTTAATGGGACTAAAAATCTAAAGTTATCAACTAAACAAATGGCAAGTATTTACAATGAAGGCTTTGATTCTGCAACAAAGCTATTAATGGTTGTCACATCTTGCTTAGGACAACAATGAGAATTCACTCAGTGGCTCAAATAATGCCTACACCAGAGTCCCGCACATATATGAAATCGGTCTTAAGGACAGGACTTTTTAAATATAATGCAATGCTGCTTAAGATCAGTTATAATGAAAAGGAATAAAAATAGAAAGTAAAGTTATGCACTGTTTGAATGTGAAAAGCATCTTTATTTAACAGGACTGCATGAGCTCTTAACTGAAAACAAAATTGCTTCAAAACATAAAATAAAGGTGACATACTTGTTTCAACACTGTTTTGCTTTTGAGTATTTCCTATTTCTGTTGATAAGAAGCTACAAGTAGCACCTGAAGTCCTTAAAAGACTTGCAGCATGTTACTTTGGCTCTGTCACTCCACTCCTCATAGCTTTTACAATCCAGTTCCACTTTTGTTTATAGTCCTTAAAGTTACTCTCTGCACAGCCAGTTATTAGGTAGTTTTACAAAGCTCAACGCATTAAATGCAGCAACACAGAGTACAAGACACGTGGACAACTTTTGCCTGTAACTACAATCGTATCTCCAACACTCGTTTTACCAGAAAACCGAAAAGTTTAAATTGAATAAACTACTTAACATTTGCAGAGTCCAGCAATTTACTGCCTCCAAAACCAAAACAATTAAATAAGCTGTAGACTTCTGAAGTTCCCCAGAGGATAAAAAGCGTACTCGCAGGACTGTCCATGCATTACATGGAAGCTACTCCATGAACACATGAGCAACAGAACTAGATCGCTTCACTCAACACCCTTTAAAAGTGATTATTTCCCACGTTTAAAACTTCTTATATATACCTACATACATGTCTACTTACACATGGTTCCATACATACATGAAATTGGTCTCAATGACAGGACTTTTTAAATACAATGCTGCTGAAAAATGTCACGTAACTAAACGTAAAATCATATTCTGTTGGCTCTTTACAACAAGGAGATACATTTCCCGTTGAATTTCTAGTGGAATAACAAATGCCTTCCTCACTAGGAGCTGTAGACAGAAACCCAGTTTTAACATGGGCTGTGCAAGGAATCGGGGCTAATAATTAATCTATTTAGAAACACGCTTATTTAAAAAGATTGGAGTTTCCTAATAAGATGTAGCTTAGAGATTCTCCATAATTAAGAATGCTATATTCTTATATATATAAATTCTTTGTTCATGACTTGAGAAAAAAGGTTGCTATTTATCTGCCTGCAGTTCAGTATCTGTTAAGAGACAAGACATCGAAGCGTACAAACTGTTAAATACTTCCAAAACCTCCTAGATATAAGTAGATGAACGTATGGTACTGCAACCATATGTTGACCTCTTCCCCCCATCCCACCTAAACCCTCAGGCCTAAAAAACATTTAGGTCTTCCAGTCTTAAAATACCTAACCAGCACTAATCAGTAGTAACTTCTTCTCTGAAGAAAGAATGGGAAAAAGTTCACTACCTCCAAGATAAGAATAAAGTTGGGAAGTGTAACTTTACGTTGGACCTTGTGAAGATTATTTTGTAAATAATAACTGTCTGCTCTTGAACATAACCTCCTCAGTGTGCATCGATGCTCCAATGCAAACTACATTTTAACATCCACAGCACACATTTTGAACATAGTAAGATTAAATCATCCCGTTACATGTGATGCATTTCAGACCACACATAGAATATAAAAGCACTGTTTTCGTAAAATAGTCTTTTTTTAAGGGGAAAAAAAAAAGGTGCACAACTGTCTAACAGCACCTGACATGTAGATCAGGCACCATGGAAGGAAGACAAGCTCTGAAAGTTGCCAGCGAAAGAAGGAGCTCGGCACAGGCCGTGTGCTCGTGCAAACCGCCCAGGTTCACCAGGCTGCACGACCACGGCTGTCAAGCGACCGGGGGAAAGGCTCGGCGCTCCGGCAAGCCCTGCCGTCTCCCACTGAAGAAAGCGTCAGGGTTCCCCTCGGCGAGGCAGGGTTAGCTGAAGCGACACGCTGCTGAACCCGGCTGCTGCCCAGGGGGCCGGGGCCGCCCACTACCTGCTGCACGACCTGAGCGATGAGGGCTCCCGCAGCCGGGTCCTGCCTCACAGCGTTGAGGCAGACAAACAACGACCGCCACGGAGCCCGGCCCGCCCGCAGGCCGCTCCTCCGCGCCCGCTCCCGGGCCCCTCAGCCCCGCGCCCGCCCCCGGCGCCAGGCCGCGGCTCCCCGCTGCGGCCCGCCCGGCTCTGCCCGCCGGCGGGAGGCGAGGCTGCCGGGCCGGGGATGCTGCTGCCGCCTTACCTGAGCCAGGACCGTCGGGAACACGCCCGGCCGCCCGCTGTAACACGCCACCAGGGAGCCTCCCCCGACCAGGGCGGCGGCGGCGACCCTCCAGCCGGGCGGGCGCCGCTGGCTCCGAGGGGACCGCAGCCCGGCGAGCCGTCCTCTCAGCGGAGCGCGGGCGGCCGCCGCCAGCGCCGCTCTCCACGCCGCCATCTTCCCGGAAGCCGCCGTGGCGCCGCCGACATCGAACCGGCCCGGCCGCCGCCGCCTGCCGCGGAGCGCCGCAGGGCGCATGCGCAGCTCCGGGCCTGAGGCAGCGGGACCGCTCGCCGTCCGCCCGGCGGGGCGGGGGCGGCTCTGTCCCGTCGGGGTCGTGCTGTCCCCAGCGCCTGGCCCCGCTCCGCCAGCGGGAGGGGAGCTACCCGCCAAACCGGAGGGGACGGAGCTGGCAGAGGTAACACAGGCAGGGGTGCGCAGGGTCTCACAGCAGCGACCGGTGTCGCAGGGCCGCCTTCCCGTCTTGGAAACGCGCCCGGCACCGGGCCCCTTCACCCCGGGCCGGGTAGTCCCCTCAGGGGTGAGGGGTGGTGGCAGGGCCCCCACTTCAAGTGTTTCGGAGAAAACAGCTCAAGTAGAGGGGCCAGTCGGCAGGCAGAGGCCCTGCGCGGCCGCCCTGGCCCTGGGGGCTGTAGCTGCCCCTGGCCCTCCCCCAGGAAGGGGAGAGGGCCTGGCCGGGGCCGGGCTCGGCCGGCGGGTTCCTGGTGGAGAGGGAAGGCCGTGGCAGGGGTCAGGTGTTTTGGTTTTGTCAGGGAAGGGAGCCTGTGCGGTAGGGAGTGAAAGGTGGTAAACGCTTATAACAGCCCTTCAGTCCTGAGGGTGCCCCTTGCCACCTCCGAGTGTCCCTCACAGAGCTCAGCTTCACGTTATTCACCGTTATTCATATTATATGTGACTATTCCAGAGCTTTAAGCCACTGCTGAGTACATGAACAGCCATGGGCTATGAACGGGGTTTGAATCTGTTCAAACGGCAGGCAAAGGCCCTGCGCATCCCCCTGTACAGAGCAAGGCAGGTTTGGTGGGCTTGCATTAGCAGGGCTGACCTGGCGCCATGTGCTGTGCAGTTAGGGCTTTCTGAGTGTCGGAGATGTCGTGTATGGATGCACTGCTCTGCGTATGTTCCAAACAAGAAACAGCAAAGGCATGAATAAGTTTAGAACATCCCTTCCAAGGGCAGAATAGAGTTTATCATGAAATACAGGTGACAGAAGATAGCGTTTACAGAAACTGTCATGTCAGAGGTAGTAACTGAAAGGCTACAGGTTGACTTGACCAGTAGTAATCAGTTGTGTGAAAGGCAGCTATTCACTGTGAATGCTTCAGAGTGCTATTTTGTCTACTGCCATCATTTTAACAAAGCTCTCTAGGCCTTGATTAGATTGAGTTAGTTGATCACACTCAAACATTCTTAGTTGATCACATTCAAATATTGGGCCATCTGGAAATTAATGATACGGTCACATGAAGAAAAACAGAGAGGAAGCTAAATGTCATTTGTAGGTTGGCAGTGCCAGTATCCGTATTTTCAGAGTAGTTCACCTAGTGGCTCCATGTGAGTGTGGGAAAAGACCAGGGAGAGAACTGCTGCATACAATTTCCCATTACTTCGATCTTTAGTTAAAGGCCTTCAGAAAGTACTCAGTCCGTTTTAGCAAACTGTGTCTTTCACTTCTTTCTGATACAACAGCCAGTACAGTGTTGTCAACCTTACAAATGCTGTGGTACAGGCTCTGAAACACGGAAGTGCCTTTTTGCCCTCTATCCATTGACAAACAGTGATCATCCATCTGTGCCACTAAAGTAATTTTTGTTCACTCTCCTTCCCTGATCTGAATTCGGAGTAATGAATTCAGTTTCATAGATGGTAATTTCAGTCATCTAACTAATGGCATCTCAGAATTTACCCAGTCTTCCATTAGCATGTGCTGTTCACTGAGTGTCATTCTATGAAGTGTTTGGGACATCTTCAGGAATGTGCCACCTAAGTCCTTAGCAGGACACAAACCCTTCAAAAACACCTTCTCTGGGGAACACAAATGACTGCTTATTGCAAAATCACCCAAGAGTGCAACCTGCATGCAGGTTGAATGGTTTCCTTCTCCACAGACTAATGATGTACATTGCAAAATCTTTTTCCTATCCCCAGAGACCTAGAAAGTAACTCATACAGGAAAATGCTTTCTAATCCCCAGATACTGTAAAACATAGCAGCAAAATCCCTCTATCATCATACACAAACGCACACTGCAAAATCCCACTTCTGCTTTAGAGATGTAAAACTTGCAGCAAATTCCCGTCCCCTGTTTCTCCTTCCCTCTAGACAGGCAAAATATTTTCCATCCCAGCCTTACAGTTTGACACAGAATATTTGCGCACAAACACGTTAAGAGTACTTCCCTTTCTGTGTCAGCCAATGATAAGCACTTCATGAATGCTGGCAATATCCCAGGAACATCATAAAGGATATCTGAGAGATTTGAATTCTGAATGCCAGATCCCTTGATGTTGAACACACGACCACAACACAGGTAAGCAGGTTTAGTTCAGCACCCTGCCAGGCATTTTCAGTTTTTCTTTGAGTAAGAACCAGTAAGTAGGTCATTTGTCTTTCCTTAGATGACATTCCTGGCTGGAACAGATACAACTACAATGTGAATGGAGAGCTATTCTCATATGACTGCAAGCACGCAATGCTGATGTTGAAGTTAAGTGTCCTTAGCCACCCCTTCTCTCCCTGCAGTAAATGCACGCCATGTGTGCAGCGTCCAGGAGTGCAAAGCTACTGCTGTGCTAATGTGGCACACATCTGTGTTGCTATAACCAGGCTGCTATATTTGTGGGTGCTAGAACATGTGCCTAAGTAGCTAGAAAACCCTTGGCTATTAAGATATAGTCCTGTTTCACCTCATGCAGTATCAGTGCAGCGTGGTTTATGACAGCAAAGATCACTGTAGTCTGTAGAAATGACACTGACAGTCTAGTAAATACAACAGGGGTTTGTTCAGAAAAATTGAGCTATGTGGTGGCAAATGTCATCAACTACTACGTCCTGTGGCACTAGAATGTTAGTTCAGAGGCTCCCTTTCCCATCCTGCTCTTCCTTAGCTCTTCTAAGCAGAAATTATTACATTTAGCAAGCTGACATACCTACTTTGTTAACAAGAGCTTTCTACATGTCAACTTCAGACTTTGTACTAGAGGTGTTTGCATTGCTGAAAATTTGCAAAAGCAAATGAAAAGTCTAATAAAATATTTTCTTATATGTTTAAGAATGTAATTTTCCTGTAAGATTCAACGTTCCACTGAATTGTTATATAACAGTACTTAAATGCAGTCATTTCTTGTTGGGCATAATGAACATAATGTGAAGTCACATGAAAAGACGAAAACACACTACTATGAAATAAAACTCTTGTGAATCCTGTGATTCTTAGGAAATCATGTTTGGCAGAAACTTAATTTCTTCCAAGTTTTGTTACAAAGTCAAAAGCGAAAATTCAAAAGTACCAAGTAAACCTACAGTTCAGTAGGCCTGAAAGTCCACTTCCACGTCTCAGTCTCTTTTAAGAGCGTTAGGCCAAGTTCCAACAGGGTTTCACTCTGCTAGAACTCCAATCCCCTCGAGAGCATTAGGCTTAGTGCCAGCATTCATTTACTCTTGTAACAGCTTAAATTAACTCCTGATACATTCAATCTAAACCCTTTCTTGCTATTTTGGATAGAACAAGAGTTGAGAGATGGATTTAGTCATCCAGTCTGAGGGCCACCCATCATGCTCATCTGTCTTTCGGGACTTCAAATGCTGTGTAAACTAGATTGGGGAAGGTGACAAGCAGCTATTTGTGAACTGAGGGAGGGGCTGGCAAGCCACCCCTTATATATATGACCCCATTTTACAAGAAAGAGCGTGGGGGTGGTCTGACTTATTTACTGCATGTACCTTTGACAGTAAGCTCCAACTAAAAGTGAGATTTTTAGGGGGCTAGGCACTGTGCTAACATTTTGGATACTTTCCTGGAGGAGATGAACAGAGAAGCTGATCAAAAGACAGGAAATATCATTGCTTGGTTTTGTAGGTGAGGAACTGGGACACAGATTAAATTCTGTCCAAAATCAGACAGAAGACTGAAACAAAAGGTCTCACAAAGCCAGGCATTCTTTAGCCACTTCAGAATTACATCGATTCTTTTATCATTTGTATTTTACTTTAACAGATGTGAGAGCAATCTATCTGCCTATGATTACAAGGAAAACACTCTGAAACATATAAGGATATAAGCACAGGAAAGACAAGTTTTGTTAAAAGTGATGAAATGAAATAATCCTAGTGCACTTTGAAACCTACAGGGTGATTGGATAAAACTGGACAGTCATTAAAGTTGGCCAGCTGATACCTAGATCTCAAAGGTCCTGTAGCAAGGTTATTTATGATGAAGGCTGGGAGTTGACTTCAGGGATTTCCAAAGCTGCTTCATATACTAGAGAGACTATTCATAGAATCGTAGAATTAATAGAATAGTTTGGATTGGAAGGGACCTTTAAAGGTCATCTAGTCCAACCCCTCTGCAGTAAGCAGGGACATCTTCAACTAGATCAGGTTGCTCAGAGCCCCGTCCAACCTGACCTTGAATGTTTCCATAAATTCTACCCATCGCTCCTCCACAAGCTTAAAACCAAACAACAAACAGATGAGAGATCAGTTTCAAGGAAGGCGTAATACCTTCCTCTGTTAAAGAAGCCTTAAGATGACAATGTGCTGTTAGTTTACATAAAGTCCAGTTATTTTATCGGCTTTGGAGATGATGGAAATGGGACTAATTACCAGACAGTGAACATTCATCCACTAGTAAAACTGAAAATAAATGCGAATATTTTGTGACTAGATAACACCGTTCAGCTTGTAAATAAGAGTTCTCAGCAGTCTTTGCATGTAGGAGCTTGGCCATAAAGATGGCTTATCTTCAAATATTTTCAACTTGCTAAAGTTGCTTGAAAGCTTATCATTATAGAGTCCATTTAAAAGGAAAAGAATTAAAATTTATCTAAAATATGTGTCCCCAAATACCTCTCATAACATTAACTTATATTGACCTTTCTAACACAGTCTTCCCACACTCTTCCTATGTAATTAGCTGAAAAACACCTTGCTGGCATATGTAACAAGTTCCCTCAAACTTCAGAAGAGTTACTTTTTAACTCAAGTTGAAAAATCAGAGAAAAACCTGAAAGCAAAATTCTTATTTAAATTTTTTTATTATTATTTTTAAACAATAAAATCTTCAATTTCTTTTTATATTTAAATGTATTAGTTAAATATTTTAAAATATTTTTTTAAAATTAATTAAAGAATTGAAGATAATAGTAAAGTAATTGGAAGGACTTTAAAATACAGTTTCTGAGTTGACCATGACCTTTTTGTGAAAAATATTTGATTCATAAAAGAAATGATACTCAGACTGTTAAAATACTGCTTTTATGTGAATTAAAAAATGCAGGTCAAACTTGATACTCTTTTGTGAAGGAACATTAATTTTTTTGAAAATTATGTTCTTTATGGCTTTCCAAGTTAGGCTGTAGGTCTCAATTCTGTGACGAGTATCATATATTATGCCTAATTTTAAGCATTTTGAAAAGTTCTGTGGTCCTGAAGCAAGACTACTTCTACTGCATAAAATGAACTGTATACATAGATCTTTGAAGACTGGGGCCTTTCTTGCTATTAGATGAGATCTGTTGCTCAACTGCTGTTTTATCTTTTAATGGTAAGATCCAGTGGCACTTTTGCAACAATAACAGAGGTCCCCTGAAAATGTTTCAAGTAATGGAATTACGTTATGTGCTTTAGTGGTTAATATTTTCCTCATGGTTCCAGCTGAATAAGTTATACGTAATTTTTCTTCCCTTCCAAACATTCTTCTGTGGTGTTGCTAGCATTGATTAAAAAGACCCATATCTAAGTGAAATCCTATCATTTTGACTTTTTACCTGTATCTTTGTATACATACATATATATATATATATACACATTTATATATGTGTTTTGCCTATAATATATTAATCATAGGATTTCCTGAAATCTTATTACTAGTGCTTCCCATGTAAATATAAAATTTTATTGTGGGGACCTTACTGTACTTCAGGGAACATTTCTTCTCTTTTCTTTCATCCTCTGAAATCAGTGTGAGCATGGCCATCAATTTTAATTATACCAGTATTTCACCCTAAGTTTTATAGGAAGAGTTGGCAGCAATAACTATAGTTAAAGTTGCCTAACACTTTCCACTGTATATATTCTGTACTTAAAAAGAGAGAGGGATAGAAACTGTACATAAAGGTACAATAAAACAAGTCAAGATTGGCAAAGTTAATTTTATCTGTGTTACTTGAAAAGCCAGGAGGATTTATTAGGGACTCAGACTCTATATTTTTAAGTGCAATGTGACTGATATAATTTTAAATAATTATTGTTATGTAGTTCAAAAAATACAATAAAGATGGCAAAGACATTACTTCACAGTGTTACTAAAGGAACAATTATAGAATTATCAGTATTTTAACCTGTAAAATATTTTTAAAATATGTGTTTTCTGAAAACATTGAAGTAGAAGAAGCATCATATACCTTCTTTCTTGTTTCTTTTCGCAGACTGCTGTCTAAAGCTACTATTAATAACACTTTGTAGTACTACTGTGATTTATTAATGAAAGTTAAATTATAACATCTTTAATACTGCTGAAGATAGTGAAATGTATATAATTATTTCTTTGAAAAAGAAAGGAATTATAAAAGTCTAAATTGCTGTTTTCTGTAATGTACTCCATTATTTTAAGTAGTGTTTACTTCTTTTGCTCAGAATACTAGTTATGATCTTTGATTGCACCTATTTTTGTCTAAGCAGGGGAAGGCATGATTATTTTCCAAATATGTGTGTTTAGGTGTTTTATGACTAAAATTGGTATAGGGTCTGATCTAAGCTGATCGCACGAGTTTGTGGTAGACACATACCTTCTCTACAAAAGGTTCTTCGATCCTTTCATGAAAAAGCTGAAAGTCCTAATACAAAGTTCATTGTGGTCAGGAGAGTCTGTTTCCATTGACGTCTGCAGTTGGCTCTTACAGCGTTGAAAAACAGCTGTACTATTCATGTAAATATTGTGGGCAGTCTCGGTATATTTGCTAGTGAGGGGTTCCTTTGTAGCTACACCAAAAGGGGCTGTTGGAGCCACTCACAAAGGCATGGAAATAGTGGCACTAATTAAAATCCCTGAAGAAACTGTGGACAATGCTGCTCTTTGGGGAATGGTCCCCACTTGGCACCATTCGGGCAGGAGCTGTTGGCTGAGTACAGCCAGAGATGATTTCCAGTCCATTACAGGACCCTCTTCTAGAAAAGGGAAGGTCTTGAGGGAACTTGAGGGAACTAATTCTCTTCATTATCTGAATTGCCTGTGTCCAAGAAGGCATAAGCTATACCAAGAGCAAAAAGTCAAGATACACAGACTGGGTCATGTTCACAAGGCCTAGGGAGTCTCCTGTTCACATGGCATTCACAGTGTTTGTGGGTCTCATGTTCCCGCAGCTTAGGTATAGCCTCTCTATGTCTGGTCTGTAATGGAGGGGTTTAGTTGGAGCAGCCCGGAGCACAGCCAGGACACCTGTATGGTGCCAGTTCTGGGCCTTGAGCTTGCTCTTTTTTTATGTAGGAGAAAAAATGTACCTGTACGGTATTAGTCACAATCCACAGCAAATCAGCTGTAACTTAATTTCTGAGGAAAGAGGATTGGTGAGACTAAACCATGTGTGACAGAGGTTTGTGTGGAATGGCAAGGATATGTAAGACACGGCTAAGATTCATGCAACTAGAAATAAATGTCTACATACAAGTGTCTGCACCTGAATTCATCACCTTACACTCTCTTTATAGTTAATGGGGAGAAGTATGCATCTCTGGATCATGATTCATCTTGTCCTAAGATAAATGTTTGAAGTGGCTCAGATGGATCTCAACCAAAGAAATAACCATTTCAGTCTTCTTGGCTGTAAAGGGAACTGAGATGATTTCAGTTCAGCTGTAAATATAGTTGTTTGCTGTAAGCTGCTTTTATTTACTGCTTATGGTTGCTGCAGACATTCTTGAAAATGAACTCCTGCAGATCTGGATATCAAACTTGCTGGGTGCATACGCTGTCAGAATTGGCAACAAAGGAGATAGTCAGACACAGTTTGATTATGGGGTGCCACCCTGATGACAGGTGGAAGCACGGATGTGTTACTTCAAGATGCAGCTGAGGGAAGAATGTCTTGTTGTTATTGCATGGGAGAACTTGTGATACCCTCCCTGCCTAGGTACTAGCTTGTTACTGGGCTTATGATCATCTGTGTTTGAGAACACTGGAATTTACATCTTTTGTCACTTGACTTGCATGAAAAATATGCATATCCTCTGTCAGTTCAGCTATCACTTCTGTCATTACTGCAGAGAGAGCTCAGAGAGAGCTCACAAAGGTAGATGGTCCAGTGTTCCACAGACTACCTGCCTACTTGCCTGTGGTAGTTGAAGGCAGTTAGGAGTGCTAGGCTTCCCATGCTAGGCTTCCCCTAAGCTTAGCTGGGTGGGACTCTATGAGTTGGGAGAGGGCACCTGATAAACGCAAGCTGTTTATTGTTTTCCACAGCAGCAAGAGAGACTGTCATTTTGACTCAGGGGACCTGAGGTCAGTCTGGAGCCTCCCACTCCATAAGCTCTGAGAAGCTCCAGGAAGCTGTGGCAGCAGTGGAGGACTGAGGACCAGCAGAACCTGCTGGAAGCCAGGGACCCGTCCATGGTGTGATCTTACCCCAAATCTACCCATGACAGCTGTCTGTTACACCTGGTAGCATCCTGGCACCTGAAAGAGCCCGCTACTCTAACCAGACCTGGATGGAAGAAGTGGAAGGCAAGTTTGAGGAATAAGTATTGCATTATTATATTGAATAAATTGTAGGTTAGCAATTGTTGTTACAGACTAAGTAGGATCTAAATGACTTAACGCCCATGCAATCTGTGTCTGTTCTCTCCTCCTTTTAGTCTACTCTGCTCTTTAATCTATTTTTATATAATCTCTATTTTATTATAAGTCATATTGTGTGTATTCAGCAACTAGGTTTACTTGCTGATCACCAGAAGCTCAACTACCACTGGTACCTGGGGAGGTACCAGAGACCCTGCAGGGAGAGGAACCAGGAACTCCGCTGCTCTGGAGGGTTAGGGTACCTCATCAAGAACTCGGTATTACAGCATCCGTGGAGGGTCATTAGAGGTTGATTGCCTTCTTTTGGTGCTCTGAAGTTCGATAGGCTGAAATGACACGTCTAAGATCTTAGAGCCAGGCAGTGACAGAGCTGGAAATAATCCCTGAAGGCAAAAGCTATTTGTAACGTATTTTCTGCAAATATTGCATTATTTGGATGGTTTCCAGTTGATTATTGCAAATTAAAAAAAAACCCCAAAATCTGCATTGCTCAACTTTTGGGGTCCACATTTGATTTTAAATCCAAGGATGTTTGTGTCTGTCTTACGCTACTACTCATCCACTGTCTTACATCCACCTTACATGTAATTTTTAAATTTTCCTAGCTATAACTCCACTGATTCTGATTTGTTGTAACTTACATTCTGAAGAGACAGACTATGGTCCAGTAAAAGCAAATAACAAGAAAATGTAAGAAAGCAATGGCTAAAGCATGGTGGGAACATCTACCATTAACTTTATGCCTTATTTAGTGCACCTTAGTCTAGTTCCTTTGTATCTAAATGACACAAGTTAAAAGTCCCTTATATTCCCTGAGACTCTGATACAATCTCTAAGATTTTAATCTGCTTGAAATTACTGGCAAAACTATTCTGGATTTATCAGATCAGTTCAGAACTTAATCTTTTGTACTTCTACACACACTTGGTAGCCTAAGACTTAACCTGTCTTACTCATCATCTTTGTCTCCTACACTTAGAAATAGCTTAGCAAGAACAAATAGTGAATGTGCTGCAGAAGTGGTTTTAGATTCCATAAAGTTATTCTCTCCTTTCTGCAAAACCTGTGCCATCCTTAGTTATGATCTGAATCATGTTTTGATCCCAAACTAGCAAAACCCCAGATCATTACATAGTAGCATTAAAAAAAAAAATTACTAATTTGCAATTGCCTCTTAAGGATTATGTTAAACACTTTAATTAGTCAGCATTTCCTTACTTTTTTCGAAGCTGTAAACTTGTTCATCAGCCAGCATACCACACATCTGGCTAGCTTGCATGCCCACATATAATAAATATTATGGATATCATGCAGAGAAGCCAAAGTTTCTGACACTTCTCAAACATCAAATGGTCTTCAAAACTCAGGAGAAAGTTTACTGCTGTCTGGATATTTAATAAAATATTTTTTAAGAAAGAGAAGATACTTGGGTAAGATAGATACATTCACATTCCTTGCATCTGCCTTCTGAAGTGATTCAGGAACTAGCCCAAGTAAGCACTGAATTGTTTCCAGATATTTTGGATATCTTTGAAAACTCATGGAGGACAGAGGACACAGTAGAGGACTGAAAAAGGGAAACATAATAGCTTTTAGGAAAAGAATAGAAGAGAACTCAAGGTAGCCAGGTAGCCTAACTAACTTCCACCTCTGGATTCTGGAAGAAATTATTAAATAAGCAGTTTCTAAAGGCTAGAACATGGTAAGGAGATAAAAGCTTGTTGACATGCCTCTGTCAAGAACATACAATGTCAAACCACAGTAATTTTCTTCTATGTTGCCTAGTATTCTGCTTTTGGTTAGGATAGAGTTAATTTTCTTCCTAGTAGCTGGTATAGTGCTGTATTTTGGTTTTAGTGTGAGAATAATGTTGATAACACACTGATGTTTTGGTTGTTGCTGAGTAGCGCTTATCAAAAGTTAAGGATTTTTCAGTTTCCCATGCTCTGCCAGTGAGCAGGTGCACAAGAAGCTGGAAGGGAGCATGGCCAGGACAGCTGACTCGAACTAGCCAAAGGGATATTCCATGGCATAGAACATTATGCTCAGTATGTAAACTGGGGGAAGGTGGCCGGGAGGGGCCGATCGCTGCTGGGGCATCGGTCAGCGGGTGGTGGGCAATTGCAATGTGCATCAGTTGTCTTTTCCTGGGTTTTATTTCTCTCTCTTTTTGTTATATTCCTTTTCATTACCATTATTATTATTATGTTCTGTTTTATTTTAGTTATTAAACTGTTCTTATCTCAACCCATGAGTTTCACTTTTTTTTCCGCTTCTCCTCCCCATCCCCCTGGGAGGGGAGAGGAGTGAGCAAGCAGCTGCATAGTGCTTAGTTGCTGGCTGGGGTTAAACTACAACACCTAGTAGATACAGATGAAGCAGGAAAAGTTACTTACGTAGGTTTTAGTAAGGCTTCTGACTCTGTTCTCTGTTGTTTTTAATAAATAACTAAAGAGGTACGGCCTAGATGAAATCACTAGAAGGTAAGGATGGACGAGGGCAACTGATGAAAAAACACTGGGTTGGAAAAGTAGTTATTGGTGGCTTACAGTCAATTTGAGATGGTATTTCATGTAGGCTGTAGGACTTTGGGGACAGTTCCCTTCAATAAGATGGGATGAGTGACTAGACTATCTGCTTATAAATTTCAAAATTTATGCCAAGCTGGAAGAAGTTGGAAATACACTGGAAAAAGGGATCAGAATGGTAAAATGGTAAAAGTTGCAGACATGGCTTAAAATCAACAAGTGCAATAAATGTTCTTACACTGATGAAGGAGGAATCAATTGCAAGACAGACACAAAAAAAACCCCCACAGATGGGACAGCAAGACTGCAAAGATGACTGCGTAGATCTGAAATGATACCCATAAATGAGATCATATGGCCTAAAGCAAATTCTCATGTATGATATGTACTGTAAGGGAGATAGAAAGATTGACTACTCCACTACAAATGATAGGACAGCTCAGGTTGGAAGGGAGCTTGAAGATCATCTGGTCCAAACTTTGTAGGAAAGGACACCTAGAGGAGATGCCTCCCAGATGCCTGAACTGGTGCACTGTATCCAGTTCAGGACATTAAACTTTAAAAAAGGTTTAGTGAAGTGCAACAGTGTAAGACAAGAGATAAAATTGCAATTTAGTTTAGTCTACCCAGTGGAAGATAGAGGACTGAAGTGCTGACATCTCCCAGTAGGGAAAAGATTTTTCTAAGAAGAATAGTGATCAGTTGTTCTTCAGGGGCCATTTAGGGAAAAGCAAGGAGAATCAGCTTAATTTCCAGGTTAGAAAAATCCTTTTCGTTATGAGAAGGGAAGCAGTGGAGCAAGCTATGTAGAAGGACTGCAGAATACCCTTCACGGGAATTTTTTTTCTGGACAAATTATGTAACTATCTCTTGGGACTGTTCTTTATGTATTTCATTCTACCCCAGTGCTGTAGTTTGAGAAAGTGATCTCTTGAGATCCCTCCAGCACTAAATTTCTGTGATTCTATGAAATCTGTACAAAGATGTGCAAATGATAAAGATTTCTTCCCCTATGAAAATTGAATGGGAAAATTCTGTATGATAGAGTCTACCCCTTAATTTATTTTCTTATATTAAATCTTGAAGTATGAATATTATATTAGTAATTATTTTTTTGTTGCTGGATACAGTTTGTTTTTCTCTTATCTCAAGCTTTCTATCTGAAAGGCATAAATAAAAAGTTGCTCCCCCTAGATGTGCTGTAAGTAATTCCAGGACATCCATAAACAAGTGATACAGCTTGGTTCAGGTGATTGAGTTCTAGGCCAAAGGACAAGAATGACATTGTTTGTACTTTACATTTCCACTGGTTTCTCTCAGTCCTTTAATGTGTCATTAAAGTCATCTGCCCTGCCTTCTCCTATGAATCCTGGAGTTATAATATTGATACTGTACAATACACAACCCTATTGTCATATAGGTAATAATATATGTGTTAGGTTTATGAATACACAGTGGGGGTTTACTGTCAGCCACATCCTTCATTCTGGCAAATAAAAAAAAATGGTAAGATGTTTACTCACAAAAGGTATCTTGCATGGTTTCTCCTTACTTAGTATTACCTTGGCAGTTATGAAAGTAGAAATTACACAAAACCAGAGATTCTGCAAGATAAAATTTAATGTAATTTGGAACACTTTGTAGTCTTCAGAATCAGCCACATTTTCCCCACCACCCAAATTATTTTAAATTGTAAGTAGTTTTGCAAAGCTGTTAGCATTATTTTCTCAGCTCACCCAATTTTTTTTGCAAGACATATTATCTATGATGAATCACAACATCTTTTATTAGTATAGTTATAAAAGCATTAAAGCTGTCAGGTGTAATTTGCAGCTTTTTCTCCTTTAGATTCAGTACTCTTTCTGAAACGAAGCTAATTTAATAACTAGGGAATCTAAGTTACAATCAAATTTATTATATTTACCAGACTTGAATTTCAGATGAGAAATTCAGATGAGATTAAAATGTACTTGAAGAGGAAAGAGCAGAACTGCCAGTGGGCATTGAATTAGCAGCCTGGACAATATCTAATAATGCTGTGATTAAGAGTGTTATGATGATGAGAGAAGGAGGAAGAGGATTTCTGTTTGTCTTTCTCTGTACCTTTTACATGTTGTGCAAGCTGAAGTGAAGGCAAGAACCTCAGCGCAAAGCTTCAGTTGAGGGGAGTGTCCTCTTTCTAAATTTTTCTGTGACTTACAGTATGCCTTTATAACCTAGCACTGCAATTCTGCCTGCAAATCTCTAAATTACTGCTAGAGAAGTAGATGCTGTTGTTTATGTCCATATATGAGCACTTGCCACTCTACACTGCGTACCAGGTGTAATCCTGTGAGTTCTGCGTCCACAGAATTTCTGCTGAATTCTGAGTGAGGTTTGCGCTTGGATGGCTTCTGAATCAAGGTTTTCATGTCAGAAAGAGCTCAATAAAAGTCCTGTTGAAAAATAAACAAACAAACAAACAAACAAAAAGCAGTCTTCTCCTTTTCCTGTTGCTGACATTAGTTTCCTCTGAGTCTCAGTCCCCCAGCCCTCTTAACCAAGTCTGTGACACAGATCATATTTTACTATATTAAGGCAGAGTGTTATTTTGTGATCACATTAGTTGCACATGTACTGTGGAGATTTTTGATTCCCAAAGGTGCTGCCAGCTTTTGTGTACACAGTTTAAGCTTAAGCAGAGTTTTTGTTTTTCCCAAGGAATTCTACTGACTTTGAGATATTTAAAATCTGAAGTTGTGGTTCTCTTTGATTCATCATCTGATAAAGAATGTTAGCTGTACTAAAACTGGAAAAGGGGTTAAACCAGAATAAAAAAGCAGCATTCTAGAGAATCAGGGTATCATAAAAACATTCCTTTCCCAAAGGTATATTGCCACCTAGCAAACACTGAGAATAATGGTCACACAAATAGAAAAAAAGAAAATTCAAAAGGCCAGTGAAATTTTGCTTGATTTTGAAAGCTTAATTGAAGAAAGAGCTTGAGGTTTAAGCATTCCTTCTGAGCTTTTTGTGCAAAGGGAATTGTCCCTGTATGGATGTGGCACATCATCAGCAGGACAGAATAAGTCAGCTGTTCACCTGGCTCTGCTGTAGGTCTAACCCTCCACAGCTGAGAATGTTCACGTCAGGAAGAGGAGGAGGAGGAGGATATACTAACGCCTTCTGGCATTTCAGAAGATGTGTGTGTTACAGTGCAGAGCCCTTGGTGCTGAAGGTAGCTTTGACAAAGAGGTTATAGCACAGGGGCCATAGCTGGTCTGAAGATACAGGGTCTTGCTCTAGAATGCCATATTCTTTTAGTCTGTTTTCCACTTAGTTCTTTGAAGAATGTCATAGTTTGAGGATGACAAATTTGTTAAGAAAAATGGAAAGAGGATCAGATTGTTACACAAGAAGAACTAAATGAACTTTTAGTAGAAGGGTAAGAACAAGATGAAACTTAATACGCAGTGCAAAGTGACTAGTATTATTATTAAGGGCAAAATACTAGAATTTCTGCTGTAAATGCTCAGCTTCAGGACTCCATACATGAATGAGTATTTCTTGCTCCAGCCATCAAACAGCCAGACCAAAGCATGACTAAGATGAAAGGCAAGGCTGCGGTGGAACATGGAGTTGATGAGATAGCTCCATACTGAGAGCAGAACGGGAGATGAAATCAAAGATGACTGAATTGAGTTGAGATTACAACTGCCTGAAAAGGTAAAGAAGCAGAGAAGGGTAAGAACCTTTCAATAACTATAAAAAATCAGAGGGGAAAAAACAAAACCCAGAAGACAAGATGTGAAAACAGCTCACATGACATTGGAATCTCAAAGCATATGCTGTCAGCAAAAAGAGATTGGATGAATTTCTGCAGACTCAACAGTAATTGCCATGCGGCAGCAGTTAGTACTGTTGAAATGCTGGAACTGATGGGAACCAGCTAGGCTGTAGTGACTCGGAACAGATGTCCTCAGAAAAGCATGAGACAGCATTCTGCAATGTGAGAGAAATCCTTGCCTGTCAGTCTAAACCGATGGTTTGTTTTGTGGACTAGGCCATATATCTCTCATGAGATAGGAATTTTAGCTTTTCACTTCTTTTGTGTTAATAGATACCCAGTCTGGTCTTCTTTAAAGCTGGAACAGTCATTTCTGTAAATGCAGCCTAATGGATATTAATTTTCAGCAGTTACATATGTTCTAAATATCAGCATTAGAACTAGCAGGGGTGCCTGCATTTGTGAATATATTCAAGGAGTGCAATGTCAGGAACAGTTCCTTTCCAGCTTAGTGTAATTTCATGTTTCGTCATGATCTAGGCGTAACTGACCTTGAGTTGAGCTGGTTATATTCCCCCTTGGAGTAAGACTGGTTAAGCTCATGCAGTTCTATACCATCGAGCACTTGCAACTGGAGCCACTTTTGTGAAGCTTACCTCGGGAGGTTTGAGATTGGTGCCTAATATTTTGCCCAGCAGACAGAAGTAGGATTTGAATTTGCAGCCTGCCAAGTGTGGCTGAAGTCCTGAGGGTCAAAGCACCCACATTCAGCCCCCGTCAGGAAGCATGCCTGAGCACGCTATAGCTGCGAGCTTTATGCCCATGCTGCCTGTCTAAAGTGAGGGGGGCGGAGGCAGACTGCTCTGTGTTTAATAGGGAAAGGAGTAAAGACTGTGATCTCTGTGCTTAAATGCAGTCCAAAAGGTAAAAAAAAAAAGTCATTTTACAATGTTCTGCTCAGAATTAGTTTATTTAAGGGCTAATGCTGAAAGGAATTGCTAGTAACGTAGGCTGGAAGGCCAGTTACATGCAGAATTTAGTATAAAAATAGTGTTCTTTGTCTTGTAGTGTATATTGCATACAGGCTTGCTGCTGTCTTGTTGCCTGTGCCAGCCTTCTCAGTTTGCTTAAGAAGAATCATGAGAATAAAAGGGTACCATGAATAAAAAAGTACCATGCTTATCAGCCTTCTTGGCAGCTCATGTCTGTTCTTCATAACCTGGCAGTACTACCCTGGTGACTACCCAAATGCTCTAAAGCAAAGATCATAGCTGTATATCCTATGAAATAGGAAACCTTAGTGATTCAGACTTGGTTGGCATAATTTTCAGAAGGGCTAAGGAGGTATGAAGTGATGTAAAGTAAGTATTTGAAATTTTCACATGTGAAAAAAATTCCACAGATTAATTAAAGTGTAATCTCACTATAGAAAGATGAGGCCTGGAATTTAAAACAGTGGGAGCTTAAAATCAGGCACTGAAATCCTTATCCTTAATTAGGACATAAGTACGTAAATAGTTAAATACGTTCAAGAGTCACAACAACCCCTTGCAAGGCTGCAGGCTTGGGGATGAATGGCTGGAAAGCTGCTGGTGGAAAAGGACCTGGGGGTGCTGGTCAACAGCCGGCTGAACATGAGCCAGCAGTGTGCCCAGGTGGCCAAGAAGGCCAACAGCATCCTGGCCTGTATCAGAAACAGCGTGGCCAGCAGGAGTAGGGAGGTGATCGTGCCCCTGTACTCAGCACTGGTGAGGCAAATACCTCGAGTACTGTGTGCAGTTTTGGGCCCCTCACTGCAAGAAGGACATTGAGGTGCTGGAGTGTGTCCAGAGAAGGGCAACGAAGCTGGTGAGGGGCCTGGAGAACAGGTCTTATGAGGAGCAGCTGAGGGAACTGGGGTTGTTTAGCCTGGAGAAGGGGAGGGTGAGGGGAGACCTTATCACTCTCTACAACTACCTGAAAGGAGGTTGTAGTGAGGTGGGGGTCAGTCTCTCCTCCCAAGTAACAAGCCACAGGACAAGAAGAAAGAGCCTCAAGTTGTACCAGGGGACGTTTAGATTGGACATTAGGAAAAATTTCTTTACTGAAAAAATGGTCGAGCACTGGAACAGGCTGCCCAGGGAAGTGGTTGAATCACCATCCCTGGACGTGTTTAAAAGACGTGTAGATGTGGCACTTCGGGACATGGTTTAGTCGTGGACTTGGTAGTGTTAGGATAATGGTTGGACTTTATGATCTTCAAGGTCATTTCCAACCTAAATGATTCTATGATTCTATGAAGAGATGTCAATGGACCTAATTTTCTGTATGTACTTTCTGAAGTTCACTTACCGAGCACTTGTATGAGAAATCTTCAGAGTTTTTGACCGTAGTTGCCCAAAAAGAGTCATCAAAGAGCAGTTCCGAGAATCTTAGCCTTTCAGTCCTAATTTAGGCTCTTTTTTTTTTAAAAAAAAAAAATTGCCTTTGGTCTTATGAAATGCATCATTTCAAATAATTTCAGTAATAGAAGTTATTAGAATCTCTGTTCCTGAAGAGAGACTCCACTTGTAAACATACTTATAAATGACTGACTCTTCTCAAGCGTATTACCAGTAAGGTATTATTTTTCAAGTATGGGGTTTCTGTGTCTTACAGATTTATTTTTACCTTTCAGAAATGCTAAGAAATAAGCTTCATTCTCACTGTTAATAAACAACTCTAATGCTTCAACTTTTTAATAGCTTTGGAATGCAATAAATTTGAAATATTTGATAGACTCTGTGTTATATAGACTTTGCTTAGACCCAAAGGAAACTGCAAACATAGTAATAGCTACAAGATACGCTCTTGTTGTCTGAATACTGTACAAAGATGTTTAAAGTGACTAGACAAAAAATTATGAAAGGAGCATATGACTCAAATTATAAATAAAATATGAGGACTACTGGACCAAAATCTGCATGCGGGAAAACCTTAGTGACAGTCAAATCTAGAGAGAGGACTCTTCAAGAACATTTACTAAGGACTCCGTCCTCACACTTTTACAATTGAGAGTCAAGTATTTTGAGCAGATGGACTGCAAACAGTCTTTCCAGAAATTCACTAAGTGACTGTAAATGTTTAAGCAGTTTTTAGATTTTTTTACACATTTCCCTGTGTTTAGTGTACCTGGGCTTTGCTTTCATCTATCCTATGGTGATTTCCACAGTTTTCCATAATTACGGAAGCTGTGGCAAAGAACGGCCCACAAATTCTGAGGGTTTGCAATGCAGAACTGTAAGAGCGTTTTTTTACCTGAGGGAATGAAAGACCCAAATGTGCTTCTCTTGTGTTCATATCAACTGTCAGAGATCCAGCAATGGGGTGGTGCTGTGATAGTTTCCCTAAGCTGAGAAGCTGCTCGAGTTTTTTTGGAGGAACGGGGTTTGCAGTGTCATCACCATCACCCCACTGGAAGACACAACCAGAAAACACCTGCTCTAAAGGGAGTAAGCTTACAAGCTCTGTATATCAGAGCTCTCCTTAGCAGCCCTCAGCAGGGCAGCAGGACCAGGATCCCAGATACAGAGCTGGAACGATCAGATGATTACAATAATATAAGGTATGAATTCCAGGAAGTTGAAGCAAATTCCTTCTGCTTGTTCATATCAAAGATTTATACAAATAGCACAACACAAGGTTTGGCAAGATAATTTTCCTTCAGTTTTGCCATGTGTTTCTTCACAAGCCTGTCTCCCATTAAAAAAAGCAGGATACCTAATACTAGAGGTCTGCCTGATGTCTCACCATTTGTATGCATAGTTCTGTTGGCTGCAGTGCTACTGCAGTAAGGGCAAGGTAGTCAGAGCCAATTTGTCCGTATCTGCAGAAGAGAGTTCTCTGTGCTTGGTTGTGCTCTAAAGCCAGTCCCTGAGAATCCGTGATGGTAACTGTAATTCTCCTCCTCAAACCTAGAGCAATGTTTAAAGCGGAGGAAGCACAGGAACCTCCTGAATGGTTTCTTCCCCCGTTGCCTGTCAGTGATTTCACTGCAATGCCTAGAAAAAGCAAAGCAGTTCAGACAGCATCTATTTCTGGTGTGAAATCCTAGTTGTGGAATCCCAGTGCTGATGTGTTTTTCAGACCCTCTGGTGAATTTCTAAGCTCTCTTGGAATAACAGCTGGTGGGAGGGGACTGGAATCCCCACGGTGGATTTCAGGTTCTCAGACTTTGATGAAAGCTTGAAACAACAGGGTGGGAAAGCTGTTTTTTATCAAGAGCAGCTATGAAGACAGAGAAGCAAACTCTTGTCAGTAAAGAGCTTTTCATCTCCTTGTCCTGTTTTTCTGAGGAATGAAGAGTAGGATGTGGAAACCCAGTATGAATTTTGAGGGGTGGGGGCAGAGGAGTGGAGACTCTCTTCTGTTCAGCTCCTCCATAGGGAGGTATCCTGGGTAAAGATACAGCCTGGTACTCAGAAGTGTATTGGTGACCCTTGTAAAAGCAGTGCCTTGAGAGCCAGAGAGGGAGGGACAGTCACATTGAGGCCTGTGTAGTAGCTCAGAACCACTGTTGTTGGTTTCTTTTTCCTTTTCTCGAAAGCCTGTTTTTCAGATATTTTAAACCTTTAAACCTAGAAGAGACTGCTGTTACCATTGGTTACCTCCCTGTGTAACATCAAATATAGGTTGCAGCTGTGCATGGCAAAGATCTGGAGGAGAAAAACTCCTTATCTAAAACACCTTAGTAGTCGCTAGGTCACAGGCATTTCCAATTCTTCACCAGCACATGGGATAATATATAAAATACTTTTGGTGGCTCACAAAGCACATGAAAAGATTACACTGATAGCAATTTGTACAGTGCAGTCTCTTCTCTCACCCTTCACCTTGTCAGCATAGTAGTGCAGTTGGCAGTGTTAGAACTATACTCTGGCCACCGATGAAAGAGCACTAAATGCCTTAAGATGGTGAATACCATCAAACGTAAGAAGTCTAACCAATGTCATTTAACAGCATGTGATGTTGCTGTTATCTGAGGATCAGCACTCCACCATGTTGATGTCCTGACCACCACTGAATTTTCTACTAGGGTCAAACTTAAACATTTTTAGTTGCACATAGCACTATCACAGTTAGCCAAGCAATCAAACCTTGAGATAAGCTTGTGGTACAGTCTCCATGCTTAAAACTATTCACCAGAGCTATGTAATGGTCAACACCTGGGTACTTCTCTGGTACACTACAAGATTCATTATATGAAAGGTCCGCTGCTTGATGTGTTTGTGATGATGGTCACATTGCAGATACTGTTAAAGAATTTAGCATTGGTTGGTCACACAAAACATTTGTCATACTGTACACAAACTTGGGTTCCTTGACCAGTTCCTGGAGAACTGACCTGACAGTGAGCATGTCCCTGGGATTCTTCTGGCTGAAATGATTTTGGTAATCTGCCTCCTGTGAGCTGGACATAACACATCACATAATCCTGCCACTTGAGCCCATTTTCTGTCATCCCTTAGTTTAGCTTGATACTGCCTAAGTTTCCAGTAATGTTTATGATGTTTATTGTCTCCTCAAGGGGAAGTGAGACCCTTACACCTCCTGGGTGCCTGATGAGAGGCTACATAGACTGAAACTCTTCAGTTTGGAGAGGAGAAGGCTGAGAGCAAAGAGTAAGTTTTACAAAGTCATGAAGGAAAAGTATCAGGTGAATGAGTAACTATTATTCACCTGTTATTCAACAGTTACAGCACAAGGATTAGTAGGTATTCAGTGAAACTAATAGGATATTGGTTTGAAACTGATAGAAGAAAGTTATTTTTTACACAGAGAGTAATGAACTTCCAGAATTTGTTGTCATAGGAGACTATGGAGGCAGGGTCAAAGCAGGGTTAGGCAAATTCAGGGACAGCAGGTCTATAAGCAGGTATTAAAGGCAGTATGCAGGGTAGTACCTTGTAATATCCCTAATCCAGTGATTGTGGTTCCTGGGAGAGAACAAGGGGATCAGACTGCACAAAGTGGCCAAGAACACGTGCACTCCCTAAATGGTGCTTCCCACTGCCACTGTCAGGGAGGATGTAGTGGCATAGCTGTACCCCAGTCTGCTATAACCGTGTTCTTACATTCTTACGTTAACTGGAGAATCAAACAGGTCAGACACTGTCTCTCAAACCCAAAACATGGCGTGCGTTTTCCATGACCTTCCACTCTCTCCAAAATGTGAAGCATTCATTCTCGTATTTTTGCCCAGTTCCCTTATAAACGTCGTCAGACTGGGCAAACAGAAATAGCTTAAACAGAAGATGGCAGTCCTCTATGGGGAATGGCTTCGTAATCTTACAGTCCCTCAGCTCCCCACAACTACTGACTTCTTCAGAACAGCCCCTTTCCTCCCCATACAAGAAGGAAGGGTCTCCAGTCTTGCTGTAGAAGCAGGAAGTTCAGGAGAAACAAGCCGAGATTCTAGTCAGAGATCCTTTTGTCTTGGCCAGTCAAAAGGAAAACATTAGTACATACCCAGGGTAATTATTTGAAGAAAATGGTTATATTATTTTCTGTCCCTTCACAGCACTGAATCAGAGTGCAGTTACATACTGTTGAGTTATTGGTGAAGTAGCAGCAGAATGATTAAGGAAATCAACAGGCAAAACCACTCAAAATATGTTAGTTATCAACAAAGTAATTGGATAGTGTTTAAGCGAATGAAACAGAGGCATGCAAAATATTACAAAGGATTATAGTAACTGTAGCAGAGAGTGGAGGTTTCCAAGTGACTACATTCCAAGTGACCTGACTACATTTAGTTCTCGCAAACAGAGGACTTTCTCATCACTAGCCTACTTCAAGGAATCACAACGAGAAGGGACAGTCACCCCAGAGGTATCAGGCGTTCCCAAAGAATGGGAAATTGTAAAAGAGTGAGAGGAGGAAAGCTTTAGAGAATAAGAAAACAAATGCAAATTCTGAGTTCTGTTAGATGGCTAACAAGCCATATTTCATAAAAGGTAACTTTTAAGCCTGTTGTGTTTCAGTGGTTACAACAGCAGTCAGAGCAAAAATACAATATATAATACTGAAAATAATATTAAAAATGGGGAAGTAGCGAAAGTATAGAATTGACTTACAAAATGGAGAAAAGTGATAATGTCAAGCTGAAAACTACAGGAAGAAGTCAGTCACTGACAGGTTTAAAAAGAAATGCAAATTTGCTAAAAGATTTGTAAAGCGAGAATTCCTAGTGATGGTGCAAAATCTTTTGTTAGATAGAGATAGTACATTTAAAATAATATAGGAAAAGACAAAGTTTTTAATGACTTGGATCTGGGAAGGAAGAAGATGATGGAGATGGACATTTTCTAATTTGTTAGCAAAAAAAAAGGAGACTTTTTAGTAAACAGAGGCTAGACAACTTAAAGAACTGGCCTTCCTATGGTATGCCAGAACACCCCATGTGAGCATGGACATCCTCCCTTCCCCAAGCACCGCCTGCAGCTCCACTTCCACTTCCATTCCCACTCAGCCATGGGCTCACTGCAGAGCTGCCTCCAGGTCCCAGCGTGGCAGGGCCATGCCCGGGGCACCCTTGTCCTCAGCGACTGCTCCCGTCCTCAGCAGCAGCGGGCATCCGATCTCTGCCCAGCAACTGGGGGTGCGTAGCCCCGTGCTCCCCTTGGGGCCTGTCTATTGCTCGGCTGGCTCTGGTCCTACCAACCAGACATGGTCAGCCACCATGGCCAGTTGAGGAGATCACACCCGTCAAAGACAAATGGTGCCTTCATCTGCCCCATCATGGTCTTGCTCATCAGCTCTTTATGCTGCTTGTTGGGGCCGTGGTGCTGGGTCCTTCTCCCCGCCGCTGGCTGAGTGGTGGTGGTGATGGCACCTTGGACAAGCGCTCTTCACGGTGCGCTCCTCTTGCCGTGCTCCCCAGCCAGGCTGTCCACCACCCGCAGCACAACTGCCCATCACCCAGGGATCAGCACGCCCGGGGCTGAGCTCGGCCCGCAGCCTCCTGCCCTCGTCCACCCGCTCGCCGGAGCGGGGTGACTGGGCTGACCCCGGTACGGGAGCCGGGGTTCCCGGGCGGGCCGCGGGCTCTGGCGTTGCAGGGGGAGCGCTGGCCCCGGGTGGCAGCGGCGTTGGCGGGGGGGCACGGCGGGGCCGCCCCGCTGGCTTTGCCCGCTAGAGGGCAAGAGAGCCCCGCACAAGCGCGGCGGGGCGGCTGCCCCTGACCCGCAGCCCCCGGCGCCCGCCGCGCCCGGCCCCGCGCCTGCCGCCGGGGGGCTCCGGCGCCGCGGCCCCGCGGGGAGCCGCCCGGGACGGCTGCTGCAGGAGGCCGGGCACGGCCCTGCCGCCCGCCCCTCGGGCAAGGGGCCCCCGCCGAGGTGTCTGCTGGAGGCGACGGAAGCCAGCGGGCCTGAGGCCTTCCCTTGGGCTCTGGGCGACGCGGGAGGAAATGTCCTGGGTGGCCGCGGTGCCGTAGGTGGAGAGATAATCTCTTCCATGGGGAAAGCTAGCGAGGCCTTCGGCCATTCTGGAAAGAGCCATCGTGGAGCTGGCATGGACAACCTTCTCCGTCGGGGCAAAGGCACAGCGGGCTGCTGCGCCTGCCACAGCGCAGGCAGAGCGGTAAGCGGGGACACGCACCCTGCTCCTGCCGAGCCGGGCGGGCGCCGAGAGGCACCTTCTCCCTGTCCCCAGGGAGGTGACGACGAGCTGGTTGCTGGCTGCAGCTCTGGTCTAGCACTGGTAAGTAGCGTCCATCTGATGGCCTGGGTACGTGCCTTGGTTGGCATACGAATGCCGCCTCATCTTCCAGGTACTGAACTATCTACAAGGGAAGTCTGTCAGACAAAGGAAGAACCTCAGGGACACCCTTCAGCCTGCTGGGAAATGCTGCGGTCAGAAATGAGCACCAACAGCATGGGAGCATGAAGACAGCAGAAACCTCTCAGGTTAGACACCGTGTGTGCTTGGGCAGGAAAGGTGCCCAAGGCAAAGGGTCAGCAGTGGCAGACCGGTTCTCACAGTGACCAGTCCTGTGAGCTGTGCCACATGAAGCACTTGCCATGTGGAGGCCTCTGCGGTGACCTGCACACGTGGCATCTCTGATTTCTTCCCCTTTTCTCCTTGCAACCATAGCACTTTGTCTCTTGAGCTGGAGGGACTTGCAACATCATGGACAATCAATTCATTATTAAAACCAGCAGATACAAGCCATGTACAAATATACACGCACTGGAGAAATTTTAAACATATTCGGCAGCTTTCACACTTGCATCACCCTATCTACCTTCAAGTATCCCCAACAAGGACACGCATTCCAAAAGACTGTATCAACACCTGTGTCAATGCACTTGACTGTCTCTGACCAATAATGGCATTATTACTTTTGTACTTAAATTAAGGTGTCTTAAAACATGTAACCTGATAACTCCCTTCCTAGGACGGTCACAAAGATTATATTCTGCCAATGCTTGTTTAACACAGATTCCTGTATGCAGCAAAATACCATAATTCTATAAGAAATCCACGTGAGCCTGCTGTGGCTGTGTTTCGCGTAGTGACACTGATGCTGATGTTTTCTTGGAGTTTTCAATCTGAACTGCATGTTTTACACTCTTCTGGTCTGAAAATTTAGTGAACTGAGAAGCCCTTTCATGTTGTCTTCTGGGATGCTTATAGGTAATTTTTTTGGTCATAAATATTGCTATTTTTTTCTACAGTTTCTGAAGTGAGAAAGCAAATACATTCCTCTAGCTCAAGCTTTCTAAACTTGTAGGTGCTTCTCATGTTAATCCAGTTAACCTGAATCGTATGGCTAATAGGTTTTCGCAAATATTTTATTTCCAGGCAATCTAATGTTTCATAATCATGACTTTCAGTAACTTCTCATTGCTGAGATGACATGGGTTTTCTTTGGAGGATTAATTCGTGCAGCTATATTAATAGTTTAGTGCTCTCACCAGCCATTCTAGGCAAATGCTGAATCACGTGCAGCAGGTGGGATCCATCCAGTCCTATCTAGACCTCTGTCATGTAGAAGTCTACATCTAATATAGGCTTTCTTCATACACAAGGAAGAATTAAGCATCTTTAGAGCATGAGTCATGTCATCCTAAAGTAGACGCCTAGAATAGCGGATGATTTGTGCCCTAAAATTGCTCCTATTTCTCTGTGTTCAAGAACAAGTAGTTTAGATCTCGATGTCGCCATTGTAGCAACCTCAAGTGAGGTGAGATGAATTAATACTCATATCATATCCAGGTTTACATCATGCTTCAGAGTACCTGAAAAATTCTTATTTGTGAAGAAAACTGAAAATAGCACTACTTTCTGTATTATTCTCAATTTATAAAAAAGCAGCTTTTAAAAGTTTGCTGACTCAAGACATTTTAGTAAAAATGGCCAATGCCATGTGTTTCACAGGAAAATTGTAGCGCCTCTCTTTTTAATAATATGTCTTCCAGTTCTCTGTAAGGTCAGGAAATAAATGAGTTAGATACATTGTACGTCCAGAATAGCATCCTGTACTTTTGGTGAAATTATGTCATCTGGGGGAAAGAAAAAAAAACACAACACATATATTTTCTTACAGCAGGCTGATTTATTTTTTTAAATGACACTCAAAAATTGATATGCAAAAAGTTCATGTAAAGCTGAACCAGTTGGCAGAGTACAGGTGAAACAGTTTTTTAAAAAAAAAAAGTCATACGGTCTAAAACTTGCCAGAGGTGTCACATTAGTGTGGTACGTGTGAGGAAAATGTGTGCCAGGAACTCCTCAAGAGATGCAGCATCCTTCTGACCAGCTCTGCTTGCAGGAGTTAAAATCCTGCATAAAGCTGATGAGTAAGCTGTTGATGACTCACTGTGGCAGATGCAGTCTTTAATTCCAGGAGGGTATAAGGGAAGTGGGTGTGAGCAGAGGGGAGCTAGGGATGTTCCTGCCTCAGTGTCTTGGGGATAAAAGTGTAGGTTTTTAATACAGCCCCAGCTATCAGTAAAGCCAAACTTCTGTAAGGGGTAAGTTTGACATTACACATCACACATAGATTTTATGTGAAGCAGGGTTGGAACACCACCTACTCACAGATGGGTATAATTTTGGGGATGTCCTGCATAATTCATGTGTGGCTTTGATACTTATGAGTAATTCAGACATCAAAGCCTCAACTTAGATAACACTTATAATACTAAACTTCCTATAGCCAATAATCTGTGGGCTTTCATTTAAGTTCCTTTTTAAAAAAAAGCAACTATACCACTACTTTCTTCTTTACTTTCAGATATTTTTCATAAGGTATGCTGGTGTGAAGTACAAGATAGAAAATACTGAAGCCTGGACTAGAGAAAAAAATAAATTCCACATGATACTCTTCACTGGACTAGAAATGTAAATTTTAAAGCACTAGAAAGGAACTGGGAGCCTCTTTCCCAGTTGTTTCTAGACTGAGAGCACACAAGATAGCAGGCCCTTCAGTCACTCTGCAATATTTCCTCTGCTTTGCCAGTGGCACAAACCTTCACTTTTCAGCAGTCCAGTTTCCTAACAGGCGATTTTATGTTCTCTTCCAAGTTAGCCATTATGCATGGAAAAATCTTCCCATTAATAACCATAAAGTTCCTTCATTGTTCTCCTTCAAATCTCCTTAAAACTTCCTTCTGACACCAAACACTTGTCATTGGCCAGGCCTGTTGCTTTTTTTTCTCAAGGCTGCTTTTCCCTTATCCTTCCCCCCTGGGTCTGTAGTATACACCTGTTGTCTTTCATCAGGGGTTAAGATCATAAGCTCTTTGGGCATAGACCATCTCTCTTATTACATATGTCTACAGTATCCCACACAATGGGACTGTGAGCCCCGAAAGGGGCCTCTGGGCACTGCCACGATCCAGTTGATAAAGAATGATGATTTTTGACACGGTAAGTTCTGCAGTTTTTCCCAAGTCATTCTGCAGTTGTTCATGCTGATATAACCAGCGTGTGTGTGTGAGCAGTGTCCTGAAACCTGATGTACAGGGTAAACGCTTGGGAATCATTTACCAGAGAGCGCTGACTTTCTGGCTTCGGTGTTGGGGGGCTCATCTGCTCTCCACATCGCCGTGCATGGACTGGCATGTGGCAACTGTTTCTTTTTGTGGGTTTGTATGGAATTAACATGATGGGACCCTGCTCTGAAGCTTCTGCATCCCATCCTTCAAGCAGCAATAAAGACCAATGGAGTCAAGTGAAAGGGAGGTGGCTCATGTGCCACTGGCATGGAGCGTGTTAGTTCCCTAAATGTCTGTGGGCGTTCAGGACACAGCCTTTCCGTGCTGCAGTTTCCCTGCTAGACGTGGAAACCAGAAGTCTCTTTCCCTCCTCTCAAGTATTAAGTCACAGTGGCAAGTGGGGCATGCAGATAGGCTGCGCCAGTCTGGGCTGCTGGCTTTTTTTGGTGGGGAAAGCGAGGAGAGCCGCTCCCTCCACCACGTGCCCACCGAGCAGGAGAACATGCAGAGACAATTATTTTTAATTAACCCCCTTTGCAAAACTCTCCTTCTCCAGAGTTCTGTTGCCAGCTTCCACCAGTGACCTTCCTGGGCCCCGCTGCCTCAGCGATGCACATCATCATTCACACCATGCAACCTCTCCCCCCCCAGCCCCCAAGATATTATGTTTCTTCTCCTTTTCTCCCAGCCTCTCTCTCTCTGCCCACCACCCCCAAAAGAGACTGTCTTCAGTTTTGCACTTAATTCAAGGGGCTGCCGGAGCGGTCCCCTCCCTCAGACAAAGCCTCTGCACCGTACCCGGTCCTTGAGCTCTGCCCAAGCCACCCTCCCGCAAAGGCAGAAGACCCATCTCTCCCTTTGCTAATTAGTGCAGCTAGATCGGAGCGCGGCAAAACCACAGTAACACCGATCCTCGGCATCGTAAGAAGAATCAGAAACCCTCTCCCCCATCTCCTGGCGGTTTTAAATAACAACTTCTTTTTTTTGGGGGGGGGGGGCGGGGGAGGGGGAGGAGATCACGCACTTAGCATCGGCACCCCCGCCTCCCCCCATGCCACCTCCTGCCCGCCTCTCCCTTCCCTCCACCGCGCTCTTAAAAACTCGGGCCAAGCCCGGGCGCGGGGAGCCCGCGGTTCGCCCCCGGACTGCCCCGGGCGGCGGCGGCGGAGGAGGAGGCGGTCCCGGCGCTACCCCCTCCCGCGGCGGCATCCCCGAAACTGCACCCCCGGCACCCGTCTGCGGCCCGGCCGCCCCCCCCCCCCCCCCCCTCTGGCAGCGCAGGGGCAGAGCGGGAGGGCTGCGGGCTGCCGGGGCGGGGGGCCGGAGTGGAGAAGGCAAAAAATGCGGCGTGGGCGGTAGCGACCCCCCCCCCCCCTCCTTCCAGCTCCCAAACTTCCCGCGATCCGGAGCTGAGTTCCAACCCGGCTTGGGACAGTGGCAGCCCTGTTACCTGAGGCGGGGTCCGGCCGGGACCAGGGTCGGGCTGCGCTGCGGAGCGGCCGCGCCTCCGCCTCCCCTGCGGCGGGGCCGAGCGGCGGGGCCGGGCCGGGCTCCGCTCCGCTGGCGGGGCGCTGCCCGCCCTGCTCCCCCCCGCCAATGTCAAGGGGGACTCGGTCTATGCGGGCATCTCCCGAGGAGCCCGCTTCCCGCAGCGGGCGGGATCGGTATATTTAGCATCGCGCCGCTTTTTTTTTTTTTTTTTCTTCCCTCCCTCAAAGTTTCGCCCACTTATTTATTTATTTGCCTGCGTACGCCGCGCTGCCGCAGAGCAGTAAGAGCCGCTCCACGGCGTGCCTAGCGCTGGAGCGGCTCTGTATTGCAGCAGGTAGGGCTGAGCGCTAGGACCTCGGAGAATCCTTCCAGCAGCAATCAGGACTACCTTAAACCCAGCCCAATGCCTCTTCCTGCGCCACTCTGCGTGCTGGATGGAGATCCACAGTCAAGAGCTGCAGCTCAGTGCTGGAGTACAACATTTCACAGGGAGCCCTGCAGAAGCAACACCTGTTTCGAGCCAGCCAAGAAAGACACAAGCACTTGTATGTTGCTGCTTTGCTTGTGGATCGTCAATAATCCTAAACCAGTGGACATCTGCTGAGCCTCCTGAGAATTCTGGATAATAGATTTGGACGTCAAAAGTTTTTTTTCCTTTTTCTTTTTTCCTTTTTTTTTTTTTTTTTTTTTTTTTTTGGATTTATCTCAGCCAACAACGTGAGATTTCCCCCCTCCCCCTTTGCAGGATTCATGCTGATGTATGCAGTCTGTTATAGAGTAAAAACAGCGCATGCCTTTCTGGAGTCAGAATCCATAAATCCTGACGTAGCCTGTGCATCTTAAAAAAAAAATCCCTATAACGCCTAGGTATTTAAGTTGCTATGGTCATTCTTATCTTAAACCAAATGGAGAAACTACGGATTTTTTTCTTTATTACAGTTGGATGGGCTGAAGACCGTATTGCTTGCTAAGAGCTGGGGATATATGCATTTATATAGATATACACATCTATATGTTTATAAATATGTCAGTGTGTGAGTATAAAGTGGTGGTTTCTTAGACTAACTGGTTTGACCTTGAACCTGTACCAGTCAAAACAGAATATTACTTTTATTTATGCATTTAATGGATTGAAGAAAGAACATTTTCTCTGTAACTGCGCTAGGGAGGGGAGAGGAGTGGAATATACCTAATCTTATATCTCCTGGGTTTGGCACCATCATTATTGTTTATTCTTATTCTCTAAAAGCAGAATCTTCTGATGGCTCCCTTAGGTGAAGTTGGGAACTATTTCGGTGTGCAGGATGCAGTACCCTTTGGGAATGTGCCCGTTTTGCCGGTGGATAGTCCGGTTTTGTTAAGTGACCACCTGGGTCAGTCTGAGGCAGGTGGGCTACCCAGGGGGCCTGCGGTCACGGACTTGGACCATTTAAAGGGGATCCTCAGGCGGAGGCAGCTATACTGCAGGACTGGATTTCATTTAGAAATCTTCCCCAATGGTACTATCCAGGGAACCAGGCAAGACCACAGCAGATTTGGTAGGTATTATCCTTAACCCTTTAGTGGTCATGTGATGAAATAATGGGGCAGAACTGCGGGCGGGGGGACAGCGGGGGGTGCGAGGCGGACGGGGAGGGGGGTTTGTGCCGATGGCTGATCCGCCGAGGGAAAAAATGAACGTCTCCGCGATTGCAGATGTACACACGCGGCACCACCGCGGCGGAGCAGGAGCCCTCGCCGAAGTCGCCGGGTGTTTGGTAGCGATGTTTGTGTAGCCCCAAGTTCTGCTTAAGAGCAGACCCGTACTGGGAGGTGGTGGTGGTGGCGGTGGTGGAATTTTTGCTCGGGACGTTTCTGCGGAATGTTTTGATTTCGCGAGTTTAAAGGGGCTTTAATCATTAACCACTACAATTTAAAATTCACCGAGTTTCCTGAAGGGAGTGGCTGTCGTCCTGTACGCAAATTAACGAGGGCTTTTCTTTCGTTTTCTCTGCCGCTTACCTGCCCTAGTAACTGCCTCGAATTGCAAATCCAGCCGCTTTCGCTTCTCGGCGAGGATTCACCGGCAGCGCCCGCGGATCCGCAGCGGGTCTCGCCGCCCGCCCGCAGCCGTGGGGCGCTGCCGGTGCCCGGCCCCCCGGGCAGGAGGGAGCGCAGGTGGGGGCCGTGCTCACCCGTTACCCGCCGGGAAGCCTGCACCAAACTCGGCCTTTCCCCAGCTGTGTGGCGTGTCGAGCTGGCAGGGAATTTGAAAGAGCATTCCCTGGATTTCATTTCCAGGGGACGCTATTTGTGACTCAGCAGCGAGGGCTGGAGGGCTCATGGCTTCGGCCACTGTGAAGAACCTGGGCATGCACACACACACATGCACACACACATGCACACGCGAGTGAAGTGGGCCTGGAGCTTCTTTGCTGCCAGGGAGATTGTTAAAGGCCCGGCGGAATGAATGTACAAAAGTAACTAAAACAGTCTGGATGATCTGATTCTTTGGTGGTTTTTTGGTTTTTTTTTTTAAGGAGGGGTGAGGAAAATATGCCAGGTTAGCTCGCCAGTCTCCCAGCTGTTGGAAGGAGTTAACTTGTGAGGGAACCAACCTGACAGCACTTAAATTCGGTCGTAAAAACAAAGTCCTGTGGTTGTTTTTTTTTTTTTCTCTGTTCGTATTTTAATACCAGATGTTGAACGATATCTAAACTGTATTTTATTGCTTTGTGAAGCTGTTTAGATAATGCCGGTGTTGTAGGAGATGATCTCCAAAGGGCGCAGAAGGGAAGGGGCGGAGGGGGAGGGGGCTGAGGCTGGCATGGTCGCAGGTTTATCCTCCATCCCCCTCCAGCCGCGGTTCCCTGACACTCTCACGCTGCTTCCAAGCTCTGCCTCCCTCCCACGCCGCCCGCCCGCCCGGGGTCCCCGTGGAGAGGGGAAAAGGGGATGGGGGGTGGGGGAGCGAGCGTCGCGGCTCTCCCGGGGGCGCAACATCCACGCTTTGCTGGCGAGAGAAAGTGCGGAAAGTGTTTTAGGCAGCCACGCAGTGCGGGGAGTGGGGGAACGGTGCATCTAGGCGTTTTCCTTGGCACAGGCAGATGCCGTGCGTAGCTGCGGACCTACAGCCGCAGCCGCAGGTTTGCCCCTGCCCGCTGCGGGCGCGGTGCGGTGCGGGGACGGCGGCAGGTGTAGGGCGGCCGCGCCGCTGCGCGCACCGGCAGCCGGGGCTGCAGGGGGCCGGCAGCCCGCGGGGCCCCGCCGCCCCCGGAGGAGGGCCGCCAGCTGTTCCCTTCGCAAGGCGGCGGTGACCACAGTATTCGCGGCGTCTATTTTTAAAAATGGCTTTCCAGCCGCCGTTGTAGGAAGCTGACAATTCCGAGGGGCAGCTCCTCCAGCCCTTGCAGCGCCTTGGCTTTAAATAGGTTTTTTTTTTTTTCTTTCTCGGTTTGATCGTCCTCTCCTCCCCAGGATGCACCCTCAGGATAACTTTTCTCCCATGGAGTGCGCCGGTGATGCCCCTGCTAGGTCCGGGGTCGGGCAGACCGGGCACGGCAAAAGCCATGGGATGCGTCTGGGCTCCCGGCTTATTTGGGGGCGGGGAGGGGATCTCGGTGCTTTTGTATCGGTGCCGTGACATTGCTGTTGTGTTTGCCGGGAGGTCACTAGCAGATGCTATTTAGGTTTTGGTGATTGTGAAGTCTGATGATCCTAGGAAGGTCTGCATCCCAACTCGGGAGCCGCCCGGGGGAGAGCGGGCTAACTTGCTTTCCTCTGAGCGTGTGCGGGAAACCTGCGTTTGCGTGTGTGGATGTGGGGGGACAAGTCAGAAGGAAGTTTTCCTGCAGGAATAAGAAGGACAAAGAGAAAACCCCGGGGACTGCGCGTAAACCCCTCTCTGGGCTCTGCCCTGTGGGAATCCCCCTCCCCGCACACACACACGCACACACCTCTGGAGAGACATCAGATAAGAGTAATTCTTTTGTGATGCTATGTTGGATGTGTGCCTACTGCATACAATAAACCGAGCCATATTGTGTGTCTATACTCGCCCGGTTCTGGGAGCCCTGACATTTCGCAATTCCTGCAGCAAGATGTCCATCTCTAAAAGAAAAGCTCCCCAGGAGAGCCCGGCTCGGTCCCCCCCGTAATGCGATCTCAGGTGATCAAAGCCTTCTCTCTCCTGGGTCACAAAAGAAAAAAATTTTTTTTTTGATGCAGTCTCCTTTAGTCTAGGGCATTGCTAGACAGTAGAGTCATTGTAAATTCAGGAACTCTGTAACAGCGGAGAGGCGTGCCTCTGTGCGTCAGCACAAGTACTGCATGCACAGCATTAAAAAAATAGGAGCATGCAGGAAAAGGGAAAAAAAAAAAAAAAAAAAAAGCTCGTCAGCAGGTGACCTCCGCTCCCCGGGACCTGCTGCTACAAGGAACCGCTGCGTTCATCATCTGCGGGAGCCGCGCAGCCGCCTGCCCTCCCGCCTCTCCACCTCGCCCTGCCCGCTCCGGCGAAGCGGGTTCGGCGCCGGGGAGGGCGCGGGGGGCGGCTCCGCTGCGGGGGACGGGGACCCTGCGGCCGCCCGCCCCTTCTGCTGCTGGATGCGGAGGGCCGGGGCTGCCCCCCCCCCGCGCCCTGCTGTCTCCGGGGAAAGCCGGCAGACCGGGGCGGGGGGTGGGGGTGTGATGCATGCGGAGGGCTCTGATCCTCTCAGGAGTGGAAAATGGGGGCCAGGTTTTAAGGGGAGGGAAGGGCATCGAGCAGCCCCCGCAGTCTCCCCCGCTATTGAGCGTTGCAGAGGGGAGGGGATGCGGGGCGGCTGCTGGGGCGGGAGGGGTGGGGGGGGAAGGCAAGGGCGCTGTAAGAGCCTGAAACTGAAGCAGGGCCCTGCTGCCTCCTGGGGGGCTGTGGTTGTCTGCGCTCCCGTCTCTTAATTGGCATCATGTGGGGGAGCGGGCGGAGCGGTGACAGCTGCGACAGGCGGGACGCATCCCGGCGGAGCGCTCTGGTCGGCCCAGCGCCGCAGCCCCGGCCGGTGGCGGGGGCAGGGGGGACGCCGGGGAAGCCCCTGCCCTCGCCCCATCACCGGGCTGACCTCCCGGCAGCTTCTTAGCCGCGAAGGGCTCTGCTTTCCTCGCCCCTCTGGCTGCATGACCGCTTGCGAAATGCAGGGCAGCGCAGCTCCAGCGACCTGCGCTCTGCCTGCGGGTCCTCCGCCGTTTCCCCTCTCGCTGCTGCTGCCCCGCGAAGTCGTACAAAGAAGCGGCTGGCAGAGGTGCTTATTTGCTGTATTGGTAGGTGGTGTGTCAGGGTGCTAAGTGGAAGAGAAACTGCTTCAATCCAGCAATACAAAGAGAGCCTATATGTTGCCAAAGATGAAAATGTCCAACACAGAGATGTGTAGTTGCAGGGATGTTCATTGCTTAAAGACAAGGCAAACTCTTCTGCAAGTCTGTTCTTCACCAGTGCTAAACTGGATAGAAGTTAAAATTTCACTTTGTGTGGACGACCCACCTCCTCTCTGCCGTGGGCCTGGCGGGAGAGCAGGACTGGCCTTCATGGGCGAGCTGGTGTCCTGCTGCCATTCAACATGGTCAAACTTGGATCATGTGGGAGAAGGTGTGTGAAGGGCTGATGTGGATGTGTAAGGAATAACTTGCCCCGAAACTTTCTTCCTAATGTCTTTGTGGAGGAGCAGGTCTTTGCCTTGAAGTGGTTTCATTAAAGAACATGCTCAGTGTCTGACAAGAAGATACTCAGCATCCCATGTACTGAGACAGTTATTTCCACTCTCCTTATCTTCTCTTTCCCATTTTAGATAGAAACAGGGCCCTAGCTTTTAAAGTTTGCAGCTGCCCTGATTTTCTTTTGGTCCAGCCTCATTTTGAAGAGGAATATCTATTTTAATATCTGGTTCAGGTCCTAAGTACTATCTGTATATTACAGAAACTATACAGTGGAAATATTCACAGGAGTGTTGGGCCAAATCATGCAATCCTTAAACTGGCAAGACTTGTGTAAGGCTGCATGCTTGGCCCCAGATAATCTCTTGAAGGACTTAACAGCATGGCACATAAAACTTGTTGTGAATAGGCTTTCGAATACTTCAAATGAAGAAGGCTCTCTTCTGATCTCAGATATGTGGATGCTTTTTGCCAAGTACCTTAAAGTCATGTTCTGCTTTTACAACGGGATGTGACAGTGCTTTTTTGTTCATTTGACACGCAAGCAGCATGCACCCAAATATTTGAAATGAGGGTAGCAATCAAAGTCTACATGTATACTGATGTGAAAAATGCCAGACTTACTAACTTAGCTGTAGTATGGTATAATACAAACTTAAGATTTAACCTCAGTTAAAATTGCTTGGTAATATGACAGTTTGGCAAAAGCTTTACAGAAAAAGCCTTCATAAGAAATCTGGAAGTATTGTATGTGTATGTCCATATATAATGGGAATGTTTAAACTGTTTCAATGGATCGATTGTGTCTGAGATACTATGTATGCCAGATAAACAACATGCTACCAGTTTTTATTCCTTAAAAAAAATCCACAGTTATTAAATATTTCCTCCCAGTATTTTTTATTTGTGCATATGTAGAGAACAATTTAAGATGCCCAGGCCCTAAAACAGGGTTATCAAAACAATGAGACTATGGAGTTTGTAGTACTGAATAATATATAAGGTAATGATCAATAGTCCCTTACAGGGAATACATTTCATCTTTGCGTTAGCTTGGCTATAAATTTTCCCTATTGGCTTCAACTTGTGCTTTGTTAGATTTATGTGATTCATGTCTGTTATTGATTAGTGCACAACTATTTTGTCAGAGATGCCAAATTAATTGTTCAAAAAATCCATGAAAGTGCTTTTTTATTGGCCACATGAGGCTCAACACATACTATACTGTTATTTTATTATTTCATGTAAATATAGTTTCCAATAAGCTTTAAAAATAGTTACACAGTGTGCTTAGATGTGAAAATTCACAAAATATATTGAAAATTCTACTCTGTGCTTTATTTTGTGGCTCAGAAAGGAGCGTAACGCAGCAGTGTGCTTCTGAACATTGCTGGGTAACTCCTGTGAGATCATTACAGTCTTACACGAGTGCTCTCAAATAGGAAGCAATTTCCATTTCTTCCACAAGGCTTCTAGGTTTATGCAGGGTTTGGCTGGTTGCATCCTCATTGAAGAGGTAAGCAATTTGCAGGGAAGGCTGCCAAAAAAACCCCAAACCCTCAGAACCAGAGGAGCTGATATTTGATACAGATACTTGCTGTACCGTGCACATTGATGCTGAACCTATGAGCTCTGCGGAAGCAGTGCTTCTCTGCAAAATGTCCTTATCTCTAGCGCACAAATGTCTGAGCGATCTTGCTGTTGCGTGCACGGGAGGACTTAATAATTCATACACTATTACTTAGGTTTAGAATATTTTAGTTTTTGAATTTGAGATGAATAAAAAATAACACACCAGAGAGAATGATTGCTATCTAGACAGAAATGTATGAGACTCTGGCCTGTACTAAGGATTTTCAGTTCTCAAGCCTCTGGAAGATCATACTGTGAGTAAATCTTTCCCCATATTCCCAATTCATTGGTGCCTGGATGTAGATCTTTTGGTTCCATGTGTAATGTTGTTTTTATCTCACAATTCTGATTCAAATGTATTTTTTCAGAATTTATTTTCCAAGACAAATTTCATAGGTTGTTTAATACTGCTAATTTTGGCAATCTTAAAAACTTGTCTTCTTTTCTTTGTATTATTTGTTGTGCAAATCAGAATATGACTGAACTTTAGATATGTGTTTAGAAATGATGAGAAAGATTGAGAGTAATCTTTAAATTTGTTATGTTAATGCTGCCTGCAATGCATCATTTTATCAGAGACTCAAAGGGCTTCACTATTCAAATATCGTACTTTAAGATATATTAATTTGTTCTTTATCTTTCTCCAAACAACTCTGAGAATGGGAAAACACTTTTGAAAATAGCTGCTTGTCACTCAGGGATCAGTCACATCTGAAAAAGAAGTATCTTTCAATGGAAACAATATGTACATTGTCTGTTTTTTCCTGCATTTTATAGGTATACTGGAATTTATCAGTATAGCAGTGGGCTTGGTCAGCATCCGAGGAGTTGACAGTGGACTCTACCTTGGAATGAATGAGAAAGGAGAATTGTATGGCTCGGTAAGTTCCCGCTAGCCTTGGGCAGTCATGATCTTTACATTCTGTGGGAAAATACTTGCTAGCTTCTACAAGCCCCTGTTGCACTTGATGCTGTATGAGCACTGTTTCTGCTCTAAATATTTTGCAGTCTAACTTGAAACAAGACCCTGTGGGTGGTATAACGAGTACAGGAGAGGGAAAAGGTGACAAAATCAGCAACGAGTAATAATGCAGATGGACGACAATTTATAAACAAGCAATGGAATGACTGATGGCCAGAGCTGGTCACTGAAGACTAAAGGATATACTGTAAGATTTGTAAACGTGTCCTTTCAGTAGAGACCTAAAACGAGACAAAGTCACTGCCTTTTGTGTATAGGCAGAGAGCTTTCTAGGAAATGACAAAAGAGGGGGAGGTAAAGGGTGCTATATGTGGATGAGAAGATCAGAAATGGGAGTGGATACAAGTTATAGAAAGTATAGGAATGAGGGCAAGAGGCTTGGTGGTCTTGCCTTGAAAGTTCAGCTGGTGCTCCCTGAGGGATGGCAGCAGGAGTGAGTAACTGGTGTGAGGGAGGAGTAACACTTGGTATTTCAGATGTGGGAGTTAGTCTGGTTTGCCAGCCTATCTGCAGCTGGCGGGTAACTGTTCTCATCAACATGGGCTGTCTTTGTGTGTGTGTGCGTGTGCAATGTGATCCTTATCTGGGAATACTTGAGACATGTGATGTACACTGGGGTTCATGCCCTGGGTAGATCGTGGGCAGGGGGAATCTGAAGTCACGCAGGTAACTCCCCAAACAGTAGAAGGCAACCTCTTCTAGCAGTAAGGTATCAACCTCTGAAGTTGACAAGGGCTAGAGAAGCAGTTGTATTTGAAGAAGAAGATGTCAGGCTTGAAGGGTAAGCAAATGTGTAAAGTGAAGGGAGGCTGTTCACTGGGGTTTGTGAGAAGTGTGAGGAGAAGATGATAATGGTCCACTGATGGTGTAACTGTTGCAAAGAGAGAATTGAAAAGGAGTTAAAGTGACAGAGTGTAGCTTGCTTGGGTGTAGCTGAAAATACCTCTGTCGGAGGGGAGTAATGGTAACTAGGGAAAAGGTGGGGAGGGAACTGAGTGGGACAGCAGTGAGAGTGGGGGGAAACACGAGAAGATGGTGTTGAGTGGGCAGGTGAAAACAGAAGGAGTAAGAGGGAAGTCCAGCTTCCATATATGTGATCCATGGAGGAGTGTGAAGAAGCAAGACCAGGAAGGTCCAGCAGAAGTGGTTTTATAGGGGTGTGTCCAGGTTCACGATGCCTTTCTGGTAATATTTTGTGTGAAAGGGGAAGGGAACTGTCTCCTTAGCAAAGAGCAGGCTAGTGGAGGAGGACAGAAGGTGCAGATCATGACAGTGTATGTCTGAGGCAGAAAAAAGAAGTGGTAGAATGAGGGGAAAGGCTGGGATGGAGAATGTGTGGACATGGGAGAAGGGGAGATGCAGAAATGGTGAGAACTGGTGAAAGGCCAAGGAAAAGGGATTTCACATAAGTGGCAATATGGAGGAGGAAAAGGTTGGAAGGATGCAGAGGAAGAGAAAAAGGGAAAGGGTGCAATGACAGATGTAAACAAGTTGCCTGTGAGGAGTGAGTAAGTTGTTAAGTCACAATTCTTAAGCAGCTGAATGGGATAAAGAACTGGCAAAGCTGTGAGTTACTTTTATGGTTCAGTTAGGCAGCAAAAAGGCAGAACAACAACAGTAATATGAATCAGTAATGTTGATAATTATCAGTAAGAGTAATCGTTTAAACAGATAAACATAATGAATCAGTTAATCTACACTTCACATACTCAAAAAAAGAAAATGTGGTTATTGGTAGAGCTTAAATGCATAGACTTGGGAAAGCGAATGTTACATCACTTTTCTGTTCAATTTATAATTTGTGTTTGCAATACGTTTGACTGTCAGAGTGAATTACTCAAAACATTCTTTGCTGAACAAATATGCACAAGAAATTCGTTGTAAATTACTAAGTTCACTGCATTAATAAAATAATTGTTCCAAGAACAGCAGTTCTAAAGGAGCCTGCTTTTGTAGGGGTTTGTGTCTCACAGTCCAAGATGTGGGTCTCCCTGACCTTCTGTCCCTGCAGTAACACAAATTCCCCAGCCTTTTGTGTTTCTTGCATGGAGAAAGAGACAGTGTTAGCTGTCCATGCTCACTGGATTGTCAGTTTGCAGGGATTACATAGCTCACCGCTCCCAAGTGGGATATGCAGATGATTTCTCTTCTTTACCCTGCCTCTGATTAGTTGCAAAACTGATAGGAACTTAATTTTCTTGAAGACCTTTGCCTCCTGACTGAAACTGGTTGAAAAGCTAAGGAAGGACAGACAGGCAGGCAGATGGATGTACAATATAATTGGATAACCTCTTTTCCCTAAGAAATGACGCTAAAAATAAGAAGCCATTCATAATGGAGAACTGGCGATCTACAGGGCCAGAATGCAAAGTTCAGGTTAAAATCTGATGGATGATATGGCTTATTGTCAGCCTGCAGAGATGGGACGTACTAAAGAGTGATGGTAATTGAATTACATTACTTCCAATGAAATATAACCTCTAATGGCTGCTCAATGTGATGATGCTTTAAAGCCTTGTCAACACTAGCAGTCCTAGTGCCTATATTTCAGCAACTGTCAGCTTTCATAGAAACATCGAGATAAGCAGGCCTCAGACCAGATTTTTGTGTAGAATTGGCTGGACATTTTTAAGTGACAGTGTTTTGCTTTTGGTTTTGGTCAAATAAATGCAATTAATTGAAAATGAAGTTCTCTGATGGAATTAGATGTTTCAGTTTGAACCAGAAGCAAGGCACAATCCAGCACAGAATTATCTTTCTGGTGAGAAAGAATATCAGTTTAACTGAAATTAGTTTCGAGACTGGTAACTGATAGACTGAGGTTCAAGTTTTTTCACCTGAATTGAGTGGTCACCTGAGTTGAATTGTTCTGTAGACCCAGCAAGTTGTCATTGTGCTGCCTGTGCTCGGAGGTGGGTTCCTTTGTCTTGGTTTCTTCACTAAGGGCCCTGAATAGCATCAGCTTTGTCATGGAGCAGGTATATTTCTGAGGCTGTGAACATCTTTTTTCATCTTTTTTTTTTTTTTTTTTTTTTTTTTCCCTAAGGTGGAAAACCAGTTTCTTACGCACAACTGAATAGCAACCCAAGAAATACCTGGTCCTACTCTACATTAGCGTTGTGAATCTAAGCAGGTGTGTTTCTGCAGGCATTCAGTACTGCAGCACTTGATACTGCTGGAATAGATGCCCTGTGTCTATAACACTATCATACTTATATTTTTTCATTTGAAATATAATTTGAATATACTAGATGTGAATCAAATCAGCAACCTAAAAGACTTCTAGCCTTCTATATTTGTGTTTGAAACCTTTGGCACAGGAAGATTTTTCCCAGCATATTTGTGGTGCCGCTGGAGATGGGACATATGGCAAAGCAGAGCAGCCAGGTTGGGTGATCACTGCCAGTTTTCATGAAAGGCAACAGTAAAGGCAGTTTCAGTGTATCTTGGTTCAGACATGTTCCTCTTGGCCTTCTCAAAGTGCTGCTTTCCTCCTAAATTAGCTGCCTGACAAACTCTTCCCAACTTGCCACCGTTATAGAGGGCAGTTCTTACTGCATCTTCTGGTTAAAAGAGCAGGGTGACTCTCATGCTGCTCTTGGACAGCAACGTGTAACATAGGATGGCTGTTCTCAAGTTCCTTCTCATCCCATGGATTTAGCCAGGGAAAGCTGGAGATATAGGTATGTGGTACTGCAGAGAAGTCAGTGGTAGCTACGTAGTGATGTCTTGGAGACTGGTTGGTGACAGTAACTTTCCCTTGCGTCTTGCTCTGTTCCTGATCTCCTTTTACCTTGCCTTCCCCTTGCAGCCTGCAGCTATGACTCATCATGTTTCACAACAGTTACCGTGCTTGTCACTGGAGAGGAGGAAAATCCAAACTACAGATAGGACCGAAAGGGTATTGAGATGAGACATGAAGACCTTTTTCCTTCCCGAGTGCCAAATGACTCTTGCCAACATCTCTGGCAAGAGTGTTAGCAAATGTATCATAGCTGTGCTCCTTGGTGCCACGCCATGGAGTGAGGGAGGTCTTTCTGATCAGTCCCACAACCTCATGTCTTCAGTCTGTCCCCACCCTCGCACTGCTCTGCACTGCTGCCCTTGGGAATATCAACAGTTGGCACCCACATGGCAGGCAGTGATGAGCACTGACACCATGGGGTGCCCATAGTTTGCACTGCAGGTTGTCCTCTGAAGCAGTTCTGTGCTACCTCGAGCACAACAGGACCATGGGACATACTTGCCTCAGCTGCCCTCACTGTCCTGGGCTCTCCTGCAGTAGAGCGCTGTGCTACATCCTGCTGCTGGCATCCATGCCCCACTGATCTCCCATGGACACAGAGCTGCCCCACTGCTCTTCTCAGACTAGGTGTAAGGAAGAAATTTTTTATGGTGAGGGTGGTAAAACACTGGAACAGGTTGCCCAGAGGGGTGGTAGAAGCCCCATCCCTGGAAAGTTCAAGGCCAGGTTGGATGGGGCTCTGAGCAACCTGATCTAGTTGAAGATGTCCCTGCTTATTGTAGGGGGCTTGGACTAGATGACCTTTAAACATCCTTTCCAGCTCAAACCATTCTATGTTCTGTGAAACGCTGGTGTCTCCACTGCTCGTTGTGTCCTTGGCAGGTGGCAAAGGCATCTTGGGTTGGATGCTCAGGAGGAAAATTGGGAGTTGGAAGATCTGGAGTAGCTACAAGGGGAGCTGTGCAGGAGGGAAGAAGAAGGCAGGAGTGGAGATGGTAGAATTGTTAGGGGAGGGGGAGAGGGCTAGAAGCTCTTGGAAAGAGAGGAGGGTAGAGAGAGACTTCATGTGCCGACAGAGCCAAAGAGCCCAGATCTGGAGCCAGGGAGGGAGGCTCCTCACCTCTGGATTTCAGACTTTCAGGGTGTGCACAGCAAAGTGAGATTTAGGACTGCTTTGTAACAGGGTAATAAATTGCTCTCCTTTGACAAATTAACTGAAAACTTGTTTGTCCCAAAGTTTTTGGGACACTAAACCTGCCTTTTGCTCTTAAAACTACTGGGGAGAGGGTGGAGGAGGAGAAAGAGAGAGAGTACTGTCCTTGAAGAAACATGTTTTCCCAGTAAGTGTGCGGGGAGGTGACGATATGCCTCTTTATTGTCCCAGCAGGGCTGCACCTGCAGTGTTTTGTGCTTTTATTTGCGTCCCCACAGTCCTGGAAGGACTATGCAGCTACAAAGACATGTGAACAGAATATTTTTTTACAAAAACGGGACAATTTCTCATAGTTTACTGAAAATTGCTTGGTGTAGGTAAGGATTCATTTTGCTGTGTTCTAAAAATATCTTTTATGTTCCCGTGCAAATAAGGGAAGGGAATTGTTCAGCCCTTCAGATGGTAGGTCAAGGTGCACGGAAACAACCTGAAGAAAAAAAAAACAGGTTGAAGGTGCATGTTGAGAACACCATTTGGGCCAAGTATATGGTCACTACAGTATCTAAAAATATGCTAGATAAATAAATTAGCCTGAAGTGTCATTCACACTTTCCTGTTAGTGTTAAACACATCTGATCTAAAGCAATTCCATATGCTTCATGTTGAAAGATTTTTTTTTTTTTTTCTTTTTTTTAAACAATCTGGATTATCTGTCTATCAGTGAACACCCAGGTGCCTGTGGCTGAGGGGAACCTGGAAACAGGACAGCTGCAGAGTACAATTTTTGCAGGGAGAATTAAATGCAATTTCCCTGACTTCTAGGCTGAGAGTGATTAAATCCCAGGGCAGATAATGGCTACAGCAGCAGGTTTTACACCCTTCTGCTTGTGTCTGAAATGAGAGTGCCTTTTGGTAAATGGTACAAATGGTGGAGAGGCAGAGGGCAGTTCCTAGGGTGGCTGAGTTGTGAGGAGTGGTCAGGCTTTCTGCACAAGCAGCATGGCTCAGGAAAACTTGGCACACCTGTGACTGAAAACCTGATGGTGTCTTTTAACAGTAACAGTGACTGGTGTCTTCCTGAGTAAATGTGGTTTAAGCAGGAGAGTTGCAAGAAGCAGGCCTAGTAGCTAGTTTGAAAAAGCAAACTTTGAGATCTGAAAAGGACCAGTTCAAAAAAGGTGCTTATGGCTCTGAATGTGAACGAAACTTGAAACTTTGTCAGAGATGCAGAAATCCCGTGGAAATGATATCCCAGCAAGGATGAAACTGCTGGGAAGGATTTGGAGACTTAAGAGACTGTGGGCGCTTGGCAGAAGGTCTGTGAGGAATGGGAGAAAGGCAGGTTGCAGAAAAGCCCATGTCTTAGAGTTGTAGAAACACGGGGGTAAAATGGAAATTGCTGCAACAAAACTCACTGGGGCCCTGAAATGTATACTAAAATATAAGGCAAAAACTTTTAAGCCATATAAATGAAAAGGGAACAGGAGTCTTTACAAACAGGGTATATTCGTGTGGGAATATAAATGCAATATAGTCTGAATGTGGCTGCTCACTGGGCTAGCCAGTATTTCTGATAGGCACCTTAGGGTAACACAGGACTGGGGGATTCCCTGTCATGTGGTGAACAAAGGGAGCAGGGGCAGCTGACACCACTAATGAAAGAAGTGGCTATTTTCCCTCTAACCATCTATCACCTCCCTTTTGCTGGCACAAGCGTTTCTGTTGCTGCCTAGTGAATTGAAGTGGGGAACAGGAAAACAATCTAGCCAAGCAGAAGGGCTGTCTTCAGCCACAGTGGTTCCCTCTCAGGTCACTGCAAGATGTGGTACAAAGGTGGGAGCAAGCCCTGGCGAGGGAGAGTTTACTTCTCTCCGAGGCAATGTAGGTGTTCTCCAGTCTTGAGTGTTTGTGGATCTCTGGCTGCATAGTTCCTGTTTGGCTGGGGGCACGACCTAGGAAGCTGGAAGTCTATCAGTCTAGCTCGAGTTGTTCTTGGGGTGTAGGACCACACTTTTAAATGAAAGAGTAGAGAAGGACCTGGAAGTATGTGCAAGATGAGTTTACTGAAGCTGGGTAAATAGTTTCAGGCAAGCCTAATATTTTATTTTTGGTAGGAATTTCTTTTTCTAGAAATGAGAAATACGGCTGTGCTAATCTGCAGGGCTGTGTTAGGTATGACCTACAGAAGAGAGCATTTGCTATAGTGGATTAAATTGGTGTTAGTGGAAGACTCACGATAGATGGTGAAAAAAGTGAAGAGAGAACAGCAATGGGGAGTGTTGAAAAGCAGTAAACTGGAGTGAAGCTATTAGTAGAATTTTTATGGATTGGTCCTTGGGCTGGTTTTATTCCCTGTTTTTATTAGGGACATTAAACATCTTGTCATAAAAAGTAGTAGTGTGTTATTGAAATTGTTGCAAAGTTGGGAAGTATTTTCGGCACAGAAGGCAGCCTTACAGGGACTTGGTGACCTGAAGTGCCCAAAATGTTTACATGTGGGGCTCAGGGAGAGCTCTATTGGTGCCACTGCACACCACACTGGTAGGATCCAGTCTAACTGCAAAGTGCAGTTGGTCACTTGTGTTGAAGAAGATGAATTTAAACCAAAACAGGTGCAGAAATGGCTTCCTGGGATGATCAGAGGGATGAAAAGACTATCAAATGAGTGTCTAAAGATCTTGTCTTATTTAGCCTGCAGAATGAAAACTGAGAGGGTCTTGGTCTCTGTAAATACATTGAGGTTTAACACCAAGGAGAGAAAAGCAGTCCTTGAAATAGAGGACAAGAATTAATTGGTTTGAATGGGTTACAAGAAAACTTAGGCTGGATCATGAGGAAGTTTCAGGTCAGGAGGAAGTGAGAGTTTGAGCTGGCCTGAGGAATTTTTGCGGGGAGGTGGCAGATGAAGCATAGATGCTTTATCTCTGCACTGTATGGTATGAAACAGCTTTGTAATTGTGGACATTTTCTTTGTGGAAGGTGTATGTCTGAGAAAAGCCCTGAAACTTTAGTTACTTGGGGAGATTTGTCTACAACCTCACCTACTTCACCTTTGCAGATAGCCTCTCTCTGAATTTGGATGGGCAGCCTTGCTGAAAGCTGGGTACTGTTAAATGGTGTTCCGCACATGTACCAGTGTGTTAGGGATGAGAGTAGACACTGCAATTCACTCAGCAAGGTGTGAAAGACTCTGTAGAAAACAAAGGTCTTTTGAGATGTGGGTACTGGTGTAGGAAGAATTGATAGGTGAATCCATACACTTAACATAGGTAATATGGGAGAAAGCTCTGTGAGAAATTGCAGCTATTGTGGTTCTTTTTAAACTAAGGCTTCAGTCTGTTTCCTAAATCAGAATTTCACAGATTATAACACCTGTTACCAAAGAGGAACACCTGCTAGTAGTGTCCTGTGGGATAGATACTACACTTTTCCTCAGGTCTTTGATTTTCCTCAGGGGACTTCATTCCAGATGCTTACTATGTCTGAAGATAACTTTATACAAGAGAAAACCCTCAGTGATCTCCTTACCTTGGTCTGCAATTCTGAGCTGAACTTGGATTCTCACTACATGCCTGGGACAGGAATGTATTAGAATATCTTCTACATAAATGATACATATGCCTCTGTGTGTGTGTGTATAAAGCTAAGCTTTGGTAAAGCAAGATCCTAACCAAACCTTATTTTAATCATAGAGTCACAGATTGGTTTGGGTTGGAAAAAAACTTCAAGATCACCTAGTTCCAACCCCCACCCCGGCAGGGACACCTTCCACTAGACCAGGTTGCTCAAAGCCCCATCCAGCCTGGCCTTGAACACTGCCAGGGAGGGGGCAGCCACAGCTTCTCTGGGCAACCTCTTCCAGTGTCTCACCACCCTTACAGTAAGGAATTTCTTTGTAATATCTAGTCGAAATTTCTTTCAGTTTGAAACCATTACCCCGGCCCTATCGCAACAGGCCTATTAAGAAGTCCCTGCCCACCTTTCCTGTAGACCCCCCTTTCAGTACTGAAAGGCCACTATAAGGTCTCCCCAGAGCCTTCTCTTCTCCAGGCTGAACAACCCCAACTCTCTCAGCCTGTCCATATAGGGAAGGTGCTCCAGCCCCGTGGTCATCTTCGTGGTCTTCCTCTGGACCCACTCGAGCAGGTCCATATCTTTCTCCTAATTAAAGTTGTCTGGAATTTTGTATTCTTACAAAAACAAGAGATTAGAGGTGCTGCTTGAGGAGGCAGCCAAGGTGATCTAACATCCTGCAGAAACCCCCTTCCAGAAAGGGCAGTCCTTGGTTTCCTATCTCCACTGTGTGCTTCTGCTTCCTTTCTTGCTACGACACCAGCACTCATCTGACCTGTCAGGGGGCTAGTTTAGGGATCTAAAGAAAGCTTGCCTTTTTTTTGGTAGGGTTGCTTCTCTGCCAGTTTAGCTCCCTAAACTGGCTTGTTGCTGTTTGGCCAAGCACTAGCACTCAGTGGGGGAATCAGCTGCAGTGTGGGATGGGTGAGGGGTTGAGTAAAGCGCTGTCAGCAGTGGGTAGTTGTTAAAGGGGCATAACTGGAAATCGCAAATCTGAGTCCTACCCAGTGAGCAAGCGTGGGGCATGTTCAGTTTGAATGTCTTCAGATTCCCTTCTTTGCAGTTGTGTAGCTCCCTAGTCGCTGCAGCCCTGAACGTTTCTGGAGCTAACCACTTTAATGATACAGAGGTGTGAAAAGGTTCAGTGTCTTCAGTTGATCTGAGAATACTGTGTTGAAGTGACATGCTAAAAGAGCATCATCAGCAATGACATACTGAGATATGCTTGGGGATTATTCACTGCATCAGATAAAGATCTGATGTGCTCTGTTTCTGACTCAGGAGCCAGTGGGATATAAACGTGGCACTCTTTCCCACTTTACCATTCATCATTTTCAAAGACAGAATAGAAAAAGTCTGCCCTGCGGGGACTTCATTAGGGATTTTGTCTAGGTTGAGATTTGCTTTGCAGTTTGAATGTGCTCAGGCTGATTTGGTGATGTGCAGTAATGCAGTTCATTTGTGTTGCATTCAAAAAGCTTAAGAAATAAATCTTGCTACAATGTAAATCCATTTCCCCCCCTTTTAGAAAGCCCTTTGTTTTTCTTTTTTCATTCCTTTTGTAAAGGCAGACCTCTGCCGTTACTTTCGATTTGAAGATCAAATTTTATATTCATGTTCCATGACTGCTGCTGAGGAAAAACTTTGCTTCTGGTATGGATGCTGCATGCTTTTGAGGTCTGGTCCAGGCTGTGCATCTTTAATCTGCTAAACTTTGCTCTTCAAATTTAACACAACTGTGGAGGTGACTGTGACTCAGGAGAAATTTTGACTTTGTTCTGTTATGGTTGAAATGCCATTGACTTCAGTGGAATTAGGATTGGACCTGCTCTTGTAAAATTAATTTTATGGTTGTCAGCAGACCCTGATCAAGATAAGAACTCTACTGTATTTGTCGATTTGAAAACCTAAATCTAGACAGGATTCCTGCCTGTGAGAGTCTGTAATCAAAAGACAGTCTTTTAACATGTAAATATTTATTGCTTTTGCATAGTAAGAGAGATTTTCAGTTGCTGATGCCTTTGTTAGGGCAGGAAACTAACTGGGGAAGACTTCAGGAAAATCCTTTGGGTCATTTTAGAGTGTGCAAATGTTGCAAAGTTTAAATAAAATCATCAGTTCTTTTTCTTTATACTTTAAGAATCTGAATTCTTCGGAAGGTCTGTGTGCTGCTGGTACCTGGTAGACCAATGACCTGATTTTTGAGCTCTTCAAGTACCAGTTCTGTTGAAGTTGTTATTATATATCTTTTTTTTTTTTTTTTTTCAGACAGGTTGACAACTTCTTTCATCAAAGCTGAAATTAACTGCATGGCTGAAGTTTGACCCATTGACATATAGGTCCATTGATGTGCATGTGTGTGTGAGGAGTAGTGGGCTCATGGAGAAGTACAGCCTCCCAGCTTCCTCCACTGTTTCCCAAAAGCTGGGTCAGCTGTATCACTGAGAACCTAAGTCAGGGCATAGCAACACCAAAGATATGTGGTGGGATGGCCTCTGGGAAAAGGAATGGGGGAAATGTCCAAAGAGTCATTTCTGGCAAGACCACTTATGAGAAATGTTTGCCCATGGAGGAGCACTGCTGTCTAAAAGGGCAAAGGTTTTTTCTTCATCAGCAGCTGTTTGAAATACTGGCCTTCCTTTGTGTCCAAAAGGGTGGGAAATTAAAGGGCTTCATTTTAAACAACTTAAACTGAATATGCAATGGACTCCTGCTGGCTAAAGATCTTGGAGTACCAACCCTTTGCTGTACTGCCCACCAAAGCACTGTAGATTTAAAAATCTCCCTGGCAATTTATTTGTTTCCAATACTCCAGTGAATGTTTGGCATTTCAGTGAGGAGGACTGGATCTTTCCAAAACACAACAAGCCTGTGATGTTTTGTTTGATGGCCCCCATCCAGAATGACAATGTGATCAGTAATGTCCCTGTCCTCTGAGCTAGTACCCAGCAGGTAGCTCTACGTAAAATCAATAACAAAATTTGGAGGCAGGCTTTTGTTCATCAGTCCTTGACCAAAGCATCTTGCTGAAAGAATAAAAAACGACACACTTTTATAGTGAACATTTTTATCACTACCTATGTATTATAATTATTTGGCCCCTGTAGCAAAGCGTTTTATGAAGGGCCCTGAGCGTTCTGCAGTTTTTATGGTGACATCTTGTAGCTGAGGATAAGGTGCCTCTCTAATGATGGATAAATCCAGTTTGGGGGGTACTCACTGAGTGTGTACCCACTTTACAATGTCTTTCAGTTTCTGAGTTTAGCTGTTCCTGCAAAGGGCAGCACTTTCTGCTGAAGGAGGGCTATCTGCTTTAACGCAGCGTTCTGTGACTGAAGAACCACAAAACAAAGTAAAGAAAATTGAAAAAACACTTTGATACTATGCTTCACCTTAGTTGTATTTAGGGAAAGCATGTTTTATTTAAAAATCCCTTATCAGTTAAAAGCTGAACTCGTATTTCAGGCTAAAGAGTATGTGTGTAGCTGTAGGATAACAGCCCTGGTTTGACATACACGTCTTTTGATAGAAGAGAATTTGTGGAGTGGGGAGCTGGGGTAGGTCAAGTTACAGCTTTCAGTAAATGTGAGCATGCCTGAAATGGTTCTTTTAGTGTCTTAAAATATTTGTTGCCTTTTTATCATTGCAAGCCCGATCCAAGTTCCATTGAAGCCGATGGGAACTTTTCTCCTGTCTTCTCTAAAAATTGGCTCCGGCCCCCATATCAGATTGCATACCACCTTGCTTTCTGATTCTTGGAAGGGTTCAGCCAAGCGTTATGAATTAGATGCTTAGATAACATTGACAACTACAGTTCTTGATTGTGCCAGGGAAACCAAAAATAAAATAGAGGTCAGAAGTGTGACTAGTAAATGGCACAGTGTGGGCCCGGTCCTGCTGGCACAGAAGGGAGGGGAACACACCTGCTTGCTTGTTTGATTTTTAAGAGTTGATTTCATCCTGGTCCTGCTCCATTGTGGTGCGGAGAAGGAAGCTCTGCAGCTTCCAGAGAAATGGTGCTGTGACAGCTTATGTGGCCTGAGGCCCATCCCTGGAGCTTTGTCATGTTTCCCAACAGCAGCATGAGCAGACCTTTGTGGATTTGGCATTACTAAAAAAGGATGGAGTCCTAACTGGTATCTCATCCTCCTGCAGCTTGTGTTAGAAAAGCTCTAAACAACCTTGGGATATCGTAGTGCTGGACCCTAGTCTGGTCCCTCCAGAGGAGGTCCATGATGGCGTGGAGAGCAAGGGAGCAGGAAAAGAGGGGCAGTGGGGCAAAGGGGAGAAGCAATGGAATCCCTGCTGCACTGACAGTCTCATGGGATTTTATTGTTGTAGTCTGCTTGATTTGTTTAGGAAGCTCTGCTTTTCTGTCACCTTCATCAGGACATGGAAGCAGCCCCATGTCCGTATCTGTGTAGCTATTGCAGCTTTTGATGGTAGCACTCCCAAGGGGACCAGGTTCTGCCGGGTCTTGGGAACTTTACAAGCTTTTTGTATGAAAGATCTTAATCTTTAAACACTCTCATAACTGTACAGCAGCAGTACAGAACAGTCATGCTTTTTTTGTAAGTGGGGGTTTATGTATAATAAAAACTTTATACAAATTAACTAGAAGTTTAGGAGGAGAAACTAAGATGAATACTCCATCTCTGTGAAAGCACAAGGTGACCTCAGGTAGGGAGAATGCAATTGCCCAGCTGTGGTTTTGCCAGGACACCTTGCCTAATTTCCCTCATCTTATAAAAAGTGTCATGGAATATGAAATGCATATGAGGGGCAGCGTGGGTGCTTGGCTATTTGCTTGGTCTCTCTTCTGGCCCTACAGGGTTTCCTGCTGTCTTTCTGAAGTGCTCGTGGAGAAGCACTGACATAAACACAAAAAACCAGTCAGCTAGTCCTTTTGGCAGACTTTTATGTTTTCTTTTTTTTTTTTTTTTTTTCCGCTATGTTCTGTCAAATTATTAAACAAAGCATTCTGAAAAAACACTGCTTGGAGAAACTGTTCAAAGAAAACTTTGTGACATTCAGCAAGTCAGACACTCAATGTGCAGGGCTTGCCTCACACTGATGTCTGACTTGGAAAGGAAAGTGGCACTGCTTGGACACTGGTGTTTGATTTTCCTTGTGGCTGGAGGTTGTCCACCCAGCCAGAGACTAACAGGCTTAGCATGGGACATCAGACAACACCGTAGCAAATGCTAAACTACACCTTTATTTATGACAACTCTGGATGAGTGTTAATTATTAGCTGAACGTGGTATGTTCTAGAGGCTGTTTGCATTACAGCATGGGAAGGGCCAACTGCATGTAAAATGTGTGTGTTTGTGTTTTCCAAAGAAAAACACTTGGAAGAGAACAGGGCACTTTTTTTGTTAGTTCTCTTCACTACATATGGAGTTTTTATTGACACTATTTAGCCATAATGAGGGATCTACATTAACGTATTTAGGAGACTATATTTAACATTACTTTGTTAAGACAGGGTGGATTAACACGGTGATAACATCCAGCAGGTATGTAGGAAGTGCTGACTACATCAAATATACTTCTTGTTTATAGTTGTTTGGACTTCTGGATTAGGTGTTTTCTTGTGAAGTGTCTCTGTTGAATCAGTGTAGCAGTTTACAAAAGAGAAAACTATGCACAGCGTAGAACAGAATAGTTTGCTAGACATGAAATGTATTTGTTGTGGTTTTAGGAATGATGGTCTGAAGAGGTTTCCTTTTGTCAGGTTACAAAATAAATCAGAGTTTTAGGATCTGTAAGGTTATTTAAAAGAAAAAAAGAACATTGACCTGTTTTATATAGATCGCTGTACTATGCTTTACTAAGCAGCACAAATGTCTCACCATTCTTTAGAGTCATGAAACCATTCTCTGGGCAGTGTATATGTGTTTTGTCTATTTTCACTTATTTCCAATTAACTGGAATTAATAAGGATATCTATTTTTAAACAAGTTGGCAAATCTTTTGTTTTGTTGGCTGTAACTATGTACTTTATTAATTTACAATCTCACTGTTAATCAATCTACCTGGAAACAGGATAACATAATTATTTTTCTCCCCGGTTAGATAGTGGAGAATGTGGGAAGGGAAACGGATTCTGGGCCTGCTAACACTGACCAGGCATTAGCAGACTTCTGAATCACAGCTGCCTTGGGTTTCTGCCCTTGTTATATGTGCATCTTTGCACAAGTCAATTATTTGAATGTTCTGAGTTAAATAACAGGTGAAAAAAACCCAGGTAAAGCATGGAAATGTAGTAAAATGAGAACCAGTCACTCTGTAGTGGAATACTCTATGAACAGTCATAGAATCATAGAACAGTTTCGGTTGGAAGAGACCTTCAAGATCATCGAGTCCAACTCATAGAAAACATGTGGTACGTGGTGCAACATCTGATTTATATAATTTTGAGGTCACTTCCTTATTTGGCCCCTGAATTAAATGATTTGATCAAGGCGGGCAGCCTCCCCTTTAACAAGAATGCAGGTTACTTTCCATAGCTGTTCCAGTTGGGTATGTTTGGTATTTGTGTCAGCCTTTGACAAAGATGTCTAGTGACATTAAGTATGGTGCAAGGAAATTGGCACTGGAAAAATGATAGAGAAGTCAGTTGCTAGAATAAAAGTCTGCAAAAATTGCTATATTCTAGGGCTAAGTCTTGCTTTTTGACTGCGCATACAGGGACTTTCTAAAAGTCATAGCCAGAAGGGGAAATGCAAGCCACTTTTGATCAGGAAACACCATCTCCTTCCTATACTGGGAGAGTTGGCTTTCAGCAAGACTTTTCCCATACTTAGCTGGTGAGGCAAGAAGGTGCTTGTTGGCAGGATCGACCAGCCTCACCACTGTGTTATGCCCATTTCTGGCTTGATTAAAGGCATGTGTGCTCAAAACATGAATGTAAGCTAGTGTTAAGTAGTGGTGTGGTAGTACATGGTTTAGTGGTGGACTTGGCAGTGCTAGGTTAACGGCTGGACTCTGATCCTAAAGGTCTTTTCCAACCTATGTGATTTCTATGATTCTACATAGATGACCATCTTAGTGGGTACTGGTTTCTGTCAATTGTGGTACTAGATGTGCCATTATTGTAAGGATCTCCCAGGGCATGGGAAGAAAGGTATGCTGGGATTTTGGTCCTCACATTATTTACAGGGCTTGATCCAAAGACGATGACACTGGTTTACTCCAGTGGCCTCTGATTACAGCCAGAATTTCTAGGTGTCCCTGCAAGGAAATGGTCCCTATTGTTAATGTCCCTATATATCTGAACCTGCATCCTGATTGCTCTGTCAAGTTCATGTTGAAGAATTTGACTACTGTCTATACATGAATTTCTGAGAATTTTGGTGAAGGACAAAAGAGATATAGCTGTGTTGTAAGAGGGTGAAAAGTAAAAACAGGAAAAACTTGTAAAATAAAGATTGAATTTGTAAGCCTGGAATCCACTGAACTCATCCAGAGCGCAGTGCAATGCAAACCCCCTTATTCAAGGTCTGCTAGTTAAGTGTACCACAGCACTGTCATGATCCATCAAACCTGCCAGATAAAGACAGGCTATTTTAAAATTTCTCCTTCAGGGCATGGGGAAGTACTGTTCTTGCAAAGATAGAAATTTATGATGGTGCTAAAAAAAATGCAGATGAAGTGAATAATTAATGAGTTCAAGACAAGACTGAAATATATTCCTAAAATGTTGCTATTTTTAGCAAGGAGTGCTTCTGCAGTGCTTGTCATGTGATCCTATTGCCTTCTGAGAGCAGGAAAACAATTTGAATTAGTTTCTCTTTCCCCATGGACCTATAGGCCCAGTGTATTATAGCCCTTAGCATCTGCTTCTGCCTTAAAGCAAACAAAGTGATTTTAAACCTCGTGCAAAATAAAACACTAATGAAAGCTATGCTTAAAGACAGTCTTTGTAGCAGCTGAATATATTTTATGATAGTTTGTACACTAAGGCTGTGCAAGGGGGCTACTGCAATGTGTGTAAATTTCAGCTGCTGCTACTGAGGTCCTGTAATACTTATTGCTGCTTCAGTTTCTGTCTGTCAAAGGGCATAGAGGCAATTATTGATAGGAGGCTGCATGATCTGGCCCACAGATAAGGATTTAATGCAAACAGATTTGTGCTTCTTTTTCCTATAACCAGTACGGAGTATTGCTGTGTTTGAGCTACTTCTCACATTAAAAATGTTATAGTCAGAGACGCTTCTAAAATAAATTGCTATATACAGCCGGCCTGTGCACATGCTTGTGTTTCCGCATGTTCTGCTCAGCTAGACCCACAGGGAGGGTAGTCTCCTGGTTGAACTGCAGGAGACGATGCGAGGGATGGGACTGCTGTCATCTTCTCTGCCACAAGCTCCTCCTGTGACTGTGCAAGCTGCAGCCACTCGGGTCCACAGAGGGACATGGCTGGTGCCATAGTGAATACTCAGGTATTTAACATCTGCAGCCTGGTCCTGTCAGGGATTTCTGCTTCCTGAGGGTGACATGGTTCCCAATATCCATCAAAGGGGAACTCAGGAGCTGCTTCCTTGCTGCCTTTCTTGCCTACTGGAGTTGCCACAGGTTGAATTTAGAAGAAACACCCAAATCCCAAGCCTTCAGGCACTGTGGAGTTTGTAGGGCTGCAGAGGGGTGCTGGCTTGTTCTCCTCGCTTGCACAGGAGTTGCTCTCCCCATGTGGGATGGTTCCTGGGTGACTCCTGTAAGGTGTGTAGGGCTGCTTAGACCTGGCTGGGACCCAAGTCCTCAACCCTGGTGGACTGCAGAGCTCTACCCTGGGACCAGCATGCTTGCCATGCAAAGCAGCAGTGAAACATCTGGGCTGAAGCACATCACTTTGGGACAGGGTTGTGAGCTGAGTCCTGAGCAGCAGAAGTGGCCACCAAGGCACATGCAGCCCCAGGGCAAGCTGCAAGCTTCAGTAATGGTGGGTTTTGGGAAGCTCCTGGCTTAAGCCATGGATGGGGGCTTCTTGGGGGCACTGGAGCTTGTACTGTGGTGTCTTGGTTGTGTTCAGGCACACGTTTACGGCTTAGATGCCATAAATGCTTTGCTGCATCTGGGCCTTGGTCTCTGTTTTCCCTTCTTTGTGTATATATCTAAAAGGACTGTTTTAACGTCTGTAAAACACATGCACAGGAGTCGATGTTGTGCAGGGCTTTGTAATAATTAGAAATCGATCCTCAATTGGAAGCTGAGTTGGTTTGATGTGAGTGCTATTCAAGTGAGAACTCCTGTTATGAAAAAATGTATTCAATTACCGTTATTTATTTATTTATTTATTTTTTGCCAGCTGAAAAGACTATTTCCAGGCATATTTTTCTCAGCTTTCCATCAGCTCACCCATGCTAGACCTCACCACCTTTTTTCCAGTCTTCTTGCTCAGTCACTTGTGTGAGTCCTTCCTAAAAGGAATCTGGTTATCAGGTGGCTGCTTTTCAAGAAGATTCTATCTATTTAGACCAAAAGGGTGTAGAGAGGTACACACAGGCTGAATAAGTGGGTGAACTGGAAGGAGTGGGAGTCTGTGACAGGAGGATCTGATGAATGGTTGATGTCTTCAGTGGGTCCCGTCAGTAGAACAGGACATGAGGACAACCCTAGTAAAGCAAGCCCGGAGGAGTTTCCTCACCTAACTTCATCTCAACACATGGGGTTTGTGCTCCTGTTTGAAGCTGTCCTGGGTTGTGGTTCTGTGATACAAATAATAAACCACACAAAGGTAGTAAATTGTATCTTTTCAAATTAATGAAATGCATCAAGTTCTCCACACAATGAAAGGACATATATATTTTAAGGCCCTAAATTGAATTACAGCCCTGCAAAACGGTTCTAGTTTTCTTTATTTATGCCTGTTTGTTCGAATGTCTGCACTCATGTCCTACACAAGTCCAGTAATGTCTTGTGAGCTGCTTGGGAATGATCAGAAATTAAAATACCTGTTTTCAGTTTTGTTGTTGCTGTTTTGATTTGGGCAACGAGGCTTTTGGAGAATCATTTTTTCTTCACATAGTTATCCACCCTTGTGACTGCTTAATGTAATACCCAGCAATACAGCTCTACTTAGTTAAAACTGGGAATATTGAAATGGTTCATTTTGCGAATTGAGCAAGGAGGTATGTATTTCAAGCTGTGAAAACAGTAATTCTTTTAAAAATAGCTTATGTTTGTGGCTATCTATCTCCTTAATGCTTTTTCTTTTCCTTCCATAGGAAAAATTAACCCAGGAGTGTGTATTCAGAGAGCAGTTTGAAGAAAACTGGTATAACACATATTCCTCAAATCTATATAAACATGTGGACACTGGAAGACGATACTACGTTGCGTTAAATAAAGATGGGACTCCAAGAGAAGGGACTAGGACTAAAAGGCATCAAAAATTTACACATTTTTTACCTAGACCAGTGGACCCTGAGAAAGTACCGGAACTATATAAGGATATTTTAAGCCAAAGTTGACAAAGACAATTCCTTCACTTGAGCCCTTAAAAAGTAACCACTATAAAGGTTTCATGCGGTGGGTTCTTATTGATTAGCTGTGTCATCACATCAGCTCCACTGTTGCCAAACTTTGTCGCATGCATAATGTATGATGGAGGCTTGGATGGAACATGCTGATTTTGTTCTGCACTTAAAGGTTTGTCCTCCTGGAGGAGAGCCTTTGCCCACTCGCTTGATTTAGTACGAGAGGGAGCGTGAGAGAGTGAGTGCGAGAGAGAGAGAGAGAGAAAGGGAGAGGATGAATGGGAGTGAGAGCGCGAGAGAGAGGAGCCAAGGGGAGGAGGAGGAGGAAGGCCTGATGCATGCTGGGGAATAGACACGCTTTTAAATTTTTGATCAGTTGTACTTTGTCATATATCAGCATAGCTGCCATACTTCGATTCATCAGGATTTTTGGCTGGTGGCCTGCTCAAGTGTACGCTGCATTTACAAAGGCATGGAGGGTGCAGTCTTACTTAAACAAGAGACTTTTCAGTTAATCACTCTCTGGGTCTCACCCCACTGAGTTTAAAGCAAAGACCTCTTAGTAAAAAAATAAAAATAAAAAGTTAAATTTATTTATAGAAATTCCAAAGGCAACATTTTATTTATTTTATATATTTATTTATTATATAGAGTTTATTTTTAATGAAATATGTACAGGCCAGATAGGCATTTTGGAAGCTTTAGGCTCTGTAAGCATTAAAATGGCAAAGGCCACTATGAACCTGTGGTAAATTCATGCAAGTAAATATAAAGGTGCATGGATAAAAAGAAAACAAAACAATAAAAAGGTAAAAATAATAATAAATTCTAGTGACCCTCATGTACTAAAGGTGACAATCTCTTTTGTGCCCGTATTATTGTACAAGTATGCACACCACTCATGACACTGAGTCCTCACTCTTCTGACTGCTTGTTTCATAGCTTACCCCCAGAGGATTAAAAAGAAAACTGGGTCTTCAACTTTTTTTATGTGTCTGTAATATTTCCTCTCTGATAAAATGACTTCTTACATCATTGTAAACTTCACAGCTGTGGAAAATATAGGGGTTGGAATATATTCTACTTGTTAAAACCTATTGCAGATTATACCAAAGCTAAATGATAAATATGCTTTTTTTTTTTTCCTAAAGCAGAATGCCAGAAACAACATAAGTAATATCAACAATTGTACTAATTTTAGGATTCCACAAATAGCACACAAGGGTTTCAGAGGGCAAGAACCAGGTTAACAGGATCACTCTTGTAAACATGTTTATTTGTGCACTTGACTATCTACTATGAAATTATACAAGTTCCATAGGGGTCATTGTAACATCTTTTATGGAAAAATTGCTTTCAGTGTGAACTGTCATAATACATGATATTAGCACCCTTCCTAAAGTAAAACTTGCAAAATGAAACTAATAAATCTCTATCAATAATGACAATGAGGGGGACAGTATTAGACTTGTTTTCTTTTTTTTTTTTTTTTCCTTAAAGTATGTTCAAATATTCATGAACCATAAGTGAGCTGACAGTATGTAATATTTAAGGGATTGTAGCATTTTATGTTAAGCACACAAACACCTTGATTAGCAGTTACCATTTGGGAATTACCCCTTCGGAAGAACCATTTTCCCCCCAGTACCCTGAAGGGAGAAAAAAATCACGTAAGGTCCATATGACAAATGCATTTAGTAGTCGTTGTATCCCTTAGGATTTGAATCCAGTGCTACTACGTTGAGTGTAACCTTTGCTATTGGATCTATCGGGAGCATGGCTGGTCCTGACAGCTCTGCCTGTCCACAGAGGCACAGAGGCTGAGCGCAGACGTACTTTGGAGGAGCTATACATGAGTTTGTAGCCTATTTGTAATGAAGTAATTTTTGCTCTGAGGCACTCTTGTCCATGTGATATATATTATTTGAAACGTAATTCTGCTCTGGAATAACCTGTGGCTTGGTGTCTTGATCGAATGTGACCTTTCTGTACTCAAGCAGGTAGGAGGGGCCACGTCTCAACTGGCAATATCAGTAATCTTAAATAAAATGTGACATTTTATTATAATTGTTTATGAATGATAAAGATATGTAAATTACGTTAGTTGATTTGTAGGATACAGTTAGACATACTTGTCTAGGGACTGTTATTGCCTGGGAATTTGCAGCCTTCAATCGCAACCCATGAGTTTTTTCTTAACCCTTTGGAGCTGCTGAGACCTGCAGGTAGTTTGGCTGCTGTAGGTCAACAGGGTGCTGACTCATTTGTCTGGGCAGTGCAAAGCCATGCTGGACCATAGGAGAAGAAAGCAAGCTTCTGGGAAGGACTAGGGTTCATTGCTCAGTGTTAAACAGATCAATCCTACTGCAAGAAAGGGAGGTTGCAACTCTCTGCTTTTTCAGTAAATCTGACATACACCAGGAAATTAATTGCAAAGGTTAAAAATACTATGAGTTGAGGCCACAATACTAGGCCACAGTTTGAGTCTTAATGTTAAATTGACTTGGATTTTTAGTCATAGGGAAATCATTACTACTAGTTAACATGTTTTATTTAATTTATTTTTTTTGTATTTTTCTAAAGAAAGGATTAAACCCAAGAAAAATGTTATGAGTTTATGGCAGCCCATATAAATAAACTGTAACCGATTTACTCAAATAATCCATAATGGTGTGTAAATACTGACTTTATGTAAATATAGGAACACGTAATTTAACATATGCATTATTGCGAGACTGGATGGTCCAGGAGCTGCAGTTTCCACTCCCTGCAGGTTCACTGGGTCAAATTCGGCCTGTTTTGGGTAGCGAACAACAGATTCTGTTCAGTCACTTGTGCAAAATGAGTTATTTCTGTTTGTTTTCTGGTGGGGGATGGGCAAAACCATCATCACCTGGGTGCTGCTTAGCCTCTTTGCTAAGGCATGAAAGGGGTACGGATGCCATCCTGCTCCTTGCGTGATCCTGCTAAAACAGGGCTGAAGAGAGCTAACATGGCGGAGCGGGGAGGCTTGCAGTGCTGCTCCTCCTGTGCAGTGGACAGACAGAAGTCTTCATTTTCTAGTGCTGTCTATCTAGCACCTTTCGTGAACACTGAAATTCACTTGAAGAAAAATCTGAGGGAAAAACAAAAGAACAATTGGTGTTATTTACTTGATATTCTGTAATGGTGTGTAAATACATACAGAATTCTGTAATTTGTATAAATATATTGCTATAGAATTTTGAAAATTGGTATTATTTGCTTGATGTCCCTTCAGAGAATTTTCTTATAACTGTGCACACGTGTAATAATGGGATTGCAAAAAGCTGTCCTTTCTTGTTCCTAGAAAGGCTGTGAGAAAATTCCAGGGTGACCAAAGGCATCAATATTTTCTATGTTTTTTTGCTAAATTGGAAAAAAGCAGGGGATATCTTTTTGGCAAGAACTGTGGAAAAAAGCGGGGGGGATATCTTTTTGGCAAGAATTGCATTAGCCTTTCACCTGAAGCAGATCTGCCTGGGCAAGCAATGTGGGCAAAATGTGATGGAGATACAAAGCAGTGTTATTGTACGGGACGATTTTGAGCTGCATCTGGTAATGCATCAGGCAGTGTTCCTGAGCTTGAGTGGAGTGGATGAAACGTAGCAGAGTTGGGCAATACAGAGACTACAAAGAGAAAAAATGTCTTGAATTGTCACCAATCAGTGCAGAACTTAAACTGCCTGCCAACTGGAAGGAAAAAAAGACACCTTTCATAAATGACTGGGTGTGACATGTGGAGGCTGGAGGTGAGACTCTTTGGTCTAAAAAGTCGAGCATTGCTACTGTCACCCTGGAGAAAGATAAATATGTTTTCATAAACATACAAATAAGAGGGAGTTGAAGACGCTGCTTCCAATGCAGTCTCTAAGTTTCTTCGAAGATAGAATATGGCAGGAGGTAAGAGAAGATTCATCTGCAGCGTGTCTTTCAGTCCCTTGCATCATCTTAGCTTATGCTCTGCTCTGCATATTCTTGTATCAAGAAGCAAATAAAAAGTCCAGCTCTGTTACCCATGACTATAGGAGTAGAAATAGATGGGCTGTGAGCCATGCTGAGTATCTTTTTGTGTGAACTCCTGTTGCAGCTACTGAATTCTTACAAGGTCCCTGTGAGGTACTTCAGCAAAAATGGAGATGGGGATATGGCCAGGCTCCTTACAACCCTGGTTTGTTTTGCAGAAATGCAAGGTTCCAGATTCTCTGAAATTTTGACGAAATCTTGGAAACTCAGCCCCTGCTCATGTAGCTGTGTATCTGTAGGCAGCCGTATCTGTAGGTAGGGAATATGGGGGATGAAGTAACCAACATCATTGTCCTCAATATTTTTTTTCACATGGCATATCATTTGCTGGTCTGAGAATAGAAAGCAGAAGACTTCTGTCTTCCAGACTTTTATCTCTGTTCTTAAACTGATAGAGCTTTCCATGGGGTGTTCACAGGTCAGTTCTGTCCTGCTGTGGTGTTATCTTTCACTACAAGGTGGTTTTGCCATCTGGCCCCTAAATAAGTACTAGTAGTATAACCTAATCTCTTCTTGTCAAGAAGTTGGAATAGCCTGCCCTAGAGTTTATTGCTGAACAGTTTGGCATTGTGAAGTGAGCAGGGCATGGCTAATTAGCATCTTAAATTTAGGATTTATCCATCAAGGATAAGAAAGACGATTAGTGATTATAAACAAAGAAATGCTATTGCACAAGGTTTCTTGTCAGCGCAGTTGTGTGAAGTTTCAAAGTAGAAAAAGTTTCCTGATGTTCAGGAAATTTAAAATGAGAATACTGATCAAGTTCCACCTGCAAAGGAGTTTATAAAACCCAATCTTGTTGCCTTTTCCCCCGATGGCTATATATCTTTAATAGCTCGTGTGCATTTTCTTTTCCCTGATGATATTGGAAAAGACTCTTTTATTTTTCATTCATTATTTCTGAAGTCCAGCTGCTTTTGTATAATTTTTCAGAGTTATTCTGGTCTGAACCCCAGGGCAGGAAAGTCACCATGTGATTCTGGGTTAGTGCAGAGGATCACATATGTTACAAAGATGCTGCTACTCTATACCGGAGTAGCTGGTATAGTCCATAGGATTAACTTGTGTTATTGTAGCTATCACACAGAGGCCTACAACATTATTTGTACCTTAATACATCGTATGTTGTTGTTATCATAAGAGAGATCTTTTCAAATGATCCTCAAACCCTCATCTGTCTCTTGAACACATGCTCACAAATATCCTGTCATGGAGAGCAGTGTATAAAGTAAATTTTAGCTCCATATTCCTTAGTGATACAGAGGAGTTTCACCTCACAGAAAAAAAAAAAAAAAATTAAAAATTTCTCTTTTTTCTTTAGGTCGAGGGAAGTTATTTTTGTGTGCAGTACTAACAAGTAGCAAGTACAACACAGTCAAAAGAATTCTGGAATTAGACTGAACTGTCAACATGTTTCTCACATTTCTGTTTCTTGAGAAACCACAGACCATCAAATTATGGTGATATGCAAAATACTCCCTGTAGATTTTTATCCCATGTCCAGAGGGCCTGGATTTATGTATATCTTGCTGTTGGAGGCAGTAAGTCTAGGTGAAAAGAGCATTTCTGTAATGTTGTAACTCATACATTTTATAGACAACTTCCCCCTGCAAAGTGTAGCTTTAGTTAAAATTATTATTATTTCTACTCTTGTGGAAAGAGTAGATGTAAACAATGAAACAGTGTCTTGAAATATTCCCTCACAGCTGTGGTCTTGAATGCATACTTCTTTCTTTTCTATTTCTTATGTAATATAATTTGTATTGCTTTTTAGAAACCTTTGTGCTTGTTACGATGCCCTACACACATTGACTTAGTTTACAGCCAAATTATGTACTTCTGTTGTCTTTGGTTAAGCCAATTTTCTGTTTCTGGACCTCTTCTGTTTTGGCAGGCAAGGCAGTAACTTCTTGGCTAGGGCCCTTAGTTTTTCTTTTCTCTTCTTCTTGCCACAATCAGTCTTTTTTTATTCATGGACTGTAGTTAGTTTCACAAACCTTCACAAAGAACCCACGTGATAAGACTGTGTGTCCCATCTTATCTTCGTTCCAGGGAAGCAGAAGTCTTGCTGGTAACGATCCTCTATTCATTTTCATCCTTGAGATATGGTTTGGTTTGACTCTGGGTGGAATCAGTGCTCACATCTTCCTCTTCAGGATGGTTTGGGTTTTTGTCTCCCCCATGTTCTTGATAGGAACATTAGAAGGTTGTTCCATATATAATGCCAGTTTATTCAGATGTGACCTTTCCATTTCCATTTCTCCTTCACAGAATATTCTGTGTAAGCCCTTGTTTATTATCCTTTAAGATCAGTTAACACCTAAAGCCCATTGTAGATATCACCTTATTAACTTGAAATCTCTTCATCAGCTGCTTCGTATTACTTCATGTTTGCAACTTATTTAATCACGATTTGACGTGTGTGTTAAAGATGAAAAGTTTGGTTGTCAATCACTTTTGTTGTAAGGCTTGAACTGTTCAGTGAAGAATGAAAGTCACATACACGTCCCCAGTTCCAGTAAGCGTGTTTTCCTCACTGGCACCAGTCCACTTTGCTGACCTTCAGAGGGAAGCAGTTCTTTTGGCCTCCTCAATGTACATGGAAATCGCTTCCAAATGGCCTGCTGTATCACCTGCTCTCCTGTGTTATCTCTTTTCCTTTTAATAAAAAAAAACCCTCTTCCAACCTTTTTTTTTTTTTTTTTAGCTGCTTCTTCCTATCATCTTAATTTTCCTAATATAATTTTGTGGTATTCGTGTGTTGAGGTAGATATTGTCAATGAAACCTATATTTTGTAATTGTTATGATTGGGTCCAATGTACTCTCATTTCTAATCAAGCTAGTCTTTATCCAATTAAAAAAAAAAAAAAGGAAGAAACAGTGAAGGAAAAGAAAATTACATGTTGTTACCCTTCATCTCAAGTGGGTTTGAAGGAGAGCTAATGTGAACTTGCTCATGCCAAGATCCCTTTTAAGAGATTTCCATACTCTTAACTGTCTTTCTGGAGTTCTGTAATGTCCCATTACTTTCCAAGTGATATTATCTGTCATCCTAGAAAACCTTTTTTCAATGTCTATGAAGTTCATTCCTTGAGTGTTCTGCTAAGAGGATGGTCTTACATGCTTCCATGACTGCTGAAAATTTCTTGAGATCAGCCACAGTGTCCCCTGCTTGCTTCAACCTCCATCACAATGTGCCTGTCAGGCTGCTGCTTGGTATAGAAAGGAAGATGCTGTCCCTTGATTTATTGTACTGCACAAGGAGTTTCCTCAGGAACAGACCACCTTCCTCGTTCCAGGAGTACATGAAAGAATTCATACTTGGCTTCAGGAGAATTTGCACCTCTTATCTTTCCCGCCTCATCCCATATTCCACATGCTTAATTAATGTTTCTATTTTTATGGCCTTATTATCTATCTGAAAACTGCACTGCCAGAAGGCTGTTCTGAGCAGACTGGTGTTTTCCTCCTGGACTGTCATCGTATTGGTACATATACATATAGGCACACTGCATCTTCTCCCAAGGACAGCTGGAAGTATCTCATAGCCTTCCTTCTCTTTAAGACAAACAGGCCTGATATTGGTTAGATTAAGGTAGGATACTCCATCCCAGGGTTATCCCCACTCTCCTGCAGCAATGTAATGGAAAACAGGAAAAGTTCTTGTCCCAGTTGTCAGTAACTCTCTCTGCTATATAAACTTGGTGGCTGTGACAAGTTAATTAAAAAAAAAAGATCTAGATGAACAGTAGGCTTAAGAGTACAGTTTCAGTTCCTCTCTTGCATTACTTAAATAACCAATTAAAAATCAGCCAAGATACTCTTGTGCTGAAATTTTGAATTCAAAGCTGTGTTACTTGTAGTCATAGTTTCAGTTGTGATAATAGTCAGGTAACTGCTCCACAGCTTATGAAGCAATGTGCAGCTGAACGTCTGTTTCTTCCTTGATGGAAAATCTGATTTGTTCGCAGAAATGTAGTCTTGGAGACCTCATTCAGCTGTTACATGGGTATGTGGAGCCTCTAATGCACAGTAAAAGTGCTTACTACCCACCTGCTGCAGATGCCTGTTAAACCTTCCCCTGAGCTGTCTGTCGCCCAGCTGCAGGGTTGAACTTCCACCGGGTCAAAGTGCCTGCTCAGACAGGCTGAGGTGATTGTCCGTGCCACAGGGAAAGTCTCTCTGAAACAGGGGAAACCATGTCCCTGTGGAGAGGAGAGAGAGGCAGTACACAGAGAAGTGGAGAAAACAGTGTTCATCTAAGAAGGCGTACAAAGAAGGTGCTGGGTTTGCCAGGGGAAAATTAGCACAGGCTGGAAACAGGGACAGAGATACATAATGCAGAAATACGAATGTTTCTGTTTCTTTTCCCTGCTTTGCCTGTGTGCCGCCCCTTTTCCCCCAAGCACATCTGCTCTTCTTCACTTTCCAGCTATCATGAGTTGTAGTTGCAATAACTGGTGCTTCTTAGCAACTTTAGAAGATCATGCATCACACACCTTTAATAAGTGATCTGTCACAAGAGTTAGTTCCATAATTCAAGTGGCACTAAGAAGATTCAGACCATAGAAGAGGGATTGGTTTGCAAGCGGACCTACCTTGCTGGGGTTAGGGGGCCCTTCCTCCATCTACTGAGCTCTGTAACAGCCTCGCAGTTGACATGAGCGGGTGCTGCAGAACCTGGTCTGCCAGGGTGTGTGGTGATGACAACAAAGGTGTCTGCTAAGCAGGGGCCATACCTGGCTTCAGTGGACATCTGTGTTCCTTTGAAAAATCCCCAGGTGGTCACAGGCAGCTACTGAAGGTGCGGACAATTTGTTCATAATTATCTTCACATAAATGAGTTTAGAGCTAAGCCCTGGCTTGGAGGAAATGAGAACCTTTATGATCAGTATAACTGATGCCATGAATCAGGTTTAATAGTGAAAGAAGGTAAGACAGCCTTGAAGTTTTCCTTTCTTCCATAGTGCTGCTTGTCACAGACATGAATCAATGGCTTTTGTAGAGGTGTTCCTCTTGCTAGTGTCATACTCATTCACTGTTTGATCTCAGCCAGCCAGTTAGGATATATTATTGGAGCTATAGCCTGCTGTAGAAATAAATATGTAGGATGAAAACAACATGAACATCACATGGGGTGAAAATTACGTGAAAATAAGATATGGTTAGTTCTAGATTGGCCTGAACCAGAAATCAAATATCTGAAGCAGGATATCTTGCTAACCTCAGGCTTCTTCCAGCACTGCTGTCTCCAGGACCTGCTGCTTGTCTCTGTGGGCAGCAGTAGGCAGGGCGCACCGTGCCCCATGGGACACTCTCCGTGCCCTTGACTCACCCCTCCTGGTGTGCTGTGGGTAAGAGCTGGTACAGGAGGGATGTGGTGGCCCTCTCCCAGCCTCCATGCACTCATGCAGTGGCACTGGTGGGCAGGACCAAACACATTTCAATGCTGGCATCAATCCCTGAGCTCTCTCTCAGCAAAACCTCCCTGGATTTCAGAATTAACATCAATTTTACAAATGGGGATTCTCCTAGAGTTAAGATTTGATTAAGATAAATGGAAAAAATTATGTCCCAGTGTTATTTTTCAAGCTATCAATCAGGCATGTCCCCAGATCAAAGAGTTTTTTGCTCTTTTCTTTGTATTTCAGCCTTCCTAGTAAAAACCAGCCAAAGAACATCTTTCCACGAACTGTCTCTGCCTCTTCTTCCCACTCTCAAACTGAAATTTGTGTCTACAGGTAATTAGGGTGGACAGGGCTTTAATCATGCCCCTAAGGCTAATGCCTAAATTAGGGCCTTTAAAGACTAACAGAAATTAATTGCAGCATAGTTCTTCTAGGAAGAAGGCAGAAGATGTGAGGTTAAGGAAAAAAGCTGGCACTTTGACGTGCCTCCAAAAAGGGCACAAAGAGCCCCTTTATGTCCCCAAACACTGACCAGCAAGTATCCCAGTGTCTTATCACTTGAGATAGTAACTGGCTATTGAGCTGGAAGCAAAATGCTTCAGCTTTCACATGTTCCTTCTCAAAGGTGTTTGTTATGATGCTGGGAAATACCAGAAGCACAGAGCTTGTCACCTGTTATTTTTTATAGAAGATCCAGACAATGAATTCATCTTAGATCAATCCTCCTGACCAAAGCAAACAAAGAAACTACTGTTAGACCTTAGCCAAAAACTTGCATTTTCTGGTGTTGTTTCCTTATTAGGAGCTACAGCTTACATTGATCTTGTAGTACTCACTACCCCTCTGTTCACCCCCTGTAAGAGCAGGCAAATCTTCATCTTTTGAACCTTATGTTGCTGCTCTTGCTCTGACCATGAAGCTTCATGCTGCTGTTCCTGCCCTGGCTAAAAGGTGTGTGTTCTCCGTGACACAGGCACAAATGTTGCTCATCCGAACAGAATGGCGCCTGTTGAGATGCACAAGAACCTTCTTCTTCCCTTTTGCCAGTGTCCAAAGAAATCCTGGGCCAAGAGTCTGACATTTAAACTGGTGGAAATACAAACTCACCCCGCTGAGGTAACATCAGGATAAATCAAATTCAAAGACTGAGATTGGCTCAGTGTCTTCTACACAGCTTGTCTGAATGGGCAGTATTTTAGCAGCTCACCTGCAGTTGTTCTTGGGAAGGAAAGTCACAGCACAGCCATCAAACTGCCCCACATAAATACACTTGAAAATAGTGAATTGTCACTGTACCCAAATTGGCTACGACTCTTCGTGTAGCAACAGAGCTGAAGGGCCTGTGATCTCTAATAGGGAACATTTGTTCTGTTTGCAATCTTAAATATGCCAGACTATGAGATTTTGAGCAGAACTTGGCCCTGAATTGCTTTGAAAATCACAGGGAACCACAGGCAATTGCCTGCTCCATTTTACATCGAGGAGGAAGCATTGCACTAGTCATTGGTTCTGGGAAGACATGGATGGCGGCATCTCCAAAAAATGTGAAAACATACAGGTGTTGACTTCTGACTACTACAGGATTTTTTGAAATAACCTGCACAAACCAAATCATTGCAATGGGAGAGGAACAGTAGTTGATTAGCCAATACCTGAATGCATATTGTAATTTTGGGAAGCAGCTGTTTAAAATTGCAACCACACAGCCCATATTTGACTATGTGCTCAATGAAAACATGAAAAAACATTATACGCTTAATGAAAACACAGCAGAATATTCGATTTATGAAGCTAAACAAAATAAATCTAAAAAATTCACCCTAAACTGTGATATTGAAATAAAGAAGCACTGGAAAGAGTTATTGCTCTTTCAAAGTTTTGGTTTTAAAGTTTTTCCTAATCTTTTTGGAGCGGAGCATTCATCGGTGAAACTCTTGTAAGATCCATAAAAAACAGCTGGCTTGCTCCTGAAGTCTCGAAGTCATTGGAAAATTGACTTAAACAGCAACCAGTAAAATGAATAACTTGCTTAGTGAGCTGAAGCGGAAGGTTCCAAATGACAGCAGTTCTGCTGTTCTGACACTTCCACTTCAGCTCAAGAGGTGGCTATTTTATTTACACAGTCTTGGAAGTCCCTTGGCTTCTCCTTGATTTATTTTCTATTCTCATCTTGGCTGAGGTCTCATTGTCCCTGTCTTCAGGTAGCTGTAGGATGCTCATCTGCCCTTGCAGGTTATTTGTGGCAACTATCTTGGTAACTCTCCAGTTTAGACCTTCTCTGGTTTCTTGCTATCTCTCTTGAACTGTATGGTGCAAAACTGGGCACAGAATTTGCCATTTTTCAAGCACTGCAGACATGCCCCGTCTCTTTTATCAAAAATAAAGGGGCTCAAATGAGCCAAGTACCTTTCATACCATGAGATAAAGTTATTGAACCCTTATCCTCTTCTTCATCTCTGCTTTAAAGTACTAGATTAAAGCATCAGTTATTTAAGCATATCAAAAGGTGGAGATCTGCTAGAATTGCAGTGTGGTGCAGAGTGTGTTCTTCCCAGCTTGTTCAGAGCAAAGTGACCTTCTGCAGCAAACCCCTTTCTCTGAAAACAAAAAAACCATTCATTTGGAATGTTAATTAATCTGCAGCTAGCAGGCTTGATTTTAATTTGTGTTCATGACAACACATATTTGAGAAGCAGTTGTAAAAGGGTCCATACTCTACCATGGAAACTATTTTCTCATTTTATTTCACACGCCGTGGTTTTACTGGAGTTTTCGAATGGCCGATTTTTGAACTGACCTGTCTGAATTGCATGAAAAGGTAGCTGAAAAGTACAGAGAAATAGATCAAAATATAACTTCCCTTCATGTGACATTTATTGCTCTAGTGCTACAGAAACATTGCAGCTAGTGGGGAGGCAGTAGTGGTGAGCTCAGTCACGTGGCACTGAGGTGAGCTATTCTGCAGCCCACTGAGGTAGTCAGTGCTGCTGCTCTCAGAGCCTGCCTGTGTGAAATGGGCTCATTGGTATGCAGGGAAGCATGAGGCTCGAGGCCAGCACGCAAAGTGGTCCTCAACACCCCTGGACCAGCAGTGCCTGAGGAGCTGGAGGAGCACAGAGGCAGAGCTGGTAGCTCCTCTGGTGGGGATGCAGCTGGGGCATCCTGGGGACACTGGGAAGAGTCCCACAGGCTTGGAGATGAGCTTCAGCTCAGCTCCTGCTTAGGGCACCCTCAGCTTGCCCTTCTTTTTGCCAGCAAAAAATACCTACAGAGGCTGATGATTCGCTCTGGAAAGTCAAACATTCTGACAGCTGCCAGGCATAACACTGGCTCTTGTCTAATGCGCCAGGTTTGATTTTCTTTGACTGCTGCTGCAGTGAGTAAGCAGAAGTGGAGCTCCTGACCCCAAGAAAGATCAGCAGCGTGAGTCAGGATTCGGCTAAGCAAGTTCCCTGCTGTTAGGTAGTGGCCGCTCTGTAAATTCAGCTTCCTCTCCTGCTGGTACAGAAAAAGAGGCAAATCAAGCAAACTGTGCAGCTCTGCTGCTGTAGGTACTGTGCGTTTTCAGCATTTCTCATCCTTCCCAAAGAGATTTTTCTCCTCTCTAATTCCTGATATCCTAAGACAGATAGAAAAAGATACTCAGTGGGCAGCACTGCTCCCGACTGAGGATGGCTTATCGAGCAACGTAAGCGAGGTCAGCCACTGTTTAGTTTTGTTGATTAAGCCAGGGACTGTCATAATTTTCCCTCTCAGACAGCAGTGACCACCCGACCAGGCTTTAGCAAATAAAATACCACAAATACATTCTGAAAAATGTGAACATAATACTCATGAAGGACTATTAATGTGTGCAGAAACTATGCAAGGCTGCAAATACACCTTTGTCCTGACCTACAACATTCCTCTTACTTTAGTCCTAATGGAGACGGCCAGTTATGGGTTTATGATATAGATTATGGGTGAGCCCCTCTTGCCAATCACAGTTTGCTGTTCGTTTCAGCAGGGTCTGAATTTCTCCTTTTTTTGTACCTAAAAAGAGGGAAGCTATACAAGTTACTCTACTGAATAATTTCATTATAAATATACACAAAGATCACTGTTATTTCAAACTGGTGCATATTGGTTTTTTGAATGTGACACACTATATCTGAAAACATGTTCCACAGATGTGAAAAAAACTTCCTTGGGACATTGTGCAACAACTAAGGTTATTTCTTACTGGATTTTTTAACATTTTAAACCCTCTAAAATGAAAAAACTCCATCTCAGAGGCGTAGGAGTCATTTGCCAGCAGTGAAAGAACAATAGTAACCAAAATCTTCAGTGATAAAACTTCAGCTCAGCTAGGCAGTTCAAGAGGAGAGCCCTGTGTGGAAAATATATTTTGGATATGTAGCGTTTGAACAATATTTAAGTAAGTAAGTTACGCATTTTCATTAAGACTTGAGTCTGAGCTTGTGGAAGGCCATGCAAGCAACTCTCATTTTACATATCTTTTTCTTCCACAGGGGACAAAACAAGATGGAGAAATTCAATTTGGAAGCTCCTGCAGCCCACAAGGAGGTCTAAAGGACTGAGTAGCAAAATGTTGAATTGTTTTGTCATTCTTATTATGGCAGGCCAGAAAGAGCAAATATTTGAATTACTGTTTGATGCAATATTATTTTAAAACTGGAGGAAACAGGAGGTGACATTTTCCCATCACAGGCTGAACAGTCACATTAAGGTGGAAACCATCTGAACGTGGCAGCAGTGTATCTGATGTGTCGTGCTTTGATGCCATTTCAGTTGCAAAAAAGGAAATGAAGGGAGCTGATACCTGCACATCTGGAGTCTGAGTTACATGAAGCGCTCAGTGCTACAACCAGTTAATTCCTTCTAGCTTCATATTGAGTTTGTTTTCTTTTCTTATATTTTCCATTTGATAGTATCTTTCTACTTATTGTTAGCATAGATATGGTATTTCCTGTATGGGATCATCAAGTTTTGCCCCTGTTCACCTACAGCCTCCAGCTAGATGGACAGAAAGATGGACATCTGGGGTGAGAATTCCCCCTGCTTCATCCTGATATGAATCATCCTGCATCCAGTGCTACCGACACTGTGAGATATCCCCCAGGGGAAGAGTAGCACTATGGCTTTCCTCAAGCTATTCACCCCTTACTTGTTTGACCTTTCCAATGCAAACGTCCCCCCTGGAGTATCTGTCCCCAAACCACCAGTAATTCTTATGCTTTCAGGAGAAGTGGCCGCAGGTCGAGGTTTCTAAGAACACCACACTTGCAAATTCCTAGAACACTTTTGCTCTGTGTAAGTAAGCTGGGAACACTGTTTTGCTAGACAGAGTATAGGAATGACAACCCGGTGCCCATCTACTCAAGTCCTCTGGAATGCGAATAGATTTCCAGCACAGGGCTGAATACTTCTGTTTGTTAACTTAGTGGAAACCACTTGGCATAGGAACACGTTCCAATCAGGATGCAGGCGTTTGAAATTAATACAAAGCACTCTCGCTGGCCGGCAATCCAGCTGCTGAAAGGACCTGTGAAACCAAACTCTTTTTTTTCAGGTTTATTCACTAGAAAAGGTTCTGGAAAGTTGGTGCTGCAGATATTTCATTTCTGCTCTGTCAAAACTGATCCTGAAAGTTATCTGTCCCGATGTACCAAAATATTTCTAGCTCAGACAGGTTATGCAATGCTGAGCCTCAAAATGCAGGAGAAATTATTAATCAAAATAATTTCTCAATATTTTTGCCATGTTACATTGTGTCAAGTATCAACAATTTCCTGGAATTTATAGAGATGAATATTCGGAAAGCTGTTGTGTTTCCTCTCTCGCTCCAAACCAAAGTGGCTTCAATGAGACCCTGTTGCAGGCAGAACCTGTGTGTGCAAATCATCACTGAAGTGCAGGCATGGCAAGAGCTTTTGTGTTCATCTTCCTCAAGGTTCACAGTAACCTGTGTTTTTGGGCTTGGCTGGCATAGGGGCACAAAAGAGAGCAAGTAAGAACCTTCATAATCTAGATCTTGTGAGTTATTGATTTTTATAATGCTAAAATTCAGCACCATGTAAAATCTATTTTCATGTTTTACCTTCCTTTGTTAAGAGCGTACATTTTAAAGTAAGACTACTCCCAGCTCCCTTAATGCTCTCAGATCCTGTTCCCAGTTTAACCCAACTGTAGCTGCCACAGACATTTCTGCCACAGCATCTACTGGAGCTGATGACTGACCTTGAAAACTGCTCAAGTGTGAGGAGAAAGTATGATGATGCTGGAGCAACATGAGGGTAAAATCTAGTAGTTCCTGAATTGGTGGCCAAAATTAATCCATTTTTCCTCTAAAGGAAAATGATTTAATTTTGCATCAACATAATTATAGCTGATCAGAGATCTTCAAGGTTTCCCAAGATCTGAATTTTTTCTTTAAATTTCAAACCAAAATGCAGGTAATTCCGTAAGTTTTTAGGTAATCAATAGGATTCTTTATGTGAGCTTCAGTATTATGAACTATGGTCTCTCGGAAAACTTTTTTTGTAAAACTCATCTACAAGGAAGTGTTACAGAAGGATTTTTGGTTTTTTAACTAGACCTAAAAATAACTCAATACACGAGTGAATTCATTTTATTATAGTTTGAAAAGGAAAGAAAAACCCAGTGTAAGAACGGCATTCTGGTGGGGCTGGCCAGATGAGAAATTAAGGTTACGGGACTAAGTGTAAGAAAATTATCTTCTCCTTTCTTCTTCTCACTCTGGCTGCATGAGACTAGGGAATTGGAATAAAATGAGAAATGTGTCAATCTGCAGGGTGTCCTATACTTGACATTGGTTAAGACTGAAGAAGGTTATCTGCAGTGCTGAATGAGCCAAGTGGGATAATGAACATCTGAGCATTTTATATCTCACTTTTCTCCACAAATGGGTTTCAGAATAACTCTGTGGAGAGCCCAGGTTTGTCTTCACGGCCAAGCACATCAGAAGATGCTGCAGTGGCTTATAGGCATTTTTTTCTTAGTAATTCTAAGCAGCTACATAAAGGAGCAAGGCAAGAAATTGTCTTGGGGGTGGGAATGGTATAGAAGTCCCTCTGCTACCGGTGTCAGCCGTGGGTTTGGACAACCCCTGTGGCTAAAAGGAGCTTAGCTGATCAAACTCTGTGCTGCTGCTTCTTTTCTTTGGACACGCTTTCCCGTATCTCCCCAGCACTCTTTCATAAATAATTACAGAAAGGAAACTAAGAAGACTATGTCTTCTGCAGCCTCAGCTCAGTCTGGTGTTACACATCATTCCTTTCTTGCTTATGTGCTGAACTGTCAGTGTAAGCAGTAGGTTGTTTTTATATTTAGAAAATAATGTATTAGCTGAGTGGCAGTTCGTCTGGCATGTGGTTTGCTATCTCACTTTGTCCAGCTTTATGTAATTTCATTTAGGAGGCAGCAATTTCCACCTTCAAAAGAACATCTCAGCAACGTCTCCTCCAATTCCCATTTGTTAGAGGTTTTTATCCAAGAAAGTTCCTGCTTGTTGTGCACAACTTGCCCAGTACAAGCTTCCTTCACTGCCTCTCAAAATGTCAGATTGACTCCAGAGGAGATGACACAGCATCCAGCATGTCAGGCTGTACCCAGCTGTTGTAACACTGTTCCCTTTGCCATAAATACTAAAGTATCAAGAACTTCATTAGAGCTCCAGTAAACACAGCCAAGAGCCTTCAGGAAAATGGAGGTTAACAATACAATACAGATAAATTTTTAATTGATAACCTGGGAGAAGACTCATCGCTCCTGGTGGGTGTAACAAGGTATAATTCAAGCTTAATGTGAGAACGACGTAACTTTGCCTTACAGGTTGCTAAAGCACCAGGACCTGCCAAAGAGGCTCGATGTCCTTGTTGGGCTGGTGGGAAGGGGCTGCCCAGGAAGCTGACTTTGGGCAAACCTGTGTGGTTGCAGCTGCCTGTATAGGACAAAGAAGGGAAACAGATAGCAGCAGGTGGGGAAGGAGGCAAGGGCTGTGGGTGAGTGGAGACTGGGGCAAGACATGCTTTGAGGTGCCTTGGGGGATGGGACAATCATTGGGTCAGTGTGCAAAGAAACCATCTCCTGACGTTTGAGTTGTGCTGGGTTCAGGGCAGCAGGGCTTTATGTACAGTCTTTAAATAAACAGGATTACAGCAGAAAATAAAAGAAATCCTTGTTTGCGTCATTCTCTTCCCAATGGAAACAACATGTAGGACACTGAAGTTTGGTTACTTACTCAAGTTGCAAAAATTCTGAGTACTAAAAAACAGCAGAGGGAAAGAGGATATTCATAGATGGCAAATTCTTTAGAAATGGGGTGTGAAGCAGAAATAATTGGTGAAGCTACAGGAGAGGAAGGGGGATTTTTTCCAGTAACTGTTAACCATAAAGTAAAATTGAAAATTATGCCTGTATATTTGTACACAGAGGAGGGCTTGGACCAAGCCAGTGGCAGAGAATATTCCAGTTAGGCAATTTTCAAACCAGAGATATAATTATAGTGGAGACATTTGTAAGTCTGTAAGAAGAAATGGTGTTCATAAGATAATCAGTCCAGCCTTCCATCAGAGCATATTTATTTCTGAAATTAAATATGTGGCATGTCACAGTGAGACTCAAGCTGGCATCGTCATCACGGAGAACGATGGGGCTTTTGGAAATAACTTTCTCATGTGCATGTGTGTGTAGGTCCCAAGGATGAACACCTTAAGACAGCTCTGCCCATTGCAGAGAAGGCAGCAGTGGGGTCTGTGCTCTGCCAGACCTGAATGGTAAAGCATGCAGCAGCAAAGCACAGCAGAGAGCTGCAGTGCAGCACGGAGAAGGCTGCACCATCAGCCAGGGAGAGAGCAAGCACAGGGAACAACGCAACCATGAGTAAGCTGGCTGACTTACACTCAGCACGCTTGGCACCCGTCTCGTTTTTGCCCTATGCAAGGCATTTTTGCCCATACTGTGGCAAGTTAAAATACTGCCATCCTGATGTGCTGAATGTGCTGAGCCTGCCTTGGGGGGTGAGATGCTGCCAGCCAGGCTGGATGCTAGCACTTCCCAGAAAGGTGGTAGCTGACAGCAGGCAACAGTGCCAAGTGTTTTTTCTCAGCCTTTAATAAAACTGTGAGATTCCTTTTACAGCTGTGCAGTCCTGGAGAAGCTGGAGGCTTGCATGGATTTACACGATGGCAGAGTTTGTCCTTGGGCGTATAGGAGGGGGAACTGTTAGCATTCTTGAGCAAATAATATGACCAGAGACAGCTGGCAACCTATTTCTGGTACTCACCACTTCAGTTTCTCAGATGACATCTAAGAGCACCTACCAGCATTTAATTCTCATTAGTACATTCTTGACAATTTTGGTAGTTTGCATGGTGTGTGAATTCTGCGCCTCTTTTCCTTCACTACACATTAGGAAAAAAATTGTCATAGAAGACACCCATCCAACTGTTTTCTCCAGCCATGTAATTCCCATTGCTGTGTGCTTTGGTTTGCACGCAGCCATCACTGCCTTTAAATAGACAGTGTAAAGATTACTCCACCCTCCCCTTCCTTTGTTTCTCTGCTCTAAACATAAAGAAGTGAGGAATGAGCCAAAAACTGCCTCTTATGCCACAACATATAACGGATTTGTGGCAGCAGTCAATAAAAAAATCTTGAATGCTATGATTTAAAGTAGCATAATAAGGGATGTCTGGAGTTTACCAATATATGATCCAGGGGAAAAAATAGGAGGGAGGTGGCTCACGCTGTCTGCTTTAGGCTATGTCAGGCTTCAAACTGAGGTGCAATTCAGTCTACTTCAGGCAGGTACCTCCAGGGTATGCCTGAAGTGAGATGGAGACCCTTTCTGGGGAACAGTCCTGCTTTGGAGAAAAGGACGGAGATAGCAGCCTCTGCCAGCTTTCTGAGGAGCAGGAGGGGAGGAGAGACTGGGCTAATGGATGATATCCCTGGTGGTTTGTATCTGCAGTGAGATGGGGGAAGGCAGCTCGTCCTGGAGATGAAAGGTCACTTAACTGTGCTGGGGAGGAAGAAATGGAAAGACCCCCAGATCAAGGGGGAGGATAATGTTCAGACGGGCGGTGAACAACTGTGAGCTGGATGGAGGCAGCTGTCTAAAAAGGGACCGAATGTTTAACCAGTGCGTGAAGGCTATCTGCCTTTCAGAAATGATGACTTTTGCTCTCCAGCTTTCTCTGTTCTTTATGAGGACTGCACTTTCTCTGCTTTTGCTTCTTCCATTTTATGCTTTCACTTTAGGCTTTTCCTAAATTCAGCTTTAACCTTGGAAAAGAGAGAGGAAGAATTAATTTCAATTCAGATGTGAGCTTGCGAGCTAAAGAGGGCTTGTGCAAATCTATTAAATCTCCAGATCTAGCTAAAGTTTTCCATTTTTCAGCAGTTTCCTATACTGAGCCTGCCTTGAGGCTGAAGTCCTCTCATCCTGGGAACAAAGATGGGAACAAACGGGACAGTATCACACGTTCATCCTACCTTGAAGAGGGACCCCTGGGTAGCATGACCCTTCATAAGGTAAAGGTACATGTTTCTATCAAACAGTACAGTGAGTTTCTTCTTAGATTTTGGTGAATACTTTTTGTCTCTGACTAAAAAGAAGAAAGGACTTGAGTTTTTCTTATGGCAGAGAAGCAGTAAGGAAATAATCTCCATTCTGGTGCATATAAAAAAGTATTTAAAAACATAAGAACTCACTCTGGTACATGGCAAGAAGAAAAGCAAGCCGACCTCATGTCTATCAAGTTTTCCTCCTACTTCTGTCCTCCAAGGTCAACCATCACTGGAAAGAAGACTGGACCTACACTGTAGGAGTGGAAGACTTTTTTAGACCTTTCCTGTCATATAAGTGCCCTTTGCAGCAGCTTCAGTTATCCCAGACCTGCCCAGCTCTGCACCAAACAGGGCTGATGGCTGAGGATTTCAGAGCTGTGCGCACGGACCGCTGGCCTCCCCACTGGACACGTGTTGTGTGAGGTGGGTTCTTGTGCCCTCTGGCATCCATGACAGAGATCTCAGGCTGCTGTGAAAGGCGACCAGCTCAGCCTCCTCTCCCACAGGTGCTTTCCCCACCCATGTGGGAGTGTGTTTGGGCGAAATTCTCGGGCTCTAACACAACATTGAAAGTCTCTGTAGCTAAAATGGTGCTAGTTTCCTCTTTCCTTATTTTTCAGCAAATGAAGAGAGAAACAATGAAACACACCTCACCAAACAAGCAGCTGGAGCAGCACCCGTATAGGTGACGATGCTTATGGGGTGCAGCACCCGCAGCAGCACAGCACCCGGTGCCTGGGAGCTCTGCAGGGAGACTGCTGCTGTTTGGCAGGTACACGGGGATGAGTGATGTGAGGGCATGCTGGGATGCCCAGGCAGGACACAGATGCGAACAAGGGGCCCGAGACAGCAAACTGGGAGGTGCTGCTGCAGGAGCAGCAGGACTGTGGCATAGCTCCATGCTGGCAGGACCCAAATCAGAGAGTGGGCACCGAGAGCACCAGTGGGACTCTCATCTTCAGAGCCTTGCTCTGGGGTGTCCTCTGGGCTGGGTTACGCACTGTGTTGGTCTTTTATCAGAGCTTTCTACAATGGAGGGTAATGACCTCTTTATTTCTGATTGCTAGAAGACTTGTGCGTGGCTTGGAAAGCAGCTACAGTAGGGGCCAGAGCGGAGGGGTCAGAGGCATTTCAGCAGTTGCCTTAGGATATGTTGTTATATGACACCAGATCCAGCCTCCTTAAATGGCTTTGCACACAGCTGGACTCTCCCCAGGGGCTCACAGCCCCCCCCCCCCCCTTTGAGACTCAGCCCTTTGGCAGCGCCTTTTCTGGGAACCACTGTGTGTTGCTTGGAGGAGAAAAGTAGGCTTCAGGTCCCAGGGTGAGTCTGGTGCTGTGTGTGCCGAATTCCTCCTGTCAGAGAAGGAGACATGATGCGAGGCCATAGATGGATGTCAGTGTCGCTTGCATGACAAGGCTCTGTAATGCATTTCTGCATTGTTTACACCCACCCTGTGTTTAAGCCCCAGACTGCGTACATACTACGTATGATGTGTATCTTATGCTGGTTTGGAGTCCAACCACATACAGTTATTTTTGCACAATCTCCATCGAGATGCAAACCAAGCTCCCATTTTTGAGCTGAAAGTGTGCAGGATGGGCAATCCCAGGTTCTGCATGGGGAGAGAAGGACAGTGTGCTCTCCCAGCCCCTAGCACTAGGCTTGTGAATGGGAGGGGGCAGAAGCCTTGCTGCTTAGAGGTTTTGGAGTTATATAAGCCAGAAGGTGTACAGTAGGAGTAATCCCAAACCAGGAGGGCGGTGAACCTCCTGACCCCAGCAGGTGCTTTCTGTCCAGCTTTCATGGAAGGAGGGTGGTAGCATGCTTAAAGCAACAGTAATTAAGACTCTGAGGACAAGTTAGAAAAACAACCGCTGGGTTTAATAAGGCTTCACTGCCTGGCCACCCACGGGACAATGTCCCGTCCTGAAACTCCCTATGCAGTCATGATGAAGGTGCCAGCCCTCAAGAGGTGGCTGCTTTGATGGCAGGGGCTGGCATGCTCTGGTGATGCCTCAGACCCTCCTGTATGCCTCTAGACCAGCCCAGAGTTTTTAAACCTGTCGCCTCAGGTGTGCTCCCGAACTGGAACAACGCCTCACCTTGCCCTCCCAGGCCAGCAGGGTTACTGTCCTGTGAACAAATTTTCCATCTTTCACACAGCAAGTATAAATTCTGGGTTCAAACAACTCCCAGGCTTGAGTAAAGCTCAAATTCAAAAGCAAAAGGCAGAAAATTAGCCTATAATTTTCTAATGATCTGAAACAGTATCACAGAACCAAACCCGTCCTACCCCTGTTCGAACTCTGTAACACCCCCCCACCCCGTTCTCCATCCCAGCCTGTGTTCTGCGACCTGCTCCATATCTAATCTCACTATATTGCACAAGGTGTTTGCTAACATCCAAAGTATATTTTACTGTTCTGAATACTCTTATCAAAATCTTGGAGGCAGCTTGGTGTAAGCAGTAAGTCTTGTTAGGCAAACAAACACTTTTTCCCATTAAGTTGTACTTAATAGCTGACCAAAAATTCACCATCTCCTATTAATAAAATGCTGAGCTGGAACCATCTCAGGCTTTTTGAGCACACCTTCTGAATATTTACATCTGGAGAGTACACAGTGTTTACAAGAACTCATGTTTATTTATCCAAGAACACTTTCACAGAAAAGCTTCTTTATGACTAGCTGTACATTCTCCTTTGCCAGTTTATTGACCTTTAGCAATGCAAGGCTATTTGTTTGGTGAAAATGATAACGTTAATCTCAATCTGCCACATGTAATACATCTCGGTAACTACTTTCCTTTTTTAAGAAAAAGATTTTGGATGGTATGAAGCCCCCCTGAGAACTGAGAGGAGGGTTTGAATCCAGAGCAGCTCAGTAGTAAGCAAATATCATCTCTACCTGATGACACTTGCTAAGAGGCCAGAGGAAAATGAGTCCATGCTGGGAACTCTCTTGTTAGCACATCCCCGATGATCCCACTGGAACTTTCAACTTCTCCTAATAGTTTTTATCCTTGGGCCAATGTGGGCTGTGCAGCTGGGTTCCCCTTTGCTCGGGTGGCCCTGCCAGCTGCTGCCAGTGCAGGGCAGGTTGGGAGGCAGGCGCGCGGCTGCTACCTCTTCCCTGGTTAATGGGATGGCTTTCGATCCCCTCGCTGCCTACTCTGGCAGTTCCTCAGAACTAAGTATATTTATCCAAGAGCACTTCCGCAGAAAAGCTCCTTTTATGCTTTGTTCCTGCCAGCATCCTGACCTTTAGCACACATCCACAGGTTTGCCTCAAAAAATTCATTTCATCAGAGTCCCTCCTGAGCTGTGCAGAGGCCAGCGGGCACCGACCCGGGGATGGTACTGGCTGCCAAGGACCACCGTGTGCAGAGCTGGGCTTCCACGAAATGTATTTGGCTGCGCCAGGCGCTGCTGGTCTTCCAGCTCTGCGAGTACCTGGCTAAGCAAAGCTGAACTGCTCAGAAGCGAGGGAAAGCAGGAATGAGGGAGGAAGGCACATCGGCGGATTGTAGGTGTTCATTGACTCCTTCTCTGCAAATTGCAAGGGCAAAGGGTCTTTAATTCAGTCCTTGGTATATACTGAGATTACCTCAAAGTCTGAGTTAATTAAAGAAGATTTCACACAGCATTTCTTTGCTTAGAGGGGAAGCTATTTACCTGTGCAGGAAGAGATTTGAGATAAAGACCTGAATTTCTGTTTCACTGTTTCATAGTTTTATGTTAAGTAACACAGAGGCAGAAACTGAATCTAGCTTTTGATGCTTCCAAGGGCACTAAGCCCAGGTTGCAGTGTTGTAACCATGCTTCTCCAGCCCAAGGAATAACTAGACCATACAGGCTGGAGTAGTTGTATGAGGCAGGGCTGGAAAGTCGTAATTCAGATGTCTGCAGATCAAGTGCTTGCTGCACCACTGGTAGTAGCTGTATGTTCAAGATGGGACATGAGGGTGGGAGCACTGGGTTTGCAGTGAAAAAAGGGAAGGTGAAAACTGGTTGGGATGGTGAAGGAAGAATGACTGAGGGTCAACAGAGAGAACCAGGAATGAAAATCTGCAAGGATAAATGAGAAATGGAAGAAGTAACATGAGATAAAGAACTACTTATTTTTTTCTTTTTCAAATGGCAAGGAAGCCATGCACTAACAAACATAATTAAGGTTGCAGAATTGAGAAATGGAAAGATGAAACATGCTAGAACAACACATACACAATAATGGGAGGCTCATGAAGGAGATGTAGTAGAGTGCATCACTTGAAGGCTTTAAATCATGACTAGAAACTTCACAACACAACAGTGTCTGTGGTCTCTCTAGGAAGATATTGCTCCTGACTGAGGAGCCATCAGTGTAAACTCTGTGGTGAGCTGCATGCAGGGACTCCAGCTAGGTGTCCAGTGTGCTAAAGCCAGGGCTGCTCTGGCACAGTCTGGGAATGCCATACAGTAACCTGGCCACACTAATACCCAAGCCTGACTGCCTCTGCCTCTGGCAGAATTTTGGGCTAGCTGAAAGGAAAGGATACAAAAAGGATGGAAGCTGCAGTGAGTGCTGGAAAGGCAGTGATGGAGTAGAGACATCTTGGGAACATAGCTAGAGTTCATGCTGAGTCTCCATTCGTTTGTGCAGTCAGGACTTAAATCTGAATTGCCAAGGACAGGGTACTTTGACCAGAGTTGCGCTCTCTGCAGAGGAGGAGTAGTCATTGAGGACCTACGGTGGGCAGAGGGTACCAAGATGATGCCAATAAGCCACTGCAGGAGCCAAAGGATATAAATGTCCTCAAACCGCCAGTGGAGAAGAGAACTGTACTTCTCTGTAGCCTGTTTCCCCCAAAGGTTTTCTCATAGCTGATGAAATAATACTTTTCAAAAGCTCTGAGGTCTGAGTTCAATACCTGCAGTTCTTCCTTTAGGAGTCCCTGAGCAAAACCAGCGAGCCATTAGGTAAGTGTGGCTAACGTGTGTACACTATGCCTGCTCCTGACTACTCAAAATTTAATTTTTGTGAAGGAACAGCCCTGGATTGAGGCCTCTGGGGGTATGCAGAGCTGAGGGTAGATGTTCATCCAGCTGGGACAATCACAAGAGTCCAGCCTCACTTTTAACTCACGAAAAACCTCCAAAGTGCAAAGCAACCTAGAAAGTTCACTGGGAGTTAATGATATTCAGCACCTCCCAGGTCTGGGCTGTCAAAGAGTGATTTTAATAGCACATTAAGTATGAGATGCTGGAATGTGATCAAGACCTAACACAAGGAAGTAGCTTTTAATTAACAAGTTCCACATGCTACATATGAAAAGTAACAGTCATTATAATTTATTAGAATTCAGTTACATATCAAAAAACCTCCAATGTTGAGTTTAATCGCTTTAATTTAAAATAAACATTTCTACATCGAGGTGGCATAAAAGAGAATTTGCTTAAGTTTGATTTTTATACTACTAAAAAGGATTTAACAGCTTAGAATACATGTTTTACTTCACACCGTACAACTGCTGAAAATTGGATTAATTGTACTGCTTTCAGCAATTGTACTAGCATAAACCATTAATAGTTTAGACTCATGGGGTTTGTCCTGTTTAATTTATTTCCAAAAAATTATTTTTACTGCAGAACGCTAAAAAACCATGTAACTAAACATTTATATTTATATGGTGAGTTTCAGCCAGTAAAAACCTTAGTTAGAATGGAATTAGCTGTGTTCAGATCCTGAAATTCTAGAGAGTTTTATCAAAATTAGCCATATGAAACCAGAAGCTCAAAGAGGTAGTTTGGTTTGAGGTAACAGGCATTACAGCATTGCTGCGATAAGTACTAGAGAGGTGAACTCATCCTTAACTGTATCCTCATGGTACTGTTGTCTTCCAGTTCTCCCTAGATTTGGCATGCCATCTTATTAGGCAAGAATATACCTTTTAATGCTCTTACAGTGTCATTAGTGCTCTGCTGCTACTGCTGAAGGACTGGAATTAGCTGGGTTGGTTTAGTGGATCAGATGATGGGATGCACATATTTTGAAGTCCACAAATTATGTCACAATCTGAGGTTTCTTAAATTTTTCAGCAGCTTTTAAATGTTGCACAAAAACTTCTTAAGAATTTGTATTTAAAAATAAAATAGCCCAGAATGAAGCCATATGCAGGGAGGAAGGAATAGATAGGGCCAGAGGGGACCTCTAAGGTCACTGAATCAAGTCTTCACTACCGCAGGCAACCACATCACAGGGTCCCCTTCAAAAGGGATTCATAAGTCTTCAGAAAGCATTCTCCACTCTACAGGGCCTTTGATATTGAATACAGCCTAATTGTATGGCACGTACATTCCTGATTAAAAAGAGAGGGAGGAAAAAAAAAGAAATACAAGTAAAGTCCACGCTGACTGAAGTTAATATTTACCAAACAGCAGAAACCATCATTCCACCCACTATAACGTGATTAATCAGAGCTTGCTCTGTTGCCCAGGACAGCCAAAGACAGGGGCTGCTTTGTAGACTCGTGCTGGGCACAGATGACCAAGCACCATCCCTGAAGCGCAGCCGTGCTGCCCGCACACTTGCAGCAGGAGGCTGTGGTTCAGCCTCCTGCCTGCTGCTGTATCAGCTGTTCCCAGCAGCCCCCACCAAAAACCCCATAATGTCGTCAAATGCAAGTAAATAATGCCATTTTTTGACTGGGATTCCAAAGTGCTTGATTCAGAGTCTTCAAGCTTTACTCTGTAACCAGCAGGGCCTCAGACTGCTTTATGAAAGTGACGGCTAAAGCTCTACTGTATAAAGACTGCTCTAGGTGTCAGGGGGTAAAGCTTATCCCAGGAAGACCAGGAAAGCCCACAGGCTTCCTGGTGCACCAGGCAGCTCCCTGTGGGCAGAGAGGTTCTCACATATGATTTTCCTCACAATGTTTTGTATCCCCATGTCAACACAGACTTTACGTGTATTCTGTTTGTATGTCCCTGCTGCAGTGTCGGTGGCACTTGTGCAAGCCCCAGCACACAGGTGACAGGAGGGTGCTTTGACTGACATCTTGTTTTCTACAAGGCAAGCTGCCTTTCTGCAGGTCCAGCTCCCTGGCTTTGATATATGCTCTGCTGATCACTCATTTGAACTCTGGACATCTCACGCTTTTGTAAGTCATGCTCCTACCTAGGCACTTTTCCAGAGCCCCACAAGTGCCAGGCTGCCAGAGATGCTGCTGGGTCCCTCCCCACTTGCCCAAGTAGTGGGCCCCCACATTAGTTAGGGGGATGACTGATATTTGAGGTTCCCGCTGCCAGTGCAACTAGGTTTTCATAATTAGTATGAGCTTTAGCAATTTCATTTTCTACTCTAAGAATCATGCTCTGAAGCCTCTTGTGTCTGTACCCTGCACACTTGTGCAAGCCTGTCCGTGCTGCCCAGCGCCTCCCGCGCTGGCCGTCCCTTGGCTCTCCCCTCGCTCCCTTCCACCGCTGGTGGTCAGGCCCGCCTCGCCGCCGTGCCAGCTGTCTGAATTAATTGCTCTCTCTCTCTTTCCACCTCACCAACTCCCCATCTGTTTTTCAGCTATAGCTTAAATCCCTTTTGATCTGATCCGGAATCACTGACTTCAACAGAAGCCTGCGCACAGACCATTTCTGGGAGCAGGTCCCTCCCTCTCTCCCGCTCCCCAGCTCCCTATGATGTTAGCCTGCGGTGCTTACTGCTGCATATTGAATTTCTCCTTGCCAAGGGCTGGATCCTGCAATGTTGTGGGAACCATGGCCTTCATCCTTAAGAGTGCATATGTAGCAGTAGTTTTGGGGGGACCTATTAATTTGGTTGAAATCAAGACTGTGCTTAGGGCTTTTCTGGAGAGTATTCAGAACATGTAGCACATTGCAGGATTGAACCTTTCTATCCTGAATTGTTGTATAGGCATGCTGCAATGCATAGTATAGCCAAGCACATAGGCAGCATTGATCCTCTCATTTCATTTAAAAGGCATTTTATTCACCTTAGCAGTTACTTAATGCCATTATCTATTTATTCAATTTAGTTAACTTAATGCACCACTGTTTAGACAACATACTTGGATTGGAGACAGACACCATCATGTTAATTGAAACTGCAACATGATTCAGTTATTGTGTAGTCATGAGAACTTGAATTGTGCGATCAGAAACTGTTACTGCTGGCGACTCTTCCCTATCCCAAACAGTGGCATTGATTGTAAATCAAAAGGCCAAAAATTATACATAAAATCAATCTTCACACTTAATCTGTCTTCTGGATCTTGAAAGCTAGTAACACAGAATGCCCAACATTTCTCAAGATGAAGGCAGCCTTCTTCGCCCGTGGATGAAGTGATTCACCAGCATATTTATGAACAGTTTAGTTGTGCACTTTCCAAATGTGAACTTCAAAGTGTCTCTGTTTTCTTGGTGTTATGATAGATAAAACAGGTACACACGAGATACATCTACTTCCACAAGCATGAACGCAAAGAGCCAGAGTACATACACTGCAATCACAGGATAAGCAGAGAGAGGTTAATGTAAACTGTTACTGAGGAATGTGTGCTTGGGCAATGGTCTCCCTTTTTATGTGCGGGAGCCAAGCAGAGAAAAGGATCAAGGCAGAGCTTGCAGGTGAGCACAGGAATCTGCAAAATAGAAAAGCAGTATCTGGGAATTATCTGAGACACCTAATCCATATAAGAAATTACTGTACCCGGCTTTTTTTAATAGGTTGATGAATGGAATGTGGTAGATTACACCAGCAAGAAAATCAGTATCTTTGGTGAAGATTTGCAAATTTATAGAAAAAGAGAACAAATGGTAATCGTCACTTGATGTAAACCAAAGGAGAAAGCTGAGCTTCAGGGACTACCATTAAGCCTGCTTTTAAGGTTTGATCATGTAAAGCACCAAACAACCTCAGCTCCCACTGAAATCAATGGAAACCGAATGTCTTCTGCAAAAAGTTGAGTCAGCAGGCTTAGGTGATTTATTGTATACAAAATACTAGAGGTGTTTTTGTGACATCAGAGGAAAGTTCTAGAAAGATCTGGAAGGACAGTTGAAGCCCTGTGAGAGAAAAAAAGCAGGCTGTGGCATTTGAGCAATGAGAGACTCAAAGGGGCTAGAAGGGAGAGGGTGAGTTACAAGACACCTAGATAAATAAGGGCTTGCAGGAGCCACAATGCGAAGTCTCTGGGCTTCATGCCCCCCCCCCCCCCCCCCAAAGGGCAGGACAGGGACAGATTTGTAGTGACTATGTTCCCAGCAGGTGGGCAGGTGCTCATCCCTGCTCCCTAGAGCAAGTTCTGCTCCCTGTTTCTGCCCAGGAAGGTGTGCGGATGCCATGTGTCTGCATGCAGTGCAGAGTTTGAAGAAGGTCTCACCTGAAAAAAAACAGATAAATGAATTTTAGCAAAGCTGTGGTCCCTGACTGTATCTAGTTTCATATTTGAGTGTTCCACCAGGTGTAAGCCGGCACTGACAGAAAGGAAGAAGGAACTGTCAGTGATGTTCTTATATAGGGACCCACAGGCAAACGGGTGCAAGGGCCTGCTGGGGTGCCTGAAAGCCTTTCATACTTGGCCCTTCTCTTTGCCAGCATCACCTGTCCTCTGAATTTTGTCATCATCATCAGGTGACACACAGCTGCATCTCACTGAGACACCTAATCCAGCTGTGTACTCTCTCCCCAAGTTCCCACCGTACAGTCCTTAACAGGACCAAGATCCTACCCTACGCATAAAACTTCAGGCTTGTATGTGCTCAGCTTCTTTTGCCAGCCCTGAGGGCCCAAACCACTTCTGTCTCACTCATTGTGAAGGCTTTTCCATGGGTGGAAAGTATCCATCCTCCACTCGGCTTCTGCTACCATGATGTCTGGTACAAGGCTGCTCTTGGCTTTTAAGTAACTTTTCATCATTCCTCTTTGGCACCTGAAAGCTCCAGCCATTATGAAATTCCTTTTTCCCTGTAAGGCACTGCTAGAAAGACAGAAGGGTGAAAAGGGACTTTTCCTCTTACAGCTGCATTGGACCGGCTGGATTTGGCCTCAGCTGCCCCAGCTGCAGGTGCTTCCTTTCTGTGTCCCCTCACTCTTTACAGTCCCCTCAGCCCATCCAGCCTCTGCTCTCACAGCTTCTTGGAGGAAAGGACAGAAAATGGAACATTTACAAAAGAAACACCGGGCTGACCCCAGAAAAAAAGAAAGGCTATATTTCTGCTGCCATTGGTGGTCACTGAGCAGTCATGCTGGGAGATCTTGGAGATTTTCTGGCTAGGGAGGCAAAACACCTCCGCACTCTGGTACATACAAAGCTCCCACCCACTTGAGGTGTCTCAAATCTCCTAAGGATCACGTGGATCCAAGCTGAATCCAGCTAAGCTGGTAGTACAGAAGTACTGAATTTGGGATCTAGAAAGCAGTGTAGCTTGGCTGGCACCAGGCTCCTGCTTGTTAATAAGTCCTGTCCCTCTGCCAGATTCATTAACTGGGCCAAAACACTGGGCTGACCAAATTATCCTGGAGAGCTCTGTGCAGCTTGCTGACAGGCCTTACCTGTGCTAGTCTGCCTGTCCTACCCCCCAGTGGGAACTGAGCTCAAGGGTTGAGGATACCTTTGAAAATATAAAGCCTAAGACCAGCAAGTGTTGCTGCACCCAGCTTTCAGTTCTGAGTCCTTGTTTCAGGAGCTACATACTGTACGACTTGAGATCTTTGCAAGAAGGTATGTAGGTAACTGCCCCTCCTGCTCTTCAGCTACCCTGCCTGCATTTTGAAAAGAATTACATTATTTAGCAGCAGCCACACATGAAATGCCTTGGAGAAACTATCCACAGAGGAACAGGCAAGGATATGTGTGTGCTTGCATGTAAGATAGGCAGATATATCTTGGAAGAAAGAGGAAAATGAAGAATGCAAAGCGAAGTCATACCTGGAATTCATTGGGCTATCTGCAAAAGTACTTAAGGGGGCCTCCTTTGGGTTAATTCTTTCATGAGTCGCCAGAGAAAATTATAGTCTGGTTGAGTTATTTCATTCGCATTAATCTTTCTGCAGCAATCACCACCTTCTTCTTCATAATCTTTAGATTAAGGCATATATTAATTATTTATACAGCTCCATCCATGTATGTGGAAGTTTTACAAAGCAAATAAAATGAGTCCTTGTTTGCAGTAGTGTAATTTAGTACAGTTAGAGGCAAAATGGGTGAAAAATTCAAGTGTGGAAGCAGCAATGGAGAAGAAACTAAGATGGGAAGGACTTGCAGAGGAGATTGTTTTTCTAGAAGAAAAGTAATGACATTCGGCGGCTGGGGAGGGTTGTTCTGCTGGGAAGTAGAGCTTGGAAAGAATAACCAAGACTGGGGTGTTTGGAAGTATGTGGGGATGGTGGGGTGTGAGGCAGAAGGAGCAAAGTCCTGAGCAAAGTCAACAGAGGTGGTGAGAGGACATGGTTCTGTTGTCCAGGATCTCTGAGGTGACTGAGACAAGAAATGTGATGAAGAACAAAATGCCTAGGCGGAGAGCAGATGAAGAATTTAAGTCCAGCTGGTTTTCAACATTTTAAATATCTAGCTCTTTTGCAGGATCTCTACCTTTTCTGTTTATCAACTGAAGACCATGATGGTCTGACCACAGGGCTGCTTAAAACTAATTTCAAGTAAGGGAAGGAATAACAGCCACACAGACAGAGGAGGATGGACTGCCGTCCTTGTGTCATTGTTCACAGCTTGTGCTGTTGAAGGATCCAAGGCTCAACCTTTACTCCCGGATTGTTGCTGGATTTCCCATGAGCTGTGCATTGGAGGGTGTGGCTTTTGCTCCTGGGCTTTGCTCCTACTTCTCTGTCCCTTCCTGAGCTGGTGCTTCCCACTGGAACAGCTATTTGGAAGAGAGAGGCATAGTGCATGCCAACGGCTCATTTCTGCTCATCTCATCCGCATCTGAGTGTTGTTCACAATGCCCACCAACAGAGCTGGGCGGTTTAAAATGCAGGTCATTTGTGGAACCAAGAAACCACCCCTTCAAACTCCCTTCTTAGCTGGGAAAGCTGGAGGAATTTTGCATTATCTCAGGGTTAGTACAAGCAGCTCCCCTGCCCCCTGTGCTGAGATGCAGTCTACAGCTTAAAAATCTTCCTCATTGGCCCCTTGTGACCTGCAGCCGTTCAAAACTGCCCAAGTACAGATGTCAGAAAATTTTCTGTCACTATGTGTGCATCTGGAAAGAGGTGGAGACCTGGGGACACCCCCATCAGGAGTGTCTGCACGGCCTCCCCCCAGCTAACACACTCTCAGATGGGAACATGCTGTTTGTGGCTTTCGGGTGCCTGCTGAAAGAGATGCTCGCACTGCAGTGTGAAAAGAAAACTACCAGGTCTCCTGGATCTCACGGTTGTCACTGGACTCACTTGTGAGGAGGAAAACTCATGCTCTAAGTTCTGCTCTAGACTGAGCCAAACCTTTTTTCCCTCCTAACTGGGTGCTTTGAATACCAACATGTTACAAGGGCTTTTTCCCTTTCTTGTTCCCATATTTCATCTAGTGCCTTCCTGTGTAAACTTTAATCAGAACAGGTAAGTTTCCTTGAAAACTGGTGATTTTACTGAATCACTATTTTCCAGTAAAGAATTACTCAGTTGAAAAATTCTCCATCAAATCTCTAGGTGGGTACCTGAGAGGGGCTGCCTTGATATACCTGCACTGCCCCTCTGCTCTGTCCCTCGTGAGAGGGTCCTGCTGCCTCTCTTTCCACAGACCTCCCACGTTTATGAAAGAAGAACATTTATTTGTTTATATCTTGCTGCTTCCTTCTGTCAACCCTTGTCCTCCATGTGTAATTCCCATGGTACAAGTATCCTGTAAAACATTCAACTGTTGCGTCAGGGTTGTGCTGAGCTCGAAGTCTGTCCGTGAGGACCTGCACACCCTGGCACTCCCTTCCTTACACAAGGGTCTGGTTAGATCCCAGGAGCTCAGTCTGACCTGCTCTCCCACAGGTTCAGCCCTAAGGTGCTTTCTGAGCAGTGATGCATAGCCTGGGCACCCTGGCCAGCCCAGGTGCCTGCAATGGAGAGCGAGGGTGGTGGGACCCTGTCGCAGGCAGAGCTTTTGGGTCAGGCTTCCTGGAAGCCTTCACTAAGATGGAGCACATCAGAACTATGCAAAGGGCTTTTAAACTCAAAATCCAGGGTGGTATGAATAGGAACGGTAACAGGTAAATTTTTTTAAAAAAAGCTTGGGTGAGACAAAATAAAAATAAGAGATCTAAGATCTGGTCTTCCTCTGTGTGCTGAGTTTCTGCAGATGGACCTTCTCCTTCAGGCTTGGCTGCATACCACCAGCTTGGTGGCTTTTGGAGGTGCTGTGACACCACACAGCCTGTCCATATCATGACAGTGAGCCTCATCCATCCATCCATCCATCCATCCATCCATCCATCCATCCATCCATCCATCCATCCATTCATCCATCCATCCATCCATCCTCCATCTCTAATGGCTGCCTGCTCCATGCTGCTCGTAGCACTCTCCCAAACACGGCTTTGCAAAGCGCCAGCACATGAGGAATATCAATCCGTGGTTCTCCTCACTCCTGGTCTCCCAGATGCCTCGTGCTGTGCTTTCCCCTGCTTTCCCCACGTGCTCATGCTCCTGGGAAGGCACAGGGTTCCCTCTCTTACCTGAGCCCCACACAGTGTCTAAGGCAATGGGCCACCTTGCTTCTCCCACCCAGCCACAGCTTTTTAAAAGAAGTAAAACAAATACAACAGATACTATCTATTGCAGCTAACAAAATAAAATGCCCATAGATTACATGACTGTATTATTGATAGAAATACCTGTCGGCAGAAATGCCTAGCAGCACAGACTTTATGGCTGAATATCCTTGTAGTGACTCCTGGAAAACTCTTGCAGACCCAGGATTGCTACCAGCATGTGAGACATGAGACTCAGGGTCTCTTACCCACTTATACTTGCACCTATATTAAAGCAGCTTACTGAGGCTTCTTGGTAAAAACTCACAATACTTTTGAAATAATTTACCACTCAAAGTAAATGTTTTTGCCCTAAAGACAACTTTTACTGATCTTCCTCCTCTGTTTCTTCTCCCTCCTCTCTAAATACAAACTGAAACTAAAACAAATGGCAACAGCAACAATAATAAAATGCAAAGATTTTTGCTGATTTCCTGGTATAATCTCACACAGCCCCTCCATTTCACTGGAATGGCATGGGGGAAGGATAGGGCTTACTTTTGCCTAATTAATTTTTCTTCTGTAGATATTTTCTGAAAAATGGCATTATTTTACACAGGTGAATTCAGCCTCTCTTCCTGGGTTTCTCAGTGCCACTTCTTGTGTGATACCAGTGCTTCTCTGTTATGCATGAGACGGCTGCTGTGCAACTGATGAATGAGTCAGCCTAGAAAGTAAGAGATGTCCTGATCTCAGTTAACTGCTATAAAATATTTTTCAAGGTAAAAAACAAACAGATTTTTATCCATGTTGCCATAAATATAGTCAGGCCTCCCATGAACAGGTTTGAATTTAGTAGTTTACTAGGTAAATTTGCTATGCATTTTAGCTTTCAATTATTTTTTTACCCTACAGTTCTTTAACCAAAGATACTTTCCATAGCAGCCTTCTATGTCACGTTACTGGTAATATACAGAGACTTAAAGTAACACATACCTACGCACAAATCATGGGGTGTGTAGGCTTGACATTGTTTTAAAGGTCATCTCTATTTACCACCGAACATACTTTCCTGCTTATTTAATAATGGCATTTTTGGACAACAACATGTAAAATATTTCCATGTCATAGTCAATAAACAGCTTTTCTAATTAAAAAGGTGAGGAAGGTTTATATTTGGGGGAGAAAGGAAATAATGGATACAAGACACAGCTGCTGATATTTGGATACTACTTTGTGAATGTAATATAATACTAACTACTGAGACATAAATCCCGTGCACTCAGCAGTCCACTAGGCGACTGCTTGCCTCATGTCCATATTTTAATTTTTCTTGGAAGAGTGTGCACACTGAGAACCTGGTGACTCAACAGCTGGATTATGGCATCAGTGTTTTTTAAATTCTTGGAATTTATCCCCTGTTTAATGGCAGTCCACGTGCTTTCCTGGTGAGCCCTGTGCTGTCATTTCTTGACCACTTCTAGTTGTCCCTGTCTGGTTTATGTGCGTGAGAATGGGCCTGGATCCAGTAAAATATTTAAGCATGTGCTTAACTCTGAGTACCTGATAAAGGAGAGGGCTTGGGAAGTACTGACACAAACACTCCTCTAAGTGCCCATCAGTTATGTCTGAGAGCTCTTTGACTGAATGGGCTGCAAAGATGAGAGGAAGAATTGGTGTTGTGATAGACAGAGTCTATCACAGAGGATCCTGAAGAAAGAAGCACAAACAGGAGGTAGCTTGTCCCTGGGGCTGCAGTTAGCCATATTCTGGAAGTGCCAAGCCACTGACTCAGCCACAGTGACCACTATAAACGCCACTGCCCACGTTTCTCACAGCTGGAGACAAGACCTTCTGAGTAGTGCCCACTCCTTTAAGGAGAAAGTCTCTGCACATGAGATGCCTCCCAGCATCATGTCAGCAATGAATTAATTAATGTGCTCTTCCTTTCTGTGCTGAAGCCATCCTTGGCACTGCTGCACAGACATGTGTCCCAAAAGCAGCACTTGCAAAGCTCCACTCCTCATCTCCTTTGGGTCTGCAGCTTCATTGACCTACATAACCCACCGACACCTTCATGAGCTTCTATTCCACCCATCTCAATGGTTTTGTGCTCAGCCCCATCCACGTAGCATCTCCAATCTGGCACCACACCAGGTGCCTCAGTGGAAACCAGCAGAAGAAATACAACTCATTTTCTTTGTGCAGTGTATCATTAAATAACAATTAAATTTGTGTTTTGGTGCATCATTTGCTTTCACCAACTTTTAAATGCTTATTGTATTAGTTTATTTCTCCCAATGTATTGATTGAGTCCATTCAATAAAACTGTGAAATGATTTTTCCTTCATTTTAACTGCTGTCAGTACTCCTACTTGAAATAAATCATGGTTACCTCCTGGAGAAACCTATTAAAAGAAAACAAACATCTATGTCAGGCCTCATCCACTGTGACTGGTTCAAGAGAAGCTGACTGTGTTCACTCAGTTGGGCAATTTAAGCTGCTTTGTAACCTTTTCCATTGAAAAATATAATTGTATTTTATTAAGGACATCCAATAAATGTCATCTATCAAGTTCTTCCCTGTTTGCAGATGTTCAATGATTTTCTCTCAGTTTTATGCAGTTTAAATTCGTATTTGAACTACTCAGACAAAAATGCTTTAAAAATGAAGAAAGAGAATTCTTTCCACATGAACATTTTCTATGCTTTCTTCAGTTTTTTAATACAGAAAAACTGGACAATTCATATAAGACTCAGAAAGAATTGTATATTAAAACTGCAATTTTACTTTTGAAGAGAATGTTGTTTGACAATGGTTATACAGATTTTCCTTCCAAACCATTTAATTTAAAACATGTTTCATTACATTTAATATATTACAGTGATTTAATAAAGTATGACTTTAATTTTAATATCCATCAAAATATAAAACTTTTAATATATAAGAACACCTTTAATCCCACTAAAGAAAGGCACTGGAGCAAACTCTTTGCCAGAAATACAGATACTCTCAAACAACATCTCTGAAACATTACTGAAAATTTTGTCGTTAACTACTCTGAATTATACTAAAGTGAGTCTGCATAATTGCACTACCAAGGGCCTAAATGAATAGTGAATTTTATAAGCAAAAGAATCTTTTTGCTATCACTGAATATTGTATAGCTGGGGGATTAGTTTCCAAGAAGATGAATACTCTGTGACAACCTTTCTTGTCTCCTCAGTCTTTTGAGGTGTTCTGTGACCTGATGCTTCCTTCTAGACCGTGACTTCATTTCCCAGTGCTGCAATAGGCAAGGATAATGCTGGCCCTGTGTACTCAGGATTTATCTCCCCAGTGTATGCAACGCTATGTAAATTTTCCCAAGTAGCTCTGTAGACATCCCCTGTGTAAACATATCTGGCATCAGTAAAATAGTTGAAAGGTGCTATATAAATCTAACCTTATCTAATTCATTTGGGGAAAGTACATAAGATGATGTGTGTATTACCAGGGATCACATAACGTTATTGCAACAAAATTCCGACACTTGTCTTTGCTGTGACTGTTTTCCTTTTGCTTTCCCCCCACAATAATCTGCATATCTTCACTCAGAGATTGTGTATGACATAATTAACATCTTTTGGGGCAAGAATCTCTCAGGCATTTTAAACAGCATGCACAAGTGTTTGAGGTTATACACATCATAAACAGTGAAATTAGGATGCACAAATTTCATCATACTCAGGCTACCTGAGTGTTTTGTCAGATCAACATTTAATATAAAAATAAAAATTCCACACGTGGGCCTGGGTATGTTTTTCTTTTATGAATAAGATTTGCGGCTCTTATAACAGTAATGATTAAAGGGCATAATATCTCAGCAGTGTCTCCTTTTCCAGACCTGTACCAATCAATGTAGGATAGACAAGAATAATTTTCTCATGCTCTAATTCTGATACAGGTCATTACCACAGCAGGTTGGGTGAGTTTTCTTCTTTCTTAGGGGTAAGACTGCGCAAACACAAAGCAGAATTTTTTCCCTAGAATCCTTTTGCACAGCTCTCAGGGGCCAGTCCTGTTGAGGGTGAGGCACTGTGTGCTGAATAGCTCTGCTGTCCTTTCCTTGGAAAGGCTTGCAGTTGTGTCATATTGGTGAAAACCAACAAAAAACCCAACCCATCCACCCAACTGAAAAAACACCCCACAAAACCAGCCACAGAACCCAAACACAGTTTTGAATTTCTTCCAAAGGCCACGTCCCTCCTAAATTTGCTGTGCTGCTTTGGGACAAAGTCACAAAATGTGCTTCATCTCTCTCCTGGCCGGCACTTTAGAGAATTATCTCACACCTGCTGGGGCAGACTTGGCTTTCAGAGCCCCAAATAAACAAAGGGACTCCATAGATACCGGGATAGCTACCTGGGAGGTGAAATTCTGAGATACGACAGGTTCAGAAGGTGCATGTGCAACATCTTCTCTGCTTTCCCAGCAAGCAGGCTACCTGCTGATACTCCCTTTAGACTGTGAGGTCCCTCCCAGCCAGTAACACCAGTGTTGCTGATGGTGCAGGGCACAAAGATCGGGTCCCTCGTGCCATTAGGTTGAGCTCACTCAAAGGGGAGAGTCACCTGGGTGCAGTCTGATCCCTGGAGTGGGATTAGGACATACGTCTGCAGAAGCACCTGAGCTCCACCCATAAAATTGACACTTGAATCCTGTTTTTACCAACAAATGCATAGCTTTAGAGAAAGGTGGGTGGAGAGGGCAAGAAAAGCATGTTCACAAAGTTGTGTAAGCTCATTCTGCACACAGCTTGATAGTTGCAATATCAATTATGCTCCTCAGCTTCCAAGAAACAGCTGACCACAAGGATGAAACTTGTGTGGGAGGAAGAGGGAGCATGTTTGGCAGCTGGCCTCAGACACAGGAATCGCTGCCACAGGAGGACAGGTTAGTAACAAACTGGCCTTATTTGGAGCAGAGTGTAAGAATTCCCAGTTTCAGCCTCAGTTCCTTCCATGATAATCACTCTCAGAGGGGAGAAAGGAGGGGACGACGGTGAGATTTCGATCTTTGCGCAACTTTCACATTTATAACGTACTTGGTCACAGTGATGATGGGGATATAATTGTTTTCTTCTACAGATCTAGGAGACTTGTAGTCGTTACTTGTATTTTCCCTTATATCACGCTAACCTGGGTGTGTAGTGCTAGATACCTATACTCTCAAAGGATATTGTCCCCCTGAGAAGTATGGTAACTCTGGGGGAAGGGAAGATTATTCCCTCTGTTTTTGGATATATTTTAGGATGATATAGAAATAATAGTAATAATTAATAATACTGTAGTGTTATGTTTTCGCAAAGAGGAAACATTAAATTTGGGGTACCTTGGAGAAAACATTATGTTATAAAGAGTTTTATGGCTGTTTGAAAATGTTTATGAATATAAAGACTGATTTTTTTTTCCTTGGGCCTTTACACGCTGCTGATATAGAAAGAACAGTCATCAGTCATTTTTAGCTGCTGCTTTCATAAGTAGGAACCAATAAAACATTTTAGGTCGAACACATACATGTTATGTTTAGAACAACCACCCACTATGTACCATATGCTGTCGCACTCTCTTCACAGAATGAAAAAGACTGAGTTTCCCCATGTGTTTTTAAGGCGTTTCTCTTTAATATCTTCCTCACTGTGCTTACAAATGACAGATGCTATTTCTTCTCTAAAATAGACTGAAACGCAGGTACTCGCTGTTTCACTGTCATGGTATTATAATACTTTTAGCTTTATATTACCTATTTGATGAAGAAATTTTACTGAAGTGGACCAAGCTCTACAACTACATTTAAAATCTAGTACAAACTACCTCGTTATAGCACGTGACTGAGCTAAAGAGTAGCTGAGTGTCTGGGGCCCAACCCAGCATAGCACTTTGCAAGCATGCAAAGAGTCTTGAAAAAAAAAAGAAGTTACCCTGCAAGGCTGCAAATGTTTTGCAGAGCACAATGTAGGTATTTTGCAAGATTGGGTCAAAATGCTCAGGACTTAAAGAAACTGAAAGTTAATGAGGTAATATGAGATTCTTTATGTCATGGTCTCATCCATGGGTTATTTTGTAATAGCTAATACTTTCCATAAGCCTAAACCAATGTTGGGGTCTAGGAAGAAGCAGCACATGGGCCGTATCTCAGGCTGTGCACAGCTTCACATCTGGAGGTGTAGAGAGAGCTGAACTGCCCAAAACTAATGCTTCTAAGGCTCCCCCAGGAGCAAGGAAACTGCTGGATCCATCTAGGAGGGTAGTCCTGCCAACACAGTACCCACAGGAGGGTTAATCCCACAGCCAACAGGGTGTGCTGTGAAGGTGCAAGGGTAAACTAAAGTTAAAACTGAGCCACTGGCAAGCATGGCAGGATTCCCATGAGGAACACGGCAGAGGGGGACAGACTACACATGGCCCTGTGCTAACATGGTCATTTCAAGTTGCCTAAACCTTCTTTCCTGAGTCTAAGAGAACAGTTAGCTATACACATTTTCACTGAATTGTACTAACCTGCAGAATACTTTTGAGATGAGATGGACTTTTCCCCTCTCCAAGACTCCTGTGTTTCTAACCTGCTTCTTTAAAACAGAACTGGTAAGCCTGAGGCTATGTGGGAACTGCCTGGTTACCAGGACAGTTTTCCCATTTTGTTCTCTACCACACTGCTTTTTTCTATCCATCTTATGCTCCTGCACTTTTTTCTTTGATTATTTTCAGACCCCGTGCATATACATGAGCAGAACAATACAGATTTAGCCCGTGTCCTCAGAAAGTGGGTTAAACCACAGACTAGCATACGGCTGCTTGCTGTGCGCTGCTACGGGAACAAAGTGGAGGAGACGATGTGACTTCAGCTTATGGAGAAAGTAGTCATACGAGCATATGCAAGCGATTATTTTTTGAAGCAGAACTAGCCTCATGGAAAATGCTATTTATTGCTAGGCTTTCATAAAGGTTACCATAATTATAGAACAATTAGGAGGCAGGATCTATGGGGCAGGGACATTATTGACCCCGAGAAGCATCTAACACGCTCTGAGATACTCTAAGCAATGACACCCAGCCTCATTAGACTGTCCAGTGCGTCTACGTCGTGCTCTCATGCTCACTGAATCAGCTAGATATGTCAAGAGAATAATCTGAAGGGCAATAGCCGGGCAGTAAGTCAGATGGTAAGGAAGAGAGTGCATGGTCTAGTTGTAAAATGTGATTTCTCTGAGATGGTGTTTTTGGGAGAGCCTTTCAGTTGAGTGGTTGTATTATTAGATCAGTTTAGCTCACAGGGAAGATCATACTGGTGCAGCACTCTCTTTGCAAGTGAGTAGATGGTGTGATGATTGTGATCTGCCATTCTTCAGCATCTGGAAATAAAGACCTATGGTAGTGGCAAAGGACACAATCTACCCATATGGCACATTTACTCCACATCTATTCTCCACCTGTTCATCGCCCTCTTCTTGCCTAGATCCCTCCTAAAATGCCACCCTTCCCACATTGCCTACCAGAAGGGAGTACATTTACCAAACAAACCACCTTGCTATGGAGCCATCATGCTGGTCACACACCTTAATTAACTGTGATCATATTTTGGTAATCTTTGGCTTTCCTTGCCTCATCATCTGAATTGTTTGTCAATGTTACCAGTTGCCTCATGTGTAAAACTGAAGAGTAAACACAGTGAGGCAAGGTCCAAATCACTTCTGGTTCTTTGGCAAAGCTTACTCCTGAGCTCATTAAAAAAATACTCACTATTCTTTTGCAAATGAAGGTTATTATAACTTTTAAAACACTGGTAAAGGAGGGAAACCGAGGGACGAAATGGCTTAAATCTTATCCACATGGCATTGCTGAATCTAGGAGTAAATGTCCTTAGTTCAGAGCTGCTGGAACCCACTGCTCCTTTATTAACAGGTTCTTGGGAACAAACAGAGCCTCTGGATCCATTTTTCAAAATGACCTAATCTTGTACTTCCACCTTGCAATTTATCCATTGATATTTAAAGAAGCCCCTAGCAACACGTTTTCAAGAGCAGTTATGTCCTTCTCTAAATTGGAGAGAGATGGATTTAATGGGTGTACTCTTTGGTCACATCCAGAGGGTAGTGGTCAATGGCTCGAAGTCCAGATGGAGATCGGTGACAAGTGGTGTCCCTCAGGTGTCTGTACTGGTACCAGTACTCTTTAATATCTTCATCAATGACATCAACAGTGGGATCAAGTGCAACCCTCAGCAAGTTTGCAGATGACACCAAGCTGAGTAGTGCAGTTGACACTCCTGAGGGACAGGGTGCCATCCAGAGGGACCTGGACAAGCTTGAGAAGTGGGCCTGTGTGAACCTCATGAGGTTCAACAAGACCAAGTGCAAGGTCCTGCACCTCGGTTGGGGCAGCCCCCGGTATCAGTACAGGCTGGGGGATGAAGGGATTGAGAGCAGCCCTGCTGAGAAGTATTTGAGGGTACTGGTGGACGAAAAGCAGGACATGAGCCAGCAATGTGCTCTTGCAGCCCAGAAGGCTGCCCGTGTCCTGGGTTCATCAAAAGAAGCGTGGCCAGCAGGTCAAGGGAGGTGATTCTGCCTCTCTGCTCCTCTCTGGTGAGACCCCACCTGCAGTGCTGTGTCCAGCTCTGGGGTCCTCAGCACAGGGAAGACATGGAGCTGTTGGAGTGAGTCCAGAGGAGGGCCACAGAAATGATCAGAGGACTGGAGCCCCTCTTCTTGTGAGGACAGGCTGAGAGAGTTGGGGTTGTTCAGCCCGGAGAAGACAAGGCTCCAGCGAGACCTTATTACACCTTTTCAATACTTAAAGGGGGCCTATAAGAAAGATGAGGGCCATCTTTTTATCAGGGCCTCTTGCGACAGGACAAGGAATAATGGTTTTAAACTAAAACAGGGCAGATTTAGGCTAGATATAAGGAAGAAATTTTTTACAATGAGGGTGGTGAAACACTGGAACAGGCTGCCCAGAGAGGTGGTAAATGCCCTGTCCCTGGAAACGTTCAAGGCCAGGTTAGATGGGGCTCTGAGCAACATGATCTAGATAAAGATGTCCCTGCTCACTGCAGGGAAGTTGGACTAGATGACCTCTAAGTGTGCCTTCCAACCCAAACTGTTCTATGATTCTATGATTCTGTGTTAAACTCTCATGGTATCAATTCCTTTGCTGAATTTGCTAGATACTCAAGTGGCGCACCTCAGTGTTGTATATGAATTTTAAATAAGCATTGAAGAATGACTTGTTCCTAGTGTTATCATTGTACCTTATAGAACCCTACTGCAAAGTGTGTGCTCTAGTTTTGTTACCCCGCCAGTCTCCATCACAGACCATTTTTGGTACAAGTGGCATGCAGGAGGTGGCAGAACAGAATTTTGCCTGTGGATATTTTGAAAATCACCATTCATTTTGTGTAATTCAAGGTGAAAACTATCCCTGTGAGATCAGAGCAGGCAGCCACCAGTCTGCACAATTCCTGTTTGTGATTATTGTCCTTAAGCATTAGAATATTCTTATGCAAAAACAAAAAAGCCCCGCATAGTGCCTTAGAGCCAGAATCAAGAGTTGAACGCCTGGCAAATAAATGCCCAAACTGCGTGCATGCATGTGGAAGCTGGGAATCATACCCTTATTGTGAAGGTGAGGAAAGGGGGAAAAATCTAGGTTGATAAATGAAAATAAGAGAGAACACGAGGACAAAGATTTATGGAGTATGGACTTTCCAGCTCCAGGCACAATACACATTTGTTCAAAAATAACAAATCCACAGAGTAGTTAGAAAATGTAAAGCACAATATAAATGCTAAGGGATATTTGTCCCAATGATTTATACTTATATAACATTCCTTTCCAATTAAATTTACAGCCATTTAGCTATACCTGTATTGTTGATCTGTTAGTTTTCTAAGAGTAATGCACTCAGTCCCATTAAGGAGAAATGAACTAGATAAGCAAACTCCTGCATGGGAGCATGGTCAGGCAATTCTGCAAAGTCTGTGTTCAGATGAACTGCTCTTTCCCGTGTTCCACAGGCTTATGTTTTATTCTCCCAGGATTTACAGATGAGTGGGAATACTGAGGGGAAAAAAAAAAGCTGGCATTGCTGCAAGAATAGTTTGGAGTTCATCAGACAATCTATGCATATTTTCACAAATATTTTTAGCAGGGGGGGAGAAAAGTACATAATTTAGACCTGCAAAGAGGCATGTTTAACTTGCACTCTACTCTGGCCACTTACATGGAACTTTACTCCCCTCCACTCTCTAAACACAGATAATTGCCATGGCAACCACTGTATTTCAAGACTCTTACACATATACTCACACCTTTCTTAAAGAAACACAGAGCACAACAATGTGGGATCGACACAGTAAATCACTGGGCTGTTTTTTATTTGTTGTTAGCTAACTGTCAGGATTTGGGGAAGAGCTGGAGACTTTCAACCCATATCAGTTTCAGGCCAAAATCAGAAGATGTTTAGACAGACACTTTGACATCTATACTAAAAAACTGGATGTTGTTTGGTAACTCTGGGCAAAGGAATGACTGATGAGCTCTCCGGGTGCAGGGCGAGAAGATTCCTGAGCTAGGGAAGGAGATTAAGGGCCTAATACTGAAAACCAATGAGCCACCTTTAGGATTAGACACTAATTTATCAGAGCAAGGAACTGTGACATTCAAGGAACTCCCTGGTAACACAGTGAACTTTCAACATTGCTGGACTCAGAGGGTAAATGCACTGGCTGCGTATCTGCAGCTCCATTGCTACTTGCTATTTTCAAGTTTTTATTCCAGTAGCCCTACTGAAATACAGACCCTGTCTGTTAGGTGCTGTACAAACATATGGCAGGAAAAAAACCCTCTGCCTCCAATGATAACAATACAACCTGCTCAGAAAAACACCCCTGCCCATTGCATGTGGGGCATGCAATGGGCAGCGAGAAGGAGAGGTGCTGGGGTATGAGGCAGGGACAGAGCCAGTGTGCCAGCACCAGCCCCATCTCTGCCCTGTGGTGCCTCACCCCAAGCATTTCCTTGTTGACTCCGAGTGTCTGACATAGATCCAGGAAAGTGACACCTGTAGGAAGGTGCCAGGCCTTCACCCGGAGGGTGGCATCCAGCGTGGAGGTATAAACAGGGTTTTTTTTTTCCCCCAATTATCTTTGATAGCTGAATCAGGAAGTAAAAAGGATAGATGGTTTGTTTGGGGGTGGAACACACTTTATGCTTTTCTTTGAGTTAATGATCTTAATCTCAGTGTTTGCAGTCTGGACTTCTATCTCAGTTTGTTCTTAAGTACTTTATAAAGCATTACTAGATGTCATTTTGGAGATACAAGCTTGCAAGGAAGGAAGGTCTGAAATATTTGAAAGAAGTGATATCTTAAACAAGTTGCATGGCTAGAGTACAATTAAGCCATGAATCGTGAAGCAGCCCTATAAATCAAAATAGCACTCCTTCTCCCTCCCTTTCAAAAAAATTCTCTGTCTGGGTGTAGGGATATTAATTTGCCTAGGTGACATGTTGATTGTGTCTTGTTCTTGGGAGATTCTTTCCTTCTACCTCCAAGGTGCGGCTCACCCCGCTTTGGCCTTTGGTATTTGTAATAAATATCAGGAGCCCACTCTGATCCCGTCCCTGAACTGCAAGTATTCACAGCAATTTCAGTCTGCTAAACCATATATGTTTAGTTTCCAGAAAAAGAAATATTTGCATGAAATAATAAAATGTTTTCCCTCCTTCCCTGGAGAGTTTGATCTTATGGGAATCCATCTGACACAGAAGCATTCCCTTTTCTGCAGGTCTGGAGAGCTCTGCTTAGTTTAAACATACCCATAAGCATCCAAAAGCTGGTCACATTAAACGGGGGATGGAATTAAATATCTATCTTTCAAACATTCCTTGAAGTCTACTTATTCACTGGTGGTACTGTAAAACAGGGTTGCCTTGGATGTGTGAAAATTTTGCACCCCATTCTCTGAAAACAGATGCTGAACTTTTCCAATTCAGTCACCTCATAGCCTTTCACAAAAGAGGAAAGATGAGTGACTGCTCATTAAAAACAGAAGTACAGAAAGCTTCACCTTCTGCATTTATTGTTCAAATTTATACTGGAATTTAGACCTTGGTGATTTATGATGATTTTATTTATTTTTTGTTAGAGAACTCCACAGAAGTCTACCATGATTACCATTGTCCAAACAGTATCACTGGTGTATGCTGTAGCATTTCAAGTCAGTTTTGGAAGGAACTACAATCTTCATACTGTAGTGAGAGTTACTTCTTGAGGGGACACATTCAGCAGGGTGTGAATTTCATTTCTTGTAAGGCAAACAGGAGTGGAAAGCAGTCCTTATATAATCTGGTTATTTATCCTGCTGTGGTTCAGTTGGGTGGCCGTACCAAAGAGCAGTGCTAAGACAGGGAGGTCACTATCTGTTCCTCCTCCGTTACTGCCAAGAAGGAGAAACAGGCCACAGTGGAGATGCCAGTGCCTGCTGTGCCTGGGCTGGAGCTTTCTGTAGGGGATTATAGCTAAGCAGATCTTTCCACTGGCTGACTGGTTGTTGTGCGTCTTTTCTCATCAGATCTGAATTTGGCTTCCAAGAGTAAAAGATGGTGCTGGATTTTGCTTCTTAGAATACCCATCTGGATGTTGCTGCTCCCCAGCAAATGGTACCAAATGCTGCAGCTCCCCTGCACTGCCCTATTGCCCTTCCCCTTCCAGAGGGACAACCTTGGGACTCTCCTTCCTCTACCTCACCCCACTCCCCCACAGACATGCAAAACTTAATATGTTTTTGAAGCTGTTCCAGATTTGGCTGAAGTTGGCCAGGGCTTCAAGAGTTATCAGGGAAGGCTGACACTGCAATCACATGTGCTTGATTTTCTTAAAACCCAGAATAAATAGCTTGCAGAATGAATACTGCTGAGGTCAAGCAATAGCTCCACTACCTACCAGTTGTAACTCATTTTCAGACTTTTTATGGGTCAGCCATTACAGGGAGGCATGATGGAGCATGGGCACCCTCAGGGAGACTATTGAGGCTACCACAGCAGATACATTATCTGTTTTCTGGGAATTTTCCACCCCACTGGGATCTTCATAAGGGCTCTGCTAGAAAGAAGGCTTTATCCTTGGTTTTGCATCTCAGCTTGTATTAGCAAGAAAGAAGTACAGGAGGTAAAAGATTCAACCCTAGTCCTTTGGCCAAAGAAGGACAGTTCTATGGTTAGAACTTGGGAAGGATGTGATCATAAGCAAATATTCCAATGCTCCCTTTTATTCTTTCTGAAAATCATGACATGTTGAAAGGATACACGAATCTGATGATTCTTAGTGTCACGTGTTAGATCTTGTATTTAAGAAAGAGGTAGAAGGTAAATAGCTGTATGGATATATAGCATGGAGGTTTAAATGCCTTGTTTCTATTTATGAAACAGTAATGGTATGTGTGCTCTACAGGCAAGGATAAAACTCCACTGCTGAACTTTTTATGATTTAATGCTAGATTAGGTCACAGGACTGCAAAATAATGCAGAAACACACACTATTTGAGAAACATATGTGCAGAAACATGGAGTATTTCAGAAACATATGTGCTGATACACAATTCATAATAATGGAAAAGCCTTATACCAAGCAGGACAGTTTTATTTGAAGTTCTGTCATTTACTCTGCAGGGTGTTTTCAAAGATTTATATTGCTTATTTGGAAAAAATTTACGTCTATTGACATGGACAATATGTCTGTTTAGAGTGTGTTAAGCAGTATTTTTCACATTTTAGTACTGATATTTCAGGCAGAATCTTAGCCAATTTGTGACTAGAGGAGAGATAAAGAAAGGTAGTGGTAAAACAAAGATGACTTTAACAAACTGACAAACACTGTGGTTTGCCAGCCACTGACAAATATGAACAGGCTAGTCTAGGACAATTTTGTTTACATAGTGTTCTACTTTATGAAGGAGTGTGCTGTAAATATACTGCAAGTACTGTGAAGTCATAAAGTTGTCTATACTATTGAATGGCTGTTTCTAAATACCCAGTAAAGCATAAATTTGATTAAACAATGAGTGGATAACCATTAAGGTTTAAACATAGCACCATGGGACTGAATGGAGTCATTCAATCCTGTTTCTTTCTCTGTTAGTCTCCTTCAGCACTGATCTTCGTCTTAAAACCTATTAGATCTTTTTGCACCACGGCTGTAAACCCTCATTGCTGTGATAGCACACCTTGTTATTTTCAGACTTTATCAAGTCAATTTGTATCTTTTTGTTCCTGCCAAAATTCACCCCACGGGTCAGACAGTGCTCATTAGCCTCTGTTCCTGACCCAGCTTCACCACACCTATTTTCACATGTCTGAGATGTTCAGCCTTGACCACCCTTGTACTCAAAGATGAGAAAGAGAAGAGAGAAACCTCCAGAAGCCATTGCATTAGACTTGTATTAGACACTATTTTAGACTGAGATTAATGGCTTTCAGGACTTCTGTTCACTGTATATAGATGAGCCTTGGAGGACTTGTTCATATTAAAATACTTAGCTTTTAGATGCCTAATCTAGGGTAGAGGAATCTTTCCTTTCGACAGTATACAATAGTCCAAACACGATCTCCCAGGGTTTTAATGACAGCACCGATACTTTCCTAACTGTATTAGAAATGGCCCTTGGTATGTTTTAGGTTTGTACTACCTTTGTCTTAGTTGCATTATGTTGTATAGTTAGCACATTCAGGGTGTTCTCACCTTTCGAACTGATGTGGTCCTAGTTTATTGCATGAATCTGTTTTACAAATCCTTAGGTACAGAGGATGCCATTTGATAGCATTAAATGTTATCCCATTTCAATTGCTTCACTCCTTAAGGTCATCTAGTTCTTCCTGTTTATTCAGATTCTCCTCCTTAATAAGAATACTTTCCAAATTTCTGTTATCAAAAAATTTCATTAGCAAGCCAACATTTTTGTGGCAAGGTGCTTCCCCACTTGATGGCTGCCTTTAGTTCGTTCCTTGTGCACCTTACGATTCTTGTATTAATCCCCACTTATTACAGATTAATTTTACAAAGAAAGATTATATCTCTCACATAAATTTTTTTTTTTTAATTCAATCTCTCAGAACAAGAGTTCTTTTGAATCTGGTGTGATACTTTTGGTAACCTTTTATCCCATCTTCCATTTATCTCCATGCCTTTAATTATTTCCTTCATACATTTTGTTTTCAAGTTGTGCATGGTGTTGAGTTCAAACTATCAGGTTTCAAATGTCTAAATCATTCCTTTTCCCTCCACATTAAGGCCTATGCTTTCTACTTTCTTTGACTTTTTGATATGATGTGTTTACCAGAATCACATGCTACACGTGCATTTTTATGGTCCAGTTTTCACAGCGTAGTGAAAATGTTAGCAGAAGACAGATTGTCAGGTTCTCTACCTGCCTGCTCCTAACTGAGTAACAAGGGATGTTTTCAGTGCTTGGAACGGAGTCTTTTGTGGAGGCTACCAGTTTGATGACCACATGCATCTCCCTGTTTGGTCATGGAGCAGATCTACACTGTCAGCTGCACTGAAAAGAAGGCAAGATACTCACATAGTTCTGGGCAATATACAGATTATCTTACTCTGTCCTCTCAATGCAGAGCCAACTACTTCCTTCTCTCTTCTTTACTGTAGAAATGTGGGGTTTTGGCCATTTTCTCTCATTCCCTTTGCAAGGTCAAACTCAACTTACACTTTAACAATCGCCTCATTATTCTCAGAGCGTTTGGCTTTCTGCATCTCCTTTTCACTCTTGCTCTTAGTATCCTTCTAATGAGATTATTCAAATTTTTTCTTTTTTTTGCATCCAAATGCCTGTGATGACCATTAACCTCCTCTCCTCTTTAGTGCAGTTAGTATCCCAAACTTGTCTCCTCAAAATCCTCCTGATGCCTCACAGTCTCCATCAGCAGGTGAAGCACCCCCCCCGTGGAGGTAGACGCCCTGATGCTGGCATTTAGCGTTTTGTCATCTCTGTCACTGGAGTCCCATCCCTCCTCCAGTCCTACCAAAATGTGAAGCTTGGTGGATGGTATACTCAAGGGTTCGTTAGTCCTTTAGGTTCAAAGCCAGTGTTTCTTCAGCTTTCTTATTCACAACATACCTAAACAGCCATGTCTGCTCTTGTAACCCTTTGCTCCTTTGTTGGGCTGATGTCCCCTCCCCAACCCATGCCTGCTCAAAGGCCCTTTCCATGCAGTATCCTCACTGTGTCTCAGTTTTCTCTGTATGTGATTTCTCTCTGTCTGTGGCTTGGGACCTGTCTCAAGGCAGTCTGCCAGCCCACTCACTGCCTATGCTGCTGCCTATCCACACACTAACTTTTCCTAAGAGAGTCCTTTAGACACAATCTGAAAATAGCTGGTGCATTTGTTAAAACTTAGTGAGTTGTGGGGTTCATCATTGTTCCCTCTTAAACTGCCACACTTGAATTATTTTCCTGCTTTCAAACTCCCATTGTATGTACAACAGAATTGCCTCGTGAACATGACTTTCCAAGCTAATTTCTATGAAAAGCTCTTCTGTAGGCCTAAAACAAGATCAACTGTGGCTGGTGGAGTGACTCTTTGGTGAAGAAATCCCTCCACTGTTCACTTGAGAACATCTGAGCCCTCCAGGTGATGGGAACATTTGTTCTTTGGTCTGCACCTGAAGGTTGAAGTTCTTCTGACTTCAGCTTAATAACACACTTCTGGCATTCTCTGTCTTTACAATAATAATTGAGCTGACTTGTGTCATACACTGGTCCCTGTGTGGCATCAGGCACAATACATCTCTTTGGATCCATTCTCTTAATAAGCTTAATGTTTTTTCTGTGTGAGCAGTCGTTAGTCACGTGCTTCTGCTTCTTGCCCATGTGGTGTTAAATCTCAGGTTTTGCATCACTTTCCTTTCCTTTGTCTCTCTCTCTTATAGATCTCTTTCTGCTGGGGTTCCTGGGCCTGTTGGTCTCCAATGTTTCTTCAACTGAGACGGGGTATATTTTCTTTCATCCTTGCACACCCATCTTCTCTTTCTTCCTGTTCTGTCTTTGCTTTTCATGTACAACTAAAGTGTTGGGGTTTTTTTAAAGAGTTTTTTTTTCTTTGTTACCTGAACCACTCCCTTGCCCTAGTCTTCAAGATCATGTGCTTTTATGCTCATTTTTCTCATTTACCAACCTAGCCTATGGGACCTTGGGTCTGAAAACTTTCAAAAAATATTTAGCTGTCTGTGCAGCCTTCTTTCTTCTCTTCTGTGTTTTCAGCCAAAAAAAAAAGCGGTTGCAGGGCCTACAGCCACCAGCAGCTAAACCCAGCCCCAACAGCTCACATAGGGCCAGCTGTGAACAATCTCTGCAGCAAAGCACCCTGTCCATGGCTATATCTTCCACTTGGTGCCCATCTGAAATGACTTCTGTGATGGAGATTGACCCATCTGTGGTGACAAGACATGGTCTACTACACAGAGATGTCATTAATAGCACCCTGTGTGTCCCTCCCTGCAACGCTGCCCAGGGCCCATGACTACATTTCATCCCCTTGGGGCCCATCAGTCCCTGCCCCAGAAACACCACAGCAATGCCAGTCTCCAACCCTGTCCCTGGTACTGCCCCCAGCACAGACCTCAGACCTACTGTGAAGGCCACCTGTCTCCTGGATAGGATTTTGAAGACTTGTCTACAACCTGTCTCTGGCCTCATCTCCTTTTGCTCCTGGCTGGACTGACAGGACATCACTGGCCATGGCTAGGGGGCGCTGTTGATGGACCCTGTTGCCAGCTCACAGCTCTGCCCACTGTGTTCACCCCTGTGGGACTGCATCCTACCAGTGGGGCCACAGCCAGTCCCAGGGTCACCCTTTAACCCCCAGCTCCTCATCCCCTTGGAAGCAACCAGCCCTGGTGGTATAGTTACACAAAGACACCAGAACAGGAAGTGCTCCAAAGCCTTTTGATGGAAGCTCCAGCTCCTTGGGAGATGCCCAGCTTGGTGGGGGGTGAGTCCTTCACTGTACCCAGAGGTTGGGTGGCCTCTGCCTAGCAAGCAGCATCCAAGACAGGTTGCAGTGTACCTGTCCTCCACATAGCCATAGGGTGAGGAGGAAGACTGCAGTCACAGTCCTCTCAGCTGGGTGGTAGGGTAGCACTGCTGGTTTGACAAGACACACAGCTGTGATTTTTCCTCTTCCAACTGCTGAGCTCTCCAGAGAGAACCCAAACCATCATGTGAAAGCTGGAGAAGAGATTAAAACATTTTTTTTTGCTGAACTTTGGGAAAAGATTTGCAGGTTTTGAGTACCTGTTTCTTGTTCATCATTTCAGTTCTTGTGTAGTTTCTTTTGATGCCTCATTGCATAAAGGTAAGAGACAGGAGAGGATTGTATCAGGCTGGAACCTGGCGGTCACTTGTAAGCTTGCCTGTAACCAGGAGTCATATCCAATTTCAGTGTCACGACAGCAGGGCCAGGTCCCACCACCTCCAGTCCTTTCCCTAGCATTTTTGGGTGCTGCCGGATGCAGCAGGATTAACCTGTCTGGGAGCATTATCCTCTTTAGTCCTAATCATGATCGAAATTGTGGCCTGGCAGCCAGAGGACAGTGACATGAGTTCTGATCCCTGCTTTATCCTAACAACCTCTTTATGTCTTATTTTTTCCATCTGTAAGGAAGTGTAAGGTTACAAAACTCTTTGTAACACACATTGAGACTAAAGTGCATTTTAATTTCATTAGGTTATGCATCCAGAAGTCTTTGTGATTTCACTTTGGAGCTAAGATCTGAAGCCTCGGATTTGGTGTAGTAGAGCATAAGCAGCATTACGGTGTCAGAGAGCCGGGTACTGCTTCACCTGGGAGGGTGGCTACCCTACCCAAAAGGCCAGAGTTCAGCTCCCTACTGCCCCCTTGCTCATTGCCACCCACTACTGTCTTACCTCGAGCTGGCTCTGCCTCCTGTCAGACCTCTCCAATTCACTAAACCCACCCCGATAGCTGGCCCATAGGAGACAGGGCTGAGAGTAGGGAGAGAGGGGAGAGGAGGTGCGGTGATAAACCACCTCCTTTTGGACATTTTGCTGTTTGTTCTGTCTCCATGTCAAGTGCACCATGATGGCAACTGAACTTGTTGGATCAGATTCAGTTCCAGTGAAGCTTTTTTTTAAAATGTTTCTATCTCAGTGTTTTAAGCAGCTATGACATGATGTCTTTCATAACATAATTTCAAGCTGTATTGCTCTATGTATTACAATCTAAAGTCCATAATATAATTTCTCATTATAATCTAAAGCCCACAATATAATTTTTCTGAATAATTACACAAAAAATGTTCCTCAAAGGAGCAATTCTTGTCTGGTGTAAAATAACCTGGAAAAGTTTATTTTTAGTCCTGTTGATTTTCTGGTCTATGGGTGTTTGTTCGTATGTAATGTTACAAATCCAGATGGTTTTCAATAGATATTGGTGTAGTCAGTGTGATTATGGTATCAGCATAAAAAGAGGGAATTAGAATTGTGTAGAGGAATAAAATAGTTTGTACTTGTGTTTCAGTTAACGCACACTAAACTCAAATACTTAGGAAGAAGCTGGAAGAAATTCTCCTCTCTGAAAAATAAGTATCTGCATTTTGTCTGTGGTCTCCTAGCCATTCCTCTGGGCCTTCAAGGTCTTCCACAAAAAAAGCAAGTGAGATAAATGTCAGATGTTAGATAGGTTTTATTAGACCTTGGATAATGAACAAGGAAGAAAAATATTTCAGGACAGATAAATAAAATAAAACTCTCCTAGGGCTTCTTCACACAAGAACCAGTCACGATGCTGTTAAACAGACTTCACTGAAGGATGGCGCAAATGGAAAATCTCAGCTGTGAAAGGCATTTCGTATTTACACAGATATATTCAATAACAGCAAAAATGAATACAGAAGAATATAGGCTAGGTAAACTACTTTCTACACAAATCCTCTTTTTTTTTTTTTTTTTTTTTTTAACCGCTGTACTTTTTTAATATAAAAGGTTTATTCCAAGGTGTAATTTCTTTAAAGTAATGAACGTGTATTGAAATTTGTCCTTCATCTTCTGACCAATGTTCCATTATGGTTACCAGATCTAAATATAGCTCTTGCCTACAGTCAGGGAACATAGTAATTTTACAGGTTTTTATATATTTTCATTCTACTTTTCCAATTTGTTTCACCCTTTTCAGGCTTCTGACACCCACATTGTCAGTCATGAAGCTTTGTACATATTTTTCTGTGAAAGTAAGAAGTGAGGTAAAATCCAGAAAAGTTATGGTTCGTGTTCACTAAATTACACAAATGTCAAATCTTTTTCTAGCAGTTATAAATTCAGCATTTTGGGGTCTGTCAGCTTAATTAATATGTGTACTTCTATTATTTTATGTATGGAATTATTTTTACTTTTATCCAGTACATGGTATACAGTTAGGATTTTCATAAATCTGTAAAACTTATGAGGCAAGATTTATATGGCTATATAGCCTCACATTATTGAGTGTTTAGAAATCCTAGCAATAAAGTGAATCTTCTGAAAACTCAGCTGATAAGACTTCAAAAAGTTGGAAAGATTTTCAATCTGGCTAAAAAAAATTCCAGAAATTTAGTAAATCAAGGGTACAAGGTAACTCGTTTAAAGTGAGATCTGTCTACCTCTGTTATCATTACTGTTTCCTGAGAGACAGTTTATGGAAGGTGTTTTTATGATACATTCCTGAAACACCTCCAGATTTCAAATATGTGATATAAACCACCTTATGAAAACTGCATAACTTGCCCTTGATTTATAAATAGTACCACACCTACTTTGGCTGTACAAAATTTTTAAGTTCTAATGTAGTCAGTTAGTAATAAAAACAAAGCTTAACACAGAAAGATTTGCTAAAGAACCAGATCATCAAGGGACAGGAAACCACCTTCTAGATTAAAGCACATTGCCTGTTCCTAAGGTAATGGATGGAAGAACTTAGCACATTAGCAAGAATGGCTGGAGAAAACCCAAGAAAAATGTTTCTTACCAAGGCATGTTGTGAATAGTTCTCTTAAAAGATTGTGCTTAAAAAGAAAAAATTTTTGCAGTGTTCAACAGTATCAATGGTTTATTAGCATCAAATGAAATAGTTTCAATAAAGAACGGCCCCCTTTGATTCAGGTAATCACAAATGTTTTTGTGCATACAGCCTGGATTGTGGAACCCTGGAACTGTCTTCCACAGCACAGGAGATTTTCAGTCAGTATTCTGCAAATACTTTTTGCATGAGAGTCACAGAAAATACCACCCAAGACTTTCCAGGACAATCCACTTATCACGTAGTATCTGGCTGCCTCCTCAAAATGACATTCTAAGTGCACTTGGACCATGGAGACGAGAAAAGACTGATTTCTCCAAGATGTGCTTGTTGCACTCATGGACCTATTTTTTTTTCTGGTTCTGCTCACTTGACCTCCATTGCCTTCATATTTGAACTCTTGGTATTTTCCATTTTATGTTGGTCTTTTTGTGTATCTATGGTTATAGTGGCATACAAACACCTTGTACATCTTTTTATGAGCCCAAGTTCCCAAAATGCTCAGCAAGTTAGAGGCAGTTATGCTCAGACAGCCTCAAGAGATGGAGGTTTGACATGCAGTTCTTTTTTCTTTTTCCATCTTTAGAGAATCCAAGTTTGTAACACAGATGTGGACTTACAAAAGGTGCTGTATTTAATTTTCTTGTTTTCCACCAGTACTTTCATAGAAATCTCACTTGAATCAGATCAGTAAACACAGATCAGTGATTTTGAAGGGAGCAGTCAAAAGGACAAAATTTCGTGTCTTGCGGATTATCTGACCTGCTTTCAGTGCATAAATACTGTTGAACATCTAGCCCTACTGCACACTATGCCAGTCAGCACACCCTCACTCCTGGCACTAGCCTTCTCCTCCTTTGAAGTAATGGACTTGTTTCTCTTATCTTGTTCAAATCTGTTGAATGTATGGTCTTAATTTTCCTGTAAAAATGTAAATGAAAGTACAAATAAGTGAAATAGATGTGAGTTCAACGTCAGGCCTCAGAGTGTCCTACTGGGGGCACCTGCATTGCACTCAGAGTGCTCCAGATTTAGGCTAAAATCCCAGGGTCCTCTGTAAATATTTACTTATATTTTACTCTTTTCTTCATCACTGCAATGCTCCTTGAATACAGATTGAAAAGGACCCAAAAGTATGTCCGTGACTGAAATGCGATAAAAATGAAATAAGTCCATCCTGTCTTTGCAGTTCAAGAACTTCTGGTGGGGACTAAAAGCTGGATGTCTGAGCTAAGCAAGTGCATTGCCCAGAGTCAATGGAAAAAGATAGGCAGTGCCCAGTTCTTCACATCTAATTTAGGCTGTGGTTCCCTGAGAGGCAGTGAATGTTTTAACATCTTACTGTTGCTGAAAGGGTAAGGTCCCTCCTTCGTCCACCCTATCTCTCCTGGTCACCTTCTTACTGTTTACTTTGTGCTGGTTCATCAGGCCCTTCTGTGAACTGATTTAACCAACAACCCTGATGGAAAAACATTTGAGTAAAACAAGGGAAGGGAGTGCAAACAGCAAGGAAGAGCAAAATGCCCTCTTTTTAGTGGAAATGAGATGTTACGCTGGGTTAGCTGCCCATAAAATTGTTGCCTGACATTTCTGCTGGGCTCAGAAATGGGATCATCTCTGGAAGCAGGGAGAGTGTTCTGTGACAAGGACAGTCTCAGGTCTAACTTTTGAGTGTTCAGCTTTGATCAGAAAAATGATTAAAAGGATTTCATGGCATAATATTGTAACTCAGATATTTCTAATTAAAAACCTCCCAGTTTATGAAGATACAAGTTCATTCTGCTCTCTCTGATAATCAGATCTATAAACTCAACAAGGGGAGTGAAAGCTGAACTAGTCTTGTAGTCTTGAACCTCCTCAGCCCCAGGAGAAACTTTGCTTAGGCAAAACTCTCAGATACTTGGGTTATGTCACCCCATTGTCTCCAGTTCGTATTTCTATCTCTCTGCTCCATGTGGGAGCTAGTGCTTGGCTTTGTAATGCTGTTAATGATGTATAGCTATCTTACCAGGATGACTTCTGCAGTGATAAAAGGAATAAACTGTAGAAAAAACCTCCCATTATCACTAGCGGAAGAAGAGATGTCTCTGAATACATGCATGGGGAAGATAAACAGAGTGAAAAGGTGCTGATTTTACAGTAATTTCTTGGAGTAGAATTGTGCTTTAATGCATTTTCCCCTATAGCACAATGTTTAAAATAGAGAATTCACAGGATTTCAAAGGACAAGTTTCTAGTACGGCTAAGGAGCTCAGACACCAACAAGATAGACTTGCCTGCAAAATATTTGCCTGTTGTGTCAAAGGTGAGAGACCAAGAATGCAACTTTTTCTGGCTCATGAATTATGCATGTACACAATAACAGGTTTTCCAATCTTGATTCTGTCAGCCTCAGATTGTTTAAAATAAGCATTTTCAATTTCTATGTCTTTGCTATTCCTTTGTTACACTTGGAGATCTGGAAGAGCAATACTTTTTAGCACTGGAGCAGATAACAAATTGTTTACACATGCCTACTCAGGTACCAGTGAAAAAAATGGATGCAGGAAACGAAGGCAAAAGATGTGGGTATAACAGAGCTTTTTGAGTAAGGCATTGCCATCAGACTGCTGAGATGCGACAGTAATGAAGTAGGGGATAAAATTTTGTGGTGTTCACTGCACGTATTAGCTGCATAAGCAGGAATGCTGCAGCTTTCAATGGAAGAACAAATACTGAACTAAATGCTCTTTTAAGAAGCCCATTCTTTGATAGTTGATATCATCAAGGATTTATCAGAAGAGTCCAGTATCATTCTCATGAGTTGTACAATGGGCAAGGAGGTATAAGCATAGAAGCGATGTGGTAGGGAAGTAAGCTGGTGCATCACGGCTGCACTCCTCAAGTTTTACAGCAGCACAGCAGCACTTTTTTCCATTTGTTTTCTAGATGAATAGTCTGTTCTGTCTGTTTTCAGTTCCCACATGACCTCCAAATCTTTTAAGAATGGAATGAAAGACTTCTGCTGAAGTTTATTGGTTTTGATCTAACATAATGGTATGGTAACCATTGATATGTTCAGCTAAGGAATCAGTCTGGGTCTGAGCTCTGGCTGGAGCCCAAGTTCAGCTCCTGTCCATGCTGTGTGGGTGTAGGTCTGTGCTCAAGTGCAAATTTTAGGCCAGAGCAGGGGCCTGCTGCTCCTTGGCAGAGCTCCAAGGCAGGTTTGCTGTGTACAGCCGCCCTGTGCTTTCCGTAAAGTACGGGACTTCATAATGGGCTGCCCTTAGAACCCATGAGTTAAGAGAAATGTACTGTCCTGCAGGTTTGGATTTGAGAAGGGGAAAAAATAACCTCCTAGAGTGGTAAAAAGTAATTACCATCTGAACCAGAACAAAACACAGCATTGATGTCACCATAGGCAACCTGACTGGAATTAAGAGATAACTGAACCAAAGACTGCAGGTATAGCTTGCATTTATGCAGAGGACTTAGAAGATCACCTCCCTATTTAGTATGACTTAAGGATTAAGGAGCACAAGCATCTTGGCAGCTAGTACAACTAAGCCCAAATTCAGAGCAGGTGATCCATGGTGCTGCAGTCTTTGCTATGTGGAAGGAAAAGGATGCCTGGCAGAGTCCAATACTCCCTGACCAGCTTCTTTTAGATATTCCATATGTGGAACACATAACGTTTAATATCAAATTAATTATTTGAAGCTCATTGATGTTACATGGGATTTCAGATTTAGCAGACTGATACAAAATATACTGAAAACACAATACTAATGTAAGTCACACAGAGCAAAATATAGCAATTGCAATACACAGTTCAGTCACAATACCAATGTGATTCCCATTACTGGTCTCTATAATATGCTCACCATATTAGCTGTGTCAGGTAAAGTTCAGATTGGACATTAGGAAAAGTTCTTCACTGAGAGGGTGGTTGGTCACTGGAACAAGTTCCCCAGGGAAGTGGTCACAGCACCAAGTCTGTCAGAGTTCAAGGAGCATCTGGACAACACTTAGTCATATGGTTTAGTTTTAGGTAGTCCTGTGAGGAGCATGGAGTTGGACTTGAGGATGCTTATGGGTCCCTTCCAACCTGAGATATTCTATGATTCTGTGATTCTACGACTCACTACCATGACTCTGGGCATCCCCAGTTGCTGGGAAGGCTGAGTGTGTTGAAGCCAGTTTAAACCCATTGTTCTCTTTGAAATTATTTTGGTAGTTGTTTAGTTTTTATACTCTGTATTGGGCTTACTCTTCCCATACTGGTCTGGGTAACTCAGAGAGACATTTACACCACTAGTTGATCCACTCAACCGTTGATAGCCATTTATCTGAACCAAAGGTTCCCTCCAGTCCCCTTTGTGTTGAGATAAAGTCAGCTGCTTTGCATTATTCTCTGAGCTTCATTGGCGCATTGTGCTTGCTCATCTCCTCTGAACCTTCTTCCACTGTAAGGGTTTATTGGTCAATCACACCTTCTAGTTCTCACACAAATCCCCAGTTTAAAAAAAAAAAAAAAAGAAAAAGTTACAAATATTGAGTACAAAAACCACATTTGAACACTCTCTTGAATTTCTCAGTCTGTGACTGTGCTCAGAGCCACCGTCTGGGCCTGAGAATACCTGGCACTGAGGGGCAGCTGCAGATCTGCTCTCTTCTCCTCCATACCTGGGGAGCTGTTTTCTTGCTCCCTCCTGGGAATGGTCCCTGACTCACATTCACTCCCAAACTTCAGATATTTTTGAGGACAGCTAAGTGGCATGGACCGAAACCATATCAGAGACCATGCTAAAAATGTAGCAGGTTGGACAACTGAATTATGGTGTCCAAGGACATGCCTTTGACCGGTTTCAGTTACTGGTGTAAATGCCCTTATAGGCCCACAAAGGTATTTTGATGCTCTAGGAATCTGAGAAGTATGTTGCTGAACATCTTCAGACATATCTAAGCTTGGGGCACTTCTGATTTCCAGCTGCACCCTGATCCCTACATGAGCACAGCCCCACTGCCTCTTTCCATTTTCCTTGCATCTTGGTTTTTCATGGACAGGAACGTAAGCAAATGCCTTGGAGAAAATGAGTTCCTTGCCCCAGCAAGTCCCTGGTCTAGGTGACCAGGAGATGGCCTGGCACAGGGCACAGCCACAATGCCAGCTGAATGGGGTTGCAGCCTGTGTAGATTTGGCCTTTAGAGAGGTTTGAGTGAACAGTAACAAGAAAATGCGAATGAAATTGTATAAACCATTTAATCTCTGTTATTCTCTTTGACTTATAGAAAGTAAAAAAAAATGTTCTTCTAATATGCACAGGTGGACTCATTTTACATACAGATCTATCAAAATGAAAAAGACACTACACTAAAGATCTCAGAGGATGGCATCATGTGGTCCATGTATATTTCATTGCAGACAGAATAATTGTTTTCTGTCACTGTCCATGGTATATTATTAATGCAATAAGAATGCTAAGTGGTAAGTAAAGGATTTTTGTTTGACAGCATGCTGTATCACCTCTTCCCAGAGTAAATAAAATGATGGCAGTTGGGCTAGCTGAAGCTACTTCACCATGTTATATTTTCTTGCATGATTCTCTCTTGTTAGCAATGAAAGTGCAACATTACAGTAACATTTCCCATTACTGTCACATAAAGACAATATGCTAGAAAAAATGCCAATGGAGCCATTTTGACACCATCTCTGTGTAATGTAGAAATATGGTGCCTGCCTGTTCACACTCCCTTGTAACGTGTATAGGCAAAAAAGCGCTCATATTTTTAGGTTTATGAATAAAAAAAATTAGAGATATTGCACATTAGGACGTGCCCAGTATTATTTTATAGTCTGGAAGGGGGTCTCTGTGCCCATATATATTAAAGTGTGCACCTGCCTTCAATAAGCAGACATCAGGATATGCAACTGAACTGTATGCCAAATTTGCCTTGTAAAGCAAGTGTAAAAGGAGCAGACATTTGCTCTGAAAAAGAAACCCACAAAGTAAGTATTATTAAAGGAAAAGAGTGGTTGAGCAGTTTTAGTTGAGATCTGGGGGAAGAAAGGGTTTGAGCGAGGCCAATGGAACAATAGAAGAAAAAACCCAATAACTGACCAGAATCATAATGGACTTTTTCCCTTTCTTTTTCTGGAAAATCACAGTAAATATTTTGAGGCAGCTCAGCTTGTCATAGGTTTTTGTGCAGATCCTTTCCGTTTTTCAGATTTGTCTTCTCTGCTGGAGTCACTGACCATGTTTGCTTAGTCTGTGTTTGAGAGGAGGACTGCACACTTTTTATGCCTACTTTTGGGGCTGCCTTTTAGGCTGTTCTCCCTTGCCTGTTTTCAGGGACCAGAGATGCAGGGAGGTCTGAGGATGGCCAACAAGATTGTTATTCCATCAGGGACCACAGCCCTGATCATCTTTTTCACTGCACATCCATTATTGTTATAATCTCTGCTACGGCAACTGCGAGAATAATTTGGTCTTACATGATCATGTAGAAGGGATCTTCAGATAAAGGAACTAGTAACACTAAACTTTGGCCGAAACAAAACAATGGAGGCTGTCCAGCAGTCTTTGATACACTACAGACCATTTTATTCCTTGCTTGGAGCCTGTCAGCCACCCTACATAGAGATGCTCTAGCAAATGAGCTGACAGCAAATGTCAGAATCCTCCTGCAAAGAGCAACACAGACTGTGCAGGAGCTGAACAGAACATGAAGTGGTCCTGCTATGAGTTATCCATGGGAGGCAGAAGAAAATGTCACCAAGTAGTTGCAAGCTGTGGGGGTTACGTGTCCGTTTGTGGTTTTCGTGTTGCAGTGCTTTTTTATAGGCCTGATGCTTCTTTAGGCTGCGGGAGCTGTTGAGTGAAAGGGGAGCAAAGGGGAGGAGGGAAATAAGGGGCTTTCAGGGATTCAGGGCTCAGAGGGAGTGCATGGGGTTCACGTGGCCAAATGTTGATGTCTGCACCTAAGCCTTGATGATTCTCTTTCGGGGTGAGAGAGAAACATGTGGCCAGTTTTAGGTGCCTTACATATGAGAGGAATAGCTTTCTGAAAGCGCCTGTGTTTCTCCCATGGCTGTGGCAGGTGGGACTGGCTGAGATGGAGAGACCAGCACCATGGTAGGAGACAAAAAAAGCCACATCTGGCTTATTACCTATCTTACAGAGTATGTGATGGTTTTGCACATTTCAGAACTGCTGTGGGATGTGGAGGAGAAGGAATATGGAGATCCTTGGGTCACCTCTGGGTTCATACCAAACTGGTTGGCAAGAGCAGAGTCCTGATGCCTCAGAGGTGAGCTTGGTTCCACCAGACAACGTCAGGTCCAAGAGAACAGTGCCATATTTTGAAACCTGCTGTGTGTGATCTCTTCATCTGCTCTCAGGATTAGAGGTTCGTTATTAAAGTTGATTGCAAGTGGAATAACCCATTGTCCATTACCCTTAGCATTTATGTGAACACAACAAACTTCTGAAATTTTGAGACTGCAGATTGCAGAGACTAATTCCTGTGGTCCCAAGGCTAGGTGCTGCTTGAATCCAGAGAATATTAATGGAAACTCTCATCTACTGAATTTATGGAGCCACCCTTCCCTGCCTGCTGCTCCCTCCCCCTTGGTCTAAGTGGGAGGAAGGGATGTGCTGAGAGCGGCATAATCAGCATGCAAGTTCAGAAGAGCTGTACTCCACACTGCCTGACCCTCCACTTGCACAAGCTCCAGTAGGATAAGGCTAATTATGGAAAGTAGAGGAGCCCTTCAGTACTCTAAAATTCTGCTGTGACTAAGAAGTTGTCAGCAGAGGTGGACAGTCCACGTCTCAGGGCCTTTGAGATTTACAGGAGAATGCATATTGCTGGAGTCAGTGATGTCTCCTTGGATTACCCCAGAAGTCTTTTTTCAGCCTCTTGTGATTTTGTTTTCAGATATCCGATCCAATTTTTGTCTCCTGTTGTCTCCGCAGAAGATTTAAAGACCACTTTTGAAAGCTTCTACCTGTCTTCTGACATGGATCTGACCAGTTCGTACAGAAAAGGAGCTGTGCCTTTCAGGGCTCAGGACCCTCAAAATGAGTTCTTGTTGCAAGAACATCCAGAGCACATTTTGATAGATATTCTGCTCTCTTGGAAGTCTGTGAGATGATTATAAAAGGAGAAGGAAATTGATTTTGACTTTTTCATTATAAGAAAAAATCTTATTAACACTTGGATGGTTTAAAACCTTGTGGCAGCTCAGTTTGTGGTGCATTTTTAGATGGTTTAAACCTACTCTTATGTTTAGAGACCTCAGCTTCACTGAGGCTGTTTTGGAACAACGGGTGCCTGGAAGCCCTGTGGTGGTAGGAGGGTGAGCTCCCAGGGAGGAGGAGCACTGGAGGTCTTCAGCGGGGGTCAGGCTGGCTCTCCTCAGCCCAGCCAGGGACCAGAGGGAACTATCAGCACAAGTGGTGGGCTGGAGCGTGCTGTGGCTCAAAATCTGAAAAGCTGCCCTTTGGGTGCATGTGGTAAGTCATGGCTTACAGTCTGTGTGCAGAAACGTGTACTTTAATCCTGACTCCAGCTCTGATTCTTGCTGTAGCTTTTGGTAAGTAAACTCTGTGGGTCAAGGGAGGAAAGGATTGAAAAGCACTGTTTTTGCTCCCTTTGAATTCAGTGGTGAACCTTTGAGGCTTGCTGAGGCTTATGATCTCTGCCTCAGTTCCTTTGTCTGAGGAAAAGAGTTAGATGTATACCTGAGGTGACTTCTGTCAGAAGTACTGCAGAAATGATGAGCACTATTAGAGCATGTTTCCCACCTTTGCTGAAGCCCACATGTGAGTTTGTTTTTGGTTTCGGGACAATCAGATTTACACCAGTGTGCTTTTGTGCTTACAAATAAGAGGAACTTAAGAAGTACGTACTTGCTTAGGTCAATGCAGTGTAAGCTCTGGCAAGAACAACTGGGCAGCATCATGCAGTGGGAATTACACAAACAGTTCCCAATGGAAAGGGAAAATTGCAGTTAAACTCTGCTGTTGGTAGCTCTAGTATACTAAATGCAGCAACAGAGTAGTGGGGCAGTGGTATGGGTAAGTGAGAGAAACAGAATGGCTCATATGTTAGGAAAAAGTTGCAAAGTAATAAAAAGTTTGCCTGCTTTGAAAAGTACCTGATTTTTTTGCTCTGTATTGTTTTACCTGCTTTCAAATGGTCTTTTCCATTGTAAAGCATGTTTCAGGGAATAGTGGCCAGACTCCAGGTTCTGAAACTGATGATATCAGCTCTTCAAAGCTGCCAGATCAGAAACATAAAGATATACATTAAGGAGTCATTTCAATGAGAGCTTATTCATTATTTTCAAAGCAAAGGAACTTTTTTTCCTCCTACAAAAAATTCTCTTTCATTAAAATGTTTATACTGTGGTGTGTATATGAGGGGCTGTCCTTTGAACACATTTCTTGTGGCCTACAGCATAGAATAATTAAACTGGCATTTAACTAGTGGATTAAATGTAGGCAGGACCCCTCTGTAATGTGGTAGATAAGCAGGTGGATGCAAGATAAGAATTAATATCTGTCTCCTATAAGAATAACAAGTAGAGTAATATTTCCCTAGAAGAGTTCACTGAAGACTTAAGAAGGACAACAAATGACCTAAGCCTTGGCTCCTCCCTTATCTCTGCCTTCCTCAAATCAATGTTGTACTTCATGTAGAAGGAACACAATATTTCATATCTGAAAATCTAAAATAATCTTGCAAATAGGTTATTTAGAAAAGATTAAATATCACCTCTCTGTCTCTCAGTGTATATTTTGTACAAACTGAAAATAAGAATGTATGTAATTACTACTTGTGAGTAATTGTAAACAGAAAATATTAATACTACTACAATAATTAATTAATCGTTGTGCCTGGGAATTTCTCTCAGGAGTCATACTTCTAGCAATTGTGTGAACAGAGAAGAAAACTCAGCTTCACTCCGGAGAACTCATGGTATGTTGGGCAGGAATGGAGCTGGTGGATAAACACAGGGAAAGTGAAGGTGAGAGGGAAATGGGATAGCAATGAGCACTTACCATGGCGCCGTCAGCCAGTCTCACAGCATGTCAGACAACTGGCTGCCTTCCGTTGTGAAAGCTGAGGACCAGGTCATGGGCCCAGCAGGGGATGCTTTGGATTATATAGCTTGTTTTTCAGACTTCTTTTGGAAATGATTGAAAAAGTCAGTGAAGATGTTACTCTTCCATGAACAAGGGAGTCCATAAAGTTGTCTACATGGCATATGGATATACCAGAGAAAAAATTGCCAAGGTTTTAACAAAACAAGAAATGGGACAATTAACAGTCAGGCAATATCAGACACTCACTCACAGATAAGGCAGAAGATATCAACTCCACATTAGTTACTGTCAAGCTGTGGTACAAAAACCCAGGCAGTGGGGTTAGAATGGATGTCAACAAGTCAGTTAGTCCATTCCCTTGCTCAAAGTCAGCACCAATTCACTTAAATTTTTCTTGCAGATACTTGTCCAACAAGTTGAGTAGTGGTAGGACAGTGAAACCTTTCAGAGTAATCTATTGTAGTTATTAATGATCTGCAACATTAGATTTTTTTTCAGAATTTCCTCTGCAGAAGTTTATGATGTCTCATGTCCTCCCTCAGATAAAATAACACAAATTGTTCCACTTCTGTGGGCAGCGCTCCCATCATAATCTACCCAAAACCTCATGTTTTCCTTGAAAAGTGGTGCCCCAAACTGGACACAAACTCAGATTCTGCCTAATGCCTTTGCAGTGCCAAGAATGGTGGGAGAATGACTTCAGATACTTTGGAGAGATCCCTCCTACCAGCACATCCAGAGTGAGGTTTGGGTTTTGGCAGAAATGGTGTTTCATGATCCGCTTTTGCTTTCCTGTGGCCATGTTTTCCTTTCGTTCTCTATTTGTACTTAAGTAATTGGTTATTTCTACCTTCCTATAAAGCTTTGTAATTATCCTTATTTAATCACATCCTGATCTTTTGTAATCTGTATCGAGTTTCTGAAAAAATCATTCTGGACTTCAGTCCTGTCCCTAATTGAGCTTCCAGCTCTTTGCAACTGCAGTTAATTCCAATACACGTTATACATATTAATATATCATTGTATCTGCATCTCTCTTGTGTATATATGTATATAGCAATGTATGTTTACTCCATCATCCAAGTCATTTAGGAAGATATTTGAATGTACTGGACCATATTCAAACCACCTTTTTTTTTGACAGTGAAATGCTGAAAATTGCTGTCTCTGGTTCTGCGTTTGGTTGTGAACCATAGCACTTACAGTAGAGCACTTCTGAGCTTGCTTATGAGAATGTCATATCAGGCAGTGTCAAAAGCTTTACTGTTGTCAAGCTGTATGCTAAATAATGTTAAGCTATATGACATCTACTATTTGTCTTCTTTCTCCACGCTCCTTCCCTCATCTGCAAAACAGGTTTGCCTGTTGTTGCAGGAAATTAGATTAGTTTTGCAGGGTTGGAACTTTTCAAATACATGTCTCCTGCTACCACTCTCTCTTTTTTACTTTTTTTCTTTCTTTGATGTATTTTTAGGAAATTTTTTGTTCCATTACTGTAAGGGCACTTAAAGGCTGAACTGGCCTATTATTTCCATGCTGCCCTTTTGCATCTGTTTGAAAAATAAGCAGTATGTCTGCCCTTTTCGTCACCTGGAATGTCACCAGTCCTCTACAGTTTTCTGAAGATAACTGATACTGTCTCAGAAATGGTATGAACCAGTTTTCCAGGCATCTCTTGGTGACTTTCACAGGACCCATTGATTTACAAGTTACCTAAGCACTTTTCATTCCTTATTTTAGCCATTTTTTTTTTTACCTTTATCAATTGCCGTATCTGTTTCAGCTGCCATTTTAGTGACTACAGAAAGCAAAAGGACATGAAATACTTGGCCTTTCTTGACATCTTCTGTTGAATGCTTTCCTTCTCTTCTGAACCACCTCTTCCAAGGTTTTCCTCTTATATTAAGATACCTATAACATAATTTCCTGTTATTTTTCATGTTCCTTCTCTTCACATTAAAATCTATCAAGCACGTATTCCTGCAATCCACAAATTTACCTGTATCATTATAAACTGTGATATGTCCCTGGATTTTAGATTACACCGCTACTTCCCTCATCTGTAATTAATATTACTTGATGTGTAGCTGTTTCAAATGTTACCAAGAGCAAATTGTCTAGTAGAACTCTTTCATATCTGAGTTGATTGCTGAAGTTTTGGGTTATGGTGCAACTTGGTGTATGTTGGGCCTTTGGGAAACATTAGGTCTTTTGCTGTATTTAGGTAACCATTGCCTCATCCTTCTACGTAACGTCTGTCTTTACTAAAACCACATCCTTTGGTTATTGCTCATGTTACAACTAAACATGGATTTGCACTTTCCCATTTAGGAATAATTTTTAGTGTTTTCTCTCGTCAGGATTTTTTTCTTTCTGCTGCTGGAGGATTACTGAGCCCATACTTTTCACTTCATGGATCCACTTTCTTTTACTCTTTTCTGGGTTATCTGTCAGATTGATGCTGTACAGTGTGTGCTCTCTCCCTTGTTCCCTGCGTGCTGCTTTCTGACAAGGTGTCCCTGCACTGCTGCAGTAACCTGTAATCGCAGCTCCTCTAGTGCGGAGAGACCTTGATGTTTCATATCTCCTGGCCCTTCTGGCCTTGGCAATTGTAAAGATTTGGCTGGGTGTCTTGGATTAGTCCTTTATAATCTAGTTTAGTGTCATCATTAGCAGTAGAAAAGGTTGCTCTGTGTGTTCAGAGACAGCTACTTCAGCACATCTGGCCTCAGTCTGTTACATAAGCCTCTGGGAAACTCAAATTCTATATGTCAGTGAGTCGGCAGGTGAGTTTTGAAATTGCAGTAGGGTCATCTGATATGAGAATCCTTGGCTCTAGGATGAGATTTATGAGGCAAATGCAATATTGCAGAAAGCTTTCTAAGATTTAACACAGTAAGAGAGACCTGGGTAACATGTCTTAGCATTTATGACCTTGGAGTATATAAAACTTAGTGGCCCCTTCTTAAAGAAGTTTCACATTTTATACTGGAAGTGTTTGGCATGGCATTAATTTTCTTCTGTATGCATGGAAGACTTTGTGCTAACAGCCATACGGTGCAAGCCAGCGAGGCTGCGCATGGCATCCTAGGAGATGAAGTGAGGGAGCAAAATGTGACATGAAGAGGTGCAAGGAAAGTCGGGAAATGGGAAGTGAAGAGGGAGAGAGGAAGAGTTTGTCCTAGAAAATCTGTTTTTTAATTTTTAAAGACATATACACAATATCCACGTCCACCGGCGGCATGGAAATAGTGAGTAAGCAAGGCAAAGGAGTTCTACACAGGCTGAGGAAATACTACATTTATAGGGAAAAGAAAGCATAAAATTTTCCAATTTGCCTTTAAAGAAAGAATTTGTCTATAAACCGTGAAAGGTACAGCTCACCAGATGTTTTGTAACAATTGGTCATGTATTAAAAAGCAAGCTACTGTTTTAGTCTTTGAAATAAGAAATAAAATGACTTCTGATTGTTCCTGATGTGCAACAGCATCAACATATGTTTTCAATGAATAGGAAATAATGGGCTCTGCAGTTTTACTGAAATTGTTACTTTGTTGCAAATTTCAAAGACATTTGTTGCCCTGTTCATGAAATATTTGTATTTCTCCTTATGTCAAAGGCACAGTATTCAGTCTTTGTCCTGCTTTCCCCATTCAACAGGATTTACATGGTATAAATGAAAGGCGAATTTGTCCTCTTGTGGCTTTCCTGCTATTTTTTTCACTTGACCCAAAAGCTAAAAAGTAGCATTGAATCAAGCAAATCCTGTGAAAAGTTCTGTATAAAGAAAGCACTGCAGACCACCTACAGTGTGACACTTAGTGAGATGAAAGGATATTAACTTAGGAGCGCCTTGTGCTTTCAACAGAAATCTTGTTCCTTGTATTACAAACAAAGATAACTAACATAATTTAATTACACTCTAATAGTAGTTGAAATGTATACGTCTTTTGGCATAATGCAATTTTTGTTTAGAAAATAAAGTGTCTGCACATAGCCTACAATTTTGCTGGAATTCCCTCCTGTGGGAAAAATGTTACCAAGGGGCTGTTGTCTTATGCATATTTGCACATACTATTTATGTTAACAAGCCTGGGATTTTTTTTTTTCTCTTTTGAATTGAAATGAGGTTCAAGGGGTTATTTTATTCCTTTCTCCTTTCTTTTAAGACTCTTAGTATCACAATGTCAAGGCTACTCAGTTCCTACAATGTGTTTGTGGCTTCCAGCATTCAAATGACAAGGAATTGCCAGAAAACCAGCCATTTTAATTATTTTTGCTCTTAAATTATAGAAAAACTACATGAAAGCTTCAAAAAATTCAGGAAATATTCTAGCTAAAGGCAAGAGTGAGGTTAACAGTATCCCTTTAATCTTTGCAGAGTCTCAAGCATTTACCTGTACCACAGCATTAGCTCTACATGGATATATTTATATGAAACTGGAATGTATGAAAACCAGTTAAAGACTGTTACACAAATGCAATGAAATATCTCCTGCCAGTTCCTGTCTAAAGTTTTTATGCTAAACCTACTGGGCTGCACTGGGGTAACAGAGCAGTTTGATGAATGTTCTGATGTTCTTCCTATTTTTATATAACAAACAATAGTTGTATAAGTTTTCTTGTCTGAAGGGAGACTTACGAAAAGCACTTCTGGCTAGGTAAATATGTACATTTTAATACCTGAAGGATTTTACAAGTTGGAATAAATTAACAAAACAATTTTCTTGGCAGTAATTTTAATTTTTATGCAAATATTTGCAAAATCATCAAGTCAATCTTCTTTCTTTAAGAGGTTTTCAGCATGTTAAAGCTAGATTTATCAGTGATGATCCTGATGCCAACACCAATCTCATAGTGACATTACACTGGTTTGTTTAATAATTTGTTACAAACTTTGGACTTTGGAATTAATTTAGTCAGCCAAAGATCCCCTACAGGAAAAATCCTGTCGACTCTAGTAAGTAGAAAGCATGTCTATATACTTGTAAAAATAGTTCTAGAATGTTGGCGTCTTTGCAAAATATTAAATGCTTAAAAACTATCATACAAGGAATGTATTTCCCTATTACTATGGTCTCTGGATTTCAGAAGTCTTTAAAGTTACACAAATATGATTAGGGTTAGGAAGAAATGTTCTCTTTGGCGTTTTGCTTCAAAACTAGTTGTAGTAAGACTACCTGCCTCTGATGTATTTGCTACTGCCTCTCTTCAGACTGGTTGCTGGGTTAGACACATGGCAGGACAGGCCACCTGCTCAATCCAGGATTAAATGGGGGTTTCTATGTTTCCAGTAGAAGCTCATTAAATTTATGAACTATCCCATCACATGAAATTAATACAATATGAGGTTTCCCTGAGTTGGAGTTCATAGTTCACTTGTAGGTTTCCTAGGTTTATATATTCAGGTATAAATACTTGCCCCATCTTTGGGAGTTTACCAAAGGGTAATGTCTCTTGGTGTCTTAGCTGACTTTCAGGAATTACATGCTTTGCATCTGAAAGGGGAGGGGAGAGCAACCGGAGGGCTCTGTAAAAAACTGATCTAACAGCAGCACCATATTTTTTTTGCATAAATTGGGTTTTACAGAGCAGTTCATGCAATATGGAATATTTTGTTTACAGCCTTTAAAAATTAGCCACCACTTAATGTTCACCACAGGACAGAGAATCATTTAGATTTTAGCCATTTGGTGCCTTATCTCACATAAACACCCTCTTCTTGTGGACAAAAATGGAAAATAAAAGACACTGAGCTATGAATTGGTAGGAATCCAGAGTCTGTGGAAAGTCGCTGAGAATGGAATTCACATCATCTGTTGTAAATGTTAGCAAATTCACATACAGGCCTTATTTCTATCTGTGAATCATTATGAACTGATTCTGATTTCCAATCGGTTATTAATGGCTGGCACTAACAGACTATCTGGACATTATTTGTTACTCAGCACTAATGTACGCAACATTGGACAGCTGAGTATCGATTAACCGTAAAAACTGATTCTCTTCTTCAGCCAGACAGGATCATGGGAATATTTCAAACTGTAGCATAACAAGTAGCGTGCTTTCAAAACATGTCCTGTAGCTGAGGAGCTCATGCATCTTATACAGCATGATGTTCGTCAAAGTGTCATGAAATTAATCAGGAGGAACTTGAGTAGTTGTGGATAGTTAATATTATAGATGCACAGAAACAGGTAAGTAAATATGTTATGATCTTCATAATGATTTTGGCTAATTAATTTTTGCATTATTTGAGCAAGTCTTTCTGAGACAATTAACAAAATAGCATGATATCTGTTTCATTAATGGAAGTACCAAGAAAATTCACTTACGCAAATATGAAGTACTGAAGAAGGTCCGTTTTAATGGAATTTTAGAGATTTCTGTGTTTTCTAAAAACATAGAGTGAAGCTATGTGGGGTTTTCTTTCATTAGGCAGAACAGAATTGCACCTATAATACTGGGATTTGTCTCTTCTGATGTACAAATCTCACAGTGACTGCCAGAGCTAAAAGCATTAGCTGTTGCCCTGCCACTGACAAACTATAGCTGGGGACTGAAAGACCTCATGTCCTTGGTGTCCAGTGCACCAAGGTGGCCCTCAAGCATCCTTTGGGTTGGCGACTGAGGTGCCCCAAGCGAAAGGGTCCCATGTAGAGCCCCCACAATTGCCTGCCTGCACCATGGCTCTCCAGGTTGTCGCGAAGGAGCTGGTGGCAAAGATGAAGGATTGAATGGGCAGGTGCTACAAGAAGTGTATTTGCTAAGGGGATTGGCAAGCAGAAAGCTTGGGGCACTCAAGGGGTTTGTTCTTCCCTAGTGGGACACAGTGCATCAGGGTGTTAGATACCCCCAGCTTCCATTTGCACAGTGACTATGCCTGCTGTTCCTGGGTTGTGCCTCTGTGGACCGAGCACCAAGTGGGAGCAGTAAGATATACCTGCTGGTGGTTACACCGGTTAATGCCTTCTGAGGGGTCTGTAAGAAAATGTTTCCAAAACTCCTTCCCAAAATAAGTCAGAGCTGATAGAAAATTGCTTGCTGTGCTGGGAGCTGCCAATGAACTGAAGTAGGAATATGTTGTGGATAAATTAAAAGCTAGAGGTATAACACAAGGTTTATCACTAATATGACAACAACAAAACATGCTATATGCACACATACACACCAACAACAATAACAACTTGCCCTCTGTAGGCTTGGCCGCTTGGCAAATAGACAAGCCTGTATAACAGGGATACAGTGGGACAAGAGACAGTAAAGTCGTGACAAACAAGAATCAAGGATGCACTCAGGGAAGCACAGAAATGCACCTGAGGAGAAAATGTGAAATACACCTGAGGAGGAAAAGTATATCTCTCAGTGTTAGCTGAGGTAAATAATTGTCGCGGTTGGGACGGGACATGACAAGAGTATATGTTAGAAGGCAGTCTTTATTAAGTTACAAAAAGCCAAGATGGCTGAGATGGCACAGCAGAAAAAGCATACCCTTTTATAACCTTTCTTATCTGTCCACCAGTTCATGCACTAAGGCTGCTAAAATGATTTGCTCAATAGCTCTGTCCATTCGCCTCTATTCACATACTGATTGGCTGGAGCTCCAACTGTATTTCCCACTTCATCTACAGTTCTCTTGCCAAATTTCTGCTCTGTGGTATTCACTTATTTAGTCTCTTCTTGCTCAGTCTCTTATCACTTCCTCAAACCTGTTTACAACATTCTTCATCCACTTCTTTCATCTTCTCACGGGTATACTGGGATGCTGCCGAGGCAAATTTCACCTTCCTCAGTCAGGCTATCCCCGACAGGAATAGGTATAATCCCCTGCCCTGGTCAGAAGGTGCACATCATGTGAGCATGTCCTTCTTCACTGCAGAAGTCCAAATGGGTAAGAGCTTATACCTCTATGGGAACTTAGCTGTATTCTCATAAGAAATTCGAAGACAAAAACATGCATGGCAGTGTAGTATTTTTTGATGGCTTTGTTCCCATGGTCCTGGTTTTTTATCAGTTTAGGATAAGAAATGGCCATTTTTACTGACTGATCAGGGAATTGAGCCCCTCCCCAACAGAACTACCATCTGCTAATAGGTGTGGTGTGTATCTTGCAAGCATTGCTCAACTTGTATGAGGACATTTTCATGAAAACTTGCTCATACTTTAATAATTATCTGCCCTTTCCTGCCTGGGAACAAAATTACCTGCTTGTAATAATTTAGATACCAGTCTTTATAAATGCTTATGTAAGTACCTTACTCATCACACTCTCCTAGTGATCAGTGTATCAGCTGCTCCAAGAAAATTAGGTTGATGAATAAATTTTATTTCACTCTCTCACCTGTCCAGCCCCAATCTGGCTGCCTAGTGACAGTGATGGAGGCTGGACACTGCCATCACCCCTCAGAAGGCATGTGTGCCTCCCCCCCAGCCACAGCTGTGATGCCCTCTCACCCACATCCCATGTTTCTCTTCCCAGCTCTGTTCCCTTCCTCACCTTCTCATCCTCCCAGTGCCAGGGCCGTGAGTTCCCAGGCTCTTTCCAAATAAGAAGGTGGTATTTTTTCAGAGAAAACATGTCAATAATAAGTGGTACTGGCCTATTTTCAATTTTCATGTGCTCTTGTCTTCCCATTGGCAATGTTGGCTCTCTATTCTCCTTGCTCCCCCTGGTTGCATCCTGGGCCCGGTGTCCTTGATGCAGGAGGATTTTCACACCAGCCTGTGCTTAGTTTCTCTTCCAGCAGAAGTGGTAATGTGGGTCTAAGTTATCTCCTCCCCATGCAGTTAATTTCCCAGCTTTTGCTCTTTTCTGTGATGCTATTCTTGTTTTAGTTCAGTCTGAAGGCATTTGAGTTCCTGGAAAAACTTTTTCCCACCTAAAATTTTATAAGAAATTATGAACAGTCTGTTAGGGTAAACACGCATACATCCATCCAAGGAAGTGTGCTTCCAATTATCACTTCAAAAACTAGACATAATAAAGTCATATTGATAAAGTTATCTAATAGTGAAGGAAGATACTAGCCCAAGGCTTGCTCCATGGAACTGTCCAAACATATGGGCTTATTTTATTAAGGATCTCCAGAGTCAAACACAAATATATTTTTCAGGGACACATTGGACCAAAACTGCATTGAGAAGTTGCAGTGAATGAAGAAGTCCACACTAGAGGGAGTGGAAGATCAAGCAGTTCATAGATTTGCAGTAGGGTGTAATTTTAGCATTTGCTTTCAGGTTTTAGAGGGTAACATACAACTAAAAGTCATCAGAACTTAAATTTCTGACCTTTCCCTGTGCATCGTCAGCTGGCTGGGAATGCCTTGGGCATCCACAGAAAACATGGAGAACACAATGGAGAGCTCTGTCCTTCACCCAAGGGCAGGATCTGCCTTATTCCTAGAAAACGTCAGTCCAGTCTCCTCCCAGCCATTTCAGTGGTGGAGATCCCACACCTATGTCCAGGACAGTCTGTTTCTTGACTTATGCAACTTTCTTACTAGAAAGATCTTCCCAGCCTTTTATCTCACTTTTATTGTCTTTTCTTTCTTATTTTTCCACATCGGACAAGGAAATCAATTTGCAACTACTTTTTAGTTTTTGAATATGGTTATTACATCCCCCTCCAGACTTCTGCTCCTTCAACAGCTCCATTTCCTTCAGCTGTCATAGAATCATAGAATCACTCAGGTTGGAAAAGACCTTTAAGATCACGAAGTCCAACCATTAACCTAGCACTGCCAAGTCCACCACTAAACCATGTCCCTAAGCACCATATCCACACTGTCCCTCAAAGACTGTGTGCCTCTGGGGAATCTCATTGCTTCTCTTTGAGGTCTTTCCACTGCTTCATGTTTTCCTTGAACTTTATGGCTCAGAATTATACAGAACATTCCCATTTAGTTTTTTTCTGAGGACTGCAAGAAAATTAAAGTTTTACACATAATTTAACAATGTGTTTCAGTGTATTTTTTTACATCAGCATGATACTGTTCACTAGTGTTCACCTTGTGAGATGCTGTAGGCTGCAGATACTCTTCTGAGGACCTTATGTCTAAACTGCCGTTTCCCATCAGACTCTCATACTCGAGGGGTTTGCTGTTGCTCTCTATAACTTTGTACTTTCTGGAGCTGCATCCTATTCTTTTAAGACTGCTTGCTCTCTATTTTTCAAGATTTTTTTAATGCTTATCCTTCAACAGGTATGCAGGCTCTCTCAGTTCCCCCGACACAAGAAAGACATGGAGCTGTTGGAGTGAGTCCAGAGGAGGGCTACCAAGATGGTCAGTGGGTTGGAACACCTTTCCTATGAGGACAGAGTCGGGCTTGTTCAGCCTGGAAAAGAGAAGGCTCTGCAGAGACCTTACAACGGCCTTCCAGTACCTGACAGGGGCCTACAAGAAGGTTGGGGAGGGACTTTTTACAAAGGTCTGTAGTGATAGGATGAGGGGTAATGGTTGGAAGCTGGGAGAGGGCAGATTTAGACTAGATATAAGGAAGTTTTTCACCCTGAGGGTGGTGAGACACTGGAACAGGTTGCCTAAGGAAGTTATGGCTGCCCCCTCCTTGGCAGTGTTCAAGGCTAGGTTGGATGGAGCCTTCAGCAACCTGGTCTAGCGGGAGGTGTCCCTGTCATGGCAGAGGGGTTGGAACTAGATGATCTTTGAAGTCCCTTCCAACGCAAACCATTCTATGATTCTATGATTTTGCCATTCAGCAAGCACAGAGACCAATTACTGGAGTTCACAGAGCTTTGGGGACACAGGAAATATACGCAGAGTTCACGGATAGAGCAAAATAAATAGATGCAATGGCATAAAAAAATAATGACATTTGATACATGGCCTTTGAATACATAACTCTTTGGATATAAATCCTGCCAAAATACTGGTGGAAGTGGAATAGGAGCCAATGTCAGAGTCTGGATTCTGTGATAAGTTTCTATAATCTGCAAACTCAAATGCAGATTATAGTGAGTTATCCACATCACTCATGAAAATATGAAGCAGTACCAGACC